>NC_133003.1:29421831-30671831 GCF_048564905.1 Vicugna pacos | reverse complement strand
TACAACATTTAACAAGATGTTTAAAATATCAGAATATCCCGAAAAATATGTGATAATAATCTCCTGAAGTTAATAAGTGGAAAAGATTTAAAGGTTATACCAATGTCTTAACAACTGAAAACAAAATTTGGCATGAGAAAAGTCCACTATCTACAGAAGATACATGCGAAATAAAGTGTTTTCATTTGGAGGTTAACCAGCATTGGGCTGTAAAGACAGGATCCTAAGGTTTTTTCCTCTAGGGCAAACTCTGTATAAATCACATTCACCAAAGCAGACGGATCATACAGATTTTGAAATCCTTTCCTGATGCTTTATATTTAATGACTTGCCTATTTGTTTAGAAATTGAAAATGATTGTATTTACTTACATAAATTGTATCTGTAATTAAATATCTCCTTCCTCAGAATTGCGATATAATTGTTTTTTCATGGTGGTTCTTGGTTTTGATATTCTGTATGAGTTGTTAGTTGTTGTATTTACTTTAGAGTTAAACCATAATCAGTGTAAGCATATTTTGTATGTACCAGGAGATCTGGAGTTTCCTAATCTGTTTTTATGTTACTTAAAGCAGAGTAGAAAGCATGAATAGATAAACAATACTGAGCCCATGTATCACTGCAGGAAGATGCATATTGGTACCTTTTCTAGCAACTGCAGTTTCCTTAAGCCACTGGTCTACATCCAGCCTTTAGCAATGGGACCCACCCCCATCTCCATCAACTTTATGTGAATATTGTGGGGTCCACACATAGGTTCCCAAGTGGTGCAGGTCATGATTCCACCACAAGGGTTCTTTTTTCCATCGCTGTTTGTTTAAATAAAGCAGCTTTATAGTTAGAGTTCAGAGCACTGCAGAGGGCACAGAGTGACAACAAGCAGATGACAAGTTAGAAGGGACACACTGGCTGTGATGACTCAGTGGGTATCAGGCTTTAAGTGAGGAGTAGTGAAGATCAGAGATTAGGCTCCTGTTAAGATGTGTGTCTAAAGCCACTTCTTAACTTGGCTGGGTGCCCAAACCTCCTGCTAAAAGAGTCACTTTTAAGTGTTAAATTTATCCCTCAATTTCCTTTTTTATAGTGTAATAGTCTCTTTAGGTTCTCACAGGGTAGAGTGGTAGGAAATGTGTATTTTTCTCTATGAAATTTTCTTCCACTGAAAACTTGTTGGAAAATGAAAACCGTGTTTTGCAAATAAACCCCAGTGGTATAACGGACTATGTACACATATGTTCAACTGTGAAATATTGTCCATTGGAAATACCTTGCAGTTTCTGCCACCAAAGACATTCTAACAATCAGAAGTATCATCACACACACCACACACACACCCACACACGCATACACTAACTGTGGTTGCTTTTAGTCCTTAGGTAAGCACAATTATTGACAAGTAAATTATCCAGCCCCTTTCAGAGTGATAGATAGATTAGGAAATTGCCAAACCAAATAAAAATTCAGCTAACTAGGTTTTTCGAAAAGAGATTTTTTTTGTTGTTGTTCTAGCA
Organism: Vicugna pacos; assembly: GCF_048564905.1. Taxonomy (NCBI): domain Eukaryota; kingdom Metazoa; phylum Chordata; class Mammalia; order Artiodactyla; family Camelidae; genus Vicugna; species Vicugna pacos. Next base: position 30,670,320 of record NC_133003.1, on the reverse strand, counting down.
AATCCAACCAGAATATAACAAAAAGAGAAATTCTCTGGTACCTGGTGGAGAGGTGATAGGACAAATGGTAAACTGGTGGCCTGCAGGCCATATCCAGCTGCACGTGTATTTTATTTGATCTGTACAGTGTTCTAAAAAATTAGTTTAGTTGTAAACATTTAAAAATTCAGGTATTTAAAATAAATCTATTATTTTCCAGAATCCCTGGGAAAATATGGCAACATTTGGCCCTCTTTCCTCCATGGCAGTACTTTCCTTGGAGAAGAATAGTTGGTGCCTCTCTCAGTCTCCTGGCCACAACGCTTACGGCTGCCCACCATGTCCTTATTTCCTTATGAATGGGTGCAATGCCTATTTAGTCTTGCCTAGACCTGCTTTACTCATTTACATGACCTGCCTGCCCTGCCAGCTTTTGTGTGTGACCTCTAATTAAGGAAATGACAACAACTTCCTGGCATGCTTTTAAGGGCTAGGAGAGGAAGAGGCTTACTCTTTATTGCAGAAGAAGAACTAGCATCAGTGCTGGGTGAAGAGAGGGGTTAGGGGTTGGCAGGTGGGGTGGCGAGGAAGCATTCTAGGACATTAGCGCAATGTCAGAATGAATTTTAGATGCTTAACTTCTCAGCCATGAAGCTGTACTGAAAATGTTTGGACACAGTCAGATGACCATTTTTGAGGGAAAATGAAGAAGAGATTCCTCTTTTCCCTTGGGAACTAGACTATATCCCCTATGAGGAATTCTTCAATGCTCAGATTAAAGAAGAAAAAATTTTAATTGAATAATATAGTCACATAATTCAAAAGTTGTTAGAAGGTGCAAGTCAGTTTCCGTCCACTTGTCCCTCATGCCTCAGCTCCCCTCCAGGAGGCAAACATTGTGCCTTTCTTATGTTTTTCCTGAGAGGTTCTGTGCATGTTCACACTTAGTTATTTTTTAGGTATTATAGGATTGATTACTCACTGTATACACTGTGCTGCCCTTGCACTGTTTCCCTTTGGATTTTTAAAGCTAAGTTTATCTTAGCGTGTTGAATGTCTTAGATGACTGTATATTGGTACATGAAGAATGGTATTGTTCTCTTCAATGCCTTCATTATGTTCTCTTGTATAGCTGTGCCATAATTTATTTGTTATTGTATTGAGTACATATCCTCTATGTGTAATTGAGATTATTTTCAATCTTCCATTGATGAAATTCTGTGGTTTCATAATCTTCCTGTTTTTGTACCTTCTCCCCTTTCCCCATCACTTGTGTTTTACTCACAAGACTCTGGTCCCCTCCAGGCTTAAAGTGCAGGCTACTTGGGTCACTATAAACTCCTTTCCTCCCTTTCCCTTTTTCTCAGAAGAAACCGCTATACTTATTTACATAAAAAAGAGGTCATTGAGGGAATGTGCTAACAATAGCAATTCCAGGGATAGTTTTGTTATTCCACAGTTCTAGATCAATGTTTCTCAAACTTGACTATGCATAAAAATTATGTGGGGAACTTGGTACAGTGCAGACTCTGATTCAGCAGGTGAAGCCTGAGGTTCTATGTTCCTGACAAGCTCTCAGGTTGCTGGTGGGCAGATCACACTTTGAGAAACAAGACTTGTTTGGTCGCCATTCTGTATTAATAAAATGAGTAGTGTTGTTTGATTTCACAGGTACAGTGTTGTTTGCATTTCACAAATAGCCACAGTCACCATGTTCTGTAGGCTGGGGTAGTGAATTTGGTGGCCAGTAGTGGTATCTTTTGTCGATATAAAAAGTAGGATAAATAGTATATGCTTTCTGTTTTAGTAAATTTCATCAAATCCTTGATTTAGATATATGATGCACTTTAGTTTGCATATGGTCAAATTATTATTTTAGTCTCTAAACTAAGAGTACAGAGATTGAAACAACTTTTAATTTATCATTTTATATTGTTCTTTGAAGAGGTTATTTATATGTGAATCCCTCTGGGAATAAAATTTAATTTCAAATTAAAACTAAGGTAGTTTGGCCAAGTTGGGTGACTTATGTTTCTCAATAGACTGTAAATTCCCTGAAGCCAATAATTGTTTGTCCTCTTAGAAACTTTCTGTTACCTATGACAAAGACTCTCTCCTTGACCATCCTTTAGTCAGGGTCCTAAAAGAGTAGGAAACTAACGAAATGGCTTCCCTGATGCTAAAGCTGTTGGCTGATTCATTCTGACTTAAAATTCTTGCAACTTGTTTTTCTCTTTTCTCTGACAAAGCCCCATCTCTGCTTCACTTGCTCAACTCCTTTTGTGCTAAACAGCCCCCAACCTTCCCATTATACTCTCTATTCCCTATACATTCTTTACCCAGAATATCTTATCCTTTAACCCAAAAACTGTACTCCAGAAATATGATCTTGGGCTGGTAGCCTCAGAAGAATGAACAGACCCTCCAGAGTTTCTCCGTGACGCCAGGTGGATTCATCAAGATTAAGAAAGATCTTAAAAGCACCCTGGAAAACACCCTGATTGTTGTCGCCTTTCTGTTCTACCTGGCTTTTCTATAAAACCCCAGGCACCAACCCCAAGATAGACTCATAGTCTCTAATGCACTGGCCTGCTGTGACTCCCCTTTGCCTGGCAAAGCAATAAAGCTGTTCTTTTCTAACTCTCCCAAAACTCAATTTGGCTATTGGGGTACAGAGGCCAATTTTTGGGCAACAGTCCTCTGAGCCTTCCTGACCTTGGTACTCATCCTGTCTTTGGCCTGCCTAGCCCAGTTTTAGCAAGATTCCCGCTAAGTGATATGTGAACTCCCTGGATGTCCCTTATCTCCCACCCTTGATGTCTAACTCCTTGGCCTCCCTTTAGCATGATTCTCGTTAAACCAGTTTAGCAAGAATCTCCCTACTCTTGATGTTTCCTGTTGGTGATTTTCCATCCACTGGCCCCTTAATTCTGCTCCTTGGCTATAAATCCCCAGCTGTCTTTGCTGTATTTGGAGTTGAGCCTGATGTGTCTTCCATCTTGCAGTAGTCCTGAATAAAGTCTCCCTTACTGTTTTAAGAAATGTCAGAATTATTTTTTCTTTAACATTTGTTTCTTGACCCTCTGTACAATTTTCATTTTGCATCTATTCAAAAATCATTAGAAAGGGACAAAATAGAGTTAGTTCTTACCATATTTCATTTTTCTGTATGGTTTAAACTAATTTAGTATTACAACTAAATTCACATTCAAGGTGAATATCACTCAAACTTTAAATTATTTAAAAATAGCATTTGAAATAAATCTGAATTTTTACCAGTCTTTTAGGTTGTTCAAAGATAATTTTCAGAAAAAGGTAAGCTCATGATTCTCATATAGGTATAGGAATAAACATATGCTAAAGACTTTATTTTACTTATGTGATATGAGGGAATTTGGCAGATATTATAACTGGCTTAAAGGAAAAGTCAAAGTAGCACAAATGTAAACCAATGTTGAGATGAACTACTGATTAAGAAAAAATGGGTTCTTCCACAGTGTTGTAAAATAAATTAAAATCAATATCTGTCAGAACAAAGAATTTACGTCTTTCAGTTACTTACAAGTTACAAAGTGGTGCAAAATAGTTCAGTGACTGGTGAACAGGGCTAGAATCAGACAGCTGGGAAGGGTGTGCTACAGATGATGCATAGTTTTCTATTGAAGGGCAACATTTTTTTCCTACAAGATAAAGGAAATTTTTTATTTTAAGTGTATGCCATAAGTATTTATTGACTTGCAATTTATCTCTGAAAAGTCCAAAATGATCCAGTATTTGAAGATGACCATACACAAGTAAATGACAAAGAAAGAATAGAGATCAAAATTAGATATGGCCACAAAACATTTGAAAAACTGGAGACATTTTACAGCACGTGGCCTCTACCCTTCAACCTTGTAGCCTAAAAACTGAAAAGGAAAAGTAGTATTTTCTCTGTACCAGAAAAATTGAACTTCATGGTGTGATTAACTGTCTACCCAGATTGGGCTGTTTACAAGAATTCATTTTCATAATTGAGCATATGCGCTCGAACCGGAAAATATTTAGAGAAGATATTATTGTTGGAAATCAGCAAGAACAGTTTGAAACCATGCCTGGATCTAAACCCACATCATTTAAGAGCCACATCCAGCAAATGAATGTGGAGTGGACACGTCTTGTTGCTTCGTTTCTGAGAATGTAAACCGGAGGGCAGCTGCTCAAATTGAGATGCGATAAATCTCTGTGATGAGACTGACTTACCGCTGCCTCACTAGGAGACAGAGCCAGAAAAATGAAACCTCCGGGTGAAACTGGGACTGTATGTTGTACCTCGGGCAACTGCCATTAGGTTAAATTCTTTCAGAAGCTTTTGACAGCCATTCTTTGCATGTATTTTTGCACTCATACTTGAAGTATCATTTCTCAGTGTGTTTGCTACTTTTATTTCGTGGATTCTTTTCTACCTCAGAAGTTTGCAGACTTTTTCAGTGAAGGGCCAGATAGTACTTTAGGATTTGGGACCCTATTGATTCTTTTATAACTGCTCAACCCCACCTTGTCTGTAACAAGTCATAGACAACAGATAATGTGGCTGTGTCCCAAATTTTATTTATGGGCACTGAAATTTTGGAACTTTATGCAACTTTCACATGTCATGCTATGTTATCCTTCTTTTCCATTTTTTTCAACCATTTACAAATGTAAACATCTTTCTTAGTTTGTGGCTATACAAAGAGGCCACTGCCCAAATTTTGTCCTTGAGCCCCAGTTTACTGACCCTGGCTTTGAGAAAGGGCAGCATATAGTGGTTGGATATACATTAGATGTTTTTATTTATGTTATATTTTATCAGATTTTCTCTTCTGTTGCTTAGTTGCTGAGAGATCATGGGCAAATAGGGTTACACTAAAGTTAGGCTTTCTTTCTTTGTAACTTGTACTGGTACCTAAATTCAGAATTGTTTTGTGGACTAAATAAAATGTGTCAAATATGGAGCTCCACATCTAAAAAGCACTAAATAACTGTTTATTTCTCCCCTCTGTTCCTTTCTACCTCATGGTGCCTTGTTTCTTTTAGTTTCTGTATAATGCAAGTTTTGAGCAGTAGCTGTTTCATTTTATTATGAATTGAATTTTTGTAAACAACATCCAACTCTTAAATTTATATTAATATAATGTAAATTATAATTATATTTAACAGGAGTAGGAATATAAATTATATTTATATTTGGAGAGTCTGCTCAAGAAAACCCCTGGATTGAACCCTCGCATTGAAGCAGATGGACCACTCGTAACTCAACCGTTCTCTCAGCTCATGTGTCCGCGTACTGGATTTCCATATTAGACTTTTGTGTCAAGGTATCCTTTAGTGTGTTTCTTCTGATGAGAAGCTTTCTCTGACCACCCTGTCTGGATGTGCTTTCCTGGGCTTTTCCATCTGCGACTGGGATGTAGGTGACCATTTCTTTATCATTTGGCTGTTGCTCCTTCACACTGGATGGTTACCACAATCTGAGTGTCTTTTCCTTTACTTATTAGATTATTGTCTGATTCCCCCCACCTCGGGATGGTGAGCAGCACATCTGCCTTATTCATTGCTGTGTGCCTGGTGCCTCCTCACACAGTGGCAGGCAAGGAAGGGGTGCCTTGTCTTATTGCCAGAATGAATGGATAGCATTTGTGAAAGTGACCATATTTTAGGAGAAGAGCGGATGCTCCATAGCTTTCTGTCATACAAGTACATATTTGGAAAACTGGGTTTTTAAAAGGCTGGTGTCAAACAGATTTGAGTTCAGCATGAAATTAAGTGTCTCTATTAAAAATAAAACATACAGCAGAAGGGACCAATTATTGCTACTAAGGAGTTTAAAAATATGGAGTGCTCCTTTAAATGTGAAGTTTGTAAGTAAAGAGAATCAGAAGAACCATATGCCAGGGCCTAAGAAGCTCCCTAAATAATGTCAGGGGTATTTTATTTTACAATGTATGTGATGAGTGTCTGTTTCTTTGGGAAAGTGATATAAGCAAAAACAGGAGTGTAGGCAGTGAGGAGTAGAGTTAAAAAGAGCAGTGAACTTGGAATCAAAATACCTGGTTTCAAGTTCTGATATGCGGGTAACTTGGAAGGACCAGTAGTGTGACCTTGGGCAAGTCTACTAACTTGTCTGAATGAAATAACAGCTCTCAGGTTTTTTTGTGAGGATCAAATAGTGTGTGTGCCAAGTGGTTGTATAACCTCTTAAGCACTGTACCTTCCTAAGTTGTATATTTCACTGTAAGTCACTGACCGAAAAATGGTGGTATCAACTAGAAGCCAAATATGGTACCCAGTTTTGAATCCTTCCTGCCCCATACCTAAGATCCCAGTGCAAGTTATGTTGATCATACCAGGCAAACGTACTACACAGTTTTTTCCTACTCTGGGTTTCTAGGCCTTAAGAGTCTGCACAAGGTGATGATGATGGTGATGATGATGGTGATGATGATGATGATGAAGAAATTAATGAGAAAATACAATAGCAGCTATAATTTAATTAGTATCTATATTTCATCAGTCTCTTTGCTAGGCACTTTATATATGTTACTTTAAAAAATGCTCATAACAATCCTATGAGATAGGTTTTGTTATAATTATCCTGATGAGTAAACTCAGGCTTAGAGACACTAGGTAACTTGCCCAGGGTCTCATAGGTATATAGAACAGAGGCTGGGTGACTCTGAGGCTTATCTTTATTCTGTGCCAGTGGTTCTCTAGTTTTAACAAGCATATATTGACCTGTAGGGCATGTTAATAGCCAAATGGTTGGCTCCTCCTCCAGGATTTCTGATTTATTAGGTCTGAAATGAGGCCTGAGAGTTTTCAAGTGATATTGGTGGTGTAAGGACCACACTTTAAGAATCATTCCTCTATTCTACACTGTTCCATAAAGGACTCAGGCTGGTTCCCTTTTTGTGCTCTGCCTTTGTTCTGGTCCACAATACCCAGGAATTCTCAGGTTCTCTTGAATTTTTGAACTCTTTGGAGGAGGGAAGAGGAATTTCAGAAAGGTTCTAATTTGATCTAGGTTTCTTCTAACATCCTGAAGGAGTATCATTGGACTATCTTAATAGGTTATCTCCATGATCTTCCAAATCACTGGCACTTACATCATAATATTATCTCTCCTTTTCCTTTTCCTTGGTCAGCTTTGGTTCAGATCTATTCTCCTGATTTATGATTGGAGTCTTCACCCCCTAGCCTATTCACTCATCCCTGGATCTATTGCTTCATTTATGCAGGCAGAAAATTTCTGCATATATTTTCTGCATATATTTGAGCCCTATATATGTCAGGCACCTGGCTGGAGCTGGGGGCACAATGGTGTGGTGGAAAACCAGATATGGTTCCTGCCATCAGGGAACGTTATTCTAGTAGGGAAAGCAGACATTTAAAAAATTAGATAGATAAAGGTTGATGGTGTTAAGTGCTACAAAGGAGAGGTACGTGGTGCAGTAAGAGCATGTAACAGGGAGATCTGAGCCTGTCTGGAGAGGGGGGATGGTCAGGGAAAGCTTGTTTATGGGGATAATGAATCAGCCAAAATCTGAAGGAAGAAGAGGAATTAGGTAGGTACGGAGGCTGGAGTGGGGATGAGAGAAGAACTTTCCAGGCAGAGGAATGGCATGTGCAGAGGCTGTAAGAGGAAGGAGCATGGCATAGTCCTACAGCATAAGATTCTAAATTGGATCTCTCTTGTCCAAGATCTATACATGTATTAAAGGATAATTCTTTTTAAAAAAGGAAGAGATCATGACTCTCATACTGATATAAAACAAATATTTATTAAAGACTGTATTTAGTTCAGAGTGTGAAAACTGGTCAGATGTCACAATCAGCCTGAAAAAAGCCAAAGAACACATTTATAGATCAGAAATACTGAATTGCATGTTACAGATGGAGGCAAAAGTGGTGTCTAGGGCTGGATGTGTGGTCAGCTGAAACTCCCAATGGACAGGACAGAATTTGCAAGACAAGAATTATAGACGAGAATTATCTTGCATTACTATAAGTTATCCATAATTTGCAGAGTTCTAAAATAGCTCTTAGAGAATCAGAACCTGATAACCGGATACCTGGGAGGACATCTCCTTTATAATCTAGACCATATAGTTTTCCATGGGAGCTTTTTTCCCCCCTTACTTCAATCATGAATATATTTTTGTTGTTTAGAGCTAGGTTAGATTTGATCTCAAGAGGCCTATGGCTCATATGTTGGACACTCCAGAAGCGTGGGGTAGAATTTACAGCTAGACCTTTTATAGTCCACCCTGAGGGTGACACAGTATTTTAAGTGTCCAGCTGGTTAGCCCTTACTAAATCCCTTTAAACACAGTTTAATGATGTCCTATGACCAGTTTCTTCCTTCTCGTGGCAGAAAGCAAGAAAAAAAAGTCTTTGAGAGAAGGCAATCAGAAAGTGAGAGTGGAACTTGGCTTTCATTCAGGAGCCCCTCTGAGAACAAAGGGAGACATCTTTCCAGTGAAAGCCAAAGTAGTTTTGCCAAGTTGAGGTCTGGCACAGCCTCCAGGTGGTTCATAACAAAGAAGAAGAATTTCTTAAAGTGTGCTAGATAGGCTCAACGAGGAAAGGGATAATCATTTAGTCAATTAATAGGATGGCTGGTGCTGGTGAGTTTAAATTGATGATTTGCTTTGTTGAAATGTTAAGCCAGCATTGACAGATACAGCTCTTTAACTGGAAACTCTACTCAGGAGCCATGTGGTAAAAACTTCCTTATGGAGAATGAAAGAATCACCCTCCTTTTTCCATTGTAAACTGGGTGCGTTCAGTGCAGGCTCCCAGTTTTCTGAATTAGTGCCACATTGTACCAGGAGACAGAATTAGAACAGCACCTTTTAATTTAATTTGTAGCAGGTCACAGTTCAAAACTGCAATTTCACAAATGTTTGATAAAAAATGTCACTGGTTTTGATTGAGTTGTGTTATTAACCTCTAGCAAGATTTTTTTTTTGAGTTAGTGTAAATGTCTGACTTCTCAGTAATACATGCTGTCCTTAGTTTTGTTTCTGCTAGAAAACTCTTACTAGTGCAATAATGCATTTCATTGGTGGTGCAACACAAAGACTTTAAGTAAAGAAATGGCAAAATAAATTACCTACAGGAGATAGTGCTGCTGATACATATATATGTTTTTTTCTTCTTCAAATATAGTTAAAGATATTAAAACTGTCTCTTAAAAATAGCAATTTGTTTCCTTCTGCAGCAATCATGGGTGAAAGTGCTGCGAAGTGTGTATTATTATTATTTTTTGAACTGTGGGTGATTTAGTTAAAAGAAAAAAGTAAAAAAATCTCCAACCCAGAAAAAGGCACCTTACTGTTTGCTAAATCAGGTCTCTAATAGTAAATAGCTCAAAAAGCCTTCCATAATATTTATGAACAATTTCTCAATTTTATATCCAGATATTTCTGTTGTACTCTGCAAAGGAGATAATCCTGGCTGAACAAAAGAGAAGAGCCTTTTTTTAGATTGAATAGACTGGACAATTCAGCAGCAGAGTGCACAATTACCAATCTTTCAGGCAAAGCTTTTATGTAAGGCGACTTTATAACTTCATCCATTCCAAAGAGAAAAAGCATTAAAGACCATAGGGAAAATAAAAGGCAAAAGAGAAATGGAGAAAAGGGTCCCATCCTTTACATCTCTGTAGCCACGTGTTTCATGGCTACACACATCGAGTTAACTCAATTTAAAGCCGCAATGTAAGTTTAAAAAAGGCATTTCTCTCTTCCCCATAGTAGTCAGTCTACACAAATAATGAGTGGACATGACTGCAGTTATTTTTCTTTCCTGTATTATTTCAGAGTCTACTCATCTCTCCCACTGTACATCCCTGTGTTTTACTGCTTAGGAAAACAAGAGCCATCAACAACAGCCATCTTAACATGCTACAGGAACTGTCAAGAAACAGTGATTACTGGAAAAAAAAATGGGCTTTCTAATTTCCTTATGGCTCACAGTCCTACCTTTACAAAGAAACCGGTGCCATTCTTTTTTCCCTTGAGTAGATGAATCCTGTGTGCGATTCCTGCCTGATAGTGGATCGGGACATGGTTCTTGAAGCTCGCTTTTCCAACCGTCCGCCTCAGGATCACATGAGGCACTTGTGAAAAAGTGTAGATTTGGGAGCTCGTTCCTGGACTGATGAAATCTGAATTTTAGGGCTGGGGTTGGGCAGGGCCTGGGAATGTGCAGTTTTCCCAAGTTCTCCAGGTAAATTGTTAGTACTCTTCAACTCTGAGCACTGCTTTATGGGAATGAAAACCCTGGTGATTGGAATAAACTGTTGAATGTGATTTAGGAAGAAAACATGCAGTAGTCATGGCAGAGGTTGTGGATTCTTGATCTTATTCTTTCTTTCACTCCCTGATGTCAAGAACTGAAGACATTCTTTGTACCCTTGTGTCAAAGTTCTCGGGAGCCTCTCCTCGCAGAAGTGGGCATTTGCACACAGACGTCTCATTTTGCACCCATTTTCTGGGGGTTGATGAGTCTCTTGAAATCCATTCATGGATATCTATGGATGCTCCTTCTATCTCAGGAGCCCTTCACCTGATGGGATCATTTTAAGGGGAAAAGAGAAGTGAAACACCAAGTGAATAATGAAGGAACACAGCGTGTGTGTCCAGAGCACCCTCACAGTTGAATATTCTGTGCACTGAACAAAGGTGCTCATCAGGGGTGTGGATGGGATTGAAAATGCAGCTTGCACGCTGCAGAGTTGTACACCCTGGGTTGGGACTTTGTCTCTGCAGGGAGGAGAACCTTTTTATAATTTTCCCTGTACATATAAATCTCATCAAACACAAGCCTAATATATTCAGCTTATTTTCATCAATGAGACATGCTAACTTCCTTAGTGTCCCTCTCAGTGGATCAAAAGTTTCATGAAGACCAAATGGAAAATGTTAGCCTTATTTATCTCAAATGACATCACCTCAGATCGCATCACAAAAGACACAGTTATTCACATTGTTAAAAAAAAAATTGCAGCTGAGGGGAGCTGGACCAAAGCCTGAGAGAAATCAGATATTTGTTAAAAGAGCCTGTAGTTTTTGTTTCCCCTTGAGGGGTAATAGTATTGGGCGATTGCACTTGGGTGTTAAAAAAACAGCAGTAGTGCTGGATTGGTGTCCAATATCGTGAGACTTTTCCTAGTCTACTTTTAAGCCCTCCAGCCATCACATTTGCTGGGTTGCCGAAAGGGCGGCTAGAGTTTAATTTTATGTTGTTTTATGGTGTCTGTAAATGTGATTCCCTTCTCTCAACCCCAACATAGCTTATAGAGCTTTTTAAAAATAGGGTTTATTTGACTGTTTGTTCTTATTTGCTAAAAAGCATTCATTCCTTTGATCCTTACAGATGCAATTGCTGTAGCGAATTTGAACCTGGTGTTGCTATTTTGTAAAAATGTCCTCAAAGTCAAATGTCATTGGAGATAAAAACATTTCTGAAGCTGTTAATGATATGGAAAAGGTAAAAGGAGTGCGCATATGAGGACCGTGTGATGTGTCCTGGCCTTTGTGTCAGAGGTGATACCGTATTTGTAATATGAAGAAGGTAGCAAGGATTGTCTTCATCAGAGAGTGAGAGGTGAAATGCCCTTGTGAGTGTAGCACTGTACACTTGACTAGATAACTGTCTTTAATTTACAGTGTCCTGGAAAGACTTGTGTTCTTCTGGCTGGCTGTGGTTTTATTTGGTTACCAATTATGAAAACTAGTTGTGTTTCAAGAAGCCGTCCAAAAGATGTGCATAGATATTATATCCTGTGCCTTGCTCAATGTACTGAAGGTTCTGTAGGCGAGAGGCTGAACAAAGTCAATAGTTGATTCTGCTTTGTGCTGACATTTGCGTTTAATAAAGAGTCATGTTTATTGCAGCTGCGGTATAAATACAACTGGCAACTAGGTGGTTGTGGCAAAAAATACTAAGTAGGAAATACATGCCTCAAAAGGAAAGGTAGGTAGGGACAATTACTGTGATTTTTTTTGTTTGTTTGTTTTAAAACAATATGGACCTCTGGTCACAGAGAGAGATTAATTACAGTTCTTGGTTCATGACACGCTATCATTCTTGCATTGTGCATTAACCCTATTCTGATTTATTTATTTAATATTATAACAAATAGTCATAAACCTAAGAACAAAATGTTACTAATAATTAACATACAAATGTTTGCCTTTTTTTTTAAAATATCATCTCTTTCTCCTCCTAAGAGGTAACTACTAACCTCATGTCCATCATTTTTTTTTAAAGTTTTGTATATATTCCCATCAGTAGCCATTTGGTTTTCTCTTTTTCCTTTTTCTTTCCCTTTCTCTCTTTCTGCCACTATAAAAATTCTTACATATAATTTCTGGTACATGTGTAGGAAAGTAAATATGGACCTGCTAGCAGCTGGAACATAAACAATTCTCATAACAAGACACAGCAAAGCAATTCTGTGACCCTGTCAATGACTAAACTAAATGGCTAAATGGCCCGCTCTTCTGCCTGTTACTGCCTTTCTCTGAGGGATTGCTACTTCTAGGCCAACTGCAGTCTGCCTTGATCCCCAAACCCCTAGAAAGTCCTGATAACTGCCCTTTAAGATGCTTCCAAGGTCCCTGTGGAGTGCATTCTCCTTTGCTATCGTAAGTTGAAATAACACTTAACTACCAGTGTGTTCCTGGTGTCCTTTCACTGATGAACTTTGGCACATGTGCTAAAGTGTCTCATGGGTATTAATACATACCTAGAAGTGAATTTGCTGGATGAGATAGGGTATGTGAACACTCAAACTTACAATTTTAAAAAGTCTTGCCAATTTCCATCCAAGCGTGTCCCATCACATTTTATTTTCATCTACCGTGAAAAAGAAGTCTATTTGACCCATTTCTGCACACAAATTAAATGCATAATACAGTCTGTGTATATATAAATGTCTTATAGCATACGAGCAGCTCACTTCTTTTCTTTAAAGGAATATACGTTTATTTCATTGGTTGTCCTATGGTGTTTCAACAGTGGAATGTGCTTAGCGTAATTTCTTTTACATATTAACCTGAAGTACATTTATCTTTTAAAAAGCTCAGCAGAAGAACCATGTCCATATATTTTTTTACTTACAGTTCTTCTTCTACTTTTGAGAGTGACCCAGAGCAGTGGTTCTCAAACTTTAGTGAGCATATAAAAATCATTCCAAGATTCTCCATTTGAGTGAGAAACTCCAGAGGATTCCAAGTTGATTTTTGCCTCCTCTCCTAGAAGATGACGCAGTGGGATGACCTTGCTAATTATAAAATGATGGTAATGAAGTAGGTAGTAATCTGCATTGGGACATAGTAAGGATTACACAGGGTGTGACATTTGGTGAATAAATGAGTAAAATGCAGGGGAAATGATAAAAATGTACCTCAAACAGAAACTGTGGCTCTTAAACTGTACTTGGAAGGAAGGCTTGGTATTTTCTTGGATCATTTAAAAATTCATTCCTTTAATACTTATTCATTACTTGGGGTACATGATGAACCAAACAGATACAGTTCTTGCACTTAGGGAGCTTACATACTTGGGTGGGGAGATAGACCATAAGTAAATAATTTCTACACTATTTAGGGGCAATTTTGATAAGTGCTATGAAGGAGAAGTTCAGGGTGCAATGAGAGTGGGCAACAGCGGTCTCTCCGAGTTTGGTATCAAGGTCAGCGATGTTTCTGTGAAGAAGTGAGGTTTAAGTTGAATGGTATGCAAATTGGTCAGGGGTCCCAAGACCACCCCCAGGTTCATTGATTTGCTAGGAATACTCATAGGACGCAGCATGTAGTCATACTCATGGCTATGACTTATTACAGCAGAAGGATATAAAGTAAAATCAGCAAAGGGAAAAGACATATGGGGTGAAGTTTAGAGGATACAGGTCCAAGATTCGGAGTGTCATCTCCCAGTGAAGTCACTCAGGGATGATGCTACTTGTGGCAACATGTGTGAAACTTTACCTGACAGGAAGCTCATTAGAGCTTCAGTGTCCAAGGTTTTTACTGGGCGCTGGTCATGTAGGCATTTTTGCTTAATATGTACCAAAACTCCAGACTTCCAAAAAGAAAGCAGGTGTTTGGCATAAACAGTTTAGGCAAAATAAGCCACTCTGATCAGTTCTGGAAATGGTGGGAACCCTCCTGAAATCTGTGTTCCCAGATGCCAGCCAGGAGTCAACTTTGCAAGCAGGCCTTCCTAAAGATAGTGCCTCAGGCCTGCGGTGTAAACTTTTTTCTACACAGCATAATGACTGAAGAAGTTAGGCATGAAATAACATAATTCCTTGGTCTTGTTTTAAAAAATTTCAACAAAGAAGTAAAAGGAGGGGTTAAATGAAGCAAATGTGGGGAAATCTTGATCCTTGTTGGCTCTGGGTGGATGTGTGCTTGGAGGTTCATTAAATTGAGTATCTATTTCAGCTTAATCCAGTCAATTCAAGAACTCTTTTATTTTGAATCTGTTGTTTGTTAGTACCTTAGGTACATCCTGGGAAGGGTATAAACATCAATAAGACACCTAATCTTTGTGTCTGTGGGCTCATCTATGAAATGGGTGTGCTTATGGGCCCCCCCCCCACTTGGGTTTTGCAAAGAATTGTTGGAAAGTGAGTAGAACCAGCTGCTGCAAGTTTCACTAGCAGCCGAGAATACTGTAATAAGTGCAGATTGCTACTTTGGGAAGGCATGTGATTCTCTCGTTGGCTTAGAAGAATATTCAATGAGGCAGAACCTTCCTGAAGGGAGCGGAAATGATGACAGGAATATTGCCCCAGAGAATTGCCTTTGGCAGTGGCATGGCAGGGGAAAAGGGCCTGTCGGGTCTTCCCTTTGAGGAGATCTGGATGTGGAAGGCGAGATGATGGGTGCTAGCTTTTATTTAAAAGGGAATAGATAAGCTATTGAATTGGAGCACATCAGAGGTGGCTTTATTTGAAAATGCTTTCAAAAGCTGTTTTGACAAGGCTGGGGAGGAGGCAGTGGTATCATTAAATAAGCTGGCAACTCTTGTAACCAGCTTTTTGGTTTTCCACCTCAAGGGAGAGTCAATAAACTTTGATTCCCAGCATTAATGTAATTATTTTGATTTTTCTGGCTCATTCTAGGGAAGGCTGCAGAGCTGCAATATCAGATGGCCGAAAGCAATTCAGAAATCCCTAGTCCCCAAGGACACCCGCTGCCGTTCAGGAGTAGCAGGAGAGGGGGCGGAATAAATCATTTCCTCTGATCTTGTTAGTGCTGAGAATATTACAGGAAGGCAAATGCATTGCAGCGCTAATACCAGAAGGCCACTGCAGGCAGAGGAAAAAATAACAAAATTTCTGTGCTTTCCAAAGGTTTACTTTATATATGATTTCCTCTTTATATATTTTTAAAATTGTTGAATGAAGGATTTTTCCTCTCCCCTTCTGATTCTGAAGGTTCTTCCTTCAGAATTATCATGTCGCCTGTCATCCAGGGATTCTCCCTGATACTGTCCTTGGCAGCTCTGATATACTTCTTAATGTCAATTGTTACTCCAGTAATATGCTCGGTTTACATTTAGTGTAAACGGATCTATCATTCTGGGAGGTTTCCTTGGACCCAGTGAAAAATGGCTTTCATGAATAATCAGGCGTTCCTGGCTAGATGTATCTGCCACGTGTGAGCCTGGGTGATTTTCACCTGTCCTAGAAAATGTATTGTATTTAATTCTTTAAATGCCAGCTGATTTGGAGTTTTTAAGACAATGGACAGTTAGAAAAGGAATAGAGTAATTAAAGTTTCCTAATGATGGGAACAGAGTCAAAGACATATTCATCTTGAGAAGTTAAACTTTGAACAGAGGAGATGTATACAGTTGCAAAAAAATTTTTTTTCCCCTGGGGCCCTAAGCAATAAATTTAAAAGATGATATGCATGTATTTACATAATTCTTGTTTTTTTTTTACTTCAAGGGTTGCTAGCAATAATTTAAGGCTGAGCTCCTCTTACTGTAAATTGTAAACAAACCTCGAGGCCCAGCTCATGGGCATTGGCTATAAATCATCATCTTCTTAATAATAGCAACTACCAGGCCTTGACTTTCAGAATGCAGTGAATACTGTTTCCTGGAAGCAAACTTCAACTTGTAAGTTTTAGGCCTCTGATATTAGAAGGCCAGCAGCCCAGCATTCCTTATTCAAATATATCTTTACCTGAGAAGGGATTTTTACTCCTGTTTTTCCTAGTGACCCTCCAGTTTTAAGCTCCATCTATGTCACCAAAATTATATATCATGTCTATTAAAGACAAAAAACAAATAAAGCCAAGTCACTAGATGTTTGAAATTCTGAGGACAGGGGAACCTGACAATTTCAACTTTTTCCAGCTGGTTGTTCACTATTATCAGTCGTTTAACTAGTCTCCACACTCAATTTTCCAACCTCTAAAAATTGTATTTCCTCCATTCTAAGAAGCATAGATTTTCCTTATTTAACTGTTTCTGAAATAATGGTATCTTACAATTGATGTGCTCATTTAGTATCATATTTCTTCAGGTAGTCTGAAAAGCTATTTGTTTAGCCAATGGTTTTTCAATTTATGGCATCTTAGATTTCAGGATATATGTTATCTCTCAGATTCCTCTTCATCTCTGCTACTATCACCTGATTTCAGCCACCACTGTCTCTTATTTAGATGATTGGAACAGCTGTCTAACTGGGCTACCCACAGCCATCTTATCTACTTCCAATCTATTTCCCACATTGATGCTTACTGATCTTATAAAAGCACAAATATGATCTTGTCATTCCCCTATTTAAAGTCCTTTAATGGCCTTTCATTACTTTAAGACCTGAAACATTACATTGGCCTGCAGGGCTTTGCATGGCCAGGCCCTTGCTTCCTTCATCCATCGTGTCTCCAATCCTCTCTTCCATTCCGACGTCCATGCTATATGTAGCTCAGAGCATCCCAAATACAGTGTTTCAGAAGCTATATATTTACCATATTCTTGTCCTACCTGTACTAATAAAAGGAAAAACTTATTAAAAGGAAAAACTTTCCTTACTTTTTCTTAAACTTGATAATATTATTTTAAAAGGAAACTGTTTTACCACCCTAAGTGGAAACTAGGATTCTTCTAATATATATTTAAAAACACTTGAACCTATTAAAGTCAAAAAGTTAGCCTTTTGACACTTGAACCTATTAAAATTAAAGTTAGCCTTTTTATCAACAAAAACCAGCTGTATGCCTTCAGTGATTCACTCACCACCTTTTAGCAACCATTTCTCCAACTCAAGTTCTCTGCTCTCTGTTTTCTCAGCGTTTTTTTCCCAAGAGGAGATTCTGTTCAGAGAGTTTGGCCTCTCTTCCTGTGCTCCCTGATCCCTTCCCCTTCACTTAGCTAACTCTTTACTTGTCCTCTTAAATTTCAGCCGAAACAGCCAGTGCTCCAAGTTCGATCTGAGTCAACGGTTTGATCCCATTAGACAGACTTCCTTCTTTTTATTAAAAAGTTATGTCCTCTTTATTATCATATAATGAAACTCATATATGATATTACCTACCTTCCACATACTTTAAAAAGTGGTTAAACTAATAATATGAAGGAAAAAGAGAAGGGGAGTATCTTACAATAAACTAAGTGTTTCAATGTAAATGCCAGGCACAACTACACTTGCAGACACAGTGAATTAGTCCACTGCTTACCTCTCCTTGGTCTGAATAAAACTGGATTTAAGAGAAGATCAGAAGCCAAGCCATTCTGTGGAAGGGGTACATAAATGAAAGAGGAGAGGTATGGAGGATACTGGATAAAAGCTAGCCTTAGGGTAAATAATAACATATATGATGAGAAAAAGAGGGAAACAGTCTTAGTTGAAACAGGGCTAACATGCTAAGATAAGCTACACAGTTTAGAGGTAGAGAACATAAGCAAGTGTGGCATTCCTGGAAATGAGTTGGACTTACTTATGCAGGTAGTTGTAAAATAATTCCCTATGTTATGATAAGAAACTGAATTGATTGAAGAATCACAAGGAAAATACCTCTCGTCTTGAAATCTTCCCTCAGAGTGAGGCGTATATTTGGTCTCTAGTTCTTAAAAAGCCCTTCAGTAGGCGACAGGGAATAGGGAACGAATTGGAAAAAGAAATAGTAATATAAAAAGTCATAAAGAAGTTGTGTGGGAGGCCTCTAGGGACAGTTTCAGGGTAAGATTGAGAAACAAGAGGCAAATCCAAAATAAGTAAATGATTTTAATCAGTAATTTTTACGACATACATTTCTTATCATGCTGCAGGATTTTTAAAAGGCATATATTACAACAATAAAATGATATATTTAAAGATATTCTCCATGACTGCCGTTTGATGAATTCTCAGAGTGTCATGTGTCACGGCCAATTTAATATTTGCTGCTAAGCTTATTTCTCTCTTACATATTTGCATGTGACAGATAGGAATGCAGACTAATACAGTTCTGTTTTACATTGGTAGACTGAGTATCAGAAGCCCCATTGCTGTAAGTGATGTGATTTTCTGAAAAATTGGTAAAGTGCTGAACAAAACAAAGTACAGTCTTCTTTTGGGTGGTGTGCTAAATTCATTCCTGAAAAATTCAGTGAAAATTAAATGTCCAAAAAATACATTGGGTTAATAAATAAAATAGATAATCATAATCTTTTTTTTTTTCACCTATATGAATATCTGGTGGGGCATTTGAAAGTCATGAGGGGTACAGGACCGTTTCTCATTGTGTGAGCCTGTTCTGCACGTTGTAGAACATCTGCAGCCCTCCAGAAAATACTTGTTACATTCCCCAACAGTGGGACAGCCCCTCACACTTCCAAAAAATCACCCTAGGGGACAACATCAACCCCACTGAGAACTTTACCATGTAAAAGCCTTTCAGAAGGCTCTGGATTTTCCTTCACACTTAGCACACTTGTAGCAACTTGTTCCTTGGCTCTCTTCTCTGACACATTGAAGGTTCCGTGGGTTCAGGAACAGTTGGACTCATTTACCATTGTATCCTCCATGTCTGGGGCAATGCCCAACATGTCAAAGATTTTCATTATTTATTGAATGAACAAAAGGACAGAGGCAGCCCCTTAAGTTCTATTTACCTAACTCGGTAAGTCCATCGGAGAGGGTTGGAAGTGACACTTGACTGGAGTACCCAGTTTGCTATGACTATGGTCCGAGTTTGCTTAGGACAGTCCCAGTTTATATCAGTTCTCTGCATCTTGTCCACATTAGCATTTGTTCTGGATATATATATATATAGAAGGAGTTCAGAATATATCACCCCAAACATGCCACTTTGGTATATTAATTATTTTGAATTAAAGGTGCTTAGGAAACAGCCAGTGCAAGAAGGACATTCTAACCTTCCTTGTCCTCCTGAAAGCAGGAACTAAATCTCCCACGTGAGAGGTATTCTTCCTGTGCTGGGAGGATAGAAGATGTCCTTATCAATAGATGTAGCGAATTTAGGGCTATGAAGGCTATATAAACAAACCTTGCTAAACTAACCTATATCTTCCTAGTTACTTCTTTACCATTTACTACCCAAAGCCCAAACTCCTTTGTTTTGTCCTTTCTTCACAAATATATTCTTTCTTTGTCAAAGGTATAAAAGCTCCTGCTCTGGCCACTTCTTCGGGTCTTCATTCTCTTGTGAAGACTCCTATGTACATGTGAAAATTCACTAAAGTTCCTGTTTTATTGAAATTTATATTTTATCCTGTTAATCTGTCTTATATCAGTTTAATTCTTAGGCCCAGCCAGATACCCAAAGAGGATAAAGAATTTTTCCTCTTGTATAATACACACATACATGTACACACACATACACATATATTTTAAATAAAAAATTTTTTTGGAAGCCATTTTTGAATTGGACTATTTTTTATGTCTGCCAGTATAATAAAACCCATTGTAAGTCAAGTGAATATTTTTAAAATTAAATAATTGTATCTATTTTTAGTACCCCCTTTCAGTTGCAAAAGTGTTTGGGTTCGGATCATAGATTATTAATAGCCACTCTGCATGTGATCCTTAGCATCGTGATCACAAGGTGTGCTTGTCATCGTCCCCAGAGAAAACCTTTCTTCTTTTCCCTGGCCTGGGGTAGATGCTGTGGAAATGCCATCTATGATTCTGCCATCCACTGGTCCCATTTCAGTGGTTTCTCACTTCCCTGAATTTTTTTCTCTGATTGGTGATGACCTTTTCAGCCCTGAAATATTGCCTATTAATTATTTGATAGGTTTACTTTTAACTTGATGAGTTATTTTCTTTCTCTATTGTGCTTTCACCTAAAGGGAAGTCTTAATTGTTAAAACCAATGGATTGAATAATGTTCCTATGGCAAACTCCTTTGTATCTTTCCATTGGAGGCAATGAAAATCCAGGAGAAGGAGCAGTAAGCAGTTTTCTGGGGTCCCAATGAGGTTTATAATTTCTTTGTCTTCATTTGAACTTTGCATGCGGGAGCCTAAAATTTTACAAATTTATGTGTTGAATTTTGTTTATTGCCTTTTGTTTGGGTTGAAACTATTAAGATCAGATTTTTAAATGTTTTCCTTTAGCTTTGAGTACAATGGCCATAAAAGAAAATTCCAAACTTTACATTATATGTCATATATTTCCATCCTAAGATTTAATCCAAGAGAAATTAGTACATTTGTCCACAAAACAGAGTTGCACAAGAATGTTCATAGCAGCTTTATTTGTAATAACCAAAATCATGAGAAAATCAAAATGGCCACCAATGAGTAAATCAATTAACAAATTGTGCTATAGTTGAACAATGGCACACTACCTAGCAAAAAAAGGAAAACCTGATATATGCAACAATATGGATGTATCTCAGAAATATATGTTTATAAAGGAAGCCACAAACAAAAGAGCACACACTGTATTATTCCATTTATATAAATTCAAGAACCAGTAATATGAATCAGTGGTAATAGAAGTCAGAAAAATGGAGGGATGGGAAGGCTATTACATGGAAAGAGTCATAAGGGAATTTTCTGGAAATAAATTTATGTCTTGTTCTGGGTGGAGGATCATGAAGATGTCATGGAGCTATACACTTAAAATTTGTGTATTATACTGTATGTAAATTATCCATTTAAATAAAGCATAGAGGAGAAAAATATATAAAGTTTCTTTTTCATTAAAAAGTGGTATGTGATTATTTAGAAAATGAATAAAATAGAAAGAAACTAAATCATCTCTAGTCTCACCACAAAAATGATGTACTTAATTTTCTTCCAATCTTTAGTTCAGGCAGGGATTCTTTTTTTTTTTTTTGTCTTTTCTCCTCTCTGTCCCTCTTTAGCCCCTTTCTCTCTTTTTGATGTATTTAATGTTTGTATTTAACAGGCCTTCTGAATCAGCGAGTAAGTCTTTCTGAGGGAAAAGGATTTCCAGAGGGAAGTTTTTTGTTCTTTTGTGAAGTTTCATCCATGACAGATAGCCTTCACATTAAAAAAAAAAAAATCATGAATGTAAGAGCCAAGTGATAAAGGCAAATATAGCTAGCAAGAACTTGGGATTTCTTTATAATTATTTTCCAAAGGGAAAAAAAGAACTGGCTTTCCTGTAAATGAATGATAAGATTCCATGCTTCTCCCTGTATTTTTCCTTATTTTTTTTCTGTTTCCTGCTTTTCTGTTATAAGCAAGGTTGCTGCTGTAGACAAATTATTCTAAACCCATGGATGTAAATAGTATTTTGTATTTTTTTAAAAAATGCATTTAAAGGTCTACAAATCTTGATCAGGTTTTTTTCTTTAGGGAATTGCCATGAAAGTTGTAGTATTGAAAAATTTGGGGGTATTTTGAAGCCTGACAATTCATCACAAACTGTTCTTAAAACTCATATTGCAGCATATTACAATTGGATCCCAGGATCCTTTGTGAAAGAGCCTTGGCACTCTGACGCACCTTCTACTGAACCAACATGACAGAAAAATACATCATTTTTTCCTACCATGAAAGGAAACAAGTGTGAAAATAATGTAAAAGATGGTAGTCTAAGACAAAGCAACATAATTTGCAGTGTTGAGTTGCTTAATATATTATATAGTTATTATCTCACTTACACTCCCCAGGTAATAAAATTGCTAATATTGAAAAACCTATTTTGTTTTGTCACCTCCACCGAATGTTTTGTCTTCAGACTTAAGTAATGCATTTCTCTCTTAAGACACAATGGATGTACCTTTAAATAACTTTCAGGAGTACCACGCATTTCAGCCCTGTTTCAAGAGGCAGAAAACACTAATAAAAGAAACTTGGTACTCTATGTTCTCTCTGTAGCCAGAAAAGAAGGATTTTGTTGGAATCATCTTTATTAGAAGCAGCTGTCAGTATGGGTTTTTTTCCCCCTGGATGAAAACAAAAGGTGCTACAGAGGAATGTACATAAAGATAGCACCCACGAGGCATTAGGATAAATAAAAGTAGGCAATATTAATGATGCTCATTAGCAGATGTCACTGTTGGGGATGAAGTAAATTCCATGCCAAAGTGTTTCATATATTATACTTTTCAAAACTGTCAACTTTTTGACTTTGATGTATGTCCACGTGAATAGTTTTAATAAGTTCCTAGAGCCCTTTCTTTGCATATACCCTGAAGAATCCTGTGGAATTGCTGGCAGCAATATCACAAAGACATTTTTGCCTAATGATTGGTGCTTCACTTGGAAATGTGAAGGCTCAGATCGTTACATTCCCACTTATTCATGATGCAAATATTTGTCTAAGAATTAGTTTAAAAATATTGTATGACCAGGCAGATTTTATAGTTTAAAGCCATCTTCCACAGGCTGTTGCCTGTGTAACTAATAGAATTACGTATGCATAAAACCCTTTTACTGTAGAAGCCAAAATGCAGAATAATAGCTTGTCAAACTGTCATTTGCAAGTGAGATCATAGATTTTACAGTCCAAATTAGGTTGTGTTCTTTTCCTTTTTGTCAGGTCATATTCTAATAACCATATTGTGCACTAAACCCTGTGATTATCCCAACACTTGACAGATGGTAGGCTGTTAATTTGTATGTAAGAGACAGTGATTGCCAGCACCCTAACTGTATTCAACAAAATATGAAATGTCAAAATCCACTTTTGGTTACGTTTTGCTTGAGTTCATTTTAGCAAGGTAATGCTAAGTAGAATTTCAGTAGCTTAGCATATGTTTAATTTTACTACTCTGAATGGTTTTACTAACCACTAGAAATAGAAAGAATTAAGGAAGAAGTAATTTTTCTTGTTTGTGTCGTTCTTTCCACTTTCCTGTGCAGAGTGGGCATCAGCTTGAGGGGTTAATTGAAAGAGCTGCATGAGAGCTGGAAGCAGACAAGATTTAATTGCTAAATATTGAGGATAATTGTTGTATAATAGTAGCATGCACTGATATTTAGAAGTTTGGTGCAGGTCAAAATAATTTAAAAGTTTTAAGTTAGAAGTACATTGGCAAATCCACTAAAAAAACTATTAGAACTAATAAACGAGTTTAACAATGTGACAAGAAACAAAATCAATATACAAAAATCAATTTTATGTCTGTACACTAGCAGCGAACAATCTGAGAATGAAATTAAGAAAGCAATCCCATTTATAATAACAGTAAAAAAGGAAGAAATAAAATGCATAAGGATAAACTTAATGAAAGAAGTATGATATTTGTACACTGAGAACTATAAAATATTGTTGAAGGATATTAAAGAATAAATACATGGAAAGACATCCCATGTTTATAGATCAGAAAAGTTAACACTGTTGCAATTCCAGTACTGCCTAAAATAATCTGCAAATTCAACACAGTCTTCTTCAGAATCCCAGCTGGTTCCCTTCCGCTGCCCCAGAAATTAGTAAGCTGATCCTGAAATTCATATTCAACTGCAAGGGACCCAGAATAGCTAAAACAATCTTGAAAAAGAAGAATAAAGTGGGAGGACTCACACTTCCTGATTTCAAAACTTACTAAAAGCTATTGTAATCAAGACTATGATACTAACATATGGATAGATCAAAAGAATAGATTTGAGAGTCTAGAAATACACCTTCATGTTTATGGTAAATTACTTTTTGAGAAGAGTGCAAATACAATTCAATGGGAGAAAATCAGTCTTTTCAACAAATGTTGCTGGGACAGCTGAATATCTTTATGTAAAAGAATAGATTTTGGCTTGTACCTCACACCATACACAACAGTTAGCTCAAAATGGATCATAGACCTAAATGTAAGAGCTAACACTATAAAACTTATAGGATAAAAGAGGAGTTAATCTTTGTGATTTTGGGTTAGGTTCCTGAGATACAACACCAAAAGCACAGGTGATAGAATGCAAAATAGATAATTTGACTTCATCAAAATTAAAAACGTGTGTGTCAAATGACACCATCAAGAAAGTGAAAAGATGACTCACAGATGGAGGAAAATCATATATCTGATAAAGGGCTTTGTGTGAGTATATAAAGAACTCTTACAACTTGACAATAAAAAGACAAATAATCCAACTGAAAAATGGCCAAAAGATCTGTAGGAATTTTTCCAAAAATATACAAATGGTTAATAAGCACTTGAAAAGATCATCAACATCATTCATTATTAGAGGAATCAAATTAAACCAAATCAAAACCACAAGGTACCACTTTATGTGCACTGGAATGGCTAAAATGAAAAAGACAATGTCAAGTTTTAGTGAGAGTTTGGAGAAATTGGAACCTTTAGGTGTTGCTGGTGGGATTGTAAAATGATTCAGCCACTTTGGAAAACCATTTGCCTGTTCTCCAAAATGTTAAACATTGAGTCATTATATGACCCAGCAATTCTACTTCTAGGTATATTCACAAGGGAATAAAAAACGTAACTACACAAAACCTTGTACATGAGTGTTCAACCTTAAAAAGCAATGAAGTACTTATACATGCTGTAGCATGAATGAACCTTGAAAACATGCTAAATGAGAGAAGTCCGTCACAGAAGGCCACATACTGTATGATTCCATTTATGTGAAATGTCCAGAATAGGCAAAACCATAGACAAAAAGTAGGTTAGTGGTTGCTAGTAGTTGGAGGGGTGAGGGAGAAATAGTGAATAGCTGCTAAATGGTCCAAGGTTTCTTTTGGGGATGATGAGGTCTTACAAAATTGTTTGTGGTAATAATTGGAAAACTATGAATATACTAGAAACTAATGAATTATACAATTTAAATGGATGAACTTTATGGTATGTGAAATATATATCTCAATAAAGCTGTTTTTAAAAAGCACATTGGCAACAGGATAGAAAAGATAATTCATGTTTTATGTTAGCGTGACAGTAATTACCTAGACTAACAATAGTGCATTAATTATAGAGAAAATAATGTAGTTTCTCATTCACAAAAACTCCAGAAATGGGTCTTCCAAAAATTCTTTCTAGGTAATAGTTTTCCTGCCACATCTGAATGCTAAATAATGACAGGACAAAACTGGTCAAAATCTTTCTTTACAATACCATACCTGTTTAGATATGCCAGACAAACAGCAGTTTTCTGATTATATGAGTCCATCTTACATATAGAATAGATCAACAACAAGTTTATACTGTATAGCACAGGGAACTATATTCAATATCTTATAGTACCCTATAATGAAAAAGAATAAGAAAATGAATATATGTATGTGTATGTATGACTAAAACATTTTGCCGTGCACCACAAATTGACACAACATTGTAAACTGTACGTCAATTGTAAAAAATCTAAAAAATAAAATTACAAAACAAAACAAACCATAAAAGAGTCTAACTTTCAAAAACAATACAAATAGCACATACATAATAAGCATGCCTTGTATATATTATATGCCATGTGTATTATACTAATAATACATTATACAGAGATACATGCATACATCATGCATAAACATTAGAAACCTTTACCTAATTTGACGCATGACTGATTTCTCCTTATCAGTAATTCTTCTCAAGGATTATGTCACTTAGTATATTTTTTATCTTATTTTTCCTTGTTAATTGGTTGGACGATTTCTATCTGTAAAGTGTTTTTCCTATATAAAATGAGTTGTTGAGGTTATGATTTATCATAATTTAAAAACCAATTAGAATCTTTTCCCTCAAACCTATATCTTCGTGACTGATCGCGCTATCATTAATATTGTCATTTTGTGGGAAATGAAGGGCATAGTCAGTGCAATTGAGAAACAAATATGAAATTTACTGAAGTTAAAAAAATTCCCTGGGTTGGAATAAAGACATGAAATTCTAAAATACATTATAACGTGTATATTATTGATCTTCAGTATAAGGCAGTGGGGGAAAAAAGCTTGAATACACATTTTTAAAAAGGTTTAGGGAGTCAATATTTGCCTTTTTTTGTTGTTACTGTTCTGCCACAGATATCTGTTTTTTCACTCTAAAAAATTAGGCTAACTGCCTAATTTTATTATTTTAAAAATATATTATTAACAGACTGATCTTAAATTTTAACAATTACTCCAGTGTGTTTGGATCACCCCTTTTGATACAGCATGTTTTTTTTTAAAGTCCTAATGAAAAAAATTTAACGAAAATTTGTCAAGTAATTTTTCACTTTAAAGAAATTTAAATATTATACCAGAGATATTACTTTTCTTTTTAAAATGTCGTTTTATAACGATCATTTTTAATGGTTGTGTGACTTTTCATATTGTTGTGCCATGAAGTATTGTAGCACGATCCAAGAATTTTAGAGATAAGCTGGAGGGTCTCCAGCCACTCATTTTCAAAGAGGATGAAGGGTGATCATAGCAGGATTATGATCTGGATATCTTTTTCCCATGTCAGTGGTTAGAGTCATGTTCAAACACACCATTGCCTTCATTCGTTTTGCCTTCAGTTCTCAGGAGCACACCCGTAGCACGAAATGATGCATAATCACATTGTTCTTAGATATTGGGGTGGGGGGACAAGAATAAAAGATAGAAGTTTGATACTAAAGCTGCTTTTGATTCAGCAGACTAAACTTTTAGTATGAGGAAGAAAAGGGAGTCAATGGAGAGAGCAATCTACTATTTTCTATACTTAAAAGTGAAGCCAAAATGGGGAAAAAAGATATAATCAGAACTCACCACCATCCTATTTCAGCACAGCATGTAATTCTCACTTCAAAAAAAAATTTTTTTTTAAGAGAAAGCACTTTAAGATAATATCTCTATGAGCCACTTCTGTAAAAAGCGACAGTGAAGCTTTGACTCCCCATGAGAAATTGCTTTGCAATTGTGAAGGTGCTGAGAGAGCCTGGCTCTGGAGGCAGATTGGTCACTGGGGGTGTGTGAATGAGCTGATCTGCATGAAACCTGAATAGTAAATGAGAGCCCACTCTGGGGACAGGTTGAACTAGAGTCATCATGGTGATGCAGATTTGCCACATATGAAGCCCTGGGTAGCCAAGCAAGCTGGGAGCTGGTTAAAAGCTTGGTAGATTGCTTGACTGCTTTTGAGAACTGACATTGCCATTACAATCCTCTGGCATCTGCTGTGGGTCAGTAAAAAGATGTAGCTATAAATGACCTCTATTTTTGACTGAATCTGCAGAACACAAAGCAAAGAACATCAGTTCTTGATTTTTTCTTTTTTACTTTTTTTTTTGTTGGAAACTTTAAAAAGGAACTTGAAGCCACATCCAAGTGATGACTTCTGTGTTCTGTTTTAGAGACACATTCTCACTGCTCTGCTGCAGTGGCTGGGAGAGGGTGTTTGGTATTGACATTCAAATGAACATATCAAACATCTCTCTGGGCTGCTGAATTTCTTTATCTGATATTGCCACAACAAGCAGCTCAGAGGTATTTGTCTGTATGACTCTGGTCCTTTTATAATCTGACTGTTGAATGAAAGGAGCTGGACAACTAAGACTTGTCTTTGAAAAGGCGAAGTCCATTATCAGGATCTCTGAAGCTCTGAAGAGTAAGTACATTCTACTTGGATAAAACCCCATAATAGGTGGAAGGAAGCAAAGACAGCCTTATAAATTTCCCTATGTGCAAGCAGACCTATTGTTGTCTTTATTAAAAATATGCCTTGGAGCAAGTGGTCTTGTTCTGAGTGGTACCTCTGAGAGTCGGCTTGAAAGTAATCACTGGGAACTTCATGTGGCCCTACAACCGTGTAGGCTGTCTTCAGAAAAGTGGAAAGAGATCGGTTACTATGCTGAGAGTGCTCGATGTGCTGAAGAAATTTATTCTCAAATTTTAAAACTTGGAACTTTGCAAATTATATTAATAAAGATAAGTAAGCTAGTTGACATCAACACATGCATTCTGTTTGTTCTTTGTACATCCACAGAGAGGGCTGTGACACAGATTCCATATGCATTCAAGACTTTCATTAGATAAGAATGACATATACTTATCATTAGAGCTTACTAATTAAAGCAGAAAGTGACATTTCAAAGTAATGGTGCTCCCTAGTGTCTCAATGTAAAATACTCCCTAGTCTATTTTTAATGACCTAGTTGGTATACTATGTATGTTTAAAATTTTATTTTGTTATGAACTTGTGTTTTCATTATTGTCAATGGTGGTGATGACCAGCAAGGTAGGACATTTTTCTAGATGAATAGGAAGGAGACCAGTGAAACCTACCATGGGCTTTGAGCTTTGATCACAGTTACATCCTGGGTGCATCCATGCATTCTTACATTCATTCAGCACTTTGACTGCATGCTTTCTACTTGCCAACCTCTTTGCTAGGTGCCGGGGATACATTAGTTACTAGGACACAGGTGGTTCCTGCCCTCAAGGAGCTTGCCCCACTCCCTTTGATTATGATCAAAGCTGTTCTTTGTATTTCCTCTTCTGTGTCCTCAGTAGCA
Organism: Vicugna pacos; assembly: GCF_048564905.1. Lineage (NCBI taxonomy): Eukaryota > Metazoa > Chordata > Mammalia > Artiodactyla > Camelidae > Vicugna > Vicugna pacos. The sequence continues at coordinate 30,641,442 of NC_133003.1, read as the reverse complement.
GCTGGGAGGATGATATATTCAGTGCTGGTTTTTATAAATATATATCTATCTATCTTCACCTACTGTTGCAAACTTTTACATATTCTAAGTTGATAAGGATAGGTGAAGAAAGTGTCTCTTTACTTATTCTATACTTTTTCTCACACTGGTGTCTTTTTTGTCTGTTAAATTTGTGTTGTATAAATTCAGTGACCCAGAACTGTGTCTGCTATTCCACTTCTTTGCCTGGTGTACTGTTGATGCTCATTCTCTTCCCTCCCTCTCCTGCTGCTCCCCCTAAGTATTAATAGCACTAAACTGGAAGGCTCTAATGTTTACCTTGTGAATCAGTAATAGTCTCAAATGTCAATAGGACTTGTGTTTTGGACCCTGGTTGTGAAAATGTGCAAACCAAACCAGCTTTCGTTGGCTACAATAATATTTAGGGAGGAGAGTCACCTTGCGTTAAGATTACTTATTTCTAACGGCTTTTAGCTCCAGTGGCAGCCAAGAAGTGGCAAATTCTTCAGCCTTCACCCAGTCGGGAAGAGAAGAAGCATGCCCTTTCACTGTGAACAGAAGCCACGTAGGGGTTCTCAAGAGGAAAGCAGAGTCCGACATAGATGAGCAGCGTGAAGAGTTTCCAAACAAAAGCAGAAAAGAGAAAGAAGAGGATGTTCTTTTTTATGCTAAATCTGCCTATTTCTCATCAACTCATTTTCCTAGTAGTAGAAGCATCATCACCTTCATCTGTGTTATTGTTGTCATCATCATCATTATTTTAGCTGTTGTTTATTAAGCATAGAAATTCCATTTAACAGATATCACTGTTATTCAAATTTTATGGATGAGCAAACCAGTTTGTGTTCAGGGAACTTGCCCAAAGCCACAGAGATAGTTGGGGGACCCCACCCCCCAACTCCAGCCAGGGCTGACTGTCCTCAGAATGCTCTTGACCACTACCCTCTACCACCTCTCATTATCTTGTATTCTTTTTTATGCCCTTTCTTGTACAAATAGCTCTTAAAGGTCCTTAACATCAGAGATGGTTAAAGATGGTGATGAGTTAAATATTTAGGTTGTCTTTGATGGATTGGTGAACATTGCCATTTTCTGAGCCTTTTTTTGGATGAATTTTTTAAAAACAAATTTTAGGCTTGCAATGACTGTGCTCCATGATGGTGACTCGTTTTAGGCTGCTCTTGCTATTCAAATCCACTTAAAGTACCAGTATGTCTACAGTGGTGTGTACCGTAAACCCTACTTGGATGATTATAATGCCACATATGCAGGAGCCAGGATTTGCCATTTGAAAATGAGATTGCTCTTCATGCTACAGCAAAATTTATTGAAGTGTTTGTTAAATGCATACCTTCCCTGCTATTCAAATTCTTAAAAGAAATCCTGGCTATTTATTTTCCTGCCTACTTCTAGAAAGGATTTGAGGTAGTTACTAGTGTATTCACTGAAAGCCAGAAATCCAAAGACAGAATATTTTTATAAAGGAGAGCTGTGATGAGATCTTGATACTGGATCTGAAATTGATTTGTTTAAACACTAGTAATAGTGATTTAGAGTCTGGAATCAGATGGTTCTTGCTTTGAATATCTACCAGGCTACTTGCCATGTGATCTTGGGCAAAGCTAATGGCTTTGGGCCTCAATTGCTTTTTAATTTAATTTAATTTATTTTTATTGAAATGTTAATTTACAATATCGTGTTAGTTTCAGGTGTACAGCATAGTGATTCGGTAATTTTGCAGACTATATTCCATTATAGGTTATTAGAGATAAGATAATGGGTGTAATTCCTTATGCTGTACAGTAAGTCCTTATTGCTTATCTATTTTATATATAGTAGTTTGTATCTGTTAACCCTATATCCCTAATTCTGCTCTCTGTCCCCTTTGGTAACCACAAGTTTGTTTTCTATGTTTCTGTTTTGGGTATACTGGGACTCAATTTCCTTTTTTTTTAAGAAAAATATTTTTATCTCAGGACATAGACACATGTGTTAGAGTAGTGCACATTATTTTCACAGCTATGGTATAACCAGTTCATAACATAATTTTAACATATAAAAGCACATACTTAATTAGTATTCAAAGTCATATTTAATATGTAATGTGGACTCAATTTCTTGATTTGTAAAATGGGGATATGTCTAAAACTACCTCATCACTCTCAAGGTTACCTGAGAAAATGCTTGTAAAGCCCTTAGCCCAGTGTCTTGTATGCGTGAAATGTTCAATAAATGTGATGATGATGGAGGTGATGGTGGTCAAATAAGTAAAGTACACTACTTCATTTCCTCAAAAGAAATCTTACATGGAAACTAAATATATGAATCTGGTTAGCTGTTTTCATTGGGTGGGTACAGAGCTTACTTTGCTTGGCACTGCCATAGAACACTGGTAAATGTATCTACACAAATAGTTCAGAAATGATGATTCTTGGCTTCAGATTAGGGAAAAGAAGTGACAGCAGGCAGTGGAAGGGTAGAGAAAGCACCATGGGCAAGGCACTAGCTGATTTGGGTTTAATTAGGGCTCTGCTGCTTTCAGCTCGCATCACCTTAGGTAACTGTCTTCCCCTTTCTGAGTCTCAGTTTCCTCTTCTGTGAAGTGATGATGGCAGTACCCTCTCACCAGGGCTGTTGTGAGAATTGCGAGATAAGGTGGACTTTTAATATATGCTGGTTTACAAATCTTCGTTTTCATTGATGAGATTATACTAGGATAAAAATGAGTCTGATAATAGCATTGCAAATGGGACTTTATGGGCTATATGAGAGCCCAAGGCTGTGGTAACTTACTTTTTATTTTAAAGATGCAACTCTCCAGCTGACCTTATTTACTTGGAAATTCTAGAGCAGCAACATAACACTTTGAAGTCAAGTGGTTGATTTTCTTTGTACGCCTTTCTTCTGGTTATTGGACTCTGTGCTTAAGTTCTTTAAACCCTGGCAGTGAGGAAGAAGCCCTTGTGTGACAATGGATTTAGTGGGGTATAAATCTACCTAACTACCTAACCAGGCTGGGAGCCGTTGAGAGTCGGCCCCAGAGCCCAGCCCCATTAGCCAAGTTAGAAGGATGTGCCGACTTCAACTTCAAGGCATGGGGCCCAGCAGCAAACTGCAGGGAAGCAATAGCAGCCCATGGTGTGGCCTGTTGTGCTCCCGTCATTCTTGTCAGTGTCACCATCATTGCCATTAAGTCTTTATTAAGTGTCAGCGTGTGGATCTCCCGCAGCTATCACTGCAGGCAGATAGGCAGCTGTGTGTTTTAAATAGGAACCTTGTGAAGGACTATGAGAATTAGGGGCCCACCTGCAATCCAAGGCAGGCTCACAAACGTAGTTGCATGGGCCGATAAGAGGATTGTTGGTGGCTGTAGTAGGCACCTGTTTGTAGGGTGTCAGCTAAGCCCATGGCCCCTTTCTTTGAAAAATGCCCCCAACTCTCACCTTCAGGGGTGGCCCTGGTGGTCATGTTTGTGTAGTGTAACTTGGCTTCTGTGGCCATGCCTGAGTGGATCAAGGATGCACAGCTGACGCAAGCTGGGCCAGTCAGATTGTCTTTCCCAGAGGCTGAACTTGGGACTGAGACATATTTGTAGGTAGACAGGGTAGGTAGGTACACTTGGGGACTATGGGAAGCCACGTCTTTGATTAATTCAATAATCCTCATAACAGCCCTTTGAGGTAGGTCTTTTTCTCATTCTCATTTTATAGAGAGGACACCAAGTCATAGAGAGATTAAGTAATTTACCCAAGGTCATATAGTTGAGTAGCGGCAGAGCCAGGCATGAACCCAGGTAGCCTGAGCTCATGCCTGTAGCCACTCCACAACTATCTTTCTGAGAAAGAGGGAGGGATACAGCAGGCTTACCGAGAGATGCAGATTAAATGACTGTGAGGTCGCAGGGAGAGAAGGAGGGAGGGGGTAGAATAAGACTGATTGACCAAAAGAGGGTAGCTGCCTTGATTCTGGAGGCTTTCCCGCTCCAGGATCCAGACCTTAGTGACTGTGCTTTCTGCCACTGGGTATTGAGAAGTATCTCTGTGACCCTGTAAATAAATTCCCCTTTTTGTGCACAGAGTAGTTCAATGGGATGTCTGTTACTTGCAACCAAAAGAGTGTTGACTAAGTGACCACACTGTCACAATTTGTTAAAAAAAAAAAAAAAGTAGATCATCCATTGGCCTTTGTAGCCCCAGGCATCTTTACATGATCTGTAGGTAGGGTCCGGGCTAGGGGAGGAGAAAGGCAAGTGAACCAGTGACTGGGACATAGTGTAACAAGCTCTCTGAGAGAGGTAAGCCTAAATTGCTATAGAAATGCAGAGGTTGGCAAAAAGATGAGACTAAGGTAGGGTGTGAGTATTCGAGGATGGTTTCTCAGAGAGGGGCTATTTGAGCTGTTTTTGAAGAGTGAGTAGGATTTAGTTATGTGAAGAATGGTTGGGAGGAAGGATGTTCCAGGTAGTATAAATAAATGGTGTATGCTAAAAAGACAAAAAACAGTGAAACCTATGATACATTTTGGAAAGGGCAAGCAATTAAGTGTGATGGAGAAGAAGGAAGGAAAGAAGAGAGATAGGACATGTAACTGAAGTTCTTGTCTAGACCAGACCGTACAGGGTCTCCAGGGCCAAGTCATAGAGTTTGAACCTTATCCTGTAAGCTAGCAGCAGTTCATTCACTTCCCTCCCTCCAGTGTGAAAATATGTAGATTTTGAAATGTAAAAGATGACATGCTGATAACATTAAAGACAGTTTTAGGGGTAAAAAAAACCTCACAAAAAACCAGGTGCAAAGTCCCAGCACCTAACACTACTGTTTACATTTTTGCACATTATTGTCTAGTTGTCCTCAACCATGCCTATTTTTGTACATGGTTGCAGTCAATCTACATATCATTTTCACTTTCCCGTAGATCAAAAAGGTTTTCTATGTTTCTGTGTCCTCCTCTTCTATCATAACAGCATGATAAAGACACAAGTTTTTCTGAGTATCCACACAGCTACTGGTAATGAGTTAGGTTCTAGTGGCCACCTGGATGACCTGAGGATTCCTGCTTTTGAGAACAACACAGGATCCGGTATATTTCTGCTGAAGTATTTAGCCATATACATTTTAAAACATGTGGGTTTAATATGATTTTATGAAAAATGTATTCAGTTCTTTGATGATTGCTTTCTCATCCCTTTCATCTGTACTCACTGTCCCCCTGCCCCTACCCCCATCATAAATGCTCTGTCGCTAACAAATGGCCACAGCTTCATGTGCTTTTAATGTTCATGCACTGCTTACCTAGTATCTTTTTTTTCTCAATTTATTTTTTGTATTTAATTTATTATTGTATTATTTAATTATTTTATTTTGGCAGGGGTGAGGGAGGTAATTACATTTACTTATTTTTAGAGGAGGTACTGGGGATTGAACCCAGGACCTCATGCATGCTAAGCTAACACACTCTACCACTTGAGCTATACCCTCCCCCACCAGTATCTTTCTCGTATTTCATGCTCCAAGTCCTCTGAGAGCCTTTTGATGGTTAACCATAAAAAGGCTCCAAATCAAGCCCTTAAGCCAAGTTAATTTGATTATGAAACATTATCTTGATTGTGGCAAGTGTCCAGTTGCCATTTTTTTTAACGATATAGCATCCACAGCCTGAACTAATTACAAACCAGCTCCATTCCAGGGAGGGTGGCATTGCCTAACCAGCCTTCTCATGTCAGACCCGAGTGTGTTGGTGATGTGATCACATCTGCTTTTCCTTCTTCTGGCCTTCTGTGGATAAGGTCTATGTCATTCTCCTTCCCTCCCTGCTTGTGTGTTTAAGAAAGTAAGGGTGATTGGCCAAAATTGCTCCTTAAATTAAATTTTGCCTCCTACCTCCAGCATAATCATAAGGCTCCAAATTAAAGATGCAGATAATTTTGCAATCAGATTTACATTTTGGTCTGTATTGAGTTTAAAGTCTATTTTACATGCTTTAGTTTTCTCCTTTTATGATGCTTTCTGTTGATTTAATTTAGCTCTGTGGTTTGAGTTCTATTTGATTGTTGGTTTTTGCTCTGGTCTTCATAGCCAGAAGTCCTCATTTTCTTCATCCCTAGTCTTGTATATATTGCAGAAAAGACAGTAATCAGTCGGTCTAAAAAATTTAAAGAAGTTAATTCATTAAAGAATTTAGCAGTGATTCATGATCTGTATAGTGAAGAAATAGACAGGGAAGCTAAGTAAACTATATTCTCTGGAAATCCTCATATCTGGTTTTTCTGTGTGTGTATGTATGGGTGTGTGTTCAGATCAAGTATTCAAATGTGGGTTATTGACGCACGTACTTAAAATAAAATAGATTGTTACTCCATAGACCTTAAAAACTTTAAAAACTCTCTTAGCCTCAGTTTCCATCTTCACAAAATGAGATAATATTAGTTCTTGCTATATATGATTGCAGGGTTAATTCATTTGATGATGCTACAGAGTGCTGGCACATAATAAGTGCTCAATAAATACCCATGATTAACAACATGGCCCTTGTCCTGGAGGAGTACAAAACATTTTTTTTATTATCTTAATTTGGAGAAACTAATAAATCTTTTAAGTTCACCTCTTTATAAAGAGGCCAAAAGCACTGGAAGAAAGTTTAGACCTTAGAAAAATTTCCCAAGCCACCTCTTCCTAAAATCCTTTCCCTTCTTCCTCATCCTCTGCTGAATGAGTAGTCTTTTCTACCTGGTTCTCACCAGTACTGTCTTTGTGGAAGATTCTCCTGGTGGCCACTGTCATAGCCCCTCGTCTCATCTTTGATTTTAGCAGCAACTATGGTGACCAGTTTTGTATGAGTCCGCTTCCTTCCTCTAGTACCCACTGTGCTCCTTTTCTGCTTTCTTTCCCAGGACCATCTGCCGTGCTGGGAGCCTGCTTGGCCTGGGCCAAAGAGGAGCCTGAAGTGTGGGGGAGTAAATGTCCTCAGGGATTACTCTCAACCATTAGGCCTTTGAACATGTGGATAAATGCTCCAGCCTTCCATTTTTCAGATGCATAATTCTGGATGCATATCGCATACTTCTTAGGAGGTCCTGGCCATATCAGGCACCTTGCTTTCAGTGGCAAACCTGATAATGTACTCCTATATTGACTTTTACTCCTTCCCTGCCTTACTCTGTATTCCCTAGTCCCTGCTTTCTGGAATAATTTTTCCGATAAACTTCTGCACCTAAACACTTGTCTCAGTCTCTGCCTTCAGGGGAACCCAACCCATGACAGCCCTGAAATCTCCTACTTCCTTGATATTTCCAGAGCCTGCCCATGTAATTTTTAGCTCTGGATCATTTCTTCTTCCTTTCTAGTTCAGAGGAAAGAGATGTCTCATGAGTTTTCAAGGCTAGCCTCTTCTTTGATCTTGATTCTTCTGCCTCTTAAATCCTCTGGACCTATAGACCATCATATCTTGTTTACGGTTACACCTCCAATGTAGAGTGCTTAGCTCATAGTAGGAGCTCAACAACTACTTACTGAATGAATGAAAGAATGAATTTTTCCCTTTCTCTTGCTTGTTTTTTTATTTTTCTTCTCTCCACACATGCTATTCTCATTATTGGTTGTTCTTTTGGCCTTTCTTTAGGAGTCCAGAGGTCTTTTGCTTTGGAAGTAAACATCATTACTTGAATCACAGAGCTCCATCTCTTTGTTAGGCTTACCAGCCAACCCCCCCCCCCCCCATGTCCTTGGCGGTACTGGATCTTGCTGAATACTTTCTTGAACTCTGCCTCACTTGGTCTCTTCAAGCTCAACTCTCTCCTGGTTTTTCTCCTGACTTTCAGGCTTTTCTTTCCTAGTGTTTTTGCTGGCTTGTTTAGCTGGTTCTAAATTTGTCTTTCTCCAGGGCTCCATCTTTGATTCTCTTCTTTTCTGAAGTTATATACTCAACCCAGATGGAGCCATGACTCCCATCTCTTCAGCTATGCAGATGATTTCTAAATCTATAATCTCCAGATTGACTCTTCTGAGTCCAAAGCTATTGGAAATCTCCATTTGGAATTCTTGCAGATAATTCCAACTTATGATGTTCAAACTGGAATTCATTTTCTTTCCCCCATTTTCACTTCTTCGGACTTTTCCATACCCTCCCTTAAATAATGGGCTCACCATCTGCCTGGTTTTGCAGTATGAAAGCCTTTGTGTGATCCTTAACTACCTTCCCTCAACCATTGCTTTCAAGAAGTAATTTTCGAGTTCCCACTGTGAGCAGACACTGTGCTAGGTGCTGGGGATATGTGGACAACAAGATAGACTCTCAAGAGGCTCATAGTCTGGTAACAGTCATAGACATGTCTGATTTATCATATGAATATAGCATTACAAACTGAAGTAAGTGCTGTGGAAGAAAAGTCCAATGTGCTTTGAGAGCATGTCACAAAAGGACCTAATTTATTCCTGGGGTTTGCACAGCTTCCTTTAGGAAGAGTGGCATTTGATCTAAGGGATGAGTTGAAATTAATTAAGAGAGGCACTCTTCCCTCTTTATCACTATGCACTGTGTTCATCAGGTCCCACTGATGCTACCTATATCCCCATGTTTCTATTTTCTTTTCTCATCCTGGACCATTGCAGTTCCCACCTTCACCTCCCAGCCCCTACCCATTAATTTTCACATTGCTACCGGAGTCCTTTTACCAAACACAAATCTGACCACATGTCCTCTACTTGCAGCTGAAAACCATTGGTAGCTCACTAGTGTTTCCAGGGTAAAATCCCATCCCTCTAGTGTGGCAGCCAAACTCCTGGCCACTTCACAGTGTGTTGCCTGTTCTGTGGCCACTGTAGATGCTTTGTCATTTGCTGAGGACACCGTGTCCTCATAGGATTTCACACCTTGGTTCATTCATTTATCAGCTTTGAGTTCCTCTATCTTTCTTTTGTACTCAGTCAGCTCCTACGGATCCTATTAGGCCCTATATAAATGCTACATCCTCCATGAGACTTTCTCTGGCTCCTTATTTGAGTCCCATTATTTGTATTTGCACATTTCCCTCCTTAGAGTTCCCATCCTGTTGCCTTATATTAGCTTAGTTGTCTAGAGCATGTGTTCCTCCGGGATCACAATTGTGCTGTGCTCATCTCTCCCTTCCCAGGGCTTGAAATGTAGCAGGCACTTAGTAAATACGTATAATTGAATTGTCCATGTGTGAACAGAGTAAGAGAGGCAAAGACACTGAGGGATGGGAGGAGAGCTGAACGAGGAAAGCCAGACCTTTTCTAATTAAATGAACTGGTGATCCCAAGCAGGGCTTGACCAAGACATGCAGGTGGCCCAGGCAGAATGATCATTTGGTGTCCCTTCAGTGGTCAGGTGAAATAACAGATTTGAACAGTGCTGCTTATGGAGAAGGATGATGACAGATTGCAGTGCCTGGCCTCTGTACCAGCTCAGCAAAACGAAAGCCCTCTGGTTGTCAGCCCCACCCTACGCAAAAGCATTTTGTTGACTTTGTGTTGTTCCAGAGCTTGCCACTCCTACTCCCACCTCAGCTGTCTCATCAAAGTATTTTTTACAATTAAGCCCAATTCCCTTCTTGAAGAAATTTCTGATACATGCTGTCTTCTTGACTATGTTATTTTCTGGCAATACTTCAGTACCTCTTCTAGATTGTACCCTGGGCAGCCGCTGGCCAGTCCTCCTGTTAATCGTGCTCTGGTACCAAGGAAGGAGAACTGGGTTGTACAAAGCTCTTTGTCAAATATTCCACCAATAACTATAAAGAATTCCTTTTCAGGCCTGGCCTATATTTGTTTTACAAAGAAATCTGGTTTTTATTTCAAAATTGTCAGAATGTTGCTGCCAAGTTCATGGCAGAGGGAGCTTGTGTTCTGTTCCACGCTTTAACAAATAACAAGCAGAAGGGCCAAGAGTGGGCTGCTGCCCTCCAAGCTTGCTGAGTTTGCTTGATGCTTGGGCCGCCTCAGAGGTCGAGCACCCACCCGTGCCATCCTCTCCTGAGCAAAGCTGTTTAGTGATGTCAGTGTCAGGGGGCCTTTCAGTGCTGACAGGATGCTTATGGCCTTCACTGGAGTGTGCCCAGCAAGGGAAGTGTGAAGTGACGACCAAAGATGGATGCTACGGCCATGCCTTTCTGCCCATGTGACTTTGTCCCTGAGATAGCAGCTTATCCGTGCTGATATCCACTAAAATTGCAGCAGACAGTAGTTGCTAAGGGACAGGACCCCTGTGTACTCATTCTGCACCAGACATTGTGTAGATGCTGGGGGAAAGAAGGGGGTATGACACGGTCTTTGTCCTTGAGGAGGTATTATTTTTGTTTATTGAGTTATTTAAGTCCTTCCCACTTCTGAGGGTCAGTGGAAGTGGCAATTAGGGACTGGTCATTTGGAAAATCCAGATTTATGTCCTGAATCTACAAATCTTTCATTGGAACTTAGGCTAACTACCTTAACCCTGTGTGTTTTATGAAATGATTTATATAGTGCTTTGTAAAATGCTCTCAACTGTAAGATCCATTGGAGCCTTATATAAGGTTTGCATCATTATTTTCATTTTAATGATGGGAATCCTGATACCCAGAGGGTTAAGTGTATCATTCTAGATCTCTCAGCTCGTCAGAGACAGAAGTTCCTGCGACCTTTGGTCTTCTGATTCTTTTTCTTCTTTATTCAACTATCCCTGCCTATGTCTATCATAAATTTTAACTTTTACACAAACCCAGCTTTTACATATTTCGAATTTGCTTTTATCCTACACACCCCTCGATGTAGCTTTCATCTATTGTGTTAAATATGTGTGGAGAACTCCCTTGTTGGTGTGCCTCCTAGCTATCTCCCTACCTTAGGTCTTCTTTATTTTGCCCAATTTGTTTTTTTGAAAGAGGCAAAGGGAGCTTAACTTTTGTCCTTTTCCAGTCTCACTGTTTTTTACATTTTCCCCAATTCCTGTGCACAATGATAATGGAAAGTGACTAATGATCAAATGATTTCTCTCGTTTATGTTTGCGTTGCTTGGAGATATGCAGTGAATTCATAATTGCTAAGTCTTTGGGGAAATGGTGGGAAAGTGAAATTGAAAATATTATCCAAAAGCTCTTAGATCTTAGTTTAGGAAGTCTAGCACAGAGCAGCAGGATTGACGAGGAACATGACACTTGGAGTTGCAGGAAGAGGCAGAGACAGAGGTTCTTTTTTTTGCACAAGAAGAAACTTTCCTTGGACACACTCTGCTAGAAGTAATTTCTTCCTTGTCTGACTTCCTTGTAGCAATTCTTTGTACCTTTCTTACGGCTTGCATTGCTTTTTATACTGTATTTTAGTTATTTTTATAGTTCCCATCTGTCTTCCTAGACTGTGGTTTCTTTGAGGACAGGAGTCTTGTCTTATGTGCCTTGACAACCCCTTGACACCTCTGCATAGAGCTAGAATGTAGTGATTACAAATATTCATGTTTCTGGGATTTCCAGAGACTTGTACTTTCTTCTTTATGAAATACTGTTTTATTTGAATATTTTACAGTAAGAATGTATTACCATGCAATCAGGAAAAATAAAAGTAAAGTTATAAGCTTTTTCTGAATGATTAAATGGATAAGTGAATGATTAAAAATTCAAGACTGCTAAGAAAATTCGGAAGCAAGGTATCATTTACTGAACATCTAAAGCACTGCTTTTCCAAGAAGTATAACATTTTTCATGCTTATTATCCTAATTACCTTTGCAGCATTTTGATGAAATGGAAGGGCATACGCATATAGCAGCTAGGATATCCAAAGTTCAAGTCTTTCCTCTCCTGAGGAAAAGTTCTCTAAGCTTCAAAGATCTTGTTTTTGGATTTTCGGTTGTTGTTGTTGGTGTTCAGGTGTTCACAAACGATTTTAAGGCAGCAGAGAGATTATTAACGAAATTGATCCCTGTGATGTGAAAAAGAGAATTCAGTATTTCTCTTGGGCTCCATCTCTAGAGTGGAGCGAGTTCCCTAGGGGACTCTAGCTCATTGATTCCTGAGCTCAAACACGCGCTGAAGTTTTCTTCCGTTTGAGGTCCTTCATCTCTATGCTATCAATTTATCAGCAAGGAGTTGTTCACTCTCATTATTTCAGGTTATGCAGAACTAGAACACAAACCAGGCTGGAAAAGGCTACCCCAGTGTTTAGATACTACTAGTCACCTAATTTTCTCATTGTCAACAAACAAAATGATTTCGCTGTTTGGCAGCTTCTTATTCTAGGATCACATGGTTCAAACCTTTGCCTCTATGTCTGCGTCTCAGATTGAACTGCTATGTTATAGATTGAAGACATAGAACACTTTTAGAAAATACAAAGGAGGCAGATGCTTTCCAGGATCAATACTTTGGTTGTAGGATGTCATAGTCTTTTTAGATTCAGGGATGTTGTTTATTCACAGTAATCGAGGGCTGTGAGGCTTTGAGGGTATTGCAGATCAGCTGGTGTGGTGCGACATACAGAATTCAGCAGGGCCTCACTTGACCTCCTTGAGTTTGCCCCATTGAATTTATGTAGGTCACAGTTATAGGAGCTCGGCATTTTTCCTGCGTAAGAACAGATTTCGGGTAGGAAGCATGTATTTATGTATACCAGTAAACCTTTTAAATAACTTTTAAGTTAAGCATTGCAGAGGAAGAAAAACAGGTAGTAGATAACCTTGAATGTCCCAGAGTAAACATTGACAGTTGAAAAAAATATATACAACTTGTTTTTTCACAAGATAAGTGTTTCCTTTTTGAGAGCCCACAGAGTTTATTATTCTTTTCTAATCTTAAAACGTCAGTTAAAATCCCAGTAGTACAGAGTTTGAAATCAGCAAACTGAAGAAGTCTCCAATGACAGCTGCTGCTGTTTTGGGATCATCAGTTCTCTGGCTTACAAAGAGTACACCCAATTAGGAGAGGCCCGCATATGGCCCATGTGAATGGGACAACCTCATGAGGCACATGAGCTCAGGGAATAATGGGAAGCGCGTTTCAGCTCTGGAGAAGCTATCGCCTATAAGTAATTGCAAGTTAGAGTATGAAAAAAATCAGGGAAGAATGCTAACCTTTATTGAATCCCTACTCTCTGCCTTGAATTGTGTTAAATTATATAATTGAACCCTCCTGACAAGTTAACAGGTATTTACCTTTGTTTTTCATTATAACTGAGGAAATAGAGGATTGAGGATATTAGGTAATGTGCCCAGTCATACAGCAAGTAATTGGTAGAACTAGAATTAGAACCATGACTATTTTCACTTCAAAATTATAGGTTTTCTGTTTATTCTCTGGTCTCACACTGTCCTCTGTGAATCCTATATTTAACAGGTAGGTCTTATACAGTCTTTATTTTTCAGTAGATTTTATTCTTTTTTTCTTTTCTAATTATTGTCCTTTTAGTCCATAATGTCCTTGCATTAAAATTTTTTATTTATTGGTTTTTCATTTCACATTTTAAGAATTAATGATGCAAACCTTCATGAGTCTCTAATTTGTGGTGTAGCACCTTGTCCACAGGTGGTATTCAGTAAATACTTGAATAAGTGAATTTAAAATACAGTATATGGTTACATAGCCTTTATGTTCCATTTTTTTACTCATTTAAAAAATATTTCTTGTTACCAAAGTCTCTTTTAAAACATACCAGTCCTAAGCATTTAGAATACCTCCTCTGTGTAGAGCAAAGTGGGAACTATAAAGAGATATTCTTAAGAAAGCTTAGTGTTTCACTGGGGGGGACAAAACTGGCAGAGGGCTCTGTTTTCTACTCACACTTTTAGGTAACCAACTCTGCCTGTTGTGATTATTGCAAGTATACCTTCCTGGCATTTCATTTGCCTATTAACTTTATATTTTCTTTGCTATTTAAAAGTTTGAGATGCTTATCTCACCTATACAGATCTTTAATGACATATTCCTTCTGAGAGTTTGTCTCATGCCAAACAGTTAAGTAGCAGAACAAGATATGCCCGGCCGTGGCAGTGTCTAGGCTTCCACCCAGCATCCAGCCACTTTACCACTCCATTGCTGCCACCTGCACCTCTTACTTGGATAAGTGAGGTGGGCTCCTGTCTGATCTTCCTGCTTCTTGTTTTGCCCCTTTCCATTGCGTCTCAGTACAGAAGCCGGGTGATTCATTTACAACGTAAGTCAGGTAACTTCAATCTAGAGAAGAGACTGCAGTTACAATCATGGCCTATAAGGTCTTCCATCATCTGTCCCCACCCTGGTGGTTCTCTGGCCTCCTCTCCTCCTACTTTCCCCTTTGTCACTCCATCCAGGCTCTCTGCTGTTTTTCCAGCCTTTCAGGGGTGCTTTGCCCTGTGTTCCTTCAGCCCAATACGCAGTATTCCCGGTACTTGTAGGGTAGGGCTCGTTCTTTCACCTCCGTGAGATCTTTACTTACAAACTCCTCCAAGGCCTACCCTGACCACTTCATTCAAGTTTCAGCCTCCCTCCCCACCTACCTCGGGACTCCTCCCTCCCCCTTCCCGACTCTGTTTTTCTTTGCGTCATTTATCACCATCTAACATGCTGTATGTTATTATTTTATTTTATTGTCTATCTCCCCCAACTAGAAGTAAGACCCAGAAGGCATTTTTTGTCCTTTGTGTGGTTTTTGTTCTTTGTTTCGAACAAGTTCTTTATTTTGGTTTATATTTTCTGTCTTGTTCACTGTTGGCCCTAGTACCCAAGATGCTGTCTGATCAAAGTAGATGCTTGATAAATATTTGACCAAAAAATGAGTGAAAATGTACCTATGAGACTCTTAGATGTCCTAGATGCCACATTCAACTCTTGAGCATTATGAACTCTGTTGATTTATTCATTCATAAAATACTTACTGAGTACTTACTATGTGCCTAGTGACAGGTGATTCCCGAATATACAGTGGCCTTCCTGGAGCTTACTTTTAGTAGGAGAGGCTGACATTAAACATACATAAATATCTAATTATGCAGTGCCACACTTGTGGCAGGGGAGCTTAGAGAATAGTCTGGAGTTGAGAACTAGGAAGGCTTTCCTGAGGAATGCTTGTCTAGCCCTGCTTTGTGAGCTCAGCTGTGAGCAGGGGATGAAGGTAAAACTGCCAGACTGCTACTTCCACAGGCCCCGGGGAACCTCGGTGCAGATTTCTTAAGCCACTGTGATTTTCAAACATGAGTGGCATCAGAATCATCTGGTAGGCTTGTTCAAACACAGAACTGGGCCTCCTCCCTAGAATTTCTAATTCAGGAGGTCTAGGGTAGGGTCTGGACATTGCTCCAGTGATGCTGCTGCTGCTGTTTTGGAGGTCACTCTTTGAGAACAAGTGGGTGTCTGTGTTCAAAATGGGGAGGCTTATTCTGAGGCAAGGGCCAGGAGAACTTCTGACCTTGGAGAAAGGGCTGTCTGCAAGGAACTTTGTGGATATTTATACTTGCACAAAACCACACAGTAGGCATAGAAGGAAATGGAGATAATGACTTATTATTTTATTTTATTTTTTTCTGGAAACATTCACAGATTTGAAAGCTTGATCTAATCACTACTGTTGTTTTCCTTGTGAGAGGCAAAATGCATTTGGCCTGGAATGTTAAAAATTTTTGCTCCTCTGGAGTCAGACATAATTGAGTTTGAATTTTAGCTCGGCTGCTCATTCATTGTGGAACTGCAGCAAATGAATAGCTGGGGTGAGCTGGGAGTGGGGGAGCAGTAATCTGGCCTTCAAGCCTATCCTGGGGAAATAGTATCTTTTTAATAAGTTTTGAAGGTGGTGAAATTTCGGTTGTTAAGACTGATTGGAAATTAGAAGCTGCAGCATGAAAGCAAGTGGCCGATGCCTTCAACTGCATGGGCGCCACCCCTGGCTCTACCTACTGAAGATAAGCCTTGGCTAAGCCCTGGGTCTTGGTCATTTACTTAATATTCTGCATGGTAACTCTCTCCAGTTTATCTGTGAAATGGGATTAGTAATATCTACTTCACAGTGATATGGGTACTGGAGAAGATTATGTATGTTGAGGGCTTACTATACTGCTTGATATTCCATAAATATTAAATATTGCTGTTATTGTATTAAAAATGTCCTTTAAAGATTATACCTCCTCTCACTCATTCCCCTTTTCCCCCACCCCAAGGCCCAAGAAAATCCAGATTGCTCTACCAGCCTCACTCTTTACATGCAGCTCTGGTCTAAAACAGGGAACATTTATGACTACATAGTTTCAGTTTAAACCTGATTTTTTCATTGTTTACCTCTTGAATAAAAGCTGGGTGTTTGCCAGAGGGATTTTTACAAAACTGGAAAACAATACCCATTTGAAGTCACTCTTAGAGTGGAGTGGTTTGAGTTTTAGTGTTTTTGAGGCATGTACTTCTGTGTTCCTCCTATATGCTTAGAAATTTGTAGATAATCCATTAGGTTATTCAAGAACTCCTTATGGAGGATGATTATATATTTATAAGAAAAATTGAATTAAAAACAAGCAAAAAACTTTTTGGACTCTTCCTTTTACTTTGTTTTTGACTAAAATAATTTTGGAGTCCTACTGCATCCTGAGTTTTCAAGCAGTCATACGCCTAATATGAGGTAGTTTCAACTTCCCTTTTTTGGGTAGCAAAAACATTTATATTGAGTAGGTTAAAATGCCAACTTGTTCGTGTACTCAAATATATTAATTTTTTGTTTTGTTTAGTTAAAAATATGCCACATGGAATAATACTTCCTAAATGATTTCTTGTTCCAGTATATAAACCAGTCTTTTATGAATTGTGTTTTTTTTTTCATTTTTTTGATGATTCCAGGGGAAAAGCATTTCTTTTGTACTACATTAACCTCACACTGAATTCATATTAAACAATATTCTTCAGAGAACAAGAGGTTTGGTATACATAGTGAATTATGTACCCTCCTAGAGGCACTGCAGACTGTTAATGCTCAGTGGAACCCAGCAGTTGTAACTGATGAAACATCAGCATGTAGGCTATAAAATAAAAAAGAAATAATTGGGGACATGTTGGGAGCTGGCAAATGGAAAACACTAGCAGATGTAGAACTGAGAAGAGAAAAGAAAGATTAAAAAAAATCACATTTACTAGAGGAGGAACTGCACAGATAGATGATAGAAGTTAACACTTCACTCAAACAGAAAGTGGATCAGAAATTATCTTTCTTTTTTTACAGCTTAAAAGAAATAATACTTGAACACTCGTAATTAGCTGTATAAAAACTGCTTTTACATCAACCACATTTACCTGAAAAGGATATTTGTCGGGGAGGTTTTCATCCTTTGAAACGCAGTTTAGGCATTGCTGGAATCAAGTTGTATGTATTTGTCAGAGCTGATTAAATGCATTTCTTCTCACCTGTCTGTTCAGTGGTATTAGTCATAGTGAAAGTATTTACACCATGGAAATTGGCAAACACTACAATAAGAGAATCTCCCCAACCCCTAGACAGTTGTTAAATGTTTACCACCATGCTACCATATTTGTGTATTGACTGCCCTCTGTTAAGTGAAGGGTGATGGGGGTTGAAGAGAGACAGAACAACCTCTCTACCAGGTTAGCGTGATGGGAAGTCCTAGACCACACAGAATTTTGACCTCTTACTGCTGAACTCATTCAGACACATAGACCAGTGCTATGCCCTTGGGTTTTCAAATATAAAATTCTAATCCTAAGACACATTTCATTCCAGTAGCCAACCTCAACCCAGACTTGAGATGTCTGTGTACTATGTTGCCTGCCGTATAGGAGAAAATTCAACTTACCTCTCTTCAGTGTTCTGATACTGTTTTTATACCCTGCCTTCCTAATGTTTCTTTTCTGTTCTCATAGTTCTCCATGCTCTGAATTGTGAAGAATGGGCTGATGGCTCAAGAAACTAGACCATATTGATACTACATTATTCACATATTTTTTTCTTTTTCTGGGCTGAGAAATATCCATGTTCTACCATGAAGGGAGTGAGCATATTGTGGGGGGATAGGGCAGGAAAAAGATGTAGTTTAAAAAGACCATACCGCATACCTACCTTCTGTTTTCACTTTTTCTAATGTTTTGATCATCTTCCTAAAAAGTTTCATGTTAACATCTTATTATTTAGAAAATTGTAGGAGAAGTGCCATTTTTGAAGAATGAATACTGAAAGCCAATTAGCATTTGGCATTTCTAGGAACATCTCTGGAAATGAGAAAGGTCTCCTGACATTTTAGGTAGAGTTGACTTGCTGAGAAACCTGAGGGAGGATGTATCCTCCAACCTGTGTTCTTGATTTGTTGTTGAATGAATATTTCTCTGTAGCCTTTTAAGTTCAAGACTCCAACTTCAAATTTGGTAATGCTTGCTCCTTGGAGTACTTGGTCTATATGTTGCCTTTCTGTGGTGACCGTTCAGTATAAACACTCTTCTGCAAACCACACACCCAAGACATATCTAAATATAATAATATTTATTGAATGTCTCCTATATAAGTGATACCATTTCTAAGGGTTTTACAGGATAACCCACAATAATCTCATTTAATCCTTATAGCAGCTCTTTGAGCTTAATATTATTATCAACCCTATTTATACATGCTATTTAAAGTATTAAATGACATACCCTGTGTGACAAAACCACCTCTGTCATCCTGGTGACAGAGCAAAGAATTGAACCCAGGTCATTTGAGTTCGGAGCGAATGCTCTTAGCTTCTGTACTTAACTACCCTTTTTAGCTAAGGGGCCATATAAGAAATTGGCCTTGCTTTTCTTCTCCTCACTGGAAAGTTTTCATGTAATTTTCACAGGAATCTGTGTTTGTGGCAGAACTCTGAGGATATTTGTGTCAGAGAACCCAGTGCAGTGAGAAGCAGGGGAAGGAGGTGCAGAAGTTTGAAGAGAGAAAGAGTGGAGGCCGGGGCAAATTCAATAGCCTGGAGATTTTGAAGAACAAATGGAGGGACTTGTTAAATAGAAGATTATTTTATTGTTTCTACTGATTTTCATTTGTCTAACCCACAAAACCCATGAATGCCTTTCTTCAGCTTTACACACAAGTAGAACAACCAGTGAAAAACGAAGTTGAGTGGAAATTCAAGTCCAAGGATCCCCAGATCCAAAGTCTATATTTGTAATCATTGTGCTTCAAGTGAAAAAATGAGAAAAGCATCAAACCCAATCAGAACATCTCTGTGGCATTGTAGGCAGGAATAAAGAAAGTATTTTGGGAAGTGGGGTGCCCTTCTTGGTAAGAACAATGGCAATCATAATGGCCAACACATTGAAATCTCACTCTGTGTCTAGTCATTGCCCTTTTGAGATGTCCACTGGACTATAGATAGTGTTTGTAAGAAGGTATGTTCTCATGAATGACCTGGCTGGTCCTCTATGGATACTGATGAAGTGAGGAAAGCCCACTGGGAGAGAAGGCTGTGAATAGGATTACTATAGTGGAGACAGGTGAATTGCAGCCATCAGCTTATTAAATATAAAAATAGATATAGATTGGTACTGACGACTTCAGAGACCTCTAAGAGCTATCCCACTTTTCCCTGCCAGGCTGAAATGAAGATGCCAAGTAGAGGGTCCTTCCTGGTCAGCATTCACCCTCTGTTGGGCTGGTTCACAAATGGTGAAATTGGAATGCCTTGTAGTATGAATGATGGGTCTAGTGGGATTGGTATCAGATTTATCATAAATGACAAGTTCTGCTTGTAAATGAGCTATCAGAGATGATGATGATGATGATGATGATGATAACAATAATTAATATTAATAGAGAAATATTGAGGACTTAGCATGTACAAGATATAGTTCTGTGTACTTTACATTTACTTCTCATGACAACACTCCAGTAGGTACCATGAATGTTAGTTTATGAATGAGGAAACTGACACACAGAGAATCTAAGGTAGTTGCCCAGAGTCTCAAACTGGAAAGCAATACAGTTGAGGGTTGAGCCCAGGTAAGCTGGAGCCAGAGCCCACATCCTTGTCCCTATAGGTGAGGAACAGGTTATAGGTGTTGTGAAAACTGATATACTTAAAATGTAGACAGCATCCAATTTGTATGCCAGGAACTTGTCTCTCTTGGCCTTGATTCTGGAAAGAGGGTGACTTGTAGATGATCTATGTTTAAATTCTAGGCCCCTGAGTCAGAATTATCTCTTCCTTTTTAGTTGCAGCTTCAGAAAATTCTTCCAGTAAACATGGGCCCTTCTTGCTGTGCTCATCAGACTGCAGAGAGTGTCCACTGTGGTCAACTTCCCTGGGAATCTTCAGGAAATAGAAATAACCAGGAGAAAATGAACAGTAATTACCTGGCATTAAGTTGAGACCTTTTGTGTGAAAGGCATGTGAAGATAGGCCTTTCAGTGACTTAATGAGCCTTATCACAGGCCTTCAGCTTTTCTGAATAAATTTGGAGGTAGTAAAATGTTGGACCTTGCTTTCAAACCAAATTATACTACAGCATCATTTTGAAAGACCTTTGGAACAAGTGACTGAAAGTTTTTCCCCCTCCTCCCTGAAGATAGAATCAGTTTCTCCTCATTAATGAGAACCCAGAGTAATTTAAGAAGACAGCCAATAAATATAAGTGTTTAATGAAATAGGATCTGACTCGTAAAAATGAAGTCAAAGGAGCCCTGCGTCCTGTTTGCCGTTCATAGATTAGTTCCTTCATTCAACAAATATGTTTTGGAATTTCCTGACTGATGCCAGGCACTGAGCTAGGCACTGATGATACTGCAAAGAATCTGGCAGGCAAAGGGGCCATAGATAATTGGCAAGTGGGAAACTAAAGAGAAAATAATTAGAGCTTCCTAGAAAAGTTCTAGGAAAGAGGTAACAGGGAACTGCTCTGGGGAGTAATGACTCACCCTAGTAAGTCAAGGATGCAGGCTCAAGGGGGGTGGCATTTTACTGAGGATGCTTCTGAAGCATTCATCAGATAAAATTAACAACCAGTCAACGTATATGTTTGTAGAAGAAGAAATATTTCTTTTAGTGACAATACATTCAGTCTTTTTTTGGTGTAGTTTTGTTCCCATTGCATTCCTATGCCCTCTTGTATCCTCTGTGGTATCCAGGGCTGTTCAGGGACTTCTTATTGCAAAATATACACTCTTTCAGAATACATACTCACTCTTCCAAATCAGTTTCTGGCATTGTATCTCATGGCTCATTTGCTACAAAAGTAAGGTGATTTTAGTTAACATAGGAAGAATTTCAGGACAAGAATATGCCCCATTTTCCATTCCGTGGTACATTTGATTGAGTAAACTGAATTTAAACAGAAGGCACCTGGCCCTCAAGCAAGGTGACCTCTCTTGGGTGAATTAAATCGTGTCTCATGTTGCTTAAAAGATGTTGCTACTCTAGAGAAATGTTGAGAGGAAAAGAAAGCATCACAGGGTTTACTCTCCCATTTTCTATTTGTATTCATCTTACTAAATAATGCCAGAGAGTCCATTATTATATAGTCTTTAAGAATAAAATTATTGGAAACTTTCTTTAAAGTTGGCTCATTATATTTTTTGTACTATAAACTATCTGGTAAATCTAATTTAAATGCAATTTTGCTTAATGACTAGTGTTGATATTATGATTCATCACTCATTTACTTAATTAGTAGCACTTGACTTTATGTACCCAAAATGTCCAATTTGCACACTGATAATTTTTCAGTTAAGTAAAATTATGTTTGGGGAAGATAAAACTTTTTTTTTTCCTAATTTTGAAGCATGCCTTTTGGTTTTTGTTTTTGACTACCACCAAATATATACCAGTAGTGATAGAAGCAAGAAGACTATACTAAAAATGTGTAACAGAGAAGATGATGGTAATTTGGCATAGACAAGGACTGTCTGGGTTCTAGATGTGGTGCCAACACTCACGGTTTGCTCCCCTTGGGGAATAGTACTTCACCTCTCAGTTTCCTCATCTTTAAAATGGTACCTACATCATAGTACATGTACCTAACATGTACCATAGTGACTACTTCTCATGTCAATGAATTTAAAAACCAGAGTGTGATTTTAATATTAATATTATTGTTAATATATATGATAGGATTAGGGGGAATGAAGAGTGACTTCCAGAGGTCATGACTGCAGTCCCTGCTCCAAGTAAAAACCTGCTTAGTCCATCTCAGATTAATTTCATGGTTCTCAACTTAGATAATGAGTTCTACACTGCATGCAAAGCTCTGGACAAGGGCATCCCCAAAGTCAAGGGCTAATTGAGGCACATTCATAGCATATCATTTTTACCTCAATATTTGGAGGAATTAAACCTAGGTATATATGTATTAAAAGAAACCCAATTATATTATGCAGTAGCATGAAAAACTTGGATGAATTTTTAAAGTACTAGATTAGACTTCAAAATTTGTTTTTATTTGTAGAGGGAAGCTTAAAATTGTACCCTGTCAGGACCCTAGGATGATTTTCTTTTTTTATTCTGGGGACTTCACTTAGAAATGTTTGAGAAACAGTAGAAATATTGATGTACCATTTACCTGTTGTAAATGTTGTTTTTGTAAAGAAATTCAAGAATTTTCCTCAATCATTCCTTTTATCTTTGCCAGCATATTTAGGTGAGTGGGGCAGATTTAATGATGGTATACAGCTGATTTTGTGCAGCTGATAATATTCTAAAGTAACTCTAGGGTCATTTTGCTGTTTGGGAGGTAGTCTTGGTCCTGGAGAAAAACTCCTGACTCTTAGCTTGTGGAATTCTGCTATTGTTTCATTCGTATTTCTCATATTAACAATGCATTGTCTTTCTCTTTATTCAGTGCTTCCAAGCCCTCTTCTTCCCAGGCCCTATTTCCCACAAGACATAATGACCAGCCCAGACTTTTCCTCTGAGTTGTATGAACTTATAATATGTGGTTGTCTCCTTATCATCTGCTTTCAACTCTCTCAATGCGTTTTGAAGAATATATTCCTAGATTAATAGATGACACCTCTGTTCATCTATTTACCCATGCCACAAACCTAGGAGTCATTCTGGGTACCTCTCTCATCTGTCTCTGCCCTCTTCCAATCCATTCTATCAGCCACTTACCTACATTTTATCTTCTGAATATCTCTGAATAGGTTCATTTCTTTTCCTTTTTACTGTCACCCCTCCTTGTCTAGCTACCATCATCTTACTCATTTTCCTTCCATCAATTAGCTGATCTCTGCCTGTTTTTCCACCTCATTGTGCACTACTCTCCCTTACTCTTTGCACTCCAGCCACCTTGTTAGTCTTTCAACGCCACCGTTTCTCTCTAGACACAGTGCTTCCTCTTTACCTGGTAAACTCTTAGCTATCCACCAGGCTTCAACTTTTTGTCTTTCTCAGGTTGGTTTCGTTGGTTTCCGCTGTTGTATCCTGAGCACCTAGAACAAACACTCAGTCATTAATTTTGAATGAATGAGTAGATGATTTGCCACAGTACAGCTGAGAGAAGTTCACATGTGAATGTGAAGGAAGAGAGAATATTGGCATATCCCCCATCAGTCTACTGGATTGAATTGCTGTTCTTAAAGGAAAACCTTTTAGCACTGATGTCGAGCACAGAGTTGTTTGGACCAAATAATGTTGAGCCTTAAATGGCAGCCTAAGGAGTTTAAACTATGTAAAAATGTGTTGGGGTGCTACTGTAGGTGGGGAGTCCCTAGCCTAATGATCTCCAACCGGATATCCCTGGCAAGGGTGCTATGAATTTGTATTTCATGCTTTGCTGAGACCAGGAAGACCACTTAAGCTAAGGGATGAAATAAAACCCATTCCCTACAACTTTGCATCCAAAAGACAGGTGTCAAAGGTCAAACTTCCAGGTTCCAAGGCAAGACTCTTTCTATTCAAACCTGACTAAATGGTGATCATGAGGAAGAGGATGAAAATAGATATCACTGATGTTTTTTTTTTTTCCCCCTCTGTGCCATATTCTATGCCAAGCACTTATGTTAAGTAGGTGGCATTATTATCCGTATTTTATGGGCAAGGAAACATGTTGAGGTCATATAACTTGGCCAGTGCCTCACAGAAACATAAATTGCTGAGCTATAATCCAGGTCTGACTGACCCCAAAGTTCAGGCTCCCAGCTGCCAATAATCACAATAGAACAAACAGTAGTAAGAATAAGTGTTATTAACAATAATGGCGTCCTTACTATGTGCCAGGCACCAGCTCAGGGATGCACATTGATTTTTCTCCTTTCACTCCTCTAAACCAGATAAGAAAACACTTGTTGCTAGGTTCTTTGCAGGGCTGAGAATTCAGTATGTTCCATTGGCCAGCATCCCTTGGGTCCTACATGTTCAGTTATAATAATTATAATAAACTTGAAACAATATAAATAGGAAATGGAGGGAGACCCTGAGGAAAGATTGGGCATGATTTCACTGTACTCTTAGAAGTTCTCTAATATACTTTTGTGCCTGCTAGTGTTTATTCTGTGGTGAGTCTTTAATATACTTCAGTAGCCATAGAGGACCTCCTTTTGCCTTCTGTGTCTGTACTAGATTGTGGTGTTCAGAAAAGTTATTCTTGTTTGTTCCTTGTTTGATGCATTTTAATGCAAAATACTGCCCAGCCCAGAGAGAGACCACGTGCTGGTCTCTGGAGTCTTGAGTTCAAATCCCAACTTTGCTACTTACTGCCTGTATCATCCTGGGATGTGTCTTAACCTTGACATGGCTGCTTTTACTCATTATCAAGTGTTTATTGAGCACCAACTGTATGCTGGGTGCTGTGTTTGAAGCTGGGAGTACCATAGGAAACAAAAATAGACATGGCGCTGGTGATCGTAGAGTTCAGTTCAAGAGAGAGATGTCAAATAATCACACAAATGAGTTTATGATAAGTGTAGTGACTGAGAGATACTTGGCATTGTGAGAACACAGAACAAGGAAGTGACCAGGCACAGAAGGCTTTCTGAGGCTGTCTCAGGCTATGCAGCTGTAACTGTCAGTCAGCATATGTAAAGCTCTCAGTATGGTGCCCAGTATATAAGAAGTGCTAAATAGTTGGTAGCTTGATAATATATGCTTAATTTTCCCAGGGAAAGAACCATAGAAACAAATAGAGTTAGTGGAAAACAACTAATATGGTTGACTTCGTCAGCATCTGGATTTCATATTTTATAATATAATCCTTTGAATATCTTTATTTTTCTGAGAAAGAAATGAGATTGGGATGGTTGTTTGGAAGAATTGTCCAAGGATAGGCTACTAATGAAGACATCTACACACAGTCATCTTGTCCCATGGTTGGTTCCGAGATAAAGTCAAACAGAAATAACTAGAAGCCAAGGCCTTTGGGAGCATTGTTTGTTTGGTAAATTTTGATTCATAGTCTCATTAATGCCTCATCAGCCTCTTGACCATTAGTCTGGGCAGGTACCTCTGTGTGGGGACCTTTATTCTCTGGCAGCCAAGACACGGATGTCCTAATGATGATCGGTTTCCGTGTCTCATCACCGCAGGTCCCCGAATGTAAAGCACTGTGAATATCTAAACAGATTCTCATTGCTTTCAGCCTGTGTGCAATTTAGCAGCAAGAGATTTCATATCTCACAGCATTAAATAGTCCTACTTAATTAGGAACTGCTTGTGAATCAGGCCAGCTGATGGTCATAACTACTGAAGAGGGCGTGTTTTTTCTGAAAAGGCAGAGAAATGAAAAGAAATTTCAGTAGTCCTTGGGTTACTGAGAAAGGAGCCAAGGAGCTGTTCTTACTGGCCTTCCTGTTGGCAGAAGTGCCTTCTAGGTTATGACAACTCAATGGGACACTCACCATGGGAAGGGCCAATGTGAGGAATTAGAGCTTGTAACGAGGTCTGCCTGCCTTGGCTGAGGTGCCCTCTTGTCTCACTGTTAGTCTTTCTCCTATTCCCAAGCACAGATTTTCACTTTGGGGGAAAAAAATAGGGCAGTACTGATAGAGTGGTAAAGCAGTTTCTTCTTTGAACAAAAAGAAAAGCACCAAAATTATTTAGCACACATGAAGTGATAAATTTACTTGACTGTACTGCATGTTACATACTGGTGATGAGCATGGGCTTGGAGTCAGGCAGTTGGCTCTTGACTCTGCCATCTGCTAACCATGGTCTTGCAGCAAGTTACCTAGCTACTGAGTCTCTGTTTCCTGATCTGTAAAAGGGGACTATAACTGTGGCTGCCTCAAAAAAATCTACCTTAAAAAACTAAATGAGCTTATGCCTGCAAAACACCATGTATAGAGTCTGGCATCTACTAAGGACTAAATGACTATGGGCTGATTTGTGAGTTCAGTTTTGACACAGTTTCTGACTTCTACTGGCTAGAATTTATGACTAAATTGAGACAGCAGGGTTGGTTCAAAAGGTACAAGACTTAAGTTATATATATATATATATCTCCCTGGGAGACAGTAAGACCTCAATAAATAATCGTTTCATTCAGGTTGTGTTAGCATTAAATTAATAAGACATCCAAGGCTGAACTGGACGAATGTGGTAGATCTGTAATGGTAATTATTAACATTTGTATTACTTTAGAATTTAAAAAAGCTCTTTCAACATACATTGCTTTAGTAAGTCCTCACAACATACCTTATTGTATTTAATCCATACAGTATTCCTGGCAACCAGGGAGGTAAGGGAAGTTGGTTTTGGTCTCTTTGTTCACACATTCTTTCCTTCATCCATCCAATGCATATAGGTGCCTGGAACATGTCAGGCACTCTGCTCGTCCTGGTGAACCAAATACACGACATCCCTGTCCCCACAGTCCTATCCTGGATAATCCTCCACATGCACAGAATTTTCATTATTGTAAGATATTGAAAGGTAAAATGGACAAGGTAGTTGTTTCCAGTAATTAATGTTTTATAGATGAAAGAAGTTAAGATTCAGTCAGGCCGATAAGTGACAGAGTCAGATCTTAAACTTCGAATCTCGAGTCCTTTCCATTGGATCCCCCTACCTGCCTTATAGAATATATAATTTGGAACAAATGCCAGAGCTAGCCTGGTGTAGCCATTCATTTTACAGATTAAAGGTGCTGATGTTTAAAGTGGGTAAATGAGCTGCTCAAACCATCCGTGCTTTAGGAGTAGCTATCACTTCCAGTGAGAAAACCTTTTGACAGGATGCTAAATCTTTGCATGTATACAGCTTATTCTGCAGTAACATAATAGCTATATTTTAATAAACCTTGTGTTATCAGAAGTTGAATGTAAAATGTTAGTTTCTGGAGTGCAGTTTCTGACTGGCAAATTAAAGGTTTTTTTTCCTTAGAAGGAACTTAAATAAGAACATTGCTTTATAGCCATAAAACCTAAATGCCACTGAGGAAATCCACCATTTGAGCAAATCTGACTTTCCTTCAAGAGTAAAGGACTTTCACTTACTGTTACCCCAGCACTATCATTTTGTGTTTAGACCTCGATTACCCATTGTTATGGGAGATCAAGCTCAAGCCCTTGAAGCCAAGCGGTTGTATTTTGTAGATGCAGCGGTTTCTTCCTTCTGCAGTGTGGGACTGCTTCACTGTGGTGATTGAGTTTTAACCAAAACAGCTGGAGTGCTGACCCTATCCTAGGCACAAAAATGGATACAACAGACCATGCCCTTATTCTGATGGACCTTATATTCTACTGGGGACAGACAGTGGTTGAAGGAAGAAAGGAAGGAGAAAGGAAGGATGGAGGGAGGAATGGAGGGAGGGAGAGAAGAAAGGAAGGTTATGAGATTATGTCAGGTAGTGATAGTGCCATGAAGAATTATCAAGCAGGGCAGAGTGAAGGGGTGGAGGAGGCGGCTGGTTTGTGTGCTATTTTAGATAGATAGGCCCCAGGTGGGCTTCTCAGGGCCATATCAAAGACATACCTGTAGTGAGGGAGCAGGCGTATGGCTCCCCGGAGAAAAAGTATCCCCGGCAGAGGGAGCAGCAAGTGCAAAGCTCTTGAGGTGGAACATACAGGGCTGCTGGAGGAAAGCAGGGAGGCATGTGAAGCTCGAGGGAAGAGTGCGAGGGGGAACGATGGAGAAGAGGCCCGGGAGATAGTTGGGGTCAATAGCAGGGAGGGCCTCAAGATTTTACTCTGGGTGAGTAAAGGTACAGGTGGTTTCTGACCAGAGTTGGGATAATGATATGACTTAGGTTTTAGGAGTCTTCTGCATAAGAAGATTCAGTGCAGGAGCACAGAAAATAGCTGAGATTGTTACAGAATTATTGTAGCCAAGACACAGTAGTGGCTTGATTTGGGAAGCAGAGGTGGAGTTGACAAGAAATGCTTGGATTTTGTTAATCTTTTGAAGGTCGGGCTGAAAGGATGTGCTGGTGAGCTCCCAGGTGTTTGGCCTGTACACCCGGAAGAATAGCATTGCCATTTGGGAGCATTATAATGTGTGGGCCCAGCTAGGTGTCTGTGCGAAAGACATAGGTACACCGAGAGAGGTGGTTCCTTCAAATCACAGAGTGTATGGAAATGCCTTGTGACACATGTTCAGACATGACTGTGGGTGGGATTATAAAATATGTCCTCGCCTCCCTGGTATGCACCCCCCGCAACGCCCATGCACGTACAGCATTTCTTCTTAGCTGTTCCCCACCCCTGATAAGAAATGTACTCATGGGAGAGAAGCAATCATTTGGTACTTTTCTTGTGATTTAAAGTTCGTATGATACCTTTCTTAGATGTATTTACATTTAAACCTTACTTCGAACTCAGTGATGACACACAGATTTCATCTCTTATGCTGACTTGAGTCACTGACAGTGGTTGCCAAGAGAACTGTGCTGAGAAAATTTGTGAAGCTGGTTCTAGGCTCAGCGGGGAAGAGGAAAACTTGATAATACCTGCCACTACAGGGACTAGGAGTGGCATCCCATACATGCCTAGTATTTGATAGCCTAGCTTTGGCTGCCATAAAAAGTACCTTTTTGTCCCATCTCTCTCCTTGCTTTTAGACATCAGCATCAGCAAGTAGGCAGAGGAAATATTTTCCTTTTCACTTTTTGAGCACTTGCCTCTGAAATCACACCAACGAGACCATTGGCCCAAAGATCAGCTTATAATATATAAAGGTCTTGATGAGTTACATGATACAAAACCCAAGTGCTTCAGAAGAGATAGGGCCTTTACCTTAATGGGCAAAGCCTTTGCCGGCTCAAAATCCATTTTTCATTCTAGCATTTCTCACTGCCAGATGTACTGTAATTAACATTCTTATTATGTGTACTGTTTCTCTCCCCTATGGAATGTGGGCCACAGGGCAAGGATTTTGCTCTGCATTGTTCAGTGCAGTTTCCCCAGTGCCCAGTACAGTGGCTCTAGGAAATATGTATTGAATGAATGTTGAATAAAATGCCTGAAGAAGCCTTAAGTTGTAACCCAGAATTAAGGTAAACGATTACTAAGGCAGTCGTACTGTTTTGAAAGCAGAAAGCTACTATTAAAATAAAAATCACTATAGCTATGTGGTTTAATGAACATTATTAATTAGAGTAGTAATATTATTATTATTGAGCATTTTTGTGTGCCTGACCCTAGGCTAAAATACCTGATAGTCATTATCTCCCTTGGGAAGTAGATCCTCATTTGTTAGGTGAAGAAATTCAGGCTCAGAGTGACTTGCCTAAGGATATCATGCTAATAAACTGGGATTTCCAAAGCTTAAAAAAAAAAAACAAAAAACAAAAAAACAAAAACAAAAACCACCAAGACTTCTCCATCTAGGAAACACTGCCTTCTATCTGATAAATTGAAACTTTCTCTCGTAGAGCAATTCAGAACCATTGGAAAAGTCAGAAAGGAGATTTGGCTGCCATTTGCCGTTAAAACCCCAAAGTTGTGGGAGTCTGGAAGGGCCTCCGGTTTGGTTCATTGTATTTTTTGTTTGTTTTTTTCCTGCTAATTTCTGGTAAGAGAGAACCTGACCTTCTCAGCTCAGATAACCTTTCCCAAATATGTTGACTGGCTAGTTGTGAGGATCCCAAGTGTCAAGGCAGAGAGGAAAGGAGTGCCTCAAAACCTTTGCACCTAAACCCACGCTTTTGAGGAAAAATGGATGACTGGCGGCTTGGTAGGAGTTGGGGTTAAGGGAGAGCAGATCCCCTACTGTTTTTTTGCGCCGAGGCTGAAGACCATTTTGATTATTATTATTGCAACATTTTTCTTTAAATTGACTCACTTCTGTTTACTTAACTTACTTTAAACAGAATTTGTGATCCCCCACCATAGACGGGATGCTAGCATCATTTGCATAGAGTAATAATATATTGATACTGTACGTGGTAATAAGATATATATATAGTAATGATAATGAAATAGAAAGTAATATTTCTACAGTGAAAATAAGGCAGCATTATTTCATGTTTAAAATTAAAGAATAAAAATAATGAAATATAAATCTAATGTACATACTGGAAAATAGTTTCTTCCCTGTGAGCAGAGTGGAGCTGTTTATGATCAGTTACCAATAAGGGGATATTTAGCTCCTTGTCATTTAGTTTAAAGAAAAAGATGAAAAAACATTTTCCTCCTAGCTCTAAGTTAATCAGTACCAAGAGTTATATATGGATATAAAGTATATATGGACAATATAGGTATGTAAATATATTGTGTCTATATGATATATTGTACCTATAGAAAAATATACACATAGTACTTTTTAAAAACCAGGTTGTAATTTAAATTTTTAATACTGAGTGGTCCTTTGATTATGGGAACCTGGGCAAGAGGCAGTAAGCTAAGTCATTAATTTCCGTTTGCCTCAGGCCGGGAGTGCTTGGCTGGGTCCTTCTTGTGGGAAGGTAGTTTAAGAAACTTGTGAAATCAAAGATGCTTTTTTCAGCTCACTCTACCCAAGCCCTCCAGTTCAGGCCTGAGCTCTGCCATTGTAGAAAAACATGACTCTCCTGGAATAAAGCCTCCTAGCTCGACACCATGGAGAGTAGAGCAGCCCAGGTTTCCTCCAAAGGAAACCCAGACAGATGTCCATCCACACGGCTTTAGACATTTGTAATCCCACCAGTGGAAAACATTGTCCTAAACTCATTCCCTACCCCTCTGCTCTCTATGGGGCCCCAGCTTGACATTGCTCTAAGCAGCTATAATAAAGTGAATTGGTGCAGTCTTGCTCAACTGTGTCCCAGGGCTCCCATCATTCTGCTGCCAGAAAGTTCATACGCTCAAAATTGGTTCTTAGGAACACTGACCCTAGTGCTCGTCCTCTGCAAAGGTATCATTTAGGAATAATCTTTGTTAGGTTATGGCAGGATCTTTATGCTTCTGTCTCACAATCAATTAGAGATTTTGCAAGGCGGAGGCATTATTATTATCACAGGCAGATGGTGAAATGTTACTCCATCCTTCTGTGCCTGCTTTAACTTCCTTGCACAACATCATTTAAGGGGTTTCTTTACAAATTGCAGTTTATTTGGAAAAGATTTAAAGCCCTAAGGGTTTGTCAAGAAGCTCTTGGCTATGAGTGCATCTAGTTTGTCTGTCAGTAGCAAAAAGGGCACCACTGATTAATAATGACTTCCCTACAAGCCAGGTAGGAGCAGATGAGGTCTTTGTTTCTTCAGTACTGTTCTGGGGTAAGAAGAGCTTGGAGGTCATGTATCTGCAGCTCCTAGAAAGTTAAGTGGCATTGAGCCAAGGATGGAGGACTTTCTCATGTTGGGCTTCCCTGTGGAATGTAGTGGAGAACTTATTAACCAGAATTCCAAGGGGATTCTTCAAAAGAGAGACAAAGGCATTCCGGCCAGTCTCTGCCTTCCAGGAGTTATACCATGAAGAGAGGGGATGGATTTTATAAACACAGTAAATGTGGTGGCAGAGAGGAAGCGGGCACTGAAAGGATCTGGGGTGGGGTAGGGTAGAGTGAGAGGTAGAGAGAGATGAGGTTTTTTTTTTTTTTTTTTTTAAAGCAACTGCTTGAAGGTAGAGGAAATGGTTGGATGGGTAAGAAATTTAGGCTGTTTTTCTGTGAAATGCACTGGCAAATGCCTAGAATCATTCTTCCTGGGTATATTGTTGGGCAGAGGCAGGCCTCAAGGCAGCCTGGATTTATTCAGGATATGTGGACATACAGTGCCATATGCATAGGTACTAGGAGGAATGAAGAATATAGAAAAAAGTCATTGTAGAGTGTGTAT
The DNA here is from genome assembly GCF_048564905.1 of Vicugna pacos. Taxonomy (NCBI): domain Eukaryota; kingdom Metazoa; phylum Chordata; class Mammalia; order Artiodactyla; family Camelidae; genus Vicugna; species Vicugna pacos. The sequence goes on along the minus strand of NC_133003.1, from coordinate 30,609,343 downwards.
CCTGTATGTGAGACAGGCTTGCTTAGGATTGTCCCACTGTGTGTTTATGGAAATTCAAGGGGAATGGAAGAGATCAGGGAAGGGGAGTGTGAATGAGGCTTTCGATTGTAAAAAGAGGTTTTGTGGTCATATTCATAGCTACTTCTCCTGTCCACTTTCTGATGAAGTATAGATATTATTATAGAGAGGATTCATCTGAGTCAGTGAATCTTCTGGCTGAGCTGGTAGTAGATGAATGGTATAGTTAGAGAATTCCTGCAATTTTCCTGATAGTGTGTATTGTATGGAGTCAGAGAAGGCCACGGCCGTCTCCCACCATCTGGGCACGTAACAGTCTATGCAAAACCCATCATCATGAAGCTAATCGTTAGTGAGCATGTACTATGTGCTTGGTGCTCTGCTAAATTTACCTTATTCAGATTGTCCCATTTTGTTCTTCATAAGATCCCTTTTAGTCAGATCCTGTGAGCGTTCCAACTTTACAGGTGAGACTCGTTATAGTTCAGTCAGTCTCCAAGATTTCTCAGCCAGGAAGTGAAAGGCAGAATTCAGACTCCCACATCTGAGTTCTTAAATACTCCAAGGTACTCTTTCACATTGTAATGATCTCTTCAGAAATTCTACTGTGTCCTGGTTATTACTTTCTATCAGAAAATGTATACTTCTAATCCAGAGGTCTTTAGTTTTGGATCCTCTTCAAAGAAAAATACATATATAATATAATATAATATAATATAATATAATATAATATAATATAATATAATATAATATAACATAATATAGTATAATATAATTGCTTTTAAAAAATTTCAGAGATTTGGGGATCCCAGTTGAGTCTGGTTGTTGATGGCTTCCTTTTAATAGGGAACTAAGTTTTGCTGAGGTTAATGAAGCCTTTCAAGTATTTCCAACATAGCTGAGTCAGATTTGCAACCTGGCTGTTGGTCTACCATGTAGCAAGTAACCATTTCTTTTTTATTTTTTCATTTTTTATTGAAGTGTAGTTGATTTACAAAGTTGCAGGTGTACAGTCCTCAAAACATCCCATCATCTTTCCTACTTTGTCTTATAGGTGAGTGAGGCCTAGGTGTTTGGGCAGACTTTCCCAGAGTCACACGGCTGTTAAGGACGGAGCTGGGATTTGTCAGCTCTGTGTGTCTCTAGAGCCCTGGGCTTTATGAAAAATGTTTTCCCTAAACTACTTAGTTGTTTGGAGCTCCAGATTAATCAGACTCTGAATATTTTCATTGTTTGGGATTTGTTCAGCTAGTAAGCTGGAAGAAAATTTAATGGAATTGTAGGTCATATATTTCTTTATTATTTATTTTATTTTTACATCACTGCTTTTTATTGTTAATCCTTTCTCAGTAAAATTATCTGAACAAAATCTTGCTTCTGAGCCTAATTTCTGAGCATAAATCTCATCTTACTGAACATAAAAATTAAAATAATTTCTTTATAGGGGAACAACTACTTCTCTAAGTCATCTTCAGCCAACTTTTTTCAGTGGGTGCTTTATGTGTTTTTAGTAGGACAAATCATTGCTAAATAACTGACCATAATTAAGGCAATAAATTTCATGGAAGTTTGAATAGGAAAGTTTTCAACAAAAGACTTTTTTTCTGTCCCTTTAAAGGGACACATGTACTTTAGAGCTCTGGGGCCTTGTTATTTTTCTCAAAATGAGTTTCAACAAAAACTTAAAAAATTAATAACGTATATATTAAAATAACATTGGTTGTTGACAGGTAAAGAGAGAAGAGGGTGCAGCCTTAATTGAGCTCAGTGTAGCAATTCTTGAGATTAGGTGGGCATTTGGTGTGTGGAACTGCTGAGTATCTGTACTCTCCTTCTTTGGATTACAGCATGTGGATTTTCCCTTGGAGAATAGTCTCCCTCACGGTATGCAGTATTATTGGGGCTGTCAGTCAAACACCTTGCCCTCCCATGCCCGAGGGGTGGTCATGTGACCAAGGCAGGCCTCTCTGGCTCACTCTCCACGGATTTTGAATCTTGAGAACACTGACCCCAGGACGTGAAATGGTTGCATCTCGTTCTTTCTGATGATGGTAGCCTGAAAACTAACTTAGTTCCATTGGTTCTTGTCCTGGTACCTGTTGCTTCTAACCTTGATTTAGCTTTACTTCGAAATCTAGGAGCAATTCTGTACACATGGAGGAGTAAATTTCTTTTCCATTTTGCTGAAGTTAGGCAGGATAATTTGTGTTGCTTGTCACCGAAGGATCTGAACTAATATATCAAATTGATGGTGAATGGTGATGGTGAGGAGTCAGAGGAGGAGGGAGAGGAGGGGAGTAGTAGGGTAACAGCCGCCGCCATTTATTGGCTGTCTAATTCAGTCTTATGAGGTAGATATTGACATATGCCTCTGTTTTACATATGAAGAATCTGAAATTTAGAAAGGTTATGTTGTCCTGCCTAAGGTTACATAAGTGGCAAAGCCAAGATTTGAACCCAAGTGTGATTTGAGAATCTAAACTCCTAACCATTACACTAATTAAAAAGTAGAGAGGGTATACTGAAAGCATACATTCATTTTAGGCCCATTTTTGACTTAACACGTTATCTTTTCATCTCAAGTGGGACCGTTTCTCTTCTTTGTGTTCCACGATGCAAAACAAGCTGCAAAATATAAGTGCTTTCTTCTTGCCTTCATGTGGTAAATTAGAATAATTACTGTTAGTTAAGGGATGTGAATGAAATGTCTTTATCAGCCAGCAAATTAAGTGCAGTTTCTGTTTTAAACCATGGAAGATAATGCTGTCTTGACAGATTGTGAGTGACAGAAAGAGAAGTGTTTTCAGCAGGATCCAAATGGAGATGTTGCAGGAGAAAGCATAAATAGCAGAAACAAAAAGCTCTGGGGGTTTGGTATGGAGTGATGTCATTAATACATTTTACTCTTGGTTCCTGACAGTGAAATAACTAGATACCTTCACACTTTTCCCTGTTGATTTAAAAACAAGTGACCAAAAAAAGGGAAAAAGGGAGAAAAACTCACAGACAAACCATTGTTGCTGTTGGTAGATATTTTTTAAAACATTTTTGATTGATTTATAATCGTTTTGCAATGTTGTGTCAAATTCCAGTGTAGAGCACAATGTTTCAGTTATACATGAACATACATATATTCATTGTCGCATTTTTTTTCTCTGTGAGCTGCCATAAGATCTTGTATATATTTCCCTGTGCTATACAGTCTAATCTTGTTTATCTATTCTACAATTTTGAAATCCCAGTCTATCCCTTCCCATCCCCCGCCCCCTTGGCAACCACAAGTTTGTATTCTATGTCTATGAGTCTATTTCTGTTTTGTATTTATGCTTTGTTTGTTTGTTTTAGATTCCACATATGAGTGATCTCATATGATAATTTTTCTTTCTCTTTCTGGCTTACTTCACTTAGAATGACATTCTCCAGGAGCATCCATGTTGCTGCAAATGGTGTTATGTTGTCGGGTAGATATTAATAATAATGGGCTCCAAACTTTAGTTTTGTTTATCATTAAACAGTTCTCGCTTACAAGTAATTCTAAATATGTTAACCTTTCCCTTCATATGACTGTTGGTGCCTATATCCATTCATTCATATCCCCCACCTTTCTCTCTGTACAACACACACTCACAGGTACACATTCATATACACTTTCTCCTCAACACACCTGCACAGTAAAATGTACTTATCCATTGAAAGGTCAATGACATTCTCTGTGGTGAATTTGGATAAACATATCTGACTATGTTGTCAGCTGCTAGTTTTGCCCAGTAAAAGGACATGAATGAAAAAATTATCATTCGCTATTCTTTTAGAAGAGACTAGTTATTTTTAATACTAAGAGAGTCGGAGGCATAATCATAGAATTAAAATAATCAAATATATTTAGCTTTACAAAAAGTCACAGTTTTGTCTTTGTTTTTTATGATTTTGCTTCCAATGCATGAAAACTTTACTGTGGATTGTCTTTAAAGTTTCAGCCGACTCTGAGGAGCCACTAATTTAGTCCAACCTTCACCTGATGCTTGCTTCTCTAAAGATTTTTGCCAAGGGACTATTCCATTTATACCTGAATACATCCAGTGAAGTAGAACTCACTATTTATAAAAACAATCCATTCTATCTTTGGACAGCACTGTTGAAATTTCTTCTTTATATCAAACTGAGTTCTTCTTTATATCTAATTTGTAGCTTCTTCAACTTATTGGTTATGAGGGCATAATTTTGGGCTGAATGAAACAAGACAGAGCTTCTTAATGCACAGTGAATTGACAATTGCTGTCATAGTCTCCCTCCTCATCTCTACTTGCTCCGGAGCTAAAACAGTCTAAATGGAATTGTTCTATGTATTTCTGATTATGTACTTTCAATTTTTAAAAACATTTAATTAAAATGTTTTTATTACGGTAAACTTTACCATTGTAACCATTTTTAAGTGTACAGGTTTGTGGCATTAAGTACATTCCCATTGTTGTGCAGCCATCACCACTATCCTTCTCCAGAACTTTATCTTCCTTAACTGGAACTCTGTATCCATTAAACAATAACTTAACTCTCTCCCTACAAACCCCTGGCAACCACTATTCTACTTTCTGCTTCTACAAATCTGACTATTTTAGAACCTCATATAAGTGGAATAATATGATATTTGTCCTTTTGTGACTGCCTTATTTCACTTAGCATGATGTCTTCATGATTCATCCATGTTGTTGCATGTGTCAGAATTTCCTTCCTTTTTAAGGCTGAATAATATTCTACTCTATGTATGTGCCATATTTTATTTACCAATTTGTCTACTGATCAGTTGATGAATAGATACTGGGTTGCCTGATTACGTGCTTTTGAATATGCACACTCCAACCTATCAAAATCCGTTTCACATTGCTGGACTTAGAGCTATCCATACTGTTTCAAAAGTGGTTTGAATCATTTTATAGTCCTGTGTCTTTTGTGTATTATGTATATAGCCCCATTGAGCCCTGCTGGAAATGAGTCAGCTCTGGATCTAGTCCTTGGTTTGTTTGATCCTTAAGTGTAGTAGATGGATAAGATACCCACATTTCTAAATTGCAAAGCAGACACTGCACAGTGCCATCAGAGAACCAGAGATGAACTTGATGCCATAATTGAGAAGAAGTACTGAATGCTTCCACCTGAGTGGATCAGGGAGCTCTCAGGGAAGTCCTGGCTCTGGAGCTCAGAAAATGAGAAGCATTGTGAACATGCAGAAAGTAGGGAAGGTATTCCTGCTGGAGGAAGTAGCATGAGCCAAAGAGCAGAGTATGAACGTGTTCCTCACTGTTGCCTTATTTATTGACTTTTGGCTGTCACATACGGTGTTGATATGGTGGTGCCATAGTGCCAGTTCATGGGACCTGTGCTGTCTTCCTCTAGCTGTAGCACAGTGAAGTGTCTTTTATTCTGAGATTGTGTCTCTTCTCATTTGAGGAAATTCAAATGGCCTTTCTTCCTTTAAAATGAAGCAGATAATGATAGTTTTGTTTTGTTTTCATGCCCCGATTGGTCAAATAAAAATCTGATGACTCAGACTGCTGTCTGTGTTTTTAATATGGTTTTTCTGGAGTATTAAAGGCAGAAGTCTGAAAATAATGAGTCTGGCAAATATCTATTAAAGAATGAAAGAAAGAGAATAGCAGTAAATATTCATAAAGTGCTTGCCATGTGGCAGAACCATGATATAAGCCTTTTATGGTTGTTGACTCACAACAATCTAAAGAAGATCTGAATCAAAATACTATCCTCACTTCAGGTGAAGGAACTGAGGCTCAAAAGATAAAGAAACCTTCAAAGGTCACATACCTCTTGAAGTCCTGTGTCAGCTTTGAGTGAAAATTTTTTCAGCTTAAAAACTGTGTGAAAACCACAGGTCCAGTGAACATTCCTCAAAGAAAATAATGATGAAGTAGTGAGCTAGGGGCATATACACTGATGCCCATTATTTTGTACGGGGGAATCACTGCTGTATCCCCATCCCAACCTTCTTTTTTTCCTCTATTGCTGATATTCCCTAGTTTCATAACTCTTAACCATAGCCAAAATTTGCAATATATTTCAGCTCTTTCCAGCCCAACCAAACTTGCAGTTTCCTTAATGTTTTCCTGGCACTTAATGTTTTCCTAGCAGGATAAGGATCTCTTTTGATATAGAATGCATTCATTATATTTTGTAGATCTTTCTCCACCTTTTGGGTGGCTAACAACTTGTGTTAGAGAAATAGAGATGAATTTTGAAATCATGGATTTTATTATGTTCTTGGGTATTTGTAAAACATGAAAACTTTCTTGGCATTGGGGAATATCTTAAACTGTTGCAAGTTTCCCTTAATGATTCCTATGGAACAGAATTTCCGATATATTTTCTCCCAAATTTTGTTGACTGGTGCTACAAGTTTTTTTTTTTAAAGTAAACTCTACACTTAAAAAATCCCATTAAGGCTTTCTGTCATCACAGGAAGCAAGGGACTCAGCTTTGATTTGCAAAATTAGCTCTACAAGGTAGCATGTTGTTATTCCATTTTGAAGACTTGAAAGCAGATTCAACAATTCGATTATATTTAATTTGTAATTAACTCCCTCCCAAGCAGCTAATGGTGCATAACTTGGACACTACCGTTCTGGATGGGCAAAGAGAAGACTAAAATGGCTTCTTTTAAAGAAAGCTTATCTTAGACAGGGTACCTATGATTGTAATAGTAACTTCTTGGGGTGACTTTCTGGCTCCAGATCAGAAGTCTTAACTGAAAGCTGTCCCTTGACCCACAGAGGTGGACTCCCAGCAGCCGGGACTGTCATGTTTGACCCTAATTCTCAGAACTCCTTGATCTAGGGGTAGGCATCTGACATGGTTATGCCAATCAGATTCTCCTAAGAATTTGGAATTTTGAACTGAGAGCAAAAGGTAAGTTTTGATGATATTTTAGTCACTTAAATGGCAATGCTCTAAAGGGAAGTCTTTAAGTTACTGCCTCCCAGTTCTCTGGAGCTATCTGGATTCCTATTCTTCACAAAACTTGGTTGTTCGATTTTTCCTTCCATTTTGTGAGATGCTGTGGTATTTTTCCAAGAAGTTCCTCTTGCTTTTGAGTAGACTTTAGGATTGGTCTATTTTTCTTACCGCCAAACTTAATGGCAATACAGTAATCAAAGAAACCAAGTCTCTACCAAATTTGCTAATACAAGTGATGAGAACTGTGTCTACTTGGTAGAAATTATTATAATATTTAATTGTGTGTGTGTTTGATTCAAAGATTTAGTGTTTTACCAGATGCTACAGAGCCTTGTTGTTTTCATCATCATTATCATCATGAGCACCATTGTCATCATAATAGCTCTTGTTTCTACAGAACCTTCTATGATTCAACCACTGTATTAAGCACTTTGCACACAAAATAACATTTATTACATGATTACAACAATACTATCAAGTATACTATCATTATCCCCATTTTATAGTTTGGGAAGCTGAGGCAGAGATGCCTTGCTTGAAGTCATACTTCTGGAAAGTGATGTAGAAATAATTTGAATCCAGGTTTTTCACACTTCAAAGAAAAGTGATACTCTTAATTAAGCTCTGTATTGTAATATACAGATGTGATTCTGCCCCAAAGATATCATATTCCTGATTCATTGTTTTCTTTGTGTTGAATATGAAAATGGGAAGGTGAGAACATTGTACTTTTTGGAAATTTAATACTCTGTTTTAGTTGGCTTAATTATATTATCCCTCCTTTTATGTAGGTTATATTTTTTGAGGAGGGCAGCGGTCAGGCAGTTATGGTACAAGATTAGATAAATTGTCCTGAAAAGACCTCTTTGAGAAGGTGACATTGGAACTGAGACACAATGATAAAAGTGAGGCAGCTATACAAAGATCAATGACAGGGTGTTCCAGGAAAAGAGGAGAACAAACACGAAAGTATTCGGGAATGAACTTGGTGAGGTTGGAGGAACAGAAAGTAGATTCATGTGGCTGGAGAGGAGTGAACAAGGGAGTCGGTGATAAGAGATAATGGACGGGAAGGCTGGTGCTGGATCATTTAGGATAGTATAGGCCATAGTAAGGAATATGGATTTTATTATAAGTACAATGGGCTAGCCATTAGGGAATTCAGAGGAGAGGAATAATATGATTCAGTTCATTATAAAAGTGGATCTCTGCTTCTGGGAATGGTAGAGGAGCCAGAAATCCTCCTATAGAACATCTAGAAAAGTTAGACAAAATAAAGAGAAAATATTTATTTGAAGGCACTGAGGAGTTACCAAGGCAGCCAGAACTTGAGGGACCAAAATCTTGGAGACAGGAAGTACACTGATGTGACCTCAACATTTTCACTCCTTTTCTGTTTGAAGCATTTATGGATTTGTGAATGATAAAGCTCTGAGAGGCTAAAAAGTCTATTAGATAGCTCTTGCTAAGAGGTAGGGAAGTTGAGTGGAAATTTTGGCAGTCCTAAGGATGCAAAAATCCTAAACAATGTAGTAAAGACTCAGCAGTATATAAAATAGGTATTATGTCATGACCAAGTTGTATATGTTATAGAAATGAGAGGCTGGGAAACATTCAAAAATCAAATGATGTTAATAAAGAAAAACCATATGAGCATCTTGATAGGTATAGAAAAGTATTTGATAAAATTCAACATCTAATCTTGGCAAAAACTTTTAGCAAACTAAGAATGTAAGTAAACATCTTTAAAAAAGAATATTAAAAAAACTTCAGTGAACATAATCATACTTAAGTGAAATATTGATAACCTTACCCTGAAATCAGGCATGAATTAAGGGTGACATCACCACTTCTGTTCAGCAGTGTACTGGAGGTCCTAGTGAATACAGTGAGACTAGAAAAAGAAATAAAACATATAAGGATTGGAGACAAAGCAATAAAATTATATTATTTGCAGAAGATATAATTACATAAACTTAACAAATGAATTTAGCAATATAAAGTCCATATGAAGTAAATATAAAACACTATTGTATTTCTATATATCAGCAACAAAGAATTACAAAATTAAAATTTAAAAGCATACCATTTAAAATGAATCCAGCAACATATAAAAAGGATTATTAACTATGACCAAACTGTATTTCCCAAGAATATGAGATTGACCAGTTATATATCTATATCCAAAAATTGCTGTATGCTAAGTACAAAATTAACTTGAAATGCATTACAGAGAAAAACGTAAGTACTAAAACTGTAAAACATCTAGAATAAAACATAGAAGAAAGTTTTTAAGATACTAGGTTAGTCAAAGATTTCTTAAATATAACACTAAAACCAAGATCTCACAAAGAAAACAATGATAAATTGGGCATAATAAAAATCTGAAACTTGAATACTTTAAAATATGGTATTCAGAAAATGAAAAGATAAGAAACAGAATGGGCTGAAATATTTGCAAATAATATCCAATAAAGGACTTATCCAGATCGATAAAGAACTCTTACAAGTCAATAATAATAAGAGAACCAAAGTACATATATTAATAATAATATATAATAATATTTATTATATATTAAGAATATATACTATATAATAGATATAGTATAATATATATTGTATTATATATACTTTGGTATATAACATAATGTTTATAATAATAATTAAATTAAGCATATGGGAAGGAGCTCATTAACACTAGGGAAATACTAATTAAAACCACAAGGAGATATCAATTCACACCCATTAGAATGGCTAAGGTAAAAAAAGACAGACAATAAGAAGTGCTGGTGAGTATATGGAGAAACTGGAACTTTTTATACATTGCTGATGGGAGTGTAAATGATACAGCCACTTTGGATAACAGTTGGGCAGTTTTTGAAAAAGTTCAACATCTACTTACCATATGACCCAGCAATTCCAGTTATAGGTATTGAAGTGAAAACTAATGGAGAAATGAAATGTCTACACCAGATCTACACCAAGACTTCTACAGTCATAGCAGTGCTGGTCATTATGGCTCCAAGCTAGAGATGATCCAAGTATCTATCAATTGGTAGGTGGACGAACAAAAATTGATGTATTCATACAAAGGGGTACTACTCAACAATACAAACTGATGCATGAAACAACCTCATATATTTCAAAAACATTATGCTAAGTGAAAGAATACAGATGCAAAATATTCCATACTGTATGATTTAAATTTTATGAAATTTCTAGAAAAGTCCAAACTATAGAGATCAAAAGCAAATCAGTTGTTGCTAGTGTGACAGTGAGTATTAACTGCAAATGGACATGAGGTAACATTTTGGGTTGATAGAAGTGTTCTAAAACTACATTTGATTATGGTTGGACAATTGTATAATTTACTAAAACTGATTAAAATGTACACTTAAAATGGGTAAATTTCATGGTATATAAATTTTATCTCAGTAAAACTGTTTTTAAAAGTTATCATTTAAAATAGCCAGAAAATTTAAAAACAGGAGTAAATCTAACAAAAGATGTGTTAGACCTTTACAGAGAAAAGTATAGAGTATTACTGAGGTAAATTAAAGATGACCTAAATAAATGGAATGGAATAATATATTTAGCTCAATATGGTAAAGAGGTCAGTTCTCTCCAAATTGATCTCTAAATTCAGTGCAGTCCTGACTTAAAATACCAGAATGCAAAAGTCTAAGAAAAGGCAAGATAATTGGAGAAGAATCATAACAAAGTTGGAAGACTTTTTAAAACTACCAGATACCCATATATTATAAAGCTACAATAATTAAGACAGTGTGGTATTGCACAAGGATAAACAAGTAGATCAATGCAACAGAATGGAGAATACAGAAATAGAGCCATTCTTAAGGGGATATTCAATTTTTTGAGAAAAGTACACCACAGAGCAGTGAGGAAAGGCTGATGTTTTCACTAAACAGTGCTGAGACAATTGGGTATTCATGTAGGCAAAAAAGGAACGCAGACCCCTTCTTCACATCGTAAGCAAAAATAACTTTTAGTTGGATTGTTGATCTCAATAAGGAATCTAGAAGATAACTTGGTAGAATATCTTTATGATTTGGGGATAGCCAAATATTGCTTAAATAGCATGCAAGAAATATGAATGAAGCAGCAGTATTTATAAAAGTCCCAAAGTGAAAACAATCCAAATGTCCACCAACTTATGAATGTAAAATGTGATCCTATCCATACAATGGAATATTATTTAGTGAGAAAAAGAAATGGAGTATGGATACACAGTACAACATGGATGAACCTTGAAAACATGCTGAGTCACAAAAGACCAGAGATTATGTGATTCCATTCATATGAAAGGTCCAGAATAGGCAAATCCATTGAGGCAGAAAGTAAATTGGTGACTGCTTGGAGCTTGGTAAGTGTGAGGGTGTTGGGAGGAATAGGGAATGGCAGCTGAAGTGTGTGGAGTTTCTTTTTGGGGTGGTTTGAATATTCTAAAATTAGATTATGGTGGTTGTTGCTTAGCCCTGTGAATATACCAGAAAACCTTGAATTGTACACTTAAAATGAGTGAATTGGATGGTATGTGAATTATATCTCAGTAAAACTATTTTTAAAAATTAGCAAAAAATGAAAAGATAAATCTAATAGACTACATTAAAATGAAAAGTTTTTGTGCCAAAGACACTATTAAGGGAGAGAAAAGACAGTGCATGGAATGTGAAATGATAATTGCAATATATATATCTGACAAAGGACTAGTGTCCTCTACCAGTCAATGAGGAAAAGAAATAACCCAAGAGAAAACTGGGCAGTGGATTTAACAAGCTCGTCACAAAAGAAGCTGTCTATATGGCTATTCATCATATGAAAAACTTCATATCATAATTAGTCATCCTGGAAATGCAAAATAAAGAGACTGTGAGATACCATTGCACACACACATCAAAATGGCTAAAATGAAAAAGACTGATAATACCAAGTGTTGACAAGGATTTGAACCAACTGGAATGCCCATACAGTGCTGTCCTGTTGAAAATGAATATAGTCACTTGAAAAAAACTGTTTGGTAATACTTACTGAAGATGAACAATTATATGCCTTATCATTTTACAATGCTACTAGATATGTGCCAAAACTGTGAGAGTGTTCATGCCTCCATTGTTTGAATAGCTCTCAAAGTGGAACTCAATCTGAATGGTCATTAATAGTAGAATAAATAAATAAATGCAGTATTCATACAGTGAAATACTTATGAAGCATGGAAAGTGAATCAGTTATTTCAACTTGCAGCATCAAGGATGAGTCTCATAAATAGAACAAACCAGATACAGAAGTGTGTGTATTGTAACGTACTATTCACTGTAATCCCAATCATGTAAAACTAAACCATAACTTAGAGGTCAGCATAATGGATACCTTTGGGCTAGAGCAGGGGAGAATTAACTGGCAGAGGGTATGAAGTGTGTTTATGGGGTGCTGGTAGTATTCTATTTCTTGATTTGGGTGGTGGTTACATGGATATGTGCACTCTATGAAAGTTCACTTTAATTTATGCACTTTTCTGTATGCTTGTTACATTCCAACAAACAAGTTTTTTGGAAGAATAGATTAGAGCAGTGTGAAAATGAGAGCACGATCTAGGAAGTTCCAGCTGGAGTGGTAGTGTGAGATTCCAGATAGTGGTTGGGGGAGAAGGAAGTCGACAGATTTGAGAGACAATTTGAGGTAGCCTGGGCATGACTTGGTCACAAGAGTGTTATGGGTTGAATGACATCCCCACAAAAGATATTTGAAATCCTAACTGCATTGCCTCAGAATGCAGATATAACTAGTTAAGATGTCATACGGAAGTAGGATGGGTCCTTATTAAAATATAACTGGTATTCTTATAACAAGAAAAGAAACAAAGACACAGACACATGAGGGAAGAATGTCATGACAGAGGCAGAAATTGGAGTGATGCAGTTACAAGCCTAGAATAGCCAAGGATTGATGACCACTACCAGAAGCTAGGAAGAGGCAGGAAGGATTCTATGCAGAATCTCAGAGGGAGCATAGCCCTAATCAGCACCTTAGTTTAGGACTTCTCACCTCTAGAACTGTGAGGTAATACATTTCTTTTCTTTAAGCCACTCAGTTTATGGTATTTTGTTATAGCAGTCCTGGGAAGCTAACACAGGGAGGATGGAAAGGACACAGGTAGGAAGGTTGACTACGTGTTTTCAACTTCTGGGTGGATGGTGCACTGAACTGACCAAATCGAATTTTATGCAGACCATCAAAACAGAATTAGAGCATTTAATAATGGGAATGATGATGGTTTTAGCAGGCAGTAGAACATAATGCATCAAGGATTGAGCACCTGAAGAAAGCATTTTGTTCCTCATTATGTTATGCTTTCAGCCAGGAATTCACCAAAATCTCCTTGCCCAGTCAGGAATATATCATCTTCTTAAAGCGTTTTGGAGAAGAGCTCTCATTCTCCCTTCGAATTATTTGGAAGAATGGCAGCAGGAGGGGCAGGTTGGTGTGAGTAGTTAACATGTCCCTTCTTGTTTTTTCCAACTTGTGGAGCACAGCTGGAAGTGAAACCCCAGAGACGTAGCTTTTCCATTTTATTATGCTTCAGGAAATCTGAACAAGGAAGCAGGGTTACTGCAAATTAGCTGCATTTCCCTTTATGCTTCTCAATTCTGAGTACAGGAGATTGGCTAGGGTCTGGCTTCTTTCCATCTTTTCAGGGGCAGTGGGAGATGGCTCTCTGTCAGAGGCTTCTCTCCAGGCCGCCATGAAATGAGTAGGCAGAGAAGTCGCACTCAGTTTAGGTCTCTGCTCTTTCTCTTTCTGCAGTGGCCCTTTGACAAGACGTCTTCTCACTGTTTTCTGCAGGTTTTATCCAGTGGCCCACATGTGAATTCAAACTTTCTCCTTGTTTTTCCTCCTGCTGTGACAGCCAGGAATGTTTGCCCATTTGTGGGACATGCCCCACTAATCCATCACTTTCAAAGCTATCAGGGTTCTCTGTTTGCTCCAGAAGAGAAATAATTGAGTCTAATCAAGCACCTTAAATATTCAATATGATTAGAGGAAAACTGAATGGATTTTGTAAAGTTGTATTGATACTAAATTCTGCTTGCAGTTAGTCTTGGACATAAATTTCAGAAAATTATATGTAAATGTACTCATTAGTGCACTGTAATATTGAACATCTATTTTGTCTCTGGGCAATTTTTCTTTTCTTAGCACAAAAGCTATTACTACTGTTATTAAAAACAGTAATTGATTTTCCATTTTTTAAAAACTTGTTTTTCTTTTTCTTCCAGTCCCATTTCATCTCTGCATTTTTGCCATGCATTCCAATAATATTTTCCTAAGGCTTGTAAAAGAATTACATTATGCTCTAATAATTCTGAGGGCAAAGGGGAGGAAGGGCAGTGTGGCGCTACCAGAGAAGCTATTTTAAACTGGAGTGGGCCCAGAAAACAGATCGCAGAATGACATGTTGAATGGCTTCATGCTAAGGATTTGATTATGTTATGTATTGTTTCATCTGAACATCACAGATCCTATTTTGTAATTAAATTTTTTGATAAAGCCTTAACTAAATAGTGCTAGAGACAAAATGTAGTTTTATTAAGAGGCTCTGAAACTTACAAATCAGCCTTACAGATTAGTTGCAATATGAATGTTTTATGTGTACTTTCACATGTTTGTTTGAATTTACTCTGGTGTAAATTCATTTAAGAAAAAAATACTTTTAAGGTTTTAATGATATTCTTAATTAAAAATTTTTTTATTTCAAGTGATTATTATTTTTACTGGTTTGTCTGTTTCATCTTCACAAATAAACTTTTTTTGGGAGAAAGTAATAAAAAATACTTTGTATATTTATGTGATTTTGCAGAGAGATTATAGTTGTCCTAATGTAAATACACTATTATGTATCCTGAAGGGGAAGTGAATGAACTTCTTTTTGCTATTATGTGGATCCATGTTTTAACTGTTTTCAGGGCCCAGCTGAAGACAAACTGAATACAGAGTAATTCTGGTAGTGTGGGATCTGTGAGTATGTGTGTGTGTGTATCTTTAATACTGTATCTTTTACACTATCAAATAAATCAGATGGTCCAGGAGATTCAGAAATCATATACTGTTATAAAATGAGGAGATTCTTCAGATTTTTTTTGTATTTTCATATTTTTGCTATTTATTGTGAACCCAAAATTGACAGCCTTTGCTATTCATGTCCATTAGGCAAAGTTCCTTGCTTACTGTCTTCCTCCTGCTACTCCATATTCAATCCTGTGGCAGGTAAACAGGCTGGCACCCAAATTTATTTAGAGTTGTTTACAAAAACCCAGAAACACAGTGATGTTCTCAGTGTAAGGTTGATTGTGTAGTTTGGATTTATGGCTTTGGCAAACACATCTGGCTGTTTATACTATTATTTATTTAGTAAGGTCTTTTTTCAGTCCCTGAGGCAGTATATTGGTTAAGATCGAGGTGGTAGAGCCTCAGCTATCAGCCTCAATTGAAATCTCAGCTCAGTTAACAGCTTTCATGACTGCAAGCAACTTTTAAAACTTCTGTGTGCCTTAGTTTCCTCATATATCACGAGGAGAAAATTATGATACTGCATAGAATTTGGGGGAGGATTTAATGCATTTAATATTGAGAACAGTGCCTGATGCATAGTGAAAACTCAATTATTAAAAAAAATTTTAATTGAATGTGACCAGCTTTTTAAAAAAAATCTCACCTGGTTTGTGGTGCCTATGTTGACTTGCATTTTTAGGGGGAAAGGAGATGGAAGGAAATGTTTCAAAAATGATATGCATATATTAATAGTATATTAAAAAATACAGACTTACAGAATGCTCAGTTTAAAGAATTCAGCTAATTGCAAAGCATTTCCCAGCTACTGTTACCTCTTTGGGCTTTAAACAAAATATCTGGGTGTGAGTGAATTATGAATGTTGGTGAGACTATATAAAAAGCTGTTGACAGTATTTTCAGCTTTTATGAACATTATTACCAGTTTAAAGTCAGGTCTTCATGGAGTTTGCAACTCAGCTTCAAGAATTATGTAATAAAAATATTACTGGAGATGGTACCACCTAGGCAGTGATCAATCTTTCGATTGACTAGAATGATGTCATTCTAAATTTGTGTGTCGGGTATAGGAGTGGAAGGTGAGGAGCATAAGTAGAGCTGGGCGGTTGCGGGGGAAATAGGGGTTGATCACTTAATACAAATAGTGACTATCAGGTTCCTGAACCATGTTCTCCACTCACTCCTCATAGGGAGAAGTGAATACTACCCCTTTTTTTGTAGTGAAGAAAAAGAAAACTCAATATTTTGATGGAAAATGCACCACAAAAGACGAAAGACTAAAACCCTGTCTATTGTTTATCCCACTGAGATTTTCTGCCTCTCTAGTTATAGCGAAGGGTGAATAAAAATTAATTAGAAGCTGGAATCTGATTTTAAGATGGGATGTCAGACACATATATCAAGTTGTTAGGTTAGCTGTAAAGCATAACCCGGGATTTATATATTTAGAAGTCATAATAAATCTGTCTGTCAGGAAAATCAGATTACCCAGTGTTGCATGCTAATGGCTCTTTGTCCTGTGGAATTGTGGTCTCCCCGGCAACTGCCCGCTGGCTCTGCTTTTCTCTGATTTGCTGTCTCCATTGACCAACTAGTAATCCCACTTTCCCTACTTATCAAAGTGCCTCCTTTAATAATTGCTCCTAGGGCCTTTATAAAGAGGAGATTTTTTTTTCCCCCTGGACCATGGCGGCGACCTCCTATGGCTCCCCTTGACTCAGTAGTCTCAGTAGTAATCAATCAGTCCATCAATTATTCAATTCACCAACCTAACAGTTACTTCCAGGATATTTGTTGAGTACCTCTTATGTGCTGGGCTGTTTGCAAGTTTTGGGGATCTAGCAAATATAGTGCCTGCCCTCACAGAGGGCTGTGATGGAGGAGAGAGAGAAGAAAACTCATAACATGTTGTGAGATGGGCCAAGTGTAAGGTATAAGGAACCCAGATTTAGGAGCATTGAGAAAGGATTCTCAGAGGTCAGTATCTTTTGATTTGAGACTCCTGAGCTGAGTAGTGGGAGTTAGCCAACTGACAGGAGGTGAGGATGGATGGACAGTCTTCCAGGAGAAAGGAACAGCCCACGCAAAGGCCAGGAGGAGAAAGATTAAGGTCCACTCTAGAGTTGTGACGGTGACAGGTGATCAAAGTGAGAAGTTGGAAAGTTTCACAAGACCTTACAAACTGGGTTAGACAGGATTAGTTAAAGGGCAATGGAGAGCCATTAAATGACTTAAGTCGGGGAGATATCTTCCTCTTATTGCCCAAAGGTGACACATTACTGCATTCCACCTAGGGTGGCTGCCCATGTTTCTTTTGGTCTTAAAGGCTCTGTGCAAGGTGGTACCGTATTATCTTTCTGGTCTTAGTCTTCACTCTCGTTCCTCGCCTTTCCTGTGCTCTAGGCATGTTTCAGCTCTGTTACCCAAATATTCTGTGGACTTCTATGCTTCTGTACCTGTGTTCGCCCTGAGCCATCAACCATAGCTCCTGTTGTCTCATTTCTCGCCGGTCAGTCCCCTCATCGTTCTTCCAGGCCAAATTCAGTGTCATCCCTTTGGGAGGCTTTCTCTGCTTTGTCCCAGTCAGAGTTAATCCTGCCTTAGGTTTGTGCTTCCTTAAGTAGTGGCTGTCTTCATTTATTCTTCCATTAAACAAATGTTTGTTAGTTTTAGACTGTGTTCCAGGTGTGTGACAGTGATCAACAAATGGAAATGCCTTCATGCAGTTTATTTAAATAATAAACACATTTAGCCTCCTTTGTCCTGCTTCTAAGTGTGTTTGGGTATTTATACATCTGTCTCCTTGATTTACTTGTCAGATGCATGAGGATAAGTACTATATTCCTTGTATGTGCAGAATAAATTGGTTTTGAATGAATGAATGAATAAAGAGTTTAAAAAAATGATGGTAAATATTTGCAGAGACTTGGCCTAATACTTTGCACTTTCGTGTAAGGGAGAATGTATTGATTTTGGAATTATATTGTTCCAGGTTCAAATCATGCTTCTATAATTTACAACCTGTGTGGCTTTGGATAAAGCACTTGCCCTCTCTGGACCCAGTGTTCTTATAGAAAATACGGTTCTTTCTCATCGTGTTGCGGGGATTAGAAACAATATACACAAGGTGTCCCTTGACATATCTCTATCGTTGCTGGTATTGGGTTGATGTAGCAGATAATCTGTTGATCTGGTGTAGAAAACAGGCAGTGTTTAAATCTCAGATTTTCCACTGTATAACCTTTGGCAAGTTACTGTCTCTCCTTAGCTCACTTTTCTTCTCCATGAAATGAAGATGGTATTAGTACCTTGATCATAGGGCACTTGTGAGGGATTAAATGAAAAGTAATGTAAATTGCTCAGCACAATTCCTATCACATAGTGAGCACATAATGAATGACAGCCATTATTAACTTGTATCCTTGATATCATATTTGTAACCATTATTATTTTCATCAGAGTCTATCTTTCTATTAGACTCAAACTTAACAACAGGAAAAGCATGTCTTTAATTTTCTATATCCCTAGAGATGCCTGACACTTAGTAGGCAGTGAACAGACACTTATTTAATGAATGTATGAACAACAAAAAACTATTATTTATTATCAAAACATGTTAAAATGTATGTACAGTGGTTGGTACATAGTAAGAAATTAATACACTGTCGTTCTTTATTCTTTGTTTAACTTTCCCCAGTTATATTGAAAAGATTTCCTTGAGTTCTTTACTATGGGATTTGGTGAAAAAGACTGTGTGTGTTCTCACTTCTTCTGGTTCACTGAAGTCGTTTGTTTCTCTGCAGTAGTCTTCCTAACCTTCCATCATTTCAGTCTTAACACTTTCAGTTCTTTTGGTTACCAGGAAACTATTTCTCAGTAAAATCCCCAATGGGTGTGGATGCCATCAAATAATATTTTCTGTGTAGGTGTGTGCATGAGCGTTTATTTTATTTTTTAAATTGAAAACAAACCTCCCTTATAGCCCCACCCCACTCCTTGCAAGGAGGAAAGAGAGATTATAAAACCAAATAGGCTGTGAGGGTTAATAGTTCTAGACTGGACAGGAGGCGATACGGCCTCTCACACCAAGATTGTCTAGACGATTTCAGAGAGTGAAGGCAGCTTCCTGCAGTGCCTAACTTACTCTGAAGGGACTTTGGTCAGGGGCTAAGATGCTTTTGGTAGAACACTGGGACTTGCTTTGTCCTTCCTATTCCTCAATACCATACTTGCTATTTGCTCAGTTTTTCTTACAAGTGGAGTACTTGCTTTTTTCCCCTTCTTAGTTTGACAACTTTTGTCTGAGACTGAACTTAGCCTGGCTTTTCCATGTGTCTGCCATCCTTTCCACAGAACTTCAAGTCTGATGCTTTTCACAAAGAGTCACCCTTTCAAATGTCCTTGGAGGCCAGCTGGGTGAGATTCTGTTACTGAGCAAAGGTAGTTAGGTAAGAAATTCTGTACTTCTCTGAAGAATTACAGTCTCTTCATGTTCCTTGAAACACTCAGTCCTCTTAACCCATTTTTCGTTTTCCCACTTGTGATCAAGACACTCCAGCATGAAATATTTGCTTAGATCTTTACCATGAGAAAAACACTACAAATAGGAAGAAGGGAGGTAATTGACATTTAGCTCCAGTAACAGGGAGACTCTAGCAGGTGATGCCATTGAGACAAACTGCAGAGTGCGTTCCCCACTCCAACAGAGCAGCCTCAACTCAGCCCTAGAGGTTTATTGTCATGTAGGAATGTGCTGCCTGTGGGGTCAGAGCTTTCAGCGTTTTTTCATGAACTCTCTCGATTTTACAAATGTTGAAAAGAATTTTAAAATGTTAAAACACTAAGTCAGCCATTACTGTATGGCTGAAATGAAGCAGAGCAATGGACCATATTTGGCCTGTGGGTCATCAGTGTTCATCTTCTGCTGTAATACGGAAGATGCACAATTTGTATTTTCAGACACTCTTCCATTGCTATTTCAGTTCGGAACAAAACACAATTACAGTTAGAGCTGTCTCCAAAAGTCACTTGAATATCCTTTCAAAAAGAGAAGACTATGGTATGATCTTCTGTGTTTATAGCAAACCCCTAAAGAATTCTATAGGATAAGTGGATTAGTTGTTTTTCACTTAGTTTTAAAGGCTTACGGGGTTTTGTGTGTTCTTCCTCTTGTTTTCCATTTGGCATGCACTACTTATGCTTAAAAAACATTAAACTGACATGCAGTGAGAAAAAATTACTGGAGCCTGAAAGTTGGTTAATATCAATTACATTCTCATGTCTAATAACCCATGCCTGAGAAACGCAACTTGTTTGCTGTAAATACCCAATGCCAAGTCAAGAATAAACAGCTGCTTTGTTTTAGTTGGTATTTACAGCATCACTTTAACTACTTTAACCCTATTCAAGGAGGTAATGAAGAGCTGGGTGCCAGTGATGTTGATAAACTGTGGCAATTTCTGCATTGTGTCCTTAGAGCTGCCTCTGCTTCAGCCTCCATTATTTAAATTGCTAGTCATTACAGTCATGCCATTAACTGGAAATGCAGCAAGATGACACATGAGAACAGGGCCAGCAGGACACTGTTAGCCCTTATTGAGTACCACATTCTGGGATGGGGAGCAATAGTCATAAAAAGGAAACACACACACCAGCCTCCAAAGGCTTGAACACTCATGAGCTCTTTGCAGTCCTGGTAGGGTGATTCTGAGTTCCCAGTTGTACATAGTTTTGGACATTAGACCCAAATCACAGGTAATGCTCCAGACTTTAAAAAGATTAACATTTTACTTTTCACTAAAATCGAAAATATTTAAGCGTATCTCAGGCTGGTTTATTCTTCCTCCTGGGGAGCAGATGCAAAAGGATATAGGGAAAGGAGGTTGTTCAGTCTGGGATACAGAATGGAATATAGTAATGTCACTTGACTCTTAGCAATGTCATTTTTAGAAAAGCACATATTTTATTACTATAGAGCCCCATAGACCAAAGAACCTGTCAGTCTTCATTACTTGATTAGGACTCACAGTTGAGGTAGCCATGAATATTCAAGTAACAAATGTTTTCTTTTGATCTAATAGCATGCACTCCATTCATCCTGACGCACATAGGGAGCCTCTTACAAAAGCATGGGCTCTGGCCAGTTGCTCAAGACCTAAAGGGAGGGAGGGATTGGAGGAGTTCTTTGTTGTTCAAGATATTTTGAGAAGACCTAGAATTCCTTTCTGATAGGATAAAATCTGTTCCAGCACAAATCTTTCCTTGGAAAACTTCATCCATCATTTATGGGAGTCTTTATATTAAAATTAAAGAAATTGGTTCCTGTGTGCATGTTCTGGGAAGCAGAGAAAGGCCTATTTACCCCTTTCTCTCCTGTCACCTTCCTTAAAAGCTACATGTTCAAACTGTAAACAAATATCTATTCTGCATATTGTATGTACATTTGGAAGGTGAGAGAGGGAAGACCTAGGTGCTAAACTCAGCTCTGTCTTGGGGTTGGTGGTTTTACTGTCACTTAGGATTCTTTCGGATGGAAGTAATAGAAATCCCAGTTCAACTCATTTAAGCAAAAATGTTAAAATACAGATGAAAAATCTAGAAAAATCTCTTCCTTGAATTCAGCAACAACATTATCGAGAACCAGAGATCTTTTCATCTCTTATTTCTCCCCTCTTTCAGGTATTACTTTTCTTCGTAGTCTTGTCCCTGTTGTGGAGGAAGAAATTTTCACCTATCCTTTTAGGTTCTTCTGGATAGTCTAAGAATTAAGTGGAAATGAGACTGTCGACTGAAATAATAAATAAATGTGCAGTCTAAAAGTTGAGAGTTATATTTTATTTGGCAGGAGGACTTGACCCAGGATGACAAGCCTCTCAGATGGCTCTGAGGGACTGCTCCGAAGAGGTAGGGGAGGAACTAGGATATATAGGAGCTTTACAACAAAGACCAGATAGTTGGAACAATAAAAGATTACATGTTATCTAAAGAAAAACAGGCATCTCAAGTTAGAGAATTTTCTATGTATGGGAGGAAGCAAACATTTGGGCTCATTGAATTCATTCCTTTGACAAGCACCTAGCTATCTAGGGCCAGCATCTTGTCCTTTCTTATTCTGAGTCCCCTCAGAGTGCACCATTGTGAGTGGCTGCAGAGGCTGGGCTTCAGGCTTGTCTTCACTGGGGTGTGGCGGCAGCAGCTGATGACTTGATGGCTTCAGCATTCTTTGTTTACTGATATGGTTTGCAGTATCTTTTGTTCACAAGACACATTAACAGGAGAAGATCCAACAAAAGTTTAATAACATTTATACACTGGAGAGACCCAGGAAAACTAAGTAACTTGTCCAAATGGCCAAACCCCTCACCTTAAGTAGTATCTTCAGCTAAAGACAAAAGAGGGTGTTGGGAAGTAATTGTTTAGGACTTCAGAGGGGAGGAAGGCAATTGACATGGAGAGGGAAGAGCACATGTTTGGTAAACAAATGTTTGCTGGGTCTCAAAGTGGACTCTGCTCTCTAGGTCCTGCCACCACCACACCTAGCCCACAGTCTTTTCATATCTCTAGTGATAGCTCTATGGATATCTCTAGTGACAGTCCTATTCTGGGAACAGGCCCTCTGTCTAAATTCTTTTAGGCAGTTAGGGAGCAGGTCATAGTTTCTGCTTGAGTCTTTGGGCCTTGATTGTTTTCAGCTGGAAATAATCTGCATGCCAAAAAGACATTTTTGGGGTGGCAAATGTTGCTCCTCTATATCCCCATATGGCCCTGGTTGGCTTGGTGTTTCCAGACATCCTCAGAGAACAATATCTGAAGACCAGAAATGGAGGGGATACTCATCCTTCCATGTGTCCTTTGTTTTCTTAAGAGTGAGGAAAACATTCTCAGTCTCCCAACAATTCTGCCTTCTAGTCGATTGGCCAGAATTTAAACCATACCCTAAAACCATTGCAAGAAGAATGAAGTTACCATGATTGTCTTATTCCATTGAAGCTTCAAACCTGTGGCTGGGTATGACCTAGCCTGTTGTCCCTGGGTATGAGGTGTGGTCTGCCAATAATTGTACAAAATCAGAATCAGATTCTATTAGAAAAGAAGGGAGGGACAGATCACTGTCAGAAAGGCACTCAGCACTTCTCACTTACTTCTCCCAACAATTATGTACCAGACGTACAGAGGACACAAAAAAGTGAATTATCTTACCCAAGGTCATAGAGCTATAAAGTAGAGAGCTGAGATTTGAATCCAAATGATTCTGGCTCCAAAGCCAAGGATCTCGGGAGAGACCAAACAAGGAGGTTAATAGCCACAACAGCGGAGTCCTTGCATCATTGGAGTACTCCAGGGTTAACAACAATGAGTTTCTTTAAGCCCACAAATCAGTAGTGATGTAATATTTTTGGTATATAGAAATAATATGTGCATTAAGGCAATTAGGAAAATGTAGAAGAGTATAAGCAAATAAATAAGCATCCTCCAGAATTCCCCTATCTAGCCAAACCACTCTTAATATTTTGGAGTATTCCCTCCTTGTCTTTCTACACACACACAAATGTATAATACACCCCTTATGCATGCAAAAAGGTTTATTGAGTGTTTTCTATGTAGAATAATGTGCAAAAATATAAATATATATGAAAATATACATGATGAACATATTGGATATAGACTTCATAGCATGTTTTATATTTTGCTGTCCCACTTAGGTTTATAGCATGTATATTTTTGTGCATTTTCCTATAAAGCACAATTCTTCAGGAACATCATTTTTAATGATGCCATAGCCATCCATTTTGTAGGTGGCAAAATGTATTAAACAAGCCCCTTATTTGTGAACCTATATGTTTCTCACAATTTCTCTTCATGGGAAATAACACTGTAAATGAGCATCTATATATGGTAGATTTTGGGGCACAGCTTTTATTATTTCTTTGGGATGTAGTCTTTGAAACAATGGATCAAGAAATGAACATTTTAGAGCTGTGAACATTTGATACATATTGCCAGGTTGCAATCCGGAAATGGTGTACACTCCGTATTTCCAAAAACAGCCTGAGAGAGAGTTTGCCTCTTCTTGATGGCTCTTGACTTGGAGTATTTTTTCTTCTTCTCTTTCCTTTTTCTGTTGGAGTAGCTTTGGAAGTCCTGACTGAGGCCTTGCATTCCACAGATAAATTATTGTGAATACTCATTTGTCATTTTCTCAAGGGAATTGCTGAGGGTCCATTATGCTTTGTGTATTAATTGTACAAGGCCAAAATGGAGCCCCATATATTATTAGATATTGAGAAAAACCAGAACAACTTGTACTGAAGTGATATTTGACATTGTATCTCTAACAAAATTGAAATAAAAACCTCCATAAGTGCTAGTGCCTTGTTAAAATGTTCAGATAAATTATTTGGTTCATAAATAAATAATCTTAACTTTTATGATAATGGAGAGGAGGAAAGGTGGTATGAGACTCTCTGAATATACGAATAATTTATTCTCTTACAGCCAAGATAAACAGCACCATGAATTAGTGAAATGACAGAACATTGGATGTCAGGCTGCATCATCTTAGGACTGGGCACTTATTAGGGTAGGGATGCATGTATCCATAAAGCTTGTAACGCGACCCAAAAAATTGGTGCTATCTTCCCTGGGTGGTCCAAGGGAGATGCTCTCCATAGGTGCCCTGGAAAAAGGCAATTGGCAGTTGCTATGCAGCACCAAGTTGGCAGCAAAGAGAAGGAGCAGGGGGAAATAGGAGGCTCATGTGCACAATTTCTTCTTTTGTCACTCCTGATAGAGCTGGAGACACTGCATTGGATCATAATGGGTTAGGAAGACAGAGTTGAATTAGAGACAGCTGAGATTTGCAAATTTCCAAACAAGTTTTTCATTTCAGCAGGGGTTTTTTGAGTGAGTTTTACTGGCATGTCAAATATTTTCAGTGACCTACACAAATCTAGAGGAAGGGCACAGTGTGTTGAATATCTACCTCTCCTCTGAACTTCCTGCTCTGGGCTGCATCCTTTGATCTTCACCCAACTACCAAATGTTTTGGCATACTTATGCCTACCTTATTGTGCCAAATTTCATTCATTCATTCATTCATCCATCCATTCATTCATCCACACATCAAATATTTATCAGTTAAGGTCTGTGTGCTGGTACCACGCCAATCAAAACGCTGGTTCCTTACCTCGTTTATCTGATCTGATTCTGTCTACAATAGTGTATGCATCTAGGTTTGACTGAAGTTTGATTCTTGCAGCTTATGCATTTTAAAGGTGACTTTGTCCCTCCTTCTTCAACATTTACCACATAACTTACTCAACATTTACCATGTGTGGGACATGAGTGGGGCTAAATTCTGAGGATACAAGGAGATTAAAGTCATCTGGGCTGGCAGTGCTGGTAGAAAAGGATGACAGTGTTGAGTGTGGAGTTGTTTTGTACACCTTGCTATGCCTGGCCTTCTCTTTTAACTGTTAAAATCACTCTCTTAATATAGTAGGTGGGGAATTAAAATGCACAGAACAATACCAGCTTTTCATGCTGTGGTTAGAAACTGAACACTCTGAAGGAGCCAGGAGAACGGGGCATCACCTGTAGTAGTGGTCCTTAATTATGGCTTCCCATGGGGTCACCTAGTCATACTGGTGGGTATGGAAAACAATCATGATGCCCATGCCATGCTCCAGATCAGTTATATCAGAATCTTTGTGGTATTTGATCTAGGCTCCTAGTTTTTTGCTGTTGTTGTTGTTCTTGTTCTTGTTTTTTTTTAAAAGCTCCTGAAATGATTCCAGGATGCAGCCAAAGTTGAGCAGTGCCAACTTAGAAAGTGACAGTGTATCGTGTTGAGTTACTCTCTTTCACCCCAGAGCAACCTTTACCACTGCCTTTTCTAGGGAGCCCAGTTCCATGATATGTGCCATAAAGAAAATAGTCCATGCCAAATAGTTTTGAGAAACTCTGTCCTCCTTTTTGGAGGTTCATAGAATACACTGGCATTTTAAAGTCCATGAGAAGGCCTGCCATGAAGAAACTGTTAAGTTTTAGTGGAATTCTCTATTATTTTTGATCCAGGATTACACTGTCTCCTTGTTTTTCCTTAACTACAAATTTCACTGAATACATTTTGAGCTTATATAAGAGCTGATTAGCCTGTGGATGATTTTGGTTCCATGTTTCTTTATACTTAGGTCCCCCCAGTTTGGCCCTTTTTCTCATTACCTTTTGAGTAGTCCAGGGGCCAAGCAAAGAGATAAAACTGCAGTCAATCCATTTGTTACAAGCTCTTATTGATGCTTTCAAACAGTAAAATAAGCTGTGCTTTGAAAGAGGCTGGTAGTTCTCCTCATTTCTATAGTAGTTGTTCTCAAGGTGTGGTCCCAGAATTAGCAGCCTCAGAATGAACCAGAATAGAAGGCAGAGTTATCACTTCCCCAACAATATCTACACCCTAATCTCCAGAACTCTTGAATATGTTATCTTACACAGCAAAAAGGATTTTTGCATAGATAATTAAAATTTCGGACTGTAAGATGGGGAAATCATCCTGGATTATCTGAGTGTGCCCAGTCTAATCACATGAGCTCTTAAAATTGGAACACCTTTCCAGGCTGCAGTCAGAAAGATTTGGTGATAGAAGAAAAGACAGGAGAGATTCAAAGCATGAAAAGAACCCAAACCCTCATTGATGACTTAATGATGGAGGGAGAGGTCCACATGCCAGGAAATGGGGATGGCCTTGAGATGCTGAGAATGTCCGTCAGCTCACAACCAATAGGGAGTTAGAGACCTCAGAACTGAATTTTGCCAACAACTTGAGTGAGCAAGGAAACAGAGCCCCCCACCCCCACCCCATGCCTATAGGCTCCAGAAAGAAATACAGTCTGCCCACAACTTGATTTTTGCCTGGTGAGACCCGTGTTAGACTTCTGACCTACAGAACAGTAAGATAGTGAATTTGCATTGTTTTAAGCCCCAAGGTTGTGAAAATTCTGGCAGCAACAGAAAACGAATACATCTGAGAACTCATTAAAATGCAAATTCTCAATGCTAACCCCAGACTTACTGAACTTACTGAATCAGAAACTGGGGGTAAGGTGTAGGAGGGGTGCACCTGCAGTCTGTTTTAACAAGCTCTCCAGGTGATTCTGACATGCTAAAGTTTGAGAACTACTGTTTTACAGTAATAGAATTCCCAAATGTTAAATAGACATATGGCTGCCTAGAACAAAGACTGCATCTCCTATTTTCATTGCAGGTGGGTATGGTCATTTGACTAAGTTCTCACCAAACAGGTTGTGCAGTAAAGGGTTAACTCAGAAGACAGGGTACTAAAACTCTGCACATTTCAAATTAAAAACTAGCTTTAATGGATTCCGGGAGATAGCCTCTGAGCCCTTGAAATATCCTGCCAGATTAGAGTGTCTTCATATACTTGAGATCTTGGGCTATACCAAGTAGTTTATGCAACTAATGTGATCTATGGTGAATGCCTTTTATTGTTCACCTGAGGCCTTGGGTCATGCTGTGTCAGCTTGACTGCTGAACGGCAAGGAGAAGTTGGTAGATAAGCACCCCAACCTCTGTCAGTTAGATGGGCAGTTGTGAGACACGTTCCATACAGTTTCTCTCGTGGTCCCCAGAAGCCCACAGATTGCCCACAGACAAAACCAACTTGATAATACAAGCTTTATTGCTGTTCTCCTTCCCTTCCAGTTCTTACTTCCCTCTCTCATTTCAGTTTCCAAGGATCATCTTTCAAATAAACCACCTGAACCTAAACCCTTGGTTCTTGTCTCAAGCTCTGCTTTCAGGGAGAACCCAACTAGAGGAATCCTTCAAGAGATAGAGTGTCAAAGCTTCCTCTTTGCTCCTGATTGGGATGTAGGAAATAATGGCTCATCTGCTGCTTTTGCTCATGTTAAGGAAGGCCATTCTCTAGGAATGGAGAAATGGTAAGTTAGAAGGCATCTCTGTGTGTCACGCATCTGCAGAGCTGCCATACCAGCTCTGGACGGCTGACCTCCAAACCTGTTATATGAGAGATTAAAACTTCTGTGTTTTAGCCACTGTGAATTTAGGTGCAGGGGGTGGGGTAAAGGGGTGGCTTGCATACAATTTAGCCTCATTCTGACCAACATAACAACTGATGGTCAAATGGAGACTTTGGTTTGTCATCAGGTTGAAATTGGATTGTCCCTAACCTTCGTCACTACAGTGATTAAGGGTTGATTGCATGAAGGGCAAACATTATTTTTGGGAAAGAGCATTAGACCAGGAGTCAGGCAACTTGGGTTTTGTGTTGACCCCTAAGGAGATGTGCGTCTTTCCTTCCCTTGGATTGGGCTGCTTAATCTCAGGACTCCCTTGATTTTTACCTACTGTGATCCTATGAATTTAAAGTATTCAAAAATTGGCTTGCAAAAACAGAACACTTGGATCATTATGAAATATAAATATGGGACATCATCTGTATTTGCCTTTTGAAATTTCCTTGCTAATAGAATGATGAACACATCTTAGCCTGAGTGTGCATGTGTTTTTTTTTTAAATGACTCATAAGTTAGAAGGTCCTTGAGGCATTATTAAAGTTCATCATATCACTCACTGTGAAAGCTCAAACTTTTCTTGAATGTTGGAAGATGTTTACAAAACTCTGTTCACCTGAAAAGAATCCTTCAGGCTAATAAGAACCTTCACATGTTCTTTTCTTTTGTCTAGATGGTACCCAATCAGTCTGTATAACGAGACAGGCCAAAGGACAGAGAATTATGCCCCAGGACAGTCTTCATTCTGTCATTTGGCTTTGCATGCAGAAACCACAATTTATGATGTGATCAAGAATGATATAAGTTGGCAGTATAATGAGCTTGGGATTGTTGGATAGCCCAGATGTACACCATGACCTTTGCTGGATGGAAAGTGTCAGACTTGGGCACATGCGTATTAGTTGTGGAGAAAGACCCTCCTTTGTGGAGTCAAGGGTCATGAATTTTGTTTCTAAGCAGCATATATGCAGTTGCCTGGCAACCATGAGAGCAGTTAAGTTCTTGCTATATGATACTGTAAAGGATTTCATCCATCTTGAAAAGCTAACAGCATAATTTAAATTTTCGAAGTAGAATGTGGGTGTTCTCAAGTGGCAAAGCCTCATCTCACATCTAGTTGTAGACTTTAACTGCATAAACTTGATGCTGCTGAAGTTTTTCAGCATTAGTTATGTTGTAAACAAAAGGTTGGAAGTCTGAACTGAGACTGAGACATCCTTCATTAGAATGTATTCGGTACCAACGTACAGAAAACCCAACTAATGGTGTCTTCATGTACAAGGATGTTTACTATTTTCTGAACAAGAAGCCTTGTTTTAGTTGCTCAGCAAGGACCCAGTCCCCTGCCATGCTTCCGTTACACCATCAGTGGTGTGCTGGCCTTCATCCTCAGGATTGTTGCCTCATGCTCACAGGAAGGCTGCCAGAGCTTTCAACACTATAGTGTCCCTGATTAGCATCCAACCCAGATAGGAGGGAAGGGGGCAGAAACAGCCTTCTTGTGGTGGGCCTCTCTCATTTACTTTTTTTTTTTTTCAGAGGAGGAAATTTTTCCTTTAAGGCTCTTAGCAGATATCTTTTTATTTTTCTTTATTCAGAACTGGGTCACATGTGTATCCCTTCCTAGTCATTGGCAAAGGAGAATTCAGTTATCTTCACTGGCTTAGGCTAATCATGATTCAGCCTGTTGGGCAGGAGGCAGGGCTTATGTCCCCTGAACACATTACCACCTTCCAGATTCCTGAGAAAGATAAGAGTGTGTTATGTTAGGAAGGATGAAGGCCAGATGGTTGCTAGGAACGCATCTCATGGTGTTGCTACAACTCCTTTCATGTTATTGCTTATGTGTGGAGGTCAGAGGTTGCAAACTTACCCCTAAAATGTTTTTAAAACATTGAAATTAGAACTTAGAAACATTTTGCATTAAAAATTGGATTTTTCACTTCTCTTGAAAAAATTTGGTGATCTGGGAACATTGTCCTCTTCAGATGGAGTATGTACACCACACTCTTCACCATTCCCTTTGTCATACGGTTCACTTTCCTGGCTCCTCTGGACATTTGTACCTGTGAACTTTAATCTGCATGCTTTTTCAGTTATGTGCAGACATTTTGAAACAAGAGACTTACAATCAGTCTGATGCATTATGTTCCAAGAGATGAATTGCCACTATTGTCTTTCATTCTTCCTATATTTGGGATTCTTCTGCTCTTCTGCTGTATGTTTCTTTATTTTATGATTGTGGAAGGGAGTACAGTGTAATGGTTAAGAGCTAGGCAGAAGTGGTCTGAGTCCTGGCAGTATCACATATTAACTTGTGACTTCATATCCACATCTGTAAAGTTGGATAATAATGGTCTCTACCTCACGTGGTTGATTAGAGAATTAGCACAGTACTTGGTTCACATAATGCTGATCTTGAAGAAGGTGGTGATAAAGAAGATGATGTCTCTATTAGTCTTTATTATATCAGTTTGTACTTGGAGGTGCCATTTGGGAATGCAAACCAGAGCATTTTCAGAGAGTGAAGCTGATGAATGGCCACTGCATTTCCTGTGAAGCTAGAAGAAGGTCCTTTGAGTGGCCACGCTTGAGGAGCAGTAATCACCTGGAACAATTTTTTTCTACCCCTTTCAAGATAGAATCAGATTCACCTAATTCATGCCTCCAGGTAACCGTCACAGCTCCCAGAAGTTTAGTTCTGCCCCCGAGATTTGCTCATTTCTGTTCAGACTGGGGCACATTCTGCATTTATACTGTCAAAAAGCAGTGGATATTTTAGTTTATGCCTTGGGACATGGGAGTTAATTCTGGTGTCTCTAATTACCTTGGAGAGTCACTTTCCTTACCAAAATATCTTTCTATTTTATTGTTGGCTTTTGGTCTAGGTTCCATGAGATTTATCCATCTGTAACTCAATCTGAAAAAAATTGGAGGTCGCCATATAAATGAAGTCAGATTAAAAGAATTATTTGGGAGAGGCAGGCAGGATATTTTGAGATTGGGTAGTTACTTTATTTCATTCTTAAGACTGGTTGAGTAGGTCCTAGTAAATTAGGAAGGCAACCTTAGGAAACCCATTATAACCCAATTTTTCATAATTAAATTAAAAGTTATTTGGTTGGTATAATAACCACTGTGGACAAAAATGTAGGGGATATAGGTACCTAGACCCTGTTATGAGTATGAATCAATATAGTAAACTTCGGAATGGATAGTTTGCAACTATCAACTGTAGTTTGAAATGTTTTGACCTAGAAATTCTTTGAAAGGTCTAATATGTACTAGAGGTACACTTGACCAAGTATATGAAGAAGTTCATTGCAGCATTATTAGTAGTAGTGATAAATTGAAAATAAGTAAAATACTCACCAAGGGGGACTCATTATATACAGTATTGTATGTCTATACATTGAAATTACTCTGCATCCATTAAAAAGTATGGAGCAGATTCCTATAAATTGACATGAAAAGATGCCAAACATGAGGCAGAACAGTATGTATTACATAAATATGTGTCAAAAACAGAAATATATGCCAAGCTGTTAATATTGGCTCCCTTGGGGAATGAATTTATAAGGATATGAAGGTAGGGGGATGGGAGGGAAACGGGGAGGCAAAGTTCAATCCTTAGTTTATATACTTTCTTACATGTTTTGCAATGTTGTGTACTCTATTTATAAATAGTATTTTACACCTGAGAGTTTGGAGTGGAAACCCGGGGAGTTACAATGCTCCTTTTGAGTAATAGTGTCACATAGAGGTTAAGAATACGAGTTCTAGAGCCACGCTGCCTGGCCTGGAATCCTGGCTGCATCACCGGCGGGCTGAATGTTCTCAAACACGTCCATGGACTTCTCTCGGTCTTGGTTCATCTGTGAAGGTGGACTATAATAATACCTCCCCTATAAAGTTGTCGTGAAGACTAAATGAGTTCCTGTATGTACACCATTTAGAAAAACATTAGCATAATTGTTATTATGATTGAAAATTTATACCAAAAATGCAGAAATAACTGAAATGAATTAAAAAGTCACCATAGGCATCTGGAGTCTAGTGTTAGGAATTTATGAAATGCAATGAAATTCCTTTGATATGAAATCATATATATGTATTTTAAAAAACTGAGGCTAGAGAGGACACAAGTGACTAGATGGATAAGGCCTGGAAATGCACAGGCCTTCCTCTGTAACTGAGGAGCAAAGTAAACAGCCTTGAACTAAATATATATCACAATGGGAATATAAAACAGACCAGCTGAAACTGGCAGATCAGGAGAATCAGAAGAGGGAAAAAAAAGGGGGAAGTGTTCAGTAGCTTCCTAAATGTTTCAAAAACTTCAGTCATCTCTCTCTTCTTCCATCTCTTTTACTAATTCTTCACTTTATTTTTTCTCCTCGACAACAAGTCCTGCATTTGATCGAGATTTTATCTCTTTATGGGACAGCTGATACGACAGTGATGTATAGTTCATTGAAAAGCTGGAATGTTCTGCAGAAGAGTGAAACAGTCACGTGGAAATGGAAAGATACGCTCAAGGATGAATGCTGTCTAAAGACATTACTATAGGCACATGGGCAGCATCAGCAAAAAGCAAGCATTTGGTGGAGAATGCTTGGGAAACTGGGAAAATTTGACTTCCAATCCTCAAAGTTAATTGAGCTAAGGAACTGAGTGTCGAAATCATTCTCTGTTGTTGCTTAGTTGAAAAGCCAGCCAGGCTGTAAGAACAGTGACCGATTGACATTGACAGTCTTCCATCTGGAGCTTAATCTGTCTCCAAACGTCTGTGACACTGGTATGTCTTTCACAGCAGGTTCACATAATTCTGAAGGCCAGGCATCAAGCAGGAAGCCACAGTTCTAGTCATTACTCACACATCCCGGCCACAGGGCAATTCCTTTGCTTGCAGCTGGAGAAGATACGATATTCTATAATGTGGCTCTTAATGAGGGGTACACACAGCTGATGGGGCTAGATTGCTAACAGATAGCTCCAGCTTAAGGGAGCTTCGCCTGCACCTCTGGCTTTCTTTCCTGAGCCACAGTTTTGGGTCCTGATTAACTGTCTCCACTGTAGCTCATTAAAGGGCTGGGCCGCAGCCTGTCCAGCTATGGTAAAAGACAGAGCTGCACAGTTGCTCCCTACCTTCCATTCCCTGATGGCTATTGTCTCAAAGGGACTGTCATCAGGTGTTTCATTTGAAGTAGGTTTGTGGGACCCAAAGATTCCTTGAAATTTTTAAAGTCTGTTTTCTCTTATTTTCAAGAGAATGTGTTTAAAAATGAAAATATTACTTGGAATGGGTAATTTAAGAAAAGGATACATTATAATGCAGACCCTCTTACAAAACAGGCATAGGAATAAGTGTAATGAAGCACCCCAAATTAACTGATTTTCTTCAGCTTGTGGGTATTCAGTTTGTCTTGGTGCTTTCTGGCGCTCCCCCGCTCCAAAAGCCACATTGAATTAAATGGCTTTCCTTATCTGACAAAAGCAAAGCATCACCCCTTCACCCCCGCCTTTTTTTTTTTGGATCCTAATTCAAGGGTGAATTGATTGAGTCTGTTGTGGTCATTGGGACTCTGTAAAATGTTGGATAGTAGAATTTTCAAATTACGTTTCATTCATGAAAGATACTTTAACACAGTTCAAATAGATTGTTTTTTATTGACTCTGTTTAAGCTAACAGCATAACAGTAAATTGTAATTTAGGGAAATCCTTGGTTAGGGAATGAATCACCCTAGTTTTCTGTGCCTAGAAGTTGGAGAATCGGGAGGAACAAACGATTATGTGTGTGACCAACACTTCCCGGTGTTTCTCCTTACTGGACCCAGAGGAAAGGTGTTGTGTGGTGATTCAGAAGTTAGATTCTGCATCCAGACTTGTACTTAAATCTTGGCTACACTGTTTACCTCCAAGAGCAAGTCCATACTCTTCTCCGGCTCTTGCTTGTCTGTAAAATCGGGATAGTAATGGTAGCTACCCCTAAGGTTGTTGAGTTACGTGAGTGAGTGAATGAGAGTGATGTTATTTTAAGGACAATTTTAAATGTACTTTACTTGTGTATGCGCGATTAATCATTTGGAATCGTCACGGAGTAGATAAAACATGGAGACATTGTTCCAGGGCTGTAGAGTTGAGTTAAAGCCTTCTGTTGAGTCATTTGTGGAGATTTGTGCTTGTACAATAATAAAGGTGTAGCATCATGAAAATCATGGCTCATATTTATGGAGCACTTACTGCATGGCACACAGTGTTCTAAATGGTCTACGTGGATTATTTCTTTGAATGCTTTCAACAACCTTATAATGCTAAAAATATAAAAAAGATAAAATCTTATTTTATCTTTATTTTTTTCTGTGATATTAAAGAACTTTCTCTGGTCTCAGAGCTGATCACTGTTGGAGGTGATTCTTGAACTCTGGTCTGTCTGATTCCAGGTGCAAGCTCTCACCTACTACAGTTAGAGGTCTTATGACCCAAGGAGCCCTCTCCACCAACTGCCTGAGCTGTCCAGACAGTTGTCTTGACTCTTGTTCACTTTTCTTGGTATGGAAAGCCTTGTGTTTTGAGAAAAAAACTTTTACTTGCTGGTAAAATATGTTTAGCTGAATTTATTTTGCATTTTTAGTGACGCTTGGCTCTTCACCTGGCTTTGTGATTAATCTGCCACGGGACTGCAGTGACCCTTTCATTATGGCTTCTTCACTCTCTCTCACCCTCCATGTACTTTTCCACCATTTAAGATTCCAGTGGGCAGGATGTTCTGAAGGAGGTTTAACCTATACGTTACATAAATTACGGCCTTTGTGTACAAAGAAGAAAGTTTATAGTTTCAGATTTGTGGTATTTTTTCCTACCAAAGATACTCACCTCCTTTCTTTTCTGTACTTACTGCATGGTGGTTCTGGAAAACAAAGACTGTCCCACCACAGTCTTTCACTGCAGCCAAACTTGAGTAACATACAGATGCCATGGGAATGAAAAGGAAAAATTCTTGCGAGCCTCCAGTGTTGACTTAGTTTTTTATTATTTGGTTAGTAAACATGTAAAAATATGAAACTAGCTATAAGCTTCTATGTGCATAGTTCTTAAACATGAAACCAAAACACATTTAGAAATTAAATGCAATCAAAATGACAAAACCAAATTCAAATTATCAGCATTAATTTAACATGATGGATGATGTTTAAATGGAATCATCTCTGGAAATATCAATATGGGATGTCTGTTATGTCAAAGGTTCTACACAGCTTGTCAAACCTGTATTAGTCTGGACTGTGTGATGATGATTCAATTTCCCCCAACGCTTTCAGCTTCAGCTCCTGGGACAATTCATTTGTACCTTATTCCTACTTTGAGGTATTGGGGCACAGACACATTATTTAAATGGTAATTCTGCCTCTTTTGTCTTTGGCTTGTGACAATTAACATAATGACATGCTGGTTTTAGGTGCCATGCAGCTGATCCAGATCTGGAACGTGTTAAATGAGTGTTACCTAAATGTAAACAAAGTGTAAAAATCTCATTAAGA
Source organism: Vicugna pacos (assembly GCF_048564905.1). Taxonomy (NCBI): domain Eukaryota; kingdom Metazoa; phylum Chordata; class Mammalia; order Artiodactyla; family Camelidae; genus Vicugna; species Vicugna pacos. The sequence continues at coordinate 30,573,689 of NC_133003.1, read as the reverse complement.
ACCTCTAGACCTCCAAGAACATGCCCAAAGACCCCAGTTTGAAAAAGAAGTTGTCAGCACTCCTTCCTTAGTGGACAGGATTGCTGTTTTCTTTCCTGCGAATGCTCTTCCCGTGTAGTGTTGCATGGCTCACTCCCTCGCTTCATTTAGGCCATTGTTCAGTGTCATTGCTTGGGAAGGCCTTCCCTGACCACCTGGTCTAGGGCAGCACTCACATCAGCTTGGCACCCTACTCTGCCCTGTTTTTCTTCAGAGCCCTCATCCCCACCTGGCATTGCTGCTTGTTTGCTTTTATCTGTGTCCACCATTAGAAAGCAAGCCCCACTGAGAATGGAGTTAGGTTCCCCATACCTCACATAGGAGGTGATAAAGATCTGCTGAACCAAGGACATGAATGGCCTTGTTCTCCACCTCCATTTCTTTTGGCTGCATCCCCAGTCCCAGTCCCCACCTGGGTAATAAGACTCATTTTAGAAACCACCCCCACTTGAGCCTACATCCCCTCTGTCCCTCATTGGAACACCAAGAGTCTTTATTGAGGCCACTTTTATGTTACTCCTGGGTTTTATCTCCTGATATTTTCCCTTCATTTTTCTGTCTTCTAGTAGACTCTGAGCTCTTCAAGGACAACATCTGTTTGATTAACCTCTAAAGTCCCCCCAGTATCTGACATGAATGCAGAAATGTCATAAATGGGAATCACCCTGAAATTGTGGAGTACTAAATATCATTCGGTTATGTTCCACAATATCCTACAGAGTGATTGGCAATGAGAGAAGCCTGATGAGTGGTTAGCAGGTCATGTCAAACATGGTAAGTTGTAGGGATTAAATTCTCAATGACTAACCTGATACTAATACTACATTAGAAGAAATTCGGTTTAATTCAACTGGGTTTTCTTCATCTCCATTATATGCAAAACCCTGGTCAGATGCTGTAATGGCTGCAGTGAGGAACATGTTGGTTTTGAGTTCACAATCTGATAGAAAAGACTGATGGAGAGAGAGACAGAAAGACAGTGACTGTTTGTTCATTGTTCCATTCACTTATTCATTCTTTCTTCAGCTACAGAGTATTACGTGCTTGCTACTAAGTTTAAGAAAAACCCGATAAAGACCTGGTTTATAACCTAATCATAGTGGAAGAGAAAGACAAAATGATGCTAATGACAACTGTGGTTAGTGCAAGAAAGGAAAGGAATGTAGTGGTATTAAAATGCCTGTGTAATGTGCCCTAATCTGAGGCAGGGAAGGTTTTCCATCAGGTAGGACATTGAACTGACACCCCAAGAACGAACGGGTCCTAACCAGGGGCAGTGGTAGGGGAATAGCATATTTAAGGGGATCTGAATTGTAATACAGTAATAGGAGTATAGGACAAGAGAGAAAGTAATTCTGACCATAGGTCTGGAGAGCTTCACGAAGGATGGTTTTGTTTTGATAGGGACTTGAGAGACAAAGGTCATTGACAGGTACATGGAAGGGGAGGATAACGTGGTCCAGATATGAAGAACAGCATACCGTAAGCACAGAGGTGGCAACACATAGACCTGGCTTGAGAACTGTGCAGAGAAAGGGATGGCTAAATTGCAGAGTTTATAAAGAACCTCTCCAGTAGAATAATCAGGTATTATTATCTGTAGACCATGAGTCACAAATTCAAAACATTAGCTGGCTGAAAATGAAAGCTTGTTATGCTAAAAAGGTTAATAGTGTATAAAGAATCAGCTAGGAACATTCTTAGCCAATGCTACTATTAACATTTCTATTAATTAAAGATCTTTATCATTAGCGCTGTATGTCAGACTTTTAAAGCAACTTATCACATGGAATCAGATCCCCTTTTCAGAAAAAAAAATGAGATAATTTGTTAGAAAAACATTACAAATTACATTGCATTGACATCACTCAATTACAGCTACATTACTGAATTACACCTGTTCAGCCCAGTGCTGGGGAATTTATTAGCGCAGACTCCATTAGAGCTAATGGGAAATACAGTTCCAGAGCTCTCTGAATCCACTGCGTTTTCTGTAAGAAGTGCTTTTCCTGCTGGGACTGTACTTCAGGCTTGACACGGTGAGCTGTGAGGTCTTTATTTCTCACAGGATTTGGGGAAACCACAACACTACTGTTTGTTCACACGGACCGTGACATCAGGGGCTAGCTGGGCTGCGAAAGCCTGTTCAGATGCGTCTTTTCCAGCCTCCGGATAGAAGACTCTGTCCTCAGCCAGAGAGACACTGAAGAGCTGTTTTGTTCCCAGCGCTGTTACCTGTGTTTGAGTTTTCATTACCCAGCCATTATGCTCACTGCCCACAGCCACCTCCGCTTATTGATTTGGGACTTGTGCCAGTTTCTAATTGTTTCCTTCACGTTGGGTTTGCTCCAGATTGCTGACTCCTGTCTAGTAATTTTTCTCCTCCACATTGTCCCCTTCCATGCTCTCCCTCACTCATTTTTTTGAGTAGCTTCAGAAGCCATGTGTTTGACCCATCAACTCATACTAGGGCCACAAGAACTATGGTGACATTTTAAAAATTAGTTTTGAACTTTAGAGCACATAAAAAAGAAAAAAAATCCCCCAAAAGGCTCTGGCTTCTTTCCCTCCCCTCTTTCCCTCCCAGGACATATTCTTTTGTACAAAGATATTGTAGGTGTCATTCTTGTTATTTAGCTGAGAACTTCTCAAGGGTCATGGCAGTTTGAAGGATTCCATGTGTCACTTTGTGTTTGAGATTCCTTAAGTACTTGTTTTTCATTTTCCCAACAGTCAGTCTCTTCTCATGATGGATTTGAAAGTGTTCTCCCTGTGGAGGGTGGGTAGGGGGCACCTGGTACTCCTGATGCTCTTTTCTCTGTCTGTCTTCACTCTTATTCAGTGTTCCCTTGGCGAAGAAATGTATTTCATGGTTTCCTGTTTTCCTCTTAACATTTATCAAAATACTATAGCAGTTGTAGCATAAAGCAGCAAGCACAATATTTGGAAAGTTATTTTTGTTTATTCTGCACCCAATATCACGTATTTGGACAAATATTTCTATGACAGAAGAAAAAGCTAATAATCTTCTTAATTTAAAAAAATAATAGATTAATTAGCATCTATAGATGGGGGAATTTTGGAACCTTATTATAAATAGTATTTGTTCTAAGCATGGATATATGAACAAGTAGGCATTCCTTGGAGCTATCTCAGGCTTGGTCCAGACCACTACAATAAAGCAAATATCACAATGAAGCAAGTCATACAGATTTTTTGGTTTCTCACTGCATACAAAAGTTATGTTTATATTATACTTTAGTCTTTTAAGGATACAATAGCCTTATGTCTAAAAAGCAATGTATATACCTTTATTAGAAAATACCTGTTGCTAAAAAATTCTATCACCTGAGCCTTCAGTGAGTTGTAATCTTTTTGCAGTAGTAACAGCAAAGATCACAGGTCAGCATAACAAATATAATAATGACGGAAAAATTTTGAAATATTGCGAGAATTACCAAAGTGTGACAGAGACACAAAAATGGTGCCAATAGACTAGCTCTACGCAGGGTTGCCACAAACCTTTTATTTGTTTTAAAAAAAAAAAACACAGTATCTGTGAAACACAATAAAATGAGGTGTGCCTGTAGTGTAGTGCAGTACTCAAAGGGTAGTCCTTGCACTGGTGACAGTGTATGACAAAATAATCCAGAACTTGAGTAAGGATTTAGAAACTCATGTGCAACTAAATATGAATTTGTTGGATCTAATAACAAGAAATTTGGGGTTTTAATTTGAATGCCTTTATATCTATTCACTTACTAAGTAATTATTTTTACTGTACTTCGTAAAGTGTTTATTTGTGGTGAATTGGGACACATCCTTCATTACAGCTTATTTGCAAAACATGGTGTGTTTAGGTTAAAAATACAAGCCCAAGCATAGATCTTTCATTGCCCTTGGGTATGCATTCTGGATACGCTATTTACTGGCTGTTTGCCTGGGCCAGTTACCAAGTCTGTCTAAGCCTGATACTCTTTGTCCTGAAAATGTGGATCAGATGGTACTATACTTACCTTGCAGGGGTTTTGCTGGGATTATTGTTGTAGGTGAAGCTACAGGGCACCATTCAGCCAAATTTGGCAGCCTTGGGAAGAACTTCATTGAGATACGTGGTACATAATATAATTCAGTGAATGTTTATCATGATTTGTTACTAAGTACAATTTATATATACCTTGTGTCCCTTCTGAAGGACTGTAGAAAACGAAATAGAATAATATCCTCATTTTGGTTACACATATATAAAGTTCTCTCAGGACATAGACTTGAAGGAAAACTTTATATTTAGTCTCTTCTACATCCCCTCTGTTCCTCATTGGGACACCAAGAGTCTTTATTGAGACCACTTTTATGTTACTCCTGGGTTTTACCTCTGATCATTTTTCTTCATTTTTATCTCCTCTACTAGACTCCTCTCAAAGATTATTTCCTTACTGGTTTTCTCAATCTCATATCTTCTGATGGTGTATGGAAATTACCAGAACTTGTGTATAGAGAGCATCTTCTTAGAGCCGATGTATATTCTTAGACATCATTATAGGCTGTGTAACTTTCACTCTGCCTCATGAATTTTGACTGCACTTGGGTAAAATGGTCACATACAACTCAACTGATAGGTTTTCTCAAATTAGGGTGTTAGCTCCCACTACCTTTTTGCATGTGTATATTTCTCTTCTGGCTGAAAATGTGTGTGTTTATTATTCATGCAATAGATATCCATCAAAAACCTTTTGAGGGCCTGTCATTTGCCAACTGAGTGGCAAAAATAGTGGTATGTGTAAGCTAAAAATGACACAGGAGTTACAGGAGATAGAATGAAGGTACTTGTGGAGCCAAAGTAGGGGATGCCTTGTAGGTACTGAGACGATCTTATTGCCGTCTACATTTGTGTCATAACCCCTCTATGTCTCTCTCTTTATAGATGCTTAAATGAATATTTTTTTGCATTTTTAACCTCTGCAATTGGGATGTATCTCATACTTGTTGGTCATTTGTATTCACTCTAGGTAGGTAGCAGTTGGGACACAATTCTTTTGGCCTGCACATGTGTTAACATTGGAAGGGTCAGCATCAAAACCCACAGAATGGATATTGGTGGCTTGGAAGAAAATCTCCAGAAACAATATTGGAACACCCTTAGAAGAAATATCTGCTCACTTGATGGCAGGGAGGATGGCAATGTGCGGGTTGTAATGATCTCCCCAATTTCTTACAGCTGGAAATGGAAGAGCCAGTCAACCACAGTCTGGCTACCAGCTTGTGCCTTCAAAAAACATATTATAGAAAATTTCAGACATACACAAAAGTAGAACTGGTAGCATAAACACTCATATATGCATCACCAGCTTTAATAATGATTAACATTTTGCCAATCTTATTTCATCTATCCCCATTTTCTTTCTTTTAAATTTTTTTGCTTGAGTATTTTAAAGCACATCATTTCACCTGAAAATTCTCCAGTGTGCATCTCTGATAAGGACGTTCTTGCTTTACTTAAATACCTTACCTTGCCATCATCCTTTTGTAGTGGGTTTTCTTTGAGGAGAATCTAACTGAGGCCCACACACTGTATTGAGTTGTTATTTTAAGTCTCCTTTACTCTGTAACAGTTCTTTTACCCTCTCTCCTCCATGTCCTTGATTTGCAGGAGAAGCTGAATTATTTGCTCTGCAGTATGAACTTGGCTCTTTGGGGTAGTGTTTAAGTTATCCCTCAATAGCTTGGTATTTTGGTCTAGAGTTTTGATTAGATTTTGTAAATTTTTTTAGGTGAGATTACTTCCTAGGTGGTGATCTGTATGTCCTATTGCATCACAGTGTGAAGCACATAAAGATGGATTATCTTTCTCTTAGTGAAGCCAAGATTAATCATAGGTTGAGGTTGTCAACCTGTTCTTCTGTTACTAAAATGGCTTTGGTGTCTTCTGATGATGGTCGCCAGCATCTGGACATAGGCCTTATTTCATTAGGGGTTGCAAAATGGTGCTTTTCAAATTATGTCATTCTTCCTGCATTTATTACATGAAATTCTTCTGTAAAGAACTTTTTCTCATCAATCATTCAGCTACCCTGAAATATAGTTCATATAGACAGAAAAATAGTTCAATTTTGGGGTTGATGAATGAATGTCTAGTAACCTCCAATTAGTAACCAATGAGATTTTAAGTATCTCATGAACTTTAAAAAAACATTTTATGTGTTTCAGTTCATCTCAGTCATTAATCTTTTTGATGCTCAGATTTGCCCAAGTTAGGTCAGTGGGGACTCCTTCAAGTATTCTTTCCATTGATTTCAAGTGTCCTTTGTATTGTGTTATTTTTAATTGTTAAGTTAATGCCAAATGTATATAAAACTAGACAGAATAGTGGACTTAATCCCCGTGTACCCAAACCCTGCTTCAAAAGTAATCAACTCATGGCCAGTTTTATTTCTTTTATGTTCCAGCTCACTCTTCCCATATTAGTTATGGCTTCATCCTTAACTTAAGTTTAATCCCATTAGCTTTTTTTTTATTATTGAGTTATAGTCAGTTTACAATGTTGTGTCATTTTCTGGTCTACAGCTCAACTTTTCAGTCATATATGAATATGACGTATATTCGTTTTCATATTCTTTTTCACCGTGAGCCACTACAAGATCTTTTTATACATATATTTTATTTATTATTTATTTTTAAAATTTTATTTCCCTGTGCTATACAGTATAAAATTCTTTATCTATTCTATGTATACCTGTCGGTATCTATAAATTTCGAACTCCCAGTCTGTCCCTTCCCACCCACCTCCCCTCTGGCAATCACAAGTTTGTATTCTATGTCTGTGAATCTGTTTCTGTTTTCCATTAGCTTTTAACTTCCATCTTTCTACCACAACAAGATGTCCCAGGTAGACCCTATACTTTTACACTTAACTTGCTGTTTTGATTGATTAAGGTGGCACCAACTTCTTTAGCACATAAACTTCAAAATGTAATATGGCTTAAACAAAATGGAAAATTTTCACTCACATCACAGTGTAGTATTGTTGCTCCTGGTGAAGGAGTTTTTCCATTGGGATGATTCAGGAATCTGGACTTATCTTGTGTTTCTGCCTCATCCTTGATCCATGATGCTATTTGCATTCAGCCAATGGAAGGGGAAGAGAGAAAAAGTCTGAACCCAGAATCGGTGCATATTCCATTGGCTAGAACTTAGTCACGTAGCTTCACAAGCAGGTCTCATCAATGAGAATGAATGTCTGGAAGGAAAAATATATGAATTTTTGATGAATTTAGCCTTTAATTTCTCCTATATTGTGGATTGAAGAAATCCACAGATAATTCTAAAATTCTCACTTTTGTCACCATCATCATAGTTACCTTTGTTATGACTTTAAGGTGTAGTTCTAGTTCATTACATGCATTTTACTGGCTTAAAAGAACTAATGCTTTCCAAGCAAGAGCATTGAAAGAAATCAGTGATGACTGACTCTTGAACTGAGTGGTTTCCTTTTGTTTTGTTTTCTTTTTTAAAGAATAGGATCATACTTTTCTCTAAGTTATAGATGAGTGTTTCTATTTTTGTAAGGAGGGAAAGGTAGATACCAAATTTTGAGTTTGTCAGATTTCTGTAAAAACAAGGAATTATATATCAAGAATAAGCAGGGCTGATTAGCAGTGATAACCACACACAGGTAGAAGAAGGGCCAACAGTATTTGTAACTGACAGATCATCCAAGAGACTCAAGAGCAATGGTTACTGCACAGACTTGATGTCCATATCTTAGAAGGTGAAAATTTTGGATATTCCTGCCAATTTTAAAATGAGAGCACTGAGCCTTGTTTTAGTAAATTCTAAACTGGCTTGTGACAACCAATGTCCAGAAAGCACACTAGGGCAGAGAGGGAATGCCCGAGGAAAGAAGGGACAGGCTGCCAAGGAGAGGAAGCCCTATCTCTTTATTATATCACTGATTTATGTGCTTGCTCCCTCCCCACTGGGTCACCAGACTGGTCCAGGCCACAGCTGATAATGGGCTCTCTGGAGAAGCAAAGCTTTTCCCTCTAGGGAGAATAAAGTATAATTAGCTCCCAGTGTTGGGAGATGATGTTGCCATGTGATTTTGGGGAAGGTGACTGAATAGGGATGACTATTATGGAACAGCCCTCTCATAGCAGATACCCATATTTCATGTATGAATATTTAAGACACACAGCAAATACCATGCACATCTCTATCACCCTTCACCATTAGGCCACATGCAATCTACTTAATTCTATGTATACTCGAGATTAACAGTTAGAATATGGACTCTGGGTTGCTTCATTTCAAACATGCCAAGATATTAACATTATGGTGACAAAAAAAAAAAAGCAGTGACAGTTTTCTCATTGATGTGCTTTTTAAGAAAGTAGATAGTCTAACTTGTTAAGAATATACCTTTCCCTATGGGACTTGATATAACTAGTATCATTTCGGATGGACAAATAAATTGGTGATCCATAAATTTGTACATTTTAACAAAATTGCGTTTTGTGTAGAGTAAGATTTTTACTGACCCTCTTGATCCTCCAGAGTACTTCCAGTCCGACATTTAAAAAACAGAAAAGACTAAGAAATTCTCCAGGTCTGTAAAACTTGATTTAGGTAATGGATTACTGTAGACGCTTGTGAAAAATCATCGTGCCTCTGAGTTGTGTGAGGGGATGAATGTTTTTATTGTGATTCCACAAACGTTTTAGGCCATACACAGTAATCTAACCTTTACAGTTTATTTCTTTTAAGATGATTTTAATCTAAAGCAGGAAACTACCTTTCCCATAACATCACACTTTAAGGACCTTCTTGCACTGATTCTTCATACTATAAACCTGGATGAAATACCGTCATCAGAAAAGGGCATAATTTGGACGTTCTAAGCAGAAAGTGAGGTTCTTATATGCCCCTTTGAAGTTTGCAAATGACTTTCCCATCCAAAAAAGCCTAAAGTAGTATTCACAAAGACTCCAACCTGTAAGAACTTACTTCCCTGCGATGCTCCCTCCCCTCTACCATAAGTAATGCTACTTGGCTTATGAAGAAGAGCCTGGCTTTCTGAAGAAGCTTCAATTTGGCAATAATATTCTCTTCTAAGTGCTTCAGTAGCACACAGACAAAAATCCCTCACAACAAATTTTAAGAGAGGCTACGGTACAAGGGAGCAAAATATAATAAGAACAACTGTAAGCCAAGTGTGAGGCTTGATTGGTTTCCATATAGAGGTAAGTCTCCCAGGAAAGGACTTCAAGTGTCTAAAGTAATTTTTCCCTAAAATGTTGGAAATTGTGGTGTTTCTTACCAGCTACAAGTATAGAAATAGTAGTGCTAGCAGAAGCAAAATTGAGCATTTGATTTGTGCTGGATACCACCCTGACTATACTTCATGATAACCTTAGTGTTTTAGAAATTATAGCCCCATACCTGCAGCCTTTATGATTTTTGTCATTGTCTCCTATGTTTACTATTGACTTCTTAACTTTTTGTTTAACTGAACCTCTTTAAAATTATTATGAACACTTTGTAAGTACACAGAAGTAGAGAGAATGGTGTAGTGAATTTCCATATACCCAGCACACGGAGAGAGCAGGCTTCATAGGCATCCAGCCTGTGGAGTTGCACGGCACCTATGGTTTATTAGGGTCCCGTGTTTGGTTTAGAACTCTGCTGTCACTGTTTGGAGATTCTTAATAATTTATGAGTAAGAGGCCCTGCATTTTTTATTTCGCATTGAGCTCTGCAAATTTAGTATCCTGCTTGCACTTAAAGTCAATAATTGTCGAAGTTCCTGCTTCATTTTCGTGTATTCTCTTTTCATTTTTCCTCCCCTACCCTGTTCTTTAACTCTCTTGCTCTTTCTTCTGAAGTACTTTAAAGTAAGTCCAAAGCATCACTTCACTTTACTCTGATGTACTTCAGAGTGCAACTCTAAAAAATATGGACATTTTTGGTACTTAACCACAGTGCCATTATCACATCTAGCAAAATAAACAGTGATTGTTTGGTATTATATAGTTCCCCTTCACAATCTTCCTCAGCTGACTTGAAAATGTCATTTACTGCTTTTCTTTTCTTCTTTCACTGTTATCAGATTGAGATAAGGTCTGTGTATTACATGACATATGTCCCTTAAGTCTCTCCTAATCTAGAGAAATCCTATCTCCATTCCTGCCAGAGCTTTGTTACAGAAACAGGGTCCTTTATCCTATAGAAGATCTCACATTTTCGTTTCTTGTGGTGTTTTCTAACTTGTTCTTCTGTCCCCCTTATTTCTCATGCCTGAAGTTATCTCTAGACTTAGTTTAGTGTAAGTGTTCTTGGCCAGAATGCTTCCTCAATGGTGCTCTGTACTTCCTGCTGCTTCATTAGGAGCCATCCACAGTTTGGAACCACTTTTAGTGATGCTAAGATTCATCAGTGGGTTTGGCAGGTGACAGCCTTACCATTCAATTATAAAGTTTCCCATTAATTTTTCACACAATGGTCACTTCTACTGATGAATGTTACCTAAATCAATTATTTCATGATGTGATTTTAAAAATCATGATTTTCTAATTCTGTTATTTCTTTACATTTATTAACTAGACTTTTTCTGTGAATTATTTTGCCTTATAAATTAGGACTATTTGGAGCCTACTTTTTCTTTTGTTTGACTTACGTTTGTCCTAAGCAATTCTGTTAGTTATGTTGCTGTGCTAGTTATATATATATAGAAAGCTAAGATACATAAATATATATTATGTATTTAATATATAATATATAAAAATATATATTTAATATGCTTAGAATCAAACACATAATTATTAAAATAATGTACCACTCATGTACCATCTAATAGTGTCTATTATAGTCTCAGTGGTATATGTGTTAGATTTTGTGAAACATCATTATTTTCCCTGCTTTACAAATGAGGAAACAAAGCCACTGTGAGGCCAAGCATCATTCCCTGGGTGGATCTTGGACTAGAACCTAAGTCCTCTGACACCAGAGTCAAGCTATAACCGTTGCAGTCTCATAGCACTTTTCTTGGTGGCCAAAGTTTTGTATATGAAAAGGCAGCCTGATGTTTGAGATGGAACTAAGAAAATGTTTGTTTGTTTTTTTTTTAATGGCAAACCAGTGAGAAAGCCCAAAAGTCTCCGTTAATTGATCTGTGTTCTCACTTTCAGCCGGTGCCGCCTCCATGACCAGTGTGATTTATTGTGCCTACTGGTTGAGATCAATAATCTGAGTATATTAGAGCCTAGATTGACCTAATAAACTTCTCACACTTCCCCAACATAATGCTTTTGTAGCTTTGGATGAAATCCTTAAAAGAAATGGTCTTTTTACTATTATTCTTGATAATTTAAAGCATATCTCTGTAAGACAACAAACGGAAACCAAGATAGTCGTTTTTTAGAAAGGAAGGGCTGTTGCACTAACCAGTCTAGTCAAGGAAGAAAGCTTAAGTTTTCTTCAGGCAAATGATTGCCTAGACTTTTGAATCATAATAGGAACTTTTGAAGTGCCCTTGAGGAGTCTCTACACCGCAATCCAAATATTTACTGTGAAACGTACGTGCAAAAATTTTAAGCCTTGTCTCTGACCGTTTCTTTTGATGTGCCTTTTCAGAGCAGTGAGGTTGAGTCCCACCGAAGACCTGGGAGGGATTTTTATCTGTTGAAACATACATGTTAAACATTATCAAGGAGACAAATGAGTGAGGTGGAGGAATAGCTGGAGCAAAAGCAGAACCTACCTTGCAAATTTGATTTTTATTGGGAAAATATCAAACCACCACTGTCTCACAGTGATCTGTTTTTGGTTAATAATTGAGAAATAAGATAGAAACATGTTAGTTATTTTATGTCATTCATTGTATTTTAAACTTTTGGGAATAATTTATAATGTAGTTAATCTTCTCAACCTGTATGTGAGAAAACTGAAGTCCAGCTGCTTTAAGTAATTTCTCCTGAGAGTAACAGATAATTAGTTGCAGGCCTAGAGTCAGAGGTTTCCTCAGCTTTCCTGACTGACATACTAAGGTACCGTTTCAGTTAAAATATTTGATTGCAATCAACAGAAACTGATTCTGACTAACTTCAGCAGAAGTGTAATTTATATGGGGTAGATTTTGGGTAACTTACAAAGTCTAATGTCAATTTTACTAAATATATATATGTATTTTCTTTTTTCTTGATGAGATGAGGAGTAGAAATGGTAAGCAAAGGAAAGTGTATTTTAAATTTAAATCACAATTGTCATGAGTAGAATGCAAAAAATACATTATTTTAAAGATTGTGTTGAGTGGCCTATTTGCCCCTTCATTCACTTTCGTGTGTTAATGTGTCTAGTCTCTGGAAATAGTTTTTCTCTGCTCTTCCTGGTTTTGTGTACCAAAAAAGGGGCGAGATGAGGAGGGGTGCTTCAGATCTTGGGGGTGACTCTTAGATGCTCTGGCCTCAGGGTGGAGAATGTCAAAGTTATTGTGTACATTTGCCTGGAGGACCCACCTTCTGCTAATATGTCTACTGTTCCTTTTTTCTCTAAAATGATCTCTGACTCCTTCTCATCCACAAAAGACCTCCTCAGGTTTCCTCTTCAGGTTGGAAGTTTCCTGATTCCAAGAGGGAGCCATAAGGAGGTCTAAACTGAAACTGTAACCTTCGTGTGGACAAGGTACTGCAACATGTACACTGCTATATTTCCAACAGTTAGCACAGTCCTTACCCACAGGGAGTCCTCAGCATGTACTTATTTAACGAATAAATGAATGAACTAATAAAACAGCTCCATAACATAACTGGCTCTCCATAACTAAAACTGGTAATGATTTGGTTGCTAAAAATTTCCTCTTATGTTCTGTTGCTCAAAAATGTTATGCCCAGATGCAAAAAAATGATGCCTCTTGGTCCACTCAGTTGTCATGAGCATCTGAACAGTTAGTGCCTAGTGACCTGGCATACCCTGATTTATTATTCATTTGATTTAATTTACTGAAGGTGACCTTACTCTATTTTTCTGCCAGAACTCAGGCTGGATCACGGTTGTTGGTGATCCCCAGGGAATAAATTGCAGGCGATGACTCTCAGTCATATTAGGCCTGCCTGTTCAGTATAACTTTCATGTAGTAAACCTAGGCCTTGAGACTGATGATGGCATTTTGTAGACAGGCTACAGTGACCTCTAGTTCTTACAGCTGTAGTTGGATTTACCTGCAAGACAACAGCATTCTCAGTTGTGGGTAGAATGTGTCGTTTTTTTCTGGGAAGTCTGGAAAAAACAATGTAAAGAAAACCCCATACCTTGATTTCCAAAGCTTTGGCATTTAACTGGGATGGAGTTAGGGTAAAAAAAAATTTGTTGAACGGATTTCTATATCTTCAAAAATATATGTAAATTAGTAAAAAAGTAATCAACAAGTTTTGAGGATGAGACACTCAGGTGGAGTTCCACCTTTTAAGCAGTTGGGTGAATCTGATTTGCATTCTTCAGGATTTGCTCAAAGTGTCTCTAACAAGTGTGGTTCCAGATTCTGGGTGGTAACCTGTAAGACCTTGTGACTGCGTATTAATTGAGCCTCTGAAAAAGTATCTGAATTTCACAGTGAAAAATTTTAATGACTTCTGTTTGTGTATCATTAACAAGCTTCTGGTGGTTACCAAAACTTGTAAACAAAGTAATTTTGCCGGTGCAGACAGTGTCTTTCTATGCCTGAATATGACCCTGAATTAAAACATACAAATAACTTTTGCTTACAGTCTTTTCCTGCTGGACTAGAATAACTTTGAGATGGTGTTAAAGCATGTCACTCCTCAGCTCAAAGCCATGCAAGGGCTCCTAATTTCACTCCAGGTAAAAGCCAAGCCCTTTACAATGGACAAGGAAGCCCTTCTCCCTACCAGGGATCCTTACCCCTCTGCTCTCCTACTCTTTAGTCACGCTTTCTTCTCACTGTCCTCCAACTCACATGGGCTCCCTTGCTGTTCCTCAGACACACTTGCCATAGGGCCTTTGGACAGGCTTTTCCCTTTGTCTAGAATACTCCCCCTGTTGGCTCACAGCCCACTTCTCCTTTAATGTGACCTCTTCAATGAAGCCCACTAGACCAGCCATACTTAAAATTCTAACTGTTCCTTCATCTTCCTGATCCCTCTAAGTCTGCTTTATTTTTAATTTTTGTCTTTAGCATTTAACCATGTAACCATCTACCCTTTAATTAGTCATTTATTTGGCTTATTGTTTATTATCTGCCTTCCTGCCACTAAAATCTAAGCTTCATGAGCACAAAGATCTTTCTCTTCTTTCTTCAGTGGTGTGTCTCAAGTATCAAATTTTAATTTAATTTTAATTAATTGAAATTTAACTAGCCACATTTGGTTGGCTGGCTACTTATCATGTTAGTATAGATTTTGAACATTTATTTATTGAATGAATGAATGTCTAGCTCTCTAGATCAGTGTGCCTTAAACTCCAGTGTGTAAAGAAATCACCTGGATTCCTGGGGACCTTATTAAAAGTACAGGTTCTGATTCAGGAGATCTAGAGTGGGGCCCAAGAGTGTGTGAATTTAGGTCCCAGCTGATATCCTTTCATATTTTAAGTAGCAAGAAGACTGGAAGACTAATGCTGCCTTGCTTTTGGTTTGTATGTTGAAACCAGGTAGTTCTTTATTTCCTGAACAGGAGAAGTTACTAAAAATTACCTATTAGACCCAAATAACAGCCTACAGGCCCAAAAAACTACAAAAAAAGAGAACAATTTATTCCCTTATCCATGATAAGAATATGATTCTCCTTGTCCCTTTCCTAATTTGGTTAAGTTCAGTTGGGGTTAATTTAGAAAAATTTCCCTTCAATTCTGGTTGCTTCTATGCCAGTTTGTAGCTGCCTAATGTGCCCATTTGACTTGCAATCCATTTTTTCAGGTCACTGAAGATGCATGGTAGTTACCCTTCACAAAGAATTTTCAAGTGGTGCCGGACTACTCAGTTCTGCATCCTTCCATTATCTGAGATAGTTGGCTAAATCAAACTTCTGCCGGAAAAAAAAAAAAAATCTCATCAATCTTTTCCATTGTTACAATCACATTGTTCATCTACAGAATAAACATCACCTAGTTATTCCCTAAGGGAGGGGTTTAAATCTTGTTCATACTCCCTACATTGCTGCAAATCTGTGGTAGTTCTTCTTAATTATCGTGTATTCTTTTCCAGGTGGATTTTTGTCAGCGTGGTAAATCTTGGTGCAGATCAATTTTAGGTGTTGTTAGTATTTAACAACAATTAAGGCACTGATGAATGTACGTCATATCACTTGATTTATCGTTCCCTTATAGGCTCTTTACAAATATATCAGAGGCACAATTTACAGTACCTGTCAGGAGAAAAAGAATATCATCTTAGAAACTCAACTTTTGTTTGTTTTCCTCAGAAGAGGATGGGGAATGGGTGTGTATCTGAACTCTTTGGGCAGAGCCCTGGTCTAGTCTTTCAGCCTTATCTGCTGTGGCTGGGCCTGGCCTGGGCCTGCATGAATGTTCTCGTGCATCAGGGCTACTAACGGGTCCCCAACATGTCCTCTGTGTTGTTTGCTTGTTCTCTCTCCTCTGCTTGGAATGCTGCACCTGATTCCTGCAGCCACTCCGCAACACCTTTTCAACTTTGAGGCTGACAACAATAATCACAGTAGTAGTAACATTTGTTGGCCACTTGTGTTTGCCAGGCACTGAGCTAAGCACTTTACATATGTTGTGTCATTTGATCCTCACTGCAATGCTCTGAGCCAGGAGTTACCATCTTCCTTTTGCAGATAAAGAAACTGAGGCTTAGAGAGGCTGCATAACTTGCCCACGTTTACGTAGTAAGTAGGGGAGCCTGGGTTTGAGCCCAGGCTGTCTTATTCTAGACTCCTTCCTCCTAACAGTTAGGCTCTACTGCTCACATTTTTCCTTCTCCCTGGGACTCTCCTCCTTTGTCTCGTTTGCTTTGAGGCACATGACATAGTTGCCATTAATCAGAACCTGGGATCCGAACTCATGGGTCTCTCCTCCATCTTCTCCTAGCACTTTGTACCTACCTGGGCCATTCCTCCTGTGTTATAGGATAATGTGGCTTCTCTCCCTGCTCAACTGTCTTGGAGGCAGGGAGGGGTAGGTTTTACTTACCTTTGTGATCCTAGTGTTTTCATGAGCTGTAGAAAGCATCTTGACTTCACCAAATTTGGGCTTCTATATAGTAAATTTTCAATAATAGTAGCAGAACTTGAAGCTGTATGCTTACTTCATCATCACACGGGAGGGTTATAATCAGTGTATCATATTTAAATATAGTAATCCAATTGGGTAGGCTCAACTGAAGCTAAAACCTTTTAAACCCCAATTTCAGTGTATTAAAGATGAGCCTGGTGCTCTGCTGAGAGCCTGTAGGTTTCCTGTAGGTTGAAACAATGGTTAGTGTAGTGGTGTGCTGGTATGTGTTTAACCACTGGCTCTCCAGGAAAAAAAAATGTATGTGTGTGTACACGTGTGTGTTAAATGTAAATCTAACAGATTGATATAAAGGATGTGTATCATATAATTTATAAATAATAGTAAAATAATCACTACTCTTTATTGTAAGTTCCAAAAGCCAGTAGGTTCTCATACGTTATTGTTGATTTTGTCAAACTCATATCCATAGCCAGTCTATGTACAACTGATGAGCAAGTGTGGTTCTGTCAAAAAAAAATTGTATAATAGTTCTAAATACTGGAAGAATATGTCAATAATTTTTTTTATTCCATTCTAAATGTGACAGCTACAGATGCAGCACGTTTAAGTTTAATCTGCATATTTTCCATCACTTTCAAACGAACAAAACAATATCAAGTCTTGATTTGTAGCATTTGCCGATTTGGCCATTTTTAAGCTACAGATGTGACTTTACTGAAAACGGATCTGGGCAGAGATGCAAGTAGCACTCCATTATACAGCATTTCCACCACACAGCTATAATTGATACATGTAACCTTAAGAGTGAAGAAAATAGTAAAAGAATTGGACAGTGATAAGTATTGTGTATTTATTACCTTTAAAATATTTTTATTTAATAGTTTTATTATAATTTATAAAATTAAGTAACTTAATTTTTAATAACTGCTGTGTTTAACAACTGGCTTGCAAACTTCTTGAAATTTAACAACAGCTTCTTGTAAGTTTAAAGGTGGCTTCAGCACATCACTGGGTCAGTCCAAGTCAAAAGTGATGTTTGGTTATGAGACCTCAGGTATGGGGAGGATGAGGCTTAAATTCCAGTTCTGCATTTTACTTTCAGTTTATAGATTAAATTATTTACTGTTTGTTTCAGCATATTATAAATCATAAAGTATTTTGTAAGTCTGAAGATTTCCCAGATCAGGCAAGACTGGTGAAGAAATGTGCTTCTAACATTGTTAACTCTTTTTGAGCCAGGCTCTGTGCTAAGAGCTTTACTTACATTATCTTACCTGGACTTCTTAGGAGATAAGTTCTATTATTACCTTCCTTCTTTAGAAGGGGAAACCAAGGTTTAGAGAGAATCAGAGGCACACTGGTCAGTGCTGGAGGTGGGACTCAACCCATAATCCAGAAACACTGGCTTCTGCTGAGGAAAGCAGAAATGAGAGGAAGAGGGAAAATGGTACATGAAAAGTATAAAGCAGGCTCTTTTTTTAAAAATCATGTTTGTGTTTCTTCTTGTTCCTCATTCTTTTTCTTGATGTGGATGTGGTGGCAGGAGAATGTCCCTTTCTTCCTCCAAGTATAAAATTGTTCCATCTTTGTTGTAGGACAACAGAAATTGCATAAAAGTATAGAGATAAAAATAAAAATGACTTGTGACTTTATTACCCAGAGGTTACCAAGATTTTAAATGATAGGATTATATATCAATAAAATTTTATGTACATAACATATAAAATGAAAATAATACATAATATAGCAAAATGAATGTATATTTTTATTTATTTAACAATGATTTCTTTCCATTGTTATCTCCTGAACTTGGAGAGGGTAATCCTTTTGATAATTGCAGCCCTTGACTATTTAGAAAATTAAACTTAGGGGCTGGAACTGTAGAAATAGAAGCTGTATATAATCACCACATCTTTTCCTTTTTCCTGCAATCTTTCCCCATGGAAGATAGTCAGTAGATTTATTAAGAGGCACCATATGAGTAATTTGAGCTTAACTTCTGTTTCTTACTCTTCCCCATCCTTTGTTAGATGGCAAGTAAGAGAGTCAACATTTGGATGGTCCATAAATTCAGTGTCTACTCCCTGGATAATTTCATATTTAATCTAACACTGAAAACATTTGCCATATTTCTTGATCTGTAAACCTGAATTTGTCTGAATTCTGTTTGTTAGTGCCTTTATTGAGAAGGAAGAAAGGTAAGATTTTCATGCCCAAAGTACTTACCCATTCAAAAGGGGAAAGCAAACCAAAACTCATACCTGGATTCAGGCTAGATTTTTACATATCTAGCCCTTTGGAGACATTGCCCATGATGAATAAAATCATACGGAGTGACATTTGGTCACTGACCTAACTAAGAGTACTTCTGGGGCCTTTAATCTATGGCAGCAACAATCATATTTGACCACAGTCAGTGAAACGTTTCCCCTTTTACATTCAGTTATGTGACCAGTGAAATCATTTAATAAGCTCTGTCCTGCAGCCGATGATATATAAGCCCTGTGTGGTTTGGCCTAATAAATCCTTATCACTCTCTTGATCTTCAGATGTCTAACAGGTCATATAACTCTGAAAGAAATGTCAGATTCTGTGTGTAAGATTATATTGGTTGTTTTCCTGTTTAGGAAAAAATAGATGGAAAAAATAATTTCTAACTGGGAAGTAGAGGGTGGAGGGAAGGTGGAAGAAGGGATATTTTGTATTGACAATTGCTAAATATAGGCAAGGTGATGTTTAAAACATTATGATCTTTACAGCTTTTATAAACACTGTCTTGAAAACAGTGGCATATGGTTAGGGCTCAAAGAAGAAAAGCTGTCTCTTGTACATTAATCAGACTTGCTCTGTAAAGATTGTTCCCTGAGAAACTGTAGTGGTTAGTAACAGAAGCAATGTCTAGTATATTTATTTTATAGCATATTGTTAATAGCAATGATCATATTTTATTTTAAAAATCATAAAATCTGTCCTCTTTTGAAATATTTTGATAGCTTGGTTTAAATTACAGTATATATACAGTTTTGTTACCGTATATATTCCATTGGCATTGTTAAAATAGTCCAGGTTTTGTATTTAGTGATAACTAGCTTCTTGATGATCTTGCCCCCACCACTTTGTTCCACACATGTAACTGTAAATCTATAATTATACACATTTATTTTCTTTAGAAAGAAGAAAAACCAGACAGAATCTCTTCCCTCCAGAAATGAAACTCAGTTTTACCAGAGAATTTAAAGCTTAGCAGAAGTCTTAGCTTGGTCTTTCCGGAGATGCAGTGTATCCATTTTTGAGTGCTGAGTGGAATAAAGTTAGTATTTAGAGTCTTTTTGTTTTTTTTAACATTTCTTCTTGAGATATAGTCATTTTACAATGTTGTGTCAAATTCCAGTGTAGAGTTTACTTCTCTTCTGTTTGATGAGGTTTTCGTTTAGGGAGAACAGGGTTGAATTCCATGTGAAAACGCTTCGTATTATATATTTTTGTAAAAGTGAGTCCTTTAGAGGTTAGCCTACTCCCTTCCTTTTAATTCCTTAGAAACAGATTTATGACTTAGTCTGTGTAGGTCATGTACAAAGACACTTGTCGATGACAAGAATATAACCCTAGTGAGCCGCAGTATCTCTTCTCTTCTGTTTGCATCGTAAATTTCATTTTGTAATATATGTCGTATTATCCCATTACTTTCCCAATTTATAATTGGCTTTTATAATACTGTGTAAGAGGAAAATCATATGAATAAATGAAGATGTTGTCTTAGACATTCCTTTAACTCTGGTGCCTGGAGACTAGGTGGTCTGACTTGAATACAACAAGAAATGACAGCTTTTCTCCTATAGTTCTGAGTAGGGATGTGAAAGCGGTCTGTGGGAGCCAGCTCCTGGGTAATGTTAAAAGCTACAGAGAAAAGAATTGTCTTTTGTGTTAAAACACCAAGGCATGAAGAGGGTTAAACGTGCCACATATACACTATGCAGAGTATAAGTGTGAAAGAACCTACAAGTCACTAAAGTTTTCGAATCTCATTAGATGCTGCTAAAACAGCAGTTCTGATCCCGTATGTGGTAATCTATTAGACCTCCTAGTTAATATGTTGAAGAGACTCAAATATACTTATCCATTGGTCTTATTTTCAAAATGCGCTATTGGCTTATTGATTCTTTCCTTCTTCCCACTTCCTGCATGCCCCTACCAGCCATAGAATATTACCATGTAACATCTGAAGAAATGAAAAAAGAAAATAACAAGATGGACCATTTTACATTGGGGACTTGCCAAAATAGTTTTATATCCAGCTAATAAAAGTTCTTTATAACCAGCCTCAACTGTTTGAACTGGTCTCCAGTATCTTATAACATATTGCATGTCATATACAGATAATACATACATAAAGCTAATTATGAGGTAGATAAAGGTGCATGGTAGCTGATACCTCAGATATTTTATAGATTGAAAAATAAGCACACAGATCCCTTCTGAGGAAGACCAGTCCTGCCTAATTTTTCTACTGTGTAAAAACAGGAAAACCAAAGCTCAACTCAGAAATGGTCATTTAATTTAATTGTTCATGCCTTATTTATTCCATTACTGTGAGGATGACTGCTGGTCTGTCTAATTTAGAATCTCAGTGCTAGTCTGTCCAGTTTATTATCTTTAAGGTTTATCAGCTGTGCGATGGAGCGGAACTATTTGTGTTTTACTGAAGATAGACACGTTGAAAGAGAATGAGGACCCCAGGGACAAAGGAAATAGTTACAACAGAGGTTAAATGAGAACACATATTTGTTCCACGTGTGAGAGAAAGACCCCCCAAAAAAAGCATAAGTGGATGATTAAATTAGACACATTGTGATTTATAATTTATTTTTAGTTTCTGTTAATTTGCCTTTGTAACAAAGGGAAGAATATTGGACGAATTCCATTTTACCTTATCTCAGTAGCCTTATAAATCTTTGCTTTGAACTTCCATTGCTGGAATGATATATCAGCTTGATGTACTGTGTCTTGACGGACATCTGACTGACCAACAATCTCGTGAGCCTTAGGAAAGGTTTGTTTTACAGTCAAATTTCTTTTGTGATTAAACCTAGGAAACCCAGAATTAAATAACTCTTTAGAGAAACTAAAAATTGGACATTTGCTCTAAGGTTAAGTAATAAATGTACATGGTGTTCAAATTATTCAAGAGCTAGTTAGTTTACCATTTGCTCACAAGTCAAGGTTCTAGAATTCTCCTGCATCTTTTCTAAATTGGGGGAAAAAAAAACCCCAAGCTTTTCTTTCTCCATGATTAGTCACTTGTACCCTAGTGCTGTACTGATTAAAGCATCTTCTGGAGCCAGATAGACAAATACGTATTTAAGTTCTGGTTCTATCACTTAGTAGCTAGGGGGACTTTGGGAAAATTCCTTACTGTTTCTCAGCCTCAGTTTCAGATTGTAAAGTGAGGATGATAAAAGTACTTACCTAAAGGATCATTATAAAAATCAGTTTAATGCCTATATACTGCCTGACGCATGGTGTTTAATAAGTAATTGCGGTTATTTTTATTATTCTTATTAATTTGTCTTAAGAGTTCTAGTCCTCTTGTTGCATTTCAGTAGAGTGGTTGCTACTGGCTCCTTCTCTTTCTCCCTTTTTGGTGGACTGTCCAACTTTGAAATGTGCTTTGTTACCATCGTTCTCTATATTTTGTGGCAGTTCTTTTTTTTTTCCCCCAGTCACTACTAACTGAAGCAGGTGTTCCTTTTCAGTATTAGCTGATTAATTCTTGTGATTTTGAGAGATAGTATAGAATAAATTGGTGCCTTTGTAGAAGGTGATGCTCTTCCATTACAAAATTCTTTACAATATTATTCCAGCAAATCATTCACCTGTGCATTTCCTAGGGATCTGTGGAGCATATTAGATACCAAAGTGACAAAGTTGAATGAATCTTGGACCCTGTGGAGCATATTAGATACCAAAGTGACAAAGTTGAATGAATCTAATGTGAGCCCAGATGTATCATGGCTGATGGGAGTACAAGTTGTGTGAGTGAGACACCTGATTCGTAGAAAAGGGAAAATCAAAACTGTCATGGGAAATAAGGCCTCATTTTTTCAGAACGTATGTTGCCAGCCTTCATGATTCTTGCGTGTGTCCTGAAGCTCCCTGAAGAATTTCCATTACTGTTTTTGTCAGCTCAGTTCATCTTCCAATTAAACTTATTTTCCTTCAACTTACATTCAAAATAAGTAAAGCATACACACATTGTTATTTTCAGTTGTTCTCATTGCTTGTCTTGCCATAGGACAGTTTTTGTGGTATTTTGCCCTTGCATGTGTACAGATCAGCTTTCCTGTAAAAATCTGAGCGTCCATACCCCTTCGTGATTTGTTTCTGTATTCCTATCAGTTTACAGCTTGTGTTTATAAATTGCCTCTGTGCCTTATATGAGTTTTCCCTTAGGTTGTGCACACACATAGGTAATTCGTAGACAGAATGCTCCTCTGGGAGCCCCGTGTACACTCTACAGTTGCTCTGAAAAGGCAGGTGCTCATTTCATTAGTGATGAAATGCCATGCAACTGAGGGTTCTCATACATTCTGATGCTGTGAATCAGATTTTACAGAGAAACGTTGAAAAGCTTCTGTATACCTGGACAACTGCACTCCCTTATCCATAAATGACCCATTATCAGTAAACAACTTTCAGAAAGTCAGGCAACATAAATTTACTTTTGTTTAAGCAAATAACTCCTAAGTGATAAATTCCTAAATCCCCTGTGTCTTCTTAACAATGCTTATACTGAAGTGACCATTTCTTTGTCCTGTTCTCTTATTTTACTCTTTTGGCAACTTGGTACTCATTTTTCTTGTTTCTTGTTTTCTACCCTAGGCATAAACTCTATTATTTAAAAAAAATCTTTGTTCCATTAATCACCAGATTTTCATTAATTAGTCATCACCTTCCCTTTTCCTCCACTTCTCATCCCTCGCTCTTTATTCTGTCCACCTGCTCCTGTCTTAAATCATGGTTAATGTGATAAGAGGCCTTACCTAAGCAATCAGGTGGCTGATGAGCTGTCAGAGAATTTCTTAAACACATTTACAACTTTTTTGAGAGCACATCCTCTTTGGACCTCCTTCCTTTTGTTTGGGTACACATGACACAGATGTTTGTAGAGGCCTTTGAGAGTAGACACATGAAGAAGCAATCTCAGAATAGTTACATCTTTGAACGGCTTAGCAAATAGTCTTCTATACTTACTAGACCGACAACATTTTTTAAAGAAGAGAAAGAAGAAAAAAGTCCCTTTGAAGATCTATATTGTTTTTCTGTGCTTTGACCAGCGCCAGTCCTTGAAAAGTGCTGTCTTCTTGTCCTGCTTTTCATCCCACTTGACCCGCAAGAAAACAAGTAAACGTTTGCCAATAGCTTCTGTGCTCCCAACTCAAACCCAGAGGCCTAAAGTCACTATACTGAAGTAGAACACAAGGGAGAGAGGCAGAGAGACAGAGATTAAGCTACACTCCTCTATGTCCTTCGCCTGCTTTCTTATTTTTAACAACCAGAAGCAGAACCATTGCACTGTATCTAACTGAAAGCACAACGCTGCTAATCTGAACCAAGTTCCAGAGTGTTGGTTTGCTTTAAAGCAAACAAACAGAAAGCCATAGTGACATTCCTGAAGGCATGCCTCCAAGTTCTTAATGTAATTACTTCTTGGTTCCTGAGATGTGATTAATTAGATAAAAAGAGATCAAGCGTAATCCAAAAGGATATAGGAGATTTTCTAAACAGGAGTGACTGGGCTTCAGAGGCATGACAAGAAGTCACTAGATCCAGGGACACAAATACCTCCACCAATCCGTCATTATGGCTGGAAAACCTCCTGGAATCACGAACCTCTGAAAGTTACATGGAGAAAGGTGAGTTGGGAGAATAAAAGAGAATGTTCCCCCCTCAAATCTGCAGGATGTTTTCTTAATTTATTTTCAGCATAGCCATCCTCTACCTGGGGTTGTCTGCTTTAACTGACATCAAGGCCATTGTATTGAAAAATTTTCAGATTCTTGATCAAGCACTTAGTGTGACATACTTTGTCTAGTGTTACTGCTAAATTAAATTTGACTCTGACAGCTGACCACCAA
The DNA here is from genome assembly GCF_048564905.1 of Vicugna pacos. NCBI lineage: Eukaryota > Metazoa > Chordata > Mammalia > Artiodactyla > Camelidae > Vicugna > Vicugna pacos. The sequence goes on along the minus strand of NC_133003.1, from coordinate 30,549,309 downwards.
ATCAGGCCCCATTTTGTCTGGGAGCTTCTTTGATTTAGAAAAAGTGCCCTATCTGACAAACTCTTCTTTTGTACCTTGTTTTTACAAATATACTCTAACAGCCTTCAAGATGAGAGAAAAGGGGATATTTTAAAATTCCTCCTCATATATATATTTTTTTAAGCTGAGGAGAGTTGTAAAGTCATGAAAGCAGGAAACTACAGATTAATGTAGATCTTGAGCCCCATAGCGGCTGAAAATACGTCCTACATCTTCTATCCCCCTCCTCCTTCCAGGCACATGCTTCATCCTCTTCTAGGTAATAAGGAGTAAGTAGTGATGCTTGCCAGAAACAAAGGACACAGGAGAAGAGAAACAAATGAGTATCAGTATTTTCTAGTTGTAGCTAAAGAATCTGGAATCTCATTGCTGGAAAGGGCTTTAAAATTGTACTCCGCGATGGCAGCCTTTATTCACTTCGAAGGAAAGAATACAAATCCCTGAAGCAAGAGTTCTCTATGTTGACAGGCGTGTGGGGTAGTGATGCAGTGATGCAGTTTGAGTCAGAATCTGGTCACGCTAGGTGTGGGTATTCTGTTAAAAAATTTCAGATCTTCTCATCTGAGCTCCTTGCCCCCTTTCCTACCCCTCCTCAATTCTTGGTTTAGAACAACCTTCTTATTTTATAGATAAGAAAATGGAGGTCCATGGAGAGGTCAAGGGTCTTACAAAGATCACCAGACCTTAAGAAATGCTTTCCCCACCTTGTTTCATTAGGCATTTCTTGTCTCAGAAAGAAAATCGTGAAAGAAATCTGCTGGTATTGCTGTAGGGACAAGAACTGTATTAACCCAACAGTTACCTTTGTTCTCAAATAAAAAATGATTTGTTTTAATCCTGTTGTAAATTAGTGATAAAATTTAACAACGCCATATTTTAAAAGGCCTGGCTCCTTAAAGTTGCCCACTTTCTTCTGTGATATCATCAGACCGTTTCATCTCCTCTTTTTTCTTTTTCCCTTCTCTTCTGTTTTCTTTTTGTTGCTGTGCTGAACTCGATAATGTATTTGTGAAGACAGTTAGAAAGGGATTATTCTTGAAAATCTGCTACAGAATCAAAGCAGCAGATTTGTATTTTAGACTTAAAAAGTGAAAAGCCTGCAAATAGAATGCAGTGATAAATTTTTATATTCATGGAGCCATCTTTCAGAAACACTAGAGGAGACTGTTATTTAAAAGAAACTTGTAATGAGTCTTATGCTAAAGCAAGTAAGTAGAATCATATTTGTTTGGGCATTTCATCATGTCCACAATTATGTGATTTGGAGACTTCAATTTCTAAGGGAACAGTGGATCAAAGAGCAAAATGTGAAAATGGGGCCAGGAAAGCACACTTTTGAATTCCAGAAATAATAACAAGGCAGGAGAAATAAAGCAGAGAGCTCCAATTTCTCTGTTCCCTATGCCTTAAAAAACTTTTGGGCTAATTATAGATCTCAAATTTTTTATCATAAGTTTAAAGAGTTGCCAAGAACACAATTTCTTGTATACTGTAAATATTGGCATTTTAAAATTAAAAGGCTACATGATTTTAAAGTATATCCATTTAGATACTATAATACTATAATAATTTTATCCTCACCATTGTCTAGTTACAATATAAACATAGGTTCTTTATTGGTTGAAAACTGTACACCAGTCCTTTTTCTCTTTTAATTCATATTTTTATTTACTTATCTTACAGAATTTTATCAATGAAATATGCCTTAAAATTTTTATTGATCATTGTTTACTCTTAGAACCTTAAAATAAAAATAATTTCCTGAATCCAGAATCCTCTAAGTTTCAAAAATTACCTCTGGATTCAGCTTTTATTATTGTTATTATTAGCACAGGTTGATCAAAACCACAAATATATATTAAGTATTGGTGAATAATTCCTAAATATAAAAGTTAAATTTATTGGAACTTCACCTGTTAATGAGATGGGCAAGTTTTTTTTAAAAACTAGTTTTTGTATCAAGTCAAATAATATTTATTTCAGGAACAAGATAGGATTTAGCACAATTCCAATTTTTTTATTTTTCTGGATGTAAACATTGAGAAATCTTTCTCACACAAATGTAGATGAGATTAGAGATATTTTTATGTCATTGAATTTTTCAAACTGCTTACCAGTTTTATGCCAAAAATCACATAATGATTTCTCATCAAATTATTGTTCATGATTCATCCTCTGACAACTCAATTAGTTCTCCTTCAGTTTTGTCAAAAGGAAACACTGACTTGCAAAAGGATTTGTTAATCAGTCACTTGAGACATTCACTTTCTGTGTTTCTGGGAAGTATACCAAAAACTTACCAAAGCTTCTCAAATACCCATTAATTATACTTGTTGCTCTTTCTCTTAGTGGCACCATATTGAATTTGATATACTCAGAGTTGGAAAAATAGAAATATTCCAAGATTCAATACACCTCTGAAGATATGATTTTTTGGACAACATGCTTTTATCTGATCACATGATTTAAATGTATTTCATCAAACCCTGGGAGCTCATTAGGTTTATAAAAAATATCTACCTATGAAACTTGTTTTGCAAAACTTATTTGCTGGCTCAATCAGCTAGGTCAGGTTTACTTTCTTTTAGGGTGAATTTTTGCATTCAAATAAACTTTCTCATGAGCCTCTGAGGGACTTGTCTTTCAGTTCTGAATTCTCAGTCTAAAATGAATTGCTAGATATGGTGAGGAGGCTTGCAGTGACTCTGCCCCTGGGGAAATAAGGCACCCCCTCTGTTGGTATTTCGTATTGATTCCCTTTTTCCTTGCCTCTTGTGGGACTTTTTCTCAGGAGCAATGTCTTCTTTGACAATGGCTTGCAGATGCAAAGGCAATGTCTTTAAACAGAAATTGTCATCCCTATGACTCCTTGACTGCAAGTGCATTCTCAGGCAGATCAATTTCAGGAAAAAAGTTGAGCATCTGGGAATTGATTCTCTTAAAAATACCTGATTCTGTGAACTTCAGCTGGAAGACTACATTTATAAAGTCTGTAAAAATCAGAAGAATGAAGATATATAACAGCCTCGGGCTATCCTGGTATATTGGTGATTAGTTTTAACCCCTTAAAATCCGTTCTGAAAAATTCAGTAGTTAATGTTCTTATTGGTGATCTGGGTTCATCAAGAACAGTTTAATTATGAAGACAACTTTATACCTAAAAAGGCATTTCAGATCAATGTCCATGCAACTTGAGTAAAGTAAAAGTAAAAGGTAAGCTCTTTAATACCAAGTGGTAAATCCTTGGAATTCCTGTCATTCGTACCTAGTTCTCATGATGAAATACTTCATAAATTGTCACCAATCTCTTCAGGATCGGTTTTCTGGAATTCTGTAACTGTGTTTGTAAAGGATTTAGAAAATACTTTAGCTAATATACGAAACCTCCTATAATCTGAATTTAAGAACTGATAGATAAGCCAGTGCATATAATTGCCCAAAGCCTTTAAGTTTTCTACCTTGTAGAGAGAAAGGAAGCATTAGAAGGTCACCTGAAAAAAACAGAAATTCTTCATATTAGAGAATGTGAATTAAAATCATTTTATTTTTCCATTAATGTATTATTACTCTTACATATACTGAGAGTTCAATGGAATTATTTAGGTTTTTTTTTCCAACTTTTACTTTCTGTAAAACACAACTGTCAGCTTCCTATATTATTTAATTCTCCCTGTACAAGTTTGCTACAATGAGAAATATTGAAATAGATTTTAGGTCCAATTAACTTATTTTGTATGCAGTTAAACTGATGATACAAGAAATACCAGAAAGAACTTTAGGTATATCTCTTATAGTATGGGCAGTGTCAGTATTGACAGTACTGATGGTAAGCTTGTGGTCTTAGGGCAAATTATTGTTCAGACATTTTGCAGTTTTCCTTGGCCATTAGACAGAACAAGCTATCAGGCTTGACACCCCCATCCCTCGCAACTCCCGCCCTAGTTGTATGGTCCAGAATGACCAAGCAGCAGGTAAACACTGATGCTGTATGGCTGTGCATGATTCTGTTGCAATCAGTTAGATACAGTTTTATTGACTTTCACCAAAGCAACAATTCAGTTACCATTCCACCAATTGGTCAAATTTGTAAGGCTCCTCTTAAAACTAGATTTTCTATATGATGATAAGGAAAGCACTTCAGCATTTCAGCGAGGAAAGCGCAACAGAAAAACCAAAGATGACTCTGAGAACATAGAAGAAAAAGAACCAGAGCACACACCATGTGGCATTCTGACACCGGGTAAAGGTCATGGCTGCACCCATGTTGCTCTTTCCTTCCCATGTCACTGTCAGTCTTTGTTTTGAAAAAGACACAATGGGACCCCATCTGTTACTTCTTAAGCTGGGTTAGAGTTTGTGTTTTATCTGAATGGCTGCCTCCTCACTCTTCAAGGGGCCCAATAGAATGTAGTAAATAAAATTGGTGAGTGAAATTGCTGAGGAAAGAAACACAATTATTGTGGAGTATTTGTTGGGAGTTTCAGGAATAATAGAGTTCAGAGTAAGACTGAAATGTTGAGTAGCTGCATCAGATTGTGGAATGCATTTAGTGAGGAGGTTAGCTGCCAGTTTTCTGCAAAAAATAGTCCAAATTAGTCAGATTATTGTAGTAATTATTATTTAACATGTACTAAGTGCCCATAGCATGTTGGTCCCTTCCTACAATTTCAGAATGTCCATGGAAGGAACTGAACTTGCTATTGGATTTAATTAATCTCTCAAGTTAATTGCCAATAGGGGCAACATTTCTTTCGTGAGTAAAATTGGACTGTGAGAAAAGATAATGTTCCTCCCTCATTAAGCTGTCCATATTAGATTTACAGGGCAACAGTAAGGCCCATTCAGGCTTATTTTGATGGCTTTCATTACTGACAGCACAGAGGAAGTGGTGATCCGTCCTTTTATTATTAGACTCAACCCAATAGCTATGGCGCAAACACTACCCACCTCTATCAGAGAGTTTCAAAGAGCTGTTTGTAGTTTGATGGTCAGCGTGTCATATTTTCCCCCCGCTAGTCCGAGACTCTTTGTTCTCCCAATGAGTGGCAAATTGCAGCACAGGCCATCACCTGACACCTGCCAAGAAGGCCAGCCCTTGCCAACTGCAGCATTCCCCAGAGTAGGAATCAGTTAGTGTCTTCTGTCAATGAGGTGAGTTTGTAGATCTTAGGAGCTTCCCTTCATACGGTTATGTGAATACTCCTTCCACCCTCAACTTGTGCTCGTAAAGCTCTGTGGACAGAAGCTTTAAAAATGGCTGAGATATTGTTGATTACCTGCCCAAACTGGAAGACCATTTATGTGCCTGTCTTTTCATCAGTGTTTGCTTCTATGGAGTCTTAGGTTGGGTTCTTAGTCTTCAGATGGAGATTGGTGTGCAGGTGATTTATTAAGGGAGGGCTCGTGGGAGAAACCAGGAAAGGAGTGAGGGAATTATATAGGACAGGGGAAGAAGCTATCAAGGATGTGGTTCCCCATGAGATTAGCCTGAGCACATGGGGCGATCTGGAGCATGAATCATACCACAGGGTCAGTCCTGCCTTGAACCAAGGAGCTCCCCCTTCCACTAGTCAGTCATTAGCTATGGGTCTTGGGGGGTTGGTGGGGTTGGGCATTAGGGCTCTTTTGCCCGAGGACAACCCTTTGGAGAAGATTGGCAGCAACACCCGCAGGAAGAAGTGGGCTACCGAACTGGTAAAAGGGATCCCATGGGATCTAAGTGAAGCATCATCGACTTCTGCTAAGTGTAGAGAACACATTCTGCAGTGGGATAGGACATTTGCACGCACATGGGAACACAGTTACCTTCAAGTTACAAAATCCTGTGGCATTACACAGTCAGAGTGCATTATAATTATTCTCTGATTCAGTCTTTAATAATTAGAGACTAAGAACTGATAGGAGGATGAAAATCAAATGGTAATTTTTTTAGCTTTATGGGAAAAGAAGTTTTAGTTATCAAACAGACCTTTGCCTAAGAAAAAGAATATGATACTTCTTAACCCCACTGAACCTAATTAATCTCACATCCCTCCACAGATTTTTACTAATATGTTGTTAATGCCCCTGAAGGTAGTTAAAAACGGTAGGTGAAAAAACGATTATACTCTCATGCCAAAAAGGAAGTGGGACATGCGAAATATATGTGTGCTACAAAATACAGCCTCTTGTTACATCAAATGACAGGGCCTAACTTTGTGATGTAAACATATTATTGCAAATGTCAGTGCATAGACTGCAAGATGATTACTAAAGAAATAGCAAAAGCAATAAAATATAGACAAACAACCTTTCATTGAGTTATAATTCAAACTTTTTATCACTATGGATGAACCATTTCATGTGGAGAGTTAATTTTTCTATGATAGTCTTTTTTAATAAGACAGCAAGATGAAAGAAGCAACATTTGATATTAAAATATTAAGTACCTTAATGGAAATCATAAAACTTTTATATTTCAAACTGCAAAGGACATATTCTGAGGTTCATATCTCCCTCCCTCCCTCCTTCTCTTCCTTCTTGCCTATCAAAAATATCAGTAGCCTACTGTAATAAATCAAATTATGGAAATTTCTACTGTGTAGGTTTCTGAATTTAGCCATGTATATATTTGTATAACTGGATATTTTCTAGAAGGTGGAGTAAAGACTTTATTGACTCGGTATGTCATGTATTTTTTACTAAAGCTTCAGCTTTGCTAAATTACACTTGAAAGCTCCAATCTAAAGAGGAAATATGTGGTGCATATTTTATTTAAAAGTGCAGTGCATTTCTTCGAATGAAATTAGTTGTTTAAAAAATTCGGAAATTATGAATATTTTTCTCCAAGAAACTGGTCTTTGGTCCTTGTTCTGATTTTTCAGATAATTTTTTTTAGTCAGAAAGGATATTTTAGGTGCAAAAGTTGGTAATGGCACATAGCATAAATATAAAGTGTCACATATCATGTCTAAAATATTTATAACCTTGGGTTCATGAAAATTTTTTAATTTCGTGAAGAATTTTGTTTTGTTTAGCATTTGTTATGGTCATTGACAGTGCTGTTTCCATGGCAGAGTAATTGTTAAAACACTCTGGTTCAGTTGTTTGTTGAAATGATAAAAGAAGAAGTTTCCCTAAGAATAGTGCTTGAGGTTGCCTTCTGATCTGTCTTTTGACAGGTTAAAACCTCATCCCTATATGGGAGCAGGAATCCGTATTAGAAGGAAGTTCAAAACTGAAATTATACCATTAGCTTTGGCTTTTTTGTGTAAAACCGTTTTACAAATTCTCTTTGCCATCAGAATATTTACCAAGGCCCTTATTTTCAAATATAACTTTAGACGGTTTTTATTTATTTGTTTGTTTGTTTATTTAATTTTATTTTATTGAGTTATAGTCAGTTTACAATGTTGTGTCAAATTCCAGTGTAGAGCACAATTTTTCAGTTATACACGACCATACATATATTCATTGTTGCATTCTTTTTCGCTGTGAGCTACCACAAGATCTTGTCTATATTTTCCTGTGCTATACAGTCTAATCTTCTTTATCTGTTCTGTATAAACCTGTCAGTGTCTACAGATTTCAAACTCTCAGTCTGTCCCTTCCCACCCCCCTCCCCGCAGGCAACCACAAGTTTGTGATCTATGTCTATGAGTCTGTTTCTGTAGACAGTTTTTTAAACAAAATTTTTTGTAAGCACAGTGGTAACTGCTCTTGCTGCACCCTACTTTTTTATCCCATGAACTGTCATAATCTGTTGCCTTTCTATGCTGGTTCTTCCCCTTCACATACTCAGATTCTAGACTTTGTGGAGAAGTAGGGTGCATGTAGACACGGCTGGTAAAAAGGAGACATTCTTTACTTTTAGGAAGACTCTCCAAGAACCCATGCGTGTTTGAACTGGCCTCTCAACAGTATTAAAAGTCTAACTTGACTTTGTGCTCTAGGCCCTGTTCCAGGTGCTCTGAACACATTTCGTCATTTATACCTCACATCAGCTCTAGGGAACATACTCATTATTACTTCATTTCACAGACTGGGAAACAGAAATTCAGAGACTTCAAGCTATTGTAACCACACAGTCTGCTCTGAAAAAGCTTATTCTTATGACTCAGGGGCCAACATTAATAAAGTCATCATATTTACAATAGTCAAATGTAGTCTTCTGCTACACACTAATACTCTGTTTAAGGAATCCTTGGTGTCAGTTATAGAAACTCTTTAGTCCTTTGTTAAGACGTTTATTGTTATTACCATCACCACCATCAGTCAACTCATCATATAAAGTAATGGATAAATCATAGGCATAGGAGTTTGGCAGATCTGAGTTCTTAATTATAATCATAAGCAAGTTGGGTAACGTATCTGAGCTTCAGTTTCTTCACCTATCCCATGGGCTAAATAATTCCTATCTCATAGTTTCTAAGGAGAATTAGAGGAGATGGCATATCTCAGTGCTTAGCACTGTGCTGCAAACATAGTAGCCACTCCAGAAATGTTGATTTCTCTCCCCTTCCTGTGTACCTTTCACGTGGAAAGAAAATGACAAGAGGCATAGATAATTGCTAAACTGAGTTGTATAATGAAAAAAAACCTTATTATATATTTAGTAACTTCCATTTCTCATTCATGTACTATGCTTGCGGTCATGTCTATATGCACAGTGTACCTCAGAGCACTTAATTTTCACAGCCACTCTCTGCCCTAGGCAGTTGGTAGCTCCTGATTTTCTAAACAGTAGGAATCAGGGATTCTCTTCTCTATCATCTGCTCATCTATATATCTTCACCAACTTTTTTTTGTCTTCTGGCCAGTGGGAAACCCAAGCAAGAGATTAGAGGAAGGGAGGAGAGTGAGGTCAGGTTATTAGTTGCTCTGGGTCCCTCCCAATGGGTCTCCCCATTGGTCTAGCTGTGTCCCTTAATCTAAGCCTCTTTTTAAGAGTAACTTCCTTACCAGACTTTCTCCTTTCAGGTTCTGGTCAGGTTCTCTTCTCCCTTTAGGGCTAAGGATAATAGCTCCATAGTACTGGACGTTTCTTATGGTTTCCCTACACACTACCCAAAGTTTTGTAAATAGTCTCTTTTATTAATCCCGTCTCAATTTATATTAATTAATGTGGGCCATCTGTGTCCTGCTGGGACCCTGACTGATAAGGGGAAACTAGGGGACATTTTTTGAAACTGCATGTACATATGAGGCACATTGTTTATTTGGGGTGACTTAGGTGGATGCTGGTAGAGTTTTTTAGTGAGCTAAAGACACTCAAGCCATTCTTGCTTTTACCACTATTCTATTCTATGTTAGGGACTTCCCTTTCACCATGGACATACTCTGTGTTCCAGGTCTTTCACTTACAGACTCGTCACGTGGCTCCAATAATAGATTTTTGTGCTCCTTTAGAGTAGGGACTGTTTTATTCACTTATGTGCCCTTGACAAAAGCACACCACTATGCTTTAGAAGACACTCAGTGCAGCCATAATTTTAATGATCCATCTGCCTGCGTCTAAGGATAAGCAGGAACCTATGGGGTGGGTTCATTGGCAGAACACATTTTTTGCTTCTTGATGTTGGCTTCCATAAAAGCCCCAAACAATATATTGTTGATGTGTTATATATGTAAAAATTATATAAATGAACATGTCTGACTGTATTTCTTTTCTTTAGCATCTGCTAGAGGAGAAGAACTGGATAGATGCCTCAAAGGCATGGGCAGTTGTAACATTTCAGTGGCATATACTGATCTGATTATAATTTGAAATAATACAGAACTTTTTTTTTGTTTTCTTTTTTTTGCTTTTTAAAATTTGTTCCCAAATGTTCTCAATTACTGGATATTGATGTTTCTTACTTTGAAAGCCTGACTGCAGATACACTTGTGATAGTTTTTTACCTTTTAATTAATGATAAGCACTGGAGAAATCAGTATTAGAGTAGTCCCAGCTTTGGCTTTTATGGAGTGTAAGTACAGTGTGGTAGTGAAATGCTTATTATAATTGAATAGTAGAATTATCAGGATTTTTCAAATGAAGGTTTTCATCACTGATGTTTTGATAGGCTTAAATATCAGAAGGATAAAATCTCATAGTCCTTGATCAATTCAATGGCTATATACTAAAGTCTAGTTTATGAAGAGTAAGAATTCAGCTAACTTTTAAGTTAGAATACATTTCTTACTCTTACAACCAAATAATAGTGTGGTGTTTATGTATTTTTTTTGTATATATATTTTCTTTGCAGATTGCAAATGGCTATCAGTGGGCTGAATATACTGACAACTAGTATGAGTCACCTGAAAGAGACACTTTCTGTAGGCTGACAAATTCCTCTTGGGGGAATTTATATACAATAAATTTATATGAGAGCATGAAGACCTTCTGTCATGCTTTAGGTTTTTTGTTGTTGTTGTTTGGTTATTTTATATATATATTTTCACTGCAGATTGCCACAAGCAAACAAAATTGGTCTATTTTTGATGGGGGAGGGCTGAAACAAAACTTCTTCTAGGAGCATCCCTGATGGATCAGACCTCGAGAAGGCGATGACCATAGAGGTGGAGTAGAGCCAGGACACAGCTGAAGGAGAACCTGATGCAAAGTTTTGATAAGTCGTTGAGGAGTTTTCCAGCCCCACTAGTTTTCTTCTTTGGCCTGTAAGAATGGGTATAGAGGGCACTGAACTTGGGGATTGGAAAGGTTATTGGAGGTATGGGCATCTGAGAAGGATTTAAGATCTGCTTCCAATGACAGATGCAGATGCTGGGCAAATCGCAAAGGAAACAATAGCTAGATTTGAAATTTTTACCCTGATCAATCAGTAGGTCTGATTTGAAAAAAATTAAGTTTGGAAATAATTTTAGATTCATAGGAAATAGCAAAGAAATATACAGGGAGGTCCTGTGGACCCTTAACCCTTCTTCTCCCAATGGTAATATCTTGCCCAACTATAGTACAATATAAAAACTGGGAAATTGACATTGGTAAAATCTATAGAGCTTATTCAGTTTTCAGCAGTTATGCAGACATTTTGTGTGTGTATTGTACGTATGTGTAGCTCTACGCGATTTTATCACATGTGTAGTTTCACGAAATCACCAACACAACCAAGATACTTACCTGTACTATCATCACAAGACTCCTTTCTTCCACTCCTTTATAACCACACCCATCCCCTCCCTGACCCTTAACCACTAGCAACCACTAATCTGTTCTTGATCTCTGTAATTGTCATATTTCATGAATGTTACATAAAAATAACCATGCAGTATATATCCTTTTGAGATTGGCTTTTTAAAAATTGTTGCATATTATTCTGTGTTACGGATGTACTACAGTTTGTTTAAACATTCAGCTGCTGTAATTAATATATTTGGATAATTTCACTTTTTTGCAGTTAGAAATAAGCTGCTGTGATCATTCATGTACAACTTTCTGCATGAGAATAAGTTTTTGTTTTTCTGGGATAAATACATAAGAGTTTAATTGCTGGGTCATATGATAAATCCATTTTTAATTATAGAAGAAACCATCAAAGTTTTTCCAGAACCACTGTACCATTTTATATTCCCACTAGCAAAATATTAGTGATTCAGTTTCTCTGCATCCGTACCAGCATTTGATGTTACTACTCTTAATTTTTGCCATTCTGAAAGGTAAGTAGTGATATCTTATTGTGGTTTTAAATTGCACTTCTCTAATGGCTAATGTTATTGTACGACTTTCCATGTGCTTGCCACCTGCATATGCTCTTTGGTGAAATATCTCTTCTTGTCTTTTCCCCGTATTCTAATTGGATTTTTGTTGTTTTTGTTTTGCTTTTTGCTTTTGAGTGTTGAGAATTCTTTATGTATCCTAGATACTAGTCTTTGGTCAGGTAGGCTGTGAGGTCAGCCCAGGACTTCACTGCTGCTGCCAATGGATCAGACTGCCCATTGGTGCCCTGGTGGTAGAACAGAGGTTGGGTTTCCCCCTGGGTCTCTTTTGGGCTCCTCCTTTTCTGGTCCTTTGGCCAGAGGGAGCAGGCTCTTCCTGTTGGTGTTTTGGGGTTGCAGGTCTCTTTGGAGCCCAGACCACAGTATATGGGTGATAAATAGAAAACCAGAGGACTCACCACATTGTTGTCCTTCAAATTCTGAGGTCCCTAGCCAGTGGCTTTCTTTTTTCCGGGTTTCAGAGTTCCTTTTTTTTTTTTTTTTTTTAACATTTTCTGTTGAATAATTTCCAGGGTGTTTAGTTGTATTTAGAGGGAAAAGTAAGTAGAGTAGAGAAAAAATGAATTCACACCATCTTTTTCTGGTACTACTCAGTAGATTTGGTACTTAAGAAGTCATTTTGTGTCAAACAGCAACAGGACTGATTTTCCTGGGATGTTATCTGACAATGTAAGAGCTGTATAAACTTTCACCTTTTACCATTGGGTCTTAAGTGGCCTTTGCATTATGGTGACCCTTTAAGATTAAAGGCTTAAAGGCGACTGTCTTTAATGCCAGTGCTTGAGAATATTTTCACTAGTTTGAGACACAAGTGTTGCATGGACCCTTTCATGCATTGCCAGACCCTCCTTCAGGAGCTAAGGATTCATTACTCCACCTGCTGGGGATGCTACCCACAAACAACCCCCCTTCAAAGGCACACCAGTTTCATGAGGTGACCTGTCTCCAGTGACTCATCACTGGAAGGTATAAAGACCCCTGCCTGCCCTCTAACCCCAACACAAGGCACCCCATCTTCATAATTCCCCACAGGCTACCATTGGGACTTCTCCTTCTGCCAATGCTGCTTCCTTTCTCTCCCTCCCTTTCCTTCTCTGGATCTTGATCCACAAAGCACTCCTTTAAAAGCCTCCTTCAAGCTAAATGTGTGAACAGTCTGTTTCTTGAGGAGCCCAACCTGCCTCAAAAGTCATTTGTAGGTTTTCTAACATCTTTTCCTAAATGAAACTGTAAATGGAAAGATATCTAGTTCCCCTAGAACTAGAGTGCTTTTATTTATTTGTTCTTTTAAAAAGCATTTATTCAATGGGGGTGCTGGGTATTGAACCCAAGACCTGGTACAAGCTAAGCATGTGCTCTATCCCTGCCCTCCTATTTGTTTAATCTTTTAATGAAGTGATGGTCATACTAGATGGAAATCCTATTTGTTTTCAAAATCTTCACTTAGGAGAATAAAAAGCTGAGATGCTACACACTTTTACCCAGTTTTTGAAATTCGTAACCTGAGAACCGTGGCTTACAATTCTTTTAGATTTCTTGGGACCACAACCAGTTTCAGAAACTTTATGAAGTCTGCAGTCACGTCTTCTGCAGTTGCTGTTAATATTTAGTTCCTGCATGCTAATTGTATGGTTCCTGGCACTGTGTTCTTCATGTGGCACTCTAGTCTCAGTTTCTTTGCTTAATTCAGAGGTTAGAGCAAAACCACGGTAGTTGCAGTGCCATTGTCTTTAAGCTTTTTTCTTAGCCACCAGCTGATTGCAGTGTATAAACAGTGGTTTGCACATTACTCAGTCACGTGTACCTCCCACCAAGAACTGGTTACTGTTTCACATGTCTCCTGATTTACTTCCCACAGTGCTTCTAAATTAACTACATGGAGATCTCCTATGTACTCTAAAGTCACTCCTCTGCTTGTTCATTTAGAATTTTTTTTCTACCAAAATTACAGTGAACCATGGAAGAACTTAAATAAGTCCATTGCATGTTTCAAAAAAGTTATTACGAAGATGTTATATATTTGACTTTATTCAGTAAATATATACCTAAAGAAACCAGTAAATTGAATTTTTGTAAGCCTAATAAAAATGTAAATGCATTAGAAAAGCTTACTATTCCCATGGCAAGTCTTTTCTTAAAGGTAAGTGATAAGCTTTTATTTCATGTTTATATCAGAATTTTTGCTCTATCAGGGTCTTCTTAAAAATGTGGAAAGTAAGCCAGGTCCATTCTTATATTTCTTTCTGAGCTGCAGTGTGGTTCCAGTGGGCTAAAATAAAGGGTAGGGAGGGGACTAATAAAAGTAGACTTTAATAAAATTTAGTGCATTAGATTCTCACAGAGGTTACTGAATACCTACTTACTGATAACAGTCTCCAAGAAAATAATGTCATGTTGAGAAACATTTAATGAGAGTGTCCATCCTCAAAATCATTAAATCTATCAGTTTATTAAAAAGTCCATATGAGTATCTATTACAAATATTTATTCAAAGTATTTCCCTGATATTGCAACACATAGCAGCCTCTAAAAAGTGTTCCTCTTCAAAAAGATGTCTGTACTCCTTACCTGGCATTTGTCCTTGGAAAATGATGGCTCACCTTACTGGTTAGCCTTCCATTCTGTGGTATCACTTGTTCACGGTCTCTTCATGGGTGTTATAATTATGGGAATAATCTTGAAAGTTGACTTAAAAATATAAGCTTTTATGATGGAGCATGTCCCTTGATTCTTTTCAGGCCGGGTTTCTTCATCTGAAAAACAGAGAAAGTAATATTTGTCTCATAGAGGTCATGTGAGATTTGATTCAGTTTACAGTTCATTGTGGTCTTTAGAGTAATAATCAGATGTAGGCTATTATTTCTCACTTTCTAGATTTTTTTTTCTCTGAAAATATAATTACAATAATATTGTGTCTTTGCCCAGTGTTTCCCAGGTTTTGAAACCCTCCCCTAGACTTCTCTCTGGAGATTCACAGTTGCCATGCCCAGAAAGCAGAGTAGGTTTGTTTTGCTATTTTTAATTTCTGTCTTTTTTTCCCAGAAGAGAAAACTGAAAGCTGAGGGTCAGTGGGGTTAAGTAACTCACTCTTAGTCACATATTTAATTAGACCCAGGACTTGAACTAGGCTAGTAGGGTCAAAAACTCAATATTGTAATACAAGGACCAAACAGGCAATGGAACTGAGTGATGCGTGAACCTAATGGGAGTGATGGGAACATTGTAGAACTAGAGAAAGCACGTGCAGTGAGCTGGGAAGTGCAGCGCCACCACCTGGCTCCAGTCAGCTGTTGCCGAGAGGGATTTCTGGGCTAGTGTGCTAAGATCTGATTTTTATTTTTAAAGAGAAGGCTTCAGCTTTTTATTTTAAAAAATATTGCCACCTACTAAAAAGGAGTAAACACAGAGCCAGACAAACACCAGGTAGTAGTAGCGTTTTATTTTTCCCTGTTGCAATTTGTGGTTGTGAGGTGCTGCTTCTCCCTGGCTTTGCATCCATTAGATGATGGAGACTGTAAGGTGCCTGAGAGCAGGGATCATGCCACATTTATTGTTCTGTCCCCAGAGTCTAACAAGGTGCCCATTATTGCACAGTGTGTTAGTACTTGCTCATGAAAGGATGAGTAAAGAATGGCCACAGACCAGTGGGTTCCTACAACGTGTGTCTTGGGACCTGAGTCAGCTCACAGGTCAGCAGTCTGTCGTCTGTTCTGCTCCAAGATGCTGAGAAGCACATTATAAATATTCAGGCAGGTAATAATTTCTATGTTGGTTTCTTAAATGAAAAGGTAATATTAGAGTGAAATTTTTATCTGTTTCTTGAATTACTGAGAAATATTAATTACATGAAGTACAGATACATGCCAAACATTTAAATTTTGTTAACTTTCAATGATTACAGTATCTGAATACTCGTAACTTTCTGGCATAGTGGTATTTGAAAATGATCACTTTCTTCAAGGGACTCTCAGTTCAAATGTGCCCATACTTAAATATGAATTCATTTTTCTTAAAACATCTCCAGGGACCTCTATTTATTAGAAAGGAAGAAAGAAATGCCACATGGCACTTTGGTTGACGTTGATCGTGTATACATCTGTAGGTGTGTTGTCATGGATTCAAACACGTAATTCTAAAATGTTTAGAAATACTTTACCTGCTATATTATGAACATCAAGATTTTTCACGGCCAAAGCCTTGGCCCTTTTATTTTTCTTTAGACAGTAAAATATAAGCAATGATCTTTAGGTTGGGTCCTCATAGCAACAACAAAAAGCCACAATTAAGACCGAAATCATGAACATGGATGATAGGAACTGTGATTGTTTGTCCTCTCTGTGATTGGTTTCAAAAGGTAGAGATCTAGTTTAATGTAATATTTTATCCCACCCTTAGAACATGTCATTGTTTCCATTTTAATTAAGAAGATTAGTAGCCAGAGAAGCACATACCCAGAAAGCTGCTTGCACCACACCGCGTAGCTGGTCTTTGGGTAGCCTGTTGAAAGCAAGACAAAGCAATCTACCTCCAGCCATCCCGCCACACTCCAACTTCAAGTTCAGCTTCACAATTAAATAACTTGCCAACTTTGAGTTAGTAATAAACAGCAACTCAAGATCTGTAGGGTTTATAAGCAAGTCAGAAGTGGTGCTTAGGATGATTACATTCCTAAGCTCACAATTATCACAGCTCAGAACTAATTTTTATGCCTTAAATAAAACCAAAAGAATCTACACAAAGCACTTCGTTTTTCTGGGAAGGTTAAATTAAAACTGAAGTGTTCACTGGAAAAGTCATCTTCTTTAAAATGCATTTCCTAAGAATCACTTACTTGAGGAAGGAGTAGCTACTGTAATTTTAATTTTTCAGGTTATCAGTCCTTTTACTTTCTAGCAACAGATGTAGAGAGGCTCCTAGTATTTTCTAAAGAATGATATTTAAAAAATTGTTCTTCAAGGCAGTTCTTTCAAGTTTACAGAATGTACACATTTACACAATGTGGTAATTTATTTACCCAGATGGGTAGCAGAGAGGCCTGAAACTGAAACAGATGAGATTCCAGAGAGACCTAAAGTAGGCAGTGAATAATAGCCAGCATAGCACCTTGGATTATGTCACGTGTCTCCTGCAGAGTCCAAATGCTTTTGCATCTCTCTTTGAAACATTCTGTATAACATCCAGGTCAGGGTCTGAGAGAGAGAGAGAGAGAGAGAGAGAGAGAGAGAGGCAGGCAGAGGCAGAGACCCCCAGGGGACTGTAGCCACAGCAACTGGGTTCTTGCTGCATGAAGAGCTAAGAGGAGAGAGAGAGGTAAAGCTGCCTCTCCAGCTTTGGTAGCTCCAGTGTTTTGGAGCTGGTGAGAATTTTATCTGATATCTCCACTAGCTTTAATATGGTAGGAGTCTAACAAGTTATCTCCTTGACCTTCTAGGCAGATGTGTTCAACTATTTTCCTATGAGCTCCGTCTGGAATGAGTGCCTTTTAAAAAATTTCTGAACATAAAAAAAAAATCGAAATTTCTAGATTCTCTTTAAGAACTGGGAAATCTGGCAATACTGTAGCATTGTTATCCCCTCATGGTTTGAATGGGCTGAGTCTGAGCTGGAGCTGTGTGGCTTAGATAGGGTGTGTGCTCCCCACATGACCACACACACACACACACTTACCCACACAACTGGTTTCACTCATTTTCTCACCTGTCTGGCTCTGGGGGTACTCCTGAGTTCACAATTCCTAGTGTCCAAACTTGTTGAAGTGATTTTATGTATTCATTTATCTACTGATCTCCAGGCTAAGATTCCCAGTTTCTTGATGGACATTGCCATCTCAGTGTCCCTTCACCTCCCTGGCTCAACATGTACAGTGCCAAAATGTTTTCCATTTTCTCAGTGCTCAGTGATAGTTTAAGCATTAATCTACATTATTTCATTTGATTTTCTAAAAAGTAGATGTATGTATTTTCTTTTTCACACACGGGGAAACTGAAGCAGCATTCAAATTTAGGATGGTTTGATTCCAGGGTTCATATTCAGTGTCATTACTGTTTCAGGAGAATAAGGGACTATGCCATGCTTTTCTGCTGTCTTTTAAAAAAAAATCTTTTTGCAGTGTGCTTAAGAACATGTAAGCACAGTGAAACATGTAGCACACTTGGCGACTATGTTGATGCATCTTCTGTATTCTCCATCTTTTGCGACATACAAAACATGCCGATGTGCGCTGTTAGGACTATATTTGACCATTCCCACAAGAAGAAACTCTTAGTCCTGATAGCAGTTCAGAATGATCTAGATTAGTGCTGTCCAAATGAAATACAGTGTGAGCCACTTATATAACAAAAAAAATTAATAGCCACATTAAAAAAGTAAAAAGAATGAGGGAGAGTTAATTTCAATAAATTGTATTTAACCTAATATATCTAAAATATTATCATTCCAACATGTAATCAGTATTTTTACATCATTGAGATATATTTTGCATTCTTTTTCTGGTAGTAAGTCTTTGAAATCCTATGTATATTTTATACTCATAACATATCTTACTTCAAACTCATCACATTTCAGTTGCTTAAATAGACACATGGGACTTGTGGCTGCTGTAATGGACAGCCCAGGTCCAGGGTTTTAGCTTTGCATACAGAGGGAAAGTAAGGCAGAGGTGTATGGTTCCTCTGGTGGCCAAGGTATAACTCAAAATATCAAAGCCCTGATTCAAACCTTCTCTTTCAACCAGTGCTGTAAGCCTTGGGTTGTGCAAAGAAAGAGAGTTTTGGAATGAATTATTTATTCTTCTTTTATAGATACAGCTGCTCAATGTTTGGTAATCCAAGGAGTTGGGATAATTTTAGTATTTCTCTCCTGCTTTCAGTGCAGTTCTAGGGTTTTAATGGAGGGAGTTAGTATATGATTTCACAGAGAAGTGTTTTACCTCCCAGGGTAGTTCGTATTCCCTTGCCGGCCCGAGGTGAGAGCGTAAGTCCAAATCAATTCACTTCTAGAAGAATCAACCTTTTACCTACCATCAGAGGTAGCAAGTGAACACACACACAGAGAGACATGTACCATTGTTGGGAGTGTGAGAACTTTGCTGAAGAAGCAACTAAAGAACAATGCAGTAAAGTGTGCAATAAAGGTGCTAAAGTAGTGTCAGGCAGTGCCAGGATGGACAGCTTGAATCTGGAATAAAAGTTTGTTTGTTTGAAGCGCTAGTAAGTATGATTTGTAATACCCAGAGACACAGACTAAACGCGATCAATTATGTATGGCCTGTTATTACTTTGTGAAAACTGGTCCTGAATTGTTTTATTATTTGATAGTGTTTTTCCAGGAAAATAAGCTTTCTTTTGCTACCATTTTTCACTGAGATAGATGCAGGAAAACTCTGAACAGTTCTACTAAGCATGTATTTCTAGCTAGTCTACCGATCTGAATTTCAGGTCATGGTGATACGGTCATAAAAATGTGCCCTGGGCACATTTTTGGCTGATCTTAGCTGAAAAGCATTTTTTAATGCCACAGGATGAGATTTAATGATTCTTGCATTGCAGGTCGGGGTGCTCTATCAGGAAAATGAAATAATTCCATTTGGATTCTTTTTCTATGCTGGAAGCCCTCTGAGTTTCTCTTATTAAAATGCTAGAAAGTGCTGTTTAAACATATTCTCTGAACTTGAATTGTTCTGTAGCCTCCTGTTATTATTTTTATTCTTTACAGAGAACCAAGGTACCTGAAGTCTATTTCTAATATAGAAAAGAAGGGACCCTGCGCCCTTGAGCTTTCATGTAACACAGACACATTCAGCACAAATGAAAGATAAGGCGTTAGCAGGTACTGGCAGTCCACCGGAGTAGTTTTGAGAAGTTGGTCAGGGCCACAGTTTGACATGCTTCCCAGATGTCCTGGGCTTTTCTTCCTCTGTTCCCTTTGGTTGGTTGCCTTCTCTGTGGCTGACAAAATGGGTAGAGCTGTTTAATAGAGAAAGGGGAAAGCCACTTTGGGAATTAACAAGCTCCTCAGTGGTCCTGAGGATAGAGTTCTCTTGCATAGAGCAGCCACCATTCGTTTATTTATTTAGCTAACTCTGATCCCCTGAAATGATATATTTTCAAACATTATTAAGATATTACATACATACAAACAGTAAAAGTTTATAAAGTATGCTGATCTTAAGTTTACAGCTTGATGTTGTTTTTACATGCATCTCTGAGTAACCACCATCCCAATCAAGGTGTAGAACATTTTAAAGCTCCCAGGCAGGTTCCTTTGTGCCCCTTCCAAATGTTTTCCAAATACATTCCCTCAAGAGGTAACTACTATTTTGATGTCAACATCAATTAGTTTCACCTGTTCTTGAACTTCATATAAATGGAATTACACAGCATGTAGCCTCTCCTTTCTAGCTTCTTTTAATAAATATATTTGTAAGATTCATCCATTAGGAGTGCCTTTTTATTCTTTTTGTTTCTGTGGAGTGTTTCCTTGCATGAATAGGCCTCATTTTATTGATCCTCCTGTTTGTGAGCATTTGGATTACTTACAGTTTTTTTAAAAATTCTATTCTGGTCCAGATTCTACCATGCTCAGTACTCACCCAGGGACCCTGGAGCATAGAGAAGCTTTATGCTGATGGAAACCTCCATATTATCTCCAGTAGGTTTGTATTCTACCCTAAATGACCTGGGTAATTGCTTATTCCCTCACCTCATCCTTCCTTCTCTTCTTCCTAATAGTAATGCTACTACTAATAGCAGCTATTATTCCCTGAACACGGACCATGTGCCAGGCCCTAGTGCTATTCTGTATTACACGTAATGTCTCATTTAATCCTCACCAAGACCCTGGGAGGAATTACTCTCATAGGTTTTACATGGAGAAATGAAGTCTTTAGTAAGTTAAATGGAGTCCCTAAGACCATACGGCACATTAATAGCAGAGCAAGGATTTAAACCTACATTTTTCTGACCCACACTGCATTTTTAATCACTACGTATACTGGCAAAGACAGGATGTTAGTACCTAAAAGGAACTGATATCTTTGAGTGGAATACAGTTGTGTCCATTTTCTTCCTCCATGACTAAAAAAAAAAAACTGTAGATTTAAAAACGTGGGGACCCATCACTCCCTGGCTTTACACCTTCAGTGGCTCTGCTTGTCATTAATATAGAATCCAAAGTTTGCACCATGGCCTGTAGGGCTCCCACCTGGTCTGCTCCCCTGCCTCCTTGACCTTATCTCCCATCCACCACCCCTCCCTCTGCTCTCTGTTCACACTGAACTTCTTGAACAAGCCAGGCTTGTGTCTGTCATAGTCTCTTGTGTGTTGCTGTTCCCTCTGCGCAGAATACTCTTCAGATCTTTGCACGGCTGGCTCTTTCTTGTCATTCAGCTCTTAGCTCAAATGTTGCCTTCCCAGAGAGTCTTTTCCTGACCACTCCTCTCTGTCAGATTGATTTCCTTCTTACTTGATTTCCTTCCTAATGCTTAGCTACTCCCAAACTAATTTTGTTCTTTAATGAATTACTCACTTATTGTCTGTTTTACCCAACCTGTGTCCTCTGGTCCTAGAAAAGTGCTTGGCACTTAGTAGGCACTCAGATACTGACTGAATAAGCAAAGGAATGAGTAAATGTGCATTTCCAAGATTTCTGGGGCTCTATAGGATATTTCTTTATGTATTTTATAAAGAAGATCTTATTTGAAAAATGTGACTTTATGGGCTGAGGGATCCAATCTGCCTGTGATAAAATGATGAGGGGAGGGGAACTGAGCGCATTATTAATTTTATGTGTGGAAACCTGCTCACAATCACAGAAATTGACTTCTGGCAGTAAAGCAATTTCCCAAATGTCAGAACTAACCAGATGATCCTGGAAAGTGATTCTTTCCTTGTTGTCATTGTTTATTGTTTGTTTATTGCTTGTTATGAAATACTAGATTGGGGAGAGCATCTCATGTGTCCAGCCCGGAGCATAGCATGTGAAACAAATCATATAAATTAACACATACTTTTATACTGGAGTTTAAAAATAAGAAGTGTCACAAGAATAGCATAACTAGATGCTCTCTAATCAGCATCACCTCGTTCTAATATGGCAAGCCTCGCAGTCATTAATGCTCCTTTGTTCTGGGCTTTAATGCATGAGGTCAATGTGGAGACCTTTAGTAATAAGCTGCTGCTTATCTGCTGCTGCTTTGCCATTCGGAAGGCTGCAGGCCAATTTCTGCAAATTCACAGTTGCCACTCTCCTAGTTGTTGCTGAATTGGGAGGAAGTTTTTAATTTAAGTGTCTTCAGTTTGTGGATGTAGATTAAAATTCCTAGGCCCCAAGCAAACTTTGTCAAAGGGACTTGCAACCTATTGCTCCTAGAATATTGCGTACCAGGCACCCTAGGGCATGCACAAGAGTTGTGTGTGTGTTGCGGGAGTGGGGTGGGCAGGAGTGAGAGTTTCCAGCCCTATGGAGGAAAGAGTAGCCCTGTTAGGAGAAATGTATCCATGCAGCTGGGCTAGGAGTGGTGAAGGATTGGGCGTCTCTGCTAGCCTAGGCAGAATTTCTTATTACCCCACATCAAACTGGATCCCTTGCCTCTGATTCAAGTCTGCACATTCATCTCTTCCTCCCACCTCAGGCTTTTATTGATGCTTCCACCTCCAGGCAGTGCAGAAATGCAAACTTCTATTTACTATCTCTGACTGATGACATTAATTCCAATATCCAGGGATAATGCATCACTTATTAAACATTGTAGCCATTACCACTAGATAGTAATTCACAGGGAGACAAAAAAGGGT
Organism: Vicugna pacos; assembly: GCF_048564905.1. NCBI lineage: Eukaryota > Metazoa > Chordata > Mammalia > Artiodactyla > Camelidae > Vicugna > Vicugna pacos. Next base: position 30,526,780 of record NC_133003.1, on the reverse strand, counting down.
GGAAAAACACTCTTCTCCCCCTCAGCAAAAATGGCTAGAGTTGGACAAAAGTAGAGCTTTCCTTCATATTAACAGAGGGGAGGGGTTAAGAGCCTCCACTGCTGATTTGCTGTGTGATCTTTGAAGAGTTATTTAACTTCTCTGAGCTTCAGGTGACACATCTGTAAACTTGTGAATAATCATTGTACCTACCTCCTAGCGTTGTCACCAAAGTTAAATGAGAAATATATGCAGAGCCCTCAGTAGAGTGTCTCATATGCAATAAGAGCTTGATTAAAGGTCTTGTAATAAGATCTCTTAGTCAGAACTGTGTTATCATATATACGTGGCATGCTGTCTGTGCACTCTGCAACAAACCCAGTAAAGATGTCCTAAAATACAGGTACTGGCTTCCAACACTGCTGGGGGGTATATAAACCAAGAACTTCTGTAGAAAAACCTATTCCATATCTCTACCTTATCACCAAATTATCCTAAATTCTTTAAGAAAGTCATGCCCATTTGAAAAAAAAAAACTTCTATCAGGTATCAATTTACAATCATGATTATATTCTAAATGATGCATTGAATTAAAGATTCTTGAGGTTCTTAATATATTCAGTTTCATAAAGAGCACCTTCTTTCTAGGAAGTCAAGTTGAACCAAGAGACTTAAAATGCAAAATTCTGAGGGATCAAGCTCAAACAAATGTGTCTACTCTCCCCATCCAGGGTTGAACATTCTTGAGCAGGTCTTAATGTTCCCAACCCATTCCCTACTATTCTTCTTTGTTGTGTGTTGATCACTTGCTGGAAGGTTCTCTCCCCTCTGTGTTACTGGTCAGCTCTCACTCATCCATAGGATCTTAGATGGAACATTGTTTCTCCTGGAGAGCCTCTTGGTCCCCCAAATCTGTTCCATGGCTGATTCTAAGCTCGAATTGTTTCTGGAATGCCTTCATTTTATTTTGTCTTCTTATATGTAATGATTCATGATTATTTGTTTAATGTTTATCCTCCCCACTAGATTTTAGCTCCATCTGGGTAGGGATTCTTCTGTTTAGCACTGGGTTACACAGTCCTTGGCACATGTTCGGTGCTCTATCTGATAAATATGATGAGTAAAACTTATTCTTATGAGAATTTTGTCTTTCATGGTGCACATAACTGAATGGTTAAAAAATTAGATTACAGTCTTCTCTTATATTGTAACAGTTCTCATATGCTATGTTTAAAGTTTGCTTTTTGTACCATCAAAACGATCGTATGCTGCTTTTATAGGTTATGATTTAATAGCATTTCAAGCAACAAGTTTTTGATTTTTAAGTCATTATTTAATACATTGACATGATAGTACAAGGTGACATTCCCTCTCTCTCTAAGATGCCTTAAGTCTTCAAAGCACATCACACAATTTCATAAATGGTAAAGATATTGATTTTAAAATCTGGATGGAAAAGAAGGCAGAGCCTAATGTTTGATTCCTGAGTTACAATCAGATATAGTAAATCACCAAGAACAAAGGACAGATACCTCAACACTTAGAATCAGGAGGCTGAAAGAGAACTTGAAGGACCCAATTTCAATCCCCTTATCTCTTTGAAGAGTCAGACCTCCTGGAAAACCTTTGATCTTTGTCTAATTGCTTCTCAGCTAAACAGTGGACTTCTTGATACGACTCTATAAAATGATTTTAACTTTATGTCCTTGTTTAGAATTTTGTAGAGCTACGAGCTGCCTCCTATAACATGTTTTCGTTCTGCCTGCTTCTGAAGGCAATTTGACATCAGGCCCTACCCCTAATACTCACATATGATCTAGTTTCTCTTCCATTGTACTATAAGTGCCATGTGAGGTATGTCATTTTCATGCTGGCAACCAAGTAAGACTCAGTCCCTACTCTTAAGGAGCTTATGGTCTGGTGAATGAACCAGGCAATGTAGGCTTATTGAATGTATGCTGTATGCAAAGCACTATCAGAGATATAAAAATGAACAAGACCTCTAAGAACTAATGAGTAAGTGTCTAGAGAATGTAGAATATTTCTAGGTACGTAGCAATGATGGAATAAATGTCAGCTGCTGTTTCGAATTGCTGATGAGATTTCTGGCTTTAATGTTTGAATGAGTGGTGAAGCCATCTTTGAGACCCAGGGCCCATGAGGTGGAGCTCAGGATGGGCCTGGGTACACAAATTTAGTTAGAGATAAACTTGAAATATCTGGGACATCAGACTGGCAATATCTAGCAGTCAGCAATTGAGGAATTTGAGATTTAAGGGCATAATAGGTGGAAAGATCTATACTGAACAGTAAGGAATCCAGACAATTTTATTAGTCTCTTTTTACTTCAGACTATTAGGTTCACATATTTTTTTCCTATTATTATTTCAGTTTTCTTGACTATTCTACAAATTTAACTGTAAGATATATATGCTGGTAATCAGAAATGAGGATGTAAATATAATTAAGTTAATTTTCAAAAGGGCCATGATTCAAACCAGCCCTCAGCCCACCCTGAATCTAGTGAGATAGGGCAGAAGCGGACTAAAGAATAAGTAAATTGCAAGGCTGGCTTTTATACGGATGGTCATTCAGTCGTTTTTAAAATGTGGGCCATGGACTGTCAGGATCAGCATCACCTGGGGTGGTAGGCAACATAATGGCTCAAACATGTGCACATCCTAACCCCTGGAAGACACTTTGCAGATGTGATTAAGTTAAGGCTTTTGAGATGGGAGGAGTAGCCTACTATCCAGGTAGACCCAATATAATCAAAAGGGTCCTTGTAAGAGGAAGATTAGAGTTAGTAGTAGGAATTGTGACAACAGAAAGAAGAGATGTGAGAAAGGGGCCACAGGCCAAGGAACTCAGGTGGCCTCTAGAAGCTGGAAGAGGCAAGGAATGGATTCTCCCCTGGAGCCTCCAGAAGGAGCCAGCCCTGCCAACACCTTGATGTTAGCTTCGTGAGACCTGTTTCAGATTTCCAGCCTCCAAAACTGTAAGAGAATACATTTGGGTAGTATTAAGCTGCTAAGTTGGTGGTAATTTGTTAACACAACAATAGGAAACTAAAACACTCAAGAACATATTAGAAATGCAAAAGCACTATACCTCAGATTTACCCAAACAGAAACTCTGGGGGTGGGGCCAAATAGTCTGCTTTGATAAGCCCTCTGGGTGATTCTGCTAGATGACTAGCAGTCTTTGAGGACTGTTGTTAAAACACAGAGCACCAAAGATGGGTTACAATTTTCTGCTCTAGGTCATGTGCTTATTTTTTCAACCAATCACTGTATATTTATCACATGGTTTCTCTTTTGACCATGGGCAGTGGGGCGTTATGACTGACAACACCACCAGGAACACAAGAAATTTGGAGGAGTTCCTCAAAGGAACGAGAATAATGTTACCAGAAGGAGAATGACATAGTTAGCTGGAGGGACGAAACAAAACCATCTGCTATGAGTTTATGACTTTACTGGTCAGTTAGAGAAGGAAAGGAATTCTTATATGAAGGAAGAATTTGTGCCAGGGCCCAGCAGTAGCAAATCACAGATTATAGTCCTTTCTATGGTACTAGAGGGTGAGATCAGGGTGACAGGTGTTGGAATATGAGCTTGGAAGTCCTCAACTGCCATACTAATGAACTTAGATTATATTCTGTGGTGATGGGGGAGCATATACAGTGATTTTTAAGCAGGAAGTAAAATGATGAATATGAACTTTAGAAAGCAAAGTTTGAGGGGGAGGGTATAGCTCAGTGGTTGAGCACATGCTTAGCATGCATGAGGTCCTGGGTTCAATCCCCAGTACCTCCATTAAAATCAATCAATCAATCAATCAATCAATCCACACCCCCCCCCAAAAAACAATTATAAAAAAAAATTGAGTTCTTTTAGAAAGCAAAGTTTGGGTTGTCACCATTGCCTGAACATCAGGTCTACTTCTCATTAGTACTAATTTCTGCTATAGAATGTGCATATTGAATGCTGATTATGTGTCACTCTAGGGATTCTCCATGCATAGATTTTGTATCATTATGTGCTCAAGTAATGGTTTTCCCACTGTGGGAAACTTTAAAACTGTTAGATCAACCACAGTAAGGAATACATTTATACTTACACACACACACACACACACACATGCACGCACACACACACGGACACACGCACACACATACAGCTTCATGAACCTATACCCACTCTGGCTATGTGAGATATTTTCTGTTATTTTTTAATTCAATTCTATTTTAGGTTTTTAAAAAATTCTGGTCACAATCCTCTAAATTGATTTCTTGACCACCATTGGGTTATATCATGTAGTTTGGAATATTGTACTTTAAAGAAGAGGGGCAGTATCTTATTCATTTCAATATCTTATTTTTGTGTGTGTGAGATTAAGGCTTTACTGGGGATCAAGCAGGATTGGGCAGGGACCGCCACGCTGCAGGAGCATGGCCTGCATACCAGGCCAATACTGGTCTTCAGAGCATTGGTGGAGAAGTCAGGGCTAAGCTTTGTAGGCTGTTGGTCCAACCAGACTACTCAAAGTGGGGGGTGGAATAACTGAAGAGAAGGATAGGTGGTTGGTTTTAGTGTGAGAAGGATAACATGGGGTTGGGGGAAGAACCCTGCTGAAGAAAAGCAGAGAACTAAAGGGGCTGAATGAAAATGGATTTGGGAAGGAGAAAAAGGGACCAGTAACACATTTGGATAACTATTGGATTTTTAGCACTCTTCTCTGCATATAGTAGACCCCCAATAAGGCTTAAATATTGGATCCATGAAGTTTTAGGTAGAGCTTCAGACGTTCTTGGTGCCATATGATAGTACATTTTCCTTGCCAAGTATTGGACAACAGATTATTAAGATGTATATACAAAGCTCTGAACTTTGGGGTCAGTATATTTGGTGGATGGGAGTGGAATGAAGGGTCAGTAGAAATAATGACACATCTTCCCTATAATAAATGTCAAAGCTTAAGAAGAAGAACATTGGCAGATTGACTTGTAATCACACCACAGTGAAGGTCAGGACTTTTTATGAAATGAACTTTGCACCATAAATTAGATATGGATCACTATGAGATGCTGAATCTGTAAAGCTGGTGTCAAATGCAGAATGATGAGAGCTACTGTGTGAGAGTGTACATAGAGTTTGACTTCTGGAAAGCATATCATTGAATAGTATTCTCTTCCCAAAATATCAAGGAGAGTTGTGTACCCTGACTCCTGAGCTATAGTGCTGGGTTAGATGGAAGATGCTGTGGAAAAACTTCCCTTTTGTGGCATTTTCCACTTTCTGAAATTGATCATTTTCATTAGTTTGATAGTATTTTTTGTCTTTACAATCCACATCTGAATTTAAGAAAAATTATATTATTCTTATTTGTATTACTGTTGTGTCTCTGTTTTTTAGAGTCTCCTTTCCATCTTCCAATGCATATTTATAAAAAATTAAGAAACAGAGAACAGGCCTTAAGAACTCAATTATTTATCCTCCTATAGTTAAATTAATAAAATAGTTGTATGATTCTCAGTCATTAGGTTATAGCGTATATATATTAGATTTTTATATATAGCTAGAAGTCAGAAAATCTTCGTTCTTATCTCTGTTCTGACAGTGTGTGACTATCTCCACACCAGGTAATTTCTTTAAGACTCAGTTGCCCAGCTGCAGAATAGAGGTGATTTTTACCTTCCCCACTGAATGTTGCAAATTTGTAGAGCTCAAATTAATTAACGTATAGGAAAGAACTTTTTCACTGGGGTGTTCTCTCCTGGAGATGTATCAAATCTTACTGGATGGAGTTGTTCTTTACAGCCCTGTGTTGAGAAGGATTCAGAAGCTGTACCTGGGCTCAGCTGGAAAAAGTACTTTTAAAAATTTGGAGTTGTTTTTGTGTGAGGGCAAGCTTTGGGAGTGATGAGCCCATGGGTCACACGCTTGCCATTCTTGAGCAATACATTTAGATGGTCATCGTCTTCTTATCCATCTGTGATAGCCTTAGGTTAGGCCCCAGTCCAGATCTGTATACTTGCTGATGCGTGCTGCTCTCATGGTTACTGAGCCAGGTCAGTACTGCTATCTCTAGTGGCCAAAGGCTATTATGGTGACTGCTCCCATTTCCTCACATCAGCGCTCACCCACCCTCCCCCCAGGGATGCCCCTATTGCCCTGAGGCCTGAGGTGACTTAGAGCGGCCCCCCCAATCCTTTGGCCAGTGGGAGGATAACATTTGTCTCCCTCCTCCCACCTGACCGACTGCCTTGAGAAACTGCTCTTCACCTGGCCCCTCTCAGAAGATGGGCTAGGAAGATCCTCCCATCAGTTGTGCTTGAGAACAGTGGCAGCCAGCTCAGAAATGTACCCTTGGATCTGCTTTTCCACTTTCCCCGCCTCATTTCCCTCTGGCCTCCCTCTTGCTTCCATGAGATGACGTGCTCTGATAAATTAGGAGCACATGGCATTTGGCTTAGGCTGTGCTTTCTGTGGACTGTGGCCTAACATAACATCTAAATATATGAAACAGTGCATACTAAATATACATATATCAATACACACAGACACACGCACACAGAAATGGAGAGAGAAGGTGAATTGGGTTGAGCCAAAAGGAGCATTTAGAGTTGAGTTTGCTAAGCGTCTGCCTGAGGGAAAGGGAGGCCTTCAAGAAAGCCTTCTGTGTATGTCAGGGGGTGTGGAGAAGGCCCGGCCATGAGATCAGTGAGGATGTCTGTTCTCCAGCCCAGCCCCAGAGTGTTGGTCTGAGCTTCAGGAGCAGAAAGGCCCGGGTCTCAGAAGGCTTCATCGGTCAGGGCAGAGAGCTTAGATTTGATTCTGAGTGTAACAGGAAGACCCCGAGGGGTTTTAAGCCCAGAAAGATAACGATCCATTTAATTTACTTAGAAAGTCCCTCTTGCTCCTATTTTTAGAATGTATCTGCATTTCTGCATGGAACATTTTAGCATGGCTTCAGTGCGGGGAGCACTGAGGCAGCCAGGGCTGCTTCTGCTGCCTTGAGAGTCGGCCACTTACAGAACATTTAGTCATGGCTTCTGGGGTAAGGAAGCAGCCTTTACCCGGAGGACACTAGAGACAAGGTTCCTGCCTAGGTAACCATCCTCAAGTGGAGAGGCAGAGCGGGGTACCATGGAAGAGTCTGTGAGTTAGAGCAGGCAGGGAATTACTGAAATGGCAGTGACTGTGTGGTGTTAATGTGGCTTCACTTGTACATAAATCAGTATTTATAATGTACTTATATCTATGGCCACTTCTGGCTATTGGCAACTGCTCACAAAGGTTGAAATTCAAAATTAAGAGATGTGATAAAGTTAGGTTAAGTGCTAAGCTGCCAGGAGGCTGCTGTTTACACTGAGGTACATACCATTAGCTCCCACCCCCATCACGCTGACTTCACCTAGAGGAGAGGAAAGCGCCCAGCATTAATGTCCCCATTCTTCCAGCTTTTCCTGAGATGGAGCCAACAAATGAGAGGGCGTGGTCTGAGACCTACTGGGAATATATCTCTGGGACCGTCATCTGGGAGTTATGAGCAAGCAGAGAGGCGATTTTCATTTTCTGTAATAACTTCCCACAGTAAGTAGGTGGGAGGGTGTAGTGATTGATGAGCTAAATTAGATGGAAAGTGGCTCAAATCAGATTCTAGGTGATTGCTCCTGCCTCTCGACTCACTGCACTTATTTTCTATTCCACTCATTTAGCAAATGATTATGGTCTGTCTTCTGACATTTCTTATATTGTTGCTTCATTCTTTACCTTTTTCTGTGTTGTTCTTTCCGCTTTCTTCAGCTAGATCAGTTACTCCTTAGAGACAGAAATAGGGGTTTGTTTATTGTTCTGGCCTTCTCATGCTTCCCACGGAGTAAATGCGCAATAGTCGTGTGGCGTTTGACTGATGGTTGCTGCTCCAGTTCGAATGTTTCCTAAAGAAGTTTTCTGAATGTATCTTGTGTCAGAAAAGTAGACAGTAAGGGTAAGGGCCACACTAAGTATGTTTTAGTTTAAAATACGCAGCCTTTAAGTAAATGAATTTGAAATAACTTTGTTCTGGCCAGCATAGCCCAGCCATAGAAATGGTTTTAGTTTTTTGTAACGGTGAAACTTTGCTTCTCTAAACAGGATGTAAGGTGGAGTCAAATGAAAGTGTCAGTATTCGAGCTACAAATATGACAGTATCATGTAGATCAATCTAATAAGACAGGGGAGCCAATAGTAATTCATTCCTCTGAATCAGTCTGAGATGGAAATGAGCTAATGGGAAGCAGGCCCCTCTTCTGTTACACATCAGCTTGGGGGAGAGAGGCCAATAGGGCAGACGAGTGATGTCAGGGACAGGTATCCCTGAATGACGATTGATTTTTCTCATGAGTTGAGACTTCTGTGGTTGACGTGTGCTTTCTGTTCTAATGGTCCCTTTAGTGTCCCTTAAACAGGAGTCATAACGGGACACAGAAGAGTCAAGGCATGATAGCTAGGAATTATAACACCCATCAACTGCCAGTCCATCCCTTTTGGAGATGTAGTCAGGGGAGGCAGAATGTGGCAGCTCATGGCACTATTTCACAGTTTTCTTATATTTCCTTCCTTGTTTCTATTGTATTCATTAGAATAGCCCCACCTCCTTTCCTCTTTTGATTAAACTCTGGGTTTTGAATGCTGAGTTCAATCTGATAAGGGAGGGAGACCTGCTTTAGCTGTTTTTCCTTAATTCCTCTGGTTTACGGAGAAGAGTCTTCTAGATTCTCCTAGAGGAACTCAGATTCATCAGCTGGACAACATAGGTAGGAGGGGGTGTCTTTGCCTTATTTACTGTGGGGGCAAAGGGGAGCCTGACTTCATGTCAGAGAAGAGAGACTAGAAGGGGCAGCTTGAGGACAAGGAGGATCCGTCATTGGAAATAGGAGCCCAAGAATCCAGAGGAGGTCTAGGCATTGAATTGATCAGAGGAAGGCAAATTATCAAGTTTATTTTTACCATTAGACCGAGCAAGAAATATTTTTTGAAACTTGGTGTACCCTGAGTTCTGTCATTATTAAAAGCACGACCAGAGCTTAGCTTTTTAGAGTCAGAAAAATGTTGGAAATGGGAAGAAAAGCTTGACATAATCTGCTTAGAACTCTACACAACCTACAGTTGTGTATCTAAGAAAGAGACAAAGCCATAGTATTAGGAAAAATTAAGGTGTGTTCAAACATTGTAGCACCCCTCCTCACCCCTCCCACCCCTTCGTTATTACCTGTGGATAGAATCATGGTGCTTTAAACTCTTGATTCACTTATTCCATGCATGAACTTATCAGAGTATGCACATGATATTATTTGTTCCTTTTAACAGCCCTGAGAGTTAGAAAGATAGCATACCCATTTATAAATGGAGAAAATGAACCTCAGAGAGGTAAAAACAAAGCAAAACAAAACAAACAAAAAACTCACCTACAATCACACAGATTGCGAATCAGTTGCAGAGATGGGATTTCAACTCAAATTTGCCAGAGCCAGAGCTTTTCTACTATGCTGTGCTTTTTCCCTCTATACTGGAGGCATCATTAAAAAGGAAAAGGAGTCAGGTGAAATTCCTGCAAGATAAAGGCTAAGGGTAGGCCAATGTCCCAGACCCAAAGTGCAGCAGTGGGGCATGGCTTTGGATGCCAGGTTGGGTTTCCTCTAAGAGCAAAACTGCAGCATCTGAGGCCCCAGTCCTCTACTAGAATCAGCATTTTAACAAGATCTCCATGGGTGGCAGAATCTAAGACCCCGCGCGCTCCAGAATCAGAATCTACACTTTAAGAAACCTCCAAGTGATTTGTAGGTATGTTCAAATTTAAGAATCACCATCCTATCCATCCCAAAATTGCTTCTGTATACTTGCTCCATCTCAGATCCTTTAATGACCTGACTCAGGGAAGGAACATGGCTGGTTATTGCCCTGGTATCAACTGTTAAGTCAAATCACTAACAACAGAGGTCGTGCTTTTGTTTTCTGTTAACAGCGCGTCTTATCTTTCTAGTCTTTTTTTCACTTGCCCATGTGGAAAGGAAGTAAGGAGAGAATGAAAGGAGATAAGATTAAGGAATAGGAATTTCTGACCAAGTTTTTTGCGCCAGCTTTGTGCTTCCTTCCCAACTGTGCTACTAACCAACATGGCTAGAAACGTCTCCCTTAATGGAGGATGCTCACATCCTAACTGTTCAGCGTGCTCTTTTAGAAGTATCTATCACAGCACCTTCAGTTATTTGGAGGCTGTGTGCATTTGGTTTCTCATTCAATCCAGAAAACAGTTCTCTAGATTTTATTTCTGTTTTACACACAGCCATACACTCAAATACCTTAAGGGTGATTGAACATAAGTATGATACATTTCAACCTTTAAGGACAAATTGGAGAAAACCACCGCTGACTAAACCCCAGGGCTGAGAGTGGTCCATTTTGGTCATAATGCTGAACCAACCATGCTGTAACACTGGCTGCTTTTTACCACACAGGTTCACTCTTAGCCCTGAGGATTATGGCATTTGCTTCTGCTTTCAGCATCAGTGGGAATGGGCTTCCATGATGTTTTTCTCTCATTTTTTTTCTGTGTTTGATTATGAATGATCTGTGAAGCAGAAAGAAGACAAAAAAATTCATAAGTTGGGTCTACCCTGTGGTCTCAACAGAAATTTAGCAAATGTGACATGGGGAGTCAACAGGAAACCCATCACCCATCATCAGTCTGTCAGGCTAATGATGAGCACCGTGCCCAATTTCTATAGGGCGTATTTTCAAACATGCCAACATGAAAATTCTTAGACAGGAGTTAATAAAGTAAATCCTTTTAATAGAAATGCAGGTGACTTTTTTTTTTTCCAGTGGGGGAAGAAAAAAAGAGACAGGGCACTGGAATTTTTAGTTAATAGAGGATCTGGCAAGGAAGCGATCCTTCCTAGCATCTGCCTCCAAGGTAAAAGGAATTATCAGGGAGGGGAGTCATCATGAGGTTAGAGCTTTAAGAAAACCTGGATAGCCAAATGATATTATGTACACTGGTGTGGAACAAAGAATGCTTTGTTTTACATGTTACATTTTTCATTCAGCAAATCATTGTCATCCTTTAGGTTCACTAGGAAAACATTCTCTTCACAGAAACAGTAATCAAACAGTAGTTGATACTACAGGACAAAACAGAACAGATAATGGAAGTATCTCTTTGTTATGTTAGAGTTAGACTATTACCCCATGATGTTCTGTTTCACTGACTTTTATAGAAACATGAATTTTTTTTAAAGGGAAAGTTCAATGTCTTTGAATTCAATTTGAGATGGTGAGTTTGCATTGGGTTATTTTAAAATGTGTTTGGAGGTAGAACATTTTGAATGAAACATCTCAGTTAAAGTGCTTTATAAAATATTTGGTGAAGTTAATGAGCAGTATAAGAAATTCCACTGTGTAGGGCTGATTTGATTTCACTTCAGAAAGTCTTAATCTGAAATTAGTTTTGGTGATGATTTGAATATGTCTGATTCTCTTAGCCTAAAATGCATAATATCTTCCCATTATGCCAAATCACATGCTTTGTATCTAGTTTTAAGTTACTAGTGTGTTGTGAAAACAATTTGGTGATTTATGTAAGCATTTATTTTTAGTGAAATGAAACAGAATAGAATAGAATATACGAGAGTTTACCTAATATGGGCAAAGTATAAGGGTTCTTTATTTTTGGTATATGTATACATGTTCTTTCTTTCTATCTATCTATCTATCTATCTATCTATCTATCTATCTATCTACCAATCTATCTAAAAACTATGGTTCACATTCAAAAAAGTTTAAAAATGACCTCTCTGGTGAATTTTGGCATGGTCATTATATGGTATTAGCCATGATTGGTCCACTGAAAATTTTTCTTCAAATAACCAACAAACTTGTCACTTTTCTTTTGACTTCTCATTTATTTGGGGATTTTCAAATGGCTGCACTTCTCTTAAAATCTTTCTCATTTTAACCTCTTCCTTCTGGAGACTGATTAATTACAAATCAGGGAAGTAAAGCCACACTTCAAAGTTCAGCATATATTGGCAGTACATAATTTAAGGAAGGCAGGGTTTCATTTTTTTTAAATTAATAATTCTGACATGTACCTTTCTCATGCCTTTTCAGTTACCGTGACTCACCTTAATCTCACCTTAATACCACTGTTTGACGTTAGATTCCTCTCCAGAGAGGAAAAGAATCATTCAGAAATTAGGTGCATAAAGGTTATTAAATTAACATTTAAAATTCTGGTCTTACAAATATTATTTTACTTGTAATTAAATGCCATGAGCAAAACTTTGTGATCGGCAGTATGCTTTGAATCTGTATCCACTTAAAGGACAATAAAATTACTGGGTGAATTCTTATTTTGTTTGTAGGCTTTTCTCCTAGGAATATTCCTTCTGGCTACTGCCACCAACCATAGTATTAAGTCAAAGCGTGATTTTAAAAATATAAAACACATAAAGGTTTCTGCTTCTTGTAAACTTTCCTAACTTGTTCCAATTTCCAAATAACTAAGCATCTATGGGAAACAGGCTAAAATGCCAACAGTAATCTCTCCTTGGAGCTTCAAGAATTGAGCTACATTATTTGATATCAGTGATACATTTTGAGGTCTCATGTCTTGGGTAATGTAAAAGGAGATCAGAAATGATGACGTTATCAGTGAACTGAAATAAATTTTACCACATACATGAGAAGTGTTCCTAATGCCACTGCATCATTTTAATTAGCAGCTAGAGTTTTGTGTTAAACATGAGTGTTAATCACTCTTGTCGACAGACTTGGTTGCTGCTCTGTACTTTTTGGATGTAGCTCTGGTTAGTAGGGACTCCTGCTCGCTGTTCTGAAACCCAGTCTTACTAACCTAGCGTAAGCAGTAAAGGGCATTTACTGACTCATGTAACTGAGAAGTCCTGGGCAGTTTTGGCTACACACTTAGACAGGCCTTCTTTAAGTGGTGATCACCTCACTGGAACTTCCATTCTACCAGTTTAACAATCCCAACAGAGCTTCTGTTTCCAGTAGTTTTTTTTTTGTTTTGTTTTTTTTGTTTATAAATTCAAGTACTGATTCTCATCAGAATAACTTGGACCACATGCTTTTGGCTGAATGAATAACTATGGCCAATGGGGCAGAACAGTGATTGGCCTGGGCTGGCCCACGTTCCTCTATCTGTATTCCAAGGATGGGAGGAGGAGCAGGTTCTCCAAAGGAAACAAATAGGCCATTATTACAAAGGCAAGGTTTTATACAGATAGTAGATAAGAAAAAACAGAAGATTCTACTGCAGAGATCTTATTTTGACTATTTAAAAAACTTCATTGTCTTCAGTTTTTAAAAGAGCAGTGAAATTATCTCTATTTCCTTATTAAATTAGTTATCCATTTTTAAAATATGTATTGAGCCAGGCAGACATTTCCTTTAACTTCTCTGGGCATATGAATCGTGTGCATGATTTTGACCAAGTGTCAGCAATATTTTATTAGATGATTTTCATCACTCTGGGTAATAAACAGGTGATTTGACTTAGCAGAGTACAGGTGCTATTTTTAATACTTAGTGCTCTCTGGAGGGCTTCCAAATAATAATAGCACCTTTAAAAGCTTTGGATTCCCCAAGGAGCAATAAAATTGTGCTGAGTATTGTCTGTGATAAATAACACATCTCCCTACTCTTCTCTTCTCTATGCCTACTTGAGTAAGCTCCAGATTTCCTGATATTATCTCAGGGTTAATTGCCTAGTGAAGGTCAGTACTTCATTGCCTTCTGTTTTTATGTGTTTCTTTGTGTTTATATTAGGATAATGAGAATGTGATAGGCTTTTTAAAAATATTAAAAATATGGGAAAATAAAAGCATGAACACATCAATAAGGAATATAAGTTAAATTTTTGTTTTCTAAAAGGGAAAAAAACCCTTATTTTATTTTTCCTGATCAGTGGAGTTCAGGGCTTGAGGAAGGAGGATCCCAGAGGAAGAAAGTATAGAGAAGTGACTTCAAAATGCTGAATGGAATTTTCCCTTGAGACCTGGTTGTATTCTAGTGTGAAACAAACAAACAAACAAAAACTAGTTGAAACACCTGATGAAAGACTAAAAGGCAAAACAGAGATTTTGGCAGTCTCACAGAGCTTCTGAGGAGGTAGGACCATGATAGACACTGAAAGCTTTTAACTGAGTCTCCTGAATAGCTAATGCTAGGATAAAAGCAAACTGGAAATAGACCAATCTGAATTGAATCAAGATGATCTGCCTGTACTCTGCCTGCCAGAAGATAAAATCATCTTTGGAGGAAGGTAACATTGCTCAAACTTGTATAATTTTTCATAAACAATGTATCTGTCATTTACTAAAAAAATCAGTAGGCATGCCATGAGATAGGAACAAATGACCAAAAATCAAGACAGAAAAAATAGCCAAAAGTAATAGATTCAGAAGTGACTCAGATATTGAAGTTATCAGGTACAGACATCCAAATATGACTAATATGATCAAGAAAAGACAGAGAATTTAACCAGAGATCTGGAATCTATAAAAGGAATCAAATGGACAACTTCAAACTTAAAATTACAGTAACTGAAATTAAGAAATCAGCAGATGGATTTAACAATGTATTAGAGACATCAGAAGAGAGGATTAGTGACTTGGAAGCTAGGTCAGTAGACAGTATCCAGATTAAAGCACAGAGTGGAAAAAAAGAATGTAAAAGTAAAGAAGATTCCGCAAGAGACATCCTGGGTGGTGTAAAGGTCTGGGCCTGGTCATTGGAGGCCCAGAAGGAGATTAGAGAGAAAATATGTGCAGAAGCAATATTTGAAGAGATACCAGTCAAGAATTTTCCAAAACTGATGAACAACATCAAACGAGAGATTCAAGAAAATCAAATAAAGTACACAGGTATATTACAATAAAACTGCTGAAAAATCAAAGACAAATGCAAAAATCTTAAAAGCATCCAAAGGAAAAAAAGACATTTTCAAAGGAACACCAGTAACTAATTTTTAAACAAACAATGGAAGCTAAAGAATGATGGAATGATATATTTAAAGAGCCAAAGAAAATAATTGTCAATCTAGAGTTCTAAACCCAGTGAACATATCCTTCAAAAAAGGTACTTTTAGAAAAATTAAAATGAAGAGAATTAATTACCAGCATATCTACATTGAAACTGTTAAAAGGGGCTCTACAGCCAGGAGAGAAATGATCCCCCATGAAATTATGGAAATGTAGGAAGGCGTAAAAAGAACCAAAAAGGATAAATATATCAGTAAATATAAATGCATACATACTGTTTAAAACAGTCAAGATAATGTCTAGTGGAGTTTAACTCCCTATAATCAACGATGGGACAATTTAAACATCTATTGGAATAGGAACTGCCGTAGTTGGAATTAAATATTTTAAATCAGTGAGTTCATAATGTTAATAATTATTATTATAATTGGTTACCATAGGAGGATTTTAGTGAACCAACTTATTATTTTTAAAAATAGTATACAAATTTAAAGAATTGCACATTTATTCTGTGTTTCTTACACTACTAAGTTGATATAGATGGGGGGAGTTTTCTCTGGATCATAGTATTCCAGCTAATAACTGAAAATAAATAATTGGAATATCTTATTTTTAATTCTACTGAATTAATGGATCCAGGTATTGAATGTTAATGACTCTGAATATTACAAAAATACAACCAGAAATGGTGTGCCTGCTGAGGGAGGAACATATACCATCAGGCATGAGTTAGTCTTGCCAAAAACAAAACAACAAAAAAATGAACCTGATTCTGGTTAAGCCTCTAGATCTAACTACCAACAAATAGAATTCACAGATAGCATGCATTTTATTTAATATAATACCATAGAAAAAAATCAGACAGTGGACAACCTCAGTTCAAACAAGCCAGCCTCTCCATTGTATAAATAGCAAGGGGGAAAAAAAAGATTTGAGGGAATTTATTGGTAAAATTAACCTTAAAAGACATATTGACCAATCACAGTGTACAGAACTTATTTGGCTCCTGATTTTGAAATACCTGTAAAAATAGTTTTGACATTTGGAGATTTGAAAATTTACAGAATATTTGATGGCATTCTGGCATTATTGTTAATTTTTTATGTTTGAAAATAATATTATGGTTAGATTTTAAAAATATACTTATCCCTTAGAGATACACCCTAAATAGTATGTGACAAAAAATTATAGGAGATATGATATAATATTTGGGGTTCTCTTTAAATTAATATGCTTGAAGGAAAAGTGGGTGGGAATAGAGATGGAACGAGACTGACCATGAACTAATAATGATCATTGAACAAAGGATATGGGGATTTTATTAATTCTACTTTTTTATCTGTTGGAATTTTCCATAACAAAAAGCTTGAAAAATAAAATATATGTAGAAATTACATATATTGATGTAAAAAGCATCAATAACACGTAAGATGGCAGTGAGGTATGAGGTAAATAAAGTTAAAATGGTATAAAGTCCTTACTTAGAAAGTGGTAAAATATTAATTATGATAGATCCTAGTAAGTCAAGGAAACAAATTTTAATTTTAGGGTAACCACTTAAAGAATGTATAATCAACAAGCTGAAAGAGGAAAAAAGTAGAATAATAAAAGACCTTTATTTAGTTGAAGATAAAGGGAAAATTAAAGAATAAAGAACCACAGGCCCAATAAAGAACATATTAAGGTGGAGATTTAACACAAATGTAACAGTAACTACATTAATGTGAAAGGACTAAATACTTCAGTTTAAACAATTTTAGACTGGATTATAAAAAGAAGACAACTATATGCTGACTATCCTAGGCACACTTTAAGTACAAAGCCATCTAAAGTTTAAAGTAAACAAGAAATACCATACAAGCACTGACCAAATGATGCAGTGTAGCTACGTATATGTATGCAAATAGCACTACCTCAAAAATTTAAAAAGTTAGCAACTAGTAGTACTAAAACAAGACATATGCAGATCCTCAAACTTGGTTGGGATTTTACCATTCCTCTTTTGATAATTAACAGAACATGCAGGGAAAATTTCAGTAAACATATAAATGACTCAAATACCACATTTAACAAACTTGACCTAATTGTAATAGATAGAAATAACCTGTATAGAAAACACCAACTGAGGAACATAGACTTTTTAAGTACACAAGAAACATTTGGCCAATAGTCTGTATGCCTAGACATAGGCATTTCTCAACAAATCTCAAAAGATTGAATACATAGGGTTTATTTTCTGATCACAGTAATGTTAAAGTGGAAATCAGCAACAAAGTGAAAATGAGAAAATTCCAGTTTTGAGGAAGTAACTGGTATTATTTTCTTCATGTGTCAAGGTAAATAATCACAATGAAAATTCGAAATATTTTTAAGTGATAATGAATATGCAACATATCAAACCTTGTGGATTGGAGCTAAAGCAGTACTTACAGGGAAACTTATAGCCTTAAATTCCTATATTAGGAAAAAAGGAGGAATGCTAATATCAGTGATTAAACATCAGTCTCCGGGATCTAAACAAGCAAAATAAACTCAAGGAAATTAAAAGAAAATAAATAGAAGTGCAGAAATTATTGAAACAGAAAACAAACAGTAACAAAAATAAATAGAGCCAAAAATTATTTCTTCGAAAAAGCTAACAAAACTTTTTAAATTCTGGTAAGAATTATTAAGAAAAGAAAAAAAAGAAAGAAAAAGAAGAAAAAAAGATAAGGCACAAATTTGCTAAAATCACAATTGCAAAAAGAATTACAGTATAAATATTAAAAGATGATAGAAAGATATTACCAAGATTTTATGCCAATAAATTTGAAAATGTAAATGAAATGGTTAAGTTCCTTAAAAATACACTAACATTGATATAATGCATTTCAGAAAATCTGAATTAGTCTATATCTATAAAGAAATTAACTTCATAATCATACATCTTCTCACAAAGAAAATAGGAGTTAAATTCACTAGCAAGTTCTTCTAAATATTAAGGAAGGAACAATCAGGTATAAATTCACAGTAGGCCAGCATAACCTTGACCCCAATGCCAAGAGGGATATTAAAACAAAGGAAATTCGCAGTCCAATTTTTCTTACGAAATGAATGTAAAAATGCTAGCCAAAACATTAGTAAAAATTAGTAAATCAAATTCAGTAATGTATAAAAAGTATAATATACCACTACTATGTGGGGTTAATTTGAGGAATGCAAGTTAATTATTTGAAAATCAATTAATGCAGTTTACTATATTAATAGAGTAAAAGTGTAAAACCTTCCCATCATCTCAATAGATGCGAGAAAAAACCTTTTGATAAAATTTAGCACCTGTTTCTGATGAAATTTGATAAAATGGGAATAGAGCAGTACTTCCCTAATCAGATACATGGTATCTACAAGAAAGCAACAGAGAACCTCATACTACTTAATGTTGAAATATTGACAGCTTTTTTTTGTTGAGATTGTGAGTAAGATAAAGATATATTATTTCCATTTTTATTCATCATAGTGTTGGAGACTCTTGCAAGTTCAGTAAGGTAAGAAAAATAGACTGTCTTCATAATCTTGGGGTGTGTAAGAATCTGTATTTTTAATAAGCCACGAAGGTGATTCTTATGCATGACCAGTTTGGGAAACCTCATGACTAGACTTCACTAAAATGTGATTTGCTATTTCTTTTGAAGTGGCCACAATCTAAAAGTAGGGAATATATAAGGGGAATCTCATTTCTGCTCTGGAATGGGGTTGCCATTGTCAACACATTAAATCAATCAGATTGGTTGTGGATTTTGCCACTTTCCTTTTAAAATTGTTTCTATTTAGAAATAAGGTGTTTACCAGATCTCTTGCTAATAATTTTAACTGATCAGAAACACATAATTCCCCATATACATTGTAGCAACTTTCTTTTATTTACCTATAATTCAATTCAAAATGTTAATGGGAGTTTAATAAATTTAATTTTCTTTTGTACAGATGGGATTCAAATGCAGCTGAACCCTTTTCACTGTCAATAGTTAGGATGTAGATACATGCCATAGGTTAGTTAGATTATAGACCTTGAAAAATAATTATATATAATAAAAGTCTAGTGTAATGCGTTTAGTTTCTATGATAAATGTCACCCTCACTATCCTGGCATTACCAAACAGTGACATTATTTTATTGATCTTGTTTTTCATATTTCTTCTTTTTTCTTCTATTTTGGTTACAAAATAATACCTACTCTTAAAATCAGAGCATATAAAGTAATTGGCAAAATTCCCTCTACTTGCACCCCAAACCCATTCCTCATAAGTAATCACTGTAAACATTTTTATTCTTTTTATTTATGTATTTTTATATTGTTTTCACTGAGTCATCACCTTTCTGTCTAAATCTTTCAAAATTCAAGTGTATATACTGAGACTAAGTTTATTCTTTCTGTCAAATTCGATAAGTGGGCAGTCAGTCCGCTAAACTCTAAGTATTTGTAATGCTTATTATTTTGCCATGTTCTGTTTGTTTGTTTAAAAGATTAAGCAGCACTTTGGGGAAGGAATGATAACCACCAATATTCTGTAATAGTACTGTTCCTTTGTTCCTAGAATATCACATACATAGTCCCACAAATAAATTTGTTCTCATCTTGAGTGAATCATAGGCTGGAACAAGTAATGCACATACTAGTGCTGATGGAAAGTGGATGAGGAGTGAGCAATGCAGTTTACAATGTGTTACACTAAGAGTGATGACAATGTTGTTTTATAAAAAGACACTATATATTTAACATAAACATATTTTAAAGTTTTTTGTTCCACAATTCCATAAGGCATAAACATCTGACAATGACCATTGTGGAATATGATTAAGAATCATGACAGTTTTTGAAAGAGAAGTATTATTTTGATTGACACTGACCTCTCAGAGTATAGTAAAGAAAAAGCATCAGCTGATTGGGAAGTACATTGTATATACCAGATCAAATACTGCAGCTTAGGACTTTCTATGTAAAATGAACCCAAGCCCCTTACCCAATTCATTACCAATTCCTAAATATCTCTTAGATTTGTTATAATTCTACCATAGCTACTATTCCCATCTTAGTTCAAATTATCACCATTACTGTAGTAGCCTCTTGACTAATTCTCTTGTATCCACTTTTGTTCTGCTTCAAAACATTTTTCAAATGTAGCCTGAGGGAGATTTTCAAAATGCTAGTTTGATCAAGGCATTGCCCCGGTGGAAACCATTCCACCATTCAAAAACCTAACAAGGCTCCTGTCTTTCTCTTTTGATTCTTTTCATATTATCTCCCTTAGCTCTCTGAACTCCTCTGCCCTTTCTCCTCCTCAACATCACCCTCCTCCCTCCTGCCACGAGTCTTTACACATTCTTGATCCTTTGGCCTCTGGAATTTTGCTTCCTTCATCTCCACTGAGTTAATTCCATCTCCTCAGATTTCAACTCCAGTGTTTCCTACAGTTTAGGCCTTTTATTACAGTCTCTCTCTTTGGTACCTGCCACTAACCTGTGTTAAGATTTCATCACTGCCTCTCCAACAAGACCATCAGCTCTGTGAGTTCAGAAACTATGTTTGTTGATGCCCATTTACCAGCTCAGCCTGGCATATGCCGAATGCTTAATAACTGTTTGTTGAATGCATAAAGAATGTGTGTAAATTTTGTAAATTGAACAGGAGATGAATTACTGCAGCTGAAGATGTTATGTTGCTAATTATAGGAAATAACTTTAAAGGGAAGTCAAGGGCAGAAGTTCTGATGAAATGTAAATTAAAGGACTGAATTTTCACAGGGGCTCAGAGGGGTTAAGAAACTTGCACATGGATGGGAACACAGCTACTAAGTGATAGAGCTAGAATTTTAATCTGAATTTACCTGATAGCACTGCTGTTTTCAAGAGCAGTTACATGTATAAATGCTTTATGTAGACACTAAGCATGGCGAGTTCTGTATACTCTATCCCTGTCCTGAAAATTCATGAGGACCATTATGAATATTAAAGACTGACAATTCCTGGAGTAAGGAAAGTTGTTGAACTTAGTATAACCCAGTGTCTCTTTCATTCGGTGATACCCATGAATAGAATTTGCCTTGACAAGTACCTCTGCACATTTCCTCATTTATCCTTTTGTCCTGCCATTTGCTTTATGTGTTCTGACACTGATTATAATTCAATTGCTAAATAATTCTTTACAAAGAAGACATTTGCCAAATACTTGAGAAGATGACTTCCCCCTGTTCAAGAAAAAGCATTAAGTCTTTTAAAATTAATTTGTCCTAACTTGGGGGCAAGTGTCTGGAGACATGAACCTCACTTAACCTTCTTGCTTTGAAATTATGTTCTCCCCCCCACATTATTTAGGCTACCAAATTGCACATGATGAAGCGCCACCAGACCTGGAATAGCAGTAAAAATCAGAACATTGTATCTGTTTTTCATGAGAAAAAGGAGACATTTGGTTAAACTTGGTCCAGTTACCAATGTTAAAACATACCAGTGTCACTTTCAATATTTACTGAAGAATAAGACTTATCTATCAATAATACCACATCTGTTTTATTTTTAGCTTATTTCATTTAAAAATTAATTTCTGCTAAACAGTACTTGGTACTAGGGAAATTTGCCAAGACTCATTTCTTTAGAATGGAACATAAGTCTTTCAAGATATGCATATACTATACTTCTCCAAATTTCTCATAAGTTTAAATATCTAGGTTTTATGTCCTTAGGAAGAGAATTTTACCATGGTCTATTCTTCTATACCAGGTATATTTATATATACCTCAATATAGGTATATTGGGAAAAATCTATGCATATCTACAAGCTGACAGAGGGTGCCTTTAAGGATTTTTAGCCTACATATGACTGCATATTCCAGAAAGCCCCACAACTATGTGATTTTGAATTTGTAATAATTCAACTTGTTCTTCTTGTGTGCGTAAAAGTGTTCTTATAGAAATATGTTAAAGTTCATCCAAAAGAATTGGGAGGAATTGAGTCTAAATTCAACTTTTCCCCCTGAATTAACTGCTAAAAATATAAATAAATATTTAGATGTGCCTGACTACACATATTTATTCAAGAATAGACGTTGGGGCATAAAGGAGGACTAGACATTGTCCCTGCTTTGAAGAAGCTCACCTAGGGGGATGTAAATGGGTAGAACTACTATGGAAAACAGTATAGACGTTCCTCAAAAAATTAAAAATAGAACTACCACAAAATCCAGCAATTCTAATTCTGAGTATTCTTCCAAAGAAAACAAAAACAAATGCTACTTTAAAAAGATAAATGCACCCTTTTGTTCATTGAAACATTATTTACAATAGCCAAGAAAGATATGGAAGTAACCTGTGTTCATTGAGGGATGAATGGATAAAGATGTGGTATGTAAACACACACACACACACACACACACACACACACACACACACACACGCTATTACTGAGTCATAAAAAAATAATGAACGCTTGCCATTTGCAACAACATAGATGGACCTAGAGAGTATTATGCTAAGTGAAATAGTCAGAGAAAGGCAAATACCATATGATTTCACTTACACATGGAGTCTAAAAAACAAAGCAAATGAATCAATATAACAAAACAAACTCATAGATACAGAGAACAAACAGGTGGTTACCAGAGGGGATGGGAGTGGGAGTTGGGATGTGAGTGAAATAGGTGTGGGAGGTTAAGAGGTACAAACTTTCAGTTATAAAATAAATGAGTCATGGGGATGAAATGTACAGCATAAGGAATATATTGTAATACCTTTGTATGGTGACAGATGGTAACTAGACTTACTGTGGTGATCATTTTGTAACGTATAGAACTATCAAATCACTATGCTGTATACCTGAAACTAATAGTGTTGTATGTCAATTATACTTCAATGTAAAAAAAAGAAGAGGTTCACCTACATGCAGACAGATAGACAGCTATGCACATACTACACTGGTTAGGTGCCATGGATTAGGGGTGCGTAGTGAGAGCAAGGCGCTGTGGGAACACCTGAGGGGGGCACTTGTCTCACACAAGATCTGGAACTCAGGCTGGGCTTCCTTGAGAAAGTCACATCTAAGTTGAGACTTCTGTGTCTAACAGTTTTGATATGGTGAAGAAACTGAAAGAGGAGCACCTGTGTCCCCCTTAGTTAATTGGAAAAAGAATCTGTAATTGTTTTTGTAGTGAGCAGAATTTTTATGGCAGCATTTTTGACTATCTATGGTTAGAAAAGAAGAAATGATGCTGTCTTTTTCTGGCTGTAGTTTGCTTTGTCTGATTTCTTTGTACTTTACCCCCTTTTTTTTTCTGTGAACCTATATAGACCCACATGAAAATTTTCTCTACCCAGTTTCGTATCTGATCTCGAAGAAGATATTTTTAGAAATTTAGTGGTGTGTTTTGTGTGTGAGGGGGTGTGTGTAAGAATAGTCTCAGCTTTGTTGGAGTGACTGTCTGACCTGTGATCCCTTCTCCATTCACCCAAAGGGCTGGTACCTACACTTGCGTCTGCCCAGTGTGACCCTCTGAAACTGGACTATTCACCGTTCCTTCTTTGTAGGACACTGACAGCAGAGGCTAGTGGCCTAATATGGCCTGCAGATATATGTGTTTTAGATGAGAAAATTTCAATGAAAATCTGAATTTCTACCATTATAGAGCGAGCATTGAGAAGCAGCAGGAGCTCTGCTTATTTCAGGCCGTTTACTCCCAACTCATTGTTCCATACCTGGTCAGCTTCACGCCTTTGATTATCTGCCTGGCCTCTGTAGGTTTGAATCGGTAACTCTTTATTTATAGTTGTGGCTGATTAGACCAGGTGTGGACTGATCTTGACCTTGGTTGGATTAATAAATTTTTTTTTCTGGTCATTTTGAAGTGGTGCACAAGTGGACACTACTTGGTTTCTATTAAGTTGCAAAGAGATACTAATTTTTGGCCATGCCAGTACCAAAGCCAAGAAAACTCATCTAAAGATAGGGGCATTAGGGCAAAGGTTCCAGAAAGTGGAGAAATGAGACCCTTTAGTCCCAGAGGGAGTGTGAGTGTGTCAGCACTAGACCTGAATGATTTCCCACTTCCTGGCTCTGGATCCTCACGAGGCCTGGCTATACTTCCTATCCTTGTGCTGTGGGATATCTCTAATTCCTTATCCAGATTCCTATTTTATTTGAGCTCCTCAACTGGATTTATGGTTTCTGTAATTAAATGAATCCTAATGAAGAGGCTTGCACATATTTTTATGATATTTTGGTTTGAGTGGGAAAATGGGACGTAGGTGTCCAGTAATTTGTCATGAATACTCTTAGTTTTATTAGAACAAAATCTTGTTCGTCGTTGAGTAATAATTGTAATCACTGTGTAATCATTGAGTAAGCTGCTCTAGTTGAGCATTAGAAGCCTCTAGGCTACTCTGTTGGATTAGCAAAACAAAATCTTGACGTCATTGAGTAGGTTTTCTCCTTTAGAAACCTCTGGGTTCAAGCCTTCCCTGAGATGTTGTATCTATTCTGGAGTTGTTTGAGATTCCTTTGTGAAGAACTGATTCTGAATAAGCTAGAAAATTGCTGGACTTCTTAATTTTATGTTTTTTTTAAAAAGCATTATATAATGTATTTTATATTTATAAATCCATATATTTGTAACATAATAAACTAAACACCCATAAATCCACCATCCAATTTATGGACTGTAAATTACCATCTACTCATTTCCATTCCAACAATAGGCATTGTACTGAGGGAATTGTTGTACTGGATGCATTTTCCACTTATCCTTCCTTTGCTTTTTCTTTTCTTGTGTAAACTAATTTTGTCACATGTGTATATATCCCTAGACAAGATTTATTTTAGTTTTTGAGCATTATAAAAATGGCTTTATACCATATGTCAGTGCGTCCCAACTCCTTCACATCTTGGCATGCACTGAACTTGAAAATATTGTACAGTGCCTTGGGATAAATGCTATCTATGTTCCACTAAAAGACTCTGGCCACTCCAGCTTCTATTCACCCTCAAAACTAAGGGGATCAGTATGTTAGGATCTTTGTAACCTAGTCACTGAAGCATATCACTTAGAAAGCACTGCTGTTAGGCATATGCTGTTTCTACTTGATTTTTTGTCTCTAAGATTTATCCCTGCAGATGCCTGGCACTGTAGGTCATTCCTTTTCACTGCTGTATAATATTCTGTGAACATACAAGCATTTCCATCTAATTCGTTTAAACCCCTTCTTTGCTTTTTATTTACCCTAGGGATCATGCCAGCCTACCAAGACTTATAGAAAACTGATAAACTTGATCTAATGTTTTCCTAGGATTCAAAGAGTTGCTTTTAAATTTTAGTTTTAAAAATCTGTTCAGTTTTTTTATTGGATCTGAGAGTCTATGACAACAAGAGATAGAATCAGTTTGATTTTTATGTAAGATACAACCTTCTCTACTTAATTACATTATTGGGATACAATAGCAGTATATGCCAGTGAATCTGCCTTAGATCAGTGGAAATTTAGTTTAGGGAGCAAATCAAGGAGTACTAAATTATGAGTATTTCATAATATCATCACTGTTTTTGATATTTAACATGTATTGGGATCTGAAATGAACTGTATGATTAGTTCAGCAGTGGCAAATATATTTCACTTCATGTTCCAAGTCCATTTACTTGGTAATATTTGGCTGGAAAAGTGTTTTAAGTCCATGTCAGGGCTCTCTGGTTAAGAATTCAGTGATCCGGCGAAAAAGAACATGAAAGTGAATATATGTAGATTCATGTATGAATGAAAAACTGTGCTGTACACTGGAAATTGACATAACATGGTAAACTGACTAAAACTCAATAAAAAAATTATAGCTCTGTTTTTATCTCTATATATTAGATTTTTAAAAAGCATTGTATAAAAAGAATTATACAAAATGCACATTTTTGTGTCTGGCTTATGCTCAGTTTAATGTTCATGACATCTGTCCATATTAGTGTGTTTATCACTAGTTTATTCCTTTTCCTTGCTGAGTGTTCTATCATAAAGATATAAAAGATATACATAAAAGATATCCTATAATTTGTTTATTCATTCATCTGCCAGTGGACATTTGGTTTTTTAAGAGTTTTTGACCATTATGAATAAAACTGCTATAAATAATTATTCAAAAAAAAAAAAAGAATTCAGTGATCAGTTTTGGATGTTTGTCCTAAGTTTGAAAAATGGGAGTAAGGACATACCTGCTGCATAGTCCCTCCCTGATCTAGTGTTTTCATTTGCTTCTCTTTTTATGATTATCTTGAAACTGTCTTCATCATCTGATTATTATTAAGTTTGTAGATTACGTCTTTTGGAAAACAAAATCATAATTAAATCAAAAAGTCAAAGAGCATCATATAGTTGTACTCTTTTCTCTGGCCATTTATTATGGTCTCTAATTACCTTCACCACAGGATACTTTTCTCACAAGTGTCCAAAATACTCCACTCCTTTGGTAAAGTATATTTTACCACCATTATTGATCCCCAAACTGGAAAATAGATAAAATGCCCTTTAATATCCTCAGTTTCTGGGTTTTGAACTGTGCTTTGCATAGATTTTGTTCGCTATAATTTAAAACATTTAGAGTAACAAAGCTTCCTTAGACTTTCTAGAGCCTATTAAACATTGTTTTTAAGATAACATCTTTTCTTGTCCTTCATTTATGAATATTTGGTCAGGAAATGGTCGTAAAAAGCTTCACATCCCAATTGAATAATGCATTCTCCAAAGCAGCTGCCAAGTGTAAATACCACTGATATACATTCATGCATATGATAGTGTATAAATAACCAGGAAAGCATAGCAAAGGTCAATCAATTATGTATAGGTCAGAATGCTTTCCATCTGGATTGAGTCATTTTAGCAAATGACATCATGTGTCCTTTGGAGTCTATTGTGAAATGTGGATTGAGTCATTATAGATTGGCTTCTTCTCTGGGCTACCAGGGTAGCAGTGGTAAGGCTCCATAAATAAATGTATTGGACTCTGCAGGAGCAGATAAGTATAATTAGGGTGTAGTGATGAAGGCTTCCTATTCTGTAAAGAAACTTGGGCTCTGTCTACTAATTTCTAGTTTCTTATCCTTCTTGGCTGATTTTTTTTTTTTAAGATCTTGAAGACAAAGGAGTTGGAAATGAACCAGATACTCTTTATATAACTGTGGTGGATGTCTTTCCATGAAATTGCCAGCAGGGAATCAATAATAATAAATCTGGTACCCTTCTAATCTCTTAACTTCACCATTGCTCTTTTGGAATGGGGCTATTTGGACCCTGTAAATTTGTTTTAGAATTTCTGCTTGATCTTCTGGGGAGTGGTCACACCAGATTTCCAGAATCTCGAGTGGCTGATGGGATGTGATGTTGTGTGAGGTGGGAAGCGTTGTTGTTGGCATTTTCAAGTTGGCACAACAGGAGCTGAATTTAGCTTATAGACAAAGTGATAAAAGGAGCTGCCAAGTCCAGTTATTTCTGATTAGTCTGGGTTTGAGGAGGTAAATGTTACTTGACAGAATTTAATGTGTGATTTTTCCCTTCCTTCAGAATATTTTGGAAATGTTAAAAAGTTGTTGACTTTTTAAAAAGTAGAATGACTTAGAATGAAGAAGGAGTCAAAATTGCTGTTATGTTTTGTAGACATTTATGGTTGGAATCTAAGTTTGGTTCTGAGCTCTTGGAAGGAAGACGGCTCGGGCATTCTTAGCAAAGATGAAAAGAAATGGTCCTTGCTTAAAGGAAGCTTATAGTCCAGTGGAAAGATGGATAAGCAAACAGATTGCTACAGTATAAAATGATAGCTGCTCTAATAAGAGGTATGTATAAATCCAGGCAACATTGATATTTCTGTCACCTATTTATATTACATTATTCTTTATTTATTTGAGCCTTAACTGGCTAAGAAATATGCCTACACTTATTCTTATTATCAAGGTATATTGAGAGTGAACCATAGCCTTTCAAAATGACTAGCCTGTGTTTTGCAACTGAAAGGCAATGTGGCTGCCCTCTTCTTGGAATAGTATTTATTATTCTGCCCACAACCCGAAGCCTAACTTCATTTCAATAAAACTCCATAGGTACCTGAGGACTCTTCTTTAATTATATCTACTGGACAAAATCCCCAATTGTTAAAAGATGAATAAACAGATCAAGTTGTCAAGTTGTCAAGTTACAGTTGTTTTTTGTGGTACCTAACAGCTGACTGCAAGATTTTGTCTTCTTTCCTCCACTATTGGTTGGCTGAGATGACAGTCTGTGATTGGATCAGTCAGCTGATTCACCAAAAGGGGCCTGTTACACCAACCTGTCTTTTATAATCAGGATCACGAAAGTGCCAGCAAGTAGACTTCTGTTTATATCTTATTTTATAGAACTACTCCTAGCTTTAAGGGTGCTGAAATAAGGGAGTTGTGAACAGAGAATGAGTTAGCCAATCAGTGTTTGCCAAACTTTCAATCTTATCCAAATAAAATCACTGTCAATAAATGTGATCATACTGTTTCTTACTATTTTTCAATGTGTTTTTCCCCTTTAATAAAATCATGAATTTTTTCATGTTATTAAATATTCTGCTACATAATTTTCAGTGTCTACGCAGTATTTCACTTTGTGGTTATACCATAGTTAATTTGAACAGTCTTCTTTTGTTTAAAATTTAGGATTTACAGGTTTTGCTTTTATAAAATAAGTAATATGATGATGAACATTCTTGTAGCTCTATCTTTTTCAGAATTCTTTTGACCTTTCTTTTCATTTTGATTCTTTCTTTTTTTTCAAATCTGCAAATAATGATATAAATAAATAACCAGATTTTTAGGCAACCTCTTTATACAGGGTCTGGGGAGAGGGATTCTTTAATTAATTCTGATAACCTAGATTGTATTTACAAGATGCAAAATATCTTATGGCTTTGATGAAATTGGAGAAGCAGTTGGCACATTCAGAGACAGGATAGGGAGGAGGGAAGTGATCTATTTTCTGATGAAATCAATTTTATCAGTTCAGATAAAGTGGCTTAATGACTTTTGCAGGTGTGGTCAAGGAGATCTGGCACTTTGCTGGTTCAAAATCCCTCCTGCTTAAAAGTATATTTTCATCTGGCTTGTATTTCTTTTTGTACAAAGGTTGTCAAATGGGAGTGTGAAGGTAGTTCATCTCACAGCTCGTTTGTCAGAATGTATAGTGGGCATATTGAGGTTGAAAGCCTGGCATCCACACCAGCTGGAAGCAGAAGCTGCAGAGAAGCTTGGCTTCCAAGGGAGTAATAGGGGAAATGCTGACACTCTCCCCGCTCCTGTCATCATTGCTGTAGTCTTTGGGAGGGGATTAATGATGCCTTCCCTGGTCTGAGAACTAACAGTGGATCAGCAAAGCTGAGCATAGGGCAGGGAGTTCTGGTACTTGCTCAGTACATTACCTCTTATAACAGAGTTTTAAATGTCAACGCTTTTTATAATGTATATGAGGAATCCTAATTGAGAAGCTGGCCCATATACTTAAACTATATGCAACTATGTGTTTCCTTTTTTGATATTGCAAAATAAAGTTAATTTTTAAGGTGAATATTTTATGGCCTGCTTTCTGTTACATGCCAGACAAATTGAGGGTGATGGAAACCGATGTGTGGTGAAGATAAAAGAGCAGTGTTGACCTTTCGGTAAATCATTCATCACAGTGCTTCATCTGTAAGTGGTTTTCCAGTTGTAGCTCATGTTTGCTAATCACTGTATTTGATTCTCAATTCTACAGGGGCTGATTTTCTTGATGTGGGTTGCCTTTTTTTTTCTTTCTTTCTTTCTTTCTTTTTTGTTTTTTAAATTTTGGTTATTGCTGTTATAGCTATTTCATTACCTATTATTTCCTCCACCAGAGGGGGCTTGTGGACAGAGAGAGGTAATGGGAATTAATAATTCAGTTCCCATTTTCTGCTCTTCATTGTGCCTTGCAGGGTTTCTTCTCGGTAGCTGAGATGAACTTTAAGCATTCCATTCACCTACTCTCCTTTGAATTTTATTGTTCCCAATAAAATTAAGTTACAAGATGACTGTGTTTGGCAGTGGCCAGAGAAAAGAATAGTTAACTGGGGTGGTCTAACACCAGAGTGATTTTTGGCTTCTCTGTTGATCAAAGTCTCATCTGGGGAAACCAGAGGGGAAAGCAAGAATAGCTTCTTAGTTTAACCCTGGGTAAAATACTAAGAACTATGGAATTCATTATAGTCGGAGCATAAATCTGTATCTTGGACCTGACGTAGATCCAAGGCTGAGCATCTGGTAGAATGTAATTTGCCAACATCATGGACATCTCTGTGCTCTTTGTTTCTTGATCCTTCTACCTGATTCTGGCCAACCCCTAGAGTTCAGAAGTATGTTTAATAAAGAAGGCCCTTGTAGGGCTGAATCGTCTTGCAAGATACGGAGCCCAGAATGGACATGTCCTGGCATCTAGTCTAGGTGAGGACTCTCAAGTGAAAGATTCTGCCTTAGGACCAAGAGAAATTAACCTTTGTCCATTAGGGAATCTGACCAGTTATAGTGCTGTGCTGATTAGCTCTACAGAGGTTGTTTCTTAATTATGTATTTTAGGGTCTATTATTAAACTAGGGACTCTGTCTCTTCTCTGGGGACAGGAAATGTTTTGATATTTTGATTGCAATTAGGTGGAAACTGAGAAAACTAATAGGCAGAAACGAATCAGAAATGTTTTATGGTCTCTTTTTTCCCAATCAAATGCAGTATCAAGCAATATCCAGATATTAACTGCACTCTGCATTGCAGCTAAGCCTGTAAGCGCATGACCATGAAGCCATTCTGGAAGAGAGAGAGAGAGTGTGTGTGTGTGTGTGTGTGTGTGTGTGTGTGTGTGTGTGTGTGTGTGGTAGGGTCGACGTGGGGGTGCATGACCTTTTTTTTTTTTTACTATTTCATGAAGGCAGAAATCATAGGCTTATGGCTGCAGCCAATCAGAATATTTTTACCTCATTTTAGATAACAAAGAACACATTTCTTTATATTCTTTTACAGAAACACACACCAAAAAAACCAAGAAACAGTATTTCTAAACAACAGCATCCCTTAAAAGGGAATTTTCAGAAGTTACTCTTTTTCTTCCTTTGTTGGCAATAGAAAGCCAATCTTCGGGGAAGGGACACTTAATTCCCAGAAAAACAGGCAACAGTCATAGTGTGTTAATATCAGATGCTTCTCATGAGAAGAAATAATTCTCACTTGGTGATGACATTTTAGACTTTGAAGATTTTCTCAAGTGTCTTCCGTAACAATATGGTATAGTAGTTGGCCTGAGAGGAGGCAGAAATGAATTAAAATGAATTTCTGAAATCCTGCTTATTGAAAATGCTGATGCTGTTGAGTGTTACTTCTCTCACCTTCCTTCTCCAGATCCACCAACTTATCTAGACTCACATCTACCTTTGTCCCTTTTCAAGACTCGGAGATTAAGAAGGATTTCCTGTGTCTTCAGACTTGTTCTTCAATGCTCCCTTCACCTTTTTCTCTTCTCTATCATGTAATACAGTAAGCAATAGCCACATGTGGCTGTTTACATTCAAATTAATTTAAATTAAACAGTGAAAAAATCAGTTTCTCAGTCACACTGGCCTCATTTCAAGGGCTTGTTAGGCACCTGTGGCTATTGGCTCTCTTATTGGACAGTGTGGGTGTACTGCATTTCCATATCATAGCAAGTTCTGTTGGACAGCGGCTGCTCTGATTTTCTTGACTATCCCACTAAAGATATCATGCCTCTGTCAACCTCTCAGGTGGTGGCTGTTTTTACTCTGTGTCTGGAGTGGAGTCAGTGTCTTCTTCCATCGTCACTGTCACTTCTAGACAACTTATTTTCATCCACAGGAGCCCTTTTAAAGCACGTGATATCAGCCTAGCCTACTGCCTACCCCTCTGAATTTATTGAAGATTTTACTCTGTAGTTCACTGTCTTTGTGCCCATCCCTCTCCTGCCATCATTCTAGGTAAAACTATCCACATAGAATACTCATATCTGGCCTCTTTGAAATTCTCACTTGCAGATTTATCTTTTTCTATCTCATGGCCATACCCCTGGCCAGTGGCTCTCAGTCTAGGAAGTACCACTCTCCTAGGAGCATTTGCAAATGTGAGAGGTGCTACTGGCCTTTAGAGGGCAGGAGCTAAGGATGCTAAATATCTTTCAGTGTGTGGGATGGTCTACGCAATGAAGAATTATTTCACCTTAAATGCAATAGTGCCCTTGTTAGGAAACACTGTGCTAACCTTCAGAAAACAATGTACATACCGTAACTTAAAATACTTTATTGCTAAAAAATGCTAACCATCATTTGAGCCTTCAGTGAGTCTATAATCTTTTTGCTGGTGGCGTGTCTTGCTTGTCTTGATGTTGATTGCTGTTGACTAATCAGGATGGTGGTTGCTGAAGGTTGGGGTGGCTGTGGCAATTTCTTAAAATAAGACAACAATGAAGCTTGCCACCTTGATTGACTCTTTCACTAACGATTCCTCTGTAGTATGCAGTGCTGTTTGATAGCATTTTACCTACAGTAGAACTTATTTCAAAATTGGAGTCAATCTTTTCAGACTCTGACTCTGCTTTATCAACTAAGTTTGTATAATATTCTAAATTGTCATTTCAACAGTCTTCACAGCATCTTCACCAGGAGGAGATTCCATTTCAAGAAACCACTTTCTTTGCTCATGAATAGGAAGCAACTCCTCATTTATTAAAGTTTTATCACGAGACGGTATCAATTCAGTCACATCTTCAGGCTCCTCTTCTAATTCTAGTTCTCTTGCTTTTTCTGCCACATCTGCAGTTATTTGTTCCACTGAAGTTTCGAACCCCTCAGAGTCATCCATGCGGGTTAGAATCAGTTTCTTCCACGCTCCTGTAAATGTTGATATTTTGACCTCTTCCCATGAATCACAGATCTTTTTATTGGTATCTAGAGAATCCTTTCCAGAAGGTTTTCAATTTACTTTGCCCAGATCCATCAGAAGAATCACTCTCTATGGCAGCCGTGGTCTTACAAAATGTATTTCTTAAATAATAAAGTCAAATGACTTCCTGATCCACGGGCTGCAGAATGCTTGCTGTGCTGGCAGGCATGAAAACAACATTAATCTTGTTGACCATCTCCATCAGAGCTCTTGGGTGAACAGGTGCATTGTCAATGAGTGGTAATATTTTGAAAAGAATCTTTTTGGTGGGGGGGGCAGTAGGTTTCAGCAGGGCTTCAGATTCTCAGTAAACGATGTTGTCAACAGACATACTATCATCCAGGCTTTATTCTTCTATTTATAGAGCACAGGCAGAGTTGACTTAGCATATTCTTAAGGGCCTTAGGGTTTTTGGAATGGTAAATGAACATTGGCTTCAACTTAAAGTTAATAACTACATTAGCCCCTAGCAGGAGAGTCAGCCTGTCCTTTGAAGCTTTGAAGTCAGGCATTGACTTTTCCTCTCTAGCTATGAAATTCCTAGGTGGTATCTTCTTTCAATATAAGGCTGTTCCCTCTACACTGAAAATCTGGTGTTTGGTGTAGTCATCTTCATCAATTATCTTAACTGGATCTTCTGTATCAGCTGCTGCAGCTTCTACACCAGCACTGGCTGCCTCACCTTGCACGTTTGTGTTATAGAGAAGGCTTCTTTCCTCAAACCTCGTGAACAACCACAGCTGGCTTCAGACTTGCCTTCTGTAGCTTCCTCACCTCTCTCAGCCTTCATAACACTGAGAGTTAGGGCTTTGATCTGGATTAGGCTTTGGCTTAAGGGAATGTTGTGACTGGTTTGATCTTCTATACAGACCCCTAAAATTTTCTCCAGATCAGCAGTTAGGCTATTTCACTTTCTTAGCACTTGTGTGTTCACTAAATAGCACTTTTAATATCCTTCAAGAACTAACTGTTCCTTTGCTTTCACACCTTGGCTAACTGCTTGGCACAAGAGGCCTAGCTTTTAGCGTGGCTTAGCTTTTGACATGCCTTCCTCACTAAACCTAACCTTTTCTAGCTTTTGCTTTAAAATGAGCGATGTGTGACTCTTCCTTTCACTTGAGCATTTAGAGGTCATTGTAGTGTTATTAACTGGCCTAATTTCAGTATTGTTGTGGCTCAGGGAATAGGGAGGCCTGAGGAGGGGGAGAGAGACGTCTGGTCAGTGGAGCAGTCAGAACACACACA
Organism: Vicugna pacos; assembly: GCF_048564905.1. Taxonomy (NCBI): domain Eukaryota; kingdom Metazoa; phylum Chordata; class Mammalia; order Artiodactyla; family Camelidae; genus Vicugna; species Vicugna pacos. Next base: position 30,492,538 of record NC_133003.1, on the reverse strand, counting down.
ACATTTGTTGATTAAGTGTCTTGTATGAGTGTAGTCTCTGGTGCCCTAAAACAATTAAAATGGTAACATCAAAGATCACTGATCACAATGATAATAATGAAAAGTTTGAAATATTACAAGGAAGACCAAAATGTGATACAGGATATGAAGTGAGCAAAATCTGTGGTGAAAATGACACTGTTAGACTTACTCTAATGCAGGATTGCCACAGACCTTCAATTTATAAAATGGACAGTATCTTCAAAGTACAATCAAGCAAAGTGCAGTAAAATGAGGTGTGCCTGTACTCATTATCCCTCTCATGCCCTCACATCCCTTCTTGCCCAGAGTAGGCGTCATGGTTAGTCTGTTCTTAGCTCATCTCTCTGTGTCGTGTTCACCTGGCACAACTCTGACCTCTCTTAGCTTTCTGCCCACTTTGGACCTGAGTGCAGATGAATGGAGAAGAACACAAACCCATGCTGATCACGTGACTTTGAGTTTATGTCCACAAAATTCAAGTATGTCCTCTGCTCTATTTGGCAGTCCTTCATCATTTACCTAATACTTCTACTCTGTGAGACAACAGTTTTACACCTTCCCCTCGACCTCAAACCTCCACCTTCCATCCCCAATTCTCCCACTCTGCTAATTCCATCATTTCATATTAGAAACAATGAGAGGAATCTACCTCATCTCCTCCAGCAAATCTACACTAACCCTGCTTCTATATGCACTGTCTTGGTGCCCCTTTCTGGTACTGTGCACGAACTGTAGAGAACCCTGCAATAGCTCCCTGTCATCCTCAGAATAAATCCAATCTCTTCACCGTAGTCTCAAGGCCCTTCGAGATTTGGTTTATGCTTTTCTTTCTTACCATGTCTCCTATCACTGTCTTTTTCTGTCCCCGTGTGTTCTGGTCACACTAGTTTCTTGCTGTTCTTCATATATGTCAAGCTTATTCTCACCTCAGCATCTTTGTATTTGCTGTGTTGCTTCTTTCTGGAAATCTTTCCCCCTAGATATTTCTATGCCTTGCCTCTTTGTCGCACTCAGATTTCTGTTGAAATGTCATCTCTACGGAGAATTCTTCCTTGACCACTCCACCTAGAGTAATTGTCCTCATGCCCCATCACTCTCTATCTCCTTATCTTGCTTAATTTTTCTTCACAGGACTTATCACTACTAGCCATCATTTTATAAGTTTATATTAATTTGTTCATTGTCTGAATATAACTTTTATCAGGGTAGGGATTTTGCCTGTCTTTTTTACTTCTGTATCTTCAGTGCCTAGAACAATATTTAGCACTCAATATTTATTGATTAAGCATTAACACGTTTTTGATATATGAGTATTGAATAAAGTGTAATGACTACTGTGGCAAAGGCTCTTTATTTGCCATGCCTTTACTGCTCTGAGGCATATGATGACTCAATTCTCTCACCACTTTTCTCTGTTTAAAAGATGGAGAAATCTCTTGTACAGTGTCCCGTAACACCATTTGTCTTTCATTTGATATAAACACATCATTTACATATTAATTCTGCCTTTGTTCTTTTCTCATTAGCCTGTAACAATTAAATAGACCATAACTCTGCCACACTATGAGTTTTTATGATGTCATATCAAAGTCTCCATTAATTAAATAACTTAATAAATTAAAGCCTTATTCAATGACAATATCTTTCAATTGCAAATCATCTCCTCTGAAGAGCACAATGGCAGACGTGGGACAATTTTAGCATTAGGACTTGCCAAGCTAACAGCCAGATGTGCTCACTGACGCAATGGAAGTTAAAAGCTGTCACGTTAGGTGATCGTTTGGTGCCAGTGATACTGAGAACAGAACAGAGCTGATGGGGGAAAAAAAGACAAAGTCAGGCACTGCTATTGGAAAACACAGCTCAATTATCAGGTTGTCATTTAGATTCTTTGGAATGTTAATTGGGTAAAACCATAAGTTAGAAAAAAAGATGGTTGGAGCTATGAGTTTGTGTCTTTGGATTTCAGTTTGAGACACACTCACCTGCCAGGTAAGGTTCAAAATGCTTAGCTTATAATGCGAGGCCCTCATGTAACTGGAAGGTGAATTGGAGTGGAAGGTAGTAAGATGAAGGCAGGCGGAGAGAGGATGCAATGCAATTGTCTAAGTAAGAGATGCTGAGAGACTGGGGTAGGGAAGAAGGCATGTAGGAAAGGAGGAGACAAGATGAAAGCTGTATCATATAGAAGAGAGAAAAAACCATGAGGGGAGAGGCAGGTACAGCAACAGTAGAGGTAGATGACAGATGGATTCTTTTATATTCATGTTAACAAGTAAAGAAATAGAGTAGTGGACTGGCCACTGTAATTTGGAAATTTTTGTGTGTCATTTGTGTAAGGATTGATTACCTTATAGCTTTAAGAGAATATAGTTTGCTAATGTGTCTAAGTGACTTATTGAGAATAGCTAACTTATGAACCTAAGGTAGTTAGACATGCCTCCCATGGTGTGCAGTACTTGGTACCTTTAGATAATCTCTGACTTTGGGGAAACCATAGGTCAATCTCATGATAGAAATAAGGCCAAATATATCAGGAATCACAACAAACAAAAAGATGATTCATCCTGTGTGTCAACAGATAGGGATTTGTAAGTTGCACGAAGAAGAAGAAACAGTAATACTCTTTTTACAAACTGCTTATAAGGGACACTCCTATTAAGAACAATGGCATGGAAGATGGAAAGAAAACAGGTAGAAATTGATATAATACACCATGCAAATACCTTTCAAAAGAAGTCTGGTGACCCTGTATTTATATCTGACAAAATGTACTTTAAAAAAATGTTATTACAGATAAAGAAAGTTATTATTTAATGACAAAAGAACAATTCACCAGAAAGATATATTAATCCTCTACCTACATTACCTAGTAGCACCATTTCAAAAAAATATAAAGTAAAAATTGACAATATCACCATGAAGTATTGCAAACTTAGGTAATTGTAACTGGGGGTTTTAAACATTTTCTCTCAGACACTGAAAAATCAAACTAAAAGACTTAGAAAGGGTAAAGAAGATTTAAATTACATAACTGATTAGCTTGATAGAATAGACATACATGTAACTCTGAACTCCACTACCAGAGAATATGCACACACAGAAAGCCTTACCACTGATTAATAAAAATTACATTTACTACATTCTTATCTCAGAGAAAAAAAGTCAGGAGGCCCAAAACAAACATCAGAAACTATATGCATTTAGAAACTCAAGATTATACTTCTAAATCTTGAGTCAAAGAAAAGTGGTGATGGAAATTAGTAGATACTTTATCTTAGATCTTGTGGGATACAGGTAAAGAGGTACAGAAAGGAAAATTTATAGATCCAAACGCATGTATTCACAATGAAGGAGGACTGATTATTTGTGAGTTAAGCATTCAACCAAAAAAGTGTAAATAGAATAGCAGAGTAAAGCAAAATAAAGCAAAGAGAAAATATAATAAAAAATATTACAAAAACAAATGAAACTGAGTACAAAGGAACAGCAGAGAAGAGCAGCAAAGCAAAAGATGATTCTTTGAAAGAATAACTAAACACATAGACATTTGGCACATTTGATCAACTGCAGAGACAGAGAGAGGGAGAGAAAGAGTGAGAGAGACAGAGACGGAGATAGAGACACAGAGAGAGGACACAAATAGTATTAGAAAGGAAAATACACTAATATAGATACACTAGAGAATAAAAGGTCAAAACCATGTACCATGAGTAACTTTATGGTAATGTATTTGAAACATTCATTTTAATAAATTTATGATATATTTTTGATATAAGTTTATGGTATATACATTCTAAGCTCATGTCACAATAAGAGACTGAGAAACATGATTTCTAGCTGAGCTGAGTTGGAGTCTGGCTTCCTGGAATGGAGTATCATTCATTCATATGAAACATGTTATAGATATCTTCTGTGTACTGGGAATTGTGCTGATGCTAGCTTACATTTTCATGAGGGAGAAGGACATGAAACAAATCATTACAAAAATAGATATTTACAACTGAGGTAAGTGCAGTATAGGAAAGGTCAGAGCATTTAACAGGGAACCTAATATTCGGGCAAAGGACAGATTAGCAAAGATTTCCTGAAGAAGTGACATTTAAGCTGTGATTTAAATGATGAGTAATTCAAGCTAGGAGGCAGTACAGGGTCCAAAGACATAGATCACAGAGTGTATGGTAGAAAGATGTGAGAATTGGTTTCAGCAGTTGCCTTTGGAATATGGTAAGGATTTATACAAGACAAGCACATTAAATGCACATGTCTCTGTAAAGCACAAACATATTTTCCCTTGTTAATAGCTTTATGTAGATGCTTAAGAATATAATCTGTAAAGAAAGTATAACAATGTGGACGGAAGGAAATAAAACACCTTCATTCAGAGTAGTAATTGCTTTAGAGAAGGAAGAGCAGAGGAGACTTCTGCACCCATCCCTTGTTAATGGTGATTCCCTTCCTGAAAGGAAGGATGAAGTTAGCCACCATCATGAGTGTGCTAATTTCTTTATTTAAGTGTTATCCTTATCTGGAATGGAGACCTCAATTATAAAACATCAGGCAGAAAATTACGGAAGAGAACTGAGAGATGCTCTTCTGAAGGGAACTGTGGTTTCACCAATACCACTCAAAATGTGAACAGGGAGGTCAGACCTTGAGAATAAGGGTTTGGGACTACCCTGTCCAACACAGTAACCACTAGCTACATGTGCCTATTGAGTACTTGAAATGTGGCCAGTCTGAATTAAGATATACTTCAAGTGTAAAATATGTAATGGATTGCAAAGACAGTATAAAAAAATGTAAAATATCTCAATAATATTTTTGTTGAAGTATAGTTGATTTACAATATTATATTAGTTTCAAGTGTACAGCATACTGATTCAATATTTTTATACATTACACTTCATTTAAAGTTATTATAAAATATCAGCTATATTCCCTATGCTGTGTAATATAGCCTTTAGCTTATTTATTTTTCACATAGTAGTTTGTACCTCTTAATACCCTACTCTTATTTTGCCCTTCCCCACTCTGGTGACCACTAGTTTGTTTTCTGTATCTGTGAGTCTGTTTCTGTTTTGTTATATTCACTTGGCTGGTTTATTTTTTAGATTCCACTGTAAGTGGTAACATAGTATTTCATCAATAATGTTTTTATATTATTTACATGTTGAAATAAGATTGTGGATATTAAATTATTATTTAATATTAAAATATTATTAAAATTAATCTTACGTGTTTTTGTTTACATTTTTTAATGTGGCTATTGGAAAGTTTAAAATCATACATGTGGCTGACCTTTTTTTTCCTGCTGGACAGTGCAGGTCTCGAAACTTTTCTAGCAATTTGGCATTACCACAATATCCAAGTGTGTTTTAATTGTATTTTAGTATTGTATCACAAGCCCACAGCATATTGGAAAGGAAAAATATGGTCAACTAGTATTACATCATAGATAACTAGTGAAGCACTGCTTGAAACCACTCATATATTGCCAAGTGTTTTGCCATTATGCTTGCTATAGGAAAATACGTATACTGTTAACTTCTCAGAGCTCTGTGAAATAGTTCAAGGAAGCAATTATTAAACTGACATGCCCTTCTGAGTATGAAAAAAGTGATTCATGAAGATATTATCATATAACCCTCAGATTTGCTTGTATTTATTTTCAATTACATAACCTATATATTAGAGTTAGAGAGAATATAATACAAACTGTGGTAAAGAATACATTTTTGAAAAGTCCAATTGAAGGACTAGTATGCAATCAACTAATTTTGTTTTTGTTTTTTTATTTTTGAGAAAAAAAGCAAGGAGTGGGAAAGTACACACCTTAAATTAGTTACTTTGCAGCATTGATAATATACTTAAGTAATTGTCTTCCTTAGAATTTGTTCTATAAAATTGACTTATTTTTTTGTCAGAATGAGCTAGTTAACATTGGGCTTAGAGTTTGGCACATGTGAGCTTGTGATTTACAGGGCAATTTTTCTCATCAAAACCAGGGCAGAACCATTTATTTTAAAACCAATATTTATTTTACAATGGGAAGATGGAGCAGATTAAAGGAGCATAAAACCATGATAAATCACCCAATCTTTATCCCATAGAAAATCTTTTAAATGGCTCTTAAAGTAATGGCAGTAAAACCGTCTCATAGAGTTTGTATTTGGATGGTTTTCTAGCATGTGGTATAGTCACGTAGATTAAAATCTAATTAACAAGGAATTTGTAAAAATTCAGACATAGTCCAAGTGAGTCTTTTTCAAAGGAAAGTTAAATGTTTTTTCCTTAGCCAAGTTTCTGAGTCTTGCTCATGAGTAAAGGGAATCCAGCCTAAAATTCTTAGCTGTTTCAAATCAAAGGCCCAAGAAATGAAATCTCTTTTAGTCTTTTTATTTAATAATCAATTTTTATATTAAATGCTTAAGAACATGTGTATCTGTGTTTACTATAGATTGTTATGCAAAAATGAAATTTTTATAACTTACCTCATCTCATTTGATTTGGTTCCCATTTGTATCTTAGGTTATAATAATTTCTATTTTTAAAAATAATGGAGCTACATTTCTCTAATAGTATTCTTTAACACTATTCTAATGATAAGTGGAGTTATATCACACAGAACTTTTGGACTGATTAAAAACTGCTAAAGAGTAGAAAATGTTTGAAATGGAGTGTTTCTGCTTGTGGTCGTGGTGAATTTTACAAATGGGGAGTCTATGTCTTTTCGTTGGGTGGATGTTCTATCGCAGATGTTACATCTCTCGTTCAGTGAAGACTCTAGGTGAGCAGTTGGCAAACTTTTTTGTAAAGGAACAAAGACTAAGTATTGTAGGCTCTTTGAGTCTCTGTTCTAACTATTCAACTCTACTGTTATTGGATAAAAGCTGCTGTAAGTAATATAGAAATGAATGGGTGTGTGCATAATCTTTGACCCAAAAATTCTATGTCTAGAAATGTTCCTTAAGGAAATAATCAGAGGTTTTGGCAAAGAAGCACGTACCAGAGTATCTGATGATCTGATATTACTTCATAGCATGGAAAACTGTTTATGGGCCCTGATTAATTAAATGAAAGCAGCAAAACAGAATGTAAGGTGTGATCCTACTTTGATATGCTGTATGTATGAACCCATATATTAGGTTGACCATGTGGAATTCCAATAAATGGCTCTTTTTTGTCTGCAAAATGAAAATTTTAGATGGTCAACCTAAGAAAGAGACTGAAAGACTATCTACCTGTAATTTTCTGGGTGGAAGAAATACAATAATTTTTATTCTACTCTTTTTCATATGTTCATTTGTCATAAGGAATATATTTTAATTCACGGTGAGAAAATGATGCAGGTTTTTTAGGACAAAGGCAGGACTTTGCCATTCAGATTGTGGGTACACAGCGATGGAAAGACAGAATGAAAGCACATGTAGCCCTCGTTGGAGGAGACAGGTCTCCTATGAGGAACTGGGAGCACTGTTATTCTGTTGGCAAGGCCATTTCTATTATGGCACTGGATACAGGGAGCTGCAGCCAACACACATTGTGTATTTTCTCCCTCTGGTTGACTCCATTCCCCCGATGCTATTTAACATTCTATTCATCAAATGAACTCCTCTTGTTCAGATTGCTTACACGTCAGCTTGCTGTCTGATTAGGATTTGGCTTTGCATGGAGGGCATCTTCAGAAAGGGAATGTTCTGGTTATTCTGACATCTGTGTGACAGTTATGTCACAAACTGTAGACTTCCACTTTGACATTTGGGTGTCATGAGTTGGACTTGGGAGCTTGTTTAATGAAGTCCACCTCCGAGAGATGGATTCTGTCTTGTGTGCTGAGAACCCCAAGGCCCAAGGTGCCCTCCCCTCCTAAAAAAAGGTGCCTGGTGAAGGCACTTCCTACAGTATTGATGACCTTCAGTTGGCCCTCCAGGAAGAGAGCCTGCTGTCCTTCCCCAGACTGCATTATATATGTCTGCATAGTAAGATGCTTGAGTCTTTTCCTATTTGAAATTTTGCCCCTTTCAACTCTCAAGTTCTGCAGTTCTTTAATTTTTCTCTCTTCAGCCCTTGCTTGCTCTGTTTTCCTCACTGCTTCTTGTCACCTGGCAGAAACACAGTGGGAAGGGACTGGTACACAAGAGACATTTTTGCTGCTGGTATTTAACTTTCTCCTGGAGTTTCTGTTGGATGACATTGATTTCTAGTGCAAAGGGCACTCAGCTTTGGAACAGACCTGTAGAGAAGCAGAGTCCCTCAGGCCTGCTGTGAGGCTAGAATCCCCTCGTCCCAGCAACAGGGATTGGCATCTGTGTGAGACTGTGGGACATGCCCCTAATGCCGGGAGCTTCTCGCAGTGACAATCAGCGTGAAGGAAAGCAATGGACCGTTTCTCTACCTGAGCGAGGCAGGCATTTTGTGAGTTCACATGTTTTTCTCATCAGACTCTGAAATGGTATTTTACTGTATTTTGATACAAATGTTCAAACTACATGTTGGGGATAATTTTTGCCTTATTTGGCGCACAAGTCAGAATGATTGTATCTCCATTAGAGAAAATGAAGAGGCCTCTGTGTATGACACAACTTCGTTGAAGAGAAAATATTTTCCCAGGAGGCAAAATTTACTGGCTAAATATAGCCCCAAATCAAAGATCATTTCTACCAAGAGCTGCATGTCAGCTTCCTTTTTCATGAATTAACGTGGGTCTGTGGAATTTACATTTCCTACAGATTATTTACCCATTTTCCCTTTCCAGCAGATGAGAGAAGATCCTAATTCTAGACACATTCAGTCACTTTGGAGGCTGGTTAGGGCGGAGATTTCTTTGTATTCAAAGAAATCCCCAAAGCGATAGGTAAAACTGCCTACAGAATTTGAGGTTACACATCTTGAGGAAGATTTAGGTCAGAAAATTTAAAAGACTTCAATTCACAAAGTGTTGATGGCATCATTTTTCTTAGTAATACAGTGAAGTCGTTTTTTAAAAGTCAAGAATACATTTTGGCCTCATCAATGAAATGTACCAAGAATCATAAAGTAGTGAAATAATGTTAAGAAAAGTAACATTTCATTTTTCTCTGGATTGTTTGTATTGGAAAAAATGAAAATTACCCTCTTTCCCTTTGAGTTCGTGCTACAAAAGCTTATAAATTTTATGTTGGATATTTAGATGTTTATGTGAGGGGAGCTCAATTTATAAATCTGAATGCTGCCAATATGACAATTAATTTTAGAAAATTGTCAGTCTACAGACGTGCTGTGCCTAAAAATAAGATGATTCATTTGCTATATAGGCAATAATGTATGTTGTTAAAAATCAGGAGATAGTCACACAGAAAGGGAAAAATGAATGTAGATCAATAATTTAATTTAGCTCTGACCCGGCTAAGTTCTATAGCATGGTTCATAATTTTTCAATGAATAGACCCTTAACGTTTTACATATAGCGCCTCAGTTTTGTATTGATCTTCCCTAATGTATTCTTCACTTCACAGAAGGAGTAAAACCAAACAGAACACACTGTTTAACAAAAACACCTGTGCTGGCCTGAAAATGTTAACCAAAATATGGCCGCATATTAATGTTATTTATTGTGTTTTCAGAACTACTATTTTCCCGGCTAATTTAAAAATTTAGAGGAGAAATGGGTAGTGAATGAATGATGGCTTGCTTGGAGGGCAAGTTCATAGAGTTCTCTCTTAGTTAATAGATTGTTAATCTCTCTGCATTACTTAATTGCTTACTAAAAGTGGAACCCTTGATTTACTATGCGTGGTGTATATTTATTCCATGGAAAATTATTAATTTTTAATGGAACTAAGTGACTGTTTGGACAAGGGACCATTAGCTATTAATCAGGAGGCAAGTGATTGACTGATGTTTATGTTTATTAGTTTTTCAAGAAAGTTCAATTAGAAGGTTCTTAACAGTAGGAGAAAGTTTTTATGAGTGAGTGTGTTTGCACTGGTACATTTTGGTACCATGTTCCTTTGTTCATCTAACAAATATTTAGTATGTGCTGTGCACCATGCACTGATGAGTCCGTGATGAGCAAGTTCATGGTACCCGATCCTCACGAAGCTTCCAGAGCAATACGTAAAACAGAGGTGCATCAGTGCTGTTTAGGAGACTCAGTTTTGCTTGACTCCCCTCTACATACAGAAAATGATTCTTCTCTGCACAAATTTCCCGACTCTCCTGGGAATTCAGTCTGGCAAATTCTAATGACCATCTGAGAAAATATTTTGTTTAGAATGATGGGTCATAGTTTCTTAGAGCTGGAAGAGAGTTGAGAGGTCATCAGGGGCTGTACCTTTGTGTTCCCTGGCCTCAGCCTGGGCGCGTCCAATGCCGGGAGGGGGAAGTGTGCTCATTCATGGGTAATTTCTGGAATGTGTGGATTATTTGAAAATTCTTCCTAATAGTGAATTGAAGCTTATTTTCCTGCATATTCTCTTTATCGATTCCAGTTTTCTGTCTTGGAAGAAATCATCACGTTTTATTTACCTGTTATTCGGAACACTTACCACAATTATCCATTTATTTGTGTGATCTTTTATTATGACTTTGTTATCCCTGTTAGATGTATGTACCCTGACAGCAGAATTGTGTCTGTGTTTCTCCCTAGCACTATTACAGCAGTTGGGAATGAACAAGTGAATGAATATTTTGTCTTGTTTCAGAAAGGTTTCAGGGAAGAATACACGGATTTAAACCATATGGATTAGTCTGTTAACTATTTGACAGCTTTTATGGGGCTTTCACTCCAGTTTTTCTCATCCTCAGGGTTCAAGTTTTCTCTCTTAACTTTCTCTACATACGACATGGTGTCTAGCCCATTACACCAAAATCATCTCCTTCCTAATTCCCCATGCCTCCCACTTTGTTAATATAAAAAATGTGCCAGTCTCACCAGGAGGTTTTGGGAAGGCTTTGCAGAAGAGGTACAGATTGACCTGTGTTGGTTTTTGAAGAATGAGGAAGTGTTCTTCACGTCAGTGAGGCCAGAAAGGGCACTTTCAGTGTGCACTGAGAACAGTGGTAGCAGAATGTTGACCCATCTCGTAGATTTTCACTGTGCCATCTAACTTCCTGGTTAGGTCCTCCTTTGGGGAATTTTTGCTCTTTTCTTTCCATCTTCCTCATGAACTTCACTATTCTTTCACCTTGATCACTTCCTCACCATTGCCACAGGCTGGAGGCAGAGCTGCCCGAGTTTTAGAGTTTACATTAGATAGTCAGACGGTTTGTATTCAAATTTGGGTTCAACCCATATTTTGCATGGCCTGCAGCAAGGTGGACACTTCTTTAACATTTAGCATTTTCTTCTTTAAAATGGAGAAAATAATAATACTTACCTTGTTAAATAATTATGAGAATTATCAGATAAATTATATGTGAAGTGCCTAACCCACAGTAGGTACCTAACACACTGTAACTATTATCCACCCTACCCCCACCTCACACCACCCCCAACCACCCCCCACCAAACTCCTGCTGTAGCTCACTTCCACTGGTATACATCCAGAGGTCCCAGCACATGCGGCGGCTCAGACGTATTTTCCACGGAAACACATCAGTGGTATTTAATAGTGATAGAGTTATTTCAGTTTCTTTCAAGTTCTCAGTCCAATGGACTTCAGCTCTTTCAGCCTCCAGGCTCATGGGATCCAGTAGTTTTCTTTTTTTTTTTTTTTTTTGGGGGGGGGGTAAGGCTGTAAAGGAATCAGAATTGACACATTCTCCTCTGATCTCTCTCCTTTCGGGTCTCTATTTCTCCTGGTATTACAAGGGACTGGATTTCTCTGATCTTGCCTCTCTCAGCTTCATCTGAGTAACCAATATACTCATTTCATTCTGGTCAAGATGTCTCTCAATAGGTTTATTGCAGATGGCTGCAGCTGCAATCAGTGTTTACAATCTGATGACAAGTTGGAGATTAAGGCTTGTCATCACTATTTAATTAACCTCAAATTAAGCACTTTCTGATCCCATTCTATGCCCTTCCACAAACCCAAGAGTGCTGCTAAAACAGTGCCTTGAGCCCTGATAGATTCCGGGTTGCACCACTGGAAAGCAGGCACTGGTTTAGCTGCAGCTCTGAAGAGTAACACTATTTGATCCTTACTCACTTGCCCAAGGGCAGAAGCTAGGTAATTATTCAAAGTCTGTAAAGAGAGGGGAAGAAAGGAGGGCATTTTTCTAATTCAAGGAAGCAGGTAGTCTGTGAACTGCAGAGACGATGAGACAAAAAAGTATTCCAGAGACAGGAAAAAACCTTCTTGTTTTTAATATTTTAAAACAACTTTGTTCTTGTATTACAGAATAGTCTATGTCAATAGCAAAATTATAAATTGTAATTGTAAAAGGAAGGAGAAAAAAAAGAAGAAAGTAAAAAAATCATAGAAATTCCTACTCTCCATACCTGTTTTTAAGGCTTACCAGAGCTGTCCAATCTGGTAGCTGCTAACCACATGTGGCTTGTAACTAAAATGTGGCAAGACTGAATTGACACATGCTGTAGGTATAAGCTACACACCAGATTTCAAAGGCTTAGTATAGAAAAAAAGAATTTAAGCTATTGTTATTTTGTGTCTGCTGGGTTAATTAAAAGACATCATTAAACGAATCTCATCTTTTACTTTTTTTAATGTGACTACTAGACACTTTAAAATTATATATGCACCCTGTATTATATGTCTATTGGACAATGCTATTTTAGACCTTTTTCTTCTCATATATCAAAATTTTTTAAAAAGAAGAACTGGGTTATTCTACATATAACTTTATATCCTCCTTTTTCAGTTAATAAAACATTGTGAGTATGTTCATGCCATGACATATATGATATTATTATCTTTAATCATTTTTAATGTTTCATTATATGATGTACCTTAGTTGATGAATCCAGTCCACTACTGCTGAACACTTAGGTTATTACCGTTTTTTAAAATTTCAGATTATCCATGAACATAATTATAACTATATCTTTGGGCTCATCCTTAATTATGCTTCTAGGATTTGTTTCTCAGGCAATTAGCTGAGCCACAAGCCTGCTTGTGGTGTTCAAGCAAATTGCCGTATGAAAGGTGGCACTGACTCATACTTACTCCAGTGGTTTATGAGAATGCTCGTTTCATCTCACCTTTATCAAATCAGATAGCATCATTGTTCTTCATTCTCATTTTAATGGGAGGCATTGTTATGGGTTTGCTCAGCAAATTATTGACAAAGCCTTAGGCTTGATGGCTTCTACACTGGTCTTGCAGATACTTCAGATGATTGTCTTTTACCTGTCAATTATTCTTTTACCCTTCAACTATTGAGCGTCTATAATGTGTCCACCACCGTCCAAAGATTAGTCGATGACCTGGTATCTGATTTCATGGAATCCTCTGTATTTAATATTTAAGTTGGAAAAGAAAAGAAGAGAAAATAAATAGGGCAAGGGCCATGTGGGTTTTATTTACTTCAGGATTTCAGCACTCAAACAGCATGCCTGGTACATGGTAGATTTTCAGTAAATAGAGTTGAATGACTTAATGAATAAGTGTATGATAATGTTTACATACGTGATGCAGAAAACAGAATAAAGGGGTGATGATTTTAAGACAGGGACAACACGCAAAGGCTGCCTGCCTTGTCTTAACCAAACAGAAGCCCAGAAGGCGTGAGAGCTGAGTCTGTAGAGGGTTGCACAGGAGATGCCAAAGGATCTAAAGGGGCAAACAGAGGATAACCAGGACACCAGCTCTGATGCCTACTCGCTGGGGTAAGGCACTTACCCTTTCTGGGCTTTGGTTTCCTCATCTGTAAAATGTGCATAATTACACCTACCATGAAAAGTTGTGTTGGAAATGGAGAACACTTAGCACAATGGTGTTTTCTTTACTTGCATTCATTAGTGGCTTAGCTGTGTCAGTTTCTTACTGTCTTGTTCATTTATCATTTCTTATAAGTTAATCAGAAGGGAAAACAGAGGAGAAATTTACCCTGATAGACTTGGACCTTATATTTAGACTTGAAAGACCCCAGTAAGGTGGCTGTTTGCGTTCTGAACTGTGCATATCAAACCCTTACACTCTGGTAAAAAATCCATAGAATTTTTCATGTAGTTGGATAATTAGGCCACATGCTGTTGGCTCAGCTCAAAAATGGTCATTTAAGTGTTCTTTTATTATTTTTGGCACCCACTGGGAAGTTTAAATAGCCACTGCCAGTGTGATTTCTATATGCTCTTTAAAAAATGCTGAAATTGAAAAGAGTTTAATAAAATTGCTGGACTGTTAACTTTAGCAAGCTGTCTCAGAGATAAACGTGAAAAAACAAACCCCAAACCCCAAAGTAAATACTTCCATAAATCGGGGATTTTTACAAGTGCTCCCTGGAGAGTGTAGTTTGACTCTCATGGAGTTAGTTTATAAACAAGGGTAAAAACTGGCAGCAACTGAGGTGATTTGACCCCTTTGTTCTCCTTTGCTTAACAGATGTCTGCACTAAAAATAAGTGGCTGCATTTGGAACTAAGGCATCCTGATGTATCATCTCCCTGATTCTTATGTAGAAAAATGAATAATGCAATAGTATAAAATAAATAAATATATTTCAGGTATATGAATGTTTTTAAATTACCAGACCCTTAAGGAATACAATTATTAAATGAATAAAGAAATCAAGTAAGATGAACAGCTTATATTTCTCCAACCTTTACAAGATCCTAGTCACTATTCAGAAAGCTTTATGCATATTATCTTATTTAATCTTCACAGCAGCCCCATGACTAGAGAGTGTTTTCTCCATTTTGCTGACAAGGAAACAGAGGCTCTGAGAAGTAAAACCAAGTGAGTACAATCTCATGTTTAGAAAGAAGCAGAGGCAGGGCTGAAACAAGCAGCATTTGGCTCCAGAGTCTGAACTCTCAAGTGCTGTTCTGTGCTGTTGATGCAAGAAAAACGGATGTGGGGCGTGAGGAGAAACGTGTCCCAGGCTTCGGCTGAGCCCCTGGGACGTGCCCCACCAAGTGTGGGTCCTTGGCTTCGCACAGGAAAGAATTAAGAGTGAGCCACAGTTGACTAAAGGTAGATTTATTCAGAGAGATACATTGAAAGGCAAGAGAAAGGGCATGAGGTGTAGGGGTTGGGTGCTCAGATTAAAAGTAGGTACACACTCCATAGACAGAGTGTCGGAGATGGCCATGTCCGAAGAGGGAGATAGAGAGGGCAGCGGCTGTGAGGAACTCTGTTGCCAGTTTTTCTGGGCTTGGTGGCTTCATATGCTAATAAGTGGAAGATACCAGTCTAACTAGCCTGGGGAAGGGGCTGGGATTCCCAGGAAGTTGGCCATTTCCCACTCTTTGACCTTTTGTTGCTAGTCTTGGGACTGTCATGGAGCCTGTAGGCATGTTATTCACCATGTTATTATATTACAATAAGCATATAATGAAGCTTAAAGTCTACCAGAAGTTAGATCTCCCACCATCTTGAGCCTCAAGGCCTACTGGGGGTTGAATCTTCCACCATTTTGATGTTAATTGCTGTCCATTCCTTGAATGGCTTTGCCCTGCCCCCTTCCTGTCTCACTATTTCTTTTTAAAATTTTTTTAAAAATTTAATACAATGTTTAAGGGTCACTTTCCATTTACAGTTATTGCAGAATATTAGTTATATTCCCTATGTTGTACAATACATCCTTGAGCCTGTCTTACACCCAACAGCTTACAAGTCCTGCTCCCCAACCCCTAACTTTCCCCTCCCTGTCCTCCTCACTGGTAACCACTAGTTTATTCTCTGTATCTGTGAGCTTGCTTCTTTTTCGTTATATTCACTAGTTTGTTGTAATTTTAGATTCCACATGTACATGATATCACATAGTATTTGTCTTTCTCCGTCTGACTTATTTCACTTAGCATAATGCCCCCCAGCATTTCTTTCTTTAATGTTTACGGAGTAACCTGAGTTTGTTAAAGATAGCACGGTTAGCCCATGTGGGATATTCAGGTACATTTTTTATTCCCATAAATTACTGGCAGATTATAGAAATGTTCCTTGGTTTATTACTAGAAAACACCTTCTTAATTGATCTCAATATCTAATCTACTGCACTAGTTGAGCCATAAGAGTTTTATGGCCAGGGAAGCAAGATGTTTACTGAATGTTCCATTCATATTAATGATTTTTGATTTTTAATGGCTGAATGTTATTTAAAAATGTGACTTATATTAGTTACATCATGTGTTGAAACACATCCTTAATTGTAGTACTTTTATTGAGTGTGAGAGGATGCAAAGTGGATTCCACAATTTTAATTAACTGTTCCTCCTCTGACATTCCATTACTGGTTTCAGAAGTGACAGAGGAATGGCAGACAGTTACCTGTCAGAATTTTTCTATAAAGAAGCTAAGATGGAGGAATGTTAGAGTTGTCTTGATAATTGAGAGGAAAAACAGAGATGGGTAAGAAATGGCTATTAACGTAATAAGTTAATAACGTGGTTGGTAAACAAAGCTTCCATCGTTTTAGGTAGATTTTAAAAAATTGATCAAACAACAGACCAGTTGAAATAAGAAATAAAGAAATCGCTTACTTCACCTATAATTTTTATATTGCAAAAACAGTATCTTTCTTCTGAAAGTGAGGACCTCCCAGACATCATATCTCTTTACTTGAAAGAGTTTCTGAGGATTTTCTGAGTCAGAAGTGGCAAAAATGTGAAGGTCAAAGATAATGGATTCCCATCTAACACTGGACTGATTTGCCAAGCACCCAGGACACATTTTTATTTCTTTTTTATGGTAAAAGCCAGAGAGAACATGTAGAGTTTAAACACAGTTTCTGTATCTGGTGCCCACACGGGAAGATGAAGGTAAGGAGGCCAATTTATCCAGCAAATTGCCCAAGCACATAATTACCTCCCTTGTCGTCTGATGAAACTTTACCACATCCCTGGGGAAAGTCTCTGGGCAGCCCTTCCAACTCATCTTCAGAGATCTCGCATGGCAGGTGAGCTTATTTATTTATTTCCATTTTGAGAGCTTCACCTTTCCAGACCCCCTTTTAAGGTTTACCTCTTGCATAATGAATGGAGACAGTGGATATTTCATTACCAGGTATCTCTCTGCTGCAGGCCCTGCCTGGAGAAGTTTCCCTCTGTTTGGCTTGCAAGCCTCATTTATTTTCCTGAGCTTTCTAATGTGGGCAGAGCCCGGCTGATGGCATTATTAAATTACCATTATTACACTGTAACGTCTTGGCATGATCAGAGGCTGAGTTGAAAAAGTTTCTGGTGGGCAGGGAACACATTTTCTCCCATTCTCCAGCTGCTCCAAATGGACCTTAGCTGATTTGCTGAATCTATATCAGCACCAAGATTCTGTGAAGACAAAGGGAAGATGTGACCACCTTTGAGCCATTTCCTCCAATCAGTGTAAGGAATGAACAGTTCCCTTTTAAATAGGTTGGTTTGATTTGGGATCAGCTGGACAATTCATGGTTGTGATATTTTTTGGGGGGGTGGCATTTGACATTCAAAGTTATTTGACATTTCAAAAGTTATAATGTCATTTTAAAAGCTCTAATATCACTAGTATATTTGCATGTAATTCATTTACAGTTTACACAGGCTTTGAAAGACTGCCTATTCTCAGTAGAGAAGTTTTAATTAAAAATATTTTATTGCTACTCCAAGACTTCTTAAATTAAGGCACTGCTCTTTTCTTTCTTCCGCATGCACTCTTGATAATCAACCTACTAGTACTGTCTGCAATGATTGAAGTTATTCTTGTCACATTTTAAGTGTTTTCTCATTTATCACTGTATCACCAATGGCTGTACAATGCTAGCACCTAGTAGGTGCTCACTAAACTCTTACTGAATGAGTGTGTCAACACTGCCCATGCATTCTATGTTCTAACCATTCTGGAATATGTTTTGTCACTCTGCGTGCTCCTACGTTTGGAGTTTTACCCACCTCTCAGTAATGCCCTTTGCCTTTCAAATCTTAGCACTTTCTGTAGTGCTTATTTGTGAGGTCTCTTCTCCTGTCCCCATCTAAGCACAATTCATGGTATATATAATACATGCTCAATAAATATCTTAATGAATGAATGAGTTATTGAATGAACACATGTATATAGTTTACCCAAGGAAAAATTGTGACATTTCATAAACTATTTTTATAACATCTAGGCATTCAGTAAAATGATAAAAAGTTTGAAACACAATTTTTCTTGTCCAACCCTTGACTCAAAACTCTTCAGTGTCTCCCCATTCCCTTTAGAAGTGGTTTTCTATTTATATAACCTGATCGTGGGATCATGTCTTTTTCCCAGCTTAAAATCCTTTGAGGGCTTCTCACTGCGCTCAGGAAAAATATCATTCAAATTCTTTAAACATGGCTGGGAATTCTACCTCTCCATCTATAGTCTTCCCCCAACCCCCTTTACTCTTTCATATCTTGATCATTGAACCTGTGATGGTTCTTCTTCCCAAGGGAATTGGCACTTCAGGTGCCCTCTGCTGGCAGTACTGTTGACCCACCTCTTTCCTTACTTAACTGCTCTTAGGCTACAGATTGGTCTCATCTTAAGTATCACCTTCTCCAGGAAGTCTTTATTGTCCTCTCCCTGCCAGCAGCACCACCCATCACCACAACCATCACTCCCACCCATCTCTACTAGTCTACATAATTTTTCTCCTTTGGAGATATTTTATCAATAAAATGGAATAATCTGAGGGTTTCTGGCCAAATCATATAAAGTATTAAGTTAATGCAGTTTAAATTGAGAATTTCCGCAATTTTAAGCTCTTCTGTAGGTTTTCCTTGAACATTTTGGTGCACGCGCACCAAATGATATACACACACATTTATTGTAAGCAAAGCTGTGCTAAGTGCTTTACATACATTTACTCATTTTCTTCTCACACCAGCCTTATGGTGAATGCTGCTATTATCCCCCATTTTATCAAAAAAAAAGCTAAGTTCAGTAACATAAGAAACTCACATAGCTGATGAATGTCAAGCTGAGGTTTAAATCCACGGCGTCTACACTCATTCTCTGTAGCCCAAATCCCAACATAGAGCTGGTGATTAGACAGTGTTAAATAAACACCAAGCAAGTATTTGGAAATATTTGAAAGCAGCCTGGTTTTCATGCTGGGTATCTTACATTTATCCCTTCATTCCCAGTTTCTACTCTTCTCCGTGCTGGAAGGTTCTCCTCTGTGGGCTGTGTAAATGGACTCCTCCCTTAGCCCTATGTATTGCATTAATCCTTGGTTTCCCCACACCATTATCTCACCTTTGTAAATAGTTCTACAGATTACCCCAGCTGGGAGTTTTGCATGTCCTCTGTTTTTTCCCCCAGATTCTAACTGACAGAGATAAAAAAGATTTTTTAATGAAAACTATAGTTATGGTTGTGCTTTAATATTTCACATACAGGATGAAATTGTATTTGTGGCTTTCTACTTTGTCTTTAAATTTGTATAATGGAATTGAAGATTGTCATATTGCATGCAATCTTGAAAGTCAGAGGCATGCCATAGTCCTGTACAAAGGGCATGTTTCCAAGGAATTTGACTTTGTAACTAGTTAGAATATAGGCCTACAGAATATTTCCCAAAATCTTTAGCCTGCCATGAGGCTTCTTGCATTTTGCCAAGAGTTTACCTTTCTGCTTTTCTCTGCTGAGCTCTCTTGGCTTACTTTAAAGCTGAATTCTGCTCTGTCTGAGCAGATAGAGTCCTAGCCACCTGGTCCAGAATTAGCTTAAAATATGGCTTTAAAATAACTCAATTTATTTACTTAAATAAATAATATGAAATTTATATATTATTTGATAAATGGAAAGCAAAATTCCTTCCCATAAATAGGGGAATTAAACTTTAAAGAGGAATACAACAAAAATAAAATGAAGCTATTCGTATAGCAAGTGTTAGAAAGGTGTTTTGACATATTAGCACCAATTAGTACTTTCTCTTTGGATGAATTAGAAAGATAAAAAGAAAATTGAAAGGGATACAACTTTATTAGTTTTTGCTTTCTCCTATCAGTGGACTATTTAGCACCAGACTTCCATGCCCTGAAGTTTGAGGATCACTCATATAATCTGTGGTTTTTGCCATGCTGTGTGCTCAGTCAGAATGCCTTCCTCCTCCTGGTTTCCTTTTCCATATCCTCTCCATCTCTCTGTTTGAAACTTTCTTTCACTCTCTTAGCCTACACAGATCTCTCCTCAGAACTTCCAGGCACTTACTGTCGGCACTTATTGTCTGCCCTACTCATGTTGGCTTCTGATTGTTAATGTGTTGAGTTGTTATTTCAATAGTTCCTATTTTGTGTCTCATCTCCCAAACACTGCATAAGGTTCTGTCTGCAGGAATAGACCCTGGGATTTGTGCTTATGGAACCTCATACATAATTAAATGTTCATTATATAACATATATATAATGTAATATGTTATATATTTATATATAAAATATATAATAGCTCTATAAATAATTGAAAGTTCATTAAATGTTTGCTGTGTTGAATGAATTTGACCCAAAGTAAGTTAAATAATGTTTTGTCAACTGTGGATAAAGTTCACAGTCACAGTATGATTTTGTGTCTGACTGGGATGCACAGTTTGTATTTTTGCTTCTTCTTGCCTTCATAGAAATTACATTGTAGAAGGAGATAAAGATAATAAACTGATATACATATACACACATAATGTAACGTAAAGTGGAGTAAGAGGTATAAGGAAAGTAAATCAGTATGCATTGATACTTTGGGTTGCTTTTTAGATTGCCTGGTCAAAGAATCCCTCTCTGACGAGGTGACGTTTGAGGACAAATGTGATTAAAGTGAAGGAGGGATGCATGTGAGTATCTGGGGGCAAGCATCCCAGCTAGAAGCTATAGTGAGGCCTGAGGGTCGGAGGTGGGCCTGTGCTTGATGGAGGCCAGTGTGGGGATGAGAAGGGAGCGATGGGACATGTCATTGGAGAGGTAATGGAACTGGATTATGTAGGGCCTTTTCAGCCATGATAAAGCTTTTAGATTTTTATCGTAAGGGAAACTGCAAGAGGGTTGAAAGAAAAGAAATGACGTTATCTGTTTTATATTTTTAAAAAATAATTCCAGGTGCTCTGGATAGAAGAGGATGAAGGGACAAGAGAGGCAAGGTGGTCAGTTAGGAAGCCATGGCTGTATGCCAGATTTGGTGAGGGTGGCTTGGAGCCCAATGATCCTAGTGGACAAGGTGAGAAGTGGTAGGATTAGGATAAATCCTGAGAGGAGAACTGATAGCGTTATGCTTTCTAACTTATTTACAGTGCTTTCAAAGTAGTGTTCTCTGTTGGCATTTATTTTCATCTTACAATTCTATTTAAGACAATTTTTTTCTATTTACCAAGTATTCTTTTATTTATAGTTGTTTTTGAGATGACACTTAATGACTAATTAGTCAATAAAAACCGGAGTTCTGTGTGGGGCAAGAATGTGTTCCCATGGTGAATTTATTTATCCATCATTTTCGAACGTAATTGCATTTTTGTATTCATTCTTGAATACTGTGTTAGAAATGTTGTCATTTCCCCAAATGACTATTTGGGAGGTGGAATTTTTTTTTTTTAACGCTATTCTAATTTTGTATCCTCTTCTTTCTAATATCCCCATCTCTACTTTGTATTACAAACTTCATCAGACCACTGCATGGTATTATAGCTGTCATCACCATGGGGAGAAAATGACTAATTGAAGCTGCTTATTGATATAATAGAGCAGGTTGTGACACTTGGCGAGAATACTGGAATGATGGGCTCCAGCTGATGTTATGTAAAAATATTCAGCCATGAAATACGCACTTGCGGATGGCTTTTTGCAGATGTCTGCAGAATGCAGATAATCTGTATTCTGAGGAGATCTGCAAATTAAAGATCTATGTGACCAGTTAGAATTACAGCAGAATGAGGACAGAGTGGCGCAGTAGGTAATGAAATGGCCTTGAATCTTGGATGGTAACAATTATAACCTGCCTATACTTACAAGCAAAAATAGATGATATTTACCCCGACTGCCATTTCAGAGGGAAAGGCCAGTTGGCAAAAAATTGGTGATGAACTTTTGGTTATTTTGGAATTCCTTCATTGCAAGATATATCAGTATCATGAATAGAAATATAAATTGGTACATTGTGTTTGGAAAGTTATTTCGTCATAACCATCAAAATGAAATGCACATAACCATTTGACCTAGCATTTTCACTTCTAGTAATTTATCTTGGAAATATAATCACTAGATGCCCCCAAAAACCTATGTACAAAAATATTCATCATGGCATTTTGTTTAATAACAAATGATTCAAAACAGCCTAAATGTCTAAGCAATAGGGGACTAGGTCAATAAATTATGGAAAATCTATGCACTGTAATACAATTAAGCCATTGTAAAGAGTGTGTCTACAGAGAACCATCTCTCTGTTATTGAGAAAAGGGTTAGAATATGCTGTTATTTGTGGTCATAGAAATTTAAACTATCTGTATATATATTTATATATGTATATGTTGAAAACTGCATAATAGATTGTTAAAAACATGAGTGGGAAGACTTATTTTGCACTGTACCTTGGTTCTTATTTCAGTTAATTACTTTGTGTCTGTATCATCTATTCAAACATTTTAAGGTAAAAAAACCATAGGGATGGTATATTTGTATCTTTTGACTCCCCCGACATAAAGATGTCTTTGGTTGAACCTGAGCTACACTGCACCTGACTTCTATTTTGGGAGAGTTTCTCAATATGGATTTTATCATTTCTATTAGAACACCTTTCATTAGAATATCATTGCTCTGACACCTTCAGTCATGAGGTGGCTCCTCCCCTTCTTTGTTTCTTGCCATGACTCTATAGAATATAGCTCTACCACTTTCTTCGAGCATTCCCATCCTTCCTGTCCAGGATAACTATTTAGAAACTTGTTTGAATAAATGGTAAAAATCATTCAAATCCCCTGGCTTTGAATTTCTAATGGGTGCATTTGTGAAAATGCTGGGGAGCTTCTGGAGGCCTAAGCCAGGTCCTTTCCAACAACAAATAGAAAATAAAGACTAGTAATGATGCTTATTAGCAACTTCTAAAAAGTTCTCCCTACTCCCAACAAGTTAAAGAGCTATTGTTTGAAATGTATGGCCACAAACGGTGTCATTATTTACTATTATATGTGGTATCATAAAGCCCAATAATAGTGTTTAAAATTGTTTTAATAATTGTTGTGAAAGGAACTAATGAGTGGTTGCTCACATTATGTTTTTAGGGGGATGGAGGGGAAAAAAGAGAAGGAAGAAAAATACATTTCTGAAAAGTTAAATAACAACTTGTAAATTTCATTCTCTGTTGCTGGAAAACCAACTCATTATACATGAATGTATAATAAAACAAGTGTTTGGCACATTGAGGTGTATGAACTGTGTAGTGTAATCAGAGCTTATTTTCCTGCAGTGGAGATTGAAATTTATATGTTTCTTCTAAGCAGGACCTTTCATTCCATTTTTATTTTCTAAGGGAGAGTGAAATATACAAGGTGCTGCTTAACAACACCGAAAGTGCTAGTTGCTACACAATGGATTGTGAAGTTTACAAGTTGCCTTTTGACGATGCCTATGTTTTTGTTTGTTTGTCCTCCCTCCCCCGTGACAAGGTAGAGTAAAATTTATAAGGTTAGTAAAAACTCTTCATTATTAATATAAGGTTATATTGCTGGTGGGAATTCCACAAATGGCTTATGAACATATCTAAGGGGAAACATAAAGGTGGACATTATGAGGCAGGAAATTCTTTCAGGAACATTTAGTTTATAATCATCACTCAAGAACATGCAGAGATACTCATTCATAGCCTTGTGTCCCCATGACCCCATTCCCTTGGCTCCTTGATTCTGTTATCCTTCAAGTATGTTTCATTGGGCCTTTTAAAAAATTTATTATTATTATTATTTTTTTGGAAATCCATCTTACTTTCTCTGTGCAGATCTTCCTCGGGCTATACATTCCTCCTCTTCCATGGTCCTTCTCCTCCAATTCCATGCCCTTCCCTGAACATTCACAGTGGTTATTGTGTACACAATTAATTCAATGAATAGTTCATAGCCTTAGGGCATCGTTTCTATTATTATATTGCACTGCTACTTGAATATTTTATCATTACAGTATTTTAATGTTATTAAAATTTTAAGATATATATGCCTTGTTTCACCAATTTTATTATAACAATATCCTTGAGGGCAGATATTGGGCCTTAAAATTCCTTATGCTCCCAGTAGTTGTGTAATTGAAATGAAATGGATGTTTTAGAGGGGAGAGTATAGCTCAAGTGGTAGAGCACATGCTTAGCATGCATGAGGTTCTGGGTTCAATCCCCAATACCTCCATCAAGAAACTAACTAAATAAATAAACCTAATTACCTCCCCCTGCAAAAAAAAAGAAAAGAAAAAGAAAAGAAAAGAAATGGATGTTTTCCAATCTCAAGAACAGGGAGAGAAAGGAAGTGAAAAAGGAACAGACACCCTGTGGTAACTGGTCTGAGAAAACAGTTACCAACAAATCCATTCCTGTCTGTGCATCCCTCTTTTCCTATCAAGAGATGAAGTCCTTTTCCCCTCCCCTTGAGTTTTGGTTGATGGTTTGACTGCTTTGGCCAATAGGAAATGGCAGAAATAACATTGTGCCAGTTCTGGGTCTAGATTTTAGGATGGCTGGAGATATCCCTCTCTTGGAGCCCTGTGCCATCTTGTGAAGGTAAAACCGGGCTGGTCTGACAAGATAACTCATAGGTCTAGAAATGTGAAGGAGAGGCTGGGCTGGTCTAACAAGATAACTCACAAATCTAAGTATTGGAATACTGATCTGAGTTCTGCTTGACTAACTTGTAAATCTAGGTTAATTAGTGTTGGTTTGCTGTTCATGTTTTTTTGCTAGCCAGCTGGGTTTTCAAAGATACATATCTGGCTTTGGAATGTTGGTTTGCTGCCTCCCCGCCTCCACTTTTGTGATGATGATGCTGCTAAAGCTGTTCCATGCCTATTGGCCGAATACCCCAAGCTTGTAATTTACCCTATAAAGCCTCATGTGCACGTCTTGGAGGTGCTCAGAGCTTTGGAGCAGAAGCCCCTCTGAGTCCGCTGGCGTAATACATCTGAGTACTCCAACCCTCCAAGTGGTGCTTGTTTCTTGACTGGCCTGTCGTTTCCGTAACAATCTCACCTACAGAAGTCTGATGAGGCAGCAAGAGAGAGACCACTGGGAGAGAGGTCCTGGAGGATGACAAAGTTATGGAGAGAGCCTCAGCCAGCCCCCAGTCATTGTAGCTAAGGGGCATGTGAGTGAAGGGAAGGCAACTTCGATCTTGCAGTCCCAGCTGGATTGCCCCAGTCAACACCACCAGAGAGATGACCTGCCCAAACTGAAGAAGTAGGGCAAATAAATGGTTCTTATTCTTATTATTTTAAGTCACTAAGTAGTTTATTATACAGGAAAGATCACAGAAAACACATCCAAAATGGGTTAAGTTGTACATTAAATTTTGTGGTCTACAGTAGTGCTTTTCAAGCTTTAATGTGCACACAAATCACCTGGGGATCTTGTTAAAATTCTGATTCAGGGGTTTAGAGGTGGGGCCTCAGATTCTTTATTTCTAAGAAGTTCCCAGGTGATACTGATGTTCTGGTCCACGGGCCACATTTTGAGTAGAAAAGTTCAGAGCAGGGAAGACTGTTCATCCCAAGTTTACCAAGTTGCTTATTACAACCAGGACGGTTATAACTTACCTTTCTGTTGAGATTTTAGATCCAGCACTGGCTCTGTCATCTGTACAACAGACACTCCAATTCCAGGAGTATAAGATCAGACAAATGTATGTTTTTCGACCGAAGTACTATGCCAGTTGTATTTTCTTTAAGTAACTTTCCTCAGAGTGACTTTATACCCTGAAGCTTGGTGTCTATTTAACCAAGAGGGATGCTCTGTGATGACTATTAATTATGGTAATAATAATAGCAATTACTTCTACATACGGAGTACTCTGTTGTGAGCCAGGATCTGTACTAAGTGCCCTATAAATATCTCCTCATTTCATTCCTATAACATATACAACTGTTACCATTTTGCAGATGAGGAAACTGGGGTTCAGAGAGGTATCAGTTACCAGCCCTAGTCCCCCAATGACTAAGATGGGATTCAATTCCAAGTGTGATCTGACTGCACAGTCCAGACTGATAACTGCTCTGCCACATTGCTTCCAACCAGAAACCCAGCACACTTGAGTTTGAGGCCTCAGGTTAAGCGTATTATGACTCACACTCACATTCTTTCTTTTTTTTTTTAACATTTTTTTAATTGAGTTATAGTCATTTTACAATGTTGTGTCAAATTCTAGTGTACAGCACAATTTTTCAGTTATATATGAACATACATATATTCACTGTCATATTTTTTTCGCTATGAGTTACTGTAAGATCTTGTATATATTTCCCTGTGCTATACAGTATAATCTTGTTTATCTATTCTACATTTTGAAATCCTAGTCTGTCTCTTCCCACCCCCTGCCCCCTTGGCGACCACAAGTTTGTATTCTATGTCTATGAGTCTGTCTTTCTTTTTGACTTGTTTCTTGGCACTAGTAGTAGTTGTGGTAGAAGTAGTGGTAGTGGGTGGTAGTAATGGTAGTACTAGTGGTAGTAATAATATAGATATTTTCCTTCCCTACCGTGTAGTTGACTTTGGGAGATCCTGACAGAGATACCTGAAGTATTCTTCTATGTGTGAGAGTGTGTGTGTGTGTGTGAGAGAGTGTGTGTGTATGTGTGTGTGTGTTTAAGACAGGAGCGGAAACACCTTTGAAACTCATTAATTGGGAGATTTAATTTTTTATAGCAACATTCACATTATTATTGTCAGCATTTTACAGTGGTATTTAAAGTGCTGACATGAAGAAAGTCTTTACCAGAATAAATATAGATGATTCTTTTAAACTTTAGTAGTCTCTTGTTTCCACTGTGTGTTGCCTATTACAACAAAATAATTTTACCCCCTCCCTTTACTTCAGGCTTGTTTTCACTCTCTATGGCATTTATCAGATAGAAGCTACTAGTCTTGGAGGTTTCCATCAGAGTAGCATAAAATGCTTCTTTTAAAAACCATAAAAAACTCCGATATGAAACCTCCTTTGAAATTAGACTGCCAGGGCATCTCTTTACTTGTCAGTTTGAATGCCTCTTCTGTCCTCTCCTGAAGCTTAAAGAAACTGGCAACACTGGAAATGGCAGTGCCCTGTGGTGCCAAAGCCGGTGCCCCCCACAGAACCTATCCTGTACTGAAGATACCAGGACCTCTGGCCAGGAGGTTTATTTAGCTCTCAAATACCCTTACTGCTGATGGCTGTTTTCCAACAGGGTGGTGGTGAAGATTATGTGCGTGTGTGTGTGTGTGTGTGTGTGTGTGTGTGTGTGTGTATGTGTGTGTGTGTGTACACAGAAGTGAGGTCATTTGGCTGCATGTTTTTTGATGGGTTCAGAACAGATTTTATTGTCTTCTTTGGGTGAAGGGACAAGATGTATGGGGATGGTGACAGAACTTGATTAGGACTTGAATCATTGCTCAGAATTAACAGTAATTTTTCCAAATCACAAAATCCATGTTTCTCCCACTGCCTGCTGTTTTTCAAAACAAGATCTGATCACTTCCTGTACAACAGTGATTTACTTTGTCATTCTGAATGAATCATTTACAAGACAAATGGTCCATTTTGATTGATTTCCTGATCTCTGGACATGAAATATTCCATGTTTCTTTTGAGATAAATATCTAACTTTTCCAACAAATGTAATATTGTAAGTAGCTTTGGGGAAATATTTAATAAGAGCCACATTTTATTTTCCTTGTATTCTTGAGATAGAACCAAGAAATCTATCACCACCTGGAAGAAATCTCTGGACCTTTGTTAGTTACATGTTTCTAACCAGAAAAGTGTGGAATATGCTTTACTAATTTTTACCACTTTCTAAAATACCCTTTTCAAAGAGAAATCATAAGAAAGCAGAGGCTTGCTTAAGTGAAACATTCCTGAAGATGCTTTTCTTGAAGATTTCCAAGAATCTTAGATATCTAATGTAATTTGTTCTGAAGAGACTATAGGTAACAAAGCACTGCTGGTGGGGGTTTGACACAGATCATAGTATTAAGACTGATTCCTTAGCAATCATGTAGGTTGGCCAACAGAGGAGAATTTAAGTGGAACTTAGTAGAAAATAGAAAGTAAGTTCTCTGTGCAATGAAGAAGTAAAAATACATGTTTGGTAAACACATAACACACAAAAGGATATCGTTAAATGAGATTTTTTTTTTGTAGTGTCAACTTAATCCCTTTTTTTCATTAATTGCCAATTAAAGGAAAAATATCTTGGAAACATACCTTTAAAAATGTGTGATGTTTGTCCCATGGTTTGTTTCCTTAAAATTGGTTACAAATCTGATGTGGGAACTTACTGTAAACCACATTTTGAAATTTGGACAAAAACAGAATAATAGCTTATAATATATACTATGAAAGTTGAAAATAGTATTGATTCATACTTTTTTTTTTTTCTGTCAGGAAGTTAAGTTTATTGTTGTCTTAAAATCTCCAAATTCTTTTGGTTATATAGTGTGGGGAAAATACTCCCTCTACCCTTATGAATTGTTGGCTGAGACCTTTAATAAAAGACCCTAATAAAAGACAAATTAACAAGAGAAAAACAAATGGAAATTTATTAACATGTATACCTCATGTATACATGGGCAATACCCAGAAAAACTGAATAACTCCCCAAGATGGCCCATCTACTACCTTAAATACCATCTTCAGCTAAAGACAAAAGAAAAGTAAGGAGGATTGGGGTGGGCATATCTGAGGTTACTAGGAAAAGTATGGTAAACAAGGGTAAGATTTGTTCTATAGATTTAATACCTTCTCCATTGGTAAGATTCTCTTGTGATTTAAAGTCATCCTTTTCTTCTTAGTACAGAGAGGAAGGTGCTTACAAATGGAGATTTCCTTTATGAATGTGTCTCTTAGATAAGGGCTCTATTTTCACAGCTTCTCCTATGTCTGTTTCTTAAAATAATCGGCTCAAAATAATGCTTATGCCAAAGAGTCATATTTTGGGGGTGGCGTATTTGCTACCCTTTATTTGCAAGTGTGTAAAACCCAATTCACAATATCCCAAAAGAAAAGACAAGGATGAATTTTGGTTCACGTAATTGCAGGGTGAACTTGACTTTTGTCTTGAATGGCTATAGGTGCTTTGTTGCATATTCACAATATTTCTTCCAATGGTAAATCTAAGTTTTGTGCGGGCATAATTTGGAGAGGTTTCTTCATTAAAAGATTATAAATGACCACATTGCTCTAAAAGGGCCTGGAAACTTAAGTTGTAAAAGCTTCATGGTAAATTTTCCTCTGCTCCCTCCTTATCTCACAGCCCTTTTCTTTTCCACACACTCTTTTTAATTTTTTCCTTCAGTCTAAGTCCTTGTGGCAGAATAAATGGTCCCTAAGAAGCTTTAGACTTAGGTGAATTTAACTATTAAAAAACAAAATTCACCTTAGTGACTTGGAAGATCTAATTGACTTTATTCAGCAATTCATGAATCAGGGAACATCCCATCTAGCAAATGCTAATCTCATCTGGAAACACCCTCAAAAACACACCCAGAAATGTTTAATCTGGGAACCCTGTGTTCCAGTCAAGTTGAGTTGTAAAATTAACTACCACAGTTAATTAAAGTATGGCATCAATAATTAAAATTACATTTAAAAATGGAAACATGCAAAAATGAGAATATGTTGAGCAGCTGGACTCTTTGAGGGCAAGGGTCCCTGCTTACTCATTTTTGTGTCACTCAGAGCTCCACAAATATCTACGTTCTTGATGTTAAATGAATGACTAAATGAGTGAGTGAATGGCGCTATTACCGCTTCTTTTTGTCTGTCGCCCTGTGTTTTCAGGCTTCAACTCTGGTCATGATTTTTATCTCTTCACTGGTTCCTTGTATAAGAGACTTCAATATATTTCTTTTTTTTTTTCCATCCTTATCTTTTCTCTTTTAACCTTTGATTCCTGACATTTCCCATTCCATTTCTCACTTTCTTTTATAGTACAACTGCCTTTGTCTGTTTCACTCTCTTCGCCATAGCTTTTTATGTCAGTTTTTTCATTCTTGTAACTTTTCTCTTTTTTAGACACTATTGGTGAGCTGGTTACTCTCTTGAGGTAAAGAGGGCACCCCATTGTGTCATCATAAGAGAAAACTGACTAATTGACTAATGATGTAATTTCTACTGCACTGGGGTCTTTTGTGGCTAGCAACTGGGGAAATGGCCACTCTATAATGGCATTTTTCTCATAATACAAACCACCTGTACTTTTGTTACTTTTTCTTTGTTTTTTTTAAACCTACTAGTTATAAATATTGATTCTTTGACTTTGTCTGTATTCTCTCTTTTAAAAATAATACCCATAACTGAACATATAATTTTTAGATGCTATGTTTATGAAAATCACCCCCCACCCCAGGACGTTCTTTGGCCTCCAATTATTGCTGGTCTTATTTTCCAGCATAGGAAAGAAAAAAACTACTCAGAGCCCATTAAACCCTCTAGAATTCTGTGCTGGGCATGTAGGAAATACCAGATATGTATAATCATTAGGCTGTTTTGATTAATATGTTTGTTCTACTAATCATTGTTTCATATTATTCAATAAGTATGTTTCAGTAATCTGATTTATCATTTATTTGAAGGGCAGAAAAATACTGTGGCTGTGAACTCTGAATCTGAATTTCTTATGTTCAAATGCTAAGTACTCTGATTGGTAGCTTGGGCAAAGTTGTTTCACCTTTAAAGGATTCAATTTCCTCATCTGTGAAATGCAGATATTATTAGCATCAATCACACAGAATTATGAGGATTAAATGAGTTACTGCTGTATCTCTTATGAATAGGGCCTGACACATAGCGAGCATTTTAAAAATGCTAGTTGTCCTCGATGTTTCTTTTTTGTGTCTATCCCAACTATTTTCCTCCCAACTTTTTACTTTGAAAATATTAAAACTTAAGTAAAGTTGAGAAGAGAGAACGATAAATACCCAAGTGCCATTCATAAGAATTTAGTTATTTATTGACATATTACCACTACTGTTCATTTGTTATCTTTCTCTCATTTATATACTTCTGAAAAATCATTTTCAGTTCAGCTGAAGACATTGCATTTCCACCTGACATTTAACCTTGTCTCTCCTAAGATCACTATGTAACCATAATACTATTATCACACCCAAGAAATTTAACATTGATATCAAATATATTCTCATGTCCCCATTAATGTCCCTTATACCTTGTAATGTCCCCTTTTCCTTATTTCTGTTTTTTATAAGTCCAGTCGGATTACACCTTGTGTTTAGTTGTTGCACCTCTTTGGACTCTCTGTTAGTAACTTCTTACATCAGTGTGATACAACTGTCATAATTTTAGCAGTAGTTTTAATTTGCTTTTCTCTTGTAAGTGAAGTGAAGCATACTTTCATATGTTTAAAGGCCATTTCTATATCCTTTTTCATAACCTTCACGTTCCTTTGCTTCGTTCATTCTGAACACTAGGTTTTTGAATCCATTTTTTCCCTTTAAGAATGGAAATATATATATATATATATATACATATATATATATATATATAAATATATATACATATACATATATATATATAAATAATATTAGGGTGATTGGTGCTTAATCTATAATGTATCTGGTAAATGCTTTTTCCTAACAATCATTTGTTTTTTGACTTTGCTTGTAGTATGTTTTTCTGTGCTAAAGAACTTTTACATTTTTCATATGATTGAATTTTTCAATCTTTTCCCATCTTTTTTTTTTTAACATTTGGATTTAAGTCATAATTAGGAAGGTTTCCCCACATCCAGGTTGTAAATGAATTTTTTTCTAACACTTGTTTCATTTTTGACAATAATTGCCCTTGATTTTAAAACTAATCATGTTGAATCTCAAGGGCTGCCACAACTCAAAGAATTCCTTCTAGCAGAAGCCAATGGCTGGAGGAAAGGGGGGAGATGGAGATTCTAGACTCCTTATCTTTCCTAGTGTCCTAGGCAGGGATGTTTGGGACTTTGGATCCCTAGCCCAGGGCTGAGCAAATAGAAGTCATCACTGAGTAACTGAAAGACTGAATAAGTAAAAGAAGTGCTAGATCAGAGTGGTGAGTGACTTAAAAATTAGGCTTTCTCTGGAGAACGTGAAGAGTACCAAAGCTAGAAAACTAGGAAGGACAAACTAGTGACACTCTTTTTGGTTACAGGCCAACTTGTTAGGTCTGAGAAACTATGGGTTCCTTGGATCCTGAGGGGAAGACTCAGCTTTTGGAGACAGCTGGACATATCTTATTCATTATAGTTTCCTCTGTGCTGTCTTTTTTCTTGATCGTGGTTACTTGGGAAACTGTTCTATTTGGGGTATTTATCCTCTGGAGGATATAGGATAGAAAAATATGACTTATTCATTATAAGTCCAATTCTTGTGATGCAGGAAAACAGATGTGGGGCATGAGGAGGGCCATGTCCCAGGCTTCGGGTGAGCCCCTGGGACGTGCCCCGCCAACTGTGGGTCCTTGACTTCGCGCAGGGAAGAATTCAAGAGCCAGCCACAGTTGAGTAAAGGTAGATTTATTCAGAGAGATACATTGAAAGGCAAGAGAAAGGCCACGAGGTGTGGGGGTTGGGTGCTCAGATTAGAAGTAGGTACACAGACAGAATGTGGGCTGTCTCCAAAGAGGGAGAGAGGAGTGGCCATGAGGTGATGTGTTGCCAGTTTTTCTGGGTTTGGTGGCTTCATATGCTAATGAGTGGAATGACCAGTCTAAGTAGCCTGGGGAAGGGGCTGGGATTTCCATGAAGTTGGCCATTTCCCACTCTCTGACATTTTGTGGCTAGCCTTGGGACTGCCATGGTGCCTGTGGGCATGTTATTCACCATGTTAATATATTACAATGAGCGTATAATGAAGCTCAAGATCTACTAGAAGTTAAATCTATTATCATCTTGAGCCTCAAGGCCTACTGGGGGTTGAATCTTTCACCATTTTGATGTGAATTGCTGTAGCATTCCTTGAATGGCTGTGCCCTGCCCCCTTCCATCCTGTCGCACTCGGAGCCATCGTGGTGCCAGATGTGCAATCATGTTTTTTCCTATAAATTTTTGCCGTGTGTTTATGACACCAAATTACTGAATTAAATGTGTAAAAGTGGCTTAGTAATCCAAATGTTTAGAAATATAGTACAGCTTCACTTATTACCACGTGATAATATTATAACAGACTTTCCAGATTTTAATGAGTTGGATACATTATGCACAGTTATATATAAAGGAATTGCTACATTAATTATATGATGATGGTTTTTTAATAACTGAATTGTACTCTACAGAGTGTTTGCTCCATGCCTTTTATTTCACTTAGAAGTGTATGTTGGCTTTGGTGACCCAGATACAGGTTTTTTTTTTTCTCTACCAGCTACTATTTTAACTGAAAAAGTGTTGTTTTTTTTTTAAAAATTTAAGTCTCATTTAAAAGTAGGCTTTTAGAGTTTGGGAATGTTAAATAAGATAATGTATGTAAAGTACTTAGCACAATGCTTAACACAAAGCATGCCCTCAATAACATGACAATAAATGTCACTAGTCATGGTTATTGTTCACTGATCTTTATAATGCCTCTTGATTCTCACTCTTATTACCATCATCAATTGCTGCTTCATTTTTGTGTACAAATTATTTTGTATATATAATAATCATAATAAATTTTTCCTTTTGCATCTCAACCCACGTAGTCTTTTTGATCCTCCAAATAATACTGTAGAAGGTAGAAAATTATTTTCTCCACTTTGTCAATGAGGAAATACGGGTTATAGGAATAAAGAGAATCCTCGAGACCATGGATTTACAAAACTGTAAGCTGGTAAAGCTGGGACATTTGACGTAAAATCTACTTATCCAGTCTTATATCCAAAACTCCCTTGTAGGCTCCTTGTTTGATGGAATATGAAAGATTTCTTTCCACATTATAGAGTTAAGAGACTTTAGTTTCAAGAGTCAGAAATAGAGCCTAAATTGATTTAGGCTAGAAGGAATTTTATTGACTCATACAACTGAAAAGTCTGAGGGTAGATCTTTAGGCATGACCAGATCCAGCTGCTCAGACTAGGTTAGGCTTTGTCTCACCCACTTGGTTTTCTTTGCTTCTTGTTGGCCTTTACCTCAAGCTTGGAGCTTCCCTGTGGTGGCGGAATAGCTACCAGAAATACCAGCTCAATATCTTTTTCCATCACACCAGCTCAGTAACTTCTTGTAGCCAATATTTCTGTCAGTGGTCTTGCATTGAATTTCATTAGTTCAAACTGGACCAACTGCCCACCTCTGAACTCATCCCTGTGGTCTAGGTGATGGAATATACTGGTTGATCAGGTCTGAATGTGGATACCCCTGGAAATAGGGTTGGGTCAACCTTTTACAAGCCATATGACCTAAGAGTGGGTGAGCTCCTAAATAAAAATTAAAATCTTATTACTGTCGACTGAACTAAATGCACAGCCCTAAAGTTGAGAGTTATGTTTTACTTGGCGGACATTTCTGAGGACTCGAACCCCTTCAGGGATGACAGCCTCTCAGATGGCTCTGAGGGACTGTTCCAAAGAGGCAAGGGAGGAGCTAGGTTATACAGGAGTTTTACAACAAAGACCAGGTAGTTGGAACATTAAGAGATTACTTGTTAGCTACTAAAGAAAACCAGACATCTCAAGTTACAGAATTTAGCACTTTTCTATGTATGGGAGGAAGCAAACATTTGGGCTCATTGAATTCATTCCTTTGACAAGCATCTACCTATCTAGGGCCAGTATCCACAGTGCACCATTGTGAGTGGCAGCAGAGGCTGGGCTGCAGGCTTGTTTTCATTGGGGGGTGGCGGCAGCCGCTGATGGCTTGATGGCTTCAGCATTCTTTGCTTACTGATATGGTTTGCAGTATTTTTCATTCAAACTGTGATACTTCCATACAATAGAACAACACTCTGTGATGAAAAAGAGTAAGTTACTGACACACACAGCAAATGGATAAATTCCAAACACCTTACACTAAATGAAAGAAGCCAGACACAAAAGACTTATGATTTCATGTATATGATATTTTTGGATAGGCAGAATTATGGGGACAGAAAACAAATTAGTAATTACCAGGGGCTGGAGAATAAGATGAAGGCTTGACTAGAGCAATGTGCGATGGAACTTTTTGGAATGATGGAGAGGTTCTATATCTTGATTTTGGTGTTGGTTATCTGACTATATGTATTTGTCAAAATTCATAGAAATGTGCACTAAAGCAGGCAAATTTTATTTTAAAATTTTACCTACATAAGCCTGGCTGAAAAAGCAAACAAAAATTTTTTTGCTATTATTAAAAAGAGAGGATATTGAACAGATACCAAAAAACCTTAAAACAAAACATAACAAAACAACAGTGCTCAGTACATAATCCTAGCCTATATAATAGGAACTCATTACTGCTTAAATTAGTAGTTCTCTGTTTTTGTTTTTTGTTTGGTTTGGTTTGGTTTTTTTTACCATGAACATATTGTTGTTGAGATGCCCATGAACTCCCTTGAACTGACAGTGGTTGCTTATAATCCCCAGTACATTTTTTCTCCAATTAAGAAAAACATCCCTAGCTACAAGTGAATGAGAATTGCACAATGTCATAGGAATAACCTTTCAAAGATATCAAACATTAACAAAGGGTAATACTTTAGTTGTTATTAGTAATATGTTACTTTAGCAACTGATGGATGATGTATTATGATGTATTATTTTGCAGCATCATGATTGTGAACATTTTGCTTTAGTGACTAAATTCTTTATCCTTTACCATATATAAATATTTACTATATTATGATTTAGAGTTATGTTTTTTTAATTTTAAGCACAAATGACCCATACTTACATATTATTCTGCAACATACTTCTTTTGCTTAGCATATCTTGTGCTACCGTCCACATTTGGAGTCATTTTGTTATTTATGTTCTGTATCTGAAATACCTATAGCTTTAGTTTTGACTTGGATGGAACAAGCAATGCACGATTTAAGAGTGCCAAAATACTCAGTGATTAAGAAAAAAATATTTTAAGTCGAGTATTTTTTAAATCAAATAAATGCAAAAAGAAAAAATCTATGATGAACAAAATATAAAAATTGTAAATAAAAGCCATCTTAGAGCCTGACACAAAAGAAAAATGAAGTTAATTAAATGAATAAAGTTAAGTAAATTAATTTAAAATTATTTAAGATCATCACTGCTAATGAGAAAATGTCAAACATAAAACTCTCCTCATTGAAAACACAGTAAGCAAAGAAATAAATGTTGAAAGTATTATTTACTTTGTATCCATTAAAGCCAGAAAACTGAAATTGTAATAAATTCTGGCCCCAGTGGCCTTCAAAAAAAATGAAACTTCTAAATAAATACATGAAAATACATAAGTAGGAGTGCATATGTAGGCTCAAATGTGATCCAGCATGGCATTAATCTTTATTTAAAATTTTGATATTTTGTTCACCATGGACTTTTTGTATTAATTTTGCCTTTTAAAAATATTGCATTGAAGTATCATCTTGATTACAGCGGATTTTTTTTTTAGCACTCCTTAAATTTTGCACCTGATGTGAGTGCCTCATTTGCCTTACCCTAATCCTGGCCCTGAATCCCATTACCCTTCCTCTGGACCAAACTGAAGATGAGAGCAGTACAAGGCATAGCAGAAAGCACTTTCTGACAGGGTATCGAGTATTTATCCCAATGGTCAGGTATCTTGAAGTTGCCCTCAACTTTTTCCTTCAGATTACCTTTTAGGTTTCCTGGCCTTGACTAAATTGTCAATTAGGCAAAGCAGCTGCTGGGGGTTGGAGGGTGGGGCAAGTGGTGGTGAAGGGGAGCAGAATGGGCCACCCCAAAACAGCCTCTTTGGCATAAGAATTATTTTGAGATGATTATTTTTTTCAGAAACTGCAACACAGAAGAAGTTCTGAAAACAGAGTAGACGTTAGAGAATTCTATATTTGTAGATCTACATTTCTGTAGGGAAAATCTACATTGTAAGGGAAATCTACATTTGTAAAGGAAACTTAGAAACGTTAGAATGGGAAGATAGCTATTGCCAGAGAGAACTTTTTTTTACTAGAGATATTTATCTGCCTGGCAGGACAGCCTTTGTTTTCCAAACATCTCCTCTCACCTTCCTTTGAACTAACTCCCTTCCCCTCTGTGAAGCCCCAGACCCCTACCCCTTTTCCTTCACTCCCCTCAATCCTCTGTGCTTCCTTTTGAGTCTCATATCTTTGTGGGGCTCCCATTAAGTATATGTAATTAAAAATTTCTTTCTCCTTTAAATCTTATTTTATAGGGATCTCAGCCCAGAAACTCAGAAGAGAAAATTATCTTTCCTCCACTACAGGGCAAATGAGTGGGAGAGGATCTTTTGAGGCTTCTAGTGACTTTTGTCTAGTGTGGTATATGGTATTGTTAGCAGATAGTGAGACCCCCTAAATTAGGAGGCCCACCAAAGTGTGGGTCCTTGCCACTGTCTGTGAAAGAATTCACAGCAGAGGCAGAGAGAAAAAGTGAAAAGGCTGCCTTATTTCTCAAAAAAGATAAAGGAGAGAAAGTCCTCAAGCAGGGAAAAGGTGAGAAAGGCACTCAAGTAGCGGGGAAAGGTGCTTGAGTGGAAAGCCGTCAGCCAAGATGGGCAGTCAAGAAAACTCCAGCTGTGGCTTGGTCCTCGTGGACTTTTATGGGAGGTTTCTGCCATCATGTCTTCCTTCTGGGTATGATGGAGCCAATCGCTTTGTCTTCTGTCCTTGTATGGCCTTTTCTGGCTGTTATCATGGGAATTGTCAACTTTCATGGTGCTAGTGGGTGTGTCATTTAGCATGCTAATACATTATAATGGACATATAAATGAGGCTCAAATTCCACTTGAAATCAAATCCTCTGCCATCTTGTGCTCAGTTGGCTCTAACCAGCTCTTTTTTCTTCTCTTTGCAGCTGCCTCCTGAGACTTAGATAACAGTAATTGGTTACTATTTGAGGGAGGGGCAGGCTATGATCCTGGGGGCAACAGCCTTGGGAACAAAAAGGAAACTTGCTTTTAAGCAGGATGCCAGCAATCTGGTGGACCCTGTGTCCCCCCAAAACCATCTAAGGCCTGGGAGACTTCGACTTTTCTATAAACAAGAGGCAGGGATTCCTGCCTTAGTTCTGGAAGAAGAACTCAAAGATACCATGTCTATTCCTTGAAAAGGAACCAGGGTCCTGCCCCAAGGCTTCACTATTGTTTCTTTCTTTCTTTTATTTTTGTTTTTAGCATTGTCGTTTGTTGACTACTTTGTGTCAGGTACTGTGGCAGGCGGTTTCACACATTATTTATTTATTTTTAATGGAGGTAATGGGGATTGAACTCGGGACCTTGTGCATGGGAAGCACACACTTGACCACCGAACTATACCCCAACTCCTACACTATTGTTTCTTGACTGTTCTTCCTTTGTTTCTTCATTCCCTCCCTTCCCTGATTAGCAGCTGTTTGAATTTGCCCTTTGTCAAATTCAAAATTTGCCCTTTGTCAGGGACATTCTCTGAGTGAACTCTGTTTCCTACAAATAAGAAACACGGGCTGCAGAAAGATTCATACTAGGGAGGACCCCACAGGAGGACCCTGCTCCATATCAGTATTTCCAGAGATTTCTCTTTTGTGCATTTGATTTGCTTGGTAGAGCTTCTCAGCTACTCCTGATACTGTTCTCAGCCTCTACCATCCTCTTCCTTTGATTTCGATCCCATTTCCCACTCGTCCCCACCTTAGCTAGAATTTTATAAATCCTGAAATCATGGTCAGATTTTAACATCAGACAAAGATGTATCCTTGAAAGAAAGCAGTCCAGTTATCACCAGCTGGGATTTGG
Organism: Vicugna pacos; assembly: GCF_048564905.1. NCBI lineage: Eukaryota > Metazoa > Chordata > Mammalia > Artiodactyla > Camelidae > Vicugna > Vicugna pacos. The sequence continues at coordinate 30,453,430 of NC_133003.1, read as the reverse complement.
TATCCTGGTGGTGAAGCACCCCTGCATAGACATTGAGCAATTGTTGGAATGCTTCCTTCTTGGTGACAGACTTCTGGCATGCTGTTGGATGTGGTTAGAACTCTGTGAACCCTGGCCTTTGGCTCCAGTTTTAGGAGCAGATTTCTGTTATTCACTGGGCAGCTTTTACCATTATGAATCTTGCCTTTTTGCAAGACCAGTGAATTCTGCAAAGGTTTATTAATCTTGATTTAATGTATTCATATGAAAAAATGTAACAGTGAGAGAATAAAGCTTATGTAGGCATTGCAGGGGTCCCTTTGGGGGTTCACTCTATATTACTCATAGCAATGAAAAGTAAAAATGGCAAGTTATATTAGCTAAGTTCAAGATACAAAAGGCAATATTAATTTCACAGGAAGTGTAAAAGGATATGCAAATGTGATCAACTCCCAGGAAAACATTGCAATATACCACTTCAGGCTTTGAAATTATGCAGTTTCATAAACACTTGTTAAGAAGCTTCACACACCAAACATTGAATTTTAAAGCAAGTGTTTCTGATCACAGACTGTTTTTTGTGGACCGGCATTATTTTCCTAAGCTTTTTGAACCCTAAACAAAAAGACTGGGGTGTGCAAAGTGGTAGATTTATTGGTAGCAGTCACATGTTCTTGGGAAAGCACAGATGGCTGTGGAAAAAACAAAAATTCCATGTTGTTGCTTTTCAATTAAAAGTGTAATTTAGAAGTGTGGGGCATTAGACTAGAACCTGAAGTGAAAATTTCTAAGGCAAATGTGTTTAGCCAGTAACTGACGAGGGAGAATTTATCATGGAGTTTTACTTAGTACAGCCCTGATGGGAGAAGCTTTCACATAAGTTTCTTCCCACAACTTCCTTAGGTCTGTGCTTCCTGGCTAGCAACCTTCATATTTATGTATAATCAGAACCAAGCTTAGGCTTCTACTAAATGTGAAGGGATGTTAAGAAGTTACACCAGATTTTTAGGTCTTAAAGAGTGAGCTGTGTAGGCAGAGTATAAAAACACTCATCTTTGAATGAAGTGGTTTCTCAGATGTTTCAATAGATGATTTATAGCCTGGGAGGAGTTTTACAATGTTTTAGACACACATCCAGTAATGTTTTGATCTAAATTTGCTTGTCTTGTGCTTTTGTGGAGCTTTACATTGCTGTTCAGGCTTGTGTTAAGAAATCGAGATAAAAAGGAATTAGGAAGAGTGGTAACGCTAAGTGGGTGACAGGAACAGTTATTTTCAAACACTGCTGGTGGCATCTCAGCTGTGTATATAAAGAAACTCTTGTATACTGTTTAATCCAACAATTCTGTGTCTATATATTTATCTTAAAGAAATATTTGGGCAAATTCACAAAGGCATGTATCTTCAAGTAATTTTATTTTAGAGCTGTTTATATTAAAAACAAGAACCGAACATCCTAAGTGCACAATACGCGGTTAAAATATTTTCTGTCTTTTGTTGGGGAGGAAGAAATTTTCCTCTACCTTTCTAGGTTCTTCTGGCTGTTCTAAGAATTAAATCAACATGAGACAGATTAACAGAGAAAGTCAAAGAAAGATTTAATAGCTTGTATACATCTCAGAGACCCAGGAAAACCGAGTAGCTGGCTAAAATGGCTGAAATCTCCTGCTTAAATAGCACCTTCAGCTAAAGACAAAAGAAGACATTGAGGATAATGGCTTGGGACTTCAAAGGGAAGGCAGACGATTGACATGGAGATAGAAAAGCAATTGGTTGGTAAACAGATGTTTGCTGTGCCATGTGGAGACAATGGATCACAAAGTGGACTTGATCACCAGACCCTGCTCCCATCACATCTAGCCTACATTCTTTGTAGGTATCTCAAATTGTTGCCAAGTCCAAACTCGTTCTTCTTGCCACACGACAGGCCAATAAATCGGGAGATGAGGTGTTGGGGCAAGGAATAGTGACTTTATTCGGAAAGCTGGCAGACCGAGAGGATGGCAGACTGATGTCCTGGAGAACCATCCTGCTCTAGTCAGAATATAGGCTCCTTTTATACGAAAAATACAGGAGGATGAGGGAAAATAAGGGAGGGGGTGTGGTTGATTGTTGCAATCTTCTTGCTGCAGGCATTCTTTGTTCTAGCAGCCATCCCCGTGGGCTAGGTCATGGTGTTCCTGTAAACCTCCAACAAAACAAAGATTATTCTCTACTACTTGATGGTAGCTCTATTCTGGGAATAGGCCCTCTAGCTACATGCTTGTAGCAGTTAGGGGAAAGGTTAAATTTTCTTCCTGACTCTTTTTGGCTTTGATTGCTTTCAGCTGGAAATAAGCTGTGTGCCAGAGACATTTTGGGGTGTCAAATTTTACTTCCCTACACTCCCCTACACTTTATACACTGGAATACCATGTAGCCTTTAAAAATGCTGCTGTTGGCAACTCAATAACATGGATTTTTATGTTAAGTGAAAATAAAAATAAATTACAAGATAGCAAGTATAGTAAATACAGTCTTATCGAATGGAAAGTTTTTAAATAGGTATATATTGATATAGTAATATATTCTAAAATATTAGCAGTTCGAACATTTTGGTTTTTACTTGACTTTAGTTTTTGCCTATAATAAACATGGATTCCTTGATAATAAAAATAATAAGAGAAAAGGCACATCAGTGAGAGACAATAAAACATAATTCAGGTGATCCTTGCTTTATAAAAGTTTGTAATTATGAAACAGGTTTGCACTATAAATTATTATTTGCTCTATAGAAAGATTCCTGTGGTTTTGATGAGTGAGTAGTGTCTTTAGTAATTTAGGTTTAGTTCACAAGCTCTCCAGTGAGGCTGGCCTGCAGGGGAAGCCTGGGGTTAGGGAAAATGAAAACTAGCTCTTAGGAGATGAAAGGCCTGCAGAAATAGTTTATGCATCTTTGAATCTGCCCTGAGGTCAGTAGGCAAATAGTATTTTATTCCTATACATAGGCCTTTGTATACTATAGTGAGGGACTCTTAAAAGTTGCCGATAGGGAAATTCCTTTATAACATGGGCACAAGGAAAGGCTTTCTATAATTCTGAATTCAAATACAATAAAATGTGACTGTGTATAATTAAAAAATGTTCTTAAGCTTTTTTTTTTTTTTTTTTGCATGGCAAAAAGCGAAGTCACACCATAAGTGATAAGCTGGGGGAAAGTATTTACAAGATATATTGCTGACAAAAAGCTAACATTCCTAATGTATGACTTGAAGGGTTATTACAAATTACAAATTGAGGAATAAAAAAGAATCCAAAAAACCAAAAGAAAAGTGGCAAATTCACAAAAATTGATATAAAATGGTCTTTAAGCATATGAAAATATGTTCAGTTTCACTCATAAGAGTTACGCATTATTGTCTGTACTTATAAAAAATTGGAAACATCCTAAATGCCTGTATATAGATTCTTTGACTGAGTCATGGTACAACTCTTATAGTGGAGTGCTGTCAAATAGAATTAGAAGAATCCTTACGAATTGATATGGAATGATTCTCAGAGATATTGTTAATGCAAAAAGCAAAGTACAAAGGAATATATGTATAATGTGCTACATAAAATGTAAGAAAGAAGAAGAAATAAAAATGTCCCTCCATCTGTCTGTCTATCTATCTACCTACCTACCTGCCTACCTACCTACTTACCTTCCTATCAGGGTAGGACCAGAGAGGACCCCCACAGAGTCCTGCACTGTTTCTCTCTCTCTCTCTCTCTCTCTCTCATACACACAAGCACAGACACACACTGGGAGTAATCTGACAGATACCACTTTATTCAAAGGATCAAAGTTAACATCACCAACAATGGGAATAAATTCCATTAGGGCGTCCTGATATAATGCAGTAAGAAAGACATAAAATCTCTTAAGTTGTATTCCTTTTAAAATGTGTAATATGAATCTAATCCTGAGGAAACAATCAGACTAGCAAACATGTCTTAGAAAGCACAGATCTTTCCTCTTCAAAAATGTTAATGACATTATAGGGAAAGAAAGTCTGGAGGAACTACATAAGATTCAAGAAGACCAAATAGACAGGGCCATTAAAAGCAATGTAATCCTGGACTGGGGGAAAATGAACATGCAAGACGTTCTTGGGATTGAAGAAATGTAAATATGGACTATGTAAGATATTATTTTATCATTGTTCCTTGAATTTGATCACTGTGCAGTAGTTATGTGATTGTCCTTATTTTTTAGAAGATTTTGATACCACACTACAGGAGAAGAAAAAACAATTTCCCTCTCCCCTCCTAGGTTCAGTGGCCGAGGCCCTCAAGACAAGCTGTCAAAACAGTCAACAAAAGAAACAAAACAAAAACAGTTGATAACAAAAGAAAAAACAGTTTTAATTACTTATGTATGTGTCAAGGAGGAAGAAATTTTCCTCTACCCTTCTAAGTTCTTCTGGCTGGTCTAAGAATTAAAAAGACATGAGACAGATTAACAGGAGGGGGTCAAACAAAAGTTTAATAACATAGATGCATGGGAGAGACCCGGGAGAACTGACTAACCAAAATGGCAGAAGCTCTCACCTTCAATACCATCTTCAGCTGAATAAAAAGAGGATGTTAAGGGTGGGGAGAGTCAGTTATGGTAGGTTAGCTGGAAAAGCACAGTAAACAAGGGTAATGTTGTAATGCAGATTTAAGCCCTTGCCTTCTCCATTGATAAGAATTTCTAGAGATTTGGCCTGGTACAGCAAGGGAGATGCTTTACAAATAGAGGTTTCCCTTATAAATGTAAATGTTTCTTATAGAAGAGTAACTCCTACTTGGTCTTCAGAACTTCTTGTGTGTCTGCTATTTCTTAAAGATAAGCATTTAAAAATAAACCTAGTGCCGAAGAGGCGTATTTTGGGGTGGCAAACTTTGCTCCACTACATATGCATGCACTGGCACTGGAATGCACAAAGAAGAATGTGGCTCCAGGAGGTGGCCAGATGATTGAGGCTTATATACCGTCCTGGTATAAACAAAGAAAAAGATTTAGGACTTCTGGGCAAGAGTGTGGGGGCAAATTATGGAGAGATAGTGTTACTGAACAAAAGTTTGTGTGCCTGATGCACTGTGAGGGCAAACAAACCAAAACAACGGAGTTTGGAGCAGAGAAAGGTTTATTGCAGGGCCAGGCAAGGAAGATGGGCAGCTTGTGCTTGAAAAACCCAAACTCCCCAATGGCTTTTGAGGAGAAGTTTTTATAGGCAAAATTTGGGATGAGGGCAGCAGGGTGTGTGACTTTATTCTGATTGGTTGATGGTGAGCTAACAGGGAGTTGTTCCAGGAATCTTGTGCTCAACCAGAAGTTACCATCTTCCACTTGGGTGGAGGCCTTAATTCTTGCAGCATAACTGAAAGATGTTGTTATATCTATTCCTTGAAGAAGAAACAGGTCCCTGCCCCAAGGCTGTACTATTGTTTCTTGACTGTTCCTCCCTCGGCTCCCTCCTTTCTCTGATAGTAACTGAATCTGTCCTTTGGACCTTAGGGAAGGTCAAGTACTTGGAATGAAGCCTATTTCCTACTAAGTAGAAATGAGGGACACAGAAAGGAGTTGTACCAGGGAGGACCCCACAGGATCCTGCTCTGTTTTAGTAGGAAAGGAAATGTACAGTAAAAAAAAAGTTACCTGGTTAACGCAGGTAAGAGTCTCTCAGGTGATAAAGTTGTCTCCAGAAGGAGCTCTCTTCTCAGTAAGAAGACATCTTTACGAATGGAAATGTCCTTTATAAATTTTTAGGCAGACGGAGGTAAAGAGCTTTTTCCTTTGTCTGCAGGTTCTAGGTTGCCTTTAGCTCAAAATAATCCTGTCAAGGTGGGTACTGAATATACCGTTTTGGAGTGGTTTTCTGAGACCATATTGTGGAAACCTTCCAGCATTTATACTCAAGTAGTTTAGAAAGTTATTTTTTTCTTTTCAGTTGAGGGAGAGGGTGGAGATGGGGAGGAAGAGATAAAATAAACATTTCAAAATCATAGCAATTGATGAATCTAGGGAATGGTGTATGGAAGTTCACGGTATGATTTTTACAAGTTTTCTATAGTTTTGAATTTATTTTTTTCAAAATAAAATGTTTAAAGAAACACTAACGGCCCCAAAGTCTTTAGTCTTTCAAATGTTTGCCAGGCCACAGAGCCTTGTGTATCAGGGATCCTGACTTTCCAGACGCAGTGAATGTATTTCATCTCTAATTCAAGATAGCTAGGAAACTGCCTATTTCATTCTCTTTAACTCTTGCACCCAAATGACTCTCAGAGGCATTCACTAATCCCACATTATCTCTTGACTAACAAAATTGTTTTACCCATCCCTGTGAAATTGGGTCCTAGTGAGGAAGGAAGGAAGAGGGCAGGACGTAGCCATTAAAGGAATGACACAAGATGGTGGAAAAATCAACTCCTAATAGACCTGGAGGCCCAAGATGGTGGGAGATTTGACCTCCAGTGGACCTTGAGCTTCATTATACACATTGCAATGTACTAGCATGGTGAATGACACACCTACAAGCACCATGACAGTTCCAAAGCTAACCATGAAAGGTCAAAGAAAGGGTGATGGCCCAATTCCTGGGAATCCGTGCCCTTCCCTCAAAGTAGTTGGAATAATCCTCTCACTTTTTAGCATATAAAAAGTAGCAAGATCAAGATCATGTGCTCTCTATCTCTCTCTCTTGCCTTCTGAGACAGCTCACACTCTATGGAGTGTGTATCTACCTTTACTTTAACCTCTGCCCTCCAACCCTGTGTACATCTCTCTAAATAAGTCTTACTCAACTATGGCTTGCTCTTGAATTCTTAACTGTGCAAAGCCAAGGACCCTCTCTTGGTGGGGCGCATCCCAGGGACTCAACTGAGACCTGGGACATGGCCATCCTTTCAAGCTCCCCACTTTTTCCTGTATCACTACTGGTCAATGAGTGACAGAATTCACATTCTTCTTCCCTCCTGTAGATCCCATAATTGTTTGTGTCCCTGAAGCTGCGTTGAGGACCTTTGCTTGGGAAAGGATGGGGTCTCTGCTGAAATAAATGTGTGTGTAGTTTTGGCACAGAGGAGAAAGTATCTGATAAGACCTATCTGAAATAAAACCTTTTGGAACTAATGTATATTAGTGTTTCATTGTATCTAGCTATAGCATTTTCTGACTTGGTTAATTACAAATGGGTTAAGAAGAGATTTCACCCTTTGTCATCTTGAGTTTCATAAGCCAAATAAATCAAACCAAAGAAAAATCACCTTCCAAAAAAGCATATTGGATATTTGATGCAGTTGGTGAGGATGAATTGGGAAGGTGTCAGGACCTAAGTGTTGATTTCAGGGCAGCCCAGCATTCAAGAGAATTCAGTTTTGACGTACTGACAACAGTAAAGCTTTCCCTTTCCCATTATGCTAGAATGGGCCTCACTAGGGAAATATAAATTGTATACTACCCTGCTGGGATTTCTACCTGACTTTGATTTCTTGTGCTAACTCCTATGTAGCTGCTTGATTTCTCTCTCTTGGTTTGTGATAGTCTAGTGATTGTGGATGGGATCCTTGACCTCAATTTGGTTGGAAGGTACCTGCCCAGCATGGCTCCTTAGATGGGCATGGCCTTGGGCCAAACAAGGAAGAGCCAACACTGGAGCTATTCAGGTACAGTGGTGATCATCAGACATAAAGGATGGCTTTGACAGAGGTGGCTTCCTGGCTTAGTACAAGTTATTCTTGCTGGCAAGAAAAAATTAATGCCAATATTGCCTAAATCCATGATATCTTGTCTTGCAAAGAAAGCTATTAGGGAAGAGGATGTCTTTCTTGGCCTCCACATAATGGATAATAAGTAAATACTGGCTGCATACTTAAGTGGAACTAAATTTAATGAATGTATTTTTTTCTACATTTAAAAATAATATATTCCCATTGTGCAAAATCTGGATAACAGAGATTTCTCTAAAGACAAAAACAGGTATTTCCCATAACCCAACTGTGCAGTTAAATCTTTGTGGACAATGTTATAGTTTATCCATGCTTGAATATTTTAACATAATTGTATTTTCATAGTTACTTATCCTTTCACTATATCTATATTGTAAACCCCGTATTACAAAGTCTACATAATTTTAATGACTATGTTATTCTCCCATATAGGGGAATTTATTCAGTTATCTCTTTATTGTGGGGGCACTTATGTTGCCGAATGCAAATTCATGAGACCAACCCACAATGAGGCCGAACAAACTGAAACGTAGTTTGGAGCAGAAAAAGGTTTATTGCAGGGCCAAGCAAGGAGTTCAGGTGGCTCATGGTCAAAAAAAACCCCCTGAACTCCCTGGTTGTTTTTATAGTAAAAATTTGGGGTGAGAGCTGCAGGGCATGTGACTTTCTTCTGATTGGTTGGTGGTGAGGTATCAAGGCAGTGTTCCAGGAATCTTGTGGCTCAGCCTGAAGTCACTGTCCTTCACAGGGGTTGGGGGGGTAGGGGGAGGGCCGGCAGAAGAACTCAGATATTGTTACGTACATCCCTTGAGCAGGAGCCAGGATCTTACTTTAATAGCTGCACTATAGTTTCTTGATTGTTCCTCCTTTCTTTCTGCGTTCCCTCACTTCCCTGACTATAACTGTTTGAATCTGCTTCAGGAAGGTCTAGGAGGCTGAAGCCTTTACCCAGCAAATAAGAAACTGGGAACACAGAAAGGCTTTTGTTCCCAGGAGGGCCCCATAGGGTCCTGGTCATTTTCAATATTAATATTTATAAATTTGCTTGAGATCAACAGGTGTTTATTTGTAGGTATAGTCACGAAGATAGAAAACTTTCCTTTATTCGTCTAGGTTCTTCTGGCTGGTCTAAGAATTAAATTGACATGAGACAAGTTAACAGGAGGATATCAAATTTAATTTCTTATGTACCCCACATACATGAGAGTTTCAAAGACAGCAAGGTAAAATGTGGTACATACGCCATCCTGAACTAAGGAGTAAAATGGGGCCTGGGTCTTCCAAAGACAAGACGGTCACTCACAGGATGATAAGAAGAGCAGGTGTTTGGTTATCAGATGTCTACCCTGCCGTATAGATGGGGCCAGTTAGATAAAATTTATGTGTGGTACTAACTCTTTTCTGAGAAAAATCCCAAACTTACATTCTTCTAGGTAGTTAAGGGAGGAGCAGTAATTTCTCTTAACTCTGCAGGGTCTTGATTGACTTTAGCTCAAAATAATCCTTATGTAAAAGTGATACCTTTTGAGGAAGCTCACTCTGAATGTGCTGAGCAATAGGAAGAGAGATACAAACTTCGGGAAGCCAGAAAATGGCCACTCTAATCATTACAAAAAGCAGAGGAGTTCCCCATGTTACAGATTCCAAGCTCCTAGTGCTTGCTGCATGACAGGCCAGTAAATCGAGGGTTGAGTTGTAGGGGCAAGGAATAGTGACTTTATTTGGAAACCTAGGAGACCAAGAAGATGGTGGACTAGCGTTTTTAGGACATTAGTCCTATCTTGCCCAAGTTAGACTTCAGACTTCTTTCACACTAAAAAGGGAGGGAGTGAAGTCAAACATTTCCTGGTTCAGGTCAGCCTCCAGATGGGTTGTGTTCATTTCTTTTTTCCTGCTGTCATTCACAGGGAGACCTGGTCAGGATGTTTTCTGTGAGTTAAGTAAGATAATTTAGGCTAACGCTCGTTACCTAGGTAGTAGGGTTCCCCAAAATGGGCCATTATGTATAATTTAAGCTTACAGGCAACCTCCCTTTAGTGAGTAACTTGTAGCAAAGCAATAGAACACAAAGGTTAAAGTGAAAGAAACAGACCCAGTATGGAGTCAGATTTGTTCTTCCCTGTTACACCCGGAGGGAGAATTCCAGAGGTGGAGAGCACTTTGTTGAGGTGCCCTGTGAAAGAGGGGGGAGAGTTATAAATGAGGAAGAAAGCAAGTGTAGCTGTCAGTATTAAAGCTGAGAGCATTGAGAGTAAATCTGGATGACTTTTGTGTAGGGGGCTGTCTATTTTATGTTGCAACAAAAAGACTACAACTATTGCTACCATTTCGCAAAAGAGAACATGTTAACACCAAAAAATCTGGAAGGATGAAATCTCAGGATGTAAAAATGAAATGAAGTAGCTCCATTAAAACCTATTAGAAACTGTTTATTTTTCTCATTACTCTGTGGACTGCTGATGATTTGGTCACACTCTGGCAACAGATCCCAGTCCATGGACTGCCATCAGGGGCCTTTAAGATCAAATGATCTGTAAGGTCCATTGATTCAAGCTGAAAAACTTTACATTTAACAAAGAGCTGTGTTCCAATACTTGTTGCCATGTTTGACCTAATGGGTGATTTTTGAGCCGTACACCCCATGAATATCTCAGTTTTCTGATTGGCCAACTTAACTTTATGAAGATCAAGTATGATAGCATTTGTAGAAGTGCTGTTGTCTAAATGGCATGGTACTTTCTGATATGAGGCTTAGAAAAGGAGTGTGATAAATTATACAGACCCAGGAAATAAATGGCATTTCATCAACCCACAGTTTGTGCAATAGCCCATCTTTTTGCAGTATCTGAGAATGATTGCAAGAGATAGAAAATGGAATAAATGAAAAAGATATTTTATCGGCTTATATATACTGGGAAAAAAAAAAAACTGGCGCATGGCATCAAGAACTGCTGGACCTAGAAGATCAAATGATCTATCCATTGTTTGCTCGAAGGCAGTGTCTCACCTAATGGCAAGAGGGCCCCCAGGAATATACACTCATTCCATTCTCCCAGTCAGCAATTCCAGTAGGGAATGCTAAGGTTTTGCATTTCTAATAGTTCTAGTGAAAGTTCAAAATTTCAGTCTTATTGGCACTGTCTCAGAGTGGTTGACCAGATCTAGATTATGAGCCTGTTTCCTGAAGTTGGAATCACATCCCTCCCAAACAACATAGGCTAAGAATAAGGGTGGAGTAGTTTTTCAAAGGAAACTTGGTTTGCTGATAAAAGAAAAAGGAGGTGTGGATGATGGTGAGGGAGAACAACAAAGACCTACTTTAGAGTTTAAGTAGTCTTCTAAGCCAGTAAATGCAGCCAGTAGAATTGCCTGGCATATCTGGGAAGGCCTGTGGATATGATATTTTCTACTGACTGTCACAACATCATTGTTTAGTGGCAGGCAGTGTCTTTGAGATCAATTAAATCCTAATACCACTAAGCAGAAATTAAAGGGCTTTAATGGGATCTTGGACCTATTGAATGCCTAGGACAGTAGATCATGCCACTGATGTGTGGAATCAAATATCTTTACCCACTGGGGATGTCATCATTTAAATGGCCCTATTGATTTGGGGTTTTGGCAGGGCTTCTTTGATACTGGAAAGCTCCATGTTCCCTATGGGACATAGTCTAAGATGTAACTTCATGTTACATAGTCCTGAATTGTACTAACATAATCATGTTGTGACAAACTAAATTAATCATACATCCTAGGGTAATCTGGCCTAGACAGGGTCTCTGGGAAAATTAGAGCATTCATTTTATGTATTATGTTTATTAATGAATTCATTTGGAAAAGCTGCTTCTAAGCATTCCACATGTTCTAGTCATTAAGAAGGACTGCTTGTTTGGAAAATGTTTTAACTATTGTATTTTTTTTTAATTTTCAATTTTATTGAGGTATAATTAACAAATAAAATTGTAATATATTTAAAGCATACAGTATGATGATTTGATATATGTATATGTTTTCACTGTTAAGAACACATCCATCACATCTCACATGTTTATCTTTTTCTTTTTTTTCAATTAGAACACTTAAGTTCTGTTCTCTTAGCTAGATATCTGGTTTCAATTATACAATACAGTATTATCAGCTATAGTCACCATGTTATATGTTGGATCCTCAGATCTTATTCATCTTGTCACTGAAAGTTTGTGTTTACCAGCCTCACCCTATTTCCCCCATCCCCCACCCACCAGCAACCACTATCCTACTCTCTGTATCTATGAGTTTGAATTTTTGTTAGATTCCACATATAAGCAATACTATGCAGTGTTTGCTTGTTTCTGTCTGGCTTATTTCGTTTTGCATAATCCCTTGCAATTTCATCCATGTTGTCACAAATGGCAAGATTTTCTTTTTTAAGGCTAAATAATATTACATCTAAAGATCTCATTTTTTTTAATCCATTCATGTGTCAACAGACACTTAGGTTGTTTCCTTCCATATCTTGACTATTGTGAATAATGCTGCAATGAACATGAGACTGCAGACACCTTTTCAAGATAGAGATTTTGCTTTTCCTGAATATATACTCAGAATTGGAGTTGCTGGATCATATGTTAATTCTATTTTTAATATTTTGAGAAACTGCCATATTGTTTTCCTTGCTGGTTGTACCATTTTACATTCCCATCAGCAATGTCAAGTGTTTTCTTTTCTCATATCCTTGTCTGCGTTTATTATCTCCAGTCTTTTTGATAGTATACATCCTAACAGGTGTGAGATGGTATCTCACTGTGGTTTTGATTTGCATTTCCCTGATTATCAGTGCTGTTGAGTACCTTTTCGTGTACTGTTGGCCATTTGTACATCTTCCTTAAAAGATGTCTGTTGCAGTCCTTTGTTCAATTTTAAATCGGGTTTTTTTTGTTTTGTTTTGTTCTTCTCTTGATTTGTATGAGTTCGTTTTGTATTTTGGATATTAACCCTTTATCAGATATGTGATTTACAAATATTTTCTCCAGTTCATTAGGTTGCCCTTTCATTTTGTTGATGCTTTCCTTTGCTGTGAAGAAACTTTTTAAGTTTAATGTAGTCCACTTGTTTACTTTTGCTTTTGTTGCCTTTACTTGTGGCATCAGATCCAAGGGATTATTGCCAAGACCGTCAAACAGCTTACTCCCCATGTTTCCTTGTAGGAATTTAAAAAGTTTTAATTCTTATGTTTAAGTCTTTAGTGTATTTTGAGGGTTGTTTTTTTTTTTTTTTTGGATGTTATAAGGTAAGGACCCAGTTTCATTGTTTTGCATATGAATATCCAGTTTTCCAAATACCATTTATTGAAGAGGTCATTCTTCTCCTACTGTATATTCTTGGCTTCTTTGTCAAAAGTTAATTCATCATCTATTAATGGGTTTATTTCTGGTTTCTCTGTTCTGTTCCAATCTATATGTATTTATGCTAATATACTGTTTTGATTACTGTAGCTTTGCAATATTGTTTGAAATTGTGCAATGGGTCATGAAATTGAAATTCAGGAATTGTGATGCCTCTAACTTCATTCTTCTTTCTTAAGATTGTTTTGACTATGTGAGGTCTCTTGCAGTTTCATATGAATTTTATAATCGTTTTTTCTAGTTTGGTGAAAATACTATTGGAATTTTGAAAGGCAATTGCATTGAATCTGTAGATCACTTTGGGTAGTATGGATATTTTAGCAATATTCTTTTTTTTTCAGTCTGAGAACATCGGGTAGCTTTCCATTTGTGTCTTCAATTTCTTTTATCAGTGTTTTATAGTTTTCAGAGTATAGATTTTTCAGCTCCTTGGTTTAATTTATTCTTAAATAGTTTATTCTTTTTAATGCTAGTAAATGGGATTTTTAAAAAAAATTCTGTTTTCTACTATTCATTGTTAGTGTACAAAATCAAATGATTTTTGTATATTGAGTTTATATTCTGCAGTTTGACTGGATTTGTTTCTTAGTTTTAAATTTTTTTTGGTGGAATCTTTAGAATTTCCTATATATAACATCATTTCATCTGCAGAGACAGTTTTAGTTCTTTCTTTCTGGTTTAGAGGTCTTTTATTTCTTTTTCTTTCCTAATTTTTCTGGCAAATATTTCTAGTACTTTGTTGAATAAAAGTGGTGAGAGTATATCCTTGTCTTGTTTTGATCTTGGAGGAAAAGATTTCAATCTTTTACCCTTGAGTATAATGTTAGCCATTGACATAACATACATAGTCTTTGTTGAGTTGCATTCCTTGTACGCCCAGTGTGTTGAAGATTTCTTTTTTTTTTATCATGAAAGGATATTGAATTTTGTCGAGTGCTTTTCCTGCATCTTTTGAGAGGATCATGATTTTTATCCTTCAGTTTCTTAATGCAGTGTATAACATGATTGTTTGCATATATTGAACTATCCTTGTATCACAGGAATAAATCCCGCCTGATTCATGTGAATGACTTGATGTGCTGTTGAATTTGGGCTACTAATATTTTGTTGAGGATTTTTGCACTTGTGTTTATCAGCTATATTTACCTATGCTTTTCTTTTCTTCTGGTGTTCTTGTCTGGCTTTGGCAGTAGGGTAATGCTGCCCTCATAAAATGAGTTTCAAAGTGTTTCCTCCTCTTAATATTTTTTGGAAGAGTTTCAGAAGGATTGGTATTAATTCTTCTTTAAATTTTGGTAGATTCACCAGTGAAGCCATATGGTCCTAGACTTTTATTGAGAGGTTTTTGATCACAGATTCAATCTCCTTACTTTTAGTTGATCTGTTACGATTTTTCTATTTCTTCATGACTCAGTTTTGGTAGGTTATATGCTTCAAAAAATTTATTCATTGCTTCCATATTACCTAGTGGATTGGCATATAATCATTCATAGTACATTGTTGTGATCCCTGGTATTTTTGTGTTATCAGTTTTAATGTCTCCTCTTTTATTTCTGATTATATGTAGTTGGATCTTTTTTTTTAAATTAGTCTAGCTGAAGTTTTGTCAATTTTGTTTCTTTTAAAAAACAGCTTTTAGTTTCATTGATCTTTTCCATTGTCTTTTTACTCTGTTTTTAATTTATTTTTGCTCTCATCTCTGTTGTTTTCTTCTACTTACATTCGGCTTAGTTTGTTCTTCTTTTTCTAGTTTCTTGAGGTATAATATTAGGTTGTTTATTTGAGATTTTTTTTTCTTAATGTAAGCATTTATCACTATAAACTTTCCTCTTAGAACTGCTTTTTCTGTATCCCATAAATTTTTGTTTGTTGTGTTTCTGTTCTCATTTTTCTCAAAATATTTTAAATTTCCCTTTTGATTTCGTCTTTGACCCCTTGGTTGTTTAGGAACATGTTTAATGTCTACATTTTGTCAATTTTCCAGTTTTCTTCTTGTTATTGATTTCTACTCTATTGTGGATAGACAGATGCTTTATATAATTTCAATCTTAAGTTTATTAAGATTGGTTCTGTGCCCTAGCATATGATCTGTCCTGGAGAATGTTCCATGTGTGCTTGAAAATAATTCTGCTATTGGATGAAATGTTCTATATATGTATGTTAGGTCCATCTCCTATGTGTAGTTTAAGTTCAATGTTTCCTTATCGATTTCCTGTCTTGATGATCTATCCATTGTAAATGGGGTATTGACATCCCCTACTATTATTATATTGCTGTCTATATCTCCCTTCAGATCTGTTAATATTTGCTTTATACCATTATATCTTAGGTGCTCCTATATTGGATGCATAAATATTTACACTTATCATATCCTCTTTGTAATAATAAAGGGGTCAATCCTGAATTGACCCCTTTATTATTATATAATAACTTTTGTTTTCTATTATTGTAATCTTTCATTTAAATTCTGTTTTATCTGATATAAATATAGCTATTTCTGCTTTGTTTTCATTTCCATTTGTATAAAATTTCTTTTTCCTTCCCTTCACTTTCAGGCTATGTGTGTCCTTAAAGCTAAGTGGGTCTCTTGCAGGTAGCATACAGTTGGGTCTTGCTTTTTAGCCATTTATCTATTCTGTGTTTTTTGACTGGATAATTTATTCTATATTCACTTATGACAGTTACGGATTTACTATCACCATATTGTTAATTGTTTTCTGGCTGTTTGGTAGTTCCTTTATTTTTTTCCCTCTCTTACTCTATTCCTTTGTGATTTGATGATTTTCTATAGTGGTATGCTTTGGGGTTTTTTTTTTCTTATTTTCTCTTTATTTTTTGAGTATTTATTATAGTTTTTTGCTTTGTGGTTATCACAAAGTTACATAAAACAGTCTTATAGCTGACAACAACCTAACTTCACATGCATACAAAAACTCTACATTTTTACACTCCTTCCTTCTTTATGTTTCTGATGCTACAATTCATCTTTTTTTATTTTTTAATATTGTGCACCCATTAAGAAATTATTGTAGTTATAGTTATTTTTAATACTCTTGTCTTTTAGCCTTTATACTGGAGTTGTAAGTGATTTCCTCACCATCATTACAGTATTTTGAATTTAACTATGTATTATCTTTACCAGGTGTTTTTATATTTTCATCTTTTCATGTAACCAATTAGCAGCTTTTTGTTTCAGCTTGGAGAACTCCCTTTAATATCTCTTTTAAGTCCAGTTTAGTGGTGATAAACTGCTTCATCTTTTTTTTGGTCTGGAAAGTTCTTTATCTCTCCTTCAATTTTGAGGTACAACTTTATAGGGTAGAGTATTCCTGGCTAAAAGTTTTCTCTTTAAACATTTTGAGTATATCATCACATTCCTTATGGCCTGCAAAGCTGCTGCTTAAAAATCCAGTGGTCATTTTATGGAGGTTCCTTTGTATGGAACAACTTGCTTTTCTCTTGTTGCTTTCTAGATACTCGCTTTGTCTCTGTCTTTTGACAATTTAATTATAATATGTCTTAGTGTGTATCTCTCTAGAGTCATCTTTCTTGGAATTTTTATGTCTCCTTGAATCTAGATGTCCGTTTCTTTCCTCAGCTTAGGGAGGTTTTCAGCTGTCATTTCTTTGAGTAAGCTTTCTGTCGCTTTCTCCTGCTTGTCAGACTCCTGTAACCCTATGACATGTATATTGATCTGCTTGATGGTATCTCATAAGTCCTTTAAGCTATCTTCATTCTTTTTCATTCCTTTTTCCTTTTGCTCCTTTGATTGGATGAATTACACTTCCCTGTATTTGAGTTCATGGATCCTTTTTGCTGTTTCATCGAGTCTGCTATTGAACCTCTGTATTGAATATTTCAGTTCATTTATTGTATTCGTCAGCTCTATGATTTCTCCTTGGTACTTCTTTATATTTTCTATTTCTTTGTAGACATTTTCACTTTGTTCATGCATTGCTCTCCTGATTTCAGGGAGCATCTTTATGACTGTTATTTTGAACTCTCTATTGGGTAAGTCATTTATCTCTGTTTCATTAAGATCAATTTATTGAGATTTACTTTGTTATTTTGTTTGGAGCATGTTTCTATGTTTATTTTCCTTCATTTTTTGTGTTGCTTTCTGTGCATTACATTAAATAGCCACCTTTCCCAGTCTTGGCAGACTGGTCTTTTGTAGGTGGTGAACCTCGCAAATCAGCCTGGCGTAAGCTCCTAGTTGCCTCTCGAACCTTTGTGGTTGTCTAGACTTTATCTTTGTTCTCAGTGCCTCCTAATACTTAAGAGTTTGCCAAGATCTGTTAGTGTCCCAAAGGGAAGGATTGCAGTGAGCACCTAGATGCAGGCTGATTAGAAGCCCAGCCCTCAGACAGCTAATGGAAAAGTATGCAGTTAAACACTTTCTAGGCAGAAAATGCAAGATAGGCATTTTTGCCTGCTCTCTCTACAATAAGCCTAGGTACACATGGATTGGTGTTCCTGTACCTGTTTAAAAACTGCTTTTTAAAAAACTATAGTCCTGTTGGACCTATTAATGTATGCCCTACTGGCTATCAGGGCTAGGTGACTCGATTGCCTGTCTCTTGGGTGACAGCCACAAAAGCTTTGGACACTAGACTTGAGTAAATGCTCCTTCCGGAAAGACCTTGTTTTATTGTTGGAGTGAGTAAGCTGGAGGGAGAAAGTTGGGGGAGTGCCCACTGGCTCCTGTGGGTTCCAAGGAGTATTGTGGACAGCCAGTAGATGTATGCATCTGAACTTGCAAGCTTACAGAATGAATTTTCAGACTATCAATTTTGGTTGTTATTTCAGTTATTGATTGCTGTTAACAAACTATCCCAGAACTTGGTCACTTAGACCAACAGTGATTCATTATTTCTCAAGGTTCTGTGAGTCTCAGGAATTGGAGCATAGCTCAGCTGGGTAGTTTTTCTGCTCCATTTGGTATAGGCTGGGTCATTCACTAGGTTGTATTCAGCTTGTGGCTCTGCTGGCCAGGAAAGATGGTCAAAGAAGGATTTATTCACATATCTGATGTGTTGAACTGACCTCAATCTCTCCACAAAGTGTTTTACCATTTGGTAATCTAGCCTGAATTTCTTTACTTCAAGGCAGCTAACTTCCTCAGAAAGCTCAAGTAGAAGTGGGGCATGGTTTCTTAGTTACTACATGTGGCATTCAGATACTGTTATCTTTGTGCATTCCTTGGCCAGAGGGAGTTGCTAGGCCAGTCCAGCCCATATTCAAGGGGAGAGGAAATAGATGTTACACCTTGAAAGAGGAATGGCGTGAGTGTTCAAGGGAAGAATTGATAGTAGCCATTTTGGAAACTACCACAGTTTTAAAGCATGGTGGAGTATGCTTTTTAAAAACTGTTTTTACTGATGTATTAAGCATACCTCGGCAGAGTTTAATTTTGGGTATATATGAACTCTGACAATTAAAAAAGTTAGATGAAGCAAAAATGGACATATATACATACATATATACATTTTAAAATTTCTATATGTTGAAGAATTAATGCTTTCTCTTATTTGACAACCACAATTTCACATTTCATCCTGTTTATCTTTTGACCTGTCACCCAAGAAGATCAGAGCTAAATTAAATCCTATTAACCCAATTTAGCCTCTTCTTCTTGTTCATGGCTTCGATATTCTCCTGTTTTACTCACTGTTTGTGTTAACATTTCTTTTGAGTCTTTTGAGGAGTAGCTATATACAAAATTTTTGAAATGAACCAAATACACATGTAGACCTTTCATGTCCACAGTGTAGTACAGAGAGCTCTGTCTTCAGAGTTAAGTAACAGAGGTTCAGGTCTTCATTATTCCTTCTTTGTCTCACTTTCTCCATCTGTAAATTAGTTTTTATAAGGAAGAGTTGGGTAATCGAAGGGCCTAATAAATGATAGCAATTAAAAATGGATCTTCACACAGATGAGTGCTTCTAAAACTGTTGAAATTTGAGTAAGGTTAATAGGTTCATCAGTGTCAAAATCCTGGGTGTGATATCTTACTGGACTTATGTAGAATGTTACCATGGGGAGAAACTAGGTAAAGAGTACACAAGATCTCTTGGTGTATATTTCTTATCACCACGTGTGAATCTATGATTATCTAAAAATAAAAAGTAAAAAAAAAAGTTGCAGAAATATCACTTCTATGCTATCCAAAGAAAACCATTGTTCTTTTTTTTTTATATGGACAGTATGCTGACTTTGGATATTCCTACTTATAAGATTATTGAATGCAACTGAGTGTTATCTTAAGTGTGTTTTTTATGTATCAACCAGATGGTTGCCAGCTATGAAATTGTTCTTTTATATAAATATCCAATGGCTTTGTTTTTCCTGTTAAGAATTAGTCAAGAAAGAAAAGTAGTTTAACATATTACTGTAAAGATAACTTTTAAAAGACATTATGAAAAAAATTAAAAAGGCTTTTGAAGCTCAGGATGTCTTCAGGAGGAACTGGGAGGTGCTGTGCTGATCCCAGAAGAAATTCAGTAGGATTGGAATTTGATCTGTGGAAATTTTGATTATAATCTTTGTATTCCTACACTGAGTGTAAAGCAGCTTTCCCTTCTGTCTTTACCTCCTGGCTTCCATTTAAAGCTTTTGGGAAATCTACTTTACATAAAACAAATAAAGAGTAAAATTCATACATTGAATGGAGTTGGAGAAAAATAAGATACTTAATGTGATTTAATTGTTAACATGCACTCTGAATCTTCCTGGTCTCTGTAGAACACAGAAAATGCCCTCAGGAGTTGAAAGTCAGAGTAAAACCTTCCCTCCAATGCTCCTATTTCCTCAAGTATCAGCAAACTCATAGCCTGGAAAGAAAGAGACCCAGATTCCAGGCATGATTTCATTACCAGCTTCCTATTTCTTTGGAAAAGTCATTTAATCTCTACAGATTAAATTGATCTGATGGATTTATACTTTCCCTAGTCCAAACTGAGGAGATTGGATTAGAGGTCTCTAAGATTCCTTTTATCTCAGATATTCAGTTATTTTCCTTATAGACATTTGTTTATATCAACCTACCTTTATATGAGTGTTTTCCTTTTATGTTTTCATAGAAAACAGTACTTACAGGGAGGCTAAAAGTACTTCTTAAATATTCTTTGTCTTTTTCTCCCCCAATTCTCCAGTGATACCTTAGCTCTGAGTTGTTTCTGGACATTTACTGCAATCTGGTGAGAACTCAGTACATACCTTTTTTGGTAAAAGGGAGAGTTAAAAGTTTGCTATATTATTCATTGTTTTCATCACAAACACTTCTATAGCAAATTTTAACCAACTCATAAAAAAAAAGACACATATGCAAAAAAGAAACAAACAAAAGTCTAAGCAGATCTGTGCATCAAGGTCAGGGAGGAAGAAGGAGAGGAAGGGGGGGTTGTTCTAGACAGTCTAGACTAAGGCTGGTCCAGCTCTGAGCACCAAGCCTCTTGGATGACTAAGGGAAAAAAGAGAAATGGGTTATGTGACTGTTATTAGCTACAAAAGGAAGCATGCCACTTTGTCAGGAGGGACAAAGTGTTTCCTAGCTGTAAGAAACACTTTCACTATGCATTGTTATATAAAAAATGCATAGTTGATAATGTTTGCAAATGTAGTCTAACAAAAGATGCTGTAAGATGATTGATCTAATTGTCTCTTCAATTCATGCTGGATAACGGACCAAGGAATGCTATAAACTGGAATTGTGAAAAGATGTTTCTATACGTTGCTAATATGTGGAATAGATATTTGTCTTTCTTATGAACAAATTTGATATAGGGCTAAAATGTTGAGAAAATGGAGGCATAGATTAGCAGGCATTCAAGATCAGTTTCTTCCTGACCTAATCAAGGAAGAGCCATTAAAGAAGGTGCACTAAAGAACTTGACATAGTGTTTTCTATTATCCATGAGTACTTGGAATTTTTCTCTTCCCAGGCATCTCCAGAACATGTTTTCCATTTACAGATTAGGTTAAGCACCCTGCCTTTCCATCTTGATGTCAACTGCTCTTATCTCCTTTCTGTTTAGTAAGTTTCTAGCATTTGTAAGCTTCAGATTTTGGATTATTTTCTTTTACCACAAATCACTGTGATATTTTGCTAAATACCATTGTCCCTGTGAGTGTTGTTATATGAAATAATGCTTTTGCCTTCGTTGCTCTCTTAGTCTTCTCATGATAATGACATATTAATTATGGAAAAGCCAAGATGATTTCAGGCAAAAATAATGGCTTTTCAAATTTTCATGAATATTGGATCACTTTCTTATTAGCATAGGCTTCTTGCCAAGTTTTTGAGTCCTTATAATTTGGATGGCAAGTGTCCTGGGGAAGGATCATATTTGCTTGTATGCTCTGCATGGCATTTGGCCTACATTCAGGAATTCATGGACATTAACCCCAAAATAACATAATCAAATTTGTCCAATAAACCCCCGATAATTTAGTCTTATGGGCTCAGTTTTATGTAGGGACATGTTTCTAAAGTAACTGGTATTAAAGCAAGGATGGGTTTTATGTATTTTATTTGTTCATGTAACAGATATTTATTGAGCACCTAATATGTGTCAGGCTATGTTTCAGGAAAGACAAATAGCGTTTTACTCTTATTGAGCTTTTACTTCATTGGAGGGAGAGGGAAAATAAATATGCAAACCAATAAATGAACAAGATAATTCAGACACTGAGGATAATTCTAAGGCTTTATATCAATGTGTCCGAGGTTGTTGGAGGAAGGGATAATTAGGCAAGGCCTTTGGAGGAGGTGACATTTCAGGAGAGAATTAAATGTTAAGCAGGAGCCAGCCATGCAAAAGATTTTGGGGAAAGTGTTCTAGGTATATATAAAGACTTGCTGAAGTAATGAACTTGTGATGCATGGAAAGAAAAAAGGCCAGTGTGACTGGAGATAGTAAGTGGAGAAGGGAGAGGATAATTGAAGATAAGGTAGGAAAAGTGAGTAGGAGCCAATTTTGCAGGGCCTCATACGTCTTGGTTAGGAGTTTGGAATTTCTCTTAAGTGTAGTGGATGACCACAGGGGAATTTTAGGTGAAGGCCTAACATGACCAGATTTATATGTTAGAACACTTGCTTTTGCTTATGGGTCTGTCAGTGTGGTTTTTTTAGTGGCTAAGGGAGCACTTTTGTGTGCAAGAACCTATTTACTATAACATGGGTTTTTAATTCATGTTTAATTTATTAAAGCTGTGTATTTTAAACTTAAGTTTTTAAAGTACTCAGATTAATTCAGAAATATTATAGCGCAATTTATGAATGTCATAAAGAATAAACTTTACTTCAATAATCCTTTGCATTTACTTAGTTAAATTTCTCCATCAGCATTTTAAAATACATTTCCAAAACACTTTTACTTTCCCTGTAAATACACCTGATACTTGGAAGGACAAGCTCACAACCCAAACAGGCAAAACCTTTCCAAGCTTTTAAACCGTATTTGGACTCAAATACGCTAAACACATAAATATGGTAAATCAAGTTATCTTAAACATCCTAGTTCCACTTAAAAACAGTTAAATTATCTTAAAACTCTACCTAAAATCAGAAGTCAGTAGTTAATTTAACATTTAAAACTGGAATCACAAGGCTAATCTGTCAGATTTTTAAATATGATAAATTCTCTTAAGCATTATAAATACTTGATACTAAGCATTCCAATTGCCCAGTGCCTAACTTAACCCAAAAGTGTGAACACCATGGGTTTCACTCACCTTATGACCTCTCTGTTTAATTCTTATCTTTCCCAAGGTTGAAAAATCCCTTACCTACTAACAGAATATACATTTCATGGGGGTTCAGGTTAGGTTTTCAAGTAACATGAGATTATGTTTTCATGTAAAGTTGTGAGGTCAACAATTTATGACCACAATATGGTCACTTCTTCAGAGAGCTCTGACTGGGATGAACCTGGGGCATAGATATACATAAATAATATGAAACGACTCTTCCTTAGCTGGAGATTGATACCATGAAACATCTTTTTTTTTTTTTTGGCTTTCTTTTTCATTGAAGTATAGTCAGTTTACAATGTTCTGTCAACTTCTGGTGTACAGCATAATCCTGAAACATTTTTCATACTTGTTTAGAGTGAGAACTGTTTTGCCAATCCCATTTCTTCGTTATTTACTACCTGTGTAACTTGGGGCAATTTGATCAACTTTTCTGAGCCTCAGTTTCCTATCTATAACATAGAGATAATGGTCACATCCACTGCATACAATAGTTATGAAGATCCTATGCAGAAATATACATGAAGTCAGGACAGTGTCTGGCATGCACTAGGAGCTCAAAAAGGTTATATTTACCATTATTATCATTTATAGTGCCTTCAAGTTTTACCTTCAAGTAACTATGGATCTTTTGGACTCAGTTAACCTACATTTTATAAATTTCATGCTATGTGAAAAATGTCAGAGGCCCATTAAATCAAAGATCCCTTTATGCTTAATGAGCACAGTGAACTGATTTGCACTGTTGTAGAGGGACTGAGGATATGATGTGTCTGGGGGTTGAGTCTGCAGACTTACCATGGTATTTTAGGAGCATGCAGAGGAGTAGCAGTTCAAATAAGAGGTCAATATTAAAGGTGGGAGTAGAATGGTCAGTCTCACATATTGTAGGAGGGCAACTCTAGGCAGTGGATAGAATTCTGTGGTGGGGAATCCAGGAGCCACAAACGTGGTGCAGAAAGGTGAATGTCAGACGAGTAATAGGCATCAGAAAAGGTTCCCAAGGTAACAGGGTCTGTAGCTCTGAGCAGATTTGAATGTGTAGATCGGAAGAAAGATTAAGAAGCCAGTGAGGGCCAGAGTTCATTCCTAGAGGGATTTGAGTCCTAGGCAAGTGACCAAAGGAGTCAGGAGGTGGAAGTTTGGGGATAAGAAGAGAATATCGTTGAGCACTCACTGTTGCCTGACAAAAGCTCCCATTTTTCTGTATACTCTGTGTTATCTCATTTCACTCATGAGAGACTCAAAAAGTAAATCTTGTTGCTTGTATTTTACAGATGATGCAAGGAATAATAAAGTAAACATTTCCAAGGTCATACATTCAATAAGTGGTAGAAGATAAACACAAGTCTTCTTATTTTAAAGGTCATGGTCTCTCCATGACAGCACGCTGCTGCAGAAGTGACTTGATGTTCCCAGAGCATTGATCTAGATAGCCTTAAATCTCTCCTGCCACGTGTCATGACTAGTCCTGAGATGAGGATGAGTGGAGACTGCAGAAGGGAGCTAGGTATCGGAGCACAGCTCCTGGAAGAAGAAGCCTGCAGAAACTGGGTAAGGGTAGAGCCTAAGCAACAACTCAAGTATAGGTTCCTTGCTCTGTCCTTGGCCTGGTCACTCTGCCCTGAATGGAACTCTGCTTTTCCACTGGATGTAGAAGGGAGAGAAAGGTAAACTAGATGACTTATGGAAGTGATTCTTAATTTCTGAATGTGAAAAAAGATTTGAAGAGGTTTCCTAGAAAAATATATGTAGCCTCGCAGTAATGTCATTCCACATTCAGTCTCGGAGGGTTCACAGAGCTCTTGCAGCAATTCAAGGATTTGGTCACCAGCCCAAGAGAATCTTTAGACCAAGAAAATATTTAGACCAAGGATGCAGAGCCTTTTCAGAAGTGTTTCCTTAGAGGAGCGCTGGCATTATTGCAAGATGCTGCTGCTGCTGGCAACAAACATTTATTTAGAGTTTAAAATATACCAACCTCTGTTTTACTTAATTCTTTTTTAAAGTCTGACAACAACCCTACAAGGTAGGTATTATCATTAGCCTTGTTTATACAGTTGAGAAAATGGCTCAGAAAAGTTCAATAATAAGCTCAAGGTTACAGAGCTGGTAAGTAGGGATGTGCTCAATAAAGTTCAACAATGTCATAACTTAAAAAAAAAAAACCATGCGAGTTTTTGATCTGGTATGGTTGGCAAGTGGGGACAATGTTCAACACATACCATATAAATAAACAGTGATATTAGGTTTTTTATTGCAGGCACTTGCCTGGGGTGACAAATGGCACCTGCCACACTTTAAAATTCCATAGCAGCAAGCCTCACTGCTTAGCTTTCTGCTGGATTTCCTATATATCACAGATGTTCATCTGTATTTTGTAAAGGGTTTTGCCAGTGAAAAAATACTCTATGAAATGGGAAGTACTCACTAACCAGGTAACATTTCTTTCTGTTAGCAAATTATACAATTAATATGGAGCATTTTTAAGCAGTGGTTTTACTGCAAAAGGACTTTAAAGCTACTAGCCAATTAAGCTTTCCCATATCCTTATGGAGTCAGTCAATCTCAATTTCACCATTTTTGTCCTGTGGGCCACTATTAAGACCTTGCATATGCCAGGACCATCAGATAGAGCCAGCTTGGAAGGTTTGTGTACTTCCAGACAAACTTCATGCAGAGAGAATGGTAAATTCATCTGTAGAAGAAGGCAGTGCCTTTGTGGGAGAACACACAGAGCAACAAAGGAACTTGTTGAAAGACACAAGACTACAAAGCAAATCCACAGCTCCCTGGGGCAGCTGTGAGTACTTACTTGTACCGGGCTGTTACTGAATATTTTCCTGACAGAACAGAAAACAACCTGCCCAATTTTACATGTGTCTCTTTGGTGAGAGCCGTAGGTGGTTATCAGAAAAAGCATTCAGTGGTTTCAAATCTTTTTTCCTTCAAGTGTAATCACCTAGAGGGCAAAATTGTGTCCTTGTGTGTTCTGATTCATCTACTTCAGTTCTGCTTTGCTGTTTTCTTTATGAAGCTGTCGAGGAGTGTTCTCTCTTTCTCTCTCCCTCTTTCTCTGTCCTTTTTTCTCTTCCTTCAAAATCAAACCAAACAACAAACAAACACACAAACAAAAAAAAACACAAGTTGGTTGGCTCACTACTCTACTAGTTTCCCATGCATTCATAAACCTTGAAGCTCAAACCTAAGAACATAAGAGTTATAGGCATGTTGCAGGAGTGTCTGATGAGCAGGAAGGTAAATAATAAATAATCTTTACTTTTTGAAGGGGAACAATTTAAGCATCTTTGCCTTCAAACTCGAAGGAAAAACTCTTCTGGACTTCTGTGAGTTGTTGCCAGTCCTTGGTTATATTACTACCCAATAATTCAGAGATTCCTGAAAGGAGTTAAACAATTTTAAGGCCACCATAAATTTTATTATTATTTCCTGGGATGTATGACTTGGGCACTCAGGGTGATCATTAAATTTGTATTCTCTGTGAATCATTCTGAGTGAGGGTTTGTCTCCAAAAATGATCATTATTTTTTGTTATGTTTTCAAAAGGAAAATTGATGTTATGGGCTAATGACTGAGGAAAATGATTTTTGAAAATAACATGGGATTATTTTTGAGCATAATTTTCTGTGTTCAAAAACCTCAGAAACCTGGAAGCAAAACTAGCCAGCATGTAAAAATGCAGAGAGAGACCTATTTTTGCTCCTCGAGAATTTTTTTGGGTAGAAGAATTGAAGACAAAAAGAAAGAAGGAAAGACGACAGGAGGGCAAAGGGAGAAAGATGTCCCACTGATGTGAAATATTTGATTGCCCTTTTCCCAAGGTGTCACCCAGAAAGTATGTATTTATTGAAGTCAAAGTGAAGTGGTATTACACTGAGTTACAGTTTTATAGACCCCTGAGGTGGACAATTCATGTTAGAAAATTAGCTTCCTGCCTTCCTACTACAAGTTTTTAATATGTGTCAAGTTGTTTACTGCCTGCAAATATTTTTTGCAATAGGTGCTTGTGAGATAGAGAAATAGCTGAAAGCATTTCCTTATAGCAGGGAATTCATACAACAAACAAAACAAAGCAGGCAGTTATGGCAAAATTAAAGCCTCTTTCAGGAGTGTGTGACGTTTAGGGCCACACAGCAGGTAAAATGTACTGTCCCTTTCAGAATGATGTGTTCAGTAAAGTGTGTTCACCTGCTTATATCGCAAAAGATGTTTTCTCAAATCATTTCAACTGCATCTGTATTTGCCTCAGCATAATCCTTTTAAAAAACACAGTAGAATATTTAGAGTCCTGAATTACGTGTTAAATATGTCCATTCCTGGACATCTTCCTAATTTACATAGAACCCTTTAAAGACGAAAATTATCATCATGATCTGAGAAATTCACTATTTCAAAAAATGGTAAGATTTAGTGCTAAGAACATTGTCGTGAAACACTTCTGCTGTGCGACTGGTGGTGGCATTATGTGTGGGTGAATTCCTTTTGCTGAACAGTTTGACAGCAGAGAGCCTGATCAAAAGAGAAGATCCTCTGAGAAAAGAATTCTAGGGGAGTTTCCCAGGTAGTAATGTGACAGAAGTGGAGCAGAATATTCATTGCAGTTGCATTATAATGCTGTCTATAATTTCATTGTGAAGGCAATGATAAAATATGCAAATAGGTTCTGATATAATTTATTAAAATAGTTCTGATATAATGTAAAAAAGAAGAAGATGCAAAATGGCAGGTAGGCAGGATCTGCAGATATGCAAGAAGAGGCAGGTATGTGGATAAGACAGGAAGGCAAGAATCACAAATGGAAAGTGGAAACATATGCAAACAAGTTCACAAGGGATTTATTTCTTTTAAAACCTGTGTTATTGATGTTACTGTTGTGTCATTTTTTAGAAAATCTCATTTGGTGCTTCCTATCCACGGGTTCCATATCTGTAGATTCAAGTAAACATGGTTCAAAAATATTTGAAAAAAAAATTCCAGAAAGTTCTAAAAAGCAAAATGTAAATTTGCTGCTTTGATGACAACTTGCTATGTTGGCAACATTTACATTGTATTTACAAATATTTACATAGTGTTTACATTGTATGAGATATTATATGTAATCTAGAAATGTTTTGAAGTATATCGAAGGATATACATAGGTTATGTGTAAATACTATGCCATTTTGTATAAGAGGCTTGAGCATTTGCAGATTTTGGTATTCTTGGGGGATCCTGGAACCAATCCTGCAAGGATACCTAGGGACAATTGTAAGTAAGAGTAAGCTGGCACATACATAAATAAGAAAATGCTCCAGTGGGGCCACGCTGACAATGCCCAGGGCATCCCCCTGAAAGCAGGCTAAGTGACTTCTACCCCTGGCAGCTCTTTTTGGGGTGGCGCTCATTTATCATGGTCCATGGTCTAAAGTATGGAAGATTCTTCTTTTCAGGATAGACTCATTACCCAAGCTTGTGAGACTGAGTACTAGCCCAGGATGCCCCACTGTGATTTTACAGTGAGCAATTGAACCATTGCACAGAATATGGGGTCAGTACAACCAGTGCATTCTGTCCTCTATGGAGGCCTCAGCACCATGGGGATCCAGAGCATCAGAACTTTGCCTGTTTTGCATGAGAAAAGAACCAAAGGAGCTGAGTGGCATGGCTATGTTTTCATATGATATGACTGTCAGCCTTCAGATAGCCTGATACCAGTCTCACGATGAGGATGGTGTAAGGGAGGAAAATAATTTTCCTTTTACCTTACTGAGTTCTTAGCTGAGACCCTTGTAATAAAAGACAAATTGACATAAGAGAAAAACAAACAGAAGTTTATTAACATGTATACCTCATATTATACACGAGAGAGAACCAGGGAAAAATGAATGACTCCTGAGGTAGCTTAGAATTCAGACTTAAATACTATCTTAATAGGGAAAAGGTGGGGGTTGGAGATGTAGACATCTTAGGGGAGAGGAAATGATTTTTAGGAAAGATGAATGGGCCCTTAGAAGAACAGATGAGAGGTATGGTAGTTGGTGGCAAAGTTTATCTGGGTGTGGTGTGGATTTTGTCTCCTCACCTGTATGACAAGTCAGTCTTCCCTGGTTGATGAAACTCCCAAGGAGGGGTTTATGAAAACTGAGTTTCTTTTGGAGGATTTGTCTTTAGGCAGATAAGGGGAGTTCAGAGAAAGCCTCTCCTTGCATTTGCTGCTTTTCAAGTGCCTACAGCTCAAAATAATTTATATACCAAGGTGGCCCATTTTGAGGTGGCATGTTTTCCTACCCTTCAATGGTCTTGCCCTGAGAACTGAAGCTGTGTGGCCTCAGTTGCCTACAGCCTCCTGTATCTCTCTCCAGAATAGGGATGCCCTTCTCTGTACATCAGAATACCAAATGGCCATTAACTGAACACTTCTTTTCCCTAAAACAGTACTTAAATGGCCACTGCCAACATCTGTTTCTGTAGCTCTTCTTTGTCTGTTTTACCATGGCTGACCACTTTTCCCCCCTTTAAAAATGTTAATATATTCCACCAGTTCCAAGTCAAGTTCTGTTGACCGTTTTCTTCCAGGGTGATTAAATATCTCTGTATTGATCCATTACGTAGGTAACAGAGCAATATTAGTTTTCTCATTTCTCACTTCTTGTGGGCATGCACTTTACTGTTGCTGACATATACTGAAAACAGCAGGTGACAGAGTTGAGGAGCCAGGAGAATTTAAACATCAGATCAAAGAGGCAAATGGAAACTGGGAAAAGTCAATAGAGAATGTGTGCATTGTGGCGGACTATTTGCAGGTGCCCGTGATATTTACTATAAATCTTTATAAGAAAAAAATAAAGAATAAAATCAAATTTGCTTCATTTGTTCTTTTGCCAGAGCCTACACTGAATAGTAGGGCAAGGTATTTGGATCCCTTGGGACCTTAGCAAAAAATACCAAGAAAGTACTGTCCCTCTTTGTTTGTGTCAGATATGAGTGTTTGCAGTTGTATCAGCTCCTGCAATAGGAGAAGGTGGATGGTATAATGTGCAGTAATGGTAGCCCTTGCTTAAACTCTGGCTCTCGTTTGTCTATACTGGCACTTCTAGGGTGGCTGTGGAATCTCCAAACCACTTTTTCTCTTCCTTCTTGGAAGTGGTCCTTTGGTCTTTAGGAACCGTAATTGCTCACCACCTGGTTCTCTGGCAAAAGTTATTTAGATTAGAGTTGGGATTTTTAGTCCAAAATTGGCCTGCTGGGGTCTTTCTTCCTGGAATTTGAGATTCAGAACTGGGCAGTCATTCTCTGTGTGTGACTGGAACTATGACAGGTACACCTGAGATCTGGGGTTGGCCATATTTCTCCATGAGGATAGAAGAGTGGAGAAAGGAGACTGTATTCCGTAGCTTCTTGCTTACCTTCCATTTTCTGGCATTGGGGGAACTGGCTGCATCTCTGTCTCTGAGTTCTTGAGACACTCGTTGTGCCCTTGTAATGAACCCTACTTCCATTTTATCCTAGTTTCTGCTACTTGGAAGAGACTTACTAATACATTATCTACCACAAACAATGGCATAAGAAAAATATTCCTCAAAAATCAGAAGAATTGGTATTACATGGAGATGATAGGATTTAGGTGAAATAAGTATTATCTTCAGATTTAGTATTTTAAGGCTATTTTTGAGTCTCTGGTAAAACTTTGCAAACCCTTCCTGTTGAGTTGTCAGACCTTTTCCTTACATAAGGGACCAATCTGAGGTCAGTTCCTTGGGTCTTGGTTAACCTGAAATCCCTTCAAAATGGCAAAAACTGGACTGTAGTACAATGTTTAAAGGCCAAAGACTGATGAACTCTAAATTGTACAGAATTAAAATAAGTTTCTCAGAAGTTCCCCTCGTCTCTTTCCTTGCTCCCCATCCTGCCCCCAAACCCACAAATATTCAAAGATATTTGAGACTGAGATGGGCTTTTGAATTGCTACTTGATGTTGTAATGCACATCCTGATATAACTGGCCTGGAACTTTGCTTTTAGAATAAGAAGCAGGAATGCCTATTTGATTGTGTCTTTAGACTATTAAATTCTATTTGCAAATGAGTTTCAAAGAGGTTTGGTTTGAGGAGCTAACGTGGGAGATAATGTATGTATGAAAAAGTTTAGCTAAAATTTATCACAATACACTTATCAAAGACCATTTGCTACTCATTGAGAAATAGCATGTCACAATGAAAATAAATTGTCAATGAATCTGATCCATGGATTAATTGGAAAGTATCATTTATTTATAGGGAAATAAGGGAGCTCTGTTTGTAAGAGAAAGGGCTTCTTGAGTCTTTCTGCTTCTTATTGGTTGTTTCAAAGTGTTGAATTTAATAAGGCACAAGCAAAACTAGGAAGAGAATAGGGAGTGACAGGCATAGAGCAGTAAGTGTAATGTACAGCGAGAGAGGGGCATCCATCACGCCGGAGCACTTTCTTGGTAGAGAAAGAAAGCATTGCTGTGTAAAATGGGATAGCTCTGAAGGAATTCCAAGTCTTTATTTTTGGCCATTCAGCTGTAGACTAGGGTTTCACAAGACTCATGTTGGTTTAGACGTTATGAAATACTGTTTTCCAAATGGAAATATATGGCTTGTAATGTCAAAGGAAAAGAAAGCAAAAGAAAGAGGAATGCTCCTGGCCAGGGCGTCAATAATCCTGTTACTCTGAGATCTGTAATGATCACCCAAGGGCAGTAGCTCACTCTCCTGCTGCCTTTCCAACCCTCTGTATGTTTTTATTTAAAAACCTTTGATTCTATTAAGATATTTCATAACAAGCTATGTCCTGGTATGCACGTAGATTTGTCATTGAGAAAGGTTATGTAACACATGACTTATAAACTACCTGTACCATTTTCTTCATTTCTCTGCTTTTTGGAATCATTCTGTTTTCGTGAGGACAGGCTAGGTTATGCTACATATTCACCTCCAAACCCCAGTGGCATAACATGAAGGAAGATTTATCTCTTGCTCAAGGTACATGTCCAACACAGGTTGTCTGGGACCTCTGCTTATTATAATCAGTCAGGGACCAAAGGTGATAGAGCCACCTGTGATGCCATGGCCAGAATATGTGACCTTCTAAGGGAAGATAAACTAGAGAATTAAATGTGTTTTTTTCCCCTGATTTAACCCTGAAATGAAGTATATTACTTTTTCTCATATCCTGTTGGGTAAAGCTAATCACATGGTCCTACCAACCAAAGAAGCTTAGATGTGCAGGCATCTCTATACCCAGAGCCGAAGGAGCTTTGCTGATGAAACTGACAGTACCTAAAAGAATGTCTACCACAGTTGAACTTTCTTAAGGCTTTGTTTCTCTGTAAATTCAGCTCACAGCAATAACCTCTTCCTTTGAAGATCTGTTAACACTTGAGTGTGCCATTCATTTGGCCCTTAGCTTTCACTCTCTTTAATATGCAAATGTACAACTTATGTGCATATGTGAATACGAATAAATCTTTGTATCTTTATGACATTTCCTATGTTTGATTATGAGTTTCATGAAAATGGACAGTATATAGTTTTTGCATCACCCATAGTGCTTTGCATGTCCAGTAAGTGTAGAATGAATGTAGTTTATGGGTGAAGCATGTGTTCAAATGACACGGAATACATAATAAGCAAATTTGCTAATTTTACTTAATTTATTCCACCACGCATAGGAGCTTCCTTATGGGAGGAGGCGTTCATGTCAAATTAATCAAGAGTCTTTGTAATCTTTCTCTGGTCATTGAAAAGACTACCGTGGGCTCTTCTTGCTAAGGACCATGAACACTTTGTGGTAGAACACTTTTAATTCTTCTGGCTTTTGCTCAGTGAGGAAGAAAGAAAAAAAGGAGAAAAATCTGAAGAGAAAAAACCTAAGAGTTGAGGAAAATGATTTTAGTAGTCAAGAAGGAGGGAGGAAAATCACTTGAACCCAGTTAATCAACAAGCAAGAGAAGGGAGGACGTAACAATGTGTAAGACGTGGCGCTTGTCTGCAGCTTGTGTGCTAAGATAAGACATAATTATGGACAAAGTGCTAGATATATACAGCAACGTGTGAGGTATTCCATCTGCAGAGTTGCTACTAGACAAAGCTTGAGAAACCCTCTGTGTTATTGATCTATTGCACTATTTAAACCACTGCATTTCAAAACAAGTTATGCTGAAATGCAGTGGTTTAAAACTGCAATAAATGTTTATTAGCCCATTGTATTTCTTTAGGTCAGGAATTTGGGACAGGCTTAGCTGGGTTGTTTTGTTTCTAGATTTCATATATCAGCTGGTTCTATGGTCATCTGAGGGCTTGACTGGTGCTGGAGGAACCACTTCCAAGGTGTCTTACTCACATACCTGGCAGGTTCCTGGTGGCTGTTGGTGGGAGGCCTCTGCTCCTCTCCATGTGGGCCTCTCCACAGGCTGTTTGAATATCTTCAACATGTCGTGACTGGCTTCCCCTAGAGGTAGGACAAGGTGAAAGCTTTAATGTCTCTTATCATCTAGCCTCAGAAGAACACATCATCATTTATGCAGTATCCTATCCTGTTGGTTACAGAAGTCAGCCTGTTCCATATCAAAGTCAACTATCTAGAGGCAAAAATCACTGGAGACTATCTTAAAGGCTGGGTATCACACCATCTACACTTTTGTTGGGGGGAGAATCAGATTAAAATACATATCAAATACATTCTTTTCAGAGGCTGGATAGGATAAGTCATAAAAAAATAAGTCTGGGTGTATTTGTGGCAGAAGTATGGAGCCTCTGGGAAATGATGATGTGCCTGTTTGACTCAGTGTCTCCAGCTGTGCAGACTTCCTCTCTCCTCCTTGCTGTTTGCTTCTCTGAGTCACTTCTTAGCCACTGCCAGAGCAGGATGGTTTTGACAATTAAAAAAATCTATAATTGTATGAAAAAGAACTCTGATTTCCCTCTAAGTAAACCTTTTCTGTGGAAAATTAGCTGTTCAGTCTATGTACTCTATTTCTCCTAGGAGCAGCAAAGCTGGTTGGGAGGAAATACTAATTTTTTAGATTTTGCTGGTGAAAAGATATGGGGCCCTCTCTTGGCCTCAGCCTTCTTATCTGTGAAATGGTGATAACCAGGCCTGTCTCCCAGGGCGTCTTGAGACTTAAGTGACATAACAGATGTGAAGCACCTAGCATAGAGCTTGAGACAACTGGTGCCTAATAAATGCTTCGTCTTACCTCCGTAGAGAGTCTCTTCATACTTAGAGGAATGAAATACGTATAAATGATTAAAACAAAAATTCAGAATGTCATAAGTTTTTTAAAAAAAAATTATAATTGTTTTGTTTTTGACTTTGTTCTTTGGTCCTTTGTAACACAGGTTTTTACCACTTGAACCCTTACTTTCTTTTTCTCCTAAAAAAAATATGCTGGACCTATATTTGGAACTTTGGGGTTGTGATCATAAGGGTTCAGGAAGAACTAGACTATCAGTAATGGTAATGATGACAACAGTAACAATTATGTTTTGGTCAAGTTTGGTCAGTGGTTTTCAACTGAGGACAATTTTACCCCTCAGGTGACATTTACCAATGTCTAAAGACATTTTTGGTTGTCACAATTAAGGGAGAAGGTACTCTAGACATCCAAGTTGGTAGAGGCCAGGGTTGCTACTGAATATCCTACAATGTATAGGACAGCCCTCCATGACAAATAGTTCTGTAGTTCAGTATATCAGTAGTGTTCAGGTTGAGAAACCCTGAGGCAGACTAACTGCTGTAATGAGCAACATCAAATCTCAGTAACTTAACAGAAAAAAAAGTTTATTTCTTACTCATTCAGAATCCATTGCAAATGTTTCTGGAGGGCGGCTCTACTCAGAGGTTGGGGTGGGATCTATGTTCCTTCCATCTTGTAGCTCTGACTTCTTCATTGAGTAACATTCAGAGTCATTGAGAATGGAAAAGGAAAGATTAAGGGGCAGAGCCTGAAAGACCTCTGTGGACCCATCCAGGAAGAAGTGTACATCACTTCCGCCACATTCCATGGATCAGAACTCAGTCATTTGCACCCACCCAGTAGTATCAGAGCTGGTCTGGCTGTGTGCTTGGGTGGACACTAGTGATTTTTGCCAGAAACATGACAGTAACAACAGCATTAACTCCAACAACATCTAACATTTACTGAGCTCTTCCATGCTAGGCATGCATAATATAATTTACCTGATGTTGTAACTGAGGTTCAAAAATGATGATAACCTTTTCCAGTTTGTTCAGAGGTCTATGGGGGAGCCAAGAGGTGAACCCGAGTCTATCTCCTTCCAAAGTGCTTACTACTCGATACTCTAGTTAGAGCAGGAATTGAATACTAGTCTTAGTGGGGCTTCATTTTTATGAAATAGAAACTATACCCATAAGTACCATACGTGCAGAATGTTTGAGGCTTAAACTTAAAACTGAAACTGCTCAAACAATCTTTCCTAAAGAGCTGCTGAAATCCTTTTTAGGAAATATCAATATGCAGATTGCAATCCAAGTTTTTGTCTGGATCACAAGAGAATAGACAGGAAGAGATGAATATCATGGATGAAGGCTGTTGCAGTGCTTTTAAGTCATCCTGTTGCACTTAGGCATTGCAGTCTGTGATTATATATATTTCATATATGTCTTCAGTAGTCCAGGGGGACTGCGGGCCGAGGTAATGAGCACTGCTAGGAATCTTGACATCAAACTCTAAATGTTTTCAGTGCTGCAGAGTTTCAAGAAAGTGGGCCTTCCT
Source organism: Vicugna pacos (assembly GCF_048564905.1). Classification (NCBI taxonomy): domain Eukaryota; kingdom Metazoa; phylum Chordata; class Mammalia; order Artiodactyla; family Camelidae; genus Vicugna; species Vicugna pacos. Next base: position 30,417,821 of record NC_133003.1, on the reverse strand, counting down.
TGAAGTGAATGGCTATTTCTGTCTTATTTAGGTAATTTATTCTTATCTGTCTCACATTAGTGGAGGGCCTTGTGTCACATGTAATAGTTATAATAAGACAATGACCAAAGCTTCTTCTTAGGGGTGGATGGCACTTTGGATTTTACTGTCATGGAGCAAGAAGGAAGATAGAACAGAAGCCCTCACTTCATAAAGGCCACACTGGTAGACAAAGCAGTATGAGTAGGTAAGAGATGTGAACAGAGTTCAGAATCTTCCTTCAGAGTAAAACTGCAGCAGTTTCCTGGAATGTTCTAATCGACTTTTAAGGGTCTGAAAGCTGGTCATAGACGTAATGGCTCTGAATGCTGCTGCCCTCATTGTCGGCTTCTGCTTTGACCATGTAATAGCACAAAATTCTCCGCAAGTTCTCTATTTTGCACCATTATAATTGAATGTCTAATCTTACTGCTTAAAAGCTTTTATTATTTTAAAAAAAACTGTTCTTTTTCCCTCTCTCCTCCTCTGCTGAACCCTGCCTTTCTCTTTCTGTTTTCTTTCAAGAGTACTTGTATTATCACATTGGTTTAGACCTTTGATACAATTAGCCATTCAGAAAGTGTTCACTGCCATTTGTGTACTAGGTATTAGCCACTGTGCTGGGCACTGGGTCAGAGCAGTGACCAGGACAGACATGGGTCCACCTAACTGCAAGGAGGTCATGTGCTCAGATGAGCGCTGGTACTTTTTGCCACAAACAACAGCACCATCCATAACAGTACTAGCTAACATTTATTAAGCTCGTATACTTTCAGCCCAGTCAAATTTGGGTTTTGTTTCTGATGGTGATGGCGAGAATGTCAAAGAACCTCCACTAACAATCACTGCATGCTCACTTTGTGGTCAGCACCAGAGCAAGGGCTTTCCATGTATTATTTCATTTAATCCTCATAAGCCCCTGTTGGAGAAGTTTTTGTCATTATCTCCATTTTATAGACAAGAAAACTGAGGCCCAGAAAGATGAGTGATTTATATCAAATCACACAGCTGGTACGTGGAGAAGCTAGGTTACAAATCCAGAGCTGTCTTACTCCTTAGCTTGTGCTCTAAACTCAGCTGTTCAGAACCACGGAGCATGTTAGGAAAGACATTGATCTTTCCTTCATTTCTAACTAAAAGAGTAAAAGGCGTGTCCCAGTCATTAAAACCATCCTTAATAATTTTTTCTGTTCTTATAACTGTATCATGAGTCTATTTTCATAGGTGCCCTTGAATTGTAAAAGCCCTCACTCCCAAGATGGTGTCAGCACAATGGTAAATTATAACTAGCCATCAGTGTTTGTAGACTGAAGCTTACTATTTGCCAGAAACTAGATGGAAGAGGTGACCTGATCCTTGACTTCCTTGTTCTTACAATTTAGAAGAGAAGGCAGTCATTAACCAATTAATCACACATGTGATGAATATTATAAGGGGAGAAGAAAAGAGTGCTCTGAGAAGTCTACCACATTGGTATTAGAATGGAGCATGGTTAGGGATAGCCTCCTTGTTAAAATGGGTATTATCTCTGAAGCCAAGTATGAGGAGACATTAGATGAATGAAGAGGATGTATAGGATATTGTGTTGTCTTGAGGCCTGACAGAGTGTGGTAGGATCTATGCACTGAAAGAAAATGGCCAGGGGGCAGAGCACAGAGAGGACAGTGTTGGAGGAGGTAAAGATAGGGAGGCAGGCAGGGGCAGATCATGAAAGACCTTATGGATTGCAGTAAGGTTTGGGGCTTTTATCACTGAAAAATGATGAGCCATTGAAGATCTTTAGGCAGAGGGGGGACATGCAATATTTCAATTTTTAAAGGATGACTTTGGCTGCAGTATGGAGAAGGGGTTAAATTGAGAGATGAGTTTGAAGACTTGCATGAGGGTTGTTGTAGTTCTGCAGTTTTGGGAACTGGTAAATCAGCTCTTCTTTCCCTATATCTGTACCTTTTGTAATTTTGAAGACATCAACCATATCATAACTCATCCCATCACTGTCAGCTGAGAAGCAAATGTATCTGCCTTGAATGTATTACTACTTCAGTTGATGAGCTCTGAACCTTTTCCATTGCAGTTGTTGGGACCCAGGACAGACACCCACAAAATATGCCTTAATGACAATTGATTATTTTGAATTGAAGTTTCTTAAGAAATGGCTAATGCTAGAGGGACATTCTGACACTCCTTTCTGTCTCCCTAAAAGCAGAAAATAATGTCTCACGTGAAAGGTGCACTCCCTGCATCTGGAAGTAGAAGGACACCCTTATCACCAAAGATAAGGAATTTGCGGCCAAGAAGCCTTTGTGAACAACCTCTGTTACCTCTTTAACTTACAACCTCCAGCCCAAACTCTATGTAGAGTTTTCATTGATTGGACATTTGAAACCTGAGTTTCTCTGTCCTGTCAATTCCTCACAAATTTATTGGTTCTTTGTCTAACAAAATATAAAAGCTGCCTGCTCTGGCCATTTCTTCAGTCTCATTTCTGTGAGACCTCCATGCACACGAAGTAAAATTTGTTTATTTTTCTCCTGTTAATCTGTTTTGTGTCCATTTTATTATTAGTCCTGCCACAACAGCTCAACAGGAGTACAGTGGGAAACTTCCCTTTCCCTGACGCTGTGTTCCCCTGCCCGCCTCCATGCCCTCTGCCAAATTAAATATTGAGAACAGTCTCCTTTTTCTCTTTATCAAATATTCTGACACACCATCATGATTACAGCTTAATTTCACTCCTCTGAGCAGAAATGATGCATTTTCCTCCTAAATAATAAGCTCCTTATACCCTCACATTACCTAGCATGGATGTGTACATGATTCTTTGCTTTTCTTGCTTGTTTTTATTTCTTTTGGATTGGTTTCACCTTCCTTCTAGCTCATTCGTCTTGTCAGTCTTATATGAAGAGTTTCTTTGGGCTGGAGAGAGGGGAACATACATCCTTCTAGGCTGTGGAAGATACGCTACTGAGTATCAGAACTTTAAAGGGGTGCAACTGGGATAAACTAATGAATGTAGTTACTTTTGCTCCATAGCAAATGGAGGTTGATGTTAGGGTGGTGTATGAGCTGTGAATGTTTTCTGTTATAAGTAGCAAAATTCAAGTAATATTAACTTAATCCATAGTGATATTTATGTACTTAAAAGAACACAGGAGGTAGGGGGTCCCAGGTTGATTTGGTAGCTCAGTAATGTCATGAAGGACCCAATCTCTTTCATCCTGTGACTCTTTGATCTTTTGGCTTGTTGCCTCTTGGTCAAAAACTGGCTGCCATAGCACCAAAAATGAAGTTTTTACATGACAGTGTCCAAAAAAAGAAAGAAGAGGTAGGTGAAAAAAAGCTTTTCTCATCGTGCAACACTGGCTTTGTATCAAAAGCGAAGATCATTCATGGAAACCCCAGTCTATTTCCCTTCATTGGTTAGAACTAGGTCACTATCTACTGTAAATATAAATCAATAGCAAAAGGAAATTACATTACCATGATTGGCTTAGGCCAATCATTATCCATTATCTAAAGCTAGGCACATTACTATCCGTCAAAATTTAACTTCTATTATCAAAAAAGGAGAGCACTTTTATTATATTTATATTAAGAAATGATAATCATAAAGCTGTAAAAGTAAGGTCTAAGAGGAAGACCGTAACAGAAATTTTCAGAGAAAGGAAGTGAAAGTAAATGAAATGACGAGTGCCACAAAAGCAGTCTTGAGCAATTTCCTCAATGCTACCAGGTATCAAGAGGTGCGTTGCTTTTTCTACTCATCCCGCACCTGTATATGGTGGACATTGATAGTTCTGTTTGTAAAATCCATTTTTCCCCTCCCTTCCTTCCTAATAGAAATGTGATTTTGCTTACAGCAGCAATGCCCAGCTTCTTACACTCTGTGTGATCCATTTTTGGCCAGGTAGACACATGTGGAAGTCACTGCTTGGAACTTTCTAGAAAGCTTCTAGAAAGAAACTGACTCAGCTGGTATCCTCCCTTTGTGCTTTGCCCTTGCACTAAACCCCCTTCATGCATAAAGTGAGGATGCCAGCCTGGAGGTGCAGCAGCCATCTGTGACAATGAAAGTGAAAGCCCCACCTAAGGCCAGCAGACCCCAAAGACAGAAGGAGCCGGAGACGTTGATGACACTGTGAGGTGTTGTCCCAGTGCTCAGACACCTTGTAACATGGAAAAATAAAAATAAAAAAATAACAGCAATGCAAGCTCTCTGGGTTTTAATCACTGTTGGGCTGTTTGCTGGGTTGCAATTACACGCAGCTGTCCGTACATCTTCCAAACCTAGAAGCGTGGAAAAAGAGAGTGGAAAGTCGTGTTAGTCAGTGTTACTAAAGGCTAAGGAATATGTTAAAAAGCTTTGAATGAGAAAAGTTAGGGTAAGAGGGAAAATGAAAATAAAATTAGCCCAATGTGATCATGAAATGTTCCAGTGTTCTGATGCTCTGAGCATAATCATTCCATTGGTTAATTCTGTTAGTGTTACCTCGTGCTTTGAGGGGATGTAATTCCCCAGGGGCCCCATGACCTGGAGGAATCACTACACAAGATGTTTACATTCTGATTCTACTGATGAATCTGAGCAGTCATACTTCCTTCCACTTGGATATTATTTATTTATTTGTTTTAGATATTTGGATCTAGTGTTTGCTTTTGTTTGGTGTTTATGGTTTTCCACACCAAGGTAATTAGGCTCCACATAATTTCTTTAGGTAAACATAAAGTCTTTGCTGTGTTATTGAGGACATTGAAGAGATGATGGTTAACAAATTGGGGGGGAAATCAGATGCTTCTTTGTACATGGAACAGATCAATACATTGCAGATGAACATTAACAGAAAGATAAGCCTATATTGTTGGTGTTTGCAATGCAAAAAAATAGGTACTTCTTTGTTTTTCAGGTTTACTAGCCTGAAAAGGAAGTTCAGGTTTACTAATGAGTAGGTAAATAGATAAAATGTGAAACAAAGCACAGTATTAGAGCAGTCATTAAATCGACTAGCATTTTATCTTAAAGGCAGCGTTGCAATAAAGTACCTCACCTATGCTCAAATACAAAGGTGAAATTTACTTTCCCCCCAAATGTATTATCCCTTGCAAGAGATGTTCTTCCTTTCTACTTGGGTCCTTTCAAGCGCTGCTTTGGGAAGTCTCAGTGGGCTCACCCAGTGTTTGTTTCGGGTGTTTGTGAACGTCATTTGCTGGAATCAGTTAAAAAACAGAGCAAAGAAACTGAATACAGAGTTAGCCATGATACTGGGAGCTGCTGTGACTTCACAGTTGCAAGTATTGGATGTTGTTTTAAACAGACCTTCTGAAAATCACATTAAAAAGCAATACAAAAGATGGTTATATCATTGACATCGAAATAGTACCTGCAGAGGTTGCATTTTTATTTAAAAGAAAAAGCTGCTTATAGAAGTGGGTACTTGTGCCTTTAGAGACAACTTCCAGAGACAGCTTCACACATGATTCAGAGCACTGTGGCTCAGACCAAGAGAAGAAGGTATGTTCTGGAACGCTCTGTTGGAGGAATACAAAAGCAGCTCCTGTATGCCAAAGACACTCATGCCAGAGCTTGAATAAAATGCTTTTAAAATCCCAATTAAATTAATGAAATAAAAAGCATAAGCAGATGTTTGAACTATTTTTTTCTATATCCCCCCAAAATTTACATGTACAAGTTGGCCATCTTCCCTTTTAAATATTTTTAGTCTTTTCTTTGAGAAAAATGGAATATTTCTTTATGTTCAAGATTGTCTTATATTTCACATTATTCAATACTTGTTCCAGGTTAGTCTTACTACCTCTTTCATTGATATTTTACATTTTAGTAATATAAAATGTTTTAAACATCTAGGGTGTTCTAGAGTGAGTGATGGAGTGCCATATGCTAACTCATGAAAAATTTTTACATAGTTCATGAAGAGACATGCAGTTAAGTGCCAGACTGATTAAAAGAAATTACTAATCTTTGAGTTTGAGTTTAACACTTGTAGTAGTCAGTTCTCCAGTGAAGCAGAACCAATAGGAGATATAGATAGATAGGTAGATACATAGATACATAGATATAGTGAGAGACAGAGACAGAGGGAGAAATTGGCTCATGCAAGTATGGAGGCTGACAAGTCCCAAGTATGGAGGCAAGCTGGAGACCCAGGAGAGCCAATGGTAAGAATCACTACAGCTAAGGCTGTAGTTTCAGTCCAAAGCCAGCAGACTCACAACCCAGGAAGAAGCAGTGTTTCAGTTTGAGTCCAAAGGCAGGTAGAAACCAACGTCCCAGTTAGAAGCTAGTCAAGAAGAAGGAATTCCTTCTTATTTAGGGGTCAGCTTTCTGTTCTGTTCAGGCCTTTAGTTGATTGGATAAGGCACACCACAACAGGGAGAGCAATCTGCTTTACCCAGTCTATCAGTTTAAATGTTACTCTCATCTGAAATACCCTCACAGAAGCACCCAGCATAATGTTTGACCAAATATCTGGGTACCCCGTGGCCTAGTCAAGTTGACACATAAAATTAGCCATCATAACATTTACGGAAATGGGGGAATTTAGTCTTTTTTTTAGGATTTATGTTAAGCCTACTTCCAAGAAAGATGTGTATAAAATATTATAAGATAAACTATACCATTGAAAAGTATTGCTTGTTTGTTTTAAAGTTAACATTGTAGAGGAGATTTCTTTAGGGACCTCTTGAGTGTACCATCTACATTCTTTGTAAAGTGGGTCCATGTGACTTTATTCAGGAGATAAAGTTCTACAGGGCTAGTTACTTTTTGATTTTTAACACAAAGACATCATGACACAAAGATGAGTGGTCTTGAATAGAATGGAGTTGCATCTTGTGTGTAAAATTGGCAACAAAGAGAGAGTAAGAAGTATTGATGTAAGTAATATAGAGTGTTTTGCTAGATGTTCCCCCCTCTGTGAATATTTACTTCTTAGTAAATGTGAAATGAGAGCTAGGAGTCAGTCTCATTCTCCTGAATCTCCTAGTGTGAGCATCTCAGTGCTAAGTGTATTCCAGTATTGACATATTCTGTTAAGCATCAGAAAATATATATGGCCAGTAAACTCATGCCTATGACTTCATCTGACCTACAGCCAAAGGAATAACTGTCTATTCTAATGCTAGAAGAAAGCCTGTATTGGACCTCCTGAGAAGCTGTGCCATATTTTTTTGTGTGTGGAGAGTTGGAAAGGTTTCCAAGAGACTCTCTAAGCTTCAACTTAAAAACTATCCCTGATTTAAGATGCCACTGAGCTATCTTTGATGCTGCTGGGATTGTGGCTTGCTTAAGAGGAAATGTTAACTGGCAACATTTTCAATAGGTTTGCTCCTTTTAAAGAGCATTTCCCCTCCATCCCTGCCGGAGAGTATCTGGAATACAAATGTGGGCTTTCCACTGTGTGCCTGTATGTAGGGGACTGACGGGTAGGTGTAAAAAGGCTTCTTTAGGACTATTCCCATGGGTAATAGAGACAGCTGCTCTCTTCTAGGGACGTGGGGGCATTCACTAAGCTTTGCCCTTTGTGTTGTGGTTCATTAAAAATACAAATAAGGTCAATGGAATAAGACACTATTCAAATAAAGAGTAGGTTATGTAAATTCTGATTAGAGGAAAGAAATTTATAAGATAGAGACACTTTATCTAAAATTTAGAAAGTCTGTAATGTACCAGCTGGCGTCTTGGGTCAGCTGAGAAGAGCCTTCAAAAGATTTCCCTGGACCTGGGTGGGCATAGGAGGTGGCAGGACCAAACCCAAGAGGAAGGATAATGATAGCTGTAATTTATTGATCATCTACATATTTGATAGGCATCTGGCTCTGGATAAACAAGTGATGAACAAGGTAGACAAGATCTGTGCTCTCTTGGATCTACCTCCTAGTGGGTATGTTTGGGAAGGAGGTCGGGATGGGTAGCATACAAATAAATGAAGAAAGTAGTGAAATGTGATGACAGCCATCAACAAAATAAAAGATTGATACAATAGAATGATTTGGTGGTGGTGAGGATGCTACTTCAGATTGGAGGGTCAGGGAAGGCCTCTCTGAAGAAATAACATTTGAGCTGGACCTAAAAGATGTAGAGATCCACAATTTAAAGATGTAGAACATTCCAGAGAGTGGGAAGAACAAATGCAAAGGACTTACCTAGGAAATGATAATAGAGTACCGCTTTGTTATTTAGTTGGGCTTGTGCCCAAGACCTTCCAGGGCAGAAGAACACTTTCAAAGGTGGATTGACGTGGAAGGGACGTTGTGGGATTTCTTCCCCTCTTTCTCCTAAATAGTACCTTCAAATGAACAGCATGCTCAAGAGTTCTGAGTGGGGGGCAGTGGGAGGAAATGGGGAAGAATGAAAGTGTTGGGGGCAAGGGCTGGAGCTCTGGACATCACTTTGGCTCATGGGTGCTATTGCCTGTAGCTGGAAAGAAGGCAGGAGAGACAGAAGGGAATGGGTAGCCTTCCCCGAAGACTCAGACTTTTCCCAACTTAGAGGAAGTTTTGTATAGTGATCCTGTCTTAATAAATAGGACTCAATATTGGCCAATTGGATTAGGACCTCCTCCTTTGAGGGCTTGTGGGTAGAGGGAGAGAGAGAAAGCGTGGCATGCCTAGTCCCCTCCCCCTTAGAGATGTTTTCTTACCTATTTCAGGTATGAGGAAGTCAAGTACATAAAGAAAAAGTAACTTGCCCAATGAGCAAGTGGCAGAAATAGCATTTAAAAGCAGGTCTGTTTGATACAAAAGTGGATCACACTGCTCTTTTTGCAGATCAAGATCGATCAATGAATTTTTCCTTCTTGTGCCCTAAAATAATTGACTCATCTTCCAGACTACAAATCTTACTCTGTTTAATCAGATCCAGTTACAAAATTTCACTGAGTTTAGCTATTTAGCTTTATTTATGGAATCATAATAATTTTAAATATGTACATTTCATTTAGGCAAAAGTCCTGTAAGGAATTTACTCTCTTTGTGTTGAGAGGTAGGGGGTATCCAGTTGTCCAGTCTGTTTCCACGGAGACAACTGACAGCGGTCGTAAATGGTATGATCATCCTATCTGTGCTGATATCATAGAAGAGCTAAAAGCCAAAGAGTAATCCTCACCAAACCCTTTTGCATTCATTCCCATTTTTTCTCTTTCTTTCTCCCTCTCGCCTGCTTGTCCTCTCGCCCTCTCCTTCCCAGCTTCTTGCCGAGTGTCTACTTTTTGTTCTTCTCTTATATTAAAGGTTAACATGTGAAGTCTGCTCTAGTTATAATTACACAGTTTTCCCTTTCAGGAGAAAATTTTGCAACTGATGATAAAAATATTTGGTCTCTATGGATAACTCTAGTAAATATATTTTAAAAAGAGATGTATGTTCTGAGAATAGAGACTTTTAATATCCAGGTTTATGACTGGTTATCTGTTTGGTTCCAAATCCCAAGTCTTTGTTTGTCCTCAATTTTCAATTTCAATTTAAAAATATTTAGTAACTTCTTAAGTGTGAAAACACTGAACTGGGCTGTATTTGGGGCTGGGGTCTACTAAATAATGTAAAAATCAGCTTTGTGAGCTTCTTTGAAGAAAAATTCATTCTATCCAACATTTTAATTCATAACAATAAAAATAATAGCTACCAATTTTGAATGCTTACCACGTGCCAGACATTGTGTGTATTTTACAAAGATTACCTCATTTCGTCTTCAAAACAATCTCATTAGATAGGTATTTGTGTTCTCATTTTTCAGCCAAGGAGATTGGAACTTAGAAAGGTTAAATGGTTCACTCCAGGTTGTACCCAAATTAAGTGCCAGAGGCTAGATTTGAACCCCTGTCTGTCTAACCCCAAAGTGTGAACCTCCAGTTACCTAAAGAAGCCCAGTTGGAACCAGGGGGTTGAAGAGGGGCCATCTTTGGAGAGTTTGGCCTGGGTAGAAAGAAGGTACTATCACTGTAGTCATTATCCTGCAATACAATGAAAGTTAGAGCTAAGGTCCTTGACATGGGGCTGAGGCATTCAAAACGTCAGAACTTCTCCTTTTAGTTAACATTTTTAAAAGTTGTATCTTAGAAAAGTCAGTTTGGTAAGTAAAGTTCTCAAGAGTTTCTAAATTTGGAGACGTAAACTGCTTTAAATGTAGAGAAACTGTGCTGAGGGCCCAGGAGGGCATAGAAAGGGGGGGAAGAAATAAGAGAGATTCAACTTAAGGAAAAGAAGAGGAAGCTATAACATCTGATGAAAAATAATCAAAAGCAGATTTCAGTAAGGCAGAGGAATGGAAAATAGACTCACGCCAAAGGGGAGCTGAAGACAATGATGTTGGGATTAGATCATCCGGGAACTACCTAGTGGCTTCAGCCATAGGCACTCTGTAAATTTATGATGATGGTGATGATGGTGTGCAGCAGGAAGTCGGAAGTGCAAACTAGGGAAAAGAGGGAAGGTGTCTGAGCTGCATTGCCCCATAAATCCAGAAGAAAAATATTCTCTCCTCATATGTCAGGGGTAAAATTGTGCCTCAAGTTCTCTATTTCATTTGGCATACCTTATTCCCATAAAGGAGCACCGTGGAGGAAATTTCGTATGAGGACCCAAAAAAATGAATGTATCACAGAAATGTCAACTAATAGGAAAATCCATTTGACTTTCCTTCTTGATGTGGTTTTACCATAGGCAGAAATTTCAAGGAAAGAAAGAAGGAAGAGAAGGAAAGAGGAAGGGAAGGGGAAGGGAGGAAAAAATTTCCACTTTTTAGATTTTTGTGGGATCCCATTGTAACTAAGTGCCAGTAAAAAGACCTCATGGATGGATGTATTATCTAAGGTAAGAATAAATGGATTTCATGGGTTCAGATGCTTTCCTGATAGAGTTGATAGGAATGCAAGGAAATGGAGTCTTCTAGTTTGCTACCTGTGTGGTTTGAGCCTCATGTGCTGAGTTATGGCTTTAGAAAGGGAACGCCCAGTCAAGGAGCCAGTCTGCTGAGATGTGACCCAGGCATAAAGAAACGCTTCCCGTGTACAGTGGATTCACGTATGCCCACTCAGAAACCAGTGCGAGGGTAAGGTCTCCTCCACGCCTAAAGTATACAAGTGACGGCTATTCATGGGGGCCCCACCCGGAAGCACTAGCTTGCAAAAAAGCAGTTACCCTGTTCTCTACAAGATTTCAATGAGCAGTGTTTGTGGATTGAATGAATTAATACTTAGATTAAAACCCAGCATATTTATTGAGTAACTGCTCTTTGCCGGCGCCTGTGTCTGGTGGTTTTGCATATATTACCTTATTTAATTTTAACAATGACAAATACTCTATTAGTGTGTTAAAGTTATGCAACTTTCATATTAAAACAGTGGAATAGCTTGTTTAGGTCTTCTGCCCCAAGCAGTTCTCCAAGGAAGACATACAAATGATCAATAGACACATGAAAAAATGCTCAATATCACTAATTATCAGAGAAATGCAAATCAAAACTACAATGAGGTATCACCTCACACCAGTCAGAATGGCCATCATTCAAAAGTCCACAAATGACAAATGCTGGAGAGGCTGTGGAGAAAGGGGAACCCTCCTACTCTGCTGGTGGGAATACAGTTTGATACAGCCACAATGGAAAACAGTATGGAGATTCCTCAAAAGACTAGGAATAGACTTACCCTATGACCCAGGAATCCTGCTCCTGGGCTTATATCCAGAAGGAATCCTACTTCAAAATGACACATGCACCCTAATGTTCATAGCAGCATTATTTATAATAGCCAACACATGGAGACAGCCTAAATGTCCATCAACAGGTGACTGGATAAAGAAGAGGTGGTATATTTATACAATGGAATACTACTTAGCCATAAAAACCGACAAGATAATGCCATTTCCAGCAACATGGATGCTCCTGGAGAATGTCATTCTAAGTGAAGTAAGCCAGAAAGAGAAAGAAAAACACCATATGAGATTGCTCATATGTGGAATCTTAAAAAACAAACAAACAAACAAACAAACAAACAAAGCATAAATACAGAACAGAAATAGACTCATAGACATAGAATACAGACTTGTGGTTGCCAAGGGGGTGGGGGGTGGGAAGAGATAGACTGGGATTTCAAAATTGTAGAATAGATAAACAAGATTATACTATATAGCACAGGGAAATATATACAAGATCTTATGGCAGCCACAGAGAAAGGAATGTGACAATGAATATATGTATGTTCATGTATAATTGAAAAATTGTGCTGTACACTGGAATTTGACACAACATTGTAAAATGATTATAAATCAATAAAAAATGTTAAAACAAAACAAAACAAAACAAAACAGTGGAAAAAGCTCTGTTGGAAGGTTTATGTGTTTATAGTTCATCACCTACCTGGTAAAGCATCACTGGTGGAGATTTACTATTTTCTTAAAGACAAGGCAGTTTGAATACCCAGATATCTGTAGGTGGACTTTGCTTGCTTCCTTTTTTTTTAGCCTTGTTGAGTTGTTTGTTCTCAAACATTTTACTGCCAGGCTTGAATCACCCTACAGTGATTTAAATGATCTTCAATGTTTAGTTTGACCATACACAACATTTTCTTTAGGCTCTGGTGTTAAAACTTAAGACACCCTCCCTTAAGATATGACTTTACTATATTTGTATATAGGCTGTTTAGATCCTTGGGAATGCCTTAGAATTTCTAATTTACTATATATATATATATATATATATATATATATATACACACACACATACATATACATGTGTGTGTGTGTATGTATATATGTGTGTGTGTGTATACATACAGTATATATATTTATTTATGAACATTTCATTTTCTTTCACACATACCCATGCTATGTGATACATCTTTATTGAGATAGGTTTAATTTACAAATATATAGCATATTGGTGTGAAGGGTGATAAAGTTTTAATTTAGCTCCAAGTTCTTCTTTTATTTTATGTACTTTCTTAAGAATAATACAGGCATATACCCATTTTACTGAACTTTGCTTTATCACGCTTCACAGATACTATGTGTTTTACACATTGAAGGTTTGTGGCAACTGTGTCAAGTAGGTCTCTCAGTGCCATTTTTCCAACAGCATTTGCTCAATCTGTGTCTCTTATCACATTTTGGTTATTCTAGTAATATTTCAAACTTTTTTGTTATTATTATATTTGTATGATGACCTGTGATCAGTGATTTCCAATGTTACTTATGTATTGTTTTGGCATTTCTTTGCCAAAAACTATTTTTAATTAACACATATATTTAGACATACTGCTATTTATTGAACAGTTAATAAACTACAGAATTGTAAACATAACTTTCGCATGCACTGGGAAATCAAAAGATTTGTGTGACTCACTTTCTTGCAATATTAACTTTATTGTGATGGTCTGGAACCTACCCCACAATATCTCAGAGGTATGACTGTGTAATAGACTGTTGTGCCGTACAGATTTTTAATAATATAACTCAACTAAGAAAAGGCTTGCAGAGCCTCCATATTCCAGTGGAGGTTATGTCCACATTTTGCCAAGTAATCTGTATAGCAAAGCAATAAAGCCATAATTGCTTATAACTTTCTTAAAACTTTTATGCAAGAGGTTTATCATATAAGTTACAATGTTGTTCTGTCATATCCTTCTTAAACTTTTATTTTAGATACATTGCTAGTAGTTAAAAACTGTATTACTATGTAGCCACCATTGCCTCAAAGTTTGTCTTTGTGTATTTGACACTAATAGACAGATACCTTTATTTTCAATATATTTTCATATAAATTTATTAATTACTAGTAGTCTTTGAGGTTGTCCCAGACAGTGGAATTCAGTTAGCAAATGGAGCTTTGTTTAAAGCTGACTGAGAGCTCTTGAACGTTTTGGGGATGATTATGTTTGTTTCTGGTGTGTTTTTATGATGCTCAAAGGAAAGCGAAATCCAGATATAAATGAATAAACATCGGTATTGGAGGATATTTGTCTAACCTAGGTATGTGCTGGGGTCCCCTGTGGTTCAGTCTTAAAACAGTATAGCAAGTGAAACAATTGAGAGATAATCTGAATTTTACTCGTATTTCTCCAATAACCTTGAAAATTATTTTATTCCTTGCACATGACGACTCTTCTTTAAGTCCCCTCCCATCTTTTTTATTCTAGTGAGCTTTCATTTTGCACTCAGGAGCCAGGTACTCTCTCTCTTTCACCCCTTTATTCTCAAATAGCTATACTATTTCTATTAAGGCTACAGACTGACTTTTTTCCTGTCTTATTTTTCATCCTGGTTTTCCAGTTCTGTTTTGGTTACCATTCACATAATTTATCTTAAAAAAATGATACATCTCTTAGGAAGTGGGTGAAGGAAAAGGCCAAGCAAAACAAATTTCTGGAGGGAGTGGGAGACTTGAACAGTAACATTTTAACAAAATTTGTCTTCAGTGCACTTAAAACCTTGATTAAATACAATGCTTATGAAATTCATTGTTAATATCAAGCTGCAAATAAAGAATTATTAATTCCTTTGAAAATAAGCTTCATGTTCAGAGAGAATTTAATAAATAGGAGAAGTAGAAGCCAAAAAGAATGGAATTCATTAGTTTAGGGCAACTGTAGAGTAGAATATCAGAGAAAATCCAGCAGATCACAAAATTGTAATAAAGTTAGCAAGCAAATATGCACCCTCAGGGAAAAATGATCAGGGGGTCACAGAGGACACTGAATAATAAGACAGCTATGTAGCACTAATGAAGGCCAAGCTGAATTCAGAAATAAATTAAGAGAAATGGCAAAACTTTCTTTTCTTCATATTCATTCAGAAAATATGTCTTCTAGCTCTTGTACTGATTTTGAAGATTCAAGAAAAATTTCAGCTAAGTTTAGAAGACAGTTATAGATATGATTAATCACATTTGAAAAGAAAAAGCTGAAGTGTGATTTTTATGAGAGGATGGTAACTACTCACTCTCTGTCTTGCTGTGTTAAGAATGAACTGATTTATGTAACAGTGAGGCATATTTGGTTAGTCACTGGGAAAAAATTGTCACATGATATTAAATGGCAGAAAATTTTTTTTTAAAAAAGACAACGTGTTGAATCATTTTCTGGGGAAGTCTTAAGAAAGGGTTCATCTTTGTCCTCGTGTAACTGTGGTTTATGTGTGTGGGGTTTTTCCTGCCCTGGAATCAATGATTTTATGAAATACCTGGAAAAAACAATCTGTTCCCCAAGAGTAAGCAAAATGCCTTCATTCACTTTTGAGGGTATATGTGATTTACTTCTTGTTTCTGGAACTCACTACCTATGCTTCTGCTAAGTTCATGAATATATTTTAAATCAATCACCTAATCAATAGAGAAAATTTTCTCCTATTGTATTTGGCAAATTTAACAATGATTTGGCCAAATCAGTATGGTTGAATAAGGTTCTATCAAATGCGACAGCATATTTTTGTTTATATCTTTATTTATAAGGTGTTTACTAGGGTCCATGTTTCCTTAGACATAGTTAAGTTTCTCCAATAAAGTTATTCTGAATCACAACTGCTCTTGCCTTATTTTGAAGTAAGTTGGACATCTTTTAACTATGTATTAAAGCTTCTTTTTTTACCACTATCCTTCCCTCTTGATAATTGGGAAGATATACATACATACGTACTTACCTTAACCCCAGCATGTTAGGATTGAGGTAGCCTACAAATTAACCTTATGTCCTAGAAATATACCACAATGGTGTTTATTTGAACTCAGAATCCTAGTGTTGTTACCTTCCTTGGATGAGAAAGATGAATGCTGTGTCATTGTTTCTTGCTTATCATGGTGTGCTTGTGTCTGTCATTAAAACAGAGGAAAGGAAGTCCATGACTGGCTTCCCTTTATTTCATTTCAGACAAATGTAAGATTTTTACTAAGCTTTCAAGAAATTATATAAAGTCCATTTGGGGAAGTAGCCTGTGTTATTGATAGATAAGGTTTCTTGTTATCCAGGTGTCACTGTGTTAGCCTTGTGCATTTCAGTTTGGGGAGTGAATGTTCAAAAGGTTCAAAATACAGCATGACAAGGAGTTGTGGACTGGAGGAGATTTATTCTCATTGCTTTAGAGTGCAAAGGATTTCTAAAACTTGCAGGGCTGTTTTGGTTGGGAGCACAGAAATGGTAATTTAGACTCTAGGTGGCATTTATGAGGAACTATTTATAGTGGTGGAAGTCTCTCTGGGTTGTGTTATTATTTAACATTCTTCTGCCAGCATAATAAGGTGGTTGTTTCATTTTCCTTCAGTGAGGCAAAGAACCTACATTACAACACTTTCTACCTCTGGAACCACCTGAATATCTCAGAATCTTGGCTTTTTTTCAGGCCCTGAGTCAGAGGGTAGCCTCTGTTTCTTCCTTTCAGCTTAAAGTTTTTAATCTTACCTTCCCATCACATTGTCTGGGAAGCTTTTTAACTCCATTCCTACGTGTATTTTAAACAGTATTCCTTTCCATCCCGACTTTCTAGGGGCAGATCTGATGCTCATCCTGGCCTGGAAATGCCTGACCATAGGGCAAACCTTTAGTTCCTCTAGGATAGTATCCTGCTTTGTAGCTCTGATCAGTCGGGGGATCAGAGTAGTGGGGAATTCCTAAAATTGTAGTAGCATCCCTGACAAGTAAAAGAGGTGCTTCGATGGAGAACCATGTCTTCCCAGCTAGAATGGACAGCAGAGCTATCAGGATGCTTTTCTGCTCCTGAACCACCAGACTACATGGAAAGTTTTTCAGATGGCTTAAGCTAATGAGTTCTCCTTTAGATAGTTTGCTCATGTTAACTTGAGTCTTCATTCTTTCAGCTTATGTGGGCTCTCAATTTTAAAAAGGTCTTTCTCCTTTGGTAGCAAAGTAAAAAAAAAAAATACATTAAAAACTCATTTAATTTCTTTAGAATCTTTGATAGGCTTAAGTGACTTTCTTATTTCCTATTTGAATATCAAAGACTTTTTCACTATCAAAAATTTTATGAGACCTGGAAAAGAAGCCTGTATGTGTCCTTGGTTGTCTAGTTAATAAAATGTCTCTGATTAGGGAAAGTGTTGTGATGTGTGAATGAATGGTCCTGATTTGGGTGTCATTTGGACTAAGCTAGGAAAGAAGTCACACTCTGAATTGTTGTTGTTGTTGTTGTTGGGGAGATCAATACTGTCTAGACATGGTCTCATTACGACTTTGCATTGACTAAGGCAGACTCGGTCAACAGTGGGGCTGAGATTCCTGTAATCCAGGCTGTTGGTGGGATGTTCATGTTGCCCATTATTACAGAGAACTCGAAATTTTCTGGTGTCAACTTTATGTTTCAGCATCATTCCACTCAACTGTGGGGTTATCCTTGAGGACAGGCAATGTCAACTCATATAACATTTTCAAAGATTCTAGATCCTGGAAGTCCTGGGAGCTGCCCTCTAGGATTTCCTAGCATGCTTGGTGATAGTTGCATAGGGCATGAAAAAAGGCCGTAGAGCAGATGAATTCCCTGTAGTCTCTAAAACATAAAAATAGAGACAGTAATTCAACTTCTATCTAAGGGCCTCAGCCCATCTCTGAAAGCCAGATATCTTCCCTGTCATACAGCCTTCCCATTAATTTCTGCAAATAATATCTTCATGTAAAGAAATATCAAGTTAATTTTTGTTTTTCATATCCAGTAGTCTTCCCATTGACAAGCAATTTTCATCTATTTGAATTTATTTCTAAATTGAGAAAGTTTATGATTCCTTACCTGGATCAGAATTTAAGAATCTTGTCTTCTTCCTCTTAGACATTCAGACTCCTGGCTGTGCTGCTCTGCATGGAATCTTAAATCTTTCATTTGTGGTTATTTGTTGGCATTTTGCAAGGGAGTGAAGCAATGTCTGGGCCACTAGAGGCCAGAGGTAGCCCAGCCTGACCAGGTTTCCAATAGAGGAATAAATGTCTGTTATTTATCCAGCATCTTTACTTTTCAGCTGTGGGAAAGATGAGTATAGACACTGAGAAATAATGCTAATTCTACAAAGGATTGCTGATGATAAAAGATCTCTTTCTGGGAATTTAAGTGTTCCAGTAAATTAGCATTATTGATCATTCTCTTTCCACACAGTCTACAGATGATCTTAGAATCCTAAACTATTACTCTCCCCTGTCTGGTGTAATTACCAGAACAAGGAATAATCTAATTAAAAGACAACAAGGATGCGTTCTAATTGTTCTAATAAATTATGTTAATACACAGTGCATGCAGTTACTTTTCAGCAGGAATTTACTTAACAGATTGACAGTTTGTCCTTTACTGCCGCAATCTTAACTTTAATTTCTCCTAAACAACTTAAAAAAGTATAGTTAGGTATCCAAAAATTTATTGGACTGTTAAGAAAATCTAAGTTTCCATGTAGTACATATGGGTGAAGAAAGGAGTTTTGTGTTCTGTAGATAAAATAGTGACAAAAAAAAGAAGAGGCTAAAGAACAGACAAAGGTAAAGTAAAGATCAGTAGAGTCTACAATAAAAATCAGTAACAGATTGTTGCAGTGAAGGGAGTGGACTTTTCAATTGTTCTTTTATTGTGTGTAGTGCTGCATGATAGTACAGTACTAACTCATATAACTATGCTTGCTTAGTTTTAGACATTTCACACAAATCTATCAGACACGATATTGTATATTACATGTATGAAATGGTACCCTCGGTAAAGTCATGTCATGACAGGGGCAAACATTCAGGAGGTCAATTCTGATAGCCCATATGTTTTCTACAAAAATGCCAGTCTCCCTGCTTATTTGAACATAATTCGGATATAGTTTGCTGTACAGCTGTATGAGAAAGGCCTCCTGGCAGTGTGAAAAAAGATATCAAGAAGGACATGATGGGAATAAAAACCTGTGTAAAGCATGGAGGGAAGGGTATAAGTAAGTTCTAAATCAGTATGGCCACTCTGTGTAGTTCAGAAAAGCAGATTCCCAGGTTGGTTTATGTTGTCCTCCCTTGACGTGACAACCTTTTCACATTTAATTAACAAGCTGACGGGTAGGAGTGGATCTCAGTACTTGTCCAAACTGGAAAGTATTCCCAGAAAGGACACTTTTTCACGAGTTGGAAATGTTGTTGGGAATAATTTTCCACCTCTGAAGGCTTAATCCATTCAAATCGTCAAATTCATCAAAACCTGTAGAGCTGAAACATATGCAGATTCTAGTTTATACTCATAAAGTTAACTTCTTTTAGCACAGCAGCCATAGAGAGAAAACACAAAACAATAAATACATCATAAAAGAACAGGAGACAGAGGGGGTATAGCTCAGTGGTAGAGCATTTGACTGCATAAAAGAACAGGAATTGAAAGAAAGTTGTCTTTAATGACAAAGCAATGCAAGCAATTGTCTTGCCATGCCAAAGTGCTCCAGCCTAAACATCATAATTTTGGGCTCCTTACTCCCTGTCTGTTAATATTCTAGTTCACACCTTCATTTCCAGTGGGAAGTTTCATGTGTTCTTTTTCTGTTTTAAAAAATATTTTTTGACATTTCCTTCAAGGCCATCAGGCTCTGAGAATTTCCGTCTTCAGGACTGAGAGCTGGAAAGCTCCTAACCCAACTATAGAACCCTCACCACCAGCTCTACATTAGATCAAGTGCCCAGATGGGTCTCACCTTCCTCAGCTCCAAGGCAGGGACAATGTCTGCCTCTGAGAGGAAGCATGAATGTAGCACTCAATTCTTTCTTTTTTTTTTAACTTTGAAAAAATTTTCATGTGGAAAAATATGAATAATATAACATTTGCCATTTTAAACATTTAAAAGTGTATAATTCAGTAGTGTTGAATATCACATTTCTTTTTAATAATTGGACTGAAAAGGAAATAATGGCTTTGGTTAGATAAGCACTTATATTACCATGTAGAGATGTTTTATTCTGCTTTTTATTTGTTTCCACACTTACTGAAATTATTTTTCACCTAAAGTTTGATATCCACCTACGTGAAGCCAGAAAAGAATTTCATCTCAATTCTAGAACAGATTCTAGATGCTCATGGCAGGTGGGGAGGGGTATGTGGCTGGGCAAAGGGTCAACATAATAAGTGGGGTTGGGAGCAGTGGAACAGTGCCTGTCTCTGAAGGTTCCCTGGGCATTCCTGGAGCTCAGAATGTGAACTTGACACTCTGTGCATAAATCTGATATTTTCCTCTCTCAGCTGCTGGCATTGAAAATTTTCATTTAGTAAATAATGCAAAATATACATTAAGTAATGCTAAGTTTTTGACAAAAACTGACAAAAATTGGGGAATTCAAAGCTACAGGAAAGCGGAAACACTTTGCTTAATGTGCTGCCACCTAGCCATGATCTCATTCACTGTTACAATGAGACACTTAAATCATTTAGCAGGCAGGTGGAATGTGTTTTCAATGGAGTGTGGAAGGCAGGGGATCAGCTGAGTCTTCTATTTTTATTGGGCATTAATACTTCCTACACATATAGAAAGTAAATTTTGATACATATTAAAATAACAATAATGTTAATAATACATTGAAAAGCTACTTTTCAAAAGAGTGTAGTAGTAGCAATCTCTGCTTTGAATATTATGTTCACCAGTTTCATCTATTTGGCAATTCCCTGTGGCACACAGGATAAACTCTAAACTCCTCAGTAGAGGACGGGGTCCCCAGCGTCCCTCCCTTACCCGCCTTCCCACTTCGTCTCCCCTTGCTCCTACAGATGTCCTGAACTTCACCCAGGCATTAGCTTGTGTCATTTCTCAAATGTGCCATCTTCACTTCTCTCAGGGCTTTTGTATGCGTTTCTCCCTCTTGGAAACTCCTATTACTACCAATGCTTCAGAATCTCGCTCACACATCAGAAGCGTCTGCTGATTCTCCCAAGCAGTGCTGCTCACTTTCTTGATGTCAGCACCATGACCAGTATATACCTGCATTTTTGCACTTACCACATGTCATTGTTATTATTTCTTACGTGGCTATTCCTCCTGCTAGAATCAAAGTAGCCTATGACATTACAACTCAATAGGATGCAGCTTATTGTATATATATACATTTTTATCTCTCCAAACATGTTTTATTTTTAAGTTTCTGCTAAGATTCAGGAACTTAAGACTTTCAAGTACTGAATAAAAATACCAGTCAACCCAGAATCCTGTAACAGTAAACCCAGAGTCAACCTAGAATCTTATACCAGTGAAGACACCCTTTAGGAATGAAGGGGCAGTCAAGATATTCTCAGATGAAGCAAAACTAAGAGATTTTGTCACCAGCAGACCTACTGTAAAAGAATGGCTAACAGAGAGGAAATAATTAAAGAAAAAAAAAGAAGAAAGCTTGGAACACCAGAAAAAGCACAGTAAGCAAAAATATTGGTAAATATAGTAATCTTACTCTTTCCTCTTGAGACTTCTAAATTCTGTTTGAAGATTGAACCAAAAATTACAGTATTCTTTGGTATGGATGGAAATGATGGAAATATTTAAGATAATTATATTATAAATGGACTATGATAACAGGACATAAAGGGAAGTAAGCTTTCTATACTTTGCTCAAACTGGTAAGATGACACCAGTAGGTTATGATAAATTATGAATATATAATGCAATACCACTAAGGAAGTTTTACAAGGAGATGCACACACAAAAAACTACATAAATCAAAACAGAATTTTAAAAAATGTTCAAAGAGTCTACAAGAGGGCCAGGAAAAGAAAACGGAAAAGTGCAAACCAGAGAGAAAAAACAGAAAACAAACAAAAATAAAATGGTAGGTTAAGTCCTAAAATATCAAATAATTACATTAAAGCTAAATGGTCTAAATATAGCACTTAAAGTTTGGCAGAATTGTTTTAAAAACCTGATCTAACTAGGTACTGTGTATAAAAAACTCACTTCAAATATAATAGTAGAGGCAGATTGAAGGTAAAATCATGGGAAAAGGTGTATCATGCAAGCATTAATTAAAAGAAGGCAGAAGTAGCTATTTCCTTGAAAAAGTTAATGAAGTTGACAAACATCTAAGAAGACTGACAAAGAAAAAAAGAAAAAAATACCAATATCAGGAATGAAACAGGGGATAGTACTATAGACCCTGCAGACATAAAAAAAATTGTAAAGGAATGCTATGAAAAACTCTACACACATATATTTGACAGCTTAGAAAAAAGATCCACTTTCCTTGAAAAATAAAATCCCACAAGTCACCAAATATGTAATAGATCATTTGAATAGCCCTGTAACTATTGAGGAAATTGAATTCATGATTCTTAAATTCCCCAAAAGGAAATCTCCAGGCCCAGATGATTTTACTGGAGAATTCTACCAAACGTTTAAAGAGGAATTAACACCAGTTTTATATAGACTCTTCCCAGAAATAAAAGAGAACACTTTCATTTTATGAAACTAGTATTACTCAGATACCAAAGTCAGACAAAAGCATACAGAAAGGAAAACTATGATGCACCAATAACCCTCATCAATATAGACGCAAAAATCCTTAACAAAATATTAGCACATAGAATTCAGGGGAAAAAAAATCATGCAGTGTAACCCAAAGGAGTCTTTTCCAGGAATGCAAGGCTGGATCAATTTTAAAGAGCCAATCAATGTAATTCACCATAGTAACAGACTTAAGGGGGAAAAAAAATCCCATAATTTTGTCAATTGATGCAGAAAAGTATTTGACAAAATTCAACACTGATTTTTAATAAAAACTCTCAGAAAAGTAAGAATGAGGGGAACTTCCTCAACTTGATTAAGAGCTTCTTTTTTATTTCCCACAGCTGACGTTATACCAACTAGTGAAGGACTGAATGCTTCTCCCCTAAGTCTGAGAAGTAAGGCAAGGATGTCTGTTCTTGCTTCTCCTATTCAACATAGTGCAGGAATTTCTAGTCAATGCAATAAGGCAAAAAGAGGAAATAAAAGGCACGCAGATAGAAAGGAAGAAAGGAAACTGTCATTATTGCTAATGAACTGATTTCTACTTAGAAAATCCTTTAGTGATGTAAAAAAAACCTCTTAAAACTAAGTGAGCTCAGTTAGGTTGCAGGATACAAGATAATTTTAAAAAATCAATTGTATTTCTGCATGCTATCAATGAACATTCAAAATACAGTTTACAATAGCTCAAAATTATGAAGTACTTAGATATAACTAATAAGTCATTTTACAGAACGTGTATGCTGAATGTGACATGATGCTGAAGACAGAAATCAAAGAAAATGTAAATAAGTGAAGAGCCATCCCATGTTCATGATTTAGAAGTCTCAGCATAATCAAGTTACCAGTTCTATACAAACTGATACACATGTTTAATGCAGCTCTTACCAAAATTGCTGTATGGTTTTTAAAATATGGGCAAGATTATTCTAAACCTTATATGAAAACAAAGGAACTAGAATAGCTAAAACAATATTGAAAAGAAGAGTAAAATGGGAGAAATCAGTCTACCTGATTTTAAGACTTATTATATAGTTACCATGTGGTTTTGTGTCCATTCATGGGGTGATAAACGCATATATCAATGGATGAGAATAGGGAAGCCAAAAAATAGACTCAAATGAATATTCTCAACTGATTTTTAACAACTGGGCAAGTCTTTCCAATGCAAAAAAAAAGAGAGCCTTTTCAATAATTGATCCTGGAGCAATCAGTAAAAAAGTGAACCTAAAACTAAGTCTTATACCTTACATAAAAATTAACTCAAAATGTATAATGGACTTAAATGTAAAGCATGAAACTATAAAATTTCGAAAGAAAACATAAGAGAAAATCTCTGGGATCCAGGGCGAGGCAAAAAGTTCTCAGACTTGGCATAACAACACAATTCATAAAAGGAAAAAAATGGTGTGTTAGACATCATCAGAATTAAAAGTGCTCTGTGAAAGACTCTGTTAAGAGGATGAAAGACAGATACAGACTGGGAGAAAACATTTGCAAACCACATGTCTGACAAAGAACTAGTACCTAGAATATGTAAAGACATGATAATCTCAACAGTAAAAACACCAAGCAATCCAATTAGAAAATGGGCAAAATTCATGAATAGATATATCACTGAAGAGATTATACAGATGGCAAGTAAGCACATCAAAAGATGTAGATTTTATTATTAGCCATCAGGAAAATGCAAATTAAAATCACAATTATATGTCACTATATACATATTAGAATGGCTTAAAAATAGTGATCACGCCAAATGTTAGTGAGAATTCAGAGAAACTGGACTACTCATATACTGATGTTGGGAATGTGAAATGGTGCAGCCACTCTGGAAAATAGTTTGGCAGTTTCTTATAAAATTAAACGTGTACTCACTATATTCCTGGGCATTTATCCCAAGGAAATGAAAACTTATGTCCACTTAAAACTTGTGCACGAATGTTCATAATAGCTTTATTTGTAACAACCCAAAACTGGAAACAACCCAGATAATCTATACTGGGTGAATGGTTAGAGAAATAGTGGTACATCCCCACCATGGAGCACTGCTCAGCAATGAGCCATTGAGACATGCAGCTTCCTGGCTGAATATTCAGGGATTTAGGCTGTGGGGGAAAAAAGAAGCCACTCCCCAAAGATTACGTACTGTATGATTCTATTTACATAATATTCTTAAAGCTACAAAATTATATAAAAGGAGAACAGATTGTAGTTGCCCAGGGCTAAGGAAGTACAGGATGAGAGGGCAATGGATGTGGCTATAAAAGGGCAGTAAGAGGATCCTTGTGGTGATGGAGGTGATGGAAGTATTCTGTATCTTGATTGTACCGAAGTCAAAATTCTAGTTGTGTTACTGTACTATAGACTTGCGAGATGTTACCATTGGGAAAAACTGGGTGAAAGGTACATGGAATCTCTGTATTTTTTTTCAACTTGCATATGAATCTACAATGATCTCAAAATAAGTTGAACTAAAAAGAGGGAGGGGCATATGAACAAAAAGAATTGAGAAGATGAAAACAATATAATTGTAGAAGCTGCCTTAAAAGGCCAGACACTGATTTAGAAAGAAAAGAAGGTGAAATCTAGGAAGATCCCAGAATGGACCAGGAATTAGTGGGATTAAACATCTATGAGAGTGGGGGTGCAGGAATATGAAGAGAATGTTGAAGAAACAACACATAACTGCTGGATCCCAGAGTCCTTGCCTAACCTGTGGAGCCTGGGAACTGTCCCTCTCACCCTCCCTCCACTCCTCAAGGTGGGAGACTGGAGGGAGTGAACCACAGGATCTGTGACTGGGGTCACCAGGCAAAGCTGAGGACAGAGCTATGGTGAAGAAAACAGTGGGATTAAGAGAAAGTCCCCCACCCTTTTCCACATTTAGATCCCAGAGCAATGGCAGCCAGGTAGGAGGTTAGAAGACACTTTTCTGGGGACTTTGACCAGCCCAAGAAGAGACCTAGAATTATCAACAACCAAGACTTTCTGGAAGCCAATCAATCACTCTAGGCCTACGTTGTCTCCTATGGTAGCCACTAGCAACATGTGGCTACTGAGCATTGAAACATTGTTGGTCTGACTTGAGGTGGGCTGTAAATGTAAAACACATTAAGAATTTTGAAAACTTCATAGAAAAATGTAAAATATCTTGTTAATTTTTATTACATGTTGAAATAATATTTTTATATACTAGGTTAAATAAAATATATTAAAATAATTTTTTAAAAGACTAAGGGATGAATTTCTTCCAGATTGAAAGCAGAAGAGCAACTTTTATAGAGCTTCAGTGGTTTTACAAGTAAAATGAAAGCAATGTAACATCCCATGAAGGGAGCAATCAGCCAGGAAACAGAGAGTAAAGAAAATGTTAGCCATGTATGTATAGATGATATATGTGATGCATTATCCTCTACCTAGTTCCTGTTGAAGTCACTTTTTTTTTTAAAGTATAATCTGCTGAATGCCAGAAGTAGCCAGATTATCTGGATATACATATGGATTGTTCTAGTCTCCTGAATTTATCTTAAACTCTGAGTGAGATTAACATAGAATCTGGGAAATAGCAGAGGTCCTCTGTGTATCACTATGTGTCCAATAGGCAATATGTATGATTTGTTGAGTGAGTCAGTCTGTCTGGATTGGAATCCCAGTTCAGGTAACTGTCTATGCCTCTGTTAAACAGGAATAAAAATAATAGTATTCTTTAGGTCATTGTGGCTACGTGATTCAATGTGTGAAAAAGGCTTAGTCCCTGATACATAGCGAGCATTGTGTAAATGTTAGCTATCATCATTACTACCGTGGGCTAGTAGCTCTAGTATTACCTCTGATGCTTAGGACAGCCTGTAGAGTAAGTAGTGTTATCTGAGAATCCAAGGCTTCGAGAAGAAGCTGCTCTCCTTGAGGCGGGAAGCCCCATAAAAAGACCGGCAGGACCCCTAGGCAGGGCTGCTGCTCGCCTCCCAGCACCCTCCGGTTCCCTGGTCCAGAGGCTCTATCTCACTTTTTGCCTCTAAAGCGGCTAACTTACACCTAGAATTCTATTGGTTTCCTGAGCTCACTTCTAATTGGTTATTTCCTTCACTCCTGATTGGTTATCACTCTCACTTCTGATTGGTCCACTTCTCTAACTTCTGATTGGTCCATTTGTAGTACTTTATTTGCATGGAGCTCACTCTTGATTGGTCTATTTCTACAAAGCTTGTTCCTGGTTGGTCAACTTCTGTTATGCTTTATTTGCATATGATATTGCAAAGTGTAAAACTGGCAGCCTATAAAAGGTCTGTGTAAACCTACAGATGGGGTCCAGAGCTTGAAGTGTTAATTTCTCTGGGCCAGCTGGCGTAATAAACCTGAGTTCTCCAACTCTCCGAGTGGTGCTTGGTCGCCTGGATCGAGGTTGCTGTCACAATTGAGGTGTGACACAGAGCTATAACACATTTTTCCGCAACATCCTGGGCCGCAAAGTCACTTCAAAACCTGCCTGAGCTTTTTCCATTATCCTGTCTTGCCTCATAAATTGTAGTACCTCATTGCTGAAAGAAGCCTTTTAGATCTTCTTAGGAGGCTACTGAACTTGTCTGCAGAATGCATCGTTAAAGGTTGGGCTCTGGAGTTGGAGAGCCTTGTGTCTAAATCCTGATCCTACCACTTAGAGCAGCTGGGGGGTCTACTCAACTCTCTTCTCTCCAGTGTGGCATTGTGAGTTTCTCCCTCTTATGCTGTTGTAAGGGTTACATTAGACAATGTACAGAAAGCTATTGGTATACTAAGTACTGTGTAATTGTTAATTTCTTATGATTTTGATTTCTATTATAAATACTTTCTAAATCTCAGGGCTGGTTAGTTGTGGAGGTACACCTGAAACCACTAGGTCTTTTATTCAGTGCTCTCTCTTCTCTACTTTGCTATCTAATTGCTTAGTTTTCATTCATTCTTTTAGAGTCTACATTTATAAAGTCACAGTTCTTAGTGAAGATTTTATAAGAACATTTTCCAAGAGTTTTTTCCAAGAGTTTTTTTTTTTTTTTTTTGAACTGCCAAGTCCGGAGATTTAGGTTGTAGCTTGGTGCTGAAGTAATTGGCTCTCTTAGTCTTGCATTATAAGAAGTTCCCTTTCAGAGTAAGGTGGAGAACCATGGGAGGAACTCTCACACTTTGGTGATTGCTTTAAGGAATAACTTACCTTTTAAAAACATTCGTTGTTCAGCTGTGACTCCCTCCTTCCCTCACCTTGCCGTTTTGAGAATCTCCTCATTATATATCTTCACAATCTTGTTTTCTGAGTCTCTCGTTTTAACTATTTCCTCAAGTACCATCGCTTAATATTATTTTCTTTTCAGTTTATCGACTAGTTGGGGAAGTGATGTACTTGTTAGCCCTGAAGAGTTTCTAAGGAATACAGAAATGATTCAGTCTTAGAATTCAGAGATGATTTAATCTTAGGTAAATGCAGAAATGATTTAATTTTCTACCTGTCAAAGAACTGAAGCATCATGAAACTGGTCTTAGCCAGCTACTTGAAGCAATCTGTGCACTATTTACAGCTGTTATATCACATCAACAGTTCGTGACCAGAGATTAATTCAGAAAGTCTCATTAATATGTTGAGCTAATGACAAGGATGAGAGTTTTTAATGCTGCCTTGAATGCAACATTTGTTGTTTTTTGCTGTAAATGGGATGGATTTAGCCATGAACAAGACTGAACTCCATGATGCTCTGATATTGATAAAGTGGATGTCTTCTAAACTTCTTTTTAAATTATTCCTCCTCTTTCTGGTATTTAACCATATAGATTATAGTTTAGTTCTCCCAATGGGGAATTTTAAAGCAAAAGGACTAAAAGTTTTTTTTCCAAAATAACTGAGAGAACATCAGAAAATAGAATTGCAAATGTATTTCCATTTTGTCATAAAGAAACTTAACATTTTCCCCTGTTACTTAGACATCAGTTTAAATTATGACATTTCTCTTGTTTTGACTAGCACTAGAGAAAGAGAGAGAAATGTTCTGTTACAAGGACCTCATTGCCTGAAAT
Organism: Vicugna pacos; assembly: GCF_048564905.1. Taxonomy (NCBI): domain Eukaryota; kingdom Metazoa; phylum Chordata; class Mammalia; order Artiodactyla; family Camelidae; genus Vicugna; species Vicugna pacos. The sequence continues at coordinate 30,389,329 of NC_133003.1, read as the reverse complement.
AAATCTGTAAGGATACCTATAAGTTCTCTTACCTCTCTCTTCTTGTGGTCTCCATGGTTCTTCTATTGAGCTGCTTAACAGTGACAACTAAACTTTTCAGCTACTTTTTTGAGCTCTTCCTCTCAAACTGGAGATTAGAGAAAAGTAAGTAAGTTTCACCCCCTCCATCCCCCATAATGGAACCCAAGTTGAGCCAGGAGAGCTTTGTATTTATCATTGATCTATTCATCCATCCAAAAGTACTGTGAAAACTGCAGAAGGCACTTTGAACAATTCCCAGACCTCAAGAAACTCCCCTTATGTTCCTTTTTTACTTTCCCGTCTTTCCTCTCTTTAACCAATTTCCCAAAGAATTTGAGGCTCTTTACTAAATTAAAGGTATTGTGCAAGTAATAAAACAATTACCCATAAGACAGAAATGTGACCGTCTTTACTAGTATATGTTGGTATGTCCATGGAATGAATGAACTAAATTTGTTTGTAGTTTTCCTGGTCCCTAGAGCAGAAAAGGAATTTTTAGCTTATGTAACTTTCCTTGTCCGACCAGAGAAAGCATTACAGTTTTTCCAAGTTGGTAGAATCTCTTTGGGATCAAAACTAAAGGTGGAATTTATTGCTTAGAAAGTAAACATTGACTTTAGTGTGATTTCCAAATAGAGGAATTCAAGTATCAGGAGGAAAGATTGGGGGTACAGATTCCTATCTGTCTTGCTTGTTACTGTGTCCCAGGGCTCAGCACAGTGCTTGGCACACAGTAGGTATTGGATATATAGTTGTTCAATTAAAATGGACCATCCAGTAGACAGTTTTGCACTGACTTGACTTTCAGGAACAATGAAGACGTGCCATAAACTCTATGCCTTTGAATGTTATGTTCTCTTTCCCCAGAAGACAATCCTTCCACCCCTTGTTTTACCTCCTTCTCGTCCTTCTGGTCTCATGTTAAATTCAACTTCCTTTTTTTAGTATCTCTTAGAAGGATCTGCCCCTTTCCTTTAGAGCTCTTTCCTCAGCTGGAAAACATATACGCCCTGTGGGAGCCTTCTGACTAGTGTCTGTCTCCTCTAATAGGTTCCAGAAGGCATGGATCTTGCTTGATTTTGATCACCTTAGTGCCCCAGCCCCTAGCACAGTGTCTGGTGCTTATTAGATACTCAATAAATACTTTGTTAACCGAATGAAAGTCATTAATTACCAACAATGTGCTTTTAATGAACTTTGAATGAAAATGAGGAAAATGGATGAAAATAAAGATTCTGTTAAACATAACAATTATGATGCCAATGACGATGTTTTTAAAAAAGGTGATGGTAACTGCTTCTATGAATTCTAATCTAGTTCCAGGCCCTTTACATAAAATGAGCCCCTTGCAGCTCTATGAGGAAGGCAAAGTTATTATCCCCATTTTACCAATGAGGAAAATGAGCATAAAGGAGATTGATGACTACGATAAAGCCATGCACTTAATTGGTTGGTAGAGCCTGGGATTCAAATGCATGTTCTTAACCACTATGCAGAAATGTTCTCCCTATGCTATGTTGCTAAAGCATCCTCAGGTTTATGATCTGAAGGAACAAATTGATAGTGTCCTCGTGTGTCCTGAATAGTGTGATAAGTTATCTTGTGACAACCCCAAATAGCAACAGTTCGCCATCATTATATTGTGAGGCCTCAGCCGTGTTTCTAGCCAGAGGCAGAAAGTGTAGAACCAGAGGCCATATGATTCTTTATTTTCATTTTCAGGGCACTGGAGTGTAATTTTTTTCCAGCCATACTCTTTGGTGCACAGCCCCCTTGCTGAATGCCCTTTGGTGAGGCTCCGTTTATAAGGAGTTATCACATATTTCATTTGTTCATCTGAACATCAAATGTTTATTGCAGGCCAGAGCAGCCACATGATTATAAGTACTTACTCAGACAAATTAAATGATTCAGTGTAGTAGCTCTGAAAAGTCTAATTTCCACGTGCGGGATCACGTTTATCATCACCCAGATTCAAAGGCACAAAATAGCGCATTTACATCGGTAACTTATTCATAACATGCCCTGTCTACCCTGTTTGTTTTGTTGTTAGAAACCAACCCAAATCCCACCTGTAGGATAACACACACAAAAAGATGATACTTAAATATTAGGGCTGTGGTGGGGCAAAGCAATTGAGGCATATCCAGCATTAAACTGTTGCTCTCTGCCTCCTGGGTGCATTATGTAAAGATGTGGTGATTGCCAGATTTTTCTTTAAGGGTTTGGCTAACTGCTTCTTCAGTGCCTTCGGGTCTCTCAAGGAAGTGTACGTATACGGCATTTTTAAACACAGTACTGACCCAGGAGGAAGCATCGGGTTCTTTTGGGTTTTCACTTCATGATTACTGAACTTTCCTGCAAGCTTTTTTTTTTCTCCACAGATTTTCCCTCCAGGAAGAGAAGGAACATTCATTACAATTCTAGCCTCAGTAAAGAATGACCTCCTTGCCTCAGAGAGGGTCTTTTGGTTATTAGTGGCAAAAAAAAAAAAAAAAAAAGAATGCTCCTAAAGCTAGTTTTTATTTTAAAGCAAAAATTCTAGTTTGGAGGGGGAAAAAAAAATCTAATCTCAAGCCCTAGGACATATAAGGTTAATGGCAAACTTGCTTCAAGGAGAGAAATATAAAAAGCAAAATTGCTAAGTCCGCTGAAGAACTAATCAAGCATATTGTTCCCCTGATTCTATAAAATTACAGTGAGCCCTTTAGAAAGGTTGAAAAGATGTCCATGGTGTGCTCTCAGTTTACTCTGTAAGTGCGCATTCCCTCTTCCCTGTGGTTCCACAGGCGCTGGCATGTGCTGAAGGGGTAGGCTACTGGTTCTCCTGGCTGAGGGCTTAGTGTCTTTCCAAATGACAGATGGTTCCCTCTGCTGGCTGAACTTAAATTCAGTCCTCCCAGCTGAGCCAAGATGGGAGGAATCACCGTCCTTCTCACTGATTATTAAAACATAGTTCTGAGTCTAACCCTTAAAGAAACCAACCCTCTGTGACCAGTTAAGTGTGCATCAGAACTGGTGATGGGCGTCTTTCCTTCCTTCTTCCCTTCCCTCCACCTTTCCTTCCTCCCTCCCTCCTTCCCCTCCCTATCTCCCTCTGTTTTTCCTTCCTTCTTCAGAGAAAAATTTTAAAATACAAATAAGCACAAAAGATAGTATGATAAACATCTGTATTTCTACTTTCGAAAAAGGAGCCTCTGTTTATGTATGTTAGATTTAATTCCAGTTCGTGTGTTTGTTTCTTGTAAAGGAAATTACTGATGAAACCAATACCCTTTTAACCATATCCAATCTTTCCTTTCACTCTCCGCTCTCTCAACTGCCTACACTCTCTCCCCAGAATTCCCTACCATAAATTTAGGATGTATTTAATCAGTCTGTTGTTTATTTTTTTTTTGTACACATAGATGTACCCACAACTAATATGTACTATTATGTTTGTATGTTTAAATTCTTCTTGTTGTTTTTTTAATACAAAATTATTTATGAAACTTATCTATACTGATGATTATAAAACCAACTGATTCCTTTTAACAGCTGAATAATATTCCATCCTATAAAATATAGCACAGATTATTTACCTATTCCCTTTTCAGGGCAACTTTTAGGTCATTTCCAAGTTTTGCTATACAACAAAACAAAACAAAACAAAACAAAACACTGCAATAATCTTTTTGGTAAGTATCTCTGTGTTGCTTGAGCCCAGTGTACCCCACAAGAAGTAAGAGTCTGCAGTGGGATATATGTAGTATTACTCCTGATAAATGCAACAAAATCACTCACTAGAATGATATACCAATTCATGATTCTGCCAGAAGTAAACTAGAGTACTATGCTGTTTTTTCCACATCTTGAACAACACTGAATTTGCCTGTCTTTTTCATGTTTACTATTCTCGTAGAAGAAAAATGGAATTCCATTATTTTAATTTGCATTTTCCTCTTGTGAGGCTGAGCTTTTTTTTGTTTTTTTCTTATATTCGCTGTCCATTGAGATTTTCTCTTTTAACCTGCCATTTTTTTCTATTTGTTTACTCATCTTTTTCTTGATTTTAGGAGTTCCTTAAATACTCTGTTTATTTATTCTCTGACTGTTAAATATATTGCCACTATCTTTGTCTGGTCTGGCAATTTGAGAAGATTATTATCAAGAATTCTGGCATATCTCTCTCCCTGCGGACCACTGCAGATCCTTTTGGATCTACTTTTAAAATATGCAGCAGACAACTGCTCACTTCTCCCTACCCTCTGTGCTATCTGACCAGCACCTTTCTTCGCCAGGGTTACTGCAGGACTCTCTTACGTGGCCATGCCCTTTCAGTGTTTTTTCGAAGAGCTAGAAAGATCTTATTAAATGTACATCAGATCTTATTCCAGCTCTGCTCAGCACTGTCTGCTGGCCTGCAAGTAAAAGACCAAGTTCCTCCAATGGCCCCAGAGTCCAGCACCCTCCAGCTCCCTGTCATGGTTCTGACCTTGTCTCACGTGCTTCACTCTCCCCTCCCTGCTCTAGCCACACTGGCCTCCATACTGTCCTTATAATCCACCAAACATTCTCCTGCCCCAGGCCTTTGCATTTCTGTTCTCTCTGCTTGGAACTTCCTTCATCCAAAGCCATCTTTATGACCGTCTTCACCTCACTGAGGTCCTTCCTGAGCCGTTATCCTCTTGGGTAAGATCTTCATTATCTCTTTCCTTAAAGATGCAACTATTTCTCCAGATTCACTGAGTTTCCTAGGTCTGCTGTAACAAAGTATCACAAACTGGGTGACTTAAGACAATAGAAATTTATTTTCTCACAGTTCTGAAGGCTACATGTCTGAAAATGAAGTCCTACCAGAGCCACACTCCTTGTGTAACCTGCAGGGAAGTCCTTCTTCCTAGTTTCCAGTGCGTTGCCTTCAGTCCTTGGCTTGCAGCTGCATAACTCTAATCTCAGCCTTGGTCATCACATGGCATTCTCCCTGTGTGTCTATTTTCACATGATTGTCTTTTGCAATAGAGGCCCACTCTACTCTGGTGTGACCTTGTTTTAACCAGTTACATCTGTATTGATCTCTTTTCCAAATAAAGTCACATTCCATGGTACTAGGGGTTAGGACTTAAACATTTTTTTTTTTGGCACAGGTGAAAAATTCAACCGATTACACTCATAATCTTTCTCACTCTGTGTTTCTACGGAGCATGCAGTACTTTTTAACCAGTCTTGTATTTTACATATTTATTTTGGTTTACTATCTGTCTCCCTCACCAGAATGCAGGCATTATGAAGGCAGGATTTGGGGCTATTTGTTTACTGCTGGAGAGAACAGTACCTGACACCTTGGTAGGAACTCAATAAATATTTGTTGAATAAATGATTACCTGTTTTCAGTTACTGTGTGAGCAGATCATATAACATGATACAGACCAAAAACCATAAGATAAAGAAAGGAAATAAACCTTTTGTTACCTTTAAACAAAATCCTAGGAAATGAATAGGTGTTTATAATTTTGATACTTTTATTTCAAAGAAGGTCAAGTGAAGGCAAAGCGAAGTAGAAGTCTGAGCAGAGAGAAGCCGATCAGCTGGAGAATTAGTATGTTGTCACTGAGCGATTTATTGGCAGTGGCTCTCCTCTGGTTTCTCTGTCATGTCTCTCCTTTGGAGTTGTCCCTGCATGGGGCATGGGGTTCTCACTTTGCCTGAGCACCTAACATGTGCCATGAAGTAGTCCTTGGTGTTTTATCCTCATTTTAAAAAATTATTCTCTTGATAAATATACCCTTCATATATTATTATACCCGTTTGGCAGAGGTGAAAAGTAAGGTTCAATGAAGTTCAGCTGCTGTATAAGACACAGATAGTAAATACATTACTTGAATTCAAACTCAGGCCAGTAGGGCCAAAAAGCCACGTTCCTTCCATTGTTAGGTTCCCTCAGATTCTCATGGACACTAGAGTTTCAAAGGACAAGATGTAAACTGACCCGCAAAATACTCTTCAGATAAATGCTTCGGCATAGACCACCACAAAACCAGGGAAGTCCTCTTCCTGCTGGACTTGTTGTTGGCCTTATCATTCTAAATTGAAAACCCGAGTGCCAAGACTGGCTGGTTGTGAGGAGGGTCAAAAAATAATGCAGCCAGAACAGCCCAGGATGAGAAATGAGAAGATGAAATGTCAAAGCACCATTCTGCTGCTTCCTTTATGTGATCTTGCAGGAGTCACTGAAGCCACTCTTTAGTCGCGATCTCTCTTGTGCAGGGTAATAACAATACTTTACAGGAATCGCACATGTGCCTTTATTCTGACCTTTTAACAGAACCAATGCAGTCATGCTAGCTCAGTATTCATGGTGAATGTCCCTAATGAAGTTGTATCTAGAAGACATTTGGATCACTGCTGAAATGATCATGTGAATTTCTCGTTCATGGTGTAGGTATCCTAGGACTGCCTGCCTGCCGAGACCTTCTATCAAATCTTCGTGCACCCTGCTGTTGAGCATCCAAGGAAGTGACAGTATTCAGAGAGGTAACGTTTACTTAATTTAAAATTTTTCATAGAGTTCGGTATAACGGACCTACTATGCGCATCTTTGTAATAGTAGTAAGATTCCCACGTATGTATGAAATAGCACTCTTAAAATGGAAAAATTTCAGGGCTCAATTCCCTTGGAGAATTTACCCTCTCCCGACTTCTATTTGTAGCTGCCACTTAAAACTTGGGAGTATAAATATTATGTCAGTTAAATAAAGGAGTGATGACTTCACTTTTTAAAGAAAGCATTACCTTCCTTTCCATGAAATGTAGTTTAACTGTTACCTGATTGACATGCTACTATATTATTCTCCCCCCACCAGGCAGTTACACATGTTTTATAATTTTTATGTATAAAAAATAAGGTTAAACAGTTACAAAGTCAAGTTGTTATGCTTTGCGTGATTTTGAGAATGATCATGAAAAAGAAATGACATTAGCTGTAGCAGGAGGATGCTTCTGATATGAAACATCTCTCCTAAAATGGCAAGGAATTGTTCTTGGTCAGAGGAAGTCCTAGTGGCATACGTTGGGAAGTGAAGAATAAATCTTATAAAAAGAATTGAAGACGGGGCAAAATAATTACTTGTCTTTGTATGTCTCTGAATGGTTTCACTGGATAAGTTGAATATGCATTTAAAAAAATAGCAGTTAAGGAAGGGAAATGTGCTAATGGGGCAAAATTTCCCCAGCATGTTGTCAGTGGACTGTGTTCATTTAACCCCTCCCTGGAACTCACATGTGTATTCCCCTCTCCTATTCTCTCACCCCTTCTCATCTTGACTCCCTTGATAGTTGCTCCCATTCTGAGGTCTCAGTAAACAATTTAGCACATGTAACAGTTATAAATATTGAATGGCCCCATGTCTCAGAGCATAAAGATATTGTATCCTTTTTCTTGCTTTCAGTCAAGACCAAATCTCCTGTTTCCACTTTACATTGTTTGCCTACTTGCTCTTGGCCCTGCCTTCTATTCTCTCATTCCACAGTCACTTGAAACTAATCCATAGGTTTATGCAAAGTTTACAAAGTTGGGCAAGATTGTTGGACTGTGAGACATTGCTGCGTTTTCTAGAACTACTTACCAAATGCAGACTATTCTGGCATGCGTCAGGTATCCTCACTTCTAATGTGCCTGATTTCTGACTGGTGAATCACCTGCCTATCCAGAGAGTTTTTCTGGAAGACATAGAAGGTTTAAGGGTAGTAAATGAAATGAACTGAAATAGAACGCTGGTGTTACATGCCTGTTTACTGTAATCTTGACATGGAATTATTTGATCATTGTGTTATTGTTCTGGTTGGTATTTTTAAGCCCTGAAACAAGGCTCTTTTAAGCACAAACACTGTCAATATAAAGTATATATCTGAAAGAGTGGCATTTTAACATCAGTAATTAGTGGAAGGAGGAATTGTAGACTATAACTTCAAGTTTTCAGATCTCCACTTACTCCTTTTTGGTTAGAAAGATTTCTCTTCTGTCTCCTAATAATAAAAAGCATGTGCTTCATGATTACAAATGCCCATCCTTTGCTGTTTCTTTTCTTTAAAAGGACTAATTCAGATTTCTGCTATTTGCTGTGTGATCTCACTTAACTGCTTTAACCTCTCTGAGCTTTGGTATCTTCCTCCATAATATGAGGCTAATTATAAGAAGTACCTCATAGAATGGCTATGAAGCATTAAATGACAATTTTTATGAAATGATTAGCAAGGTATCCAGCACAGAGAGGCTCTCAAGAAATGGTAAGGATTGTTACTAGAAGAAAACGTGCACTTACGAACTCTGTATTGGTGTTTAAGGATGTTATCTTCAATATTCTGTTTCTCTTAGGATATTACCTATTGCACTTTTCAATGAAGCAAGATATAGAGCTATCTGAGACCAAAAAGACTGAGGTAAAATAAATAACGTGGCAAAGTACCATGTAGATAATCTTTGGTAGTCGTGATCCTGTACAAGCCTCATTGCTTTGAGATTAAATGCTGCCAGTGTAAGAGCCAGATCTGATTGATGTTTTATCATCTTATCATTTAACTTTATGCTGTGCTTTCATTCCAAATCTTCTCATGTATTTGGCAGGATGATCAGGAAAGCTCTATGTCTGATTTAACATTTCTACTTAAAACCGAAACTAAAAATTACCAGATGAGGTAATGAATGGAGGTTGCAGTATGGCTAAGTAAGCTCTGCTGAACCTGACATTTTCATAGATAACAACTGTAAAGTATGGGGGGGAAAATTACTTGAAGGCCCTAGACAGTGAAAATAAGCAGGTAGATTTGGGAAGGGAATTGATATTCAAAACTTGGAGGCAGAGACCAGTGCAGAATGAGCTCCCCATTTTACAGCTTTTAGACTGAGATCATGTTGAAGTTATTGTCACTTGGGGTGGCTAACTCCAGTAGAAAAACCACCGTCTTTTTGGTTCCAAGACCTGAAGAGCAGGGTTCAAGGCAATCACAATCACTGAAAAACAAAGTTAGAATTCTACAAAGGAGGGAGACAGACAGGGAAAGCTCCCAATTCAATGTATGTATACTACTCAAATTTTTGACTGACCTCTGAACCATGGATGCATGGAGCAGATAAAAACTAGGACAGCTAATGATAAAAGAGCTGAGATTTGAGCTGCTACCTAAGAGACAGTTTGTAATTTGGGTATAACCAAATTAATTGCCTGCTGAAACAAATAAATCAGTGCTCTCCAGAGAACCATAATAGATTCTGGAGTCTTCACTCCGTAATATTCACATTCATACATTCATATACCACCCCAAATTGCATAACACATGAAGAGCCAAGAAAATGTGACCCCTTCTGAAGAGAAAAGGCACTCGTCTAAAACTAATTCCAAGATTGTTACCGAAGGCAAGTTTGTGTGCCCACTGCACCTTGAGGCCAAACAAACTGAAACATCAAAGTTTGGAGAAGAGAAAGGTTTATTGCAGGGCCGAGCAAGGAGGATGGGGGTGGCTCATGCCCAAGAAAACCTCGAACTCCCCGAAGGGTTTCAGCAAAGCTTATTTAAAGGCCAGGTAAGGGGGGTGAGTCTTAAGGTACATGATCAGTTCATGCACGATTCTCTGACTGGTTGATGTGGAGGTAACAGGGCTGTCAACACTATCAACCCCTAGGTGCCAGAAGGTCTCAGGGCTACACACTTTCAATCATCAAGTAGTTAATTTCTTCCCTTTGGTGGTGGTTTTAAGCATCTGAAAAACTCAGGAAATATACATGAGATGCTATTATATGGGTACTTCAGAGAGGAGCCACAGCAGAGGATATAGGGGAGAGGTCTGATCCTGGAAGGCCCTACAGGGTCCTGCTCTGTTACAAGATAACCCAGGGGTGGGAATTAGCAAAGATTTTAAAGCAGCTATTATAACCATACTCAATGAGGATAGAAAGATACATTTTCAATGAATAAAAACATAGTAAATAAAAACTATAAAAAAGAGTCAAATGGGAATCTTAGAACTGAAAAATATAGTATTTGAAATAAAAAAAATCACTGAGTGGGCCTAAATCCATTGGTAGAAACAGAGAAAGTTGTCGATGAACCTGAAGATAGAGCAGTAGAAATTTTCCTTCTGAAGAACAGAAAGAAAAAAGATTAAAAAAAAAATACTGAAGAGAAAAAAATGAACAGAGACCCAGGGGCCCACATGACAAAAATAAAAATGTCTAACATACAAGTAATTGGCATCTTTGAAAGAGATGAGAAAGAGAATGGGGCAGGAAAATATTTGAAGAAATAATGACCCCAAGTTTTAAAATTTGGAGAAATACATACATTTACAGATCAAGAAACTCAGCGAACCTCAAACAGGGTAAATTTGAAGCAAACTATACCTAGGCACATCATAGTCAAACTTCTGGACACTGACTATAAGAGAAAATCTTGATAACAGAGAAAAATGTCACGTTACCTTCTGTGAAACAGGACTTTAAATGAGCCCTGCCTTCTCATCAGAAACTATGGAGTCCAGGAAAAGTAAAATGATATTTTTAAAGTATAGAGAGAAAAAAAATCCTATTAACCCAGAAATCTATGTATAGTGAAAATATCCTTTGAGAATGAAGGCAAATTAAAGACATTTTCAGATAAAAGTAAACTAAGAGAATTCATTGCCAACAGACCTACATCACAAGAAATGCTAAAGGAAGTTATTCAGGCTGAAGTGAGATAACACCAGATGGAATCGTAAATCTTCAAGAAGGAATGAAGAATGTCAGAGATTGTAAATATAAAAGAGTATTTTTCATCTCTGTATCTTTAAAATACAGAGGACTTTTTAAAGCCAAATTATAACACTGTCTTGTGGTGTTTATAATGCGCTAGGTGTAGATGTTGTTCATATGACAATTATAACATGAGGAATGGGGGGAGCATGGTAAATGGACTCATACAGTTGCAGGGTTTTCAAATTTTATATGAGGTTGTATGAAGTGAACTCTTAAGTAGACTGTGAAAGGTCAAGAATGTCTATTTTAATGCTTAGAACAACCACTAAAAATCTGGCAAAGTCGAATCCTAAAATTTAATTAAATGATCCCAGAAGAATGCAGAAAGAAAGGAACAGAGAACAAGAAACAGAGGGAGCAAACAGAAAACAGATAATAAAATTGTAGCTCTAAATGCAGCCATATTGTATTAATCATATTTAATTATATTAAATGTTAATGAAATAACTAAAAATCAGAATTTATCAGAATGGATTAAAAACAGAACAACTTTACAGATAAATTTAAAGTAAATTGATGGATGTGGGAGGGAAATTACTCCGTGGTGGAGTGCATGCTTAGCATGCACAGGGTGCTGGGTTCAATCCTAGTACCTCTGTTAAAAAAAAAATTGAAATAAGTAAACCTAATTACCTCCCCCCACCCATAATCAAAAAAAAAAAAAACAAAGAAAAGAAAAGAAAAAAGGTCAGTTAGTATATAAAAATGATAAATTATGTAAAATTGATGGAAAAATATACTATGGAAGCATAAGAAGTCTAGATAAAGTGATTATATTACAGTGTTTCATAATAATAAAAGGGTCATTATATTAAGATAAGAGTTATAAATGATAAAATTTACCTGATAAAATTTTAATGATAAACAAGTTCCTACTGTAAAGCACAGGGAGCTACATTCAATATCTTGCAATAGCCTATAATGAGAAAGATTGTGAAAAGGAATATATATGTATATATAACTGAAACATTCTGCTGTACATTAGAAATTAATGCAACACTGTAAACAGACTATACTTCAATTAAAAAAGAGGAGGAAAAAAGAAAAAAAAACGGGGTAAATATAACATCTAGTTCATAGAAAACTCATTCTTCCTGCCCCTTCTAAAAAAAAGGTGATTTAAAAAAATTCTGATGAGATTACCTGAAGTATTTTTGAGTCTAGAATTTTGTGAGAACTGTCTCAATTGTGAGTCAAGAGACACAGGTGGCTCATCACTGTGAGCTAACAACCATTTCATAAAATTGTGGAATCAAAGCTTAGCACAAGTGAGAAAAAAGCAGAGGTGAAGAGCATAGACATCTGTGTGCCTCATGGCTTGTAAGGTTTTCATTACACATTTTTGTGCACTGCGTGTTTGCTTCATTTACTGCGTTTTACATGTTTTACCGTCTCCCATGATTCAGGATCAGGCTAGGCATTCTCATAATTCAGTCCCTCAGAGTTCATATTTAGTTGGTATGCATCAGAACAGCTATTCAGTCCATTCTGTTTGGTCCCCTTACCATATGAGTTGTTAAATATTTTGAATATCATCCCTGTTCACAGTAGTTATATAAGTTAGAAGTATTTTCTCCATTTGTCAGTGGAAGAATTGTAGGCTCAGAGGTTCAATGTATTGGGCAATATCATATAACTGGGTGGCAGAGCCCGCCTTCAAATCCACATCTGTCTGTTTCTAAAACTTACCTCTCTGCACTATATCATTTCTTCTGAGGAAATATCGCTGATCCGTTGTTATTAGGGTATGCACGTGAGGATCTACACTGCCTTTTTCTGGGCTCCTTGAGGACAAATGGACATCTTAATGGTATATCTGCTACATTCTAGATACAGTCAATGGCTCTGAAACATGAGGAAGCTTGCTGTTTTACATAGAGACAGACCCATGATTTTGGCCCAGTTCTCTGGGTACACTAAGATGTGAATTACTAAGCCTAAAAACTTCACATGTGTGTATTCTTGATAGAGTTCTGTATTTCCGGTGGATACGTTTACATTAAGAATTTAGGGATTGTTGACAACGTTCTGATTTCCATGTGTCCTGTGACGTGACAGGAGGGCAGCAAGTGTGGACTGTCGCCCAGCCTGGGGCAGGATTTTACATCAGCGCATGGAAGGCAGAGGGCTAAGTGACTTCTAAACGATATGTAAGAGTTAGGCATTTGAGTTTTACTGCTTCTGATTAATGGAACTTCACTTCTATCTGAAAGGGTCAATATTTCAGGCTTTTCAAATGTTACTTACTATGTAACTGGATGCTTTTGCAAATACTCTCTCTGAATCTTTACAACAATGTTAAGAAATAGATATTATTCCTATTTGAGAAATAAGGACACTGAAGCTTCCATATTCTCTCCTCTTAAATAGAAGACATTTGCTCCTCTAAGCAATAAGTTATGGCTTTACTGTAACTGCTTGTGAGAATCTTTGTGTAATTCCTGTAGTATACGTGAAGGTCCATGACCTGGAATCAAGTGACACAAATCCTTGTCATTCCTAGCTCCCTTGCTAGCTAGCTAAGTTGTCTCTACCTCATTTGTGATGGTGTATAGCCAATTAAAAATAAGATGAATAAAATTTACATAGAAAAGCAGAAAAAATATCCAACCATCACTATCGCTGATAGAGTGGCAAACACACACTAAGCACAAAAATGCTCTCTGAGTTTTCAGGCAGAGGAAAGAGGGGCACACAGAAAGTTTCATATTCCTGTGGTCAGAAATGTTGAAACATGTCAGAAATTTCTCATGTGATTCGAAGATCGCTTCCTGTGTTTGTGACTTTATAAAATAGGATAATAACACCTACCTTTCAGAATCTTGGGAGGTTGAACTGAGACCACATGGCACATAAATGTTAGTTTGCTGCTGTCCTTATATAACCCCAGTAAAGGTTCATGGTCGAAATCTAAGGACAGGCTCTAGTTAGTTTAGTTAAAATTCCATAGTGTGAACTCTTTGGATCATCTAGTTACTGTTTATGTAAGTATCCTTATGTTGGCAACAACTGTGAGAAACACTTTATAATATTCTCCATACAAGATATTATTGTTCATGTTTCATAAATTGGAAACTGAGCCCCAGAGAAGTGATGTCAGTTGACCAAGGCCACCTACAAGGATTTTAGTCAGAATTTGACCCCCTGTCTCTATATCACCGAAGCCCATGGTTTTCCTACTACATTGTACTGCTTCTAAAATATTGAATGATTTAGCAGTTTTGGTATTATTTCCAAGAACTCTTCCAGTTTATAAAGCAGTGATTGTAAAGAACAGGTACATACTGGGTTAAAATTCATGTGATGTGAAATCACTGAGGGAATCGTTACTCAGAAGGCCCCACATACCCACCGACAACATGCGAGATCCTTTAAATATGTATATTTTGTGTTTGTGTTTTATTTTTTTAAAAAATAAGTTATTCGTCAAGACTTGAGGACTTTGGAGAGTGACAAGAGAATAAGGCCACCCCAGGACCACTAGTGACAACTTTGCCAATACAGTTGGAATGTTTCTGAACTATAAAGCTTATTTAATGAAAAGAGACCCCAAAAACCCTTTTACTAATGTGGAGTGCTCTTTTGTCAGTATGAAATGAGCAAACTGTGTGCCTACCAATTACCATACATAGAGTATATGCTCATTAAATCATGCACTGTGGGTTCCTTCAGGTTGTCAAACTGTTTAATTGAAAAAAAAATGTGTTGCTCTTACGGGAAAGAGGCTGGAATCAAAGGGCTTGGAGAGCTTACTCTTAATATTTTGGAGTTTGCTTTTAAGTACAGCCAGAAATTGTTCCATTTTACAGTTTTGATTAAAGCACTGTTCCTTCTGCATCTTTTTTTTTTTGGCTTTGTTTATAATTCAAATGCTGTAATTATAATGGAGTTGCTTTTGTAATAGAGCTACTAAATCATTCTGCTGGCAGATGGAAACCAGAGTGAAGGGCTTGGTTTTTTGTGCTATAGCTATAAGGCTGGCTTGGGTATGTTAGGCTGAAACACACTGGGTATAAGAGATCTGGATGGGTTTTATTTTTGCTAAATCTTATCACCTCAGTGGATGAATTAATCCTTTTTGACAGCTGACACCCTTAGGCTATCAAGGCCTATGATCATCAGGCTCTGTGATATGTTTATATGGTAGCTCTAAAATTACCAGTGCTCAAGCTCCACCCCAGACCAGGTAAATCAGAATCCTTGAGGGTGACTGTTTTTAAAAGCTCTCTGTGTTATTCAAACGTGAGCCAAGGTTGAGAGAGACTGGCCTAGACTGACTCAAGTGGTCCAGTATTTCAATTCAAGACTGACTCAGCAACTATTATCATCAACCAACCACAAGGCATCAACCAATGACTTATCTACCAATAAACCCTTTAGGATTTCGGAAGGTTAAAAGCTCTGATTTCTGTGTTTCATTTAGATCTATTAAATGAGATTCTTTGTAGACAGGGTCCAGGAATCTCCATGTTTAACCAGAGCCCTAGGTGATTCTTACGCACTAAGGTTTGAGAATTTGCTCAAGAAACAAGATGATCTTTATAAGTGAAGTTGAGTAGAGCTTTAGAACAAAGTGCATCAATCATAGGAAAATCAGGGTAGGCTTTTTTTTTTAAAACAATAGAGATTTTGGTACATTAATTTAGGCTGACTGGTATTGTGCATGGTTATAATAGCATCAGCTTTATTTGTGGGAAACTACCCCCCACTACGCCATCATCACCACTCTGTAGTGCCATGTGAGACTCAAGAATGCACACACACTCCATGGGTTCTTTCACCTTTAGATATCTGGGCCTAATGACTAGGGCCAGTGCATCTTTTCAAGGGCCTAGAAAAATACTGAAAACCAAAAGGAAAAGAAAATTATTTTGGCTTCAAAGTATGGAAGAATTGCAGAATCAGAACAATTAGCTATTTTATGAAATGTCCACAAAATAGAATGTTACGCTATTGCTATTAAGAACTACAATTAGTAATTATAAAGAGCCTGCATTTACAGACATTTTATGAGTTAGCTTTTCTTGCCTCTTAAGAATATCTGAAAGTGCATGATGACTGCTAAGAAATTTTAGCCAGTTTTAAAATTAAATAAGCCAAATGATATGTAACCAAATAATTTCAAATGGCAAAAATACAAAAACCTTCTCAAAGACTCTACATCCAACAGTTGTTCATAGTCTATCAGATATAATGTGGAATTGAGCTTTCCCAAAAAATGTGCCTAGGGTCCGGGAAGGTCATGTGTCCCAGAGTATATACTTAAAAATTAAAGGATGTTTGACTGTCCTGGGCTCCTTTCTCATTGACAAGACCATCAAAATATGCCTAAGCACCCCTACTACACTGAACATTGTTGCTCAACTTTCCTTCTGTAGGGAAAAAAAAAAAAAAGTAGCCAAAAAGATAAGCGAAAAAAACTGAAATATTTTTAGCTACATATCACACTCTTTAAAAGTACATCACTTACATAAAAGTTGGGACTGTTAATGAGCATCAAATGAGACTGACAAGGCAAATTGCACACTATACTTCTTACTCAGAAAATTACCCCTAAGAAATTACGATAATAGTAGTGAAACAACACATGACTAAAATAAAAGACAGAGAAGCAGATACCACTAGGCATTAGGAGTCTCTGAGGTCAGTTGGTAAGAAGAACTAACTGTAGTTTTTCAATTCTCTGTGCTATTTTCGTACTTTGGTTTTGATTACATATTAGGTCCTCAGTTTTAGTATTCTCCTGATCAATGGATTATGATTCCTGCTGCTAACATCTTACTTAAGGTACATCTTCTCCTTTTCTTGGCCCCCTTTTTTGTTTCTTTTGTAAAAGATACCACAGCTGTTTTATTTATTTTTTGGTTTACCTTCCTTTTTGACTGTCTTCTCCCCTCAGAATATAACCTTCGTGAAAACATGAATTATGGTTGTACTTTACCAAATCAATCATGGGGAAGAAAGGGTGGTGACAACAGATCACTTTGTCCTTGCCAGCAGTGATCAGTCAGGAGTGTCATGCTGTTAGGAACAATGTTACAAATGCTTAAGGTCAGGAAATATTTTCAAACATCTTTTGTAAACTTGGATTCTGTAACTCAACGTCAACTAATGAGTGACAAGAAGGAGGCTGTATTCATGTTTCACCTATATCTCTTTTACCCCTTCCAGCATCCAAAAGAGGGGAAAAGCCAAAAGAATCAACTTTTCTATAAATTCTGTGACTTCTGGATGAATAAAATGGTTTAATTGTTCACTTGAAAGTGACTACTTTATACTTCTGGAAAGGGGCCTGAAAATTTCTTGGCAATACTTCAACTGATTAATAATTTAGAATGATGATTGACTGGAGAATGGAAGTAGAGCTAATAGCCTCTCATTTTCCTCTTTATTATTTCAGACAAATTGGTAAGTCATGATGGAGGTGTGGAGTGTTTCTGGGTCAACTGGCTAGAAGCTCTGGATTAAAAATGGAGAGAGATATTTGATCTCTCTAAGGTGTTGACTTCACCCTTAATGGAGCTGGATGACATTGTGATATGTTGCTTCTGATGCTTAGCTGCTCAGTGCTGCTATTACACTCCCCCAAAACGTCTGTGTGAACCGCAGGAAACTCCTACTCTGACTCTGCTGTGTGCCACACCGTGCTAGACACTGGTTAGGGTGAAACAAGGGATCCAACACAATTCTAACCTTAAGAAGTTCAAAATTCTGACAAGAGAGACACATACGTCTATAAATCACTCTTCTACCAGGTAAAAAGTACTAAGTATCTTAAGAGAGGGATAAGAACAAATACCATGGGAGCCGTTCGCTTATGGAATGATGTGAGAAACCTACCTAATAGGGAATTAGTGATTTGAAACAAAGTGAGAAAGTCAAACTATCTTGTACAAGCTGTGGTGCTGGTAACAGCAATTAGAATGAGCAAATGCCTAAGAAAGGAATGCTGGCATGAGTACCTGGTTGAGACTTCCAGGGCTATGTAAAGCTCTGTGTCTGCCTTCAGAAAGACAGGATTTGGGTAAACTGTATCCTAGAAGGACTGAAGTGAGCATCATCCTAGAAAAATGCACAGGGGTTTGCCCGCTGGACGTTTCTGCTGCTTCCTGAGAGAGACCGTGGCCAGCGAGGAGGAGCCAGTGTTACTGCAGCTATTGCCTGGGGTGCTGATGTCTTCTCCTATCTCTAAGGGAGGAGTGGCTGGACCCTCCCCAACCTAAATCCCACAAATTCTGAAGAAAGGTGGGTTTCTCATCTAAATAAGACAGTGTGTATTTGAGTGCCAATTCTGATTCCACTGGTTCAATTTTTTGCTAACATAACCAGGACCTGAATGGAAAGACTCCCCTTAAGGAGCAATGAATTGTATGTCCTTTTCCTGATTCCCTCTGCCCTACTCCCCCCCCCACCCCCCATCTCCCATGGATTTAAGTAATTTCCAGAATATTCATTTTTTTAGTATTTGTATATGTTATTGGTAATTAAGGTTAAATGAGGTCGTAAGAGTGAGGCCCTAATCCAGTGGGACTAGTGTTCTCATAAAAAGAAGAAAAGACACCAGAGATGCACCCACACAGAGCAGAGATCACGTGCACACAGGAAGGTGGCCTGCTGCAAGCCGGGGAGAGAGGCCTCAGGGGAAACCAGATCTGCTGATCTCCTCGATCTTGGACTTTCAGCCTCTAGAATTGTTGAGAAGTACATTTCCGTGGTTTAAGCCATTCAGTCCATGCTGCTTTGTTATGGCAGCCCTTGAAGACTAATACGGTTGCTGACAAATCCTCCTGGGGGTTTGATTTGTGAGCCTAAGTCAATAACAAATTAAATGGACCTCTCAATCTGGGCCAAAGCAGCTATGCAAGGTCTTAAGGAATGATTCTCCTGTCTCTCTCATCAAGTGTCTAGCGTAACCATGGTATAAAGCTACTCATTTACGGGGAGCAAATTTTTCCCTCAGACTCCTAATATTTCTCTCAACAAATATTCACGGAGTACCTACTATGTGCCAGTTACAGATTATGATCAGAAGGAGCTCTCAGTCTACAAGAGGAAATGTAGTAGGCACATAAGATGCCGTGTTTTATGTGCCTATTTATGTTTCCTGTCATAAAATACTGTCACGTGTTTGCAGGAATGCCTCGAGCATGCCAAGAGTGAAAGGATCCTTTGCAAGTGGATGGCAGGGAAGACTCCTGGTGGTGACACTGAAGGAAGGCTTTGGAGGATGGATAGGATTTGGTCATGCAGTGTTGACCGATGAGGGAAGGACAGCTGAGGAGAGGAAGGAATAAGCAAAGGCTTAGAGGTAGTAACCCTGGGAAGTTTGTGGGGAGCTATGCACTTTGATTAACATGTAGAATATGCAAAAGGAAATTTCCCTTCATAAGGCTGACCTGTCTCAGACTCAGAGACTTCCTTCATAAAGGCATGATGATATGTCTGGCACTGTCCTTCGTACATCATTACATTAACTCATTCACACTCATAATAACCCTACAAGGTAGGTGCTAGTATTATCTCAGTCTATAGATGGAGAAACTGAGGCATAGATGGATTAGGTAACTTGTCAATTACTAGTAAACAGTAGAGGTGGGATTTGAACCTAGGCATCCTGGCTCCAGATTTCTTGCTTATATAAAGGCAGCTTGAGCACCTAATTGGATACCCATAATTTGCAAATGGGGCAAGATGCATAGCTTTGAGATAGTGGGCAACTTGTCCTATTTCCTTGAGCAAAGGAAGGGCAGAGCCACTGTCTTTAATGACCATGAGGGCATTGCAGTGCCCTTGGCCACCTTCCTCTAAGTTAGCCATGTTTGCAGCCATTCGTGGAAATAAATCGTCGGTACAGGGGAACAAAAGTGTTTTTCAGGCGATTTGCTGCCGTGGTTAGCCTAGGACATGGTTATGAAAGGAGCTTTTCTGCATCTGCTGCCTTCCGGGGTTACATTCTTAGTGAATCCACGGCCTCAAAATGGAGCTTGTTAGTTGCGTGTCATCCGAGGGTGGCAATGAGTTGCATGTGTTTGGTTGGGTGCCAGCTCCCAGGGTGCCAGACCTCAGTGGGGGAGCCACTGTTTGTCATGAATTAGTCTTTAAATAAAAGCAAGTTTTTAAAATGGAGCATGCTAATTTGGGTTTTGCTAACCCCCTCTGAAGAAGGCTTGTCCTGTTCAGTGCCAGCTGGCTGAGTTGGCATTCAGTGAGCAACTGGGTCCCTACCAAAAATCACATTGCTTCCTCCTCCCACGTTGAGAGCAAAATGGCAGCAAGGAGCTGGTTGGCCCAGAGAAACAAGGTGAAACTAGGGGCAGGGACAGCACAGTGATCGGACGATTAAGAGGAATTGAACTGACTTGGTGCACTCGTGTCTCTCACCGCCTTAGAAGGGGAAATCTGCCCCTCTCTTTCCCTACTCACACTATCCTCAGCCACCCATTCAGTGACTTTCTGCATAAAAGGCTTCCTCATCCAATTGCTTATACACTGCACCTTTTATACTCTTCCAAGTCATACTTAAGGGATTATCACTGCAGCTTTTAACTTCCCCCCAGAAAGAGCTGAATGAGCGTGAATGGGGCGGAAGAGTCTTCAGTGAGAAAGCGTCCCCCACCCCAAAATACTCACAAAACCCCTAATCACGATGTAAGAATGCCATCCTGTTTTTGGCGGCGGCTGGCTACAAATGCGCTAATTAACGATGACTATACGTATAGGCGGTAATTACAGGACACACACACACAACCCTTGGATAGATTGCGGTGCAGCAGCAACGGGCCCTGGTTGCCTTACAGTGATGCTGTAATACATGAAGAATCCACCGATCAAGGGATCAAGGTTTTGATTCTTGAAACTCAGCACTTAGCTCAGTAAGTGCTAATTGGGAGATTTGTTTCCTTAAACTTTCCAGGTGTATAATCTGATCCTGAGAAATGGTGACTGTCATGCAATCAACAGTTGAAAACAGAAACTCTTCTTTTTAATTATCTATTTCGGTTTTGTTTTGCAAACATCCCTTTGTCTTCAAATAGGTTTGCTCGGTATTGGGAGAGGAGCCTTGTACAAAGGCAAGACAGAAAAGGAATTTAAATAAGCTTTACATTTGTTCTGAAGATTCAGGAAAGATGGAAGCTTTTTCTCAATATGAATGTATTTGTGCAATAGATTGCTGAGAAAAATGAGTCGTCCTGGTTACTAACGTAGTGTACATTAAATTTCCTGGAGTGAGGATTTTTTTTTCCAACCTGTTTATTTGATGCCACTGCCTCTGTTCCTCTGAATGCAGCATATTAAGTTTACTAATAAACTGACACCCCATCAGTTTAGAGACTTGGCCGGAAAGCCTTCCTGACAGGACAGGAATTTGTTTATTTACAAACGCTGAAGCAAATTTGACAGTGAAGGATATTTTGAATATTTGAGTACCCTAAATAGTTATAATGGGGATCTTATTTTTTTCAGGGCAATTACATTTTGCCGTTTCTTTAAATGCTCATTTAATATTTTGGATCTCGGCAGGACAGTGTGTTGCTTTTAAGAATAAGAGCCCATAATGAGCCCATGCACCTTTAATTTATGATGCATCTGACAGGATTGTGGTGAATCTGATAGGGGATGCATGTGATTATGTCTGCAAGCTGGAAATAAACCAGCTGGTATTTGTTCTGAAAACATTCCGAGAACACCCTCCTGTTAATGACCCATGGCTTGATCCAGCATCTGGTAAACTAATATATTGTCATTTTTACCATGAAAGTCAGCACAAATCATTAATGATTCTAGCAGCCATTTATGTTCTTCTCCTGTCTAGAATATGCCAATTACCATGAAATTATTCCTATTAGCGACTTGATTGAATGATAGTAACCTGACTGTAACTTGTTGGTAGAAATTCTCTCATAATGACAATAATGAACTATGCATTTGAGTCCTTACTGAGCTCTGTTAAACAGGAAGGTTGAATATTATATGTTTCCAACCATCATGAACAATACTTCTTAATGACTATGTGAATTGAAGGAAATGTGCTATCTGGCAGATTTGTTTCCATGTGGGAACTTATCATTTTTGTTTAGTTTGTTGGGGGAAGGAATCACCATTTCCCGTTAAAAATGGTGTTCAGGGACCACTTTGCAGTATGCACACATTATGATCAACACCAGTATATAAAGCCTAGTAGAGTTCATCATTGCTCTCATTATAGACAACTCTGAATTTTTAAATGAAATACTCCACATCTAATCATCACAGAGAATGAAATAGTGTCATCAATGCCAGTGACTCAGAAAAATACAGAGAGCTTGATACTGCCATGAGATTGAGAAGTTAATTATCCTTTTTCTCTTACCTAATCTTGATCTGTAAGGCCATATGACCCGACTAACTGAATATGTGTAACAGGCAGATAGTCCGAGGTATCTAAATGGAGCCATAGAAAGGACAGCTACAGCTCCATGAACATTCCTGGTAGGACATTTACACAAGAGTAGGACAGATAAGCCATATTCTCCAAAGGTCTAAGTAACCTAATTAATGTATCGTACACTTCTTGTGGCCCACCTCATATCCTTTTGCCTCACTTTTTACTCAGGGCATTGCTGTGGAAACCAGCGTAGGGCAGGTATTTAGGACTGGAAGTGTAAGAGAGTTATTAAACCATGGAATAAGCCCTGGCTGTTGAGGGATTAGAGCTGTTGAAGAAAGACTATCCTCCTCCATGCTTTGTTCAAACAATTCTGAAGCACATTGTACATAAACATCTGAAGCATGTAAGGTTTCTCAGCGAGTTCCAGCCTGACTGAGCCCCAGTTGCCCACAGTGGTGGTCAACTTGGGAATATACCCTTATATTGGATTTCCCTCCACAGGGGATGCTATTGGTGCCCCACCAAGGTCAGCACACCATGCCTCAGCTGCTTAGCATGTTGGATGCTAAGGTCTCACAGATGAAACCTTCTTAAGAGAATTACCTTCCACTGAGGGGAGCCACCTTCCCCAGAAATACTCACGAGGTTTCTCAACGTTTGACAAAGGGCAGTCCACAGCCAGTGACTAACTGAAGCTGTCAGAGTGGGACGATCCTATAGTGCCGTTCATACTCCAGAGCTCCTTATAGGCTTGGGACAAGGCTAGACAGTTTTTCTTGGCTTTTTCATCCCGTTCTCTCATTTCCTCACAGCTTTCTCCTGAGGGCACCCCTTCCATCAATCACTTGCACAAGAACGCCCATCTCAGGCTCTACCTCTAGGGAATCTGATTTAAGACACCTTTCTTCCCTGTTCCACTCTCTCTAGTCCCCCAATCCTACTTTCTAGGGTCTTTTCCCCAAATAAGCTGCCAGGCAAGCCTGTAAGCCTTTGTTTCAGGCTCTGCTTCCCAGGGTGAGGTGTTGGAGCGGGTAGGGAACCCAGCCTGTTACAATGAATGATATCAGTATGTTTTGGGGCTTTACTCTGTGCTGCTCACTTAAGTGCACGTGGTCCCTGCTAAGGACCCAACTGAGGGAATTTAGCTTTAGAAAGAATTAGACACCAAAAGATTATACTAGAGTGAACGATTCAGAGAATACATGCAAAGGTTGAGAGACCTATTATGTGGGGCCAAAGAGGAGATCAAAGACTTGTGGGAAGGGTACTTGAATCCATGAGAGAAACAAGTGGAAACCAGAGAGAGGTGGTGGAGGGAAATACAGCTTGGAGAGACGTCATGAATAAAGACTCTTGAGTGCCCTTGAAAGTCATTAGTTCAAGGGACCCTGGCACTGCCGTCCCTGCAGGAATATAGGGAGTTGGATATGTTCAGAGTGTACTTTTATTTGTTTGTTCCATAGATATCTTTTCAATAATTACCACTTCCAGGCATTATGGTGGGCAATGGAAGTGATAAAATAGAAATTATCCATGCTCGAAATGAACTTGCGAGAGAGCAAATACACAAGCAAACAGTTAAACACATATAATTACCATTTTCTTCCCCTGGGGCTCTGAAGGAAATGAACAGGGTGCAGTGACAGAAAATAACAAGGGTCCCCTATGTTAGTTAGATCAGGTGCACAAGGAAGTCATCCCTGAGAAGATGATGTTTAAGCAGAGCTCTAAAGAGTGGAAAGAGGTCAGTACTGCCAAAGGAGGAACATGGCAGCCAGAGGGATGGCATATTCAAAGGTCCTGGGACAAGAAATATCTCAGTGTACTAGAGGTACCGAAAAAACAAACAAACAAAAACAAATCAAAACAAAAAAACAACCATGTAGCTGTGTAGTACTGGATAAGGAAAGGAGTGCACAGATAAAGTTGGAAGGTAGGGAGGAGCAGGATTTTAGGAGGCATCTTATGATATTGTATCATGAATATAATGGAAAGCAACTGAAAGGCTTTAAGGACAGCAGTGATAGTTTCCAATTTTGGTTGTAAAAATACGACTATTGGGTGGAAAATAGATTGGAGTAGGGGACAAGAATAGATGTGGGGAGACCAATAATAAAAAGGCTGTTGCAGTAGTCCATGTGAGAAATGATGGTCGTCTGGTCTACAGTAGGGTCAATCGATGTGAACTAGAATTTACTAGAATGTAATTCAAGCCAGCAGGGACTTACTCCCATGATCACTGCTGTATCCAGTACTACCCCTGAGGTGTGTGGGGCTCCAGGCAAGAGTACAAGTGGAGGACACATACCATCTGTCTAAATATTGAAAAGTTATAAATCCAGCTAATAAGCTGTTAAAGAAATGTTTTTTAATCCCTCTACCATGACAATATAACTTTTTAACAACAGAATCCAGACGTATAGGTAAAACTCTACTTTTTAATATGACTGAAAATTGGCAAAATATCAAAGATGACTGAATTTGACCACTATTGCATATGTTCTGTTGTTAGGGATGGTATTTACATGCATTTTTTAAAGGCAGAAATAATTTGTAAATTATTGCACATTTATTCCAAAGAAGTTATTTTCCTTATCTTTGTTTCAGTAAAATAAATACAGCATTATAAACAAGATGTTTTTTTAAATTGTTTTCATAATTATGTCCACTGAAGGTGATGATCTAATGCAAGAGAACTAAGACCTTGGGACAAAGTTTGGCCACTCTCCTTCATTTACATATTACCCATGGTTCCTTTTGTGCTACAATGGCAGAAATGAGCAGTTGCAACCATCCAAAATGTTTACTATCTGGTCCTTTACAGAAAAATTTACTGACCCTGAGCTAAAGAATTAAAAACTAAACTGCATTTGTATCCACAGTGTATAAAATTTGAATTTATTTTTATTCATCATCTAAATTCACTATAAAAATTAGAAAGGTTATTTTTGAATTTTGTAGAAAGTTACATCTTTTGTAAAATATTCAAAATTATTTGTTACAGTTAAAAGGCAAAATGTAGGGAATATTAACTAATATAAACATTTGAAGTCAATTTAATTATACCAAATTTAAATTTTTTTCATTTTTTGACATTTTAGTTAACTCATTAAATATTTTTATAAAAATAAATCAGTTTCCAGTTTTATGTCCAATGTTGATCTAGCTATAATCTGTTATCTAGTATCAATGTAAAGAACTGATACCAGATTTTATACATGTTATGTTTTGACCTACATATATTAAAATTTTAGGAGAGTGCAGATTATTTAATATTGCAAAATGTGCCTAAGCCACTATGTGCTGCTGGAATTTGTGAGACCTCTGAAACTGGAAAATGGCACCAAAAGATTCTGATGAAGAAGACAAAAGATGTATAGCACTACTGGGAACTGAGTATTTTTTTAATGCAAGAATCTGTTCCACGCATGCTATCTGAGAGGAGAGATCTGACAAATTAATTTGTCTTTCTCTCACTTAAACCCCACTGCTTGAATCCTGTCTTGTGCACCTCTGTTGCCTGCAGTTTGTAGTTGAACTGCCTACAACTCACAACTCCTTCTGATGTCAGACCAGTCAACTTTTCTTCACTAACATCAAGCAAGAGAGGTTGAGAAGCATTTCCCTGGGCATTAGACTGCGTTAGGCACAAGAGTAGAAGTTGTGAGTTGTGTTGTACAAGAGCCAAATACCAAATCCTGAGTAACAGAGGCCTGATGTGCTTTCTCATACTTTTTGGTGGAGATATGCTTGTGATATAACCTTCTAAAGTGTGGGGTTCAGGATATAGCAAATGACAGAGTAATATAACGTTCCATGCACAAACCATAGAAATGCAAGGAGAAATAAACAGAAGCATAACAACAGAGGATTTTAAACTCTGAATTTATGGAAAAATAAAGCAGATAAAAAATAATCTGATCAAAATAATTGATAAAGATGAGCTAGATCGTAATATCTAAATTTAGACCCTGATAATGGGGAATATATCTTCTTTTCATGGGCCTTTGGAAAATTTGCAATGGCATGGCCTTTAGGGGTTACAAAGACGTCACAGGGAATTTCAGGAAAACTGAAATAGTGACGTCCTCCTCACCTGATTACAGTGCAGTAAATTAGAAATTCATTGTCAAAATCTTAAACTCTTGATGTTTAAAATGCTTTGAAAAGCAACTCTTAATTAAAAGGAACATTCAAAACCCAACTTGAAAAATAACTACACATTATTGATAATGAAAATATAATGCATGTAAACTTACGGGCTTAGAAGAAAATCTGTAGCTTTCTAAATACCTGAGTAACAACAACAACAGAAACAGAAGTGTCTTTGTCTATTCGGGCTGCTGTAACCAAATACCACAGAGTAGGTGGCACAAACAGCAAACATTTATTTCCTACAGTTCTGGAGGTGAGGGCCCACTTCCTGGTTCTCACAGGTGGTCTTCTTATGTGTCCTCATCTGGAGGAAGAGATGAGAGAACTCTCTGGTGTCTCTTCTGTAAGGACACGAATTCCAGTCATGAGGCTCCACTCCTGTGACTTAATCACCTCCCAAACTTCCCACTTCCAGTACCATCACATTAGGGATTAAGTTTTGTTCAGCATATGAATTTTAGGGGTCATAGTCATTCCATAACATAAAGGAATTAAACATCAGATTTAAGACAAGAACAACAAAATAAACAGAAGGAATGCAGAAACAGCCAAATAATAAAGACAAAGACAAGGTTTAAATTTTCCAATTTAGAAACAAATTCACCTTCAGTGTCATGAATAAACCCAAGTGCTGTTTCTTTGAATACAGTGTTATGCAACGAAATAATCTTCCTGCTAGCCTAATCAAGGAAAGTATAGAGAGAACAAAAACACAAAATTAAAAGTGAATGTGTATGCTTGACTGGGACATTGTACTGTACACCAGAAATTGACTCATTGTAACCGACTGTGCTTCAATTGAAAAAAATAATATTCAAAAAAAAAAGTGGTGAAAAAGGGGAAAGGGACATGGCTAAGGAAGATATTAAAAGAATCAAAGGAGAACCTTTGCAAATATTTGGTGTATAACTTTGAAAATTTTAATGGAATGGATTTTTTTAATAGGTAAATAAGTTAACAAATCTACCCAAGAACAAAACTCTAATAGCATTGGAAAAATCTGAGGAAATTAATATTCCCAGTTCCCATTTTAAACAGCATTATCATTATCTGTTCCTTAAAAGTTAAAAATAATTTGCCTCTGAAATCATAAAGACCCTGGGGCTTTTTCAGATCTTTGATTAATTTTATATCTGCAAAATGGAGTGTTATGCTCTCATGAGATAGAATGCAGAGGTTTTGTGTATGCCTGTGGAATAATTCCTAAAAAATATTAAGGGGTAAAAAAGCAAGACTCAGAGCACTGTGTCTATGATAAAAACCACATGAGTGAATCTGTGTGTGTGCATGCACGTGTGCATGTGTACACCTGTGTAATATCTGTAAAGGAAAACAAAAGCAACTGATAATAATGTTTGCCTCTGGAGAAGAGGACTGGGCAGCTGCAAGACAAGTAGGAGGCAGATACTCATAAATTTGTGTTCTTTTGTACTTTTTGAATTTAATACTGTGTATATATACTACATAGTCAAAGAATTATAAAAACAAACAAAATTATGGTAGCACAAAAAAGGAAAACTGCTGATGTGTTTTTACGAAACCAACATCACACAGATACCAAAGTCTGAGAAACACAGCACAAAATAGAAAACTATAAGTCAATCTCATTTATGGACTCATTATGAAAACTGACATTAAAAGTTAGTAAATGTGATTCATCATATTATTAAAAGAATATTGGTCCTATCAAAAGGGTGCTTATTCCCAGAATGCAAGGATGTTTCTAGAATAGGTAATGTGTTAATATACTCTTTTTTATTGATATATATTACATGTTAAATGTAACATGTAACATTGTGTAAAGTTAAAGTATACAACATGCTGATTTGATACATTTAAATGTTGAAATACGATTGGCATTGTCGTGATAATTAGAACCTCTATCATGTTGCATAATTGTAATTTCTTATAGTGTTTGTAATAACTAATATCTAGTCTTTCAGAAAGTTTGATGATTATAATGCAATATGTTGTCCCTATTCACTATACTGTGCATTTGATCTCTAGGACTTATTTACTACTTTGCACCCTTTGTAAGGTTTGTACCCTTAAACAACATCTCAACAACTCTCAATACTCAACATAGTATTGTGTCATCTGCCGACAGTGATAGTTTTACTTCTTTCTTTCCAGTTTGGATTCCTTTTATTTATTTTTTTCTTGTCTGATTCTTGTGGCCAGGACTTCCAATACCATGTTGAATAAAAGTGATAGGAGTGGACATCCTTGTCTTGTTCTGGATCATAGAGGAAACGCTTTCAGCTTTTCACCATTGAGTGTGATGTTAACTGTGGGTTTGTCATGTATGGCCTTTATAATTTTGAGGTATGTTCCCTCTATGCCTGTTTTCTGGAGAGTTTTTTTCTACCATGAATGGATGTTAAGTATTGTCAAAAGCTTTTTCTGCATCTGTTGAGATGATCATATGATTTTTATTCTTCAATTTGTTAATGTAATGTTACGAAGTGATATTTAAATAGATACATAGTGTATGTGCATGTGTTATTCGCTTAGTAGTATTTATAGAAAACTTTAAGTAAGGATCACTTTTGGGAAAGAAGTTGGAGGGTAAGGAGAGAAGAGAGCTTTTATTTTCTGTCTTTATGTACTATTTGAGTTCTCTAACCTTATTCTACCCTCACCTTTATTTTAACAAATCAACAGGATATTTTATGGCAGAGAGATGTAGCCATTTGTTCCTTTGTTGCAGCAAAAGGTGCCAGAGAACCAGCCAGATCTCCTAAGGTACCATCCACCAGTTTTGTGAGTCTCACCTCAGCTTTTCTTCCAATGGCTTTTCAGGACCACGTGGAAGCACTGATTTCACTAGGCCTGTGGAAAGCTGGGAGGGCAGCCCTTAGCCAAAGATCGAGTAGGGAAGGAGTGTGAAAACTCAGGTCTCTTGCCCAGGCAAGAACCAAACCCCAAATCCTACCTTTACCTGGCTTCCTACCTTTCCCTCTCTTGCTTCTTGCCACTCCCTCAGCGTTTTCTCTTGGGTGCCCTCCTGTAATAAATCACTTAATAAATCTTGAATCCTCTTCACAGCATCTGATTCTGAAACCTAACACATCTGTGTTCTACTTTGATTTACAGGTTTTAAAAATGCTAATTTTAAGTGTCCTTTGTATGCATACGCATGTATATAAAAGTGATAACATTCAATGGATTCAAATTATATTGAAACGTCAAGGAAATAACAGGACTGGCTTCCTTTCAGTGGGTCTTCTTGTGTCTAATAGACACTAGAATATTTTATTTTTAATTTTTTAACCTGATTTCTGTCTCTGCTACTTCACTTTCTGTAAATGGACATCTGCCCACCAACTTCAGCACAACCATTCATTTTCCTGTACATACTTAAAGACCACTGTTCAGCTACTTATAGCTAATGTATTATGCAAGTTACTAACAACTTTTGGTCTCATCTTGGTAAAACAAACTATCAATTCTCAGTAGGGGAAAAAAAAGAAATTGTGTTATTGAAGGATAGCTAATGGCTGAAAAGAACTCTGCTTACTCTAAGATGGTCCTATATTATGATTCCTCAGTAGTGGGCCTCGGTGGGCGAGTGAATTACCAAGAAGCACTTTGCTTATAGATTGCATTGGTGCCTGTGAGTCCAGAGTTCATTGTCAAATAAAGCTTGTCATTTGGGTGCAGCATCTTTGCATTTTTAATAATGTTTGATCTTCCAGTTGCTCATTTGCAACAGGTGTGCTGGTCAGTGTGAACCAGCAAGTCTATGTTGCAAATGTTTATGATCCTCAGGCAGTTTATTTATTCTGGTAATTGTTGAAGTATTTATAATCTTCCTGTCTTTATTCTGAGTCTATGCCTGCATTTAGAACCATAGATTTCTCTGTATTTGAGTGCCTGTTGACAGCATGGTTTTAGCTGTGCTGTGCTCTGTTTGTGTGTGTATGTGTGTGTGTCTGTACACACTTCTATATACATGGATATTATTCTCACACTCACTAACAGGATAATTTATAATAGCATAATGCACACACAGGCTTTAAACAAATCCCTGAACCTGTCATTAACAGCTGAGTGTTTTCTCTGTAGCGCAATGCTGGATATTACAGGGAAAAAACCACTGAAGTGTTTATTTAGGCAGAAGTAGATGAGGAGGTCTTGGGCAGAAAGCCATCCTGACTGGAGCTTGCTTCTTCTGCTGTTGGGATATCTCCCAACAGTCCCTGAGAAAGGTCACCAAATCTTCGGGGCAGCTCTGCCTTTGTTGGAACCAGATCACCATCGGCAAGATCCTGGAAACTAACTCGTCAGTGAGTACCGATGGGGAGACACCAGTTCTGAGAAGAGTCATGTATGCAGTTGAAGACAACAAAATAGTGAAACATTGCATGCATTTCTGCTTCTATCCCTTTTATATCTTTAATAAGGATGCTGTCCACTGCTGGTTGTCTCTGACTTTGTTAGCATTTACTTTGCCTTCTTAAAGGGAGACAAAGATTTAGGAAAGTGAGCCTTAACTGGGGATTATGTCATTCGCACTAGTCCTCACATTATTCAGTATTGGCAATTTGTTGATACTTGACCGAGATCTATTTTTCGCTCATGCAGTTGGGTACTAGGTGCCTCAGGCATCCTCTATTGTTCTCATATTTTTGTTTTATTTTGCTAGTTTTATTTCTCCTATAAGATTCTAAGCTTCTTGAGGCCTAGAACTAAGCTTTGTGTTTCACTTGTATCTCCAAAGCATTGTTGCATTTCCTAGCAGAATACCGGGTGCGTGGTTGATGCTCAGTAAGTACTGATAGGTTGGATTTCTTACGAGGTGTTCAGCCTCTCCTTAGGCTCAATGCTTAGTTGATGTTTAGGTGGGAAATTTGAGTTAAATATTTACTTATTCATTCAGTAGCTCAGAGTATTAGTATATGGGATTATTAAGTAGATATTTTGTTGGGCTTGTATTGGTGGTTTTCATTTTTTTTTTCTTTTTGACTGAGGAATCCTTTCTTTAATGGACTTAAGTGAGGAGAATGTGTACAATATGTGTACAATATATGCAATATGTATAACAGATGAAAAGGGAGTTGCTTTGTTTGAAACAGGTAGAAATTGAGGTCCCATCTTGAGTGGCCTCCTGTTCATTGCTCCCTCTTCTCTCCTGCTCCATCTCCCCCAGTATCCCCAAACCAAGTGATCAGTGAATCCTCTCCCAGGATTGATGGTGACATCCTCTTTTGTCTTTAGCTGGAGATGCTGTTTAAGATGAGAGTTTCGCCATTTTAGCAAGTTATTCAGTTTTCCCGGCTCTCTCCTGTGTATACATATTGTTAAACTTTTGTTTAATTTTCTCCTGTTAATCCGCCCCGTGTCTATTTAATTCTTAGACCAGCCAGGGTAGAGGAAAATGTCTTCATTCCTGACATATTGTACAGCTCTGTGTGTTTTGACAAATGCATAATATGATACATCTACCATTATAGTCTCATACAGAATAGTTTCACAGACTTCAGAATGCCTTGTGTTCCACCAATTCATCCTGGGGTCCAACATTTTTTAAGGTACATTAATGTTCACAAGAGTGGTGTTGGCAGGAATTAGCTTTAATACTATAAAAGTTCTACTCTGTGTCTTCATCAGAGTTGGAAAAAAATCCAGGTTTATATTTCCAAAGAGGCAAATTGGGATTACAGATTACGATCATGATCTGCTTCTGATAACTCAGTAGACCATCTACAGCTTTCGTTTTAGAAGAGCTATAATTTATCAGTGAAGCTGGATGTGAAGGTAAATTTCACCAGAACGATGCCATGTGTTGTTAGAATATGTTGTGATATATTTGAATCTAACGTGTATTAATATGTGGGCAAAGATTAATTTTGACTATTTTCATGTCCAGATTCTAGACCTGTCCTTCCAAATACTGGATTTGTGACATATATTTTCCTTATGTTTGGGGCCTGTCTTTGACTTCGGCGCATGGCTAATTACACACGCAATTTTAGAACAACACTGACAATGAATACAAAATATTAGTAAACCAACAAGACATGCAGTTTTCAAAAATCACATTATGTATACTTAATGCTTAACTGACCTTTTCTGCAGTTACTTAAATCTTTTAAAAATTCATTTAATTTCAAAGCCAGAGTATTAGCCTATTTATATGTAAATTGTCTTTAATTCATGCATTGATCTAAAAGACTAATCCAAAAGATCTTTTACCATGAGTGTGACCTTTTTGACTCTACACTTCTGGGAAAACAGTGAAGTGGTTTCTTGGTGACCCCACATCCACCTGTGGTACAACATATGCCAAGTCTGGTCTGTATAAATCACTCACAATTGTATAGTTTTCAGCCAACTTTGAATTATTAATGGTGTAATTGTTCTAGTTACTATCAGAAGTTCCACAGAACCACTTACAGGGATTTTTTTTTCTTTCTTTCTATTTTCATCCTCATCCAACAAATCTAATTAGAAGCTTTACTAAGAAATATTGTCAGTTATTCAAAGGACACAGAGTCAGATACTTAGCAGTTAACCTTCAAAGAGTCTGGATGTTAAAGAAGCTTAAATTTATAATACTGCCTGCCATACAGACATAAGAATTCGGAGAATCTTAGGAAAGCAAACAAAACAGGTTAGCGTCAGTGTTCTTGGTCCAATGTATATATTCATTCAACTCTTTTCTACCTGCGTTTAGGTCAGTTTAGGGAAGATCTGAGGACAGTGCTTCAAACAAGTTCTATTTCTTTTTCTGGTGATACCTCTACTTTGGAATTTTCTAGTGTTCGTTGTTAATGGGCAAAATGCAAATAATTTTGCTCATAATCAACATAAAACATTTGAAGTAAAGTTAAAATGTGCCATATATGATATTTATGTATTTCTCTATCTAAATATCTGTCAGGGTTTTAACCTGAGGTACACGATAGGAGATCAGGAATGCCCAGAATCATATGCAGATATATGTGTGTGTGTGTGTATTTGTGTGAAGTGGCACCGCCTTGAACAACTCTTTGTGATGAGAGGGTTCCCTTCGACTATAATGTGAATGCCAAGAGCGCTCACCCCTACTCTGGAGCTGTGCACATAGAGCCCTATATGTCCACATACTTCCCCTCACACTGCTTCTCAGCCTTCAGTATCCATGTCTTTCTAAATTTTAGAACAGGTTGTATGACTCCAGAGTGGTTTAGAACAACCAAACGCACATACTTACGTACTTACATGTAAACTTATTAAATATACATATGTATGTTCAATATATATGCAGTTGATTCTCAGTTTTTTCAGTAGTTGTGTTTTATAAAGTTGCCACAAACACTGAAGTAGTAAATACTATATGATTGCTCTTAGAAGAATTTAAGGGTTAGGTTCCTGTGAGTCTCTGGCCACAACATTTTTGTTAACTCATCAACATATAACCTTGTTTTACATTTGTTTCTGTTTAAAGATACTCTAATATACACTGTTGATTCATTAACACTGAACTTCACGTGGCCAACAACACTATAACACACCTGAACAAAACTTATCAAACACTTATATTTTCTCCAATAGTCACATCACAGCTTTCTTGCACTTGGGAACATTAGGTGGTACTTCAGCACCACACATGGAGGCCATTTTGAACTGTGAGATCACCAGGAAAAAGCACAAAAATGTGGGAAAAAAAAAGTGGCAGTAATTGGGCCACAAAAAGACGCTTGTATGCAATACAAGAACTTATTCTGCCTCTGTTGGGGACGGGTATGTCCAGTGACAAATTTTTCACCACTCTGCACATTTCCACAAATGGCTATAAAAGTCCCATGAGCATTGATTTGGGGGTTATAAATACATTTTAGCAAGGGTAAATTCACAAGTACAGAATCCACAAATAATGAGGATCAACTGTACATGTATGTATTTGTGTACCTGTTTCATGCAAGGCATGTGTACTTTGGGGTGATTTCAGGGTGAATAGGCAGACAGGAACACTGACTTCATAGAACCAGCTGACATCCTGGAACGGGATGCAGATATTAAACAATTATCCAAATAACTACCTAATGACAGCAGTGGGAACTGCTCTGGTGGAAGGGCACCAGATACTTTTAGAGCATGTAACAAAGTACCCACCCCATGCTGCTGCATGATGGAGGGATTCTCTGAGAAAGTAACATTTAAGCACTGCTCATAAGGATGGATACATATGCCAGAAAACATTAGTATGTATGATAAATGTAGCAGGGATTTTCTGCTAATTCACATTTCCTGATAACTTTGCTCTTCTTTCTTAGAGTTGGTGGCATTTAAATAAATATGTATTTTCCAATATAAGAAAGCATTTCCCTTTACACCTGTGATAAGATTTCACCCACGTGGGTCATTACTTGGCAGCCTCTGCTTTTTATCCCTTCGTTGGGAACTGTAGCTAGAATATGCTGACAAAATAGCACATCACACAGTTACGGGGAGTAAAATATTTCTCTAGGATTGGAAGATCCCTTCTCTTCTCCATCTTTTTTTTTTTTATTCTCTTTTTATCTTGTTTCGTCCCCTCCTCCCTCATTTCCTCCCTGCTTTCTGTTTTTTTGAACTGACTTTCTCTTTTAAGATGATTAGTAGGATTCTGAAAGATGAAAGAAACCCTCTGATTTTTCCCAGTGGGTTAAACTTCTCACTGGAAGTTGAATAACCAGGTAGTATTTTTAAGCTGTAAAAATGCCTCTGGCTTCTCCTACTCCTTACTGAATAAACTCAGAGAACCTGCTGAAGTGAATCAATTTTTATACTCATTGAGTTGAATTTAAACTCTTAAAATGTATGTTGTTTTGCTTGTCTAGACCAATTTGGTAATATATGGACATCACCCTTGATGGAATGAGAAAATCCAGCTCATTCATTCATTTGTTCACTCATTCATTACTTACTCACAAGTGGTTGTCAAATCCCTCCTTTGTGATATGCCCTGTGCAAGGTATAGGTAATATAAAGATGCAAAAGATAGATACCTCCTCATGCCTGTCATTTCTCAAACTTGTCTGACACACCAGCTTTTTCAGATGATAATTACAGTGGCATATAAACGTCAGTTGGGCACTAAATTCTGTGCCGGGTACCATGATAGCATTTGACATGCGTGTCTGCAAAACGTCCCTATGAGGTCCATTCTATTACTATTCCCATTTTATAGATGAAGTAAATGAGACTCAGGGAGGTGAAATAACTTATTTGAGGTCAGTTATTTGTACGTAGCCCAGCTAAAGTTTGAATCGTCTCCATTCGTAAGCATATTACACTATGTTTCTTCCTGAAATCCTCATGAGTAACTTGGTAACTTGAGGAATTTTTGTTTGAGATGCCAACAAAAGTAAGCTTATAAAATGTAAAGATTTTAAAAATTACCGTAAGTTACTTACGGATTATGGTCTCGTTTCTCAGTTTCTTAGCAGAAAATAGCCATCTACAGAATTTTGTAGATGAGATAATTCAGGAAACTGGTAGTTAGCGGACTTGCCTAGGTCAGTTTTTTTGGAAGAAGCACACCTGGGATTCAGCCCAGGACTGTCTTATTTTGGACTATCAAGCTATCCTTCTATAAAGGACTTATTAAAAAATATATTGCTTTTTTCCCTGACTTCAGTACGCATTCATGCTGAATGTAGAAATGTTAAAAAACAAATACACATGAATAACAACAACAAAAATAAAACATTGAATTCTTCTGTCCGTATCCCCATGTATAGCCCCATACTCTGTCACTCATGAAAAGTGCATTGTGGGTTTTTTCCCCCTGTTTGTTGCCTGTGCATTGGTTTTGTTTCTTGCCTGAAGCTGTTTGCTCCTGGAGGGAAGGGAAATTTCATATAGTTCTCTCTCCCAGGGCACCTGTCCCCTTACTAAGCATATGGTAACTTCTCAGTAAATACTTGTTGCTTTCAATTGAATTGAAATCACCTACTGCCCATCATACACCCCTTCTGCGACTACAGGATACAGCAACACAACCCCAGAGGCCTGAAGAAGGAAGGGAATCCTGCTCTTCTCTCATTCTCAAATTCTGTCCCCCTGTGCTTGGGGAGTTGCTTAATTGCTGTGCTTTTCTCTGGGATGAAACTCAGAAGACACCAAGGTCAGCTTTCAGATGCAGCCGGGAGCAAAGCAGCAGCAGTGAATTAATTCTCCGCCAGTCCCTGGCTTATATCCAAAGTACAGTGATTGTTGGCAAAATGAATCAAGGAGGCACTTCCCTCCATGGGGGTTTAATGGTCCGCTCTCTGCCTCTGCTGTAGGAAGCGGTCTCACGGACTCCCCCCCCCCCACACACGTTTCATCAATGCAGCAGTTCCCATCCTTACCATCTCCCTTGGTACCAAAGATCTCAGTCACCATATCCAAGGCTCGTCTCAGTCATCACTCTCTGACCTGCTTCTTCTTCTTAGCATTCTTGTGGTTTCTGGACAATATACTATGTCTGCTTCTGCTTCTTTCCAGCTGTTATTTCTCTGTCCCTTTTTTCAGCTTTTCTTCCTACTTCCTCATTGGGCAATTTTTAAAGTTTACTCTTCCATCCACTGCTCTTGTCTTTTGATGATGGTGTTCCAGAAACTTCATCCAGAATTCCAGTTTCAGTGATCATCACTGTTTTGGAGTCCATTCTGACTACACCTCTGGCCTTTGTTCAGACCCCCGTGTTCCCAGCAGAAGCACAAGGGAGAGTGTAGTGACCTGATACCAGCAGGGGCTCTGACACCCACCCTCACCCCTGCCCCAGGTCTGAAGGGATGAAAGGAGGAAGCAGAACCTGGAAGGAGGTACCTGAGTAGAGCAGGCCACCTGAGAGCATGCAGTAACTTTCAGAGGTTGGATGGAGCCAGCCTCGGTGACTCATTGGGTGGTCCCAGCCCTGGAATCATCTGATCTCTCACCAAGACTTCCCATTAACAGGACATATCTTTAGCATCTAAATCCTTACTCCTCTAACCCTTTTGGACTAAAGACCACCCTAAGTCTCCGCTAACTTGTGAATGTTCAATTAAAGAAGTCTTATTGGTGCTTCTTGACCCTCTAGTGACCTGTTGAAGGACCCACAAGGAAAAAGTGTGGCTAGTGCTTCCACGTTCTTTCCTTGCAGTTTGGTTCCAAATTTCTCCTTACAACCTAACTCAATTAGCCAAAGCTGAAAGCAAAGGAACTTGGTACTAATGAGAGATTGTTTGGGTTAGCATTAAGCTTGTAACCAGCTTCTCTCCATCAAGTTAGGGTTAATTTTCTCACGGTGATGGCATTTCCTTAATACACCTCTCTCTCTAGCAAGTCAGTTCTGCATCTGGTCCCTACCTCACAGCCTTAGCCTTTGGGTTTCCCTTGCACCAGGTTTGGTGAGGGATTTTTCTCTGTCCTGGCTCCCTTGCATCATTCCAGTCTCCGCTGACATACTACCTCCCTTGAAAGGCCCTCCCTCATCACTTCAGCTAGAGACCACCTTGCTCCCCCATCCCTGGTAGTCACTTTCTGTGACATCATCTGTTTTATGGGCTTCATACTGATATGTATTAAAATCATGTGTGCATATTTATTTCTTTGTTATTGGTGTCTCCCTGTCCCCCTCCTCTATTCCCAACCAGTAGAATTCCATTCCATGAGGGCAGGAACCACATCTGCCATGCTCACCAACATTTTTTTTTTCAGAACTTAGAATGTGACACTCAATAGGTTCGTCAGTACATTTTGAGTGATTGAACTTAAGTTTCCCTGGTTTTGGGGGCTGGAACCAGTGGTGAAACCCCTCTACACAGTTCTCCTTTGACCAAGTTCTTCTGACTTTGGAACTAGTGTTCTGTTTTGTTTGTTTTGCAGTTTTTGTCTTGAGTATTCTGTTTTTAAACATGACAATGCCTTTAAAATATTATAAAATAATTTTTGGATAAATTACACAAGTGGCTTACTACCTGTGCTACCTTCCATCTTTCATCGTTCAGCCAAGCAGTACCCTCTCCTGGTGCTTTATTTGCAGAAGAACTTATGCTTTCCTTAAAGCCATCAGATAATTTTTTCTTGTGGTCTTTTTACAGTAGACTTTGTAAAGTCAAGAGAGCTAGTAATATCATGAACTTTGACATAAAGAGATTGGAGCCTTAGGTCAAGTGGCTATAAATCTGTCTCCTTTTTAAGTTGAAAAGTAGTGAAGAACTGCAGGTTGGTGGGCCCTGTTTCCTGTGATTCATCCCCCTGCCCCTTTTCTCACTCTTTCTGCTCTTTTAGTATTAATCTCCTTACTAGTCTTTCTTTCTTAGGATCTAATATGCCGTTTGTTCTACATTTTCAGTAATTTTCTGTAGGTCCCTAGTTCCTTTATGGATGTCTTATTGGTGTGCTTCCTGACCAGTAAAGAAACAGTCTTCCAGTTCTGCTGTGTGCCCTAGGGTAGCATAGAGGTTGCCAAAGGGTAAGCATGTTGGTAAAGGAATGACTTAATGAATCAGTAAAAGATATCCAACTTGTCTAGAGGCTAAAGCTTGGCAGTCAACAAGAAGACTACTTTAAGAAAAATACTGAACTGATAAGAATGGGCTCACAAATGCCCTCTCTCTTCTTTTGGCATTCTTCCTCCCAGGGAATGTAAGTTTATTGGAAACAAATGTCACTCCTTGGAGGCAGAAAACCTGGGTGTT
This sequence comes from Vicugna pacos, assembly GCF_048564905.1. Lineage (NCBI taxonomy): Eukaryota > Metazoa > Chordata > Mammalia > Artiodactyla > Camelidae > Vicugna > Vicugna pacos. Next base: position 30,350,379 of record NC_133003.1, on the reverse strand, counting down.
GTCCCTGCCTTTTCAATTATTGGCTATTTGATTTTAGAACTCACTTCAGTGCTGAGTCCCGTGTTCCTTCCTCTATAACAGAGGCTTTCAAACTGTCCTTATTTAAAAGCCAGTGTACACTTTGTTCAAATGATGATCTTATTGGATTGTTAAAAAAAATATGATACAAAAGGAGCTGTTCTGGTTGAAACCATGTCATAGGCTTGGTATACATTGACACGGTTTAGAAGTCAGTTCAACAAAATGGGCATAGTAATATCTGCTCTGCCTAGCTCTCTGTGTCCTCTTAAGGATGAAATGAAATAAAGCATGTGAAAGAGTTTTATAAAATCTACTTTGTTCTATTAAGTATCATGTCATCGTGAAGATAATTTTATCATTTTCATACCTTCCTTAAGCTCATCCACCAAACATATAACTGAAAATCCAGACTGAAAATTTTAGCCTTTAAAAATGGAGGCCACATTGTAGTAGGAATGTATTAATTCAACTGGAGGACTGAGTTTAGAAACACTTGGAAAAATGCTATTCAAGAAGGTTATTGAAAGCAAAATGAGGGTGCAGCTATATGAAAGAAGATGGTATTAAGCCAGAAATTGGGCTAACATTGTTTGGCATTAATTAAACTTGTAGCAAGTCACAATAATTCCACTGTAGCCCATCTGGGAAGCTGTTATCTAGTTCCCAAGTGAATAAACCATAAGGCCAAAGGCCGAATAGTTTTAACAAAAGGGAATTAGATGATTATCTTGTAAACTAAAGGAGCAATGATATTGTGGCTTAATTAAAGAGCTCGGTTGGAAGCTCAAGTTACAGCAAAAGTCTTCAAGCAGTTGCCTGGTCATTTGCAAGATGCTGAAATGGTTTAATTTATGAGAAAAAAAGAAGTACCAAATGGCCACTGACATCTAAAGGCTGAGACTCAGAGAAAACACAAATGCCATAATGGCACACAAAGAACAGTTGCGGGGAAACACGAGGGAGAATGATGTGATGGGGTGTTTATAAAGACTGATGGAATAAACGAAGAATGCTTCATTAGTGATCAAGAAAATTGCTTTGGCAGGTATTAGACATTCACATGATCAGGAGGATTAAATCTAAGGAGGTGTTTAGGCTTAATTGGACACAGAGCTAGAGAGGGCACTAATAAACAGATATCTTGGGTTTTGATCTTGGTTAATCGTTGGATTGCAACTGTTTTGACATTTCTTTGATTTGGCTACTGCTGTGCAGGTCATAACTGTTAATGTCAACCTTTTTACCTGAAATATTCGATTAAAAATTGATGATTTTTTCCTTGAAATTCTCTCATTACTTTCCTATGACACTTTATAGGTAATGTGATAACATGATTCTGGTTAGTGACTTACCTACTCTGGTTAGTGACTTTATGACTCTATAATTTCTAAGTAGATAGATAGATAGATAGATAGATAGAGATGAGATGTGAGCAATTCATAGTCCATCATCTGTATGTTTAATTTTTATCTCAGTAGTGATCTGCATGCTTCTGGGTACCAGATAACTAACTCAGGTCTTGTGCACACACCATAGGGACAAAATCATTCTGAGTTTCAACTGTAACTTTTTTCCGCCTGAAGAATGCAGCTTCTGGGCCACAGACAGTCATGGGACAGTCTAGACCAACGTATTGGTTCAACTTTGGGTTAAAGCAGAAATCTGTGTAAATCATTCTGTCCCACCTCTGTTTCTTCTCTTCCCAGCACTGTTAAAAATCTGTCATCAGTGCCTGCGCTAATCTGCTGTTGCCTGGATTGGGCACTTCTCTGATTTTCCTATGGAAAAGAGCCAAAACTGTGTCTGCAGATTTTCAGCTTCATGACACCTTGGCTTAATGAAAATTCTTGACGAAGACAATGGGATTTTTTTTCAGGTTCCAGGCTGGTGAAAATGAACAATTTTGCATAAGAAATAAATCCTTAGTATTAAGATAAATGAGAAGCACTGGTGATGTGAAACTAAGTTTGCTTTGACATAGATAAGGGGGCTAAGTAGGATTCTGTGGGAATTCACACACTGGATCTAAATCTTTTTTTAATTACTGCATCAAGAATTGTGCTTTTTCCCTCTCATAAGATGACTACTTAAATACTTTACTTTAGCACTTTTAAAACAACCTTCTTCAGTGGCCTAACTTGACCCTGTGCTCTTAAACTAGAAGCCCAAGAAGGTACTGAGACCTTCCTCCTGAGGGGTGGCATGTAGGTACCTACAATTTGCTTGAGTTACTCGGTCCCTTGCCAAGCTGGGAAATGGGACAATTCCTGGCATTCTTGCTTGCTTTAACACCCAGACCACTCAGCTCCTGAAATTACTCTCACATGTTTCTTAACACTTTGGAAGGGCTATGCAAAGTATAAAAAGCAGACAAAATTTTTTTTGAAGACTGGGATAGAGAGATAAATATTGGATTCAAAGCACTGGTGTGTCCAGGGACATACTTATAACTCAAAAGATAAATGAAGAGCTAGCTAGGTTTTGACTTAGCCAAAGATGTTGCCATGCTGACTGACAGGACAGTATATTTCATATAATAACTAGCCAAGCCTTAGGCTAAGAAAGAAGATTGAGTTGGTTTAAAAGGAGTGCAGGTGATATTCTAGAACTAGGAGTCAGTCTCATTCACCACTTACGGCTTAGAGATAAAAGAGGGCCGTGGAGATTCCACAGCAAGACATAGCCAGATTAGCATTTCCTGAGAGGGAAATGTTAGGCTGTGAATGGCTGACACGATTATTTGCCTGGACACTGGAAGTAGGAGAAGGAAAATATGGTCAGGAGTATGAGATGCAAACACCAGAGTCCACTCTGGCTAGTTTAAATAGAAAAGAAATTTATTAAAGGGTATAAGGCATTTCAAACATTGGGAATCCCAGAGAAGCAGGCTTGAAGCTCAGCTTCTGGGAACAATGCCCAAAACTATCCTGCAGAACTGCCTTGGTAAGAAAAAATCCATTGACACTGCAGCTGGCTGTAGAGCCACGCTATGGAAGTGACTGATGAGGGACTTGTCACCATCCATTCACTGGATGCCAGAGAGTTTTCCTGACTGTAACTCCTACGGAGACCAAGGATTTTAACCACAGTTTTTCCTGATGAAAGCTAGACACCTCTTCCACTGCCTACACAAGCAAAATAGATTCCCACACAGCCTGTTTGTTTTTTTTGTTTTTGTTTTCTTTTTTTCTTGCTTACTTTCTTATTGCAATGAGTGGACAGAGATACTGTCAGTTTAGAGGATGTTTAGATTCACTCGCCTTGTTGACTGAAATACAATTTACTTTGTATGAAAATTCTTACATAATCATTATTTTATGTTTAAAATGACAGTTATTTACCTATGTAAGCTAAAGGTAGAATCAATGCTAACATCTGTAAGCTCATCTCAAGACGTGTGTTTTGCAAAGCGAATGACTCAGTGATGAATTAGGTTTGGGAAATGCTGGAGTGAAGAAACAAAGTTTCTGTAATATAGGGCTACGATGGGTATGAAAAATATCCCAAAAGGTATTGAGTATGCCACACTTCCTGAAGTATTTGGGCCATGGAACTCTTTTTACAAGGGACACATGTTCCAAGGAATACTGTTGGAGAAACACTGCATTAGACTGTGGCCTCTTTGAGAACAAAGATCATAGTTTATTCATCTCTGTATTCCTAATACCCGACTCAGTGCCTGGCATATAGTGACATTTTCTGACTTGATCAAAATGATGTTGTGGGGATGAGCCCTCTTTTCAGTCCTAGTTCAAGACCATGACCTATCTCTGGAGTCTGAACTTGAGTCTCTTGCATCTCTTGGAGTCTTGAATTTCTGGTCTACCATTTGAAAAGCCTCCTCTGTTACATGTTAGCTTCTGAGCTTGTTTGAGACAGTGGAATTGCAAAGGACAGAATGTAATAATGTGTTACAGAATAAAGTTATTAATGCATGGCTGTTGATGATCGTCACCGTTTCCCTAACTTCTACACCGGAAGAATTTGTGCTCCATTGGTAAACTTCTAGGTCCTCTCAAAATTAAATAAAGTGGAAGAAAATGAAAGAAATTGAGAGGTTGTGTTGAACTACATAATAAAGAGTTGAGAGATGAAGTGGGAGCAGTACTATCTGCCCAGACTGAATGAGAGTATTTGGCTAAGGGTCAGGAGGGAGAGCCTTCACGAGCCAGCTGCCAACCATTCGAGGAATCTTGAGAGAGGCAGCAATGCAAGAAGATAATGTTAAAGTGTTTTTTACGCCTTAAACATGGACTCCTCCCTTTTAGGTTTTGTCATGTGTCTAAGTAAAAATGTAAACTATCTGGAACCTGGATTGCGTTTCCATCTCTGTGACGTGGTATTATGACTGGATCACATGGATCCCAGAACTTTTAGTGAAAGTGTATTTGATTTTTTTTCCTGGCCTTTCCCTCAACTTTTCCCACTATCCTCCCTCTCTAACCAAAATGGGTGGGATTCAAATCATTAGATGAAATCTGTCCTTCTGTTCTAAGCACTGATACTAATTCTTGTTTGAAAGGAAACTTGGTCCATGTTTTGAATATCTGTGAATCTGTGACAAATTCCCTTTTGAAAAGGTGACCACTCTTCTGGTGCCTAAACTTCCTAAACTTCCTTTTGCTAATGTAGCAGAAGAAAAAAAAAAAGACACGAGGTTTTCTGACGATCTTCAAGGTAACATCATTCTAGGCGATACAGCTTTTAGTGCTGCTTCTCATTTAATGAGAGGTCATTGACACGGTTCTGATAGCATGTTTAGAAGCCTTCTTGTTTCAATATCCTAGGGACTTCCACCCCAGAGCTAGTCTTTCGTCTTTGAGCTTTAAATCTTACAGTTCCTCTTTTTTGCCTTATCATGTCCGCTCACCTAAGCAGCTGAAAGAAGAGAAGTTAACTTCTGCTTTGCCAAGGCCAGTGCCATTGAGGCAAATATCTGACTGCTTGCTTAGCTTATGAAAGGCAGATGTTTCCACCTGAAAATCCTGGCTTTGACACTGAGTTGAAAGTGTGGTGCTTTACCTCCATTTGTACCTTATTTGGTTTCAGATAAGACTGAGTATGACCACAATACCATCTTGGGATTTTTTCTTTTTTAAATCAATACTCCCTTGTTCTTTACTTTTTATAAATATCATATACAGTGAGTCAAACTATTCACTTGTTATTCCCAAAGAACTATGTTTAATAACCTGTAATTTAGAAATAGAAAGTCATAGAAAGGTTAAGGTGAAACTTTTCTTCGTGTTCTTTCTTGGGCATGCCTCTTTGCCAGTCTGGGTTTGCACTGTCACTGCTTAATAGCAATGAAGTTTAAAAGAACTTTCACCCTGCAGTCCACTGTGCCATTGTTAATGCAGTCCATCCACTTACCCACCCACCCATCCTCTTACAACTGAGGAAATCCCATTTCATGGGGAAACTGGCCTGTTTCTGAAAAGCATCCTGTGAGTTTTCTGCATTCCTGACTGGACTGTTGTAAAGCCATTTTGGCCGATGCAGTTACAGTGTATGTAGTGTGTGCATGTCCACGCGTGTGCATCTTCCTACCCAGATGGGACAGTTTTTGCCTTGAGGGGTTGATAGCATACCCTATCAACTCTAAGCCCCTCAGGGATGCTGGGAGCGACAGATGGAGGGAGCACAGCAGAATGCAAAGTGTGCTGGGCTGGATGTCAGGAGGTAGGCTTTCCAGCCCTGCTTGTACCACTAATTTGCTGTGTGACCTTGGGCAACTTACTTAACCTCTCCAGGAGTCGATTCTTTCACCTGGAAAATGGAGTTAATCATATTGTTCTTTTTGATTTGGAGGGCTGTAGGGCAAATAAAATGAGATAGTGGGTGTATGGGAAATTTGAAATGGATAAACCCAGCCTTCTGTACGTAAACTTCAGGGTACCCGACAGGGGCTATCTTTATCTGAAGTGAAAGGCAGTGTTAGAGACAGTAGCTATTATGGATCAGTCTTCCACTTCATTTCAAGTTAAAATGCTGTCCCGGACAAGAGAGCTAGCAGCCCTGTGATACAAGAACCTTGATCTGTTTATGTGCTGGGTAATGTGCTGATACTGTTTTTATTTATATAAGGTTACCTGATAACTTTCCAATTCTGTATCAGCAAATACATTATTAAGGAACGCAGCTCATCACCTGCCAAGTAACTTCACAGTTAAGTGCTTCGGCTTTGGCATCATTCAGACCTGAATTTGAACCCTGGTTTTGCCACTTCCTAGCTGGAAAGCTAGGAACAACCTGGGACAAGTTGTTTACCTCTCTAATCCTTGGTTTTGTCATCTGCAAAATGGACACAAAAATAGTACCTACCTCCACAGGGTAGAGTTAATGCATTAAAGAGCTTCATACACTTCCTGGAGCAGAATAAAAACTCAGAAAAGAAAACGATAGTTACTAGCAGGTAACAGTAGCTTTAGGGTAGAGGGGGTTGAATGTTTCCTTCCTTGTGCTTTTCTGAACTTCCATATGTTCAATAGTGACTTTTTTCCCAGCTTTGTTAAGATATAATAGACATACGATATAAAGACTTTTTAATGGTCAGATTTAAAGATAATTATTACTTTAAATTGATGTAACCATAAATGAAGAATAATTATGGTCATGAATTGGCACAGCGAGCCTGTCATGACAATGCTTCCTAACATTTCCACTGGGCTTTACAACTTACACAGCCCTCTTACAAATGCTGTCTCATGCAGCTATGTAGCTCTCATAACCAGCCCGTGGAGTCAGGACTGTGCATATTCCCATTTTGCAGATCTGGTGGCTGAGGGTCACAAAGGAATGTACACAGTTATAGAGCTCATGAAGTGGCAGATACTACGTGTCAGAGAGGACTGCTTTCAGCTGTAATGAACAGACACCCAATTATATTATTGGTGGAGTAGTCAGGATTCTTCAGAGACATAGAATCAATAAGGGAGATCTCTCTCTCTCTTTCTCTCTCTCTCTCTCTTTCTCTCTTTCTTTCACACACACACAGAAATATCTATCTATCTATCTATCTATCTATCTATCTATCTATCTATCTATCTATGTATCTAGCTCTCTATCTAGAGAGAGCAAGGAAGAGAAAAAGAGAGAGGAGGAGAGAGATTGATTTATTTTAAGGAATTGGCTCACAGGATTGAAGCTGGCAACTCCAAAATCTGCCAGGTAGGCTGGTAGGCTGGAGACTCAGGAAAGAGTTGATATTGGACCTCAAGTCCGAAGGCAGTCTGCTGGCAGAATTTCCTCTTCTGGGGAGATTTTTTTTTTTTTAAGATCTTCAACTGATTGGCTGAGGCCACCCACATTATGGAGGGCGTTGTGCTTTATTCAAAGTCTAGTGATTTCAAGGTTAATTTCATCTAAAAAAATCTCTTCATAGCAACATCCAAACATGTTTGACCAAACATCTGGGAACCACGGCCAAGCTGAGTTGACATATACATTTTATTATCGCAGCGGCTTGCCCAAAGAGGGGTTTACTTTTTCCAGGATACTTAAGCAAATTCAGAGTTATCAGGACCCAGCTCCTCTTGTCTTCCTTCTTGGTTATGTCTTACCATGGGATTTTTGGCCTCATGGTGCAAACTGGCTGCTCCATCTTTGGCCAGAGGCAGGAGAAAAAGGAAGGGTAGTGGGCAAAAGGCACAAGCCAACAAACTATTTGTCATCTGAGTCTTCCCTCTCTAACAAGCTTTCCTGGGAGGCCCACCTAGCAACTTCTTATGGGTCTTATTGGCCAATTAATATATTGTTGATCATTCTTAGATGCAAAGAATTCTGGGAGCTGAGTATTTTTATGTGTGCCACTCCAAGCAACAACAAAATCAGGGTTCTATTAGTAACAGAAAACTGGAGAATAGATATTGTATAGGAATGTGCTGGTGTCAGCTACACAGGGTGTTTTGATGCCACATCATTTACTCTTTGCACCACACCAGATCGCTCACCATATATACGTTGAATTGTCTACTCTTGTTTGGACTGCCTTTTGTTTGATCATTGAGTTCTCTTTGGATATGTGAGTCCAGGATCCATATGAAATTACCTTAGGTTGATGGAAGCAAGTAGAAAAGTAAGGAGAAATTTATTGGACATTGGCTTTTCTTTTCTATCTCCTTGTGTCCTAAGTAGAGAAGCTTCTCTTTCATTACATAGGTGGGAGAGACACCGAAAGGAAAGTAAGGCTGAGGAGTGAGGGGAGGGAGCAGGCACGGGTAGATGTCTGTGCAGCTGACATATCTTACGATCCAAATGGTTTTTCAAAACTTGTTTGCTTTATGTAATGTGTGCCTGCTAGAGGGCATGAAATGGTTTATCTCACTTTCATGGCCGCAGTTCAAGTGTTTAACTGAAGGCCAGAGAAAAACATCTGTATCTCATTGGACTCCTGTGGCACCTAGGAATGTAAGAAATAATAATTGGAAAAAAAATAGTAACAGAATATTGGAAAGTGTGTTTTGATAATTGCTTGACTTTGCATTTTTTTAAATCACATATTCTGAAGGTCTCCTTTATATTTATTTATAAATAAATATTTCAAAATCCATTTAATGAAAAATCATTTGGAACTAAAAGAGGAACCATATGTCACATTATTGAAATGTGACCAACAAAGTATTTTTATTTTAAATTTTGGTCAGGGAGAACAAAGCGAAGAAGTACACATTTTATCTTGCTATCTCAGACACACGTGCACATACACACACTCACACATACATAACTACAGATTCTGTCTCTCTGTTATCTTGCATTCATTTCTTATTCCTTTCTCAATATCACCGTGAAACTACTTTGTTGTATAATTTCCATGTAGGTGTTTTGGCATTTTTGCAATTCTAATTCTCACTAGTTATTGCATTACAAAAGAGTGGAGGAAAAGTGAATTTGCATGCAGGACATTTAAATTCTAGTGTCAGGGGTCATTAGTTTTTTGTTTTTTGTTTTTTGGTTTTTTTTGGTGTATCTAGGAGCTGGGCTTTTACATACCAGGGATAAATTACAAGCAAGCTTTCAAAAGTAGAGTTTCAGATTTATTTTTCTCATTCCCAGAAACTGAAAGGCTAAATGAGCAAGAACCTACAATAAAGATCATTTCCATATTTTTAAATGTTGAATTGCTCGTCTGTTGGGGAAAGCGGGAATCCCCATGCTCCTTTTAGTTCAGCTCACTTTCAGTCACAGCGACTGGCTTACACTTTCCCCTTACCGAGGTCCAATGAGTATCTCCTGTGGTAACTTTAGGAGAACACCACCAAATGCAACATTTGGAATTCTTGTAGCTTCAGATGACTACGACTTCTGTGTTTTCCTCACATGACTATCTTCGTTGTTTCTCTACCTTTGATTAATATTAATGTTTCTCATTAGTATTAATGGAATGTATAGATTCACGTCAAAGGCAGTTTGGAGCCCAGCACAATCCTGCTACCTGTCCCTACTCCACCCACTTGCCCTGGATGACAGTTACAGACTCTCTTATCTCCTGAGACCTCCAGTGACTCCTCGCTGCTTTTTGTGTTATGTGGACGACCTGACTTGCTGTTTTACTGAGAAATGCTCAGTCAGGAGGAAACCTCCACCTGCTCTCACCAGCCTGTCTGCAACTCACCATGTGTTTTGTTTCAGAGGATGAACTGTTCTGCTCCAACCCATAACCTTCATGGTCCCCTGGATCCCATCTCCTTTTGTTCCTGCTTTTATCTGCCCTCTCTTGCATCATTCAAGTTCTCTCTCTGCTAGATAATTCCCAGAACCATTAAAAACTGCTGTAATGTCTCCCAAATTTAATAAGAAAGAAAAAAAGGAAAACCTGCTTAACTCCTGCTAGCTACCAAACATTTCTCTGCTCCCCATCGGCAGCAAAGAACATCAGAAGAGTTGTCTACACATGTTCTCTCCATCAGACTTGCAATGCCACTACTTCTCAAAATATTGTCTGAGTCATTGCAAGCCCCTTCTTTGCTAAATCCATTACTCTACTCTCAGTTCTAGTCTCACTTGATCCATCAGCAACACATGACCAGATGATCACTTCTTTCTTCTTGAAATACTTTTCTCAGTTGGCTTTGGGGACACCATCACCTCTAGTTTTTCCTTTTACCCTTACTGGCCACACCTTTTCAGTTTCTTTCACTAGGTCCTCTTCCTCTTTCTGACTTGTCAGTCCACAACGCATCAGCATTCCATCCTTAGAACTTGTCTCTTCTCCCTCTGTTCACTTCCTAGATGGTATCATTTAGACTCATGGCTGTGTACTGATGTTTTCCAAATTCCTGTCTCCAGCCAAACTCAGACCCCTTGTCTCAACTCCAGGCTTTGATTGTTATTAATTTTGTGAGGTGTGGTAAGAGTATTGTGGTTATGGAGAAGAATCTTTGTTTTTTGGAGATACATGTTGAAGTGTTTAGGGCTGAAGTGTTAGCATATCTATAGTTAACTTTAAAATAGTTCAGCCACAAATGCCTACTCATCCCCTCCTTGGGTGTCTGCAAGGCTTATCAAACATAAATGCTTCCACCCTGGTCCAAGTCATCAGCATCTCTGTCCTAGCCTTTTGCCTTAGTGTTTTCCCTCTTTCTATCCTTGCCACCATATTTTCAACACAGCAGCTAGACCGATCCTTTAAAAACTAAAACATTTCCTGCCACTACTCTGATCAAAATCCAAATGGGTTCCTTTCTCAAAATAGAAGCCAAAGGTTCTAAGAGGGGTTGGTGGGCTTGTCCTGTCTGTCTCCCTCACTGGATAGGCTACCGACTGTCCTCACCACCTCTGCTCCAGCTACACTGGCCTTTCAGGGTTGCTCAGTTCCTGCCCCAGCCTTTTGGGTTTCCTCTCCCGGGTTGTGCTTCCCTTGGCTATCATCACCACTTGCTTCATCCCTAACTTTAGGTCTCTGCTCAAATATCATGTTTAAAGAAAGGAAATATTCTCTCTTGTTTATAAATCTCCCACTCTGTCCCCTTTAACTGTTTATCATGAGCATGTAAGATATTGTTGATTTGTTTATTTCCTGACTCTCTTCTAGAGTGTAAGCTCCAGAAGAGTAGATATTTTGATTTGGTCTCTGCTCTTCCCCTACTGTGTAAAATAGTGCCTTACAAGTACTAGGCACTCAGTAAACATTGATTAAATAAATGAAAAATTGAATGAGAAATATAAATCTAGATAGTTAAGCAGGAGCTCTTTGTAACTGGCCTGAAGTCAAGTATTGGTGACTATACATTGTTTTGTTTTCTGAACTTTCACACCCATGATTGTGGCATTTTATCTCTTTGATCAATTTATGTTATTGGTTTTCCTGAGGGAGGAAAGAGGTGCATGATTTCTTGCCAACATTTTTGGGTTTGTGACCCTTAGATCACAAACACAACGCATCAGCAGAACAGGATGTTAGTCAAGGATCACAGTATCTGAACTATTCAAAATCAAATCTTGCCTCTCCCTGTATCAATAAGGAACCCAGCAGGAAACAGATGGCTTACACAAATAGGGTAATTTGACTAGAGTTTAATAAAAGTATCATTTTCAAACCCCAAGGCCCTGAGTGCAGTGCCTTGAGGCTAGTAGCAGCCTTTTCTGGTACTACCCAAGGACTGAAGGTGAAAGGAGAGGGAAGGTACATGGGGGCAGAGAGGTGCTGGAACCCGGAGGGAGAGCTTTGGGAGAGTCCACCTGACAGAGGCCACCTGACAGGACCAGCAGCCTTGGCTGAGGGACAATCAGACCGTGATAAACCCCAAGGGCTAGGCTAGTGGAGAGCTAAGGGAGTAAATATCCCAACTTCTACCTCCTCCTTTCCCCTGATCTCTGGTTGGGGCTTCCCATTGGCCAAACCCAACTGGAAGTCAGAAGGCGAGGGAACCCTTGGCTGCCATCTATATAAGCTGGCCTCTGAGGTACAACAGGATAGGAATGTGTGGAGGGTAGATCTGGACAGTGAATGGTGCATATCCAACAGAACATCCAAGTGCTATCTCCCAAGCTACAGCCTAGTCTCCCACGTCCACACTAGTCAACTTCTCACCCATTCTTTACACGTCAGCTGAAATAAAATCATCTCTCTGTCCACAGTGGTGCCTTGTAAGACCAAATCATTTAACAGCTTTCCACTTAGCTTAGAATTAAATCCAGACTCACTCTATGAAGGACAAGACCCATGATGGCCTGTCTGACTGGTTCCTACCCACTTCTCCCCTTCAGCTCGTACTACACAGCCCACTCAGGCTTGCTGCATCCACTCACGGTGGTCTGCTGTAGCTTCCCAGAGCGAACTGAGCTCGTCCACACTGGCTCTTTGTAGACTCACAACCCTCTGGTTGGAATACCCTTTCCTCAACCTTTTACATGGTTGACTTTTTTCTCCTAATTTAAATCTTACCATTTGAACATCTTCACCTTAGGGAGACCCTCCTTGTCCTCCCTGTCTAGAGGATGTCTTCCATTTATTCTCTGTCAGAGCACCCCAGTATTTGCTTCACAGCATTTATCACAAATCATAAATGGCTCCTTCCCCTCCCTCTCTCTCCTTTGCTTTGTTTAGTCTGATTCTAAAGCAAAGCAAGTTCCTTCCATGGGCCTTCTCTGTCTTCTTCACTCTATCATCCTCAGAATCTAGGACAAATTCTGGCGCAGGTGGTTTCTCAATAAATATTTGGTGATTGAGTTAATGAACATTCTTTTCAATGAAAATACCTTTCCATTTATGCATTAAAAAGGGGGGGTTAACCTTTGCGCTTATCTTGAATGTATTTGAACTTCTATCTCTCTAATATATGGGGGATCTTAAATATATTAATAAGTGCTTAAAATATATTTGAATAAAACACATTTACTGGCAACAGGACAGATTATCTATAGCTTGGCAGATTGTTCTTCATGGTTGGTCTATTGTTTCTTTAACAAAAATTAAGCTAAAAGATGAACAATACCCTATCCCTAGTCTGTAGCTTCACAGCATAGCTAATTGAATGCCACTGACTGTCTTGGTGACTTCTTGGAAGCTGGCTTTATGTAGTGACGAGTCTGGAGCTTGAGCCAGAAAGACCTGGCCAAACTCCATTTAGGCGACTAACTGGCTGGGAAAGACTATGGACAAGTCACCCAGCTTTTCTGAGCCTATTTCCACGTCTGTAGAAACAAAGGTATTGTGGTCTAATTCCTAGAGTTGTTATAAGATTACAGGTGGCAGCAGAGGTCTTCCTCTTTTCTCTGTGCCCATCGTTTTCCCTTCAATATAAAAAACAGGCACAAATCCTCCTTCTTCTCTCCTTAGGCTTCTACTTCATCGATACTCTCTCCCAAGTCTGTGTTTTATTAATCTTTGGATCTCATGTCCATATTCTGGTTATCGGGAATCTTGCTGGAAGGCTTTCCTGTCCACACTTTCCTTCAGAAAGTTGAATTCGCTCTCTGGTGGAAGCAGCCTGGAGCTCGGTTGTGTTGCGCCCGTGACAAATTACAGACCCATCAGGCTTTTCAGCTGGCATCATATTTGCCAGACAAACAGACAGCACTTTCGTGCAGCGAAGCACTTTGTTCATACTTTGAATCTCTAAGGGACAATTTGAGTTGGTTAAAAAAAAGGCGTTGAAACCTTGTACAATCTTCACCCCATTACACAAGGAAAACCAAGTAAGTTTATCTGACAAAAAGGTATGGGTACGCTTTTGGTAAAAGAAGCCCAAGCTGCAGGGCGCTCTCTCTACTCTACGGAGAGACAAGATGCATGGAAGTTTCGTCTTTTGTTTCTTCCTTTTAGTTAAGTTTAACTACAATGCTTTGAATGCATTCTTTGTGCCACACATTTTTCTTTACTCTTTTAGATGAATCTAGAACTGTTAAGGTTATAAAGTAAAAATATTTAGGTGCAAGCAGCTTTTACTAAGAACTGACCAAAGAATGGGATCCTTTGCTGACAGCTGGGAAATTTATTTGTACTCTACGTGCAATGTGGCAAAATTAGATTTCTGCTTTATGCAATGGTAGTCTGGCGTCTGGTTCCTTGAAATATTCAAATCAGCTCTAATCAAACCTATATAGTTAGCACTCCTGAATAAAATAGATAAGGATATAGTCCCAGCCCACCAGTGCCTTACCATCAGGCTCAGTGTTCCTGAACTTTTTTGACCAATATCCTTCTTTTCTGAATATAAATGTTTCAGGCCCTCCTTACATTATTTGAAACTTAAGCAAAAGTGGAAGACTAGATTAAATCCCTGCTCGATTTTGAAGTTGCATATAACATGAATTTGTCTCAGTCTCTTTGGGGCATACTAATCTAGTTGGTGATGTCGGACATACACATACACCTCTTACACACGTGTCATTCATCATTAAGCTTCATGTGTTTGGTAGAGACCAGAAGTTGCACATTAGCAGTTCCCTGGGTCCAATGCAGATCACAGAGCTGTTGTCTTCTTAAGTTTCTTAACTGAGCCAACATTTACAATTGGGATGTTTCACCTAAAATGCAGATTTTTGGCTTCTCTTAAAACATTGGAAGATCTGGTGGCAATGGGCCTGCGTTCCCGTATGGCTCCAGTGGGGTGGGGCTGACTGGCTGCTGCCCCTTCAGGTGCGGCATGTGGTCTCTGGTTGCCGTGTCTCCACCACTCAGCAGTGAATACGTATGTCTGAAAATTGGCTTGCAGTATACAAATTAAGCCCCCTGGCTCCAGGAAAACTTGGGTTTGCGAGCTCTGATAGAGTCCAGAGAAGGGAGGTTGAAGGATTTTTATCTATTGAGTAGACAGACCTTGAGATACTGGTAGAATTTATAGTGTGTGTGCGGTGCATGCTATGTGTGTATATGTATAGAAGGGATAGATATTCACAACAACAGTGCCACTGCGGCAAGCATTCAGATTCGTGAAAGAAAATAAAACTGAGAAAAAATGCCATTCCTTGTCTCTCTCCCAAATGATAGTCAAAGTACCTCTTCACAGTGGTTGAGCCAATACCTGACAAAGGCAGCTGGGCCTGTTAGAAGAGCTAACTATGGTGAGTTTGACCAAGACACCTTTAAGAGTGGGTGTTTTGTCGTCAGAGATGCTCAGTGTCCTGCAGTGTTTTCCAAACCAGACTCGCCTTATACATGGGATTCCTCCTGTTATCATCACACTTAAGACGGTGTCTCGAAAAAGCCAGTTTGGGAATAAAATTGCCCCTATAAGTAGTAACATGTTTATATATGAGGACCTGCTGCTCTTTTGCAGGGTATCTAGCACTTGCCTGTCAGGCAGAGGGCTGTGGAAGGGAGTGGGGTGGGGGCTCCGTTTGTTCTGTTTTGTTTTGTTTTGATGTCGTTGGGGAATTTCAAACAGAGCAGTCTGATTTTCCTGGCAAAGCCAGATCCCTTCTACGGTTCAATATTTCCTTGGTCTTCAGAAGGCCCGCCATAAGGGTTTATTTGTGTTCAATTGAAAACAGATCTCCTTCCAAAGGAAAGGCCCTTTTATTGATCCTGACCTTTTCCTTTTGCAGGTAAAGGCTTGTTGAGTTGCCTTTTAAACAACCAGAAACCCCTCTGTTTCTTTTCCCTATAATCTTTTATTTATCCTGTTCAGAGATCTTACATGCTTGAAAATAAACTTCCTATGGAAATAATAAAATAGTCCTACTCAGCCAAGAGTTAAGACTATAGAACACTGTTAACAAATCACACATGTGGCTGGTGGGGGAAGGTTAACACCCAATCCTTCCCCTGCCCCACGTCCCCTCTTCAACTCGCCTTCCCTCTATTGTTTCCATCTGTACCTTGTGAGATCCCACAAGAGATGCTTTAGACTTTATTTCATCTAGTAGTGCCCTGAGAAAACTTTAAGCACTAAATTGGGATTTTACTAGCTGGAAGAATCAGGAAATTAATTTCCTTCAAGAGAAAAATGGCATGTCTGGCCAAACAGCATATTGCTTAATGTAATAGAATTCCCAAATGAAATTGGGGAGCAGATCTTTCCCTTACCTGGGGGATAGGAGATTATTGAATTCCAGATTCCTGTATAAATTATCACCTGACCGAGTGGGTCCGCCCCCTACTCTGCCAGCCACTTCTCTCCGTCCCAGGGCCTTCTGCACGGGAGTGTTTCTGTCACCCACCAGAGGGCCGCATATCTTCAGCCATCTCTAAGTCAGGGAATAAAAGAATTAATGGATCGGAACTTAATCCATAACTCCCTAACTCTACAGCTTTATTTTTTTAAATAGTTCATAAACTTCGTATTTTCCTTTTTAGCCTAGATTTCCTCTGTGGTGAAGGAGAGGTTTGCCAGCCTTTGGCTCTGCCTCATAAAAACACTTTAAAGGACAATGCTAGGTTGTGTGACTGCCTGTAATTCACCCTCATATAATATTCCGGAACTGTCTCAGAGTTTGTGTCTGAATTTGTTCTAATATAAGGAACCCTGGGGTCAACAACACAACCATTTCCAGCTGGATTAAGTTGTGCATTCTTAAAGACCTAAGAGGCCAATGTATATTGCTTCTCTTTGAGCTGTCAGAAGTGGCATTATTGGGAGCATGACAGATGCCTCATGGGATACACGGAGATCACTATTTTGAAATTTCTAAAAGGACATAGTAGGGTTTGTTATTTTTCACAATAACTAAATTAAGTGTCTGTCTTTCTGAATTAAACTCTCCGTGGGCTCTGTTTTGTCACCTTTTGCCCTCCTCTGGGTGATAGAATTGGGAGATAAATCAGTCACGGATTTCTCAGAGAGTTATTAGGTTTTGAGAAAAATATATTGTAGGTCGCATGTACCTTACAAAAAAGTTCCTAACAGCAAGTAGGCACCAATGGGATTTTGAAACAATGGCATTTGCTGTCAAGAGGTGAAAATTTCTAAGAGTGGGACTTATTGGAGCTGTAGGTTTGAATAGTTTGCAAGGTCAAAGGCAAAAACAGAAATTAGCCATTGTTGAGAACGTGGACTGAAAATCTCACTGGTCACCACTAAGGTGCCCTTTTCAATCAGAGAGGGGCTGACCAGCATCTATTGGACCCAGGCTTCTTCTGGTCTTCAGTGTTTATCCACAGCCTCCTGCTAGGAACACAAAAGCCTCAGTTTAGTACATGTACTTCCTATGAGAAATCCAGTGCATGGCTGATTCCCTTCTTTCCAGGATTTCACATTTGTCTGTTGAGAAACAAATATAAGTACAAAATCAAAGCATGCATATAATGTGTCTCATTTCTTTCTGAGGTGTGTATGTTTTCTTTTTGAAGAGAAATATTCATTGCTCAATGTATTTTTCCTCCTAAAATGAAAAATTTCCCCACCTCAATTATTGATTTGTGCCTTTGGGATAAATAAAAGAAGAGTAAGACTCACCTGAAATTGAATAGTTGGAGATATTTAAATTTTATAAATTTTCGTTCCCAATGTCTCACTATGAATGTCATTAGAAGCATACAAAATTTTATATGATACGTATAATATTCCACATGCCGTTTTGTAATCTAGTTGTTTCTTTTAACTTGGTTATCATCTATGTTGATAAATATGCATCTATGTCAATCATTTTAAAAGACTGCATAGAAATCCATTTGATAGATATAGCACATTTATTTAGCCAATGCCCTGTTGATGGACATTAAGATTGTTTCTGGGGTTTCAATATTACAAAAAACAATAGAATAAACATTCTCATACATACATCTTTGTGAACTTTAAGGACAAGTTGTTTCCTTGAGGTGTAATCCTAGAAATTAAATTGTATGTGTAAACTATAATTAAAAATTCAACAAAAATTGCTGCCCTGCAACTAATTTCTGCTCATGCCATCTGCATGTGAGAGTCTCTGATTCCATTTAACACCACTAACACTACTAGGTAGCGTAAATCTTCTTAATCTTTATCAACCTGAAAGATGCAAAGAAATGGTTCATTGTGGATTTTGTTTGAATTTCTTTGATTAAGAATGAGGTTGAACATTTTCCCTTTATCGGTCATTTCTATTCCTACCTTGAGGAATTCTTACCTATTCATATCTCGTTTCCTGATTTTCTGCTAGGCTTTTTGCCTTTCTCTTATTGCTTACAATAGCTCTCTCTGAATTCTAGAAAAATGTGATTCTTATGCAGCATCTGGACAGGATCTTGTTAAAAAAAAATACTGGAGAAGAAAACAACTTTAAAATGAAAGAAGCATTTACTACCGTGTAACCCAAGGTGCCCGTCTAACCTCTCCATCCCTCAGTCTCCTCTTGTATAAAACTAGAAAGGAGCAGTCACTCATTTCTCGGATTTCATCATTTGTAGTAAAGCCGATACTTATTAAAGTGAAGCATTTTACCCACAGAGCTTCCACAGTGAACACTTTAGTGTCCTCTATTGTTTTAACTACCCTCTATTCACACAGTGTTGGAGGAAGAGATTTCCACCCTAGGGATATGGGGATGGCCAAACACACGACCCCCAACACTGGAGAAATGAGATTGACAGCAGTTTTTTAGCCACATATACTCAGCAGCCTGGGGGAGGAGCCTGCTGGGCCCCCCACAAAGCCCCAAAAGGGTTGCCCTTGGGAATAGAGCGAGTAACCAGGGGCTGTGAGAGGCAGTACTAAGAGGGTGAGGGACCCTTGGTTCCTGCAGGAAGATGTAATTGGCTTGTTTGAATAATTCCAGGGGCTGACAAGAAACTGAAAGCCTTTACTCAGGGATAGATAGGAACTCTGCCTGGCCGCTGTGATAGGGAGAGCTGCTTGGCTGGGGGACTTTAATCCCCAGGAGCACAATGGGAAGAGGAACTTGTGGTTAGGCCACTGGAGGCCACCCTGATTTTCCCCACATGTCAAGGCAGCATACAATATTGAGGTCCAATGTTAGGTCCTATACCACAACTGTCTCTAAGATGGGAGTCCCCAAACTCAGTGGCCTTTTCTCAGTCCTCATTGCCCTTGCTTGAGTTCATTCTGTCCACTCTAAAAAGTCTTCCCCTCCAGCAGCCTCCGGACCACAGCGCTGTCCAGATCAGCAGCATAGCCTGAATGAGATGCTCCTCAAGTCAGACATAGTTTTGATCTCACCTCTGTCACCAGTTGTATGGCCTCAGGCAAGATCATTATTCTTCAACCTCAGTGTTTATCAAAAAAAGATAGTACCTACTCCACTGAATAACATAGGAAAAGTTTCTGGCATAGTGCCTGGCTCATACTGGGCATTTAGATCTTAATTCTTTAGCATCTTTTACTTGTTCATCTTCCTATTCCTGCTGTCTAAGTGTGAGTGTTAACCAAGGTTTGTTACATATCTTCCAACCCTCTTTTTCTATTCCTCAGCCTTTAAGACATAGCCACATTTTTATGGCTTCCATTTGTACATTAAGGCAAATGGCCCCCAAGTTGCATTGCTTGCACTAGTCACTCTCTGGTTCTCTGGTCCCACCTTTCTAACTATTTCCTAGAGAGTTCCCCTACAGTGTCTTTTTTTTTTTTTTCTTAGCATGTTTAAAAAGTTTCTCCTCAAACCAGTATCTTCCATGATACTTCTTGTTTTTCTGGCCAACTTCCTCATTAGTGTCCCTTTCATTTTGGCTTAATACAGACACACAATAACTCAGCTGTCAAGGGCTGCTGTTTCTTCTGTCACAGGACGGCTTGCCTCCATCCTTTCTACTTCATTCCCAGAAATCAGTGGTTTTAGAGTCAGAAAGTTGCACTAGGCTCTGAGTTTTTTTCCTTCTCTGCAAACTTCAGTCTTGTCTCCTAGTCCAGCCTGTGTCCGCTGCTTAATAAATCTTTGAGAGATGCATCTCTGGTCATGTTTCCTCTACTCTAAAGCTCCTTGGTGGCCATAAAATGATGCCAGTTTTTCAGCCTGGCATGCAGGATCCCTAACAATCTAGTCACTCACTTCCTAACATCAATGTCTCCAGCATTGCTACATACCATCAACTTGATCTTTTTTTTTTAAGTCCCCAGTACATGGCCCCAAAATGCCTTTGTAATTTTAATTAAAAAATCTATGTTTTATCTGTGTTTTCCCTCTGCCTAGGATAGCCACCTTCCCATCCTCAATGTTTTGAAATCTTGTGTTCAGAATTCAAATCCTGGCTGTGTTGGTTATTAGCTATGTAACTTTGAAAAATCATTTAACCTCTGTGAACCTTGGGTTCCTCATTTGTTAATGGGGATAATATTATCCTGTTGCATTTATGAAAACAACTAACATGACACTTCTGTCACAGATGTGGAATCGTTACTGCTGTTGCTCCCATCACCTCAGCCAAAAGTGAGCTTTGCTTCCTCTGAATACCTAGTTTGTTGTACGTAAGGCACTTGTTTTATGTGCCTTGTGCTGTGTTATATTTCAAATGGTTATATCTTTACTAACTACACTAAAAGTTCCTTGAAGTTGGGCATCACATATTGCATGTCTTCATTCATCAAAGACTTTTTGGGTATTTTGTATGTGTCCTATGGTATGCTAGGGGCTGGAGATATAAAAATAACAAAGATTTAGTCCCTGCTGTTGAAAAGTTTGCACACCATCTAATTATCGAATGCTACCTAGACTTAGTTGAGATAAGCCCATCGAGAGCCCAGAGTAGAGGCTGCGACTCACCTCAGAGTTCTGGGTGGTGTCCTGAGGAAGTGACATCTCAGCTGAGACAGGAAGAGCGGTAGGCATCAGCCAGGTGCAGGTGGGGTGGTGCAGTGCTGCAGGACAAGGGAGGGAGAGTGAGCGTTCAGTGCAGAAAGAAGCATGTTTATGTATGAGGAGGGGAAGCAGAACAAAATATTCTGGGAACTGCAGAACAAAATAGCTGTGATCTCAGTTTTGAAGGAGAACTAGCAGGAGATAAAACTTGGAAGGTAAGCCGAGGCTGGATCACCAAGGGTTTTTCAATTCTTTTTGCCATTAATACTGCCCAGTACAGTGCCTGCATCTGGTAGGTTCAATAAATGTGTTTCTAAAGAGTGGATGCACATGATTTAATCTCAGTGTTTACAGTCAATGACATCCTGTCTGGCAACAGAGCAGAGTCTCAAAGTTGCTGAAATCCTTTATTGTATTTCTTAGAAATGGTGAAGGAGAACCGTATATCTGACCCAGGCCACATTTATAAACAAACTGTCAAATGACAAAACTAAAATGGTTTAGTAACGAGTTTGATGTCCTTTGTTCAAGGGAAAACAATCTATGGGATTGGAGGCGTCCAGGGCAGAGCAGTGGAGTAGCCTTCCTGAGGGATTTCGGGCAAGAGTGAGTTTGATGGAGCATTAGAAACAGCTGCACAGAAACAGGGCATGATTGTGAGATGAGCAAGTCCTGTTTCCTAGGGCAAGGTGAGTGCTCTAGAGCTGAGTTGGAGGACTGTGATGGGTGTGTGTTAGGTTCCCCTGACAGGTATTTCCCACAAGTGCGGGCTGACTTAGGTTTAGATTTGTGACATGAGCTGGGGCCGCTGGGCCGGCTTCCATCTTGTGGGTTCTGATCTATGAATTAGCTTTATCAAAAGACAAACAAATAAACAAACAACCCTTCCGCTCTTACCCACTTTCTACCCACGTCCATATCTTTTACTCAATAATGCCTGCGATTTCCTAAAATAAAACCAAAGCAGATGTCCTCTCTCCTCCATCAGATGATACACTTTTGTCCTTCCATTCCCTCAGTACTTTGTCACCCAGCTAGACTTAACCTCTCTCCAGCCCTCCTCTCCCCCTCTCTCTCTTCCTCTCTTTACTTCCACAAAAGGCTAGAGAAACTGGATTGGCAGAAACTGAGCCCCCCTCAGGTGAGCACAGGTTAATAATGATTGTCCAAACACATATGAGGAGTGAGTGAACCATTCTGCGCAAGAACCAGAGGCTGCTGCTGGGAATCTGGAAGCCCCGTGTGTGGTGAGTTGGATCTACCCCAGCAACTCACCCTTCCATTTTCAGAAGAAATTTTCTCATTCAGGATTCTGTTTCCACTCCCCTCCTTCCATTATTTCTCCCAAACCCTGAATCATAAACTTTGAGAAAGCATTGTGAATAATTTATATCCTTTTATTACTCATTGCCTAACTCCCTTTGGGGGAAATGAAGAGAAACGTTAGTCTTCTGCTGCTTGCTCTCCTGCGGACTGAGACCATGTCAGCTGCAGGCGATAGCAAATATTTATGACCACAGGAGCTGTCATTACGGAACAGTTGATTGACTCGTAGTTTTGATTAGCCAAAATATTTTTTGTTTTTTAAAAATCAGGAACAGTGCTAATGACACTAGAATGGAAATTCAACATTTCACCAACTTCCACTGAAATCTGCCTGTTATCATCTTTCTTTTCACTACTCAATGGTGAGTGCTTTCTTCCCTGCCTATTTAATTGCTCTTCCTGTGGACTCTTTCTCAGAATTTGTAAATGCAGATACAGAGCTATGATGACTCAGAGCGCATAGGGGTAACCCTGCGGCTGGGGATGGAGGAGTTTAGATGTGCTTATGCCCTGTGTGGTTTGGTCTTTCTGAATATTTTCACTCAGCTCCACAGAACCAGGGATTATAGTTAGTACCCGTCTTGGGGCATTGAGGTCATGTGGCACATTGGGTTGGTCCCAAAGCAAGTATTGTCAGAACTTGACTCCATCACCTCTAGCACCATTCCATCCATCCAAATTACTATCCCTACTAGACGTCTTTAGTCTAGCCGATCTAGACTAACTGGCCTACCTGAACTCACACTGCCTCCCTTCTACCCAAATCTTTATTTTATTTTTCAGAGCATAAATATGATCTTATTAACTACTACCATTGCACTCTGCTTAAAAACCCCAAAAATGGCTTCCCATTGCTCAAAATTGTTGAAGTGGCCCACAAGGCCTTGCATGGCCACCATTAACACTCCTCTTCCTCACTTTGTCCTTTTGTGGATTCTTCACTGCTACCAGGCTGAACTCTGTTCAGTCCCTGTATTCACTGTGCTCAGTCTCACCAAAGGGCCTTTGCTTGTCTGGTATCTAGAGCCTGTAAATCAGCTCAAGTGTTATTTCTTCTGAGGTTTTTTGTTTTGTTTTGTTTTTTGTTTTTTGCTTCTGTTATATCCACTTAGCCGGACTCCTTCTTTGTTATAGGTCCAGACACCTCTCCTTAGACAGCTTTCAGAGGGTCAGTTTTGCATTGGTGATGTCTTTTGATTACTATCTGTCTCCCCCAGATTCCTTGAGGGCAGGGTCCCTCTTTGTTTTGACCCACCTTTGTATCTCTGGCACCTAGCACAGTGCTTGACTCTTACGAGACACTCAGTAAACAGGTATTGCGTGATTGGATGAATAAATGAGATTGAGTATACGTTTGTTCAGAAAATGGGCCTTAGCTTGTCTTCCGGGGATTTATCTAGTTAACAAGAAAACCCAATGAATCTCTGTTGGAACAGCCAAGAGTGAAAATGTATTCAGCTGTAGGAAGGCTAGAAGCAGACTGTAGCAGACGACTAAATCCATTTCATTCTGTTTAAAACGAAGGGACACCACTGATGATAACGGTTTTGGGTGGACGGAGAAACAGTCTCCCTGGGGCTGTTGGAAGTTTGTATCACCCTGCTGTAGGGGTCACAGCTGTGGAGCGTATATTTTTCTCTCCTGTTTCTTTGTTTTTTGAGGGACTTGTCATGCATTTCCTATTAGAACAAAGTTGTAGATACTCATTAGCAAGTTGTGTACAAATGAGCTTCCCTTGTTTTGCTGATCCATCCCAGTTAGCTCCCCTGTTTGTCTTTATCCTCCCTGCCTCGGAAACATGAAATATCTCACTTGGGAGGAGGGATGCAATTCTTGGGCAGATAGTATTTTTTTTTTCTGAACATTACTTCTTGTCTGTAAAGGAGAGAAGTAAACTCTTTCAATGGGGAAAAAGCAAAGAGCATATTATGAGTCTGTAGGCCAAGTAGAGAGGCAAGAGAGGAGAATTGCTAGGCATTGAAATAGTAGCTTTCCTGGTCTCGGGTCAGAACATCTGTCTGTGTCTCGGGGCAGATTTGGTTTAAGACCAAAACAAATAGCTCCCCTCCTGTGGTTCTGACCCCCTATGGCGAAGAAAAGGAACTAAGCTCGTCCAACTGTAACTGCTGGGGAAGTCATTGTTCTCTTCAACCTTCTGGGAGCCCTAAATAATTAGCTGTGCAAAGAGCTAGTTGGAATCAGAATTCCCCTCCAGGGTTTTCTGTGTCCAGCCAAAGAAAGCGAGCTGAGCTGAGAGACAAATAAAACCAGCGACAGAGGGCGGGTGCCAATTCTCCGTTCTGTCCCTGCATTTCAGTTCTGGTCCCCTAGATCTGTGTCCTCAGCTTCCTTGTCTCTCATGATCCCCAGGGCCCCTCATCATGTGTAGCCCAAGAGAGTTTTCTCTTAATTAGAGAAGCCAGTGGGCCTTTCTCAGGTAGAAGGCTGGCACTGTGTTTTAAGGACTCATGAGGGCTCTGGAGGAGCAGGCTGGCCTGTGGAGAGATAGCTCACTTGCTCCCAGATTTTCTGATGTTTTCAAAAAGGAGCCAGAAATCTGCACTTTAGTGTGAAGTCACCTAATTTAAAAATGTTTGCTTTATGTTTTGTTTATAAACAATGTGCAGGTCAAAACACACACACACACACACACACACACACACACACACACACCCCAACAAGCTTCATGAAGGTGAAGGCTGTATCTATCCTGCTCGCTTTGGTGCTCCAGGACCTACCACAGTGCTCAGTGTCTCTTGACTAACATGCGTAGGAGACTCACACTTGCCGAGAGTCCCTTGATACTAACTACAGTGCTAAAATATAATAATAATAATGGTATCAACTACTTTTTATTGAGCACATATTAAATGCTTTCCATAAAGTTCAATCTGTACCCTGACCTTAGAAGCTGCACATTTTTATTACTGTCATTTTACAAGTAGAGACAGACACTCTGAACCTTAAAAGGTGACCCCAAGCTCAGCTAAATGAGCCGATTCTGATTCAGGATGCCCGGCCTCCAGAGGCAGTGTTTGCAACCCTAATGCTACAATGCTTCAAGCTGTGCTCTGTGAGCAATAGCCAGAGGGAGCCAGGATGAGCCCTCAAAGGGTTAGCCCTTCCAAACAGGCGACACCACGCCTAGTGTCTTGACTGTCTCCCAGTTTAGCCTCCAGGGCGGACATCTGAAGGGTGGATATGGTGGGTGGCATCCTTCTTTTATTCCTGCACAGCATTTTTGCTCCCCTCTAGCTGTAAGCTGTGGAAGGATTCCTCGTTTCCCATCACTGCCTCTTCGTGGGGAATTACTCTGCAGGGGACTTTGATAAGTCGTGGCTGTCATGGTATCATACTGCACGCTTCAGTGGTACAGAACAGTCTATATTCAGGCCTTTTTCTAGGACTCAGGGGCCCTCAGAACTGAGGTCTACAGAGTCATTGTTTGGCCTCCTTAACTAAAAGCCAGAGTGGTGACTCACCATCAGTTTAGAATACAATTAAACCCACCCATGGTTCCTATAAGCAGAACACTGTGTTATAGCCTGCTGGTCACAAAACACATTTTTCTTGTGGTGCAAATACTTTATTATGGGTATTGAAGTGTTAAAGCATTAGTTTACGAGAGACACAAAAGCCTGACTAATTTTGCAGAGTGGGGTAGCTCTCCACAACAGCTACCACTTGATGGACTTACGTTAATGGTTTCAGCTACTGGGGGATCCTTTTAATCAGAAGAAACGGCAACGGGAATGAAGAATACAGGAAAACCTAATTACATGCTCACGTCCTGCTTTCTCCATGGGCTCTTTCTCAATGTTCCTTTTGATATTTTTCAGGCTATCATCCTGGTTTGAAACCCTCTTACCCTTTAGTAAATTATTCTCTAACACAGGAGGGATTTGCAAACTGGACTATGGGTTTTGAGAAGTGGAGAGGACCTTTTTAAGGAAATCTGTAGGAGTCGTTGTCCTAGCTCCACTGGCTGAGCCATCATTCAAAGGTTTTGCACTCTTGGCCTCTGTTGGTCTTTGCCAAAACCTTGTGAGCTGGGCATGCTTACCCTCAATTTTACAAATGAGAAAACAGGCTCAGGGAAGCAAAGTGACTTCCCGAAGGCACACAGTAGCAACGCTTGCCTATTGTTTCCAGCACATTTGTACATCACAATGTTTGGCGAAGCTTTTAAACAATACACTTTCTTGGGTCACAAGCTTGTGGCCTGATGTCTCAAACAGGGTGTGCCCTGAGAATTTGTATGTTTTAAAAGATCCCCAGTTCACTGTGATGTATGGTTAAGACTTTGAAAGAAATTGCCATGCATCACACCACATCTTTTGAAATAAATCAAAGTGCAGATTCTGTTTAGAGATTTCAATGGCTGTTTTTTGTTTGTTTTCTTTTTCAACACAACCATCTCCACTTCTGCCTTGGGGGCTACAGGAAAGGCTTCTCAGGGGAGGTAACATTTTTGCGAGGTCTAATGTGTGAATGAGAAGGGGAAGGGGAAAGGGCATGGAAACAAAGTGATCCACAGGTTGAAGTCACAGAGCTGCCACTGGATTGAAGTGCAGAGGGGGATGTTACAAGGTCAACACGCCTGGACAGATGGTGACAGATGTACCATATATGTTATCAGCTGAGTCCAAGTGGAGACTGTCTTGGGAGGTCCCACTGGCAATGCAGCAGAATTGGCTTCAGCTGTGGCGCACAGACTGCTCATCTCATCGGCCAGTTTTCTTGGCAGTCTGCTTCAGGGCATCCTTAGCTGCCTGCTTCTGCCTGACCACTTGCTGGAACATGATCAGGCAAGGTGCTGACAGCTCAGATAGGGTTCCTGTCTGCAAACGCCTTAAACTCAATTGCGATAGTATCAGAAATGACAGCGACGGAAAATAACTTGACACAACACAGTAGGTGCTGAAGCAGAGGTTTGAGGTGAAATTAGGAACTCTTTAGCTATATTGAGGAGTAGGCTACAACCAGAAGTTTTTCCCCTTGGAATGCTTCTGCAAAAGGATGTGGATTCTTGACAAAGGAGGTTCGTTCACTTTCTGTGGAAAAGTAAGTGCATTTGGTAGTTCAGACCCAATGACTCGTCTTTCCCCACCACTTCCAGGCTACCAAATAAGTATGTCCAAAGAGTTCCTTCTGGAATAATACTGTGTTGGGGAGTGGGAAGTTTCCCCCTCTACCCTTCTTGAGTTCTTGTGGACAGACTAATAATAAAATAGACACTAGACAAATGAACAGGAGAAAGAGAAACATTTTAATTCACGCGTGTGGAAATCTCATAGAAGTGAGACTTAAGAAGTGGCCAAAGCAAGTAGCTTTTATATTTTTTAGACAGAGAAAGAATAAATTTGTGAGGAATTGACAGGAGAAAGAAACTTGGGTTTTGGGTGTTCAATTAGTGAGAAATCTGAACAGATACTGGGCTTGGAGTAGTAAATTAAAGAAGTAACCCAGAAAGATTTGTTTCCATCAGCTTCTCAAATTCCCTATCACTGGATTAAGAATGCCCGTCTACCTCCAGATGCAGGGAGTGCACCTTTCACAGCAGAGATTTAATTTCTGCTTTTGTTGCAGGAAAACGGATGTGGGGTGGGAGGAGGGCCGTGTCCCAGGTCTCGGTTGAGCCCCTGGGATGTGCCCCACCAAGTGTGGGTCCTTGGCTTTGCGCAGGAAAGAATTCAAATGCGAGCCATGGTTGAGTAAACATACATTTATTTAGAGAGATACATAGTGCATAGAGTGTAAGGCAAGAGAAAGGCAAGGAAAGAGGTGTAGGAATTGGTTGCTCAGGTTAAAGTAAAAGTAGGTACACACTCCATAGACAGAGTGCCAGCCGTCTCCAAAGAGGAGGGAGCGATAAAGGGTGCTAGGTGTGGTGTTGTCAATCTTTATGGGCTCAGTAGCTTCACACACCTACAGGTGGGACCATTCCAACTGCCCTAGGGAAGAGGCTGGGATTCCCAGGAAATGGGCCATCGCCCATTCTTTGGCCTTTTGCGGTTAGCCTTGGGGCTGTCATGGTGCCCGCGGGCATGTTATTGATCACGCTGTTATAATGAGCATATAATGAAGCTCAAGGTCTGTTAGAAGTCAAACCTCTTAATCCTCAAGGCCAACTGGGAGTTGAATCTTACACCATTTTGGTGAATCTTCCACCATTTTGGTGTTAAAATGCTGTCATTCCTTGAGTGGCTGTGCCCTGCCCCCTTCCCTCCTGTCTCACTTTCTGGAAGACAGAAAGGAGGGTCAGAGTGTCCCTGTTGTCTTGGATGTTTCTTAAGTAACTTTAATCCAAAATAATCAATATGCCATTGAGGCACATTCTGGGGAGGCCTGCTGTGGGCCCCAATGATTGATTAGATGCTCCAGTGTTAACTGAAGTGGGGAGTGCGAAGAGTTCTTTTATGATGGTAAATATGGTGGGCAGGCCCCATGGTCAGGAGCGCTTGTGACCAGGTTTTGAATTCTCTGTTAATTGCCTCAAGATAGATGAATCACTTACATGTTGCTCCTAGGATGTGACTGATGGATACTAAACTCATCAACATAACCCCAAATGGCCGTTTTAAGGGCTATTACTGTTCAGTTTGTAGCATACTGAGTGAATTGCCTTTAGTTCCATTTACATGTTAAAACCTGTTCGTAGCTAAAGAGAAAAACACAAATTTTATTCTGGAACCATTGCAGTGGGGGAAAAGAAACCTCAGTGTAGAACTGGGTTCAATTCCAAATGAAATATGGACAAGTGGGGATTTATAGCCAAGAGGCAGAATGGAGGGTCAGTGGATGGGAACTTTTTAAGGGGAAATGGTGATTCTTACCAAACTGACCTAAGGATTCTTGCTGAAGGCAGATCAGGGTGATCAGATACCAAGTGTGGGGGATGGGGAATTTGATGAGCTATTGAGGGTGAGGGTGGTTAGATAATAAAGAGTGGCTTTATTTTTGTTTGTTTGCTAAACCCATTTAAAAAGATTCTTGCTACAGCTGGGCCATGCAGACCTGAGAAGTTTAAGACCAAGAGGGATTAGAGGAGACTGAAGGAAAGTTGAGTCAAGGAGAGAAGCTTTGTCAAACAAAAGCTTAGTCTTCATTTCTTCCAAAGATATTTTTCTGGATAAGAACTGTTTTAAACAAACAATCAAGGGGGGCGGGGAGGAAGGAGGAGTTTCAGTTTGGGAGGATGAAAAAGTTCTGGAGATGGATGGTGCTGATGGTTGCACAGTAATGTGAATGTACTTAATGCCACTGAACTGTACATTTAAAAGGGTTAAAATGGTACATTCTATGTTATGTATATATTAGCACAGTGAAAAAAAGCAATCAGTGCATAAAAAAATAGAGAGGCAACAGAATCAGAAGCTGGTAACAGCTCTTGTCCCAGGTTTTGCTTTGTGGCAGGTATTGTGCTAACTAAGCACTTTACAGTGATGAGCTCCCCTTCATAGAAGAGGACTTGAGGATTCGAGAGGGTTAACGCATTGCCGAGGTTTGCGCAGCAAGTCAGTGGCCGTCTCATGGCAGAGCTCTCTCTGTCTTGGCTCATGCTCAGGCTAAACCACTTTCTGGGACAGTCCTTTCAGTCTGAGGCTCCCCCAACTACCAATAAACTGCAGCAAACTACTGACGTGAGTCCAAATGACAAAAAATTCACCTTATCAAATGACAGCAACTCTGATATATGTGCTAATCTTGCTTTTAATAGCAAACTCTGACTTCTTGCTTGCCTAGTCACACAGAAGGATACTGTTATACTTATTGGAAAGATGGTTAGCTGGACATTGCCCTTCTCTTTGATGTAGGACTGTGATAACGCCACCTTTCACTTAGTCTGTGAGTTCCTCAGGGGCAGAGACAGTATCTTCCCATTCATCTTCCTACTTGACTCATAATAGGCTCTCAATAAAATTTTTGTCACGGTGAACTACCAGTGATGTTGAAGGCGTAAGTGTAAGTTTTTTTTTGTTTGTTTGTTTATTTTTTTAATAATTAAAGGTTATATATAGTTGTCTGATAGGTGAATTTATCTCCTGAAACCTAAGTACAATAGAGAAGATTCTCAACCAGGAGTGATTTTTGCCCCCAGGAAACATTTGGCAATGTCTGGAGACTTAATTCGTTGTGATAACTAAGAGGGGGTTACTTCCATCTAGTTGGTAGAGACCAGGGACGCTGGTAAGATCTGAAGGGTAGCATGTTCTGTCAAAATATGCCTTTCTCGAATAAGGATTATTTCCATCTGATTATTTTGCAAAACTGCGAACACAGGAGAAGTTCTGAAAACAGTAGAATTTACCCTTTTGTAAATGGAATTTATGTTAGAAAGGAGCCTGTACGTTTGTTCACTGACCTTCTCTCCTCTTACCTTCTCATGATTGCTTTCCCCCTTTGAAGTCCTAAGACGCCTTTTCCTTCTTTAGCTCCAGAGAGTATACAGTCAGCCCTCAGCACCCTCCGGTTCTGCATCCATCATTATGGGGGGCCAACTGTGAGGGGCTTGAGCTTTGAATATGGTATCTGCAGGGGTCCTGGAACCAACCCCCAACAGACACTTGGGGATGAATGTATAAACCTGGATCATCTGGTCTTTTGAGTCTCATATATCTGTGGGCCTCCTGTAGGTATATTTGTATTTAAAATAGTTTTTTTTTCTCCTGTTAATCTGTTTTTATGTCAATTTAATTCTTAGACCAGCTACAGAACCTAGAAGGATAAAAGGGAAATTTTTTTCCTCTATGGAGCCCCCAGAACAAAAAATTATCTGGCTTTAAATGTCAGTGATACTGAAGTTGAGAAACTTGACTTTAGGGGTTTTAGTCTCTCATTCATTCATTTCACAGGTATTTATTATCTGACTCCACCCTCTGATCCAAAGGTGAGCAAGCCTGTTTGTCTGAGGTCACCCAGCTAGGTGGTAGAGATCTAGGACTTACACCAGTGTCTCAGGGAGAGTTCTTCACAGGCATGAAGGTGGCCTCTTACATCCTGTTACTGATTCAAATGCCATCTTTGTGGTCACGGTGAACAAGTCCTGCCGAGACCGACAGGACTCTGAGCCTGTGCCCGGTGCCTGGAGCTGATGGAAAGGGCAGTGATCTAAGACGGCTTGCTCAGGCTGCTGAAAGCCCCGGGGCTCAGACTAGCTGATTCTGCGGAGGCAGGGACCATTTCCCGGGCTTCCTGTGGATACAACACTCCATTGCTGGGCCAGTCTCTCTTCACTGAACTGGAACACTCTCTCGCCACCCTGTTTTCACAGCACCCCTAGAAGCCACATTACGGACTTTGTTGAAAGAATTATCATGTTCACACAGCTCTGTGTTTGCAGTAGACTTAGGACGCTTTTCAGATTTGAGCACTAGCGGTCTTTAATGTGATCTGCTTTTCAACACACATTGCATGCTGTCCCCCTCCCTTTGCTCTCCGCGGTCTGGGTCTGACTCCTTGCTGCCCTCTGATTATGGTCAGTCTCCGTGTGCGGAGAACCTGCAGCTCGGAGTTACAGCTGCTGTCTAAATCTCAAGATGGTTGTGTTGCTGGATTTTAAACAGGTGAGTACAGTTAAATGCAAATGCCCCTTTAGCTGAGGCTCATAAACTGGGCTACTCAATATTATGGTCCCAAACATTAGTTCAATGCTCATGGCTTACATAAATGACTCTCCTTCGGGGTTAGGTTAAGGGAAAATCAATAACAAGCAGCTGGAAATGCAGAAGGAAACTGTGTACTTACACTCTGTCATAATGCATCCTTGCTCCCGCCCGACACCACCTCACACTTATTTTTTTTCCAGCTCACTTTTTTTTTTTCTTTTGTCACATTTAGGGCTTCACAGTGATTTGAAAAGCCACCCTGGCTCCTCCATCCATTAAATGGAAAATGCATATGAACAAATAGAAGAATTGCACCATATAATACAGCTGAAATACAATGTTATCATCATCCCACCCTGAGCATTTCTCAGGATGCTTTATGTCCCCGCAGTTAATCGTTTGCTATTGTTGGTGTACCGACACAATGCTATTAAGCAGCACAGAATTCTCAGGTTTACTGTTTAGATTGTCTTCATGTAGGCTAGCCAGAATTTAGATATTTGTAAACGGGATTTGAACAGTGGCCTTTCTTCACAATATAAAATTCAGATTAGCGTAACCGGTCATGGCCCAACTCTTGTTTATTAATTAAAGCTTTATAATATGGCACCATTTTTGGAAGCTGTGGCTTATGCAAAGGGGAATACTAATTACATTCTGCATTTTCTGTAATAATGGGGCAGCGTTTCGGACAATGCAGTTTATCCAGACAATGCATACAGCTCCTAATGCAGTTTATTAACAAGGAAGCTCTGCATGTTTAATGGGAGACTGATACAGCCGTGAAAGGGTGGCATAAATAATATTCCTGGCCAGGCTGCGGCAGTGGCAATATGTTGCAAGCTGTTAATCTCAAGAGGTCTCCAAATACCTTTTATGTGCGCCTGCTAGATATCTGTTGACCATTTCTTGATACAAACGAAGCCAAGTGACCCGAGAAAATCTATTTAGTAATTTTGTTTTCCTATTCTCTTAACATTTGCAGAAGCTTTAAAAACAATAGGTCTTTACATCTGTATGGATTTTTAGTTTCTTTCCCAAGAATGGTCATTTTTGTAATTACCATCATGGATTTCTTATACTGGCCATGGTGAGAATCAGAATAGGCTACTGTTTTTTTCCATTAAATTTTTTTTATTGAGATATAATTCCTATACCATAATATTAACCATAATATGAATTCACTACGTTTGGTATATTCACCAAATTGTGCAACCATCACCGCTTTGTATTCCATAACATTTTCATCCCCTGACGAAGAAATTATGTATCCATTAGCAGTCACCACCCATCCCCTACTCCTTCTAGCTCCTAGAAACTCATGTTTTTTGCTCCCCCCCTTTTTTTTTCACTTCTCCAACAGATTTATTATTATTTTTTAAAGGAGTGAATTTTGAGGAGAGAAAACGAGGCAGAGAGGTATGGAATGGAAAGCAAATCCAAATGTAAGCTGTTGTGCTAACTGTTTTGTAGCCACAACAAATTAGTACTGAGAATACTGTAAAACAACACAGTGAAGGTTCAAAGATGGAAGCGTCCTCTTAGGCAAGGCTAACGATTTCAGTCGCTGATATTTGGAATTTAGGCTGCAATCTTTGTGTTTGGATGGATCACTGAGTGTGTGGCATTGTCCATTCTTCTAACAGATTTGAAAAAAAATGGCCTTTTGGTTCAGGTAGAAATAGATGAAGTGTTCGATTTTATGTGTTATGTAACAACCAAAGTTCTTCCCCAGGGTACTGTGCTAGGTGGGGTTTATTTCTTGTCAAACTCAAGCTTTAGTATGGGCTGCAATGTCCTTTTCTGTGTTATGTTCCTCCAACACCTGAGCAGCACACTCCATCTGTTTCCTCCTTCAGCACGTTGACATTTTTGATTGTAGCCTTTCAGTGGTACAAGGTTACAGAGGAACAGGAGCTGGCTGTCCGCAATGGTCTGGTCACGGGGCTGGTGAAGCTCAGACCCAGCAGGGAGCTGTCATTGCTACTGCATCTCTCTCTCTTTTTCTTTTCTTGGAGGGGGCAGGAGGGTATAAACTTTATTGACAGACATGTGTGTGAACACGTGTGTTACAGCACATGACACACCCGTGGGACTCTCGTGATCCAAGGAAGAAAAAGAGCAACGTGAGGAGGCGCCAGGGATCAAGGGTCTGCTCTCTCCTCTGTGGCTTCCTCAGCCTTTCCCAGGCTTCTGTCCCTGTGGATTTGCCTCTTCTGGACATTCATATACATCCGCCTGACAATATGTGGTCTTTTGTGATTGGCTTCTTTGACGTAGCATGTTTTCAAGGTTCACTCATGTTGTAGCTTGTAACGGTACTTCATTTCTTTTTCATACTGAGTAATGTCCCATTTATGAATATACTATGTTTTGTTCACTTTTTCATAAGTAGATGGACATTTAGGTTGTTTCCACTTTTTGTCTATTGTGAATAATGCTGCTATAAACCTTTGTATACAGATTTTTGTGTACACTCACATATATTTTCCCCTTCTGAAGTTGAATTGCTAAGTCCTATGGTGACCCTATGTTTAACCTTTGGGGCATTGTCAGACTGTTTTCCAAAGCAGCATTTTCCTTCCCATCAACACTATATGAAGTTTCAGATTTCTCCACGTCCTAGTAACACTTGTTATTATCTTTCTTTTTAATTATCACCATCCTAATGGATGTGAAGTGATGTCTCGTTGTAGATTTGATTAGCATTTCCCTGTTGACTAATGATGTTGAACATCTTTTCATGTGCTTACTGGTCATTTGTATATCTTCTCCATGGACTACCACTTTTTTTCACCCCGAACTTTTAAATGAGAAACAAAGGTGCTGAGAGGAAATCAGAATTTACCAGGGTCACTGCACAAGGTAATAGCCCATCAGTACAGAATTTAAGTGTTCTAATTCAGTGATGCAAAAGCTTAGAGGTTCAGCACCCAATAATGAAATAAACTATAAGCTATTTGCATTTAGTTAAGACTCTTTTATTTGCAAGTGACAGAAACTCAGCTCTACCTGTCTCTCAGGGATTTTGGCTTACCTATCTGAAAAGTGAAGAGCTGTTTTGCCTTCAGGAATGGCTGGATTAAGCTGCTCAAAGATAGCATCAGAAATCTGTTTCTCTCATCTTTTGGGTTGGTCGCTTCTATCAGGTTGGTGTCATGCACAGGCAAGGTCTCTTTTTGTGGTGGTTAGATGGCTACCAGAAGTTCAAAGTTTGTATCTTACCAGCTCAGCATGCCAGAAGGATTTTCTTTTTTAACTTCTCTTTCCCAGTAGTTCCAGTCCAAATTTCAGGATTGCATGGCATTGGAATGACTTGAGTTCATGAATGGCTCCCTGTATCATTCATCAAATGAAATACACTGGTTGGTCCCTTGCCCACTCTTGGTGGTGGGATGTGAAGTTAACTCCGTCCACACAGTCTGGCCCGAGAGTTGGAGAAGAGGTGGTTCCCCAGAGGAGAGTCAGGGTGCTGACTCCAGCATAATGAGGAATGCATGCTGGGTGAGCAAAACTCATAGATGTCTACTGTGCTCCTCAGCCTTTTGCTTGCACCTTAATCTGTCATTTACTGGTTTCTTATTGTCTGTCTACGGGTTTGGCTTAAAAGGCAGAGTCTCTGAAAAGTAACTTTTGGTCTCTTACAAGTGAAGGATTAACCAATCAATCCACATTTATTTTCTCCAGTATTGAGGGATCATTTGTTTTAATAAATGCTAATAAGGTTGGTTGCAGTTGAAGGTAATTGGCTTTTCGTCGTAATTTTTGGTGCTGGTCTTTTTGTGTCTGAGGTGTTCTAAACGGCTTTGGTTCGATGTTTGAGAAATGAAATAGCCCCTTGAACATAAATATAAACAAAATAGCTATTTATTTATTTACTTAAACTAGTAATTCCTGTGATGTCATTTACCCTTTATATATTTCAGTATGTTTTATAAGGCATAACAAAAGCAGTTTCATCACATAGTAAATCTTATTCAGGATTAAAATGTAATAGGTAAGGTAAATATGGCATAGCCATTAAAGTAGAAGTATTTTTTCTTTTTCACCTTTTCCTAAACCCTTCAACTTTAGACAACTCTTACTTTCCCCATTTTAAGTTATCCAACTTCTAAAATATAGAGAAGCTGAGAGGTAGCAGAAGTTATTTATTATGTTTTCTCTTTCATGACCTGTAAAATTGTTTAGATATTAGATAAAATTTATCTTATCCATTTGACAGTACTTTTCACTCACATACCAACTCTGTTTTTCAGACAAGATGCATCTAGAGTGCTGTTAAAAAGGTTTCTAAAGTTGCATTCAGACTCAGCAGAAAAGAATGCTGTGATCAATTAATGATGTCTGTCACAACACCCAGGACGTGAAGGAAACGGCACTTGTATCATATGTTTTCCCTCCATGCTTACATCTTGAAACTAAGTTCCAACACTGAACATTTGCAGGATTGGGACGGTTGCCTTGATGATTCAGATCAACAGATGTCTTCTTCTTTCATTGCCCAGATAAACTGTTTTGCCTTGCCTGTACAGCTGAGTAATTGAATCCTCAAGATTGCCTGAACTATGGAGAGTTGACTTAGACTTACTATTTTGATCCAAACATGCACCAAGTATAAGAATAAAAAGTGCTAGCCCAGCAAATTTAGGCAAATCGACTGTTTATTCACGCGAAGTATGCATCCAATGCTTTTGGGGGTGTGTAATGCTCTGCTAAGTCCTTAGAGGGTGTGAAGATGGTAGGAGTCAGGGGTTTTAGCTTTAGAGTTGTAGTCTAGGTGTAATTAGAGGAGGAGCTGGAGGGCTTACAAATGGAGCACAAAGTGTATGTATGAAGGCTGAAGGGATAAAACAGTTTGATAATGAGGAATGAAGAGCAGAGTGATCCAGGGAAGATTGTGTGAAGGAAGTATTTTCTTGAGTAAAGTCTTAAACGAAGTGATGGGCAGAGATTGGTGGAGATGACGGGGTAGTTGTGAAAAAGACCAAAAGCTACTGGCTGAAGGATGGTATAACTCAGAGGTCTCACTATATCAGCTCACTGGCAAAACACAAACAAAAAACCAGATGTCTACTGCACTAGAATATAGAAATATAATATAGTGGGAAAATGAATGATATTATGCAAAATTAGAAAATAGTAGAAAATCTGGAGATTTTACATTAAGTGCAGGTTTTCTTATTTTCCTGTAAAAGCTGGAAGATCTCACAATGTTGAGCCTAAATTCCTAGTTGGCAACAAATGACTGGAGGTGTGCAGCAGTCACCACTCTAGACAGTTTGCCACAGTCTTCACCTTTCCCTGATGTCTACTGACACTGAGGTCAAAAGTCAATTGCCATCTAGTATCTACTTGCACTATTGAGACTCTTTATAACTATGTCTCCAGCAAATTTTGTCAAGTTAAAAATAAATTTTGAGAAGTCTCTGTTATAAAAAATAAGGAGCAGGGAGACAGTATTTAATATGCAATCAAGTGTAACGGTGTCTATTTTTCTTATAACTAGATTGCTTTATTCATACATTTACATTACATTCCAGAGCAGTAGGCATTTGGGTTTCTGTTCCTCCTGGGATTAGCAAAAAGTAGCAGGTAGCATTTAGTGAGAAGAGTATAGAGAATGGTTGAGAATTCCCACCTAGCTGGGATAGAAACCATTGTTTTTATATTTTATCTGCAAAGACTTGAGAGATAGGCTTAAATGGAAAACTGAAGAATTTAGTTTTGACCTGTCTGAGGGGTGGGTATTGAGGGTCAGAAGTATTGTTAACAGAAATGTTAATGAGCATTTGAAGAAAGGAGTTAATGTGGACTTGCCAAAAATGAAGTGACCGGAGGAATCTTCCTTTTTTGACAGGGTTATTAGAGTAGAAGATACAGTCAAGTTTGAGAAATAGTGTATTTCGGCAGTGTATATGTATCTCAAGATATTTCTGTGGTCAAGACTGAGAAATATGACACGGTCGATAGCACAGCCATGAATTTTGAGCGGGTAGGAGAATTTTTAAGTTATCTACAGAATTGTAAATGTTTGCCACAAGGTTTAAGCTCTGTTACGGAAAACAAAATTGAGGTTTCCCTGTCTATTTGGTTATAGACACAGTGTGCTCCTTTTTATTACTGTTTCATTAATCAAATAATTTGATCCAGGTTCAATTTATGAAATAAATTTGGGTATTTTAATAACAGGATAAACGCTCCTTGATCTCCTGGATGAGCTTTAGTTCCTGGAGTCACATACTAGGTTATCTTTGCTTTCCTATAATTGGGCTCCTGCCTCATTCACATTTTATATTGATACCGTTTTCTGACCAGACAAACTATACAACAGCATCACAGTAGAGTCACTATCTGCCTCTTTTGCTGTTGGCTGGATTAGTCTTATCGTAATTATTTCTTTGACATAGCTGCCCTGGCTTCTCTATCGCTTTCGTGTTTATCTCAGTTAAAATATATAAAAATGTATTAGCAGTTCGATACACTGGATTCTCTGGAGGGCTGAGCCCTATATTAAATTGTAGTTTCCTAAATATGGGGAGAGAGCAGTGGGACTTGCAACACTTCTGATGCTGAGTTTTTATTATATGGTGAGCTTTCCTTCAGCACTTTAAGGATCCATCTTTCTCAATATGGGTAGAAGTGGGGAAACTGAAAGGGAAATTGTTTTCTGCATTCCCTATAATGGTTTTTTATTTAAGAATGATAAAGCAATACTCGGCTAAGCCCAGACCAGTTCCGCAACAGACAGTGCTGAAAATCCCAGGGGAGTTGCGGTGATGTTTCTGTATTGGGAGGAAATAAACTTCAAAATGTTATTTCGTATATAAAGTTATTATAAGTATATTGAAGATGGTTTGCTTAGTGTAAAACAGACTCAACTTGGAGCTGGTCCAGCTAGGCTTAACCCTTGTATGTCTAGTTGCTTCTGTTCAGAAACAATATTGAGATGCTTAAGAGAATAAAGACAGTCTAGGGGGTTCAAAGCCTTACCCTACTTCCTATGCAGGTCAGTTAACCTTCTAGGATCTCCTTTTACTTCTATACAAAATGAGAATAATAGTAGTACCTATCTTACGTATTTTTAAAACATTTTTTATTGATTTATAATCATTTTACAATATTGTATCAAATTCCATTGTAGAGCACAATTTTTATCTTACAAGTTTTGGATTAAATAAATTAGTTACCATCATTCAGGTTCTTAGAAAGAGTGTTCTATAATGTAAGGCTCAGTAAATGCCAGCTATTATCACTGTATTTATTATTAAGGACTCAGCTGGTATGGGAAAGAGATTTAGACTTAAAGTGAGGAAAGCTGGATTTTCTGCTCTAAAACAATTTGAACTCGGAAAAGTCAACTCGTTTATTTGTCCACATTTTCTCCATTGGAAACTGAACAGAATCTCCCTACCAGATATCCAGGTCTGGAAACAAAGTGGTTAGTGAAAGCAAAACTTTCAGACATATGGGAGCATGTTCCCAAGGTCAAGTTGCTGTACAGATTCAGTCTTTTCAAAGCTATTTTTACTTGCATTTTTCCCTGTAGACAAACAGGGATAGGGTTTCAATTTGTGAAAATTGATGCTCTCTATTGTATTATTGGTAAATGAATTCCTAATTCTCAGATTGGAAGTAATTGACTTCATATCTAGATTTCTAATCCGGTTCTAATTGACTCACTTCATCAATCGCCTAGTCACTAATGCAATTTTTGGAGTGTTGACAAAACCTTTTCAGCCATCAGATCAATCTTGAGTGATATCTTGAGTGATGCGATTTCTAGCCCTTCGTTGAATTAGAAAAGGAGACCAACCCTTCGTTGTCAGCTCCCTGACCAGAACTGGAAATGTCAGTGATGAATGCTAGATTTTGGCTTGTTTATTTTTGGATATCCTGCATATATGCTTACCTACTGTTAGAAATTGTTATCAGGCACTCCTTGGCCCCCATTTTCCAGTGCTGCTCCTTCCCTCAATTTATTATCCTTTTTCTTGATAGCTCTGTGACCCAAGGAAAATTACATTAGTGAGCCTCACCCTCAGGAGAAGGTATTCTACCATTCTTGTGGTATTGATGGGAACATTGTATAAGTTAAAGCATTTGAAATGCTTATAAGTTAACGCATGTTAAATGTAAGCAAAGCGTCTGGAACATGCTAAGTACTAAATAGCTGCTAATTACTATTATTACTAATAGTATATCAGTTAATAATAGTAGTACTAGTCAGGTAAGTATAACAGTGCTGCTTTCTGAAAGAGCAGACTATTAAGCATATTCCTAAAGTAGAAAAAAAAATCAAATGCAAAACCTTAACAAAGGCTCTCAGGCTATTGGTCATATTCCTAGATTTTATGTACTGTTATATGTTTAATACCTAGTGTAGTCAAAAGTTATTTTGGTGGGTAGGAAACTATCTCTGGAGGTGATCAAAAGATGGCACAGGACGACTGGATATTCACATACAAAAGAATGAAGTTGGAGCCCTGCCTCACACCATATACAAAAAATAATTCAAAATGGATCAAAGACCTAAATGGAAGAGCTAAAACTATAAAACTCTTAGACAAAAACATGGGCATACATCTTCATGACCTTGGGTTAGGCAACAGTTTCTTACATATAATGCTAAAAGTACAGGAACATAAGAAAAAATAGATAAATTAGACATCACAGATTTAAAACTTTTATGATTCAAATGGCATTATCAAGATGGTAAAAAGACAGCTCACAGAATGGAAGACATTTTTTGCAAATCATACACCTGATAAGGGACTTGTATCACTCTTACATCTCAATGCCGAGAAGACAAATAGCCCAATTAAAAAGTGGCAAAGAATTTGAATGTACATTTATCCAAAGAAGATATACAAATTGACAATAAGCCCATGAAAAGATTCTCAGCATTATTTATTAGCCATGAGGGAAATGCAGCTCAAAACCACAAGGTATCACCTCACATACACTAGGATGGTTATAATCTGAAAGACAGATAATAACAAGGATTAGTGAGGATATGCAGAAATTGGAACTCTCATATACTACTGATGAGAAATAAAATGGCAGCTGCTTTGGAAACCAGTTGGGAATTTGTTAAAAAGTTTAACGTAAATATAACCCAGCAATTCCTCTCTTAGATATCTATCCATGGGTAAGGAAAGCATAGGTGCACATGAAAACTTGTACATATATGTTCACAGCAGCATTATTTGTAACAGCCAAAAAGTGGAAACAACCCAAATATCCATCTAGTGATGAGTAGATAAATAAAATATGATATGTCCATACAATGGATATTATTCAGCAGTAAGAAGAAATGAAGTACTGATGACATACTACACCATAGATGAACCTTGAAAACATTAGACTAAATGAAAGAAGCCAGTCACAAGAGACCACATATTGTCTGATTCTGTTTATATGAAATATCCAGAATCGGTATATCCATAGAGACAGAAAATAGCTTAATGGTTGCCTAGGACTGGAGGGTTGGGAGGAAATGGGTAGTGACTGCGAACATATGTGTGTAAATGGTTAAAATTGATAGTGGTGATGGTTGCACAACTTTGTGAATATACTTAAGACCATTGAATTGTATGCTTTAGAGGGGTTAATTGTATAGTGTATCAATTATATCTGAGAAAAAGCTGTTATAAAAACAAACAAAAAAGAGATGCTACAGGATTTGTTTTAAAGTATACGCTTTCCTGGTCACTGCCACCTAAGTTCTGTGAGGACTAAGACTTAGTTTAATTGCCTGTTATAAACCCTGTGTCTAGAATTAGAGGCACAGAAAAAAATATTTGTTGAATGAATGACTGTGTTGGTGGTCCCCAGTACTACCTCCAGGTTCCCTAATTCTCTGGAAAGACTCATGGGACTCAGAAGTTGTTACACCCGTGACTGTGGTTTGCCACAGTGAAAGGGTATGAAGTAAAATCAGCACAGGGAAAAGGTGCATGGTGTGAAGTATGGAGGAAATCAGGCACCACAGTCCTCTTCCAGTGGAGTCCTCTTCCGATAGTGCCACGCAGGATGTGCTTACTTCCTCCTGCAATGACCTGTGACATCAAGTACTGTCTACCAAGGAAGCCCATTAGAGACTCTGCATAGCATTTCTGGTGGGGGCTAGCTTGCCTAGCACACCCCCAAATGCCAGTCTCTCAGAAGGAAGGCAGGTGTTTGGCATAAACCCCATTACATGTATGGACAATTCTATCATTTAGGGAACATTTTATATCAGTGTCGGGAACTGTTTACCAGCCCAGGTTCCCAGATGCCAGCCAAGGGCCAACCTTGCAAGCAGGCCTTTCTAAGGATAGGCTGTCTGAAATCTGTCATATTAACTCTTTCCTGCACAATGAATAGAAGAATGCCAGGTTCTAAATTTCCATGTGATCTATAACAAGACTATATGTGCACAAAGTAATAGGAAGGGGAGCAAGTGTGCCCTGGGAAGAGTGTTGCCTTGCACGCAGCTGGCAACTCAATGCATGCTCATCTCTAATGAGGAAAAGCAGTGTAGAGGCTGGTCTGTATTCTTAACTCATTTTTCTTGCTGGCTGCTCAGAATTAAAGCTTTAGAGTAACAGTTCTCAACCAACGTGGTTTTTGTCCCCCGGGGGACATTTGGCCATGTCTAGAGATATTTCTAGTTGTCACAACTAGGGAGGGAGAGCCACTAGCATCTATGGGGTAGAGGCTAAGGATGTTGTTAAACATCCCACAATGCACAGAGGACAGCCCTTCACAACAAAGAATCACCTGGGCCAAAATGTCAACAGTGCCAACGTTGAGAAATTCTGCCTTAGAGAATATTTATAGGGGACAGGAGAGCCTAAGATAATTACCTGTAAATCTACAGAGTGGAGTGAGACAAGTAAGGTACTCAGGCAATAACTCCCCACCTTTTATGCCCACCCCAGCCCACACTCCCCTTTCTTATTTCTTGAAGTTATGACCTGAAAATCTTAAGTTCTTTCTCTGTTCTGTATCTACTGGTAAAGGACGCCATGGGCAGGGGGAAGAAAGCAACTCCTTCTCTGAATACAACAGCCTTGACTTTAGAGTTTTAAATCTGTTTCTTCCGATGGGTTGCCCAGTCACTGACTCTGAAGGAATGTTTGAGGACGGAGACACCAGCTTTCATGTTTCCATTGTTGAATTCCTAATAGCTGAGAATTATTCCTGACCGTGTCATCTGTGAGCCCTTCCTATTTACCACTGCTGTTTATAGCCTTATTTCCCTCCTTCTCTTTTCATAATATCTTTCCAAGTGGAAAGCTAATGTGAATTTTCGTGCTCTCCAACTCCTAACTTGTATGTCTAACGCCATCAGATTGAATTAATTTGAACTATTAAGCATGAAGTACATATTACCATGGAGCTTACTCCAGATGTATTATTGCTAGTTTAATTGTTATGGCTAATCATTGATTGTGGTTTTTCTGGGTGCTGGAAATAATAACAATAATAATATTCTTTTTAATAGGGCCCTTCATACGAGGATCTTGAAAAGCCTGCATCCTGGCACCACTTATTGTAAAATTGTCATTATCTGTGTATTCTCATTTGGCTGAAGTTTGAGAAGGAATATGCCAGTGTATGATTTAAAAAGCCAAGAAAAATTTATATTCATGAATCATGCTTTTAAAAAAAAATTTTAAAGCAATTTACCAGCATGGAGAAAGAGGAGGAGGAGGAATTTAGCCCACTGAGACATTATTTCCAGAGAGCAATCCTGTGCCTTTTATAATAATTCTTTAGCCTTTGTGTTGGCTTTGTATCAGCTCTGACTTGGTAGGTTTTCATTTTAAATGGTGCTCAGATTGTTTGAGACCTGCATTCTGCTTTGTATGGCAGAGTGAGGCATTTTGGTTCAGGGTAAGAGTGTGTGTGTGTGTGTGTGTGTGTGTGTGTGTGTGTGTGTGTGTGTTTTAAGGCCTTAAAAGAGATATAAAGGTTCTTGAGGTACTCCTCGTTGCTTACATCACATTTTGAAAAGTTCAAAACAAGTAGGCAAGATAGTAGAATATATCTGAAGTTAAATCTATATTTATATACACAGAAGGTTGGTCATTAGGGAGAGGGGCCCTATGAAAGTACAGTTTGGTCTCTTGATGCTCCAAATGTTTCAGTTGTGAAGGAGACAGAAGATAAGTTCAAGTGGTTCCCAGCCTACCTATTTCTCGTAGCCTGGATAAACACTCGGGAGGTCTAACCTTTTTAGCAGTTGAAATTAATTGCTCCCATAAAGCCACTGCTTCAACAAAACAATTATGACACGTTTTTAATGGAATCCTGGTGAGTTTTGTTAAATCAAGACTGAACCCTCAGGACCAGAATCATCTTCACTGGTTATTGCACCTCCTCCCAGCAGTAGTTCAGGCAACTTGGATTTCCCAAGAAAGGTTTCAGTTTGGCTTCTGTGATGCATGGAGAGTTTTCACCATCTGGCTGCTGTCATGGGGCCCAAGGGAAATGAATTGCTGGACTTTCATTACATGGATTCTTATTGTTGTTCCCTTCCATGGGAGAAGTGAGGCCATGGACTCATGCCATAACTAATGAGGACTCTTCCTGTCACTCAGCATGCATTCCTCTGCAAGGCTGGGAGGCCACAGAAAGAAAAAGGGTAAAGCACTTATTCTCC
Source organism: Vicugna pacos (assembly GCF_048564905.1). Lineage (NCBI taxonomy): Eukaryota > Metazoa > Chordata > Mammalia > Artiodactyla > Camelidae > Vicugna > Vicugna pacos. The sequence goes on along the minus strand of NC_133003.1, from coordinate 30,306,165 downwards.
ATTGTGGCTCCACACTGGAATCCCCTCTGGAGGTTTACAAACCCTCAGGTGCCTGGGTCCCACCCCTAGAGATTCTGATTTGATCAGTCGGGGGCAGAGCCTGGCCTTTGAGAGGTTTAAAAGTTTCCCAGGTGATTCTGATCATTAGGCACCTGGAGCACGGCATGGTGTCTAGTTTTTAACAGTGTAAATATTCAAAATACTCAATAACTGGTCCAGCACTGTGCTGTTGTTCTCTACCAGGCACTGTGCTAAAAGTTTTACAGGTGTCAATCCATTTGATTATCACAATAGCCATACAATTGACCATTCATCAATTCATTTATTTATTCAACAAATACCTATGGGATGCAGGCAGTGGGCCAACCAGTGTGTCAGTTGTTGGGGAGGAGGGTCAGGGAATACTTTCAGGGTTGATGACATTTGAGATGACATTTAAAGACTGAGGATAAGGTAACCAGTCAAAGAGGCAGGCAAGGAGGGTGGCTTTTGCAAATCCACTGTGTTGGGAAGGAGGATGGCTAGTTTCAGTTTGAAAAACAACAACAACAACAACAAAAAAACAATGCTTCTGGAGCAGAGGAAGCCAGGAGGAACAGGAGGCAATGTATAATGCAGAGGTGGACAGGGCCACCTCAGTAGAGGTTGTAGGTCTGGCAAAGGCTTATGGCCTTTATTTTGAAACCAAATGGAAGCTCTGATCTCATCTGCAATTCCTAGAAGATCGCTCTGTTTGCATTATGGAAACAGAAAAGCAAGAGTGGATGCATTGTGATGACTTGGGTGACCATTGCTGTCAATTTGTACAGGAATGAGAATGACTTGGACTAAGGTAATGACGGGAGAGAGAGGTGGCTACCTGAATGGCATTTAGATGATACAATCCTTAGGATTTGGAAATGGATTCAAAGGGGAGGAAAATGGCTACCACTTCCGACTTTACTATGACTACCCCCGATTTTCAGATGAACTGATGAGAATCAGGGTATTGCTTCTCAAACTCTTAATGTGGGTAGGGATCACATGAAGATCCTCTTAAGAATGCAGATTCTGACTCAGTAGGTCTGCGATGGGACCTGTGATTCTGCCGAATAAGCTCCAAATGATGCTGATGCTGCCAGTCTACGGACTGCACTTTGAGAATCAGGGCTTAAAGAAGTGAGATAACTTACTCAAGGTCTGCTGGAATGGATCCTGCACTTTTAACCAGATCTGTCCCCCTCCAAAGCCCATGGCCTTAATCATAAACTCTATGGCTCCTGAAAGGTGGAGCCATTGTTATAAAAAGTCAATTGGAGCCAACTTCGGGAGGTTGTACACCAGGCTAAGAAATTTGGATTTTATCTGTAGGCAATTGGCAGCAGTTGAATATGTGTCAGCAGAGAAGGGTCCAATCAGAAAGCTTATGTTACAGTTTCTGCATGTATTTCCTGTGAGTATTTTGTTTCTGCTTTTTAATGTCGATCTCTTAGTTCAAATTGAAGTGCAGTTAAAAGGGGGAAAGAAAAGAACCAGGGCTCTGAACTTTGTAAGTAATAGGGATGGTTTATTAGATCATCTACTCTGTAATAAGGGCAATAATTGGCTCTTATTTAGTGTTTCCTGCCCAATCATCCCAAGGCACTTTACTAATAAGCATCATCTTTCTCTCAGAGCTGAAGAAGCCGATGGAGTGAGGCTAAGGGACTTGATGTAGTTGGGCTGGCTGCTGGGCATGTGTTCATCATTTCGGTGGCATCCAGAGTCTTCTGCCACAGTTCCTGTTCACACCTGAACATCGGACTTAACTGCTTGATTTGTCAGTGTCAGCATTTCCTGAATGTGTCCCAGGGACCAGTCGCCGAATAGGAAACTAAATGAAATTAAAAGTGTCAAACGTTTGGAAAATGCTATATGCATTATCTCCTTCATATTAGCACAGTAGGGCTCTGAGAAGTCCCACAGTAAAAGAATTAGTTTGACTCTGTATTACTGAGTGGTTTTCCAAACTAATTTGACCTTAGAATTACCCCCAACTCTTTTCTCCCTTCCAACTCTTGACATTCCATTCAACAGTTGTTCTGTCTGCCGGAGATTGTGAAATGCTGGTCTGTCTTCACAGATAACCACAGCCTTCGCATCAATATCAGTTTCCTGGACTTATGTTTTTTTTCTTGGGTGACTGGCAGATTTGCTGTTTTGGCATCTAGGTCAACAGCATAGCCTAGTTTTTACTTTGCTTTTATTTAAGCCAGGTGCCTTTACAGTTGTTAAAACTACATGTCCCTACTCCGCGGCGAGCCGGAAGGAAAGTCACTGACTTATCTGCCTGTTTCCCTGTTGTTAGGAAGGAGTGAGTTGTGCTTTTGTTTCTTTTCTTTGTTTCCACACGTTTAATTCTATTTTGGCAGTCATAGAATCTTCCTTCCCACTCTGTTTCACATAAAAGATTCCAGGAATAGGATCATTGCCAGACCTGACATTTACATTGAGCTATTTTTTTGTTGTTGTTAAGTATATAACATGAAACTTGAATAGTTTTTAAGAATCTGAATTAATTTGCTAATTTGAAAGTGAACTAAATTTGTCTTTTTGCCTGGAGGATGTAAGGATCTTGCATAAGATAAAGAAAACCTTTTAAAAAAACAAGTCAGACTATGTATATGTAGCATTCATATGAAACCAGAAAATTCTGGCTAAATAAGTTTCAAGATGTTGGTGGAATAACACACATGGTAAGATACAGTACCATACTAAGAGTGAAAACAAATGTAATAACAGAAAGAGAAAGTTGGATTTTTAAAAAAGCTATTGGGTATTTTAAAAGATGAATTTATAGCTACTGAATAGACTGTCTAAATGGGACCAGAGTTCCCTGAGCAGTCAGTGCATGTGCTGTCCTCAGCTTTGCTAGAGCTGGTTTCTTGTAGACAGCTGTAACATCTTTACTCTAGAAAAATGCCTTCCCATTTTGTTAGGCAGAAGAACAGGCTTATGAAGCTCCTTGAAAATACAGACGCCTAGACTTTCCCCAAGAAGATTCTGATTAGGGAGATCTAGCAGGACACATAACAATCTGTATTTTCAACCCCAAGACAAATAATTCTGAGGTAAAGTTTGAGGACAACTGCTCTAGATTTACTCTCTCAAGGTCTGGTGTACCCACGGTTCACACGGTTTGTTAAAAATGCAAATTCCAAGCCACAACTGTTTACCGTTGTGCAAGATGTGCAGTGCACGACCCACACTGCTGTTCTGTTGCCTCTGCCTCAACCTCAGATATTCTTTAGAAGGTCCAGGGCGGATTTCAGATATGTGCATTTATAACAAGCACTGTGCATGATTCTGATGAAAGGGATTCAAGAATCATATTTTGAGAATCATGACTCTAAAAAGTAATTCAAAATGGATAGGCTTTGCGGCTGGACTAATGAATGGGGCCATAGGCTACCCAGATAAAGATCTGTGCAGATGAATTAGCAGGTCACCTAGGTTCTCTTTGTCCTTGACTCTGAGGAACAGCATTGCTGCTGCACACATGAGTGTGACCCCGAGAGGAAACCAAGAAGCTTTCAACACTGAGGACACAATAGTGAATGTTGTAGGAAAAGGTGGATCTGCCACCAGCCACTCATAAATTAACATGCCTAAGAAATGAGCTATAATATGGTGACGAGGACTTTCCTCTTTGTCCGCAACTAACTTTTTTTGTCAGACCCAGATATTGAGTCTAGAACAGCAATTCTCAAAGTGTGGTTCATGGACCCCTGAGGATCCCTGAGACCTTTTTGGGATATCTGCAAGGTCACAACTGTGCTATCATAATAATACGTTGTTATTTGTCTTTTTTGCTATATTGACATTTGCACTGATGGTACAAAAGCAATGGTAGGTAAAACTGTAGCATGAAGCAAGGCAGCAGCACCAAACCGTGCTATTTATTGATCTCTTATTTTTTACCACCATGACTTAAAGTAAAAAAAAAAAAAAGCCAGTTTCATCTAGAAATATCCTTGATGAAACAGTAAAAAGTATTAATTTAATTGATTTTTGATTCTCAAATATACTTTTTTTTTAGTATTCTGTGTGATGATACAGGAAGCATTACATAAATAAATGCAGCTGCATACCGAGGTGTAGTTTGACAAAAAGCACGTGTGCAGCTGTTTAAATTGTGAGCTTAACTGGCGCCTTTTATATGGAACACTATTTTTTACTTGAAAAAACAATTGACAGATGAAATACGGTTATTCAGACTTCGATATTTGACAGACATTTTCTCAAACTGCGTAAAGTGAGCCTGCCACTTTAAGCCACTGGGCAGTATTTGTTGCCAATGATCAAATTCAAGCTTCCAAGCAAAAATTAGAGTTTTGGAAAACTTGTGTCTGCCACCATGAACTTGACAGCTTCCCAATACTTAAAGACTTTTCTGATGAGATCAATGGTGATATTAACAAATGTGATTCTCTTTTATATCATGTAATGAAATGTGTCAACGTTTGGAAGATCTGCATAATTCAGTGAGCCAATAAATTCGACAAGAGAAATGCATGCTTTTACAAATTTTTGCATGGGGAAAGGATCCATTCAAAGTGCAACAGAGACCATGGATTTTCACATAATAGGGCACTAAAAGTTTATTGATACGTTTTCAGATTTCACATTGCAACTAGCTATTAAAGAAACTACCCATTTGCCAAATTTTCATGTAGTATCAAAGAAAAATATTCACACTTATTTGAAAAGGCTGTTAGAATACTCCTCTTGGGGAATTGGAGCTGGGCAAGATAGCGGCAGGGGATTAAGACATACAAACTACTGTGTATAAAATAAATAAGCTATGAGGATATATTGTACAGCACAGGAAATACAGCCAATATTTCATAATAAATATAAATGGTGTATAATCTATAAATTTTTGAATCACTATTTTGTATACCTGGAACTAATATTGTAAATCAACTATATCTCAATAAAATAGTCCTCTTGGATTTTCTTGACATACTTTAATCCAGAACAATAAATCATGATATAGTGCTGAAGCAGATCTGAGAATCCACTGGCTTCCTGTTAAGCTGAACATTAAAAAGAGTTTCAAAACTCTGAGACAGCCATTCTTCTCACTAGTTTTTTTTTGTTGTTGTTTTAGAAAATATATATGTTAATGTATAATGGGTTTATTATTGTTGTTTTTAAATGAATTTGTAGTGTTTTGAAATATGGTGATTTAATTTCTAATGGGGTAAATATCCATAGAGATAACCTACATAAGGAGAAGTTCTTTGGAGCTTTTAATGGTTTTTGAGAGAGTAAATGGATCTTGAGACCAAAATGTTTGGGAACTGCTGGCTTAGGGAAACATTTACTGAAGATGTTCCACGGAATGTTCTCCCTTGAGATGCTTAACAGAAACCCAGCGGCCAAATACAAAAGGCAACATTAAACAAGAAGAGCTTGGTAGTTAAGTTTAGAAATGCTATTAGCTACGGCTCCTTGTGGAGACACAGTTCATAATAGCATGTTAAAGTTTCAACCTGAACGTTGTTCAGTCCTCACTCTTCCCTAAACCCATTTAAGCATGAAAATACTTTCTTCCATGGAATAAACTTTGGGAAATACTGTTCCCTTGCCAACAAGGAGTGTTATCATTTTAAATATTTTCTAATATGATAGGTTAAAAAGTGGTATGTCATTACTCATTGACTTCTAAAATCTGGAGTTTTGTTTAAGGGTCAATCATGTTTTCCTTTAGACAGGAACCTCTTTACTCACGCCACCAGGGAGGTAAGGTTTGGCAGCTACAGAATGTTTCACAGCATTCTGGCTTTTCAGTTTCAATAAACTCAGGTTGTTTATCTGGCTTCAAAAGACAGGCAAACTCATGCAAACCAATGATGGTAAGAATGTGTTCATGGGCTTACATCAGTGGCCTTGAGAAGAGAATCTTGGCTCTAGACAGAAGGCAGTTAACTCAGCAGACTGTGCCTTTGCTTGAAATGAATGTCCTTTTGGTAGGACCTGATTTGTCCTTTTTGAGTTAGTGCATACTCAGTCATGCATGCTATCTGATTTGTTTTTTTCAGAGGAATTACCTATCATCAAGGCTATGTAAATAAGCAGTGTCAATTTTACCATATATATTTTTCCTACTAAAGAATGATATTCTGGAATCCTAATTTAGGAATAGGTTTGTTGAGCATTAATTCCTTAGTTGCTAGGACAAAATTATACTTGAAGGTAAACCTTGTTAATGGCTGTATTTCCACTTCTAGGTGTCAATCCTAAGGAATAAACAGAGCACAATTTTGAAATGTACTTACAAAGATGCTCTCTGTAGCATTATTTATTATAACCAAAGTTGAAAACAACTAACAGCTGACAAATGTGGAAACAATGAAAAACTATAGTGTATTCACATGACAAAATGCCATACAGACATTAAAAGTCTTGTTCTGAAGAATGTTTTACAATAGAGAATCATGTCCCCCAAAAGTATCAGTGAATACAGTAGGGTAAAAACATCATGCTGTGTGTTATCAGACTGCATTCCAGAAAGGTTGTTACAATTTACATTCCCACCATCATCTTTGGGCATGCTTTGTTCCCTGTACTCTTGCCAACTCTGGGTGTGCTTTTAAATAATATTCTTCAGTTTGACAGGGTAAAAATATTATGTCATTCTTACATTAAGGAGACATTCAACAAGGATGACAAAGAGCAGTAATTGGCATTTCCAGAAAAGACTTGACTCTAATTGTTACTTTGTAGGCAGAACTTTGGGCCACACTGACTACAGATGGGCTAACTCTGATTACTGACACCTGACAGCTCCTAGGGTCTGGGATAAAGTTCTAGAGCCCAGAGAAGTGATTTGAACCAGATTAAAAATAACCAAGAAAATCTCATTATAGTCAAATTTAGCCATTTATAATGTATCCTTGGATAGATTAAATAAATACTATGTTAAGGTCATCTCCATCCATCTGTCAAACTCTCATATAAACATTTAAAGAAACTGAGAGGCAGAGAGAGAATGTATTCCTGTCAGTCTCTGGTGTGTCAGAGGCTTTGTCATTATTAAGTCCTAGTAGATCATGGAATTGTCTGTCAAGTGATTAAAATTGTCATCACGGTTTCTACTTTTTATATCCTTTACTTCGAGCACGTATGCACAACGTTTGCAGAATGCCTGTGGGCTTTTTGGAGCCACTAAAGGGACTTGTTGCCTCTTTCCATTCCCTGCCACTCACCACAGATGTGCCAGTCATGCCTACAGAAATCTTTTGTCATAGTCATACTGCAACTAGGTAGAATACTGAAGGAAATGTCAAAAATGTAGCCATGTGAAAAGAATCAGGAGGCAGTGTTGTTATTCAAAGAGTTTGCTTCCGGCTTGGGCTCCTGTCTGCACGGAGCAGGCTGGATGTATAAATTCAGTGGTGCAATTAATTCTCGGACAAGATGAGGAAAGATGTAACTGCCACATTTGTATACATTTGGATGTCGCTTCACTAATTCATGTACTTATTTTCTTTGCGATTTCATCTGAAAGCATCTTTTGAGGGCTTTTTGTCGTTGTTGATTTTTTTTTTTATCTTTTGAATGATGAAAATGGACAAAAACAGAATTCAGCAAAATGTAAATGAATCAGAGCAAATGGGATGCAAGAATATATTGTGCAGATCCGGAATGGAAATAGAGATATTTGTTCTTCCTTTTTTTTTGAGAAGAATCATAAAACTTTCCATGGTGCGTCAGACATTGTGTTTTACATCCTCTATCCTCAGACATTTAAAGGGTGGCAGAAAGCATTTTTAAAGTGTCAAGGTTATTATTGTGCATTCCAATAATAAATTGTTTATTCTAACAGGGATTTGTTCTCTAACCCTGGTGTGATCTTTCACAACCACTGTGAATTTCTTCTCTTTGAAATAATAATTTAATTTTTAATGTTTTTACATTTTTCTATAATGCAGTCTCTTATTAGAATTATGATGATATCCCAGATGCAGATTTTAAAAAATATTCTGGACTGAATTGTGCAGAATGGCTATTGTCTATTGAAGCGGAGATCTTAGGACCCCACCCTGTGCATTGTTGAGATGTATTTTTGAGAATGCTGTAACATAAAATATACACTTCTAATATATTCTTCTTTAAAGGAAAGATCATTTTCAAACCTTACTATATGATAGAGAGGCCACAATATTAAGATAATTGACTGGGACTTGCTGGGGTGGGAGAGTAGAGGATAGATGGAGGGTGTATGGGTAGCAAATGCATGAATAGCTTCTTAATTAAACTACAGAATATTTAGGCTCCTTTCCATAGTTATGTAGTGAATTTTAAGTTTTCATGTATATGTGTGTATACCATTTATAACTACATCAGTATGTTCTTCAAAGGCTTGCACACACTACTGAAAACTGTGGATTTCAAAATTGCATTCCTCTCTGAGGGATCTAGTAATGGCATAAAACCACCATAGCCAAATGGTCCTAAGGGACCAGCACTGAATTTCAAACTGTAGTTTAATACAGTTGCTTTTTAGGAAAACACATGTGTCAGATCAGAATTAGTGTCCTTTGCGCCTATCATGTGTCTGTTTCTTCTCTTATTTTTATGAATCTTTTTGTTAATGTTTGTGGTGACCAGTCTTCACTTTATTAGCCTTGCAGCCTGGCTGTGCAGGAGGGCAAAGGTCCTCAGTTCCCTCTGGTTCTGTTTTCTGATCTGTGAAAGAGTGTTATTGACCGTCTTTAATGTCACTTTCATCTCTAGAGTTCTGTGTTTATGTCTCCCTCCTCTTTTATCCTGCATTCATTATAGATATACTATGAGGATAAAATATAGAAAGTATCATGAAAGTAGTTTGAAAATTGTAATGCAGTGTACAAATACAAAGTATGGCTGTTGCTATCTGGTATCACTTTCTATGATTGTTCTTCTGTCTACATGAAATTGCATTTTTCCAGGTGCATAGTATCTTAAACCTAAAAGAAATTTCCACAGTGGACTTAACATAGCATGTGCTAAAGAAACACTCGTGGATTGGCTCATTTTCAAGCTAGGGACTATATTTAGCTCTTGAACAGAGTAGCAGTCATTTGAAGCTCACCAGCTACTTTTAGGCATTTCAGGAGGCTAAAGACCAGGCTGGTATCTGAAAGGTAAGAATATATTCCCAGTCTTCCAGATAACCTAGCAGTTAATGGTCAGTTTTGAAAATATTGTTTTTAAAAAGTAGCTATAATGATTTATCAGAGGACTGGCCAGTGAACAAATTATGACCTGTGACTTGAATTGGACCACTCTGTTCTTCTGATTTGATTTGTGTTTAAAATCCTGACAGAATGATGTTGAAGAAATCAAGATGCAAACACTAATTGGTAAAAAAAAAATTTCATAGTTGTTTTTATGTCTCTTTGTGCCTAGAGCAAACTCTTGATCCACGTAACAAGAACCGCTTGAAATGCCATTTAGATTGGAAGTGCTGATGCAACACTAATGATTTTAGAGCAAATATGTTACTCTAATTTCCTCCATCTGCTATGAATAAAAGGATACGAGTTTGAAGTCTAGGAGAATTGTAGGGAAAATTGCTCTTAGAAAAATTGAAGGTATTTTAAAATGTGTGTAGGTATAAGGGAAGGATGATTCTTTGTAAAAAATTTTATCAAGTGTTTCCAAAAGAATGGGAGCTTTATTGTAGCTCAATGGAAATGTCAATAATTTTTCTGCATAGTTTTCCTAAGGCTCCAGGAGAGTATCAAATGACTTGAGGACCAAACACCTAGGTTTTATTGTGACACAACCCTGATGATTTGGATGAGAATATTCTCTATGGGTTTGTTTAGAGTTTCTAACAAGGGATAAGAGCTACTGCTCTACCAAAAAGAATGGTTCTTTTCTTTCTTTGAGGATTGTCCTCTTTTGATTCCATCCATATGCAGTGGAGGGGGGGGGAGGAAAGGACTATATACCCTGCTGTGTTCCTCGTCAACTCTTTAAATCAGTGTTGGTATCAGTAGAATTTTGAAAAAATTCTATAGCCATTTATTTGAAAATCTAGAAGAAACAGTCATTCTTTAGGAATATATAAAACATCAATATTCACATACGAAAAGTAAAAAAAATTAATAATAATAATTGTAAAAGAAAGTGGAGGATTGTTTAAGTGATACGATTCAAAAAGGCACCAGGCCCAAACGGTTTTATAGCTAAATTAAATCTTAGCATGAAAAACATATACTCCCTATGGTTATCAAACAATTAAGACTCTAGAGAAAGAAAGAAGGGGCCTCAAGTAATTGTACAAATAGAGCATAACTTTATATCAAAACCTGATATAGATAGTACTAAAAATATTTTCATACCAATTTTATTTTTGTGTGTAGAAGTATATACATTTAAAAATAGCAACTACAGTCCAATTGCTTATGAAAATATAATAAAATGTTTGAAATTGGGTTTATTTCAAAAATTATAAACTGGTTCAGAATTGGAAGTTTATCTGAACCATTCATCACATTAGCAGATTAAAAGATAAAAAAATGGTATGATTATATCAATACATGCTGTGTTAGTTCCTGAAGGTTATTGTAACAAAATATTAAATTGGGTAGCTTAACACAACAGAAAATTTTTTTTCCTCTCACAGTTCTGGGTGCTAGGGGTTCAAAATAAAGATGCTGACAGGATCATACTCTCTCTGAAAACTAAGGGATGATCCTTCCTTGCCTCTTCCTAATTTGTAGTGGTGCTGCTAGTCCTTGGTGTTCCTGGGCCTGTAGAGATTTGACTCCAATACCTGCCTTTGTCCTCATGTGGAGTTCTCCTTCACCGTCTGTCTGTAGCTCTATTTTCTCTTCTTAGGAGGATACTAGTAGGTCCTCATCTTCATTTAACTAATTATATATGCAAAGATCCCATTGCAAAATAGGATCCACAGGTGGCCATAAATTTTGGGAGGACTCTATTCAATCAAGTACACATGCCAAAAAAGAATTTTATTAAATTTATAAGCAATTTCTAATAACTATGTAAATAAAATGAGCATTGAAGGTAGTTAATGAAACATAAACAATATTTGAAAAAACCTATTATCACATTATTATATTAAACAGTGAAATTTAAAAGCCATTTCCATTAACACCAGGAAAAATGCAGAGGGATATTTCCTTTTTTACCCTCCCCCCTTGTTTTTTGTTTACTTAATGAGGGTAGGTAATTTTTTTAGGTTTATTTATTTGTTTATTTTTTTGAACAGAGGTACTGGAAATTGAACCCAGCACCTTGTGGGTGCTAGGCATGCACTCTACCACTGAGCTATACCCTCCGCCAAGAGAGATATTTCCTGTCAACACTGTTATTTAGCACTGTGTTGTGGGTTCTATATGATATAATTAAATAATGAAGTTAAGCAGTATAAATATTGGAAAAGATCAAGCAGAGTTATCTTCATTTTCAGATGATATGATTATATTTCTAGAAAACTTAAGACTCTGAAACAAACTATTACTAAGAAAACATGTAAGCTGGATGGCCACAAGATAAATATACTAAACAATCAAAGCTTTTTATACCTTTAATACCCAGTTACATAGAAATAGAAAAAAATTCATTTATGTAAACAAAGAATATAAAATTCTTAGTAATAAATTTACCAAGAAAAGTAATAGTCATAATATGTTTTTTAATATTTCCAAATATTATAAAATGTAATTTTTTCTAAAATAATACATGTATTAATGGAATTCCAGTCAGAATGGCAACAGGTTTTTATTTTGACTCTTGCTTCTAGACATTAAAACTTAATATAAAGTTGCTGTTATGAAAACAGTATGTTATTGGCCATGAGAAGAATTGATCAATGGAATAGAAAAAAGTCAGAAACAGATCAAAATATGTAGTAATAAGCTAAAGATTTAGTAAAAGTAGCTTTTTCATTCAGTGGGAAATGTATGTTTATATAAAAAAATGTTGTAAAAGCAAGCTTTTCATATGTAAGTTGTAAGTGATACACCTCTATTTCGCACCATAGAATTAAAAAATAAATTTCAGTTGAATTAAAGATATAAACAATATAAATATTAGAAAACTAGGAACTCCTATACACTGATGAAATAAAATTACACAAATTTTTTTAAATGGCTAAGGGTACTAACTTGCAATTCACAAAAGTCAAAATTTAAATGACCAGTAGATTTATTAAAATCTGCTCAAGCTCACTAGTAGTCTTGGAAATACAAATTCATATTATAATGAGGAAGCAGAAAGCTTTCATTCTCTGATAGATCTGGAAGCATCTATAAAAGTTAACGGTATACCTGCTCTGTGACACTGCTCCTCTACTATTGGGAATTTTTATCATGTAAAAATGTATAGTCAATGATGTGTGCTGCATTGTTTGTAGTGGCAAAAACAAAACATTAACCAAATAGCTCATTAATAGGGAAATTATTGAGCATATTTATAACTATACTGTGGAATATTTTGCAATGAGTAACAATAATTAGGTAGATCTATATGTGATGTCCAACATGTCCATGATAAAATAAGTGAATATTCATTTGGTTGAATAATTGGGAAAGTATGAGCCCATTAAGATGAAAAAGGAAAGAGTGGCTCTTTATACAAATCTGTGTTTGTATATATTTTGTTTGAACCTAGAGAAAGATGTGGAAGAATAACCAAGTAATTGTTTGTATTTTCTGTTTTTGTTTTTCATTAGTTACCACGGGAAAATGGAATTGGAAATAGGGCTGGTGGAAAGTATTAGTTTATTTTATGTGTGTGTGTGTTTAATTTTGTTAAACAGAAACATATTTGTCAGAATACATATGTATGTGTTTTTTTATTTGTTATGCTGAGTATGTATTATTTTTCATATTTAACTAATTACTCTGTAGCATTTTTCTGCTTTTATATGTATATATATTTGTCTTAAATCCTCATGGTATTATTGTATTTTAAGATAATGCTTTTACCTCATTAAGAAATGAGCAAAATATTTGAATGGTAATTCACAAAGGAGAAGATATAAAACACCAATAAAATTTTCAGCTGCATTAATTATCAAAGCAGTTATAATCAGAGCAATAATGAGATTTTGTTCAGACTGTCAAGTGTCCTAGAAATGGATACTTCTCAATGTTATCCAGTGCGTCTACTGTTAAACAGAGTTATGTACATCGCTGGGTAAACTTTCTGGAGGGAAGTTTGGCAATATTAACTTAAAATTTTGATAATGTTCATACTTTCCTGTCCAGCCATTGCTACTTCTAGAAAGGAAATAATTGTAAAGATTTGCATCTTGATATCCATTACAGCCTTGTTTATAACAATGAAAAAAGCTGTAAATCTCTATATTCATGAATAGTTGAGTATTTAAATAAATCCATTTACAAGTTGTATTACAATTAGGTACACACATAAGGCCACAAGTACAAAGTTTCGTAGTTATAATGAACATTCATGTATAGTGATGTAAATTTCCTATTTGTTTCCTATGCACAACCTAGAAGTTTAAGGCAATAGTTGTTTACCGGAATGGCAGGCAACGTTCCCTTTCAGCACACTTACGACATAGAAGGATATGCACAAAACAGTCGATCAGTGTGTTAGATTCCAGTTGTAACATAGTATGAGCCAATCTTTTGATATATTTATGCATTAAAATGGATGGAAGTATACACACCAGATTTAGCAGTAGTTTTCTCTGGGTGATGAGGTAGTAGATTATCTTTTATATTTTCCTGTATTATTTTTAACTTTTGGAAATGTGCTTGCTGTACTTTAGCTATCCAGTGAATCTCTTAAATACATCCTATTAAAAAAGAAAAAAGGCACAAAGGGTGAATTGGAAATGTTTTAAAAATTAAGAGTGCAAGGGGAACAGTAAAACAAGGTAAAAAATATACAGATGCGGTGAAGCAAGCACTGCTGTTAATAGTCTCAGTACAAACTGTTAGTTGATAACATAAGGTCTATGGAGAGTCCTTTGGAAGGTCTGTTTTGAGTCTATTATTACTTAAATACTTGACCTTTTTGAATTAGCTCTCCTGCCATAGGAAGCTTAACAAGGGATTCCTCACTATGTGTTTACTTTATCTCATTTGTTTGGGGGTGGCGTTTCCAGTTTTTCCCCAGGGAGAAAATTACTTAGTGTAGCTTGTTCCCAAACACTTATCTCGGAAGCAGCACACTTTTCTGATAGAAGGCAAATGTCATGACTGAAGACTTGGGACAGAGCCTGATTGATATTCCTAAAATGCCTCTTTTATGTTCCAGAAGCCAAATCTGCATTCTTTTGAGTGGTGTAGAATGTCAGTACAAATGCTCTATCTATGCTGAACCTGGTGGAAAGGGGGAAAAAAAGCCACATTCCACTTCTTTATTTAGAATTTGCTTTGAGAACAGCGAGCACTATTTGAAAGGTCATCCCATTTCAAGTAGCAGATGGATAGGAAAAAAAAGACTGGCTTTTACAAATAGTTTAATTGAATTCTCCTTGCCATTTCTGCAGGCAATTCGGGATATTTTTTAAAGCATTGATCCATAATTATCTTTCAGAGTGGTTAGTATTGTTAGACAGATGTGTAATTCTTCATGTATGAGGGAGCAATATACCATCCATTTTACCTGTTTCATTGTCTTTTCCTTTCCTGTGCAAACAAATGCACATTAAAAAAAAAAGGCAAATCATTGCTTTGAGAAAAAGAGCAGATTAAAATTTTTTTCAGATTTGTTTGTGACTTGAAGCTCTCCTTAAAGGCATGGCTGTATTTATAAAGGTCAGCTTCTTTGCCCTCCTATAAATAAATTATAATTTGCATCTATGTAGTCTACTTTTGTTTATAGTCCCTGGACACAGAATGGGGGGTGGGGGCGGCAGTCACAACCTTGAGACCCAAATTTATCATATTAATAGGATATAAAACTGGAATTACCAAGACTTCAAAGAACACATTGTATCTGTGGTTTATTTTGCTCTTAAAAAAAAAAAGTATTTGTAATCTAACTGCTATTGGGGAAAGTTTGCCAGATAAAAATAAGAATGCCCAGTTAAATTTCAATTTCAAATAAATAGTGAATACTTTTTTGGTATAAGTATCACCTATGTAATAGACTCGGGAGTCACCTCAGAATAGAATATCCTATTTAAATAAAATTATGAAATATAATTAATATAAAGAAAGTATATAGAACATGGATGTGCAGCTTAATGAATAATTACAAATGAACATCCATGTCAAGATTTACTCAGGTCAAGACGTGGAATATTTTCAGTGTCCCAAGAGTCCCCTGAAAAACCTCCTAATCTTAGTCTTCTCTCTGACCACATTAGAGGTAGTCACTATCCTGTCCTTTGTAATAATTATTTCCTTGCATTCCTTCATAATTTTATCATCAATGGCTGTACTTCTAATCACTATAAATTTTGCAAATTTTAAATTTCGTATGAATGGAATCATGCTACATTCATCTTTAAAGGTAAAATATAATAATTCAGTGTAATTTGGGGCAAATACTAGTGATAATCTCCATAAAATTATGACAACCCTGTTAAGCTCAAACGGACTTGGGTTTTCTATGTAGCAAAGACAGATAGGTAGTTATTTAAAAGAAATCTTAATGAGTTCACTGATTTAATGGTGCCAAAAATATTTGCATTTTTAAAATCTCTCCTCAGACTGTTTGTTCTCTCAAGCCTCATTGATTTTCCAGAATTTGGGGCCAATCCAGTGGCATTTTCAGTAGGTTTCAGTTTCATTGATATCAGTGGAGTAAATCACATCACCAATCTATCTAAGGTCATAATGTTCAGCCATAAATGGATAAAAAGCCTTGTGATTTATTATTCATGTAGATAACAATACTCAGAATGACTAAGGAACATTCCCTTTTATGCCATAAATTTTGTCTGGTGACATTTAAAAAATGTCTTCTAGAGCCCAGACCTCTGATCCAAGGACTCTTTACTTTTGTTAATGGCACCATATTTTGCTTTCCTCATTTCTCCTTTATCTCCTTAATGCTGAAGAAGGCACATTTTCCAAGTTGCTTTGAAGAGCAACCATCATGAGAGCAAAATTAATAAAAAGCAATTTAAAAACAGATTTCTTAATGTTCTAGGAAATAGGCAATTTTGCACGGCAAGCACTTGAACTCAGGGGTGATTTATTATTCATTTTTCTGTGGTAAATACTCATAATTTGCATGTTAAATTAGAATTATTGAGATTTCTGTTTACCCTCAAGAAGTTTGGCCATGTATGTCTTTAAAATTTGAATTTACTGAAATTCACTTTTCAAGAGACAGAGTTTTCTACCTAGAAGAAACCTTGAAAATAGTCTGGTTAAATTCTCTAAAAAAAAAAAATATATATATATATATATATAAACATATATGTTTATATATATATATATATATATATGTTTATATATATATATAAACATTGAATGTTTTGTAAAAGACTAGAGTGATACAGAGATTTTATGAGGGCATACTGGTATAGAACTATGGTTTGCTTCCTTCTCTCTTTTTCTCCTGTCTCCCTCCCTCCTCCCCTGTCTCCCCCTCCCTTACTTTTTATTTATTTATTTATTTATTTATTTATTTATTTATTTATTTATTTATTTATCTTTTAACGCAGCCGGATCCTTTACTCAAAGAAAATGTCTCCCATAGTTTACTTTGTTTGAATGGAGAGTGTGGCTGGGCTCTGTCTTCCTTATCTCCACTCTACCCCATGGGCCCCCAGGCTACCACTACAGAGCCCTTGGGGTTCCATGATCACAGTTTTAAAACTGAAGAGAGCTGAATAATTTATTTATGAACACATTATGTGACAGACACTCTTTTAAACATTTTTTGCAAGCTGTAACTCATTCTTCACAATAACCTTGATATGGTTATTTATTATTATTAGTCTCATTGTACAGTTGAGGAAAGTGAGGCATAAAGGACTTAAATAAGTTACCTCAGACCACACAGCTATTAATTGACAGAGCCTGGACAGCCCTGTTCTTACTCAGAAGGTTTTGCAGCTTCTCCCTAGGAGCAGCAGTTATATTCAACTATTACTGGGAGCTTTACATGTATTATCAAAGCTCATGCTCCCAAAGTAGCCAGTGAGGTAATTATCCTCAGCTGACAGATGCAGGAAATGAGGCATAAGGAAGTTACATCACATTTGTGTAAGGGGCAAGGCCAGAATTTGAACCTTCACAGCTTGACTTTTAGAGCCCATGCTTTTCACCATTCGTTTCATAAGCTCTCATAAAAATGAAAATACTTGTTTGTTTTTAAAAAGTTATGATGCTTTTCATTTTCTTTCATGTTGGGTTCACATTGGCTAACACTACCAAGAGAATATCTATATTTTGAAGAGCCCACCAGTTAGCTCTACCAGGACAGGATCATACCTAAAGAAAATTTAGTATCTGAGTGTTCCTTACCCATGTCCTATTGGGTCTCAAATTTGCCTTCTCGTCCTTCCCAAATTAGCCTGCTTAATTTTGTCCACATTTTTCGCAGCTCTACTAAGCAACAAATGCCATCAAGTAATCATACTTATCTGACAAAGACTAATGGCTTTCCTCCTTGGTCAGTCCATCTATCCTTTGACTTAATCCTCCTGGAGATACAAAGTCTTTGTCTTGTCTGATTGCAGTGGTAGAAATGTTATACCACATTGCAGGCTAATAGCAGAGGATGCTTCTTTTCAGTCAGTGCTGGTCCAGCTAAAGGACTATGCATCTAGAATAGTTGTGGCCGGCATGCAAGTATAAGGTGATTCTTATAGTCGGAGCAGTGAGAAGCCTGATGGCCTAAGATCTGGTACACGTGGATGAATGAGTTTATGGTGTTCTTTAAATTATGTTGTGCTTTGGCTCTTTATGGGCAGTGCAGAAAGTTTGCAGGACAAGCAAGGTCATGTGAAGAGTATTGGTTGCCATGTGGCCTTCAGTACTGGCAAGGTAGAAAGCAGTGCTGTGTTAACTCTGTAATAATGTGTTTCTTTTAGAAAGGTATAGCTTATTCCTTAGAACTTAATATGCTTTTGTCAATTTCCTCTTAATATTTACCTATGACTTTAGCCTCTTGAGTTAAATCTTGGGTAAACACAGTGATTTCCAGAGACCAGTGAGTAGAGAATACCTACTTGGGCAAATCAAAACATATGGAAATCTCACTCCTAGTAACCTCCTATCCAGAGAGAAACATTTGAAAATGTGATCTTTTACTTCTTCCCCAAGGAAAAGTAGTGCAGCACAAAATTAAAATAGATAGGCCATGGTTCTACCTTATTTAAAGGAAGAAGAATTCTTACCATTAGAAAAACATGCTCACTTTATATAATTTCTTAAGTTTGCATTCACTCACAAGTGAGTGAGTTAGTAGGAATAGCATCTTATCCAAAAAGAGATTGACGAATGCATGAAATTAAATTGATACCTGGATAGTAGGCTCTAATACAACTGCTCCCAATTTGCTATTAAAATACCCAAGAATATATAGTTTTACTACCAAAAGCCAATCATGCATATATATACATATATTTGTTTTCATATTCTTTTTCATTAAAGGTTATTACAATATATTAAACATAGTTCCCTGTGCTATCCAGAAGAAATTTGTTTTTTATGTATTTTTATATATAGTGCCTAACATTTGCAAATCCCCAACTCCCAAATTTATCCTTTCCCACTCCCTTTCCCCCATTTGTATGTCTTTGTTGAAAAACTGCTTGTTTAGGTCTTCTGCTCATTTTTGGATTAGGTTGTTTGGTGTTTTGTTATTAAGTTGTATGAGCTATTTATATATTCTGGAAATTAAACCTTTGTCAGTCGCATCATTTGCAAATATTTTCTCCCATTCCATTGGTTGTCATTTTGTTTTGCTTATGGTTTCCCTTGCTGTGCAAAAGCTTATAAGTTTAATTAGGTCCCATCTGTTTATTTTTGCTTTTATTTCTATTGCCTGGGTAGACTTCCCTAGGAGAACATTGCTAAGATTTATGTTAGAGAATGTTTTTACCTATGTTTTCTTCTAGGAGCTTTATCATGTCTTATCTTATATTTAAATCTTTAAGCCATTTTGAGTTTATTTTTGTGTATAATGTGAGGGAATGTTATAATTTCATTGATTTACATGTGGCTGTCCTGTTTTCCCAGCACCACTTGCTGATGAGACTGTCTTTTCTCCATTGAATATTTTTGCCTCCGTTGTCGAAGATTAATTGACAGTAGGTCTTTGGGTTTAAAAACCAGTTCTTATAGTCAACCTATTCTAAATTCCTGTAGAGGGGTCTATTTAAAGTAGAAGTTTGGAGGAACTAGAATGAACCATTTCAACTAACGGTTCCCTTATGCTATGATTAGAAGAAGGAAAGCCCTTTAATCTTTTGGCTGCAGTCATTCCCCTGGTTCAGAATTATGCAGAGAGTAATTACAAAAATAAATGAAAATTCCTATACAATGTAAGCACTTTTTTTGAAGTACCACTGTTAATACAGACTTTTATTTCTAAATTCATGTGGAGAATGCAGATAGTGATTGACCAAAGATATGGTCATGTATTAGTTTCTTATGGCTTGTGTAATACATTACCACAAATATAGTGGGATCAAAATAACACAGATTTATTATTTTAAATTTCTGGAGGTCAGAAGTCTGAAATAGATTTCATCAGGATAAAATCAAGGTGTCAGGGGGCTGAATTTCTTTATGGAGTCTCTAGGGGAGAATGGGTTTCCTTGTCTTTTCCAGCTTCTGGAAGTTTCCCACATTCCTTGGCTTGTGGTCCTCTTCCATGTTTAAAGCCAGGAGTGGCCAATGAAGTCTTTCTCATATTGCACCACTCTGACTTTTCTACCTCTTTCTCTTCTTATTTAAGGACCCTTATGATTACATTGGGTCCACTTGAGTAATAATGGATAATCTCTCTATTTTAAGGCTAGATGATTAGCAACTTTAATTCCATCTGCCAACTTAATTCTCCTTTGCCATGTAACTTAACATATTCATAGCCTCCAGGGATTAGGATGTAAACATCTTTGGAGAGGTCATTATTCTGCCCAGTACTTGGGTCAGTAATATGTTTAGAAGTATATTTGTCAATATCTGTCATAGTTAAAGCACCTTAGCTATGCTGAAGGTAAAGGAGGGGGTTGGGGATTCTTGCGGTTTTTTTTGTTTGTTTGTTTGTTTTTAATTCAGATTGGACATAGATCTAGGCAGTGGTGCTAGAAGATTCTACATCAACTCAAGGAGCTCCACTAGATGGAAAATCTGCTAGAGGAGTAGAATTGGGATATAAGTCCTGCAAACTAACTTACAATCCACCTTTAGGGGATTCAAGTAACACATAAGACAGTCATCTTTTTCTTGGCAGATACTGGCTCTTTCATGATAAACTAAAAATTAAAAAATCATGATAGACAACGAAAAACGAAGTGTCAGTAACAGTTGACCTCTGAGGATGATTTGCCACAGGAATATGAAAGAATTTTTGACCCCTGAGGATGAATTGCTACAGGAATATGAAAGAATTTTTAGAAGTTTGGCATCATCAATAACATCAGGAAACAGAGAGAGAATAAGCTTAGATTAAAAGAAAGCATGACGATTTGGAAAAGGAGGCAGGTCAGTCAAAAAATCATGGAAAAGAAACCAGAATGCTGTACAATTAAAATCTGCATTAGAAGATGAAAAGAAGTCAGCATTTATATATATATATATATATATATATATATATATATATATATATATAAAATGTTGAAGGAAAATTGATAAGTTCTTTCAAAGTGAAGAAGAAAAGAACAATAAAAGTTAAATTAATGAGATAGAGAAGGTTAAAAGTATAGAAGACAGAGATCATAGGCTGAAACACTAGATATAACCTAAGAATTATAGATGTGCTTGAGGCAGCAATAATTGGAACACAAGTAATAATCAAAAATTAAAATCTCTTCTGAGTGAAAATATAAACAAAAACAAAAAAGCCTCAGCATGCAAATTGAAAGGGCTTTCCATACCTCAGACAACACTGATGAAAAGGGTTCCATACCATTACAACTTGGCAATTTTTTAAACCTTAAAAGAATAAAGGAAAAAAAAAATCCTTTAAGAATGCAGGCAAAGAAAACAGTTTACCTTATAAAGAGACTGAAAAATCAGACTGGCCTTTTTTTTTTTTTTCCTTAAATGTCACACTGTATAATAGGTGCTGTTGCTATAAAATCTACAAAAAAATTGCTTAGAACAGTTTGCAAGAGTGTACTCTTGAAAGATAAATATAGCCAGGTTGTCTTTCACTTGTAAAAGTAGCAGAAAGAAATTCTCAAATATGCAAGATAAAAGAAAACATAAAACCTCTTTAATAGGAAAATGGCTTAAGGATATAGGCCAGGTCAGTGCTACTCAAAGTGAGGTTAAGGGTCCAGTAACATCAGCAATATCCAGACACTAGTTAGACGTGTGGATTGTCAGGTCCACCCTAAACCTCCTGAAGCTAAATTTTTGTGGGTAAACTGTAGCTATCTTTCTGTGTTTTTTCTTGTTTTTCTAGGAGATTTTTACATGCACTTAAGATTTAAGAAGCACTGGTTCAGGTGACTGAGAGAGAAGTCAAATTTAAGAATTCAGTAACAGAAAGAAATGATATTAAGAAATTGACCATTAATCATGCAACCAATTAAAAGTAAGATTTAAACAATTGTAACTTTATTATAATGCTGAATAGAGGTGTAAAACTATACTTTTGAAAGATGAAATATGTAATATAAAATACTTTAATAAGTATTAAAATTTTAATATTTAAAAATTTAAATTTTTATGAATTTATATAAAAATTTAAATAAATTTAAATAAAATATTTAAAATATTAAATATTTTAATATTTAATACTCAGTAATAATAAATTCCAAGATCATATTTACAGAGACCGGAAATTGTGATAAATCCTTAGTTTTTTCTAGGGATAGACTCAACAATTTCAAGTATTCAAAAGTTTACAGCCCAATATATCCTTTATGCCAATAAAAATAAATTAGGGTAAACTTCCCTATTAGGAAAAAAAGGCAAATAATTTGACCAAATATTCCATCTGAATATTGATGTTCAGCAAGAGCATATTATATAATTGTTAAAAGCCATGGGTTTGAGTAAGTCTTACACTGCTGCAGATTACCTGAGTGATACTGGGAAATATATTTGGTTTTGAATTTCCTTACGCATAAAATAGGAATGACATTTTCTATGTACCTTACACATTGAGAAGAGCAAATGTGAATATGAGAGCATTTTGTGAAGCTGAATCTCATTATAAAATAATCATTAAACTAGTCTAATAAAATACAAAAGTCTTCATTTCAGGTAAGAAGCAAAATTTGAAGATGGTTACTGAGAAGAGGTACACCTAAAACAAAGTGACTTACTAAGATAAAAAAAAATGCATGGGCAAGAGTTATCAGGCAAAAGCAAAATGAAACAAAAAGTAATCTTGGCAATATTTAGACGAAATAGACTCAAAGACCATAAAAACATTAAGTTTGATCCAGAAAGTTATATTTCCTTTCAAAGAGTTAGACTTCACAATGAAGGTAAGACTGTCTTGAATTTTCAATAACACATTAATAGCCACAAAATGCATGAAACAAAGCTGCTAGAAATATAAGGAAAAATTGATAGAAATAGAATTGTTGTCTGAGACTTTAATACACTTTTATTGATCTTCCATGGATCAGATAAACACAGAATACATAGAGTATTTTAATAATCTAATAAAGCTGATTTAATAAATATTTAATTAACTTTGTTCCTGAGAAATAAA
Source organism: Vicugna pacos (assembly GCF_048564905.1). Classification (NCBI taxonomy): domain Eukaryota; kingdom Metazoa; phylum Chordata; class Mammalia; order Artiodactyla; family Camelidae; genus Vicugna; species Vicugna pacos. Next base: position 30,283,344 of record NC_133003.1, on the reverse strand, counting down.
AAGCATACTTTAGGGAGTCATGAAACATTTGGTATAAAATTGGTCATATATTATACCTCAAAGAAAACCATATTAAGTTATGAAACATAAAATGTTTATAGGCTACATGCTCTGCCTACAATGAAATAAAACTAGAAATGAATAACAAAAGGTTAAATGCAAAATTCAGCAACTTGGAAAACAGCAATACTAATAACAAAAAAATAAAAACTTCTCCTAAAGAAAACTCTAGGTTCAAAGAGGGAAGCAATTCTAGTATAAGAATCTGTTAGAAAAATGAGAACTGTATGCATCTACATTTTTAAATGACCAAAGCTGTATTTAGCAGAAAATGAATAGCCTTAAGGGTTTTCATTATTAAAAGAGAGTAACAAAATCTTTCTGCATAAAATAGAATAACAAATTAATATAGTTTCTTCTTTCCTATTAAATAAGACAAGAAACAAATAATACTCAGTAAGTTTGGAATAGGATGAACATACAAAGGATATTACAGGATATCTATCAGAAACCTATAGCAAAGTACCCATTGGAAATATTCCCCTTACTGCCACCAAAGAGATGAGTGTGCTTGCTCTTACTGTATTTTAACACTGTACTATTCATTATACAACGTGTCCTAGCCAATGGAATAAGGTGATAAGATTCAATATGAGCTATATATACTATATATATCCTGTATATATAGGAAAGAAGAGATAAACCTGTACTATTTAAAAAGGTATAATTATCTGTTTTAAATATCCAAGAAACCAAACTGAAAAAAACCATTGAAACTGATAGAGTTCAATAACATAGCTAGATGTAAGATTCCATTAAAATATCATTAAGTTTCTTGTACATTTATAAGAACCACAACTATAAGATTCATAGGTAAACTAAAAGGAACTAACAGTAACTACATAAAAAATGTTGAACTCTACCAAATAGGTCGATTCTGGAGGTGAATTGACACCTGGAAGAAGGGTTTTGCATGGGTTAATTTCCCATCCTGAGGTCAGGCTGTTATACTCAGTGCCTCATGGGGTAGCTGAAACTCTAATAGGAAATCCATAGCCTTTCAATCTGCAAGAACCAGAGGGCACAGTCTGGGGCAACATAGCCTTTGGAAAGTGAGAGGAATCTCAGAACAAAGGGAGTCAGAAGGGGGAAACCAAAAATTCTTAGTATAATTTCTGGTCAAATCACTGGCTGATCCTTGGAACATAAATAGACAGGGCAGATTACCACCAGTCAGTGAATTTGATGATAGATCAATAAAAATTTTCTCTGTGAAGAGAAGAGGGGGAAAAAAAGAGAGAGAGAGAGATTGAGAAAAAAAGCCCAGGATTTCAGGGTCCTGTGGGATAATAGCAAAATTTTAACATATAGCTAACTAGTGTCCCAGAAGGAAAGGAGATAGAGAATGGGGCTTAAAGCAAATTTGAAGATATAATGGCTCCAAACTTCCCAAAGCTAGTGAAAGATATATACTTAACATATTCACAACACGGAGACACAGCATAATCAACATGTTGAAAAGACAAGACAAAAACTTGACATCAGCCAGGGAAAAAAAAAATAGTATATACAAGGGAACTGTATTTTAAAACACTACCAGCCTATCTTCAAAAAGTATAAAAGCTTGAAGACCATGGGACAATATCTTTAATGTGCTGAAAGGAAAAGAAACCATCAATCCAGAATTCCATATCCAATAAAACTATACTTCAAGAATGGCAGCAATATAAAATAAACTACAAGGATACCAAATGGGGAATATAGCCAATATTTTACAATAACTATAAATGGAGTATAAGCTTTAAAAGTTGTGAATCTCTATGCTGTACACCTGAAACATTTTGTTATATAATATTGTAAATCAGCTATACCCCAATTTAAAAAAATAAAAGAATGGAGACAAAATAAAGTCCTTTTCAAATAAAGAAAAACTGAGAAGGTTTATTGTCAGCAGACAACTTATACTACAAGAAATGTTAAAAGAAGTTCTTTAAGATGGAAAGAAATAAGAGCTAGAGTCTAAGATAAGATGGAGAACTTAGATAAGAATGGAGAACATGAGAAATCATGAATAGTAAAGTAAATATAAAAGCTCATTTTTTTCCTCTAAATTTCTTTTAAATACTCTAAGTCAAAACAGTAATGTCATTTGTGGGATTTATAATACATGCAAATTTATAATTCAAATGACAATTCAAATGAATGGGGAGGGGGTTTGTAAATAGTACATACATTGGCAAAATTTCTATATTTTATGTAAAATAGTATAGTATTAACTCTAGGTAGATTGTGAAAAGAAAGATTACATTGAATTCCAGGTAATCTGTGTAAATGAGAGTGCTGGTTCCTAGAATGAATGAGAAAATATGTGTACAGAAAAGAACTTTGCAGATCCCTACTGACCCACATGTTAGGCAGGTAGAAACATCACTAATTTCTGTTTGGACTCTACATCAAGCAACTTGGTTTTGACTAACCATACTGAGTGATCTAGGACAATTTAGAAGACATAGCCTGATCTCCTTCTCTTGTCCATCTTCATTTCCTAAGTAATAGCATACAGCAAGTCCAGAAAAAAGAAAGAGGATGATATTTAGCATTTTTTACGCCCTATACAGACTTACGGGGACATTTAAGAAACCACTATTAATGGGGAAAGATACAATAGTTATTTCTAGGTTGCCTTGGTGATCTAGTGTTTTTCTTGAACTTGACTCAGGAAGCTCAGGTATTGGAAAGAAAGCCAAGAGTACATGATGGAATTTGTTAATGGACAGCTCAGCCTTTTCAGAATCTCCTTGGTAAAGGTTCTGGAGCCGGGGGAGCAGAATACTGACCTTGCTTGGAGGTAGAGCAGACTGAGAGGACGCTGAGGTATGGGGGGGACAGAGATGACAGGTCACCTGATGTGATGCAAGACAGCACATGGAACAAAAAGATCATGATCTCTGGAGTTTGTGCATCCTATATCTGAACATATATACATGCCTGCTGTTTGCCCTTGAGCCAGTGTGTCAGGCTGAAAGCTGGTCCCTAAAAAAGTATTCATGTCAAATTCCTGAGACATGTGAATGTGACCTTATTTGGAAAAAGGATCTTTGTAGGTATAATTAAGTTAAAGTTCTTATGATGAGGAAATTATTCTGAATTATTCCTGGGGACCCTAAGTACTTATAAGGTATTCTTATAAGAGAGGGGCAGAGTGAGCTTTGAGACACCCAGAAGAGAAGGAGATATGACCTTGGAGGCACTGGAGTAATGTGGCCTTAAGCCAAGAAATACCAAGAACCATCAGAAGGTGGAAGAGGCAAGGAAGGGAATCTTTTCTAAAGTCTCTGGGGTGAGCAGGACTCCACCATCACCTTGATTTTGGACATCTGGCCTTCTGAACTTTGAGCATATAAATTTCTGTTGCTTTAAGCACCAAGTTTGTAGTAATTTGTTATAGTTACCATAAACAGGAAAAGAATACAGCCTGCTACAGAACTCCTTAAATCTCAGTGCCCTCATCTCTAAAATAGGGTCATACTCGCTATCTTTTAGTGTCGTTGTCAGGATTAAGTGAGAAAATGTGTAAAAATAGAAAAGGAAGGAAAGAAGCAACCAAAGGGCAAAAGATAAGGAAAATGCTAGGAAAAAATATACACATCCCTTGTTTCATGTGAGTAATTCGTACCTGATGATCAGATGTTTCGCCCAATAATAGTTTCCAGGAGACAATGAGAAAAACGATAATGTGTTATATGTCCATCCAACCCCCCAACCAATTCCCTGAAATGTAAGTAAACCATGGTAAAATGCACATATTTGAACAAGAAGCTATTATATTAGGATTTAAAATACTTAAAAAAAATTGTATCCTTGTTCACCTAACAATTAACATGGTTTGTTAAAAACATTTGTTTTGTGTGTAGCGACTTTTCTTGCTTGCTTTGCTTCCTTCTCCACAATTGTACTCACTATTTTCTTAAGTCTTTGGGGACTCCAACAGTAGGCAAGAGAATAGCTAAATATGAAAGGCACTGCGGAAATGTTTTCAGTTCAAGCAGCCACCGGCAGAGCGTGGCTCACAGTGATGCTACGATGGCCTGTTAGCACCAGCGGCCTCTGAAATGCGTAGCCCTGTGTTGACACTCGGCGAGCTTTTCAGAGTACCTACACATGGTTCTCGATTCTGTTGAGCATTATTTGGAAAGTGTCTTGAGAATTTTCCTTTATATCATTTTGTCGAAATTTTTCTATCAAGTTTTGGTGTCATGAATCTACATTTTTTGCCAAATGAACACTTGCATAAAGTATCTATTATGAAGTTTGGATTTTAAGAACCAAGAGGCATTTTACCAGGAAAACTTTAATCATGGTGATATTCTGCAGGCTATGCCTGTATTTGTAGCATGTTTAACAGCAGAAAATAAACATGAAATATGTAAAGAGTTACTATAAAGAATCAGAAAAATGAATAGAAAAATGGGTAGTATTCTGTACAAACATAAACTGGAAAAGTAACAGAAGTGGCCAATTAATGAATGAAAGACTGCAACCTAAAAAGTAATCAGGAAATGTAAATTAAAATCACCATGACATAGCTTTTCACATCCATGCAACTGGCAAAATAAATCTTCAAATCTAATAATACCAAGGCTTGATGAGCTTGTGGAGAAATGAAATTTTCATTCATAGGGCAAACTGGTGCAGCCACTATGGAATATAGTGTGGTAGCCTCCAGAAAGGCTGAAGGCATGTGCATCGCCCATGACTCAGGTGCCCAAGGAGATGTCTACAAGATACTTAAAACTGCATTTTTTTTGGTAATTCAAGGAAAAATAAATACTCATCAATGGCTAATAAATAAATGTTATTAAATATTTGTACAAAAGATGGTTTTTGAAAAACAATGAATGAGAACAATATATTCACAAAGTTAAATCTCAAAAATATTATTGAGTAAAAAGTTTTACAAGACAAGTTGCATAAGAATGCAGTAACGATTATGCATAAAGCTAAAGTATACAAAACAAAATCATTTTTAACTACTTGGCAAGTGTTAAATATAATGATACCACTACTTAGACCTGGAGATGGTAAAGTCTTCTTGTGGTGAAATTATGCATAGGGACAGCTACCTAGAAAAGAAAGTTTTTACATTTTTTGATACAGTAATCTCATTTCTAGAAATCCTTCAAAAGGAAATAGAGATGTAGACAAAAATTATTATAATTGTGTATTAATATATTAAATATTCTATTCAATTATCTTTCAGTGAATTAGGGAATTAGGTTATGGTACGTAAGGTAGCATTTGAATATCTTTTTAATATTATACTTAATGACATTGGAAAATACTTACAATATAATTTTCAGTGAAAAATAATATAGAATTGCTCTGCTTATGATCTATATTTTGTTTAAAAGTCAACAAACAGTAAAAAGTGAAGGCACACATATCATTAAGTCTGGGAAATTCAAAACGTTATTAGTATTTATCTCTGAGTGATAGAATAATACATGATTTAAAAGATGCTTTGATGTAATTTTCAAATTGGGTGCAATGAGCAGATATTGTTTCCATAATTACAATTAACAGCTTCATTAGCCTCTTTCTAAAATGAGTAGGTCTTACTGAGGATTGTGGTCGTTTTTACCCACTGGACAGAATCTTATACTCTGTTTACTCCTATATTGTCAACTTCTGCCTATGCTTGAGATAGAGGTTGGAATTCTGTATGAAAGTGCTTAAAGGGGCGATAGGAGGTAATCTAAGTCATACGGGAATTGTAAGCATTTAATGAGGTAATGAATGAAAAGAGCCTAACACAGTTCCTGACACAAGTCAGTACCTAATCATTATCATTATTGTCACTGACTGATTATTGCTGTATTTTTACGTTACAGATGAAAGTTTACACGTCATTTCTTTTTTAGGACCCAAAACAGATTTCCATATTACCTACCAGTACCAGAAACAGTATGATATTAACTGTGCTAGTCATATGTCTGAGACAGGAAGAGTTTGGGGGAAGAGCAGAAAAAAAAAGTAATTAATTCTTGTTCTTAAAAAGAAAGGGTCCTCTGTCTCCATTATAGACATCTGCCATGCACAGGCTGGAGCAACTCCTTAGGCAGAATCAGAGACACTTGGAAACAGTAAATCTTTTGTAATTTAGAGTCATAATCTATTTATCCCCCCAACCCTGGGTTTTCTTGTGAATAACTGATTCCATGTGTACAGCTTGAGCAGAAAGGGCAGGATAAGGGCCTGGAAATTGTTAAACTCTACATATGATGGTACTTTGGAGACCTCCTTATAGGAAAATCTGTCAGTTACGTGGCCAATCAAGTTGCTGGGTGGATACTTGCTAATTGTACATTCCATTAAATGGTGATATATAATACACCTTGTAATTCTGCAATAAATCTGTTTTTTTCCTCTTACTTTCCTGCTCTGATTGGCATCTATGATAACATACAGTTGCTAGATGAAAACAGAATTGTGTTGCAAAAGAGACAAATGATTTAGTGAATGTGATTTATATGCCAAAAAATGTACATTAGCAGGTTTTATGATACGTGACCTTGAAGGGAAATATGGTGAATTTGCATCTGATTTAGGTCTTCTCTAAACAACTTAAAAAAGAGGCAAAAACAAGCATAAGACAGTTTTATCTCTTTGGATGGTATAAAAGGGTTCTTGCTGGGAGACTTGTGATAGTGACACCTCCTAGTAATTTCCTGTGTTTGAAGTGTATAGTTAAGGAATTATAGGGAATGGTCATGATCCAAACTTATTTGGTCTCAAAGCTTGTCCAGGAGAGATTGTAGCCCTTTCTTATCTTGCCTGGCATGTATGTAACTGCAGATATCATCTCTTTTAAGGTCTTGGATAACTCATTTTGGTTTCGTTCTCTGGGTGACATCTTTTTGCCTGTCCTGAGTCCTCCAGTCTATTACGGTAGACTATACGTTCCGTAATGAAACTGTTTCTAACTTATTTACCTCTGTACCCTAGTCTGGTAGCACTCAAAAAAAAAAAAAGACGTTGAATAAATAATGAATCTTTTGGTTGTATTATCTATCCATCTAACCATTTATCCATCCATCCATCATTCCATCCATTTCTCAAGGTTGCTGTTTTCTCAAGGTTTCTGCTGACACAAAGCGTCAGCTTTTGTTTCCTTGATTTGGAAAGTGATCGTTTAAGTTCACTGCCGCTGAGGGACTGTCAAATCGCTGCTATTCACATTTGCTTCTCTTAAACATATTTAATTTGTGACAAGTTGGGAGCCACCTTCTCTTTTCTGAGGTGATCTTTGAAGAATGATGTAATTAACTACAGGCTGTTTAGATTGTTTATCTGTATTTAAAGCCCTAGCCAGGTTTGTCTTTTGTCTTTAAGACAAAAATCCATAAATAAAAAGTTGTCATTGAACATTCCTAAACAAATACCCTCCCCAACTTCGAAAAAGGAACACTGCTAGATTTATTTGAGACTTCTTTCTGAGAGTTCATTTAGCTGTAGGTTCACCTTTATTCAAACATGTTGAAGTTAAAAATCATATAAGGGAAGTTTATTCTAACCCAGATGCGTTTGGAAGCCAGTGTTATTACTAAATGCTTTTGGTTTTGATAAGCTCTTTGATGAGATCAGATTCTATCACAAAGAAAGTGTGGTTCATTGTGAAAGAGTGTAAACTGCTGCTGGGGTGCAGTTGTCCCTGGTATCTGTGGAGCATTGCTTCCAGGACCCTCGCTCAGATACACAAATCCATTCATGCTCAAGTCCCATATAAAAAAATATATTTGCGTATAACCTACACACACACATCCTCTCACATACTTTACTTCTTTTTAAAAATTTTTTTCAAAACGAATTTTGTTGTGGGGAAGGTAATTAGTTAGGTTTATTTATTTTATTTTTTTAATGGAGGTATTGGAGATTGAACCCCGGACCTTGTATGTGCTAGGCATGCACTCTACCACTGAGCTCTGCCCTCCCCCCTCTCTCATATACTTCAAATAATCTCTAGATTACTTATTATACCTAATACAATGTAAATACTACATAAATAATTGTAAATACAATGTAAATGCTGTGTAAATAGTTGCTGGTGTGCAGCAAACTCAAGTTTCGCTTTTTGGAATTTCTGGAATTTTTTTGAATATTTTCAATCCATGGTTGGTTAAATCCTGAGATGCAGAACCTGTGAACACAGAGGACCAATTGTATAAGGTACCACCAATACATAATTACCTCCAGGAAAGGACTAGCTGTGGTGTGCTGCTGAACGCTGATGAGTTAGACCAACTGAAATGTTTATGTATTCTCCAAATCTCACTGTAAAACTTATCCTACCCAACTGACCTTCAGAGCTTTTGTAAAGAAAAATTATGGAGTAATTTGAATTTCTTCCCTCTCCTCATCTGGCTTTCTCTGTTCCTGGGGCAGAGATATTAGCTGTCAATCAGACATTCAAGAACTTGGGGAAAGGAGTGAGAACAGGAAGCCTGGAAAATTCATTTGATAAGTACTATCCATCATTCACGTGTACTGTGTAGCAGCAGGTAGTCGGAGAAATAGGGTCATTTGTAAAATTCAGGTATTGGAGATGGTAGTGAGGAAAATATTAAAGCATTTTAGTTTTCAAAGGTGGTGGATGTAGAGAATTAAGGACTTCTGTCGCTAGCCACAATGAAGTGTCTGGTACAGTCTTGACCTCCTTTTATGAAGAACTATAAAATTAAATTAAATGTATGAGGCAACTATTTTCAGGAATTGGCTAACAGGCAATGCAGGACTTTGATCTTTAGCAGAAAGTAACACTGGAAACAGGCCTTGCATTCACCTTGGTTTTCTGACTAGAGGTGCATTCACTGGACCAGAGAGTAGGCCTTATATTTCACTTATCAAGAATGCATTCAAGTTGGAAGAATTATAGTCTCCCTCACACCATACGCTAAAATTAATTCCAGCTGGGTTAAGGCAATAAATGTATAAAAATCAATCATTAGAAAACCAGAATAGAAATGAGCATTTATCCCAACTGCAGTGAGAGGAGACCCTAAGGCAAAACCAAAAACAAAGAATATAAAAGAAAAGAGTAGTGGACTTGACTCCATTAAAAATTAAACTTCTGTTTGTCAAAAAACAAAAACCAAAAAGGAGATACATGTGTGCAGCAAATATGAGGTGCAAGTGCCTGGGAATCTTAAAAGACCAAGAGCTCACACCAATTGATAACAATGCATAATTCCCATAGTTAAATGGGAGGTCAGGCATCCACCCTTTTCCATCCTAAAGCCTTTATTTTCAATCTTTTCCCGCTGAGTGGGAGAACTCAATTGCCCTTCCTGCTTGCTATTTCATCACTTCTGTTTTGGAGCTTCAGCAGGGACCTGGCCTTACATTCCATTGCATTCCCTGCCTGGGGCCCTTTAGCTCTTACATGCAATCTTTAGTGATGTTTCTATGAACTCTTAAAAACTTGGGGTTTCCCAGCAATATTGTTCTGTGCCATTTGTTATTAGATATCGGTGTTTCATACCCATCTTTTATTGGAGATGTGGTGGTTTCATTTTTAGGGGAAAAAAATGTGACATGTTCTCCTTTTTGACTTCCTACCTTCTCTGAAAAATTGGATGTTTGAAGTGTGTGTGTGTGTGTGTGTGTGTATGTTCAGGGCATAGGCTAGAGGGGAGTAATAAAGGAAGTGATGGTGGGGAAGTCTGCTCCAGCATTACCACATTTTCTGATCCACTGGAAGCAGAAAAATGAGTGTGATGACCTGATGGAGCTGGTGACCAAGTGAGCATATGTTCTGAGTCACATTCCAGTAAATCACACTGAACAAGATTTCTCCCTGTTGCTCCTATGTCCATTTACATGAGTGAGCACTTAACAGATAGGTCTGCTCCACTGTACAGCCCCCCCCCAATATACATAAGTGTTCATTCATTCATTCATTCATCCATCCATCCATAAGGAGAACCCACTATGTTCTCTTTGTGTAAAATACACAAAGAGAAATTCTCAAGAAGTATTAAATCTTAGCATCTTTGGATGTACACAAATATAAGTTAAAGAGAGTTAATTGCCATAAGAAGCTTGAATGGAAACATACAATACAAAGTATAGTAAATGGGGATTTTGGCCCAGCAAAGATAACATAGACCTAGTTTTCCCCACTTCCCTATTAAGCACAACTATGAACTCTGAAAATGAAGCAAGAGACAACCAAATGAGAACTCTGACAGGTTACAAGGAGAAAGTGAACTGGTGTGAGACTCTAGGACTGGAAGAACAGCACAGTAGCATGGTGCCTAGGGTTTTCTCTCCCAAAAGAAGAAGCTTCCCAGACCAGGTGCTTCCCAGCTCCCAACCCAGTGGCAAGAGAAAGCCTGGGGAAGTTGATTCTTTCCCTGATTGCATGGGAGTTTCTCTGGCAACATCAGACAAGTCTGGCACCTCCAATAAGGGGAACTGACCAAAGCCTCACCAGAAATAACTGGCCAGAGGAAGTGCTCTCTTTCCCCATTGAGCCTAAGACTCTCCTTTCCAACAAGAAATACTGATACTGGCTGGTAGAACAGCAAGAGAGACCCAGTTACAACAAATAGACTAATCCAGGATGAAACTTTTTCTCAGAAGGCTTCAAATGCTTCTCACCTACCCAGAGACATTGCAGCAAGTAGGCAGAACCAGAAAGGAGGATGTAGCCATTACAGGAACCCCCTTTGTCCCCATATGCCTGAAATGCTTCTTTCTTGCCCAGAGATATGGAGGCAGCTGGGTACACTGGTAGGAAGTTCCTACCACATCCCCCTCCCTTGAAGAGACACCTGTGACCCAGTCTGAGGAAACCTCTTCTAACCACCTCAGGCAGTAGAATTGGAAGAAGGGACCAGTTGGAGCCCCAGTGACACCAGGTAAATCAAGCAGGCCAAAGTAATATCTGAAAGACTGTGAAAATTACAGTGCAATTGGAGCCACAGCCCATTAAAGTAGCCAAGCCCAACATGATTAATTTAACATAGTGACTGTCCGCTAAAATAAATGATTTAATTATAACCCAGTGTTTCCTAATATAATAGACAAAATATCCAGGTTATAAATTTTAAAAATCACACATCATACCAAAAACCAAGAAAATCATAAATTGAAAGAGAAGACAGTCAACTGACACCAACACAAAAATGAATCAGATACTAGAATTCTCTGACATAGATTTAAAAGCAGTTGCCATGTAAATGGTTCTCCAATAAATTGCAAATTCTTCTGATTATAAATAAAAAATAGGAAATCTCAGAAAAGAAATAGTTATGAAACAGAATTACATGTAAATTATAAAATTAAAAATTGCAATAGCAGATATAAAAACATTACTGGATAGTCTTAATAGTAGAGTGGAGATGAGAGATGATAGAACTATTGAACATGAGATGAGAACAATAGAATCTGCCCAATGTAAACAAAATAGAAAATAGACCGAAAAAATGAACAGTGCCTCAGGGACCTGTGAACAATAACAAAAGATCTAACGTTTGTATCCCTGAAGTCTCACAAGAAGAAAAAAAAAGTGGTGTTGAAAGAGTATTTGAGGAAATAATGGCTGAAAATTTCCCCAGATTTGGTGAAATACACAAACCTATAAATCCAGGAAAGTGGATAACCTTCAAATATGATAAGCTTAAAGAAACTCATGTCAAAATACATCATAATTAAATTTTTGAAAATGGAATCCCAAGAAGAAAAAAATCTTGAAAGCAGTCAGAGAGGAATGACAGATCACCTATATAGAGGAATAGCAAATTTCACATTTTATACAATGGAGACCAGAAGGAAGTACTACAATATTTTTCAAGGAAGCACTGAAAAAACTGTCAAATGTGAATTCTATATCTGGCAAAACTATCTTTTAGGTATGAAAGAAAAATAAAAACATTTTTAGATGAATGACAACTACAAGAAGTTGTTGCTAGGAGATCTACTCTTAAAGATTACCTAAAGGAAGTTCTTCAGTCAGAAGAGATTAAAAAAAATGAAATATTGGAAAATGAGAGAGGAAGAAGGAACATTATGAAGAGATTTATAGATATATACAGTAAACTTATGAATTTCATAAATCATATTTGATGATTGAAACAAAAATTGTAACAGCGTATTATATTCAAGTCAATGACATTTAAAAGTGGGAAAGTTAAAGGGACTTAAATGGAAATGAGGTTTCCGCGCTTCACTCAAAGTAGTAAAATATGATAACTGTAGACTGTAGTAAGTCACTTATTAGATGGGGTTTATACTTATTAACCTGGGTATTATAAAAACTATACAAAGAAGTCTATCCAAAACCGCTGTAAATCAAGATGGGATCCTAAAAAAACATTCAAGTAATCCATAGGAAGACAATAAAAGAGAAAGAGAGGAATGCAAACCAGACAAAAGAAATAGAAACCAAGTAATACGATAATAGACTTAAGTGCCAACATACCAATAATACTCTTAAATGTAAATTATCTAAATCATTTATTGAAAGATAGAGATTGACAGAGTGGATAAAAGAACAATCCAACTATACACTGCTTATGAGGAACTCATTTCAAAGTCAATGATTAAGTAAGTTGAAAGTAAAAGGAGAGAAAAAAGTATACTTATAACTATTAATTTTAATAAAGCAGGAGAGGCTATATTAATATGTGATAAAAGTAGACTTCAGAGCAATTAAAATATCTAGGGACAGAGTGATATAATATAAAGATAAAACCATCAACCCACCCAGAAAACTTAATGATCCTAAATGTATACATACCAAATAAATCCTTAAAATACATGGGGAAAAATAAACAACCTAACTAATAGAGTTGAAGGAGAAATAGAGAAATTGAAAACTGTAGTTGGAGACTCCAGTGCCCCATCTCAACAGCAAATAGAACTGCTATGCAGAAAATCAGCAATAATGTAGAAGATCTGAGCATCACAACTGGCCAACAGTTATCTAACTGACATATGTAGAACCCTCCATCCAACAACAGCAGAACAGACATTTTTCCTTCAAGCATCCATGCATTCACAGAAATAGAGCATATCTTGGGTCACAAAAAAAAACCCTTTAACAAAGTTTTAAAAATTGAAACCATGCAGAATGTGTTCTCTGATTGTAATAAAATCAAACTGGAAATACATTACAAAAAGATAACAGAATAAGTTTTAAACATGTGAAAGTTTAAACATGTGAAACTTCTACATTATCCATAGGTCAAAGAGGAAGTCTTCAGAGAAACTTAAAAACACATAGAACTGAATGAAATGAAAACACAATATATCAAAATATGTAGGCTACAGCTAAAGCAGTGCTGGGAAAGAAATTTATACAACTGCATACTATATTAGAAATGAGGAAAGTTCTCAAAGTAATAACCTAAGTTCCTACCTCAGGATTAAAAAGAAAGAAAAATAAACCAATAGCAAGTCAACCAATAGCAAAGCAGAAATCAATAAAAATTTAAAATAGGAAAAAGATTAAGTCAAGGAAACAAAAAGCTGGTCATTCTAAAAAATTAATAAAATTGATAAATGATTAGCAAGCCTAACAAGAGCAAAATTACCAATATCAAGAATGAAATAAGGATTATAATATAGACCTTAGTCATTAAATTAACAAGGATACACTATGAACAATTTCATATTCATATATTCAACTACTTAGAAAAAAATGGATCAATTTTTCAAAAACCATAAACCACCTAAACCCAACGAGGATGAAATGGACAGCCTGAATAGCCCTTTAGCCATTAAAGAAATTGGATTAGTGTTTAAAAGTCTCTCCCAACAGAACTCTCTAGGACCATATGGTTTCACTGGAGAAAAAATGTTTAGAAAACAATTAACAACAATTTTATATAATCTCTTTCAGAAAATAGAAGACGTAGGAACATTTCCCAACTCATTTTATGAGGCTGGTAAAAGGCCAAAAAAATAAAGGAAGAAAGAAAGACTATTCCAGTCTAATATCTCTTGTGAACTTTGACACAAAAATACTCAACGAAATATTGGCAATCAAGTCCAACAATATGTAAAAAGAATTATATAATATGACCAAATGGGATTTACTACAGATATGCAAGGATGGTTCAGTACTTTAAAATGGATCATTGTAATCTACCATATCAACAAGCTAAAGAATAAAAATGATATGATCATATCAATTGGCCCAGCACAAGCATTTGGCAAAATCCAACATCCATTTATAATAAAAACTGTTGACAATTTAGGAATAGAGGTGAATTATCTCAACTTGATAAAGAGAATCCCTGAGATTGGGAACAAGACAAGGATGTTCACTCTCACTACTTCTTTTCAATATTGTACTGGAAGTTCTAGCCACTGTAATGTGGCAAGGAAAAGAAATAGATATGCAGATTGGAAAGGAATGAAGTAAAACTGTCTCTATTTGCAGATGACAGGATATTCTACCTAGAAAATACCTCAGAATATACAACAACAAATACTCCCAGAACTGATTCGTGAGTTCAGCAATTAATCCACAAAATTAATTGTGTTTCTGTATGCTAACAATGAGCATACAGAAACCAAAATTTTAAGCACAATACCATTTGCAGTATATCCAAAGAAAATGAAATACTTAGATATACACTTAACAAAATGGGTATAGGAATTATATGCTGAAAATTACAAAATGCTGGTGAAAGAAATCAAAGAACTCCTAAATTAATGGAGAGACTTGAAAGTCTCAACATAGTAAAGATGTAAGTTCTCCCCAAATTGATCTTAGGTTTAATGCAATTCTAACAAAATTCCATCCAGCTTATTCTAAAATTTATATGTAAAGACACAGACCCATAATAGCTAAAACAATCGTAGCATAAAATAATAAACTAGGAGAAATTATTCTACCCAACAGTAAAGCTATAGTAATCAAGCCAATGTGATATTGGCAGAGGACACAATGGAACAGAATGGAGGACTCAGAAATAGACCCACACGCATGCTCAAATTATTTTTGACAAAGGTGCAAAAGCAATTCAATGAAGGAAGCCCAGCCTTTCAACAAATGGTGTTGGAGCATTAGACATCTATTGGCAAAAATGTAACATTGATCTAAACCTTATACCTTATGCAGAAATTAATTCAAAATGGATTAAAGAGTTAAAAGTGAAAGGTAAAATTATAAAAATTTTAGAAAAATAAGCGTAAGAGAAATTTGTTGGGACCTAAGTCTAGGCAGAGTTCTTAGACTTAACACCAAAACATAAATCCACAAAAGCAACAATAGCTAGATTGGATTTCATCAAAATTAAAACTTTTTCTCTGTGAAAGTCATGTGAGGAGAATGAAAAGACAATCTATAGGCTGGAAGAAGATATTTGCAAACCATGTATTCCACAAAGGACTAGTATCTAGAATATATAAAGAACTCCTAAATCTCAACAGTAAAAAATCAAGCAATCCATTTAGAAGACAGGCACAAGACATGAACAGAAATTTATCTGAGGAAGATGTACAGATGGCAAATAAGCATACTACAAGATATTCTACATTCCTAGCCATCAGAGAAATGCAAATTAAAACCATAATGAGCTATTACTTAACATTTATCAGAATGGCTAAACTAAAAAATTACTACAACACCAAATATTGGTGAGGATGCAGAGAAACTGTTCACTCATATATTGTTACTGGGGATATAAAATGGTACAGCCACTCTGGGAAACAATCTGGCAGTTTCTTATAAAACTAAACATTGCCACTACCATATGACCCAGCAATTGCCCTCTTGAGCATTTATCTCAGAGAAATGGAAATTCACATTGACGTAAAAACTTGTATATAAATGTTCATAGCAGCTTTATTCATAATAGACAAAATCTGGAAATAGCCCAGATGTTTTTTAATAGGTGAGTGGTTAAATAAATTGTGGTACCCATGGAATTCTACTCAACAGTCAAAAGGAATGATCTATCGATACAAACAACAACTTGGGATATTCTCCAGAGAAATATGTTGAATGAAAAAAGCCAATCCCAATAAATTACATACTTTGTGATTCCAGTTAAATAACATTTTGAAGTGACAAAATTTTAGGAATGAAGGACAAATTAGTGATTGCCAGGATTTAGGGATGAAGATGAGGGAGGGGCAAGTGAAAGATGAGTGTGGTAACAAAGGGACAACATGAAGGACCCTTGTGGTGATAGAACTACTCAATGTCTTGGCTGTGGTGGTGGATACATGAACCTACACCGGTTGTAAAATTTTATCAAACTTAATACATACACAAACACACATACACTGAAATGAGTACAAGTAAAACTGGGATCTGGGGGAATTCTGAATAAGATTGGTGTGTTGTATTAATGTCAATATCCTGGTTGTGCTATTATACTATGGTTTTGTTTTACCACTGAGGGAAACTAGATAAAGTATACATGCAATCTCTCTATTATTTCTTGTAACCGCATATGACTCTGCAATTATTTCAATCATTATTTCAATTAAAATTATGTATACAAAACACTTTTTTAAAAATATAGATATATGTACCACTTTTTGAGCACTTATATGTCATGCATTGTTCTTAATAACTTTATATCATTAAAAACTCCATTTAATCCCCCCAAAACAATATTGTCCCCATTTTGCAATGAGGAAACCAAGACACTGTGAGATTAAGCAACTGGTCCATCATAAAACTAGTCTGTGGCAGTATCTGGATTAGAACCCAAGAATTTTTGGTGCTAGTATCCACAATCCTAACTAAT
Organism: Vicugna pacos; assembly: GCF_048564905.1. Taxonomy (NCBI): domain Eukaryota; kingdom Metazoa; phylum Chordata; class Mammalia; order Artiodactyla; family Camelidae; genus Vicugna; species Vicugna pacos. The sequence continues at coordinate 30,266,575 of NC_133003.1, read as the reverse complement.
AGGTTTTCTCTCTTTACCTATATATTACTTAGCTGACGTCATTAGGAAGGACTTTAGAGAGAAAATGGCAGTTTAAACTTCTTTGAAGGGGAAATTGTGATCTATGTATTGCAGTAATTGTACTGTAAATAGGAGGAACTTTAAATATATTTGTTGAATCAGTAAGTGACTTACCTTCTTAAAACCACTAGATGATACCTTCAATCACTGATTATCTGCCAGGAGCCTAGGGTTTGCAAAATGAGAAAATGAGGGACCCAGGGCAATGAGCTCATTTTGCTTTATTGCAGCATTGACTTTCTCCCAACTGAGGTCGGTTTTCCCAAAGGGGATCTATTGGCATTCTTTGTGCACAACAATTCTATGTTGTGTGCAAATAACACAGGGCAGAAATTTTAGCAACATTTAGAATGTCCCCCAGATATCAGTGTTGACCCCCAATTACTGGGACATTGAATAAACACCCCCTCCCCATTTCCTAATTTCCCAGTGTACTTAGTCTCCTTCTGGTTATCAAAGCTCAGATAACTCATGCAACAGAACTGCAGGATTCACAGGATTCAAGAGGGCCATTTCATCTTTCTCCTTGGCATGGCCCTGGGCATGGGATAGAAATAGAACTTCTTGCCTTCACTGGTTCTAAGTTTGAGTTTGAATTGGTCTAAAGTGTTCATTTTGCTGTTTTTGTTCTGGTTGTTCTTTTTGACGGGCACAAAGAATTTTCCCCTTTCAGAGAAATGCTGCTGAGCACACACCACGCAGCATATCCCAGACCGATCTCTTTCAGTCTCAGTAGAAAGAAAAATATCTGAAAGGGAAAAGCATTAATGGATTATTTTTGTAAACATGGCAGATCTCTTAGAAGGACAATTTTCTCTTGTTGACTGGCAGGAAAACAGTGGTGTTAATTATGTTGCCTTGTTAAATCTGAAAGAATGTAGTGAACGTTGGAAGCTTTTCTAATTGCCTTTGTGGAAAGGCACCTAAGGGATCATGAGTCATCTCTGTGAGAGAAGTGCCGAGGCAGCTGCGCCCCTTCCGAGGCACTGGGTCTGGACGTGCTCAGGGGAAACGCTGGTGAGCTTGAGCCCATGGGACTTCGGGGGAAAACTCATAGGGAGGTGAGGGGTGGGGAAAGGCAGAATTTCCACTTCAGGTTTTAAGCACTGGCTATTTCTTCCCTTTCCCTGTGGAGAGAGGGGAAGAAGGTAAATTTGAACAAAGAGTTGCAGAGGTACCTGCATTCATCTGAGTGCCTATGCCTTCACACTTGGCTTGGCTCACGTTGGCAGATGAGCTTTCTAGCCATGAGAACAAATCTTGCCCCCAGTAATATAGTTCTCTCAAAGAGCCCAGGCAAAGTGTAAGGTTTAAATAGAAAAACAAAACCCAAACAATGACTTGCATAAAAAATGGAAACACAATGTTGCTTTCCCATAAATCTAGTTCTAGCATAGAAATTTTGGGTAAGGAGAGAGCCCCAAAATGTAGAAGAATGCCATTCGAGGTGAAAACAGGATTTCAGAGGCCCAGCTTTTATACCCGGTTTGAATTTCAGATGAGATAAAACCAGTAGCTCTGCTAAGTTGCAGTGCAAAAGATTACATGGCTTCTGGAGAAAAGCAATTTATTTTAGATTATAGCACAGCGGCTATCATTTAAACTGCTAGCGATTGTAATTGAACTCAGAACCAGCATTCTCTGTGAATGCAGGGTGCAGTAATAAGTTACCCAGGCTGTTCTAAGTAACATGGATGCCAGGCCTTCTAGACAGTCGGCCATGGTAGCCCAAATATCTAATCACTAGGGTCTTGCCAACCTTCCCACGACCAACCCATTCAAAAATACATTCCAGGGAATGTATCTAGCTGGGTTTTCACATGTGTGCTTGTATATTTGGGGGGATATATTAATATGAAACAGCCAAGAGGCAGCAATCTTGAGGAAATTAGAGAACATGTAATTAGCACTGGGGAACTTTTTGCTCAATTTTCATCGTTATTTAAGGTCATGAAGGGGCTTGCAGGGTGAGGCAGGGGGGTTGTGTGCAGGGAGAATCTAGGATAAAGAAAAGAGTTCCTCTGGATACTGGGAAAATCTTTGATTTGATAATGAAGGGGATGTGCTTACCCTCCAAACCCCAGAATGTCATCCTGTCATTAAGTCCTAATGAAAGCTTAATTGTTCTGCTGGGGAAAAAATGTTGTGTCTCATTTCCGTACCCTCCTTGTAAACAAATCCACTTACACAAAATTCAGTATTCCTCCAGAGTTGCCCAGAGGCTCAGAAGACAATGTTTCATCCGGGCTGTATTTATTTTTGTTTCAGTAGAAGAGCTTGTCACAGTGCAACTTGCTCCTTTTATAACTTTTTTGGTTTTGTTTTTATGAAAGCAATGACCAGTGCATGGTTTACAAATCAAATAGTTTAGAAACACTTATAATGAAAATTGACAATTCTCATCTCAACCCTCCCCCCTTCTCCTTGCACTCCCTAAATGCAACTGCTGTAACCCATTCTTGCTTTTATCTCCATATTGCTAGTTTATCTTTCATCAATTTATATGTTATCTACTAATTTTCTTCACCTATTTTATTTACACTCACCTTTTCACATCTTCCCATTATACATGACGTTATTCTCAACTTCCATTGGTCTTGCCACTTGTGAATTATATTTAACCCCCTCCGTATTGGTCCATCAGTCTAGTCCGTATCTCTTACCTCCTTGTCATAGATGAGATATGAGCACTCACACCCTTTCCTTCACTTTTCTTCTCCCTCTTCCGCTTTCCATTCTCAATCTGCTATACCATTATTTTTGCATTGTCAACTTTAATTTACATTTGATCTGTCACCAGAAAGGTCTTTCTTGATAATTTTTTCCGAAGTTGAGAATAGTGAAAAGGATCTGCATCATTAGGACTTTGCTAAATCACTTACTGCAGACCCAAGTGGTTTCTGTGGTTTCAGTGTCTCATGGCCTGTGATATACAAAGGCGGTTGTGTCTAGAGTCAGGTTTAAATGGATTCTCTTTGTCATTTTGTCAAAATCATTTCGTCTTTTAGTGTGTGTAACATATATTTGAAGTCATTCTTATAAAGTTATCTGTATTTAATTTTACTGGAATTTCTGATGTCCTCTTGCCTTTCCTGAGTGTGTGCCTCCGTCATATCTTCAAGTTTTTCAAGGCTCATGTTTGCACATTCTGTCCTAGTGGTCCTCCCTCTTTCTCATTAAACCTCCATTTTGTTCTCCTTTAGATAGGTTGTTCTCTAGACCTGCTGGATGGAATTAGCCTGAGATTCCTCTATTCCTCTCCAGAGTTGGATTCACCATTTGTTGGATCTACTGGGCTTTCTCTTTTTGTCTCTCCTTTGAATTTTGCTAATAACGGTCCATGAAAGGGTGAATGGGAAGTAAATTGAATCTTTGCAAGTTCTCAGTTTTTCATTCTGCTCTCAAACATGATTGATCTCTGGGAATAGATTTTTGTATCAAAAATCATTTTCACTATTGTTTTTTAGCATCCAGCTCTGCTGCTGCTGAATCTCATGTTATGCTCATCCTTCCTTTTCTGTAGGCTGCATTTTTGTTTTGGTCTTTTTAGGAAGTTATTAGGAATTTATCTTTATAACACTTTACGGTTCCTTCTCCTTCACTGAGTAGATGCCTATACTTTGAAGATTCGTGTGTCCCTTTAGCTCTGGGAAATTTTCTATTTCTTTGATAATTTCCTCCATTGCAGTTCCTTTTTTCTCATTCTGAAACTTCGATTAGTCCACATATAGACCTCATGGATTAATCATCTGTGTATCTTCTTTTTACTGACATAGTGTGTATTTAGTATATAGTCTAGGAGATTTCTCTACGTTTGCCATTAAGCTGTCTTTTGAATTTTTTATTTAAGTAATCATGTAGTTCCCAAGGGATCTTTCTTTTTATCTGATTTTTCTATTAAATATAACTTTGGTTTTGTTTTGTAGTTACCCCATCTCCTCAAATGATTCTTGAGGATATTAAATAGATTTTCTTTTTTAAGTTTGTATCTTTTCCCCAAATTGTTTTGTTTCCATGGTGTCATGTTTTCTGTTGTTTTGCTTGCTTGCTTTTTTGTGCTGGCCCTTCTTGGCCTATTAGATTTCTGGTGATCTATGGTTGTATGTAAAAGGATGAGGTTAACGGAAGGGCTGTTTGCAAGCCCTTCACCATGTGGATTGGTCTTGTAAATTGCGTGCTTGAAGGGTTGAAGTTTAGAGTATGCGCATGGGAATGCGGGGCTGGGAGTTGGTGGGGAATCTTGACGTGCCAGCATGAGGTTTCAATATTGCGGTAACTGTCCTACTCTCCCCAGGCATTCTTTTTATTTTGAACCTATTGCATGGCTTCAGGCCTGCCCAGATGGAGAGCCAGGAGAGAGGGAAGTTTCTGTTACATAAAGTGACCTATAATTAATAGGCCTCTTCTCAGCTCCGCCCACCTCTTTCAGCCTCTGTTGTACCGGCTATTTTTGAGAATTGAGTCTTTCTGGCGTAGTGTCAGGCGGGTCTGTTCTCTCCTTTACTGAAACCCCCTTTTAGGTTGTGGTTTCCTTTGCTGCGTTTCATCAGTCAACAGACTTTTACTGAAATCACTCATCTTCTAACGGCTTCTTCCCGTTCTGTCTGTGGTGATGGGTTTACACCTTTGTGCTCCTTTAGTATCATTTAGAAAGTACTATGGGCAGGAAAGGAGGTAAATGGGTTTGCTTAGTTCCCCAGTGTAAAACCAGAACATATTCTTTTTAGAAAAAGAGTTGGTGATTTTCATATGCCGGGTGCTACAGAAATACCAGGTAGCTCTTCCTTTTATTTTTAACAGTTTGTTAATCTGACACTTGGAATCAGCTGTCACAGAAAGATGCACAAATATGTGACTTACTAGATGGAGCCCGTATAACATATACTGGGGAAAAAAGTGTGTTCTGCTGTTTTTTCTGTATCTCTTAACTGATCTTACTGGAAGTCTTTGTTTTCTTAGGTTTTAGTGAATTTGTAAAGGTTATTAATGTGCTTAGAAGTTCTACTTCTATTTTATTATTGAAGAAAACATGATTGGATGTGTTCAATCAGAATATTTCCCTTCTTTCTTAGTAGATAAATGGGCAGAGACCTCAAGAGTAAATGTGTCAAAGGAGAAACACAATGTCTAATGAATATATATTATTCAGTGACAGATTTAGATTAAAATTGGCTTCTATGTCACCTGTAAAACCAACAAAGATTTTAAAATATGGTAAATAATTATTGAAAACACACTGTAAGAGGGGTACTTTTATATACCTTCGGTAGTAACAACAAAATTTGGTATCAACTTTCAGGTACCTTAAAATGTTTATAATATTTAACCTAGTGATTTCCCATTTTAGGAATTAAAGTTAAGCAAATAATCAGAAATTAAGATCAAGGTTTATTTTTCAAAATATTCATTATAGTATTATGTATAACAGAAAAACCCTAAATGACCATACATAAAGGAAAAAAGCATAAAATTTGGCATAACTATGTCATGGAATACTGTTCCTACATTAAAATGATGTTTATAAATGGTTGTTCATGAACAATTAAAATGCTTAGGTGTAATTTAGGTAAAAATAAAATCTAGAAATGGTATAGTATTGAGATCTCAACCATTCAAAAAAGAAAAAAATACCTAGAAGGAATTATACTAAAATTTTAACTGTGGTTGTCTTTTGTTGTTAGAATGTCGGTATGTTTTCTTTTTCTGCTTATTAATATTTTGTTGTATTTTCCAGGTGTTTGTTCATGAATATGCTTGGTTTTGACAGGAAAAACACTTTAAATTGTGTACTTCTGAAATGTTGCCATGCTGAAAGTACTTAAAAATGTCGCCAAATGACCCATGGGGCTTTTCCCCTGGAACTTTTTACCTTTTTCTATCACAGAATGAAGAGTGGACTGTTTAAAGTAGTGCATGAAGTGTTTTCAATTATTGAAAGTACCTCTCAGATGCACCTGGAATAGCTAGCTAGTGTGTTATGTTAGATTTGCTGCTTTTTGCTTTCTGTTTCTGTATCTCACAAAGTCTGACTTATGTCAACATTAGCCATAGAAATATTCAGATTCTCTAGAAAGAGGAAACTACGGTTGCATCTTTGAAGGGAATTAGAGATGAAGTGATAATCAGTGGACTGGAAGGCAGGCTGTTGGTTTTAGTCCTGGCTGACTCACTTGGTGACTGGTCTGAGTTTTCTCTCGTGAAAAATGAGGGCATTGAATTGAATGATCTCAAAGGTGCTTCTAGTTCTTTTGTTCTGACTTTGCAAATGTCTTACTCCGGCAAAGAGCAGATGAAGCTAAGATACAGAAATGACTCAGTGAGAAGCATGTGTTCTAATGGTATGTTTCTTTGGTATTTTCTGTGCTTGAAAAAGAGCACCTTGGCTTTGTCAAGTTAACAGTTTAACATGTCCATTTGGAAGATGAGAAAACATAGGCACCAAGAAGTCTGATAGAAGGCACAATTCCCGAGGTTCCTAGCTGTATTCTCGGTCTGGAAGGGACATCTTCTGCTCTCAAAAGCACTGTATGGACTGAGACTTTTTACCCACAGGATATAAAGGTAAGGCAGAGAGATGATTTGTTTTGGTGCATTTGTTTCCCCTCCCCAATAAAATGCACAGTCAGTGGAATTTTGTGTTAAAACAGAAGCCATTTTGGGACAGGTGTTAGTGCTTTGTGCAGGGAAACCCTCGTGGGCTCTGGTGGGCTTCTGCCTTTTCTGTATATTGCTACTCCTCCTCCTACCATCCTTACTTTAAACAAGATCCAAAGTAGAAATTGCTGTGGGAATTTTTTTCAGATTATAAAGGGAATACCTGCCTATTTTATAAAATTAAAACTAAAAAAAAAAAATCCAACACCACAGGAAAAAAATTTTTAAGTGAATATCATTTATTGTCTCACCACATGGCAATAACCTTGACTAATGTGATGGGGGTATTTCCTCCTACACTTTCTTCTTCACCTGTGCATACACACACACATGCACACACACACTCAAGAGTTGATATATCCAATAGCACTTTTGTAATTTATCTATATTTCCAGCATAGTAGGAATACTTTAATTCACCTAAGTTATCCCCATTGGAAGGGCTCTTAGTCGGCTTCCAACTCTGGCTCTTAGAAGCAGTAGTGCAATGAAGAACCTCGTATGTGTATCTTTGCACCCTTGTTCAATGATTTCTCAAGCAGGAATTCACAAGAATGAAATTTCAGTGTCAACATGTGTAACACGTGTGTATAGTATCTGCATGTGGGCGTGTAGAAGACACACACCTATGCATCTGCAGTGCCAAACTGGCCTCGGTGAAGGCTGTTCCAGACGGTGTTTCTGCGGCCACTGCCACAGCTTTATTCCTCCACCCTGCCTTCTCTCCACTCAGTGTTCCCTCAGATGCTTCCAGCTGAAGAGAAGATCAACAAACCACCCTGGGAGGGGAGTCTGGCTTCATGCAGGTGTGACCTCAGTGAGCTATTAGTAGGAGTTCAAACTTCCCCCTTACTTAGCATTTCATCTTACTCTTTAGCTCCAGGGACATTTTTGCTGAACAAGAAAAGCAGTAGGAGTGTTTTGCCTTCACTCTTTCACCAAATAGCAGGTGTCCAGTTGACTGCCTATTACACCTAAGTGCTCCCACGCCGGTTTCCCCTGCGTGTGGTTGATGTTTTGAACATATTCAATGCTCTGTGTTTGTTTTGCTTTAGGCTTCTACCTTCCCCCAAACACTAGAGCAGGGTGAAAAAAACACCAACATGCAGTTGTTCTTAAGCTTAGAAAATTATTTTCCCGAGTTTAAGCGGGCATCATGAGTTGTTAACCTTGTTAGAAAAATACGAGTTGAATTTATGACTCTCTTACACAGGTAATTGGGCTCTAATTTTAAATTCTGAGCCAATTGATTTACACTATATTGCATTATAACATAACAAAAGTGCAATTGAGTTCAGGTGATGTATGAATTTGAGCTTCCAATTATGCAATAAATTATTTTCAGTTCTTTAATAAATGATACCTAGGCCGACATCACCCTGTCGGGGTTCCCTCTGCCTCCTCCTACTCTGTAACTCTCTCCTCTTTCCTCTCACTTCCATTTTTTCTCTGCTTTCCTAAACTTGCAAGGCTTAGATATGACTTGATTCAGAAATCCAAAACTTGCATGTTAAGATATTGAAAGGAAATTTTGTGCCTCATCCCTCCCCATAAACTCTTGTTAACTTTTCATTTCAACGCACAACTTATGTCTGATGGGTCACTGTTATTGCCTTGCTTATAATATTTGCTATAAAGTCACCAGTTATATAAATTGCTTTCTTGTGGGTGTGACAGTTTCTCCAGGAGATTTCTTTTGAAATATCGATACTTTCTTGCCCTTTCCACAAGATCCTGTTGTGGGTGCTTTTAATAGGCTAGATTTGCCTGTACTTTTCCCCTCTTTGTGATAATTTCCCCATTGTATTTATTTTTAGCTGGTTGTGTTTTATGTGTTTCTGCAGAACATATCAAGTTATTTTTGGAATGAGGGTTGGATATACAGAAATAGCGCAAACTGCTGGAGTTAGTTTTTGGAAGACTTGAGTTAATCAGCAATCAGAGGCAGTTAATTGGAATCTATATCGCAAACTTTGTCTTCCTTTGACAAGACGTTGTTATTTTGAGTAGGGGACTATTTTAAGTGAGGCTTTGAGCTTTGTCAGAGAGATCAAGGGGCAGAAAGAGCAAAGGACAAAGTGGGGTCGTGGAAAGAGCCCTCGTTTGAGGGGCTAGAGAACCATTCCTTCTAGGAGGCCGTGGGCAGATCACTTCTCTCTCATTTTCCTCTTTGCAATGTGACTTCCTCATTGCTAAGGCCCTTCCTGATTTAAGGAGTTTATACCTCAAGTTTGCAACTTTGGGGAAAATTCTAGCCCCGGACCCATTTATTACTCTTTGTGCTGCTTTTAACTCTCACCCTTCCTGAAAACAAATTAAATTACCTGTTGCAGAGAATTAAAAGCACTCAGGTATTGGATGGCAACCCTGAAAGAAATATTTTCTGTCTTGTTCTGCAGAAAGTAAAGATACTGGACTCTTACCTGCCTTTCCCCAGGGGGTTTGATCTTCTGGGTGTTCACTGCTGAAGGGTTGTTTGTACGGAAGAACACGTAGGGTTATGAAAAAAGAATATGAGGTGAGAGAAGGAAGCTGTTGGGAAAAATCAGCATTGCATTGCACTAAATAACAAGCTCTTGCTGCACCTCGGACCACTTCGTGAGCATGTGCAATTCTGAGCTATTTAAAAAATAAACTAGAGCATCATAATTGCTGAATGATAACCCTGCAGTGTTTGCTATATGTGCTCTGGGTTACTTAAAGAATATTTTTCTCTATTCTTTTCCGTTTCTGGTAAATTGGAGTAATGCGGGTGTGGGTGGGGTGGGGAGTGTTCTGATTTAGATTAGGGCCAGGTGAAGAGAGTGAAATAATTGGCCATTTTGGTTTTTTTCCACATTTGCTTTTATAGCTTTAATTATTCTAAGTGATTCCACCCCCACAGCCTCCACCTTATAAAATCATTGGTAAGGTTCTTTTCCTTTCAAAAATCTGAATACTTTTCCTGATTTCATGTTTCCCAACTCCCTCTAGGGTAAATAAAATTTCCCCCCAAAAGATAATCAAATTCTTATTTTTCATAAAGTTCTCTAGAGAATCTTTAAAACGTATTTTTTTGGTTCATTAATCTAGTCGTTGTAGATCCTGGAGAATAAATAGATAAAAAAAATACTTCTATGGAATTGAATCTGAAGGTATCTTATATTTTATTGTGAATAGATGTAAAATGTTTTATTTTTCAGCAGCTAAGGATCTTTATCATTTATGATGATTAGACATCAAACTTCACTATTAGAGAATTATTTGTTTAAAATTGGGCTGTTTATGGAATGCTCTCAGATGGACAAGAGCAAACTAGATTTAATATCACTTTTCTCACTTTGTGATTAAAACTGTGTAAAAATACATTGATATATGATTTTTACATTGCTGGCCCACATTATTTCTCAACTTAGGTTATAAAGCCTTAAGAATTTGCTAGTTCATTCTGGTAATTACCTATTCTCTTAGTTGCAAATACTGTTCAGTAGCTTTTTAAAAATACAACTCTGTACTGATTGTTTAAAAAAAATTTAAACCATTCTATTAAAAATAATGATCCAAGTTTGGTAAAGTTCTTTTTGACCATCTGGGCTTTTGTAAAAGTTGAAAAATGTAGGGCACTATCAAGAATGTCACCAACAGCTAGTAATTTGAGAGTAATTTAATGTGTGAGGAATATGCTGGAAGGCTATTTTAAATCTACACATTTCAAGTAGATTTTATGTCTTCTAATCTGGGAACATATGAATTGGAAAATTCTCAAGGTACAGCTTTGGTTATAGAATCTCTTATAAGGATAGCTGCCACCCAAATCAGCAGTGATCAGTGAGAATTGGAGATTATTGTTGAATTAGGGAGTGCTAAGGCTCTATATCACCCTTAATTCAGTAGTTGAAGTTGTTATAGGAAGTGCATATAAAATATCACATACACAGATGTATACATGTGCCACGTAGGAAACAGAATGTTAAAATGGGTCTCTTCTTGTCTCAGTTTCCAACTGAGCCACCTGTAAGATAGTTGTCAAAAGACCAGCTATCCCATTTGTAGAATGTCACAAGCCTGCTCCATGGCTTTTTTTTTTTTTTTGTATGTATATATTTTTATTGAAGTATAGTCAATTTTACAATGTTGTGTCAATTTCTGGTGTACAGCATAATGCTTCAGTCATGAATGAACATACATATATTCATTTTCATATTCTTTTTCAGCATAAGTTACCACATGATACTGAATATAGTTTCCTGTGCTATACAGTATGAACTTGTTGTTTATTGGATTTTGTGAGAATCGTCCTGTATTTTGAAGCGAGAGACACTCTGCCAGAGTTCAGTGGGTGTTCTGTGTGATTCACTGGGTTTGTAGATGTCATTCTTGGTGTATTTGTGGGAGAGGGTGAGAGGTAAGTCTCTCTCCTCCGCCATCTTGGCACCTTCCCTCCTGGGCTTTTGAATATATGGGTCAAGAAGGGATTAGAGAGGAAGTTTCTTTGGAGAGAGCTATGGTCATGCAGTGAGTAGTCACCATCTTTTGGGAGAAACAGTGGTGAGTACAGTCTTATAACGCCAAGCCCACAAAGGGTCACGAGACTAATCAGAGAATTTTGAATTGTGTTTCTTGAGGTTGGAAGACCGAGAGGCCGGATGCCTAAATCACGCCTGAAGAATTTAGAGTGGCCCATGTACTGGGGACTGACTCACCTTAGGAAAGGCAAGGCAAAGAAAGGCTGGCCAGCTGCATGGGTGTCAAGACGGGCAGGTTGATGGCTGGGAACTGGTCTGCCTTCCCAGTCTTTTCAGGGCATGAGATAATATGAATGTTTCCTAGGAACAAGAGCTGGACTCTGCAGAAGAGAGAGCCAATGAGGAGTCATTTTGAGTCCAGTCCAGTATGGTAACTGAAGGGACTGTGGGACTGCAGCATACTGAAATCCAAGGCAGATTTGCTAGATGCCTTAGGGCTCAGGAAAGGGGTTATGAGGAAGAATCCATAAAACAGTCCAGGTCCAGTGACCTGTCTGAGAGAAGGACCCAGCAGGGAACCTCTGCAGTCCGTGAAGATTCCCCAAGAGACCTCAGCATGTGCTGTCACTATCTGCCAGATACACACAACTGCTGGGCATATGCTCATACAATACAGGTGCAGAGAGAGCAAAGCCAACTTATAACAGAAGCAGCACAGGGAAGAGCTCTCCTGTCCCTTAATTTCTTCAACTCTGGAAGAGTCAGAACACTAGGGAGTAAAGTGAGGGGATACCAGGGGGTGGGGGTGGACATGGAGGAGAAGGAGAAGATCACCATGGCCATCACCTAGTGGAGGTTTCCAGTATGAGGCAGGGCCGGGCCGGGAAGGGGACAGACAAAGGCCAGGACAGAAGTTTGATTAGTGGCTGTGAAGTTTCTACTTTCTGCATTCAGACTGTATTCATAACCTGTAGTAGCTCTAGAACTGAACATTACTTGGGAAAAATGAACTCATGGGCCTGCTAGAGTTTTTTTGTTTGTTTGTTTTGTTTTTTTGTTTTTTTGTTTTTTTTTTCATCCAAGGGCAGAGGAAGATTATTGCCACTTATGTTTAGAGGGATAGTGGGAAAGAAAAATAAAAATGTCTTGTTTTACATTGTGATACAATGGGGTTGTCAGAGAGCAAGTACGTTAAATTTTCTCTTTTTCAATCCTGTAGTACCTATCTATTCTGGAACATCTGTCCTCCAGTATAGCATCTTCTAAGACATGAGCCTCAGGATAGTAAGAGTAGTTATTTTACATAAAATCGGTTCTTGGTGAAATGTTTTGGAAATACATGCCCATCTGCCAAGGCCTACTTGCCTGGGACTCCTCAAACTCTTTAGTGTGTATTGTAAATTTCCATAGTGCGTATCTAGTACATGGCACTGTTTGAACATGGAACATTGTTGTGCTGAGGGCCATCCTTTAGAAACATGCCTTTAAGGGCCCTGGTGGACTGTTCCAAATCTGTTAGTTACCTCATAATACAGAGAGATAGGCTATAGATTGCAAATCTTAGAGATATCAGACGATTCCAATAATAATTAGAAAGGATTATTTATAGATGCTAGGGAATATATTCAGCTGGTCAGTTTTCAGGTTTGGAAGACTTACTGTAATGCTATTACCGTTGATGTGTAGAATGAGTATAATGGAATGAAAATGCCAGAGGAATGAGGCTGTCACTGTTGATTTTGTGGCTGAGGAAAATATGGATGAATATATTTTTTTAAAAAACCTGATTGCAAGGCTATATATGCATAACATATGCGTGGACAGAGGAAAGCAAGTAGCTTGGTTTCAGCAAAACATCTTTTTGCATTTGTATGCATTAGATCTAGGATTTAGCTTGGTACAATCAGGATAATCTTGCTGAGTTGTTTGTCACTTTAGCATTCACTGGATAAATAATATCTTCCGGTATCTTGGGTAACTTAGAAACACTTGCTGTGTGAACTTCCAAATCTTTCCTTTTGTGAAAATGATCCAAATACAAGTAGAATTCTATGTTAGTTTTAATATGCTTTAAAAAGTAACTATTCTGGCAACGTCCATCTGTCCATGTGTGTAAGTAAACAGTAAGTCAGGCTAATCGAGGTTTAAATTACTGCTCCATTATTTATTAGATGATTAACCTCGGGAAATCATTGTACTTCAAGTCCAGTTTCTTAATTGATGGCAACGTTTACCAAATTTTGCAGAGACTGCTAGAACTTATTCGGATGCAACATCAGAATTTGGGGAGGTTGGATGGGATTCTAGCTTCATCATCCCCGAACAGACTTCGAAAAACTCTTTTTCTTTCTACCTGATACTGAGCTTTACTTAGCATTTCATTTATAGCAAGGGTCTTATGGCTAAAAGAAAGTTTTGAACACCATCTTCCTGCATCTTGAATTGTCAGGATTAAAATGAGATAGATGAGGAAGAGGAGGGAGGTAGGCAACTGTTAAAAGCTTGGAAACGAATCCCAGCTCTGGCTGTGCAGCCTTCAGCAAGTTATTTAATCTCTCTCTTTCTGGGCAAAATAACTAATCTCATTTGATTATCGGGAGGATCATGAGATAAAACTTACTAAGTTCTGTCACTGTTCTTGTTACGATTAAAATTCCTTGTACAGTAAGCTACTGTAGTATACTGAGTGTTCAACGTATGTCTGCTCCCTTTTCTACTTTCCTGTCATTCATTCACTGCACCTTTTCTGAGTGCCTCTAAGTGTAGTTCACTTAGCTAAGCTTTATGGGAATTCAGAGATAAATAAGGGACCAGACAGAATACACACATACGGAGCCCCTGACACATGTGACAATAGATTTTGAATTGGATATAAAGCCAAATGGAAACGTGACAATTTTATTAGCCATGAAAGTGTTTAAGTACTCAAATCATGGAAGAATTTGTTGCTTACCATGAAAATAAAAATTTTAAGACTTTTTAAAAAATTGGGCTTGAGTTCCAATAAAGCCTCAGTTATCCTGAATGTAGCTAATCATTCTAGATAATTAAGATTTCTCAAGTCCTTTGGGTTTCAACCCTTATTGAAAACCTTTAAAGAATTCTGTGGTTACCTTCCTGCATTAGTAAATGCGACCCAGACTATGGCTTGGAGTAGTTACAAGTAATTTTTTAGAGCAGCAGTTATACAAATTATGGACTATAAGATTAAGTTGGATATATATGAATCCTAAGCATAATTTGTATGTTATTTTTTAAAAGATCCTAATTTAAAGATTATTTTCTTATAAGGGATATAAGGGAAAAAAGGGAGTGGGCAACTATCGGCTAGTTGAGAGTTCCCAGTAATTTAATTCTGGGGAAAAACCCTACAAAATTGTGTTGTATATTAAAAATAAAAAACCCCCCAAAATTCAGACTATACCTTGAATGGAAAAATGTTCTCTTATAGTGAAGACTCATTCATTCATCAATAATTGGGTGCCTCCTATGACCCAGACAGTATATGATGGCACACAAGGGCACACACGGTCCTTACCCCATGGAGCTGACACTTCAGTTGGGTAGACAGACACTATCAAACAGTCATAGCAAAGTATCTGAAAGTGCTTCCATGAAGGGAAGGTTCTGGGTGCTATGGAAGTATGCCTTAGGGCTTTTGACCTCATTAGGGAAGTTGGAAAAGCTTCCCGTGGGAGGTGGGAGCTGAGATAAGATGGGAGTAGGAATTACCAAGAGAAGGGAAGAAAGCATGTTAAGGGTAGAGGAAGCAGCAGGTGCATAGCTCACGGTGGGAGGAGGCTGAGTTGGCATCACCAGCCAAGACCGGCCTCTAGCCCCCTGGAGAGTGAGGGAGCCAGTGGTGGCAGTTGCCCATGGCAAGGCAGGGATAGACCAGTCCACAAGGGTCTAATTGGCCAGGGTAAGGAGCCCATCCTTAGCCTAACAAGGCAACGCTCCTCCCTAGCTGTCCTTGGAGTTGGGTTTCCACTTTTGGTGACTTGGCTATGGCTTCTCTTTAGTAGAATGGTAAAGCCCCATGGAAGATGCAACCCAGTTTCCCTGCTTTTCTGTCCATTTAGTTTGGAACTGTTCTATACAGGAGGAAAGTTTTTATTTTACAGGTCCAAGTCTGAGCAGGAGTGGCTGCTTAACCCAGTGCTCTGTATATATTGTGAAATGATCTGTGATCCCTCATTGTTTTCAGGCCTCCTGAGAAACACTGTGAAATGTTTAGAAACGTTCCCACTTTAACTAAGGATCTGAAACTATAGGGCCAACAGAATCGGAGATTTTATCAAATGGCCGTTCATTCTCTTTGCAGGTTTGAAGCCTTTATGTATTCCAGTGCAGTATACATTCTCCCTTGGGGGAGTGTGCTGGTTATTCTCCATCCTCTACCTCCTAGTCTATTAGACAGCCTTCTCTGCCCTGCTTGGTGACCCAGGAGACTGATCTCTGTAGACTGCATGGCCCTGGGCTCCCATGCAGCTTCCAGTTTGTTTTGGTCATTGGGAGATCCTGAAAAGAAATCAGGCATTGGGAAGAGAGAGAGAGGCGGGAGGGTACTTCTCTCTGCAGCCTGCCTTTGTCATCTTATTTCTAACCTCAAGGACTCTGTCACTCCAGAGCCCCAGCCTCCCTTATGTCACCAGGCTCAGGACACATTTCTTTCCTTTGCTCTTTTAGGCCCAGGGAAGTGAAGGCATCTTGCTGCAACTAGTCCCAGGTGGCTCAGCATCCTTAACTTGTAACCCTACCTGCATCTCTGAAAGTAGCTCCTTTATTTAATTGTCTTCAAAATTGCAGATGAATGTGAGTTCTTCCTGTCGGCATTCTGACTGATACCATCAGCATCTGTTTTCTTCCTCCTGTTTTCTTCTCCCCCTTCCCATTCCTGGGTAGGCTTCAGATTGAGATAACTGGGGACTAGAAGAATGGTGGTGAAATCCCGTGGGTAATATGCACTCACTTTCCTCACTTTGGGCTCAAAATAGATCGGTCTCTGGAGGAAGGAAGGGCACTGTTTGTCATCATATATCTGCCTGGCTGTCATTCAGAACCTAATTGGATTCTCTTAAATTTCATTCTGTCCCTGCTTGTCATGTTTCTGGGCCCCTGAGAAATTTCTTGCTTTGTGTGTTCTGAAGCAGGACATTTTGATGCAGCCATTTTAATGTTGTGAATGTTTTGATTTTCAGAGCACAAAGGATAGGATTTTGGTCGTAGGCACAATAGAGCCCTCAGAACCTGGTGTTCACCCTCACTTTACATATTTTGTTTTTACTTTTTAAAAAATGGAAATAAGTATATATTTTTTCTGTAATACTTTAAAGTGAATCCTATTCATCATATCATTTCGCCTATAAATACTTTGTTATGTTTCTTTAACAGATAAGTGCTGTAACTCTACTACACATATAGTGAAATGAGCAATGATTCTTTAATATCTGATCAATAATCCATGTTCAGTTTTCCTCTGTTCCCTCTAAAAATTTTTTTTTCAGTTGAGTTTTTAAGTCACAAGAGGTACAATATCCACAGATTGCATTTGGTCGCTGTGTCTGTTTTCTTACGATTTCTAACAGGGCCCTACTTTTAAATTTTTATTGACGAATAGCAAAAATACAGCAGGAATACACAAGTTAAGTGCTCAATGAATGCTTAGAAAATTAACAGCCCATGTAACTACTAGTCAGATAAAGACCGAGCACATCACTAGTACCCCAGGAGTTTCCCAGTCATTATGTGTACACCTGCCCTCCAAGATAGCACCTGTCCTACTGCCATAGATTGGTTTTGCCTGTTTTTTCACTTCCTATACATGGAATCATACAGTGTGTCATCTTTTTGGTCTGATTGCTTTGGGGGGAAATTCAACCATCCTTTTAAAACTCAACTTACAAGGGTATAATTTATATGTAATAAATTGTAGCCATTTAAAATGCATATAGTTCAGTGAGTTTTAACCTCTTGAATCACCACCTCAGTGAAGATACAGAACATTTCTGTTAACCCTGAAAAGTTTCCTCGTATCACGGTGTAGTCATTCCCTCCCCTCAGTCCCAGCTCTCAGGCAACCATTAATTTATTTTCTGTCACTACGGATTATTTTGCATTTTCTAGAATTTTTAATAAGTTGAATCATGCAGTATGTGCCCTTGTGTCTGGCTTCCTTCAGTGAGCACAGTGATTTGAAGTTTCATCTGTGTGGCTTCAGGTGTTAGTAGTTTTTTTTTTCATTGCTCAGTAGTATTCTTACATGGGCAGCTGCCCTTTTGTCTATTTATTCATCTTGTGTATTCATTCATGTTTAGGTTACATTTGAGTTATTTGCAGGTTTGAATTATTACAAATATAACTACTTGTGGTACAGATCTTTGTGTGGACATATTTTGGTTTCTCTGGGATAAATAAGTACCTGAGAGTGAGGTATCTGGGTTGTATATTATGTATCCATGTAAAATGTTAAAGAAACCATCTAGCAGTTTTCCCAAGTGATTGTGCCATTTTACATTCACAGCGTCAGAGCATGAGCATTCCAGTTTCTCTATATCCTCACCAACCCTTGGGAAAGTCACTCTTGAAAATTGTAATCTTTTTAATGGATATGTACTGTTATTGCAACTTTTAATTAGTATTTCCTGATAACTAATGATGTTGACCATGTTTTTATGTCCTTATTTGCTGTCTGTATAACTTCTTTTTGTGAAATGTCATGAAATCTCTGCCTCTTTCTCCCCCCTTTGAATGGTAGGGCTTCTTTATGTATTCTGGATACAAGTCCTGTGTCAGATATATCACAGATGTTTTCTTCTGTTACATGATGGTGGATTTTAAAAAGCAGTTTTTAATTTTGGCTTATTATGTTTTTTTTTATTTTTTCTGAGACATCTTGGTCTACTCCAAAGTTGCAAAGATTTTTTTTCCCCTATCATTTCTTCTAAAAGTTTGGTCTATGATTTATTTTGATGGGATATTTATGAATGGTATAAAGTAAGGGTCAGTGTCCTACCCTCACTGCGTTCTCCCAACATTGTATCTAGTTGTTCTAGCACTGTTTATCAAAAAAACGATTTCCTCATTGAATTACCTTGGCATCTTTGTCAAAAATCAATTGACTGTTTATGTGTGAGTATTATTTCTGGATTCCCCATCTGTTCCCTTGATTCATTTATCTACCCTTTAATAACACACTCTCCTGATTAGTGTGGCTTTATAGTCAGTCTTAAAATCAAGTAGTGAGAGTTCTCCAACTCTGTACTTCTTTATTAAAATTGCTATGGCTCTTTTAGTTTATTTGCACTTCATATAAATTTTAGAATCAGTTTGTCAATTTCTACAACAAGTCCTGCTGGGATTTTGACTGGAATTGCATTGAAGCTTTAGATTGATTTTTGAGACAAATGCCATTTTGACAATATTGAATCTTTCAATCCATGAATATGCTATATCTTTCCATTTATTTAGCTCTTTAATTTCTTTTTACAATGTTTTATAGGTTTAACTACAGTGGTTTTGCATGTATTTCATGTTTTGGGATGGCATAGTAAATGGAATTGTACTTTTACAACATAATGATTTGATATTTGTACATATTGCAGATAATCACTGCAGTAAGTCTAGTGAATATCTGTTGCCAGACATGGTTATAAGTATTTTTTCTTGTGGTGAGAACTTTTAAAATCTACTCTCTTAGCAACTTTCAAATATATAATACAGTGTTGTTAACTATAGTCCCCATGATGTGCATTACATCTCCATACTTATTTTATAACTGGAAGTTTGTACCTTTGACCACCAGAAGACAAGCTTTTGACAGTCTTTTTAAGTATTTATTTCATATGCAGGAAAATATAATACATCCATTTGCCACTACTGTTTCCTTGTCTGTGTTATTTTTGCCATGTAATTCAGCCCTATGCCAAGACATTTTTATTAAACAATCAATATTTATTTAGATTTTACCCACGTATTTTTTTCTTCATTCCAACCTGAATTTTATGCTTTTGTCTGGGAACATTGTCTTCTACCCAAATAGCTCCCTCTACCCTAAAGGAAAGTATTTCCTTTCATGTGAATTTTCTTCTTCCAGAGAGATGTTACTATTCTGTCAGGTGGATACTGAGCAAGTCATGTTGATCTAATCAAGAAACGAGGTTTTTGTTTTTTTTTTTCCCAAAGCTGTGTCTGGTCTCTTTCCCATTTGTCCTAACAACACAAGCCCTAAAGGTTTATTGCCTGAACATCTGGGGTGTTTACCATGGTCCTTTTTCCTTAGCAGGTCCTAAATTCCAATTTTTGCCTCTCCAGCACTGTTGGACTGACAAAACCGCTTCTCGAATTTTTAGTCTCTTTGCAACTGGTTTTTGTTTGGTTTCTTGGCTTCTTGCTCCACAATTCTGTAGCTTAGGAATTTGCAAATGTCTTGAGGGCAAGTTGCACTGGGAATGTTCGACTGACTTCCCTATGGTCCCCCTTTATCAGAAATCTAAGTCTCCCAAGTCCTAGCTGTTTCTTCTGTAGCCCTAAACTACAAGCTTTGTCTTTTCAACTTAGAGAAACTGCTGCAAGCTGTAGGTTGCTGCTTACTACTTTGTCTACTCCTCCACAATGTAAATTAGTAACACCCTTAGGACAAAAATCTTCTGTAATTATAGGTCTCACCTCAGGGGGCTTCCTTTCTTTGCAGAATATAGGCTGCTTGAATCCTGGTTGCCTTGGTGGTTCTGCAATGCTTTCAAACAGCTGATCTCATGTTTTATTTCCTGCAGCATAATAATTCTTTTCTGTAGGTAGATTAATCATATGCACTTTACTCCTTTATAGCCAGAAGAATAACTCTTCAAGGTATATTTTAAGAAAGGCACTCTCCCCCGTCTGCCACCCCCATGTTTTTAAAGATGCCATTTGTTTGTTGAAAAACAATGAGTCATATTTCCCCCACTGAATACCTCACACTCTGAATTTCTAATTGTGTCCTATACTGCCATTGTTTAACATGTTTCTTTATCATTCATCTTTCTCATAAAAATTTAATTAGATTTAGAGATTGGGCCTTGTGTATCTCCTACTGTGTCACATCCTGAGCCACAAAACACAGTGTTTCTCAAACTTTGCTTTACATTGGAATCACCTACAGAATCTTTAAAAAAGTAAAAAAACAAAACAAAAACAAAACTACTGATGCTTGATTTAATTGGTAAGGGACATGACTTGAACATTGTTTGTTTGGTTTTTTTTGCCCCCCCACCCCAGGTGATTCAAATGTGCTGCAGAATTTGGTCACCACTGACATAATGTCTGGTTATCCCATTTTCTTTTAGGTTAGGACTGATTCAAAGATTCAGGTGTTCTCAGTCTGCTCCCTTCAATATCAACTTCCCCATCAAACATTAAGCTAGTGTTTTACTGGCCATTGATGGTGGTTGCCTGGATCCATTATTTCATTAAGAGATGTAAAATGGGGATTTCTTAATTCTTTCATTCCTCCTGCTCTTACTAGCTATGAATCTTCATTAAAGAGGAGCTTTCAATTCCTGTTTGGTTACCTTGAAGTGCAGCCCATACAAGAAAGGCAGGGTAAATGCTTAATTCTTCCCCTTTATTTATATATTTTCTCTATTATGAGTTGGTGCCTTAACAACTTGTAAAGGTAACCAGTGATTTTTTTTTAAAAAAATCATCATTATGGAACTCACAGATTTTTATGCATTAGATCTATTTCATTTTACCATATTCATGTTATTGATGTTGAAATGGATTCGTCTTTAGCCAGTAGGAACCTCTTTTCAGTTGGCTTTAAGTCCTTTTGATATGACTCTACGAGTGTTTGATAGCTTCCTGTGACAAACTTTTCTAACTCATTGTGTCCACTTCCTGCCCCAGATCTGGAATCAGCCCTTTCTTCAAGGATCCCTGGTTCCTTTCAAAAGAAAGGAAGTGCTTAAAAGACCAAAATAGAGGCTCCAAGTACAACCCTGTCCTTACCCCTCAGCTTGCTCCTCACTCCCCCTGGTTTATTTGGCCAAGAGTAATAATAACATCATCATTTTAGTTCTACTACATGTTGGATGTTTGTCTTAGAATACGTGCTTGACTTCTCTGTCCCTGTGTTCTCGTCTATAAAATGGGGATGGTGATAGAAATAATCTAGGCGTAATTCTTGCCCCATAGGCTTTTCAAGAGAGAGCCAACAGGAGTAATGTGGTGGTGGTGCTGGCAGTAGTTGTTCTATAACAGTAATAGTAGTAGTGATGGTAGCAGTTCATTTTTTTCAACAAATCATTGTGAACCTACTCCATGGAAGCATTGGGCATGGCAGAAGTAGTAACGGTCCTAGTAGTAGAAGTCATCCTAACAGTAGTAGTAGTAAGTTTTTCAGTAAATAATTATGCGTGAGGTATTGTGCTGGGCATTAGGGATGCAATGGTAGTTAAGACAGGTATAGTCACTGTCTTTAAGGAGAAAGACAGAAAACAAGTAAAGTGGCAAATATAAATTGTGAGTATGGGTCCAAAATTGTTCACTTAGGTATTTCTCTAGGTTAAGAGCTGAAGTTCCAAGTAGTTTCTTACCACTATCAAAATTACTGCTTGAAAATGGTGCTGTCCAAATGGCCGTATTGAAATGTCTTCTGTCCAGGTGTCCCATTCATATTGCTGAGTCACTCCATTTTTGTCCTAAGCACCTTTCCCTGGATGAGGATTACTTTTAATAAAGGGTGATTCTTTGAAGTGATCAGAGAATTGAACAGACTGGGGCTTCTCTTCCTTCTGCCCCTTTTTCTCTGTTGCTGCCCTGGTTCCTAGTGAGCAGCTGGTCCCCAAGGAAAGCTAGACTTCCTAGAAATGGGAAAATGCCCTTTCTGAGGACTTGGCATCAGAGGAGTGGAAAGGTGCCATCAAAGGGGGGAGTTTCTACAGATCCCGGAGGCAGGAAGCCACTTGGCTCTCTCTCTTACTTCAGAGTGAAAATGAGGTCACAGGATGTCCCTTTCTATGAACAACTGAATAAAAGGCCAAGAGAAAACCTCCTCTTGTCCTGCAGCTAAAAGTATCCTCACGCTGTGAAGGAGTCACTTTTTTGGCTCTTTGTGCAGTTGCCGAAAGACAGTCTCAGCAGGGCAGGAGTGTAGGAAGCCGGCGAGGTGAGGGAAGTTATTTTCCTCTCTCACACTTCGGGTGATGCTTACTTTCTCCATATGGAGAATGCCTCTTAATTGGAAAGGGAATAACAGATTTTTCAACTTCTTGCCATTCCTGATCCTTCTTTACTTTTTTTTTTTTTTCTAACTGAATTGGAATTGCCCCGGCTTCAGCCTCCTCTTAGTAAGTGTACCAATCCATGCATGGAAATCAGTCGAACTCCCTGTGGTGGGAAATGGACTGTTTCAGCTGCAGGAGGCAGGAGGTGTCTGTGTCTGGTCCTTACCCTCAATGATCTTGCAGTCTAGGGGACGAAGGTAAAATTCATTCATTCTGCAAATCTTAACTGAATCTGCATGGGGTTCTAGAACCAAAACACAAAGCCAGCAATTCTTGCTATCTGCTCCTTACAATAAAATTCGCCAATCCGACTCTTGGACACTTAACCATGAGGCTTCTTTTCTGTGGTATAATGGTCATGAGTATGGGCTCAGTGTTAGATGGCCTTGGCTCCAAATCCTGGCTCAGCCACTTACTGTGTGGTCTTAGGCAAGTCACTTCACTCCTCTGAGCTTTAGTCTCTATCTGTCACAAGGAAATGCTATATGTCACTCAGACACTAAATATTTATAGAGTGTCTGTGATGTGTCAGGAACTAACTTCCTTCTCAGGCACAAGAATGAAGTTAAATAACAAACATGCGCAAAAATAAATGAGATGGTTTCAGATTTTGATTAATAGAGCAGGGCAGTAGTTGTAGGGTAGAGTAGTATGGTTGTGTGGTTTGTGTGTTTAAAAACAAATGGTCCAAGGAGGAGAAGGTGGCCACTTGTCAAATACTGCTAAGTGGTGAAGTGAAGAGAGGCCAGAAATTGGCCACTGGCTTTATCAAGATGTGGTTTGTTGGTGACCTTTACTAGGGACATGCTATGAATAGCCTCCGACCTTTATATGTTCGTAATAAAGGGAAAGTATATGCTGATTCTGACTTTTTAAAGTACCTAGAGTGATCCTTTAAAGGGAATGAATCCTATAGTTAAGCTGAATTTTTAAAAAAATCAGTAGGGAATGTTCTATTTCTGACTCCAATGAGTGCATTATAGATAATGGGGGGGGGAATGGTTGTCAACTGCCCTTTTAGTTTGTGTTAGTTATTAAGGGCTGCTGCAATATCTTCAAAATATCCTGCTGTTGGGGTGTTCATTAAAAACATTTTTTTAAATAAAAGTCTTTTACATATGGGAGTGACCAAGTCAAAATGCGGGGACTTTTAAACCCACATCAAAACCAACATTTACAAGCAGCATTAAGGGGTAATTAGAATGGACTCCTTTCTGAATGTCTGGGATAGAGACATGTTCTCCTGAATTCTTTCCCTCTTTTTTTTATTTATCACAGTGATTTTTCATCTTGTTGCTCACCTCCAGCCATCAGAGGAAACTCTGGCAACACAGTGCGGCATCACTGGGGAGAAAAAGGCATTTCCCTGGGAAAGGAAGGGGGGGGAAAGGCCAACTCCTATTGATTCTCGTTTCTCAGACAGAATGATGCCTTTAACACTCCATAATGAAAAATTTTATATGTGAGAGGGATTACCAGCGCTGG
Organism: Vicugna pacos; assembly: GCF_048564905.1. Taxonomy (NCBI): domain Eukaryota; kingdom Metazoa; phylum Chordata; class Mammalia; order Artiodactyla; family Camelidae; genus Vicugna; species Vicugna pacos. The sequence goes on along the minus strand of NC_133003.1, from coordinate 30,242,665 downwards.
GCTGTTACTGTCCTTTGATGTGCCCCAGAAATACTACAGAAGAAATTATTAAGGAATAAATTGTGGGGCACCAACTGTTCTGCCGACGTGGCCTGTCACTTTGCTCCTAGCCAGTTTATGTGGTGGTACATTTGCTTTCTTTCTTTCTTTCTTTTTTTTTTTTTTTTTTCCCTAATTAGAGAGGGATGTGCGAGTAGATTGTCAACCTGTTTCACTTCAGGACAGAAAATAAGTGGCGCCTTAAAAATGAAGGACAGCATCTAGGCATTGGTGTGGGGTGTGCACATCTCCCTGGCTTTTGCCCATTTTATAGACGAGGAAAGTGAAGCTTAAGCCAGGGGTTGGCCAAGGCCACAGTGCTAACTGGATGCCCACCTGGGGACGTGAAACTGGCTTAAGCTACTCATTCTGGTAATTTCCCCTTACAGCCCAGCGGTCTCTGTGTCCCCCCAGATGGAAGGTTAAAATTGTTTAAAGCCCGGGAACTGATGAAATATGAGGAGATCATGTGCTTTGAGACCATGCGTTCCCCAGCTTTCTGCTGAACTGGAAATTGCTGGGGCGCCACTGTGGGTCTGAAACCTTTCCCTGGCAGCTGGGCTGGGTGCCTGCAGAGGCAGACCGTGGCTCTCGGTTAAATCGCGCAGATGGAAACCGGGAGCGCTTGGGTACGGGCTCATGCTTTCTCCTCGCCTGCTCGAATTAAGCTGCCTAACTGTGTTCCTGGGGAGGCTGTGGGTTTGTCAGGGGTCAGCTAGCATTTCCGAACAGCTCTCCAGAATGCAGGGAGAATACATTTCCCTTTTCCAAGTGACAGCAGACATAGTCACTGCAGAACAGCTCAAAAGATTTTTCTAAATTTGGATTGCTTTACCTGGCAACTTTTATTAATCTAAAGGACATCATATCTTGCCATCTTTCTCTTAACTCTGTTTTGATCCTTGATTTTATAGATTCTCAGGTAAAGAATGTTCCAAGAGTGTAAATATAGAATTATTATTAACCATATTTCTAATAATGATAACTGTTTTCTATTGTGTGTTTCCTGGGGGTCTAGGCATTGTGCTAACAGCTTTACATGCATTTGTTTGATTTAATCCTTGCAATAAGATTAAATTAAATCCTGCTATATAGGAACTTTAATTATTTCTCTTTTACGGATAGAAAAACTGAGAATTCAGAAGGGTTAAGTAATTTACCCAAGATTGCACAGCTAATAGAGGGTGCAGTCAGCATATGGAATCAGAGGGTTTTACTTATACTGTATGTTTCTAACAATCATACACGCTGCATTCTTGGTGCAGGTTAATTAACTATGAGGGTGTTTTGAGCACATTTTTCTGCCTGTGAGTTAAAGGCCTTTTTATTTATTTTTAAAATAGGGATTGGCTTTTATTTTAGGTTTGTCTTAATCTACACTTGCATTTTTCACTGAAGCCCAGAGAAGTAACATGTCAGAATGTGGCTTGGTCTTCTGACCCTCTCCCTCCTTCCTCTATTTTCCTTTGCTTACAGGGCACCCACTTCTGAAGGAGTTCAGTATCACATTTCAAGGCTCTGGTTTATCAGTAACTTGATTAGTGCTCAAAGGCTGAAGAAGCTTTTTTTTTTTTTTGTCTTTTCAAGGTCTAGAATGAACCTCTGTTATATTGCCTGAGAAGGTGCTAAAGGAAATACATCAATTTTTAAAAGAAAGAGAGAACTTTGTTTTTTAACTCTTTCCTAGATGACTCTGAATTTTAGAAATAAGACTTACTCAGAAAACCATGCTTTTGCCCTGCATTTGAAGAAGGGGCACGTTCCTCTAACAAGTCTGTGTTCAGATTAATCAGATTGTCTGTGAATACAAAAGTAAAATACTTTGAACCCTCTGGTAATAGGCTCACTTCAACTTTAACTTTGGAGCTAAGACAGTTACATTTTGTCTAAAAAGATGTACATGTGTTTAAAAAATGTGCTTTAAGTGTTTCCTGTGGAAAATCTGGTCCTTCCATGCCCTCGGTAACTGAGATCAGAACTCCTGGCACAAGTCAGAAAAATCCTCCTCATACATCATTTTCTCTTTGACTGCTGACCATTTGTAGAGGAACCAACATTTTAAAAATTAGGTAACCCTGAAATCGCTTGTTGCTCTCTTCATGGTTTTCCCCCATTTCCAAAAGTTAACAGTTCTCTGAGGATAAAAAGCCACCCTGCTTCCCCAGACTCTCCCCAGCCACAAACAACACATTCCAGTGGAAACCAGAAGCTTCAGCTTATCATGCTAGAGGCTTTGTCACAATCATTTAAAATTTAGGAGTTCTTCCCGTGGTGGTCCATTTACCCATCTCTAAATCTTACTAGAAGATGCTGGTTATCTGCCCATTTCTGTGTAGCTGTGAGGGTGTAAACAATTACAAGCCGTAGCTAACTCTTTTTCCATGCTTCATCTCAGAGGAAACTGGGTTTTTGTGTTACCCAAAGTGATCTATTGTTTGCTGGAGCAAATGAAGAGAGTCAGGCTTTAAAACAGTTTGAAGATTGTTCCGGAGGAAAAGCGCACTCTCCGTGCAAGTCATTGATTATCTGGGGGATGCCGTGTGATACACTCACACACACGCCGCTGGCACGTGGTGGTGGTGGATGGACTGAATTGAAGCCCAAAGAAACTTTGGAAATTATTTGATGGATTTCTCTGAGACTCTGAATTCGACAGTGCCCCAGGAGATGAAAGTAGTGTATCTCTCATGAGTTTTTTCCTCCCCTGCTAACTTCCCCACTTCTCTAAGGGTTAATTAATTTTTGTTTCTATACCCATGGAGCTTGACTCTGGATTAGGTTGATGACAGACTGATGAATGGACAGGTCCAGCAAGCACAGGCATTTTTGCCATCTGCCTTCTGTGTTTCTTCTTGGATCCTTTTGGTATGAATCAGAATAATAGTTAGTGAAACAATGTACAGGCATTGAGAAAGACAGGCGCCTATTTTTTAGGCTCTCTGGAAATTTTTCCCTTTATTTGATTTTGGTGGTTTCAGTCCTATCTTCTAATACAGTTTCATACAAATGTAATCTGGCTTCACCAGGCTCGCACAACCCAAATCAAAATGATATTATACTTCTTCACAGCTGTAAATCCTTCCTCAAATTAAAGCTCTGAAACTTAATCTGCTAGAGGTCTACAGAGAAGGAGGGGGGCCGCTAGCATCCCACCACGAATAGCAGTAAGTATCTAATGACAACTTGATGGAGACTTTTATCTTTTGTCCCCTGTGAAATAAAATCTTCAAAGTTATCTGCCTTTACTTTGAAACTTAGCACAGGCTGTACTTGGCCAGGTGTCTAAAAGCTGATACCAAGAGGCAAAGACTGAGAGCTGTTTTTTTTTTTCCACCCAGTTCTTTCTGGGCTGCCTTTTTTTTTTTTTTTTTTTGACCTGGGAAGAAATGAGAGTAAACTCTAAGACGTGGCTACTTTCCAAAAAGGTTAAAGACGCAGAGTTGCAGAATCCCAACAGGGACTCAAGCAGGAGACTGATGAATTAATTGACCTCACCAATTAACCAATGAATTCATTACTCTGTGTAAAGCAGATTGAAGTCAGGAAAGGACAGCGGCGGGGAAGTCTTAGTTGAAAGGGAGGTTCAGAAATACCGAGATCTGGATGAGGTGAAGTTCCTTGCTGAGCTCAACTAATAGTGTGAGCGAGCAGGCAGCGGCTGGGCAGAGCCTGCAGGCAAGGCTGGTGTGAGGCTCCCTAAGTTGGTGGATGTTAGTGCCAAGGTCCGATATAAGAGAGATACCAAATCCTTAGGTCTAGAACACAATTAGTTCCAAGAGAGACCTGTTGTGGTTTACTGGCTACCTTTTCATCCTGTTTATCAGGAATTTTCTAAGGCTTCTAGACCTGTTCTTTTTAAGGCTGCTCTGACAGCTTTGGGAAGAGGCCTGATTCTTTTAGTTCTAAATAAGAGGACAAGCCTCTGTCCGCTGTGATCTTCCAGGAGATTGCTAGGGATTTAAGTCTCCCTGTGGCCTGTGTGTGAGCTGATTATTCAGAATCATTTGCCTTCTTTTCAACAGCATCTTGGAGGGGAGTCATCTTCCTCACACTGCTTTTCATTCACAAAACGGAAGGGACCACACTTTGTTCTATGGTGTCAGGTACAGATACAAGAATATACCTCTTGTTTCCTGAGATTACTTTGAAAATGAGGCCAGACCTCTTGGCTAGAAGACTCTTGGGATATTTTATTGATGCATAGAGTCCCTGAGGACATAGGTGTTAGGTAGGGTCCCAGTATGAACCAGTCTCTGAGAGGATGCTTTCAGGAAAATACTGTAAGACAAACTATCCTTTCATAGGATTCATCCCCAGGGCAGCCAGTATGACCAAGGAATAGGAGCAGGTTATCATTCATTCAGGAAAAAAATATCTTTTGAGAGCAGCTAACAATTGTCAGGCCAGTCAGGCAGTGTTTTAGGATCTGGGAAAACTGCAGTGATGAAAATAGATGGTGTCCGTGTTCTCATGGTGGTCACATTGCCATCTTTGAATAGATACTGTGTTTTAAAGATTGTAAGAGGCCTGAAATGACTTGGGATTTCTTACCAGAGGGATGCTGTATGCAAAGACACCTTGTATCAATTATATCAGGAAAAACAGGAGAGATGTTATTCTGGAATCTGGCAAGTGAAAGCTATAGCTTTAAGGGACAAGAACTTACCAAAGAAAAGTTGGCAGATCAGTTTTATTTTATTTTTTCCCTTGAGTTTAATTCTGCTTCAATATTAGACATTGCTTTGGTCATGCTAAGCTAGGTTCTGCTGCAATAATAAGCAGTCTCTAATTCTCAGAGGCTTACAGGGAAGTTTATGGGAGTTTTACTCGTGGAATGACAGTGTGAGGAGCCCCACAGAGCTACTCCCTAGTAAAACAACCGTAACTTGTGAAAATAATAAAAAGCCCAACCTATTAAAGTCTTTGGAATTGTCCTAACCATATACAGCGAATGAAGAAATATTTATTTAAGAGAATCTACCGGATTTTGGTAAGAGCAGCAAGGGTCTGTGGGACTTGAGGCGCAACCTGCTCCCCCTCTACCCTGCCCCATTGCAAACAGCCCAGCCACATGGAAGTTCCAGTCTGGGTAGATGTGGTCAAGAAGATGGAGCTCAGCTTTCCCTCAGATTCCAGTCTAGGGATAGTGTATCTCTTTGAGAACAGCAGGTCATCAACTTTTCTCATCCCTTCTGGCTCCGAGTTACAGAGGCTCAATTCCTGATGCGGGTAGCTGAACGTTTAGAGATGACCTTCTTCTATCCAGCCCATATTCACAGGGCAGAGGCTCCAGCCCAGATGCAGCAGAGTACTGGGAGTACTGAGAGTACTGGGATGTAGATCACCCTTGCTCTGCTTGCTAGAAGGCAGAGGTTCCACCCTGGGAGAGGCAAGTGAAGAAGACCAAAGGCTACCACCATTAATTAGTTTCCTGCTTACAAAGCAAGGATGTCAATCCAGTCCCCATCTCAAGAGCAGTGGCTCAGAGATTTTACTAGAAAGAGAGGCAAACTTTAAGAATAGAGAGCTCTGAAGCTTCCCATAAGGAACTCAGTTTATTTGAAACAGTGTAGGGAATTTTAAGCCTAAGTGGTGCTCTCCAAAATGATAGCAATTGGGGTGGTGAGCAATTAGAGAAAGTTAGTAGCTCTGTGAGAGCAACAAACTGAACCATAGCTCACCGAGTTTACCAGAGTGTATCAGGGGAGAGCTGCCCTCCTGGAGTTAGAAAAAACTGAAAAACTGGCCTCAAAACTACGCCTGCAGAAGAGCCTGAATTTAACTGGATCAAACTGTGGAACAATTTGTGCTCCCAGGGCATTATGGAAAAAATAGAACAATCAGCTGGAAATTAGTGAAGCCAAACAGCTGCATGTGATATCCTCAATGATGACAGCCTAACAGATGAAAGCATGTTCTCCAGTGTACATGGAATGTTCTCCAATTACAGAATAGAACAAGCCTTAAAACATTTAAAAGAATTGAAATAGTATATAGTATGTTCTCTGGCCACAGCAGTGTAGAATTACAAATAAATAAGGGAAAATTGGGAAATTTACAAATATATGGAGATTAAACAACACACTCCTAAATAACCAATGGGCCAAAAAAGAATTACAAGGAAATGAAAAAAAACTTTGTGATAAATGAAAATGAAAACATACTAAATTTATGCGATGCAACCAGAATAATGCTTAGGGGGAAATTCATAGCTCTAAGCACTTGCATTAAAAAGGAAGAAAATTTTTAAATCAGTAACCTATACTTTCACATTAAGAAACTGTAATAAGAAGAGAAAAGTTAATTCAAAGCAAACAAAAACAGATATAATTAAGATTAGAGCAGGAATTAATGAAATAGAGAAAAGAAAAACAAATAGAGAAAATCAACATAAGCAAAAGGTGTTCTTTTGAAAAGTTCAACAAAGTTGACAAACATTTAGCTAGGCTGACCAAGTAGAAAAGAGAGAAAAGTCAAATTACCAAAGTCAGGAGTGAGGAAAGGTACATTATTACTGACTTTACAGAAAGAAAAGATGGTAAGGGAATGCAATAAACAAATATATGTCAATAAATTAGACAAAATAGACAAATTACTGGAAAAATACAAACTAGTAATGGTGACTCAAGAAGAAACATAAAATCTGAATAGATCCATAACACATAAAGAAATTGAATCAGTAATTCAAAAATGACCCACCAAGAAAAGCCTAGGTACAGATAGCATCACTGGTGGGTTCTACCAAATATTTAAAGAAGGATTAATACTAATTCTTTATAAACTGTTTCAAAAATTAGAGGAAAAGGGAATACTTCTCAGTGCATTCTGATCCCATGCTGAACAAAGACATCACTTGTAAAGAAAACTGCAGACCAATGCTACAAAACAATATAAACACAAAAATCCTCAACAAAATACTAGCAAATTAAATTCAGCAAGATATGAAATGCATTATATATCATGACCTCGTGGGACTTATCCCAGGAAAACAAGATTCATTAAATATGTGAAAATCAATGAATATAATATACCATGTCAACAGAATAAAAAACAAAAAATATATGATCATCAGAATAGATGCATAAAAATTTTTGAAAAAATTCTATGCCCCTTTATAATAAAAGCACTCAAGGAATTAGGACAATAGGGAACCTCCTCAACCTGATTAAGAGTATACATTAAAAACCCACAGTTAACATCATACTTAATATTGAAAGTGTGGATGCTTTTCCCCTAAAATCAAGAAGAAGACACAGATGTCTTTTCTCACCACTTCCATTCAGTATTGCACTGGAGTTTATAACCAAGGCAATTAGGCAAGAAAAAGAAACAAAATGCATCCATATATGAAATGAAGAAGAAAATTTGACTCTATTTGCAGATGACATCATCCTGTATGTAGTAAATCTAATGAATCCACAAAAAACCTATTAGCAGTAATAAAGTTCAGCATGTTTTCAGGATAAAATTTCAATATACAAAATATGATTGTATTTCATTTCTCTTGGAATAAACAATCAGAAAAAGAAATTAAGAAATCAATTTCATTTACAATGGTATGAAAAAGAACAAAATGTTTAGGAATAAATTTAATGAAACAGTGCAAAACTTAAATCTGAGTCTACATAACAGTATTGAAAGAAATTAATGAAGACCTAAGTAAATGGAAAGTCGTTTTGTGTTTGTGGATCAGAAGACCTGATGTTGTTAAAATGTCAGTACTCCCTAAAATGACCTACAGAGTGAATGTATGCAATCTCTATCAAAATCCCAGCTGGCTTCTTTGCAGAATAAACAAGATGATCCTAGAATAACATGAAAATTCAAGAGATCAGAATACCCAGTATAACCTGAAAAAGAAGTAGAAAGTTGGAGGACTTCCTGATTTCAAATGTCACTTACAAATCTACAGTAATCAGGACATGGTGGTACTGGCATAAGGAAAGACATATAGATCACTGGAGTGGAATTGAGATTCCAGATATAAACCCTCACATTTACTATCAATGATTTTTAACAAGGCTGCCAAAACAATTCAATAGAGAAAGAATAACCTATTTAACAAATGATTCTGGGACAACTCAGTATTCATATGCAAAATAATATAGTACCTCACACCATATTCAAAAATTACTTTGAAGTGGATCAAAGACCAAAATGTAAAAACTAAAGCTACAAAACTCCTAGAAGAAAACATAAGTATAAATCTTGCTGTTGGATTAGGCAATGGATTTTTAGGTATGATGTTAAAAACACAAATAACAAAAGGAAAAATTAGATGAATTGGATGTCATTAAAATTAAAACTTTTTTTTGGTAAAAGGATACCATCGAGAAAGTGGAAAGATAATTCATAGAATGGAAGGAAATATTTACAAATTGTGTATCTCTTACAAATTATATAACCCCTATACATAAGAGACATAAAAACTTACCTGTGAGTGTTCAGAGCAGTGTACTTGCCAAAAAGTGCAAACAACTCAAATGACCATCAACTGATTAATGTATAAATAAAATGTGGTATATTCTTCCAATGAGATATTATTTGGCAATAAAAGGAAGGCACCAAATGCATGCTACAACATGGATGAACATTGAAAACATTATGTTACATGAAAGAAGCTAGTCAAAAAAGACCCCATATTGGACAATGAGAGAGTCCTAGGCATACTTAAAATTATTAACATTGCTCAGTAATTTCCTTAGTATTCCGAACTTTTAGTTCTAGTTCTGCCTTCTTTGCTGCTTCGTTCTTTTTCTCCTCGATAAATTTCTCTTCCACCCTTGGGAAATATTTTATTTTCTGAATCATTGTCAAATCCATTCTCTCTTTCCATTCTTATCACCCCTATTCTTGTTCAGGTTTCTATACTCTGCTGAGATTTTGCACCAGTTTCCTAACTTGGTCCCCTGGCCTTCTGTCGGATTGCATTCAAGTCTATGGTACCTGTAGGGATTTTCATAAACTTTGTATGCAACTCTATCGTCCTCTGCCTAAGCTCTCCAAAAATATATCTATCACTGTCAGATGAAGTTCAAGCTTGTCAACCTGGCTTACTTAGAATGTAAGCCAACCTTTCCTACTTGTCTGTCACCTTGACTCCTTGCTTCTTGCTTTATGTTCTAGCAGCATTGAACTGTATGAAGTTCTCTGCATACATCATGCTGGTTGTTGTCTTTACCCTGCTATCCACACTATTCCCTCTCCTTGGAATGCTTTCCTCATCAAATTTTCAGCCACCTGACTCCATTAAGGTGCATCTTTTTAAACAGCTCTACTGCCAATGCTGTGGCTGAGTCAGTTTCTCTTAGTGTTACTCTAACATTGTACCCATCGTTTTTTGCCGTAACTATCTTTTCATGTGTTGTAGGATTTTTTTTTAAAGTAAAGACTGTGCATTACTCATTACTGTACAGCACATTGCCTGGTGCATAGGAGGTACTGAAGGAAGACGGGAAGGAAGGAGGTAGAGAGGATGACACTGGCCCTAAGAGAAAACTTCCAACCCCCTCACCTGACTTCAGACAAGCTAAAAACCAACTTACATAAGACAGATAGTTTGCAAGCCAATGTTTTCTGAAGACACTCCAGAATTAACACTTCCTTGCTCTTTCCAGGATTTTACCACCATGGTAATCCATTTCTAACTGTTGTTCAATTCATATTTCACCAATATTACATCCTCATGCTTGTTCCTTCTGTTCTGGGTTAACTGAGCATGGTTCACCTAAGGACTTCTACATAATAGTCCCTCATAAGACGTGAACATTGTGGACTGAAACACTAGAATCTGCAGTTGAGTGATGCAAGTATATGGAACTTCATTTTAGGACAGAACACAGTCCATGCATATGAAAATGACACATGTTTAGCAGCTAAAACAGAGTGGGGTCTAAATCTTGGTTCTGTTATTTACTAACTTTTAGACTACAGCTTGATTACTCAATTTCTTTAAACCCCTGATTTCTCATTATAAGTGGGACTATAGATTTACATAAGTATTACGTGAAATTAAGTGAGATGGCATGTAAAATTTAGAGCATACTATTCAGCACAATTATTTCTCGAGCCAGGAGAACTTGAGCTTGGCACTGGTAATACAAGGGTGGTTTACTGGTCTGAGGAAGCTGAACTTTGGTTTCAAATAGATCCAGCCATGCAATTACATAACAAAATAGAAGATTATTTCTTGCTCATCTAACAGATTAATGAATATTATTGTGTGTCTACTCTGTGCACCAGGGGCTGGCCTAGGCATCACAGATGTGGTCCTGGACAAGACAGGCAAGATCTCCCAGTGCTCCTAAAGATGGGCTTCATGGGGCCAAAGGCTGTCTGTGTTTGCAGCCACTTGCAGGTTAAGATACATGACCATCAACAGCAACATCTCCAAGTCATGGTTGGGGACAGCCTCTGAATTGTCTGATTGTTGGATCCCCACCTGGTTGGGTAGAGGTGCCTTGTGGGATAGTTAGATGGTTAGGATATGTAGAAGAAGAGAGGATGCTTCTTTAGAGCACAGAGCTCAGAAACGTGGCAAAGTCTGAAACTATCAGTGTAGGATAAGGTTTTGAAATAATGTTCTTTTTAAACCCTTGCAGGACACAGACACCCCTTTCTCATGAGCTTCCCACTTTCAATAAGACATGCCTTCCCTGAGACCCCACCCCTGCTGGAAAAAAAACCGCCCACAACCAACCAACCAGCCACCACCACAACAACAAACACCCCTGAGAACAGCAGGGGCCTTAAGTCCTCCTGAAGAATGAGTTCTAACGCATGAATCCAGTCAGCCCAGGCTGAGGTGTTGACACTGGATTTATTTGCATGACTTAATAGCTTATTTCACACTCATCTCAAAAGCTCCTTTTTCCACTGAGTTGTGATTATTTTGCTATATTCCCTGCAGATGAAATTCATATAAACACTGGATTACTATATATTTCCCTCTGCCTTTCTCTCACTTAACAGTGGTTTGTCCTACACACCTAATGACAAAAACAATTTCCTAAGCAACTGAGCACCAGTTTGTGTGAAAATTCTGCCTAGAATTGCACCTTTTAAAAAGCCATGTAAAACAAACAGATAAAAATCTTTGTGATGAAATGTGGTTCACTATAAAGAAATAGAAAGATGGAGCCATGATACTGAGTGAGATGTGAATATGATCCTGTCCCTGTTGGCTGCAAATGACCTGATCAGCCAATTTAGGGCTATGAGAAAAGGGCCAGTGGGTGCTTGTTACCTGTAGAAGGTACTTTGGAGTGGCACCATAAGACTTGGAGGCTTGACTGGATTTTGAATCTCGACGCCATTGCCAACCAGTAAGTCATTTTGAGCAAGTTACTGCCTCCCTGAGCCTCAGCTTCCTCGCTTCTAAAGTGGGATTAACAACCCCTACATGGTATACAGCCCTGAGGGCTCAAATAATTATTAAAAATGAAAATGGGTGGAGACTATTCAATGGAGACTCCATTGTCATACTGGTTGTGCAAAGGGCTAGTTCCCTCCAGAGTTTAAGTTAGACCATGTAGCTGTGCTTCAATGGCCTTTTTCTTTTTCTTCATGGCTCAGTCAATTGCCGACCTATCCTTAAGCATTTCTGGAGTCCCTGCTACATGCCCACCACTGTACTATGATCTGGTAAGACAAAAGAAATTTCAGATTATAGAGTGCCAACCATAGAAATGTATTTTCTGAAATATTTTTTCACGTAATGTTCAGCATGATCACTAGTGGATACTTAGAAAAAACTGTGCAAGTTTCAGAATAATATGTATAAAATGTATAATATGTATAAATAAATAATATGTATAAAATGGTTAACATATGTTCAGAAAACTTAGTGAACATGTACCCATATATAAGTATATTAAAAAGTAGAATGGAAACATGCATCCCAAATTATTAACAGCATTTACCCCTGGATATGAAAAAAAGAATTGGTATCAAAGAATCACTTGGGACTTAAATGTTTTGGTCTGTAGGCTTCTAAATGGTTTGAGATTCTTGTAACAGGAATGTAATCATGTATTACTTTGATTTTAAAAAAAATCAGTAGGCTTTTTTTGGAGAAGTTTTAGGTTTTTAGAAAAATTGAGCAAAAAGTGCAGACTTTGTGCATACCCCATTGCTCTCCCCAAGTCCCTTTTTGTTAATATCTTATGTTAGTGTGGTCAGTACATTAATTACAATTTGGATACATTGCTCCTTTGTCAAAGATCATTTGACTGTATTTCTGCAATTCTATTTCTGGCATCTCTATTCTCTTCTGTTGATCTGTTTGTCTCTTCTTTTGCCATTATGCTACTGTCTTAGTTACTATGGCTTTGTACTAAGTCTTAAAGTTTAATAGTGTCAGTCTTCCAAGTCTGTTCTTCTCCCTCAGTTTTGTGTTGGATATTCTGGCTCATTTGCTTCCCCATGTAAACTTTTAGAGTCTCTTTTGTCTACATCTCCAAGATAGCGTGCTGAAGTTTTTATTGGGATTGCATTTAATCTGTAGATTATGTTGGGATAAATGGACACCATGATAATATTGAGTCTTCTTATCCATTTATGTGGAATCTCTCTTTTTTTATGTCTGCTTTGATTTCTTTCATCAGAGTTTTATAGTTTTCTTCATTTAGATCTTGGGCATGTTTTGTTGAAGTTATACCTTAGTATTACATTTTGGGGCGGGGGTGTTACTGTAAATGGTATCATGTTTTAAATTTCAAATTCTGACATGTAAGAAAACAATTGAGTTTAGTTTATTAACCTGGTATCCCCCAATCCTGCTAGAAGTCACCTGTTACTTCCAGGACAATATTGTTTGTATAATTTTATGAAAAAGAAATAGAAGGAGATGGAGGAGTAAACTGATCCAGCACATCTATACATGTCATAATCATTAAAAAGTAATGAAATATTTTGACATTAGGTATGGCTTACAGCTGCTTTTGTTTATATTTGAAAATGTGCAGATTCACAAAATAAATTAAATAGAACACACACCAACATATCTGGGGTGAATTCATTAGCAGTGTGGTATGAATAGGTCCTGTAGACATCTAAGCAAGTGACAATATATAGTACATGTAAACATGTTAAGTCAATTGACATGCAAATAAGCAAATCATGTGAAATACAAGAGTCTAGACAATGACAGTTCCAACAATTGTGACTCAGTGACAAAGGTATAGTAACTCAGAGACACATCTCAGTTTCAACACAGAAAGCCATGTTGAATTAAGCACTCTGTTCTCATCAGCCCTCTCAGTGTACAACAGTGAGGAAGATCTCCTTTGTGTGCACTTATCTGATTCCCCAAAGGATGGCTTCTCCATCCCTTTGCCTTCCACATCTTTTTGCTTCTCTGGTTGACTGACTCCTCTTGTAACCATTCAGAGAAGAGTGTTCTGAGATACATAGTTTCTGCCATCTGCTTTGCAATGCAGACTGCTGAGGAGGAGTTAGTGGTTGAGGATTGACAGTAGATCGTCCAACACAGGCCAGTTACTTATTTTTATAACAGGGGATCCTTTCCCTGCAACTTTGGTGTCTCCAAAGTCTACTTTTGTTTTTTAAACATATGTACCAATGATTTTTTTTAATATACTGCCATACTTACCTGACTTCACCTATAGAGTGACTAGAGAAGTCACTTCTATAGTTTTAAAGCACTCTTTTTGTATATCTCTTATATTACATAAGCATGTTATACTTTGTATGATAGTTCTGAAAAATGTCTTTTTCCTCTATTGCATTACAAGCCTCTTGAAGGTAGAGATTCTTCCTTTTATGTCTGAATATGCCTTGCAGCATCTGACAGTGTCATACACATAGTAGGTACTAATAAAATATTTTCTTAATTAATTAATGGATAAAATTACTTAAAATGCTGTTATGATCAATGTAAATCACTGTGTAGGTGAATTGGACCATCACTTTGTTCTGACTAGAATCTGTAACTAAAATGAATGTCCCATTTAAAGTTCTGATTTATTAGCCCCTTTTACTGCTGCTTTTTAAGTACAGTAGCCTGGTGGTTTGCACTGGTCATTAACTTTCAGTCTAGATTCATGAAACGTAGTGCAGACTTGATGCATTTAGCCTGCAGAATCACGTTTCCTACATGATCACATGTGATGTCTGAGAGCAGTTGAATGGCTCCGCTAATGATTCTAGAACACTGCAGTGAATGACAAATTACTAGTGTCTAATATTATATGATTGGTAAATGACTGTTATGCAGTTTATTTCCATCCCTCCAGGAAGGCTAGGTTATTCCCAAATAGCAGATTGCCATATGAAAATGCCAATACTTACTCTCTTTTGATCCAAGGTAACAATTCAGGAACAGCCACTTGATAAAAGACACTCATGATTTTTTACAAACTGTGTAACTAGTTGGAAAGAATGACTCTCTAAGGCACCCAGTTATGGCTGGGCTGACCTTCAGGTCTAATAGGGTGGGTTTAGCAAAGAATTTCTGTGCTATCAGTCCAATTATTTTCTGAATATAATAGGCATTTGATTTTATTTTGGCTCCCAAATTGATTTAGGTTATTCTTAAACCTCAGAACACTAATTTTGTTTCCAAGGTGATATTAACATAAAAAATTCAAATAAAACCAAGAAAATGCCTACTGGTTTCTCATGTGGTGCTGACATTTAATTGGCACATCTCTTTTCCTTTGTGTTAAGTGTTACAAAGCCACAGTTTGTCACTTTGCTTTTTATTTCTTACTCTCGGTGCCTACCTACTTGTTAACATCTATCCCCCAGGTCTGTTTCCAGTCATGGCTGCTTATTAATATTGCTACCTTGCTTGCTTGCTTCAGATTTCTCTCTCTCTCTTTCCAACGTGCCTCTCTTCCTGCCTTACGCTGTTTTCTGCTCTGTTGTTTTTCGGCCAACCGTATTAGGACACTGCTCCTGGACTTTGTTGATCCTATTTGTGGACCTTCACACACTCTTCACACTTTCTGCCTCATTGCCTCCTTCTCACAGGTGGCCTGTCCTCACCTCTACTGGGGAGCATCCAGGAGCCCCCGACTGCTCTCTGTCTCTAGAATCCCCTCTGTGCTGCCCTGGATTGGGGGGTAAGCTACAAGCACCCTAGTTGTGAGGGCTGCTGTAGTGGTTCTTTAAAGCCTAGGGGCTAGAGGGTGAGGGTGTCTAAAGCTTGGACAAGGGAAAATAAGAGAGAAAGAGAACAAGAAAGAAAGAAATGAAAGTTAAAGGGAAGGGAATGGGGGAAAGAATGGGAGGAAGATGCAGGGAAAAGAGGATGAAGAATACAGGAAGGTAGGAAGGGCTGGAGGGTACAGAAAAGAAAGGTACCATCATCCCTCAATATCCACAAAGATTAGTTCCAGGACCCTCCAAGAATACCAAAATCTGAGGGTGCTCAGGCCCCATAGTCCACCTTCCATATCCGTGGGTTCCACATCTGCAGACTCAACAAATTGCAGATTGTAAACATAGTACACGATTCATACTTGGTTGAATCTGCAAATGTGGAACCCCCAGATATCCAGGGTTGACTATATTTATAGCCAAGAAAGCAATGGCTCCTATGAAAAGGTACTCCTCATTTAGCAGCCAGGGTTTTCCCATGTATTTGCTAGACCTCAGCTTCACTCACTTGTGCCACTGTGGTTGTGATTCCATTGTCTTGGCCCCTTTGTTGCTCACCTTACTCCCCACACCATCTCCCTGTCCTTCCTGCTTATCACTGGACCGTGTCTCCCAGCCCCAGCAGTGTGGACTCTCTTTCATCCTCTCTCACTTTGCATCCACAACCAGCTCTCAAGATTACACTCATCCTGGGACTGTGAGACTCTTAGATGTTACAAACTTTGGCTAGAACTCAACTTGAGGACTCTTCTGACCTAGAAGAGGTCTTTACACTTTATAGAGGGGTGGGTAGGGGAAGCAAAAGTCAGACGTTCAAGTGATAAGAAAGAAAGTTATGGAAAGTGTCTGGGTTATAATCCCCTGCTAACACTCAGAGCCGTGTTCCTGTAGGCAAGATCCCCTTCCTACTTTATGTAAGTAATGACATTTTGATAATCTTGATTCTCAATACTGGAAATGACAGTGAGGATAATAGAGTCAATCTCATAAAGCAGGGATTCCAGATAGCTTTTGTCATTCATGCCAGGTGTGATTTGTTGCTAATATTTCTCTGAGATGCTGTATTGAGAGGCATTTGAAAGCTATGGAAAGACACAATGGAAACAGTTCTGTGATCAGATAATAATGTCTGCTATAGCATGAGGAGGAAGGAATGGTGGTCTGTGTGCCATGCATTTTCTTCCTCTAGTCTTAAAGTTTTTATAAGAGCATTTGGTATTCTTCACAGACAGACACTGTGTAGATTTAGCTAGCCAGAGAGGAATAGCATCCCTTCAGAAATTTTTGGAATGTAATGATCCTTCACCACCACCCTGATTGATTTTCTTCAGCCTTGGCACAAGTAACCTGGCTGTAAGAAGCGTACAGATGTTAATCCGCAACAGATGTACCTTTGCCCCCATATTAAAAATTATCTGGTAACCAAATATCTATCCTCTACTGTTAATGTAAGGCACATGGTTCTTTATAACAGTATAAGAGGGTATTTTGTTTCTTTCTTTATTGTGTCTTTGGGTGCAGTTGGAGAAGTTGCGATGTCTTTGGCTTCTGTAACAGACATGTTTGCTGTGAGGATGTATATATCTACTTCCATAGAGTCTCAGGGCTGTAAGGCAATTTAGATGACTCTCAGTTCACATGAATTGGAGAATGAAGATCAGAAACTCTGTGACTTATTCAACGCTTCACACTTAGTTCATGATGCATCTTTCTTTTGTATAGAGGATTGACCTTTCTCTTCTATTGGACCGCTCTGCTCTGAAGGCCATGGAGAGCCCACCCAGGCTAACCGCCAGAGAGGAAGCTGTGGGGATGGGTGTGGAGCTGTGATTGGGAGGTATCATTTCTGAGTGCCTTTCAGCGAGTGAGAGTCTTGAGGTGAGGCAGGCGAGGACCAGGTGAGGAATGGGGATCTCGTCAGGAGCTTTGAAGCCAGCAGAACAGGAACAAGGACAGTATCAGATGCTATACAGGAGCACGTAAGGGAGCCTGGTGTGACAGCTTCGAACAGAGCTGGAGCGTCCCCATTCCCACTGCGTGTACACATACACACACACACACACAGACACTCGCAGACTCACAGAGGTAGCTTTCACTGACTGTCACCTCTGTGGTGTGCGGGTAGAACCAGTTTATTTAGGACAAGAATAATACCAAGCTACTGGATAGTTTATTCTAGGCAGACATCTTTTGTTAGCAGTTCTGCTCCCTGATTAATGGACTCAGTTATTCATTGATGGGGTAGTAATATTCAGACAGGCAAATGGTTAGACCTTGAATGGGCCTGGAAGTTAGGAGATCATTGTCCTATTATACGTAAAAATGGCTCTGAAATTCCAAAATACTATGTAAATAAAAGGTATTATTCTGATGCTAATCAATAAACAGTTTCTTTCCTCACACATGTGAGAAGAAGTTGGGACTAAGGGGCCACTCCTTTCTTAATGTCCTGTTGTGTATTTCCATGATACTTGGCTTGATCCTGGTTTTAACCAAGATCTAAATATCTACATGGTTGTTTAACCAGGATCTAAATATCTGCCTGGGCATGTTTTATTTAAAGGCACATCTAGTCTTCCTCTTTCTCTTTGAACAACTGGGTTTTGCGTTTCACTCTGGGTCTTCAGTGTTGTATTCCAGTGCCTAGCCCGGTGCCTGGTCCACCATAGGTGCTCCATGAACATTTGTTGGGTCAGTGAACCTCCGCAGGATAAAGGAGGTGCAGTGACTGTGCTAAAGAAACCTCAGAGATCCCAGCAGCCGAAGGAGCAGCTGGACCCCTTGGCTAGAGCCTCATGGCATTATCTCATTTAACCCCCCACACCCATGTAAGAGTGGCTATCATGACTCTCATTTTACAGGTGGGGAAACTGAGGCTTAAGAGTAAGTGCCCAGAGGTCACACAGGGAGGATGTAAGTGCTAGGACTGCAGCTGGGGGCTCCCTGATGGGAAGCCAGTCCCTCTCCGTTGTACCATCGCTCCTTCCAAGAGAGAGACGTAGAGTTCTCCAGACCGGTGGAGGGAGAGGCCACTGTGTTCCTGTAGAGCTGGAATGACAGGGAAAAGCAAAAGAGAGCTCCTGGTAAATTACTTCTTAGAAATATGCAGTAATCTAAAAGAGTAGCCTTGAGGTATTTTGATTTTTTTTTTATTAACATATTTTTTGAAGTTTGCTGTAGTTATCTGAGCCCTTTCAGACAGGCTACTCTGCAGGTCCTTAATCATTTTTCATATTGATTCTATGACTGCCCCTAATAGTTCTCTCAAACTGAAATAAGGTCAAGTTGTTCAAATACTTACACAGAACTTTGGAACCTGTTGTGCCCATGTCTCCTGAAACACTCAGGATTTTATTAATACTGGTATGCCTTGTTCTCTGGGGAACTGTGTGGAAACTAGCATGGAATTATCTTTCAGGGTAATCTAATCAGATTCTTTTCTGTATGCATGAATTTGTTCTGTTGTATCTACTTCTGCATTTATTTATTCCTTAGGCTTAAACCCCAATATCTTTAATTAATAGAAACAATGTCAGTAATTGAAGCACTGTGTAAATATTTAAGTGAATCATGATATTATTTGGCAGATGGAAATGGGTACACCTAGAAACTTAAGATATAACTTACACTTGGCAATAGACAATTCTAACTGTTCTCACCATGCAAATGCACAAAAATTGCTTAATACAAACAAATTACTAGGGGAGTGGAAGTGAGTATAGTTTTGACATGAGTAGAATAAAACTCACATGCATAAATATAATAAAAACAAGAATGCATTTTATTTACTTACATGGTGTCTAGCTACAGCTGTATTCTAGCTGCTTTGTAATAAAATTAAAGCAACCGATTAAATACCGATTAGCTGGTTAGAGACAATTATAACAACAATTAAAATCAGTGTAGAACAATGTATTCAATCAGTCTGCTCTTCCTTCTGTAAACACAGTCTTGGAATCAAGTTCTTTATTATATATGTGCTTTGTGTATGTAGTGTGTTGTTCTGAGAGCAAGAACTCTGGACTTGATACAAGGAGAGTTGAAAGCTTTACCCAACTTGACCCCTAAAAATTGAGACCTCTGAAGGACATCCAGCTGGGGGTACAGTGTAGGCGATGTGCCTAGGTAGAGATGAATGGGTGTGCTCTACGTGGGGCAGGGTGTTGCCTGCCTGAACTGAGTGGACAGAATCGTGAAAAATCCTTTTCCATAAGAAGCAAAAGGTAGAACTCCATGGAAGTGCATAGGGAGCCATATGCAATACTAGGATAAAAGCAGTGCTGGTGGACTTTTGGATTCCCATTGATGGACATATGAATGCCTCCCATACATGGAAGAGTCTTGGGTTTACATACCTGTCAGGTAGAATGTCATTTTCTTTTGAGTAGGTTTGAAAGCAGCAAGATCTAATTATCATGTGTCAGTCTCCAAAGTGGCAGCATAATCTATCCATGTGCCCCTTACACAGTTTTGCTATGTCTGTGTGTATGACCTGTATATGGCATTAATATATTAATATATATTTAATATATTTAATATTTATTTAAATTGAATTACTTTTTTTCTTTCTTAAAGACTTTATTTTTTTGAGATCAGTTTTAAGTTTACAATAAAGTTTAGTGGAGGGTACTGAGATTTTTTGTATATCCCCTGCCCTCACACATTCATTGCCTCTACCATTGTCAGTATGACTCACCAAAATGGTGCCTATTTTTTTTTTAACCAAGGATAAACCTACAATGACACATCATAATCAGCTAAAGTGTATAGTTTACCTTAGAATTCACTCTTGGGGTTGCCCATTCAATGGGTTGAAATTTAGATGATTGATTTTAGATCCTTCTTCATTTCTACTATATGCATTCAATGCTATAAATATCCCCCTAAGCATGGTTTTCATTGCATTCTACAATAAGTTGTTTTTCTTTTTTTTTTTACATTTTTTTAATTGAGTTATAGTCATTTTACAATGTTATGTCAATTTCCAGTGTAGAGCACAATTTTTCAGTTATACATGAACATACGTATATTTGTTGTAGCATTCTTTTTCGCTGTGAGCTACCACAAGATCTTGTATATATTTCCCTGTGCTATACAGTATAATTTTGCTTATCTATTCTACATATGCCTGTCAGTATCTATAAATTTCGAACTCCCAGTCTGTCCCTTCCCACCCCCTCCCCCTTCTTTCTCTCTCTCTGCTTACACAGAGCTCTGTTAATAAGTTGTTTTTCATTTTCTTTTAGTTCAGATATTTTTTAATGTCTCTTGAGATTTCTTCTTTGACCTATGTGTTATTTAGAACTATGTTGCTTAATCTCCACATATCTGGGGATTTTCCAGCTATCTTTTGCTATTGATTTCTGGCTTAATTTCAGTGTGGCCTGAGAGCAGACATTGTATAATTTCTATTCTTTAAATCTGTTAAGTTGTGTTTTATGGCCCAGATTGTGGTCTGTCTTGGTGAATGTCATGCAAGCTTGATAAAAATATGAATTCTGCTGTTGTTGAGGTAGTCTTAGATGTTAATCATATCCAGTTGATTGATGGCTTTACTGAGTTGAACTATCTACGTCCTTACTGATTTTTCTGCCTGCTGGTTGTGTCCGTTTCTGAGAGAGAGAGGAGTCGAAGTCTAACTATGATAATGGATTCATCCATTTCTCCTTGCAGTTCTATCAGTTTTTGCCCCATGTAGTTTGACACTCTGTTGTTAGATACATACACATTAAGAATTGTTATGTCTTCTTGGAGAACTGACCTCTTCATCATTATGTAATGCCTTTCTTTGTTCCTGATAACTTTCCTTACTTTGAAGTCTGTTCTGTCTAAAATTAAGATAGCTATTCCTGCTTTCTTTTGATTAGTTTAGCATGGTATATTTTTCTCCAACCATTTATTTTTTTTACCAAGTTATAATTTTATTAAAAAGTATTAATTTTTGAATTATTGATTTAAAATTTTCATTTTTATGCTTTATTTTTAATCAACTATGTCTTCTTCCTCATCTCTTCTTTTTAAAATTTTTAAAAATTGAAGTACAGTCAGTTACAATGTGTCAATTTCTGGTGTACAGCACAATGTCCCAGTCATGCATATACATACATATATTCATTTTCATATTCTTTTTCATGAAGGGTTATTACAAGATATTGAATATAGTTCTCTGTGCTATATGGAAGAAGCTTGTTTTTTTAAAATCTATTTTTATATATAGTGGCTAACATTTGCAAATCTCAAATTCCCAAATTTATCCCTTTCCACCCCCTTCCCCTGGTAACCATAAGATTCTTTACTAGGAGAATTGACTTATCTTTAAAACGTAAGTTTGTTTTTAAAGGAAACTCTGCCACTATTTTAAATGAAAAACCACCTACCGTGAAGAGAAGGGAAACATAAAAATACTCAGTGAAATTAAATGATCACAAATTAACTCAAGGTAGATGTTGTTGCCTGAGATCCACAAGTGTTAGCTGGTTAAAACAGGTGGCACCACATTAAGCCTTTTCTCCTTGATATAACAAAATGGGTTGAACAGGAATTTAAACAGAAATGTATTTCTCACCACATGACTCAGTTATTTAATGCCACCTCTGTGCAGTGCCTAGAGTCCTCTTCTGTGTGTGCCTGGTGGTGTGTGCCCAACCTGCAGGAACCAGTTGTCCAGCGTGACTAGCCCTGGGCTGGAGGTGGGAGGGCAAGGCTCCTGTTTCAAACCTGCTGTTCACTAGTTGTATCCTGTCTAGCTTTTACTCCCTCTTAACCAGCTTGTAGGCATATTTCAAAGATGATACAAAAAAATATTTGCTCTAGGCCAGAGCTACTGGGGGAGTAAGTGTGTTTAATTCTGAGGGTCAATGTTAGGGAGTCTGTTCTCTTTTCTTCCTCTGCTCTCGAAGGAACAAGCCTTCCTGCCAGGGCCACAGTTCTGCTCTCTCCTCCAGAGATGAGCTCAAACCTGGCAGGGGCGGGGCTCAGAATTTTAAAGAAGGGGGATAAGGTGAAAGTCTCCAACATACTTTTCACCTGCTGCTGTTGTCAGTCAGGTCGCTCCTCTCCTTCACAGGGCATGATGAACACCTTCTAAAATCTGCATGGGAGAAAATGTCACCAATAGCAGGAAAAGTATTTTGAACTTGTACAGGCTTCCCTGGATGGATTTATGACGTTCTAGTCTCTGGTCCAGAGGTCAAAGTATAGAATTTACCAAATTGTATTAGTTCTGAGATAATATGAATTATAAAATATACCAATAATGTCATTATTAGAGGACTTTAAATATGCACATCTACATTAAATATGCACATCACTTGAAAAGAACCTTCATTTATGAAACATTAAAACATGAGAAAAAATGGTTATTTTAGAATTAAAAAAGCATTCTGTCATGGTTTTCACTACTTTAGTGTCATCTTATTCCTTTAAAGCTTTATCAATTCATATGCCTCCTAAATACTTGTACTAGTCTCTCTGTTTATGTGATTTTAACTGAATTGCAGAACCAAATAAAGATGTACATCATTTAGGATTAATTTTTTTTCTTTTGTATGATAAATTTTTTTTTCATCAGGCTTAAAAATAAATTTGGTATGTGGCATTGGGATGGACGGACCATGAGCTTGTGATATTGTAATAATGATATTGGATCCAGTTCCTATTTGGCCCAACTCTTTTTCTTCCTGGAAGATAAACACACGACAGACAAACACACACACACATACACACAGAGACACATACACACATAGAGGAGGCCAAAGGAAAGCTAAGTCAACCTTTGTTATTAGGTGGATCTTTCAACTTTTGCACATATAAGAACCCAGATGAGTTGGACTGAAGTTTTGGTGATTTTTTTTTTTTACCTGCATTAAAGTAGCTTCAGTGAACTGGCTCCAGAACAGACTTTTTCTCTTCTGCCCTAATTAGGAGTCAGATCTCACCTGGTAGGGGCCGTCAATACAGAACAGCCATACAGCAGGGGAAATGGATCCACAGAGCAGGAAAGAGTATGTTCACCTCTG
The DNA here is from genome assembly GCF_048564905.1 of Vicugna pacos. NCBI lineage: Eukaryota > Metazoa > Chordata > Mammalia > Artiodactyla > Camelidae > Vicugna > Vicugna pacos. The sequence continues at coordinate 30,219,485 of NC_133003.1, read as the reverse complement.
GTTGGTGTTAGTTCAAGCTATTTGCTTCAAGCCTGCTAAAATCAGGCATTATCCTCAGGGCTGGTGGCCACTGGAACTGAAGGGGGTGGTGGGAGAGAGAGAGAGGGAGAGATGGATTTATCTAGTGCATGAGCAGAACGAGCAGAGAAGAGAGAGATGAACAGTGTACTATGTACATCTGAAAGCTCTGTCTCAGGGAAGCAGAGTACTCCAAATGGAATTCCCTCCCCTCTGAAATGGGAGAATTACTTGCCCTTAATCCTCATTCACCATGAGAAGGTAAGAGGAGACAGAGGAAGGAAGAGAAGAAACCTTGAGTTGAGGCAGATAAGCTGCTTGAGTGTTAGACTAGAGGTGCACTCTTCTCTGTCCATCTTTTCTGTTTCCCCTCTGATATTCATAGAAATGTAGGTTTCTGACCTACTTGTCAAGAATAGATATATTTTTCAGACAAATGTTTTCCTAAACTAGTGAAATGTGTACAGAAGCAGAAACTTGTAGTTGGACTGAATGTTAGGATGAGAAGAAGGAATGATTGGATGGGGTGGGGGAGGACTGACTTTGGGCTGTTTGTAAATGTTGAAGACGTGATGTTTATCAGACACGTGGTTTGGAAAATTGTAATCCTTGCAACATTTACTCAGTGCCCAATGAATGTTCAACACCTCTGCTAAAAACCTCAGTTAAAAATAATCTCTATCATCCTGATGAGTGACTCTGAAAATAACCACCAATCATGCCAACTTCAGCAGAGAAGATAATATACTTTTAATTGGGGGCAAACTGCAGTGGAATATAGAGATACTAACAGATATTTGCTAAGAATGCCTTCTGCATCCTAAAAAAAGAATTCTACCATTCAACAATCCTTGGAGATAGTGAGCATGAATGTGATCTCTTCCAAAGAGACTCACTGAAGAAGTGCTTTCTTACCTCTCTGGGACCCCATGAAATTAAGTAAGATGCCCATTGACAATCCAGGTCTCCTGTTTTTGTGATCTGGGAATTTGCATCATGTTAGGAAAAAAGTTAGTGGTTTCCAACTTGAGAAAGGGATGACTTGGCTTTTGTGGTGTGGTCATTGGTGATTATTTTTTGTCCTCAGATATGAATTGGCTATCATATAGAAGAGAGACTAAAATTTACTCTTTCTAGGTTCTCATGGCAGACCCTAGTAATAGGGAAGCTGATTTTAGCTTGAATTAATGACTTTGTAGAAAGTACAGAAGTCTACTGTTGGAATGGTAAGCCTCACAAAGTAGTGATATTCCCAGTAGTGGAAGGATTCAAACTGAATTCAGGTTCTTTGGAAGCAAGTAACACAGACCAACTTGGGCTGACATAAGTTAAAAAAGGAATTTATTAGAAGGCTATCTGGGAAGTAACAGAATCAAGATGGGAGCAACACAGGCTTAGAAACAGAAGAGGAATCAAGATTGAGATCACTTGGCTATTGAGGTACCACTGTGGTAATGAATGAAAGACTGAGTTGTGTGTCACCATACTCAGGACTTAAAGTCCTAGAAGAGAAGAGCCAGTGGGCTGAGCTTAGGTTTTATGCTCATTCTTTGTCCATGTAGAGTAGGGACAGCAGAATATCTACCAGAGGTCTCCAGAGATCCTTTGAAATTCTGTAGTGGAAGGGTGAGGTATCCAATTTACTATCCTACAAAGACTGCCTGCAATATGGGGAAGTTCCCCCAAAAGGAATCAGGATGCTATTACAAAAAAGGAATAGGGGCTGAGGAGCCAAAAATTAACAAGCAATATTTACTACAAAAATTGGCTGAACATCCATTGGGAACATAATAAAGGACAATAGTTCATTGGGTAGAAAATTAGGTAGAAAGACTTGATCCCTCTGGCTCCAGTGACACTGATGGGCAAGAAAAAAAAAATCCCTGAGAGAAAAGGGCTCCAGCTTCCTTAAAGATAGCCAGGTGAGCTTGGGTAATAACATGCTCTCGTTTCAAGGATGATATGTCTAGGACTGGCTTCCCTTCAGATGTTTTTATCTGGGATAGAGTGACCAAATACATACCACAGAAAACATTCACATGCCCAGAGTCTTGGAATTCCTTACCATTTTCTCTGTCATCCTCTCTGATCTCCTGTGAAAGTCAGTTTCTAAACTCTACTTCAGGCAATCTCCTCAAAACTCCCCCAGGCAAAAATAGATACCCCTTCATTGTGTTTCCCTAACACCTTCTGCCCACATCTGTAGCAGAACATAAATAAAAATCATATTACATTGTTTCCCACTGGACCAGGAGCTCCTTGATGAAGGGCCTTGCCTTTTATTGCTGGAGTTTAAACACACAGTGCGGGGACAAGGAGATGAACAAATTGAAAGATTAAAAAAGGAATCATGACCAGAGGCCTCCTAGGGTTGGGTTCCATATTGGCGCCTTCTCCCACTGCCTTGTCAAATATGTCCTAATCCATACACTTCTTGGTCCTAAGCAGTGTGAATATTTGATCTCCTGGTGTCTGTCAGGAGAAGCTGAAAGCTTTTTGCTCTATTGATTTGTTCTCACAAGAGCTGAGCTGTGAGTGGTAAGTAGTCATTTGTTTCTATTATCACTGTCAATAGCATGATTTCAAATGACTTTTATCAAGTGGTTTCAGGGGATCACACCTTTCATTTACAAAGCCAACTCCCTAGAACTGAACCAAATTAAACCAAACCATATTAAGCTATCCAGCTTAAGATTTCAGTTCATGGACATCATTATTGGGGGAAATCATCTTTCTTTCTTGTTTTGTGTCTGTATGTTTGAGTACAGAATCCTTAATTTAGATATGAACAGAAGTACATACACAAGCATAGAAATCCTTAAACAACAACGACTAGAAAGTTTTAGAGAAGAGAGAAATCACAAGCAGGGGGGGTCAGAATGAACTCAGAAACCCCTTGTTTCAAATACTGTGGATAGGTTTCTTACCCTCTGATTACTGTTGCTCCCGGTGAAATGGGGATGGTAATAACAGTGTAATTCATAAGGCTGTTGTGAGGGTTAAATAAACTTGTTGGTTCTTGGTTTGCTTTCCATTCTTCATAGACCCAGACCTCCTTGGCGATAGTTGGGGAGGGCGTGAGCAGCGGCTTCTTCAGTCCCTCGGCTCATCACATAGGACACCAAGAGCCTGCCCCTCCCTGTTTCCTACTTCAGGCTGTTCCCCGTGCAGTTGAGAAGCTGATGAGTAGAATAGGGCTGTATATACCTGTGTAATGGGCTTACCAACACTAACTTGGTCAGAGTTGCCAGGAGAAGCAGCACTCAGAATGGCAATACTCTCCAGAGTGCCCTTTTAACCTGACGCTTTCATACTTAAACCAAACCCTTCCCTTTCAGAACTGAACTGCTTGTGGTGAAAATACATCTTAAGCTCCTTCTAGAACTTTTAGATCATCTCCCAAGATGGAGTTGGCTCTGTGTGTGGCCACAACTCTAATTACTGTTTCCTTTATTAACATGTGATTTTATCTCATAATATAATGGTTGGAATCCTGTTTCCAGGACAACTAGAAGTTGACCAAGGTCCCCTGTAGGGTCAGAATCCTACTGTAGTTTTGATTCCTCTTACTTTTGTGGTCAAAATTATTCAATTAGTTCCATAACTCTGCCAGCTTTCTTTCCTTGTGTTCTCTCTCCACACAAGGTCAGGTTCACCTGTGTAATTCCTCTAAATATATATATATATATATATATATATATATATCCTATATTTCTAAAAGCTAACTTCGATGGCTTTCTCTTCTACTTAGTGGCTCCCATTATAAGGGCTTCCCACTGAAAAGTGTTACTGCATTGTTACTGAAATCACTTGTAACAATGCTTAGCACATAGTAGGCACTCAGTAAATCTAAGCTGCTATTACTCTCATCACCATTATTACTAGTACCACCTTATGGTTATTCTGAGGATTAGATGATAGAATGGCTATAAATTATGTTAACATATTACCTAGCATATTGTAGGCACTCAATAAATGTTAGATACTGGTGATAAAGGAGCAGAAGCCAGAGATTCATTTAAGAAAATAAAACACAGCATCTTCCAGGGTCATTTCCTTGGTATATTCTTATATCCCATTTCCTTCTAGTGTTCTTTACAATGAGGATTTGTTTTCAGAATGATGCTTTATTCCAGAGGTACTTCAGGATGTCTGGTCATCAAAAAAAATTCTCTAATACTTAGTAAGTCAGAAAAGTAGTGTCATAGTTTAATGTATTTATTTTAGGGTGATGACTATATATTTTTGCAAGTAACTTATGCTCATCATTAAAAAGGTGAGCAATTCAGAAAATTATAAACAAGAAAGCAACACATCATCCTAAATCCTACATCCTACCTCCCAGAAATATCCACTGTGAACAGTTGAAGAGCATCATTCTAAGAGTCTCCTAATGTACGTATGTATTATAGGAAGATGGAAAAATAGGCTGTAAGGATTAACATATAAGAATGGGGGTAACTCAGAAGTAACTCATTTCTTCCAACTTCCCCTCTCAACCTTCCAGCGTTGTTGCTTGCATAACATTTGCTCTGACGGGTTTATAGCATCCTCATTCTGTTTTGCAAATGTTAATTCGCCCATTTGTTTAGTTCCGGTTCTATTTTTATTTGGACCCACTGCTCATTACTAGTCTTTTCACTGTGGTTTGCACATCCCAGGATTATTTATTTTGACTTATCTCTTGGTTGGATAACATTCTTCATCAAGATTTTTTTTTTCCAAGAAACTCTTATGAGGGTTATATTTTCTGAGATTTTTCACTTTTGAGAATATCTGTCTACTGCCTTTATATTTGAACAGCAACTTGGCTAACAGGACATTCTTGGGACACCTTTTCTTTCCCTCCGAAGCTTGCACATTTTGCTACATGATTTTCAGAGCCTGGGTGTTGTTATGGAACGCATGAGGCCAGGCTGATTCTTTTTCCCTTTTGGCGTTGATTTGCTTTCTTTGTCTTACATGTCTGAATACTCTAATTTTATCTTGATGTGTAATAGGTTAATTAGGATATATTAATGCTGATTGTTACATTTTTTTTCTCAATATGATGTATCATTTCCATTCTGTTCATTCAGTTCTTTATCTTCTGGGGAAATGTTTCTGTGTGATAACTCAGTTTTTTCTTTTTTGGGGCCACTGTTTCAGGGGACACCAGTCTTTTGTTGGGTTCCTTTATTCATCTTCCAAATTAATACTGTACTTTCTGTTTGCTTTAGCAAGTTCCTTGTCTTTTCCTTAAGTATTCATTATAATTATTTTGAATTTCTCTGTCATTCTATTAATTTGGCTTTGACTTTTTTCTACTTCTGTTTTTAATTTAGTTATTAGATCTTCAGCAGTATGTAGTATTTTTCAGTGTGTCCTTAGCTCTGGAATTTCCTTTTATCTTCTCAACTTTGAACTCCTATTGAATATTCTTATTTAGTTTTTTACTATTAAAGAACACTCATTGGGTATTTATTTCTGTTCCTTGGGTTTTATTTTCTTCTTCTGAGTTCATCTATTCTTTGTGTTATGTTCCTCTCCACCCCCACCTTTCTATCCCCTGCTTCAGGTAGTGTGTCTGCATGGTGATCATGTCTTCTCTTTTAATTGTATTCAGTTTTTTTTCTATTATTCAATTTTATTTTTTTATTTTTTATTCTTTTAATTGAAGTATAGTCAGTTTACAGTGTTGTGTCAGTTTCTGGTCTACAGCATAACGTTTCATCCCACTCACTATTAAGATGGATGTTTCTGTTTTTTTCTGAACTAATGTGAGAAGATCTTCCTTGATCGCTTTTGACGTTATTTGGGATTAGTTTGTCTTCCTTCTTCTTAGCCAGAGTTTGAGAATTGGATGCTGTTTTATACCTATTTTTCTAAAGATTGGTTTACAAAGTGCGGTCCTGAGACCAGCAGCATCGAGTAATGAAGGAAATTCTTGGACCCCAACTCAAACTTACTAAGTCAGAAACTCTGGGGATGGGGCCCAGCAGTATCTGTTTTCATAAGCTTTCGAAGTGATTCTGATGCATCTTAAAGTTTGAAACCCACCACAATAAATGTTGTGGAGACCTGGGACTGGAAAGCTGTGGTGAAGTAGAATGCAATCTGCCACAGGGGGACCTGAGTCCTGCTTTATCTTCTGAGAACCTGTTAAATTTCCTGTCTCTGGGCTCATTCCTCAACTACAATTGTTCTTCTCTTTTGGGCTTCAACGAATCCCCTCACTAGCCATTTTGCACTGGAAATCAGCAAGCTCCGGTCCTCTTTCCTTCCTCTCTTGACAGAGACTGTCATGAAGGTTGTCCCTGCATAAGGACACCTAGGGGTTGAGTAGGGACAAAAATCCAGTCTGCACTGTGCTCACGAAGAGAGTGCCTAGTGCAGGGCTGCATCAGCCCAGCGGAGGGGATGTCATTTCTAAGTGATCTGCCCAGAGGGGGCATCTTTTCGTACAAGGAACATCTTTAGTATGTATTGGCAGTCCTGATAAGGGCTTAAAATGACATGTAGGACTTTCTATAATAAAGCAGTATTCCTTCAATTTGTTTAGCTTTGTCTAATCACTCCCTTTCCTTCAGGCCACTGTCAGGATTCTGTCTACTTTCTTTCTTCAGTTCTGCCTCTGGGTGCATGTAGGGCTTGGGTGGGGAGAGTTAATGAGGTTGACCTTACAAGAACTTCATTTTCGTTTCTTAGCTTGTAGTTTAAAACTTTCTAGTATCAGCTTATAGCACTTCACCGGTTAAATTTTAGCTGCTGCTAAAATTTTAGCCTTTAAAAATGCATACTATTTTGTTATTGAGGTGTGTGATTCTGTACTCCTGCCTTACTCAATTATTAATACACAACAAATGCATTAAAATATTTTTTTTCAGCCAACATGAATGAAAACAATTATTTTCTGCTTAGCTTTTTATCAGTAGATTTCCTTGGTTGTTAGCAGTTGTATACTTTGCATAACTAGGGGGAGAAAACCAGATTTGAGAGGATTCTGGGAGAATATGAGCATCTTTAATCTGGGTAGATTAAAGAACAAGTTCTCGAGATGAAGCACTAGCAATTGGTGCCCTCAGCAGGAAAAATTGATGGACATTGAGAAGTCCCTGGCCATGAGATGAATGAGGTCTAAGTACCTACTGGGCATATGATGTGAAGGGCAGCCCAGCCAGTGCAGCAGGGAGGGGTTTTCCCGTAAAGCAGTGGTACTCATCAGGGATTGATTTGTCCGCCGGCCACCCACCACCACCTGGAGACATTTAGCAGTGTCTGGGGACGTTTTTGGTTGTCTTAACTCTGGAAGTGATGCAACTGTCATTTGATGGGCAGAGGGCATATATATCTACAGTGCAAAGGACAGCGCTTCACAGCCTAAAAGTACCTGATCCAAAATGTCAATAGTGCTGAGGTGGACAAATCTACCCTAAAGGAAGAGAGTTTACATAGGCAAGAACAATGGCTGTTCATTATACTTTCTAGTTGGCTAGTGATGAACTTCTCATATTAATCCAGGAATAAGTATGCATACTGGTTTCATTGAGACTTCAAGTAGAGTATTACATTCCTTTTTTTTTTTAAACTTATCTTTTTTTTTTTTTAACTAAAGAAATAACCGTTTTACCTCCTTGGAGGTACAGTCATTGTGATATTGTCTCACCCTTGCACCAACACCCAGAAGTCAATTTTAATTAACTAAAGAAACTCACGTTAATCTTTCTCTTAATGGTTAAGTTTGTTTGTAACTCTAATGAAGATTTTGCAATTAGATTCCTACGTAATAGTCACCATAGGAACTATAGGAAACGTTGATTTAATAATAATTAAAAGTTTTAGCTCTGTACTGAAAGGCTATTATCTTTGAGCTGTCTGGGTTGGAAAATGTTCCTTCTTCCCTTCTAGGTTCTTCGGTTGGTCCAATAATTATTGACATAAGACAGATTAACAGGAGAAAAACAACTTTTCTAATATATGGGAGCCCCAAAGATGTGAGACCCCAAAACAGTCAGGCAACTGAGGCTTATATGCCATCTTGAGCAAAGGAGAAGGGGGCAGGGGGCAGGGGCTTCAAAGAGAAGGAAGAAAAATCACAGGAAGATGAGAAGAGCAGATGTTTGGTAAACAAATGTTTGCCACGCGGATACGTCTTTCTGATATCAAAAGTTTTACCTCTGAGGTTAGCTCTCTTCCTGGTACAGGCCTTCTATCTAAATTCTTTTAGCCAGTTGAGAGGAAAGTAAACAGCAGTTAGTTTCTGAGTCTGCTGGGCCTTTCAACTCCAAATAATCCATGTACCAAAGTGGTATATTTGAGGGAGGGGGTGGAATAGTCTCCTCCCCCTCAGAGCCTCACATCCTTTGAGCAAGACCAACAGGTAAGAACTACCTGTCGTTTTCTTAATCAAATGGCTATTTGCAGGTGACCCATTGTTTGTCACGGGGCAACCAACCATGTGATTGTGGGGACAAGTTGCTTAAGATCTGCAGACTGTAGTGTCAACAGCACACATATTTTAAATGGTTATGGAGGAAGAGACGAGCCTCTCTCTGTTCTAACACTCTATGCAATCATGCAATGCAAGTGATGCAGAGTGGATGAGCCCTTCCCTCTGGAAGGCTGGGAAAAAGGAAGGCTTCTGCTTTGACTGGTTCTCTTAAGTTTTTGGTAGATACCCCAGTGCCAATCTTTCCTTAATCTCTCTTTTGCCAGGATGCACACAGCAAGTTATAATTTAACACTACACATTAATACATTTTAACAGATTTTAAATGAACTTTCTCTAAAAAGATAGAAGAAAATTAGGAAATCCCTTTGCAGACAAGCACATCTGTCAGTGATTTGGCAGCCCTGGAACAATTTCATCAGACTATATCAGCAGTTTCTCACAATGTGAATAGTGTGTTTGCTAAAGACACACACGATCATGTCTGAACCTCACAAACTTCTCTCAGTTAGGAGGAGATGTCACTGTCAAAACTCTAATGCCTCAAATGATCCCAACCACAAGATTGTAAAAGAAACAAAACAAAACAAAACAGAAAACTCCACCAAACTCAGAACTGGTATCTGAAAAGCCATTTAATACTGTAGAAGTTTCTCCCCGTGATCTGTAAGCAAAACAAAACTTGACAGCATTTCTCAGTGTTGATAATATGCTAAGATGTTTATCTTTATGACTTGCTGGCATATATATGTGTGGTATATCGTTATATAAACTTGGTTTTACTTCTAATTAAACATTGAAAATACAGTTGCTTTCCTTTGTTCTTGTGACAAGATGGATAATTCAGTAACTTTTGTTGCCCAGTGGAATTATCTATGCTCAAAAACTCAACCCAAGATAATTTCTGTTGGTGAAATTCATTTTTAAATACTATAACCCTCATCATTTCAGGAAAATTAATATTCCTTGTGAACAAATATTTTAACCAAAATGTGGTAAGCTTATTAATAACTCTGAGTGGAGATAAAACAAATATTTGAAAAGATGGTCGACATTTTGCTTGATGGTTACTTTTTATGTCAATAATTATTTCTGAGATTTCTAAGCAAAAGAACACATTTACTCAGTTGCTCTCCATTAATCTGGAAAATGTCCTCTCTTTTAATTTTTCAAAAAACCCCATCTAATTGTTTCTGAGTGTTACATTTCAGTTACATTTCATATTCATTCTGTAATATGAAGGCTGGGATTAAATTTCTTCTATGGAAGTTGGATGATAGGTACTTACCATGGTACCTCTTTCCAGACCTTTTTGCAATTTTAAGTTGAAAGAACATGATCTAAATATCCTTACCTCTACTGCCAGTTTCTCTCTGAAGCCTTCCCAATACCAGTAGCTGTGAACACTCCTTTATTTTGTGCCTTTGTGGTTATTCCCTTTTTCTTTGTATCAGACAATCCAATGGTGGTGCTGTTCTTCCCTCCAACTAGACTGGGGCTCTTTGCTCCTTATCTTGGTAGTTTTGTCTCCTTCACACACATGTTGTGTAGTTTGGGCCATTGGAACCTGATGACAGGGTCTGGATAAAACAAAAAGAAAGAAGCCTTGAAGTTCAGTTGATAGCATAAATTTTAAAAAGAGTAAGCTTCCATTTAAACTTCCTTAGAAGAGAAGTCAAGACTTACCCTTAAATGTGAACACCGATGATCTTAATCCCCTGTTAGTTCCTTGGTGTTAGAGACTGAGGATTTAGGCTTGGGCTTCACTCAGATCCTCATAGACTCTAGCCCCGTGTTTGTGGTGGAGGGAGAGCTGGGTAATTTCTTTGGATGGTAACTGTTACTTTCTCACAATGCTTCGGGAGAGGCAGTGTGGACATGGTTAAGGGTGAATAAGAGTTCTTGACTCTGAAAGACCAGAGTTCAAGTTCTGGTTCTGCTGGTTCCTAGATGCAAGAGTTTTCAGTAAGCTCCTGGATGTCTATGAGTCCTAGTTTCTTATCTACAAAATAGCGATACTGCTCTCTCCTCTGTATGTTATGATGATTAAATGTTGAATGCTTGTTGGCTGCTATAAAAATAACTTTATCACAAAAGTTCTCACTCTTGTTATTGGAAGTCAATGAAAGTGTTTAGGATTCTGGGATGCAGTGCTGTGAGAAAAATCTTTCTACTCATACTTTCTCCCAATGCGAATGTTGCCCAAAGTTGACTTTGACTATTTCCTTTGCACTTGCCCCTATTTTGCCCTCATTTCCTTAGTATTCCTTCCCCTTTTCCCTCTAGAATAAATATACTATGATTCTACAGGTCTTCTTTCTCCTTGAGTACAGAAAATAATGTAGAAGTGATGCTGTTTAAAATAATTTAAGAAACAGTATGTTTGTACCAAACTGAGGATACCAGAAATAGCTAGTAAATTTGATGTCTTCCAGATAATTAAAAGCACTTAAAAAAAAAAACCCTGAAATTTCTGGAATCATACAGTAGAAAATCCACAGGGGAAAATACTGACACCTGTTTTCACATGATTAGGTTCTGTAGAATTTAACTCTCATCTCTTAAAGGTAATGGTGACAACAGCCAGCATGCTGCCATCGTGCTACGAGGTGGACACTGTTGTACTTATTGTGTAAGTGGCCAGACCCCAGAGCGCATATCTGTTATGTGTCCAGCTCTGTTCTGAGACCTGGATAAGATTTAGTCTTTCCCTAAAAGGAAAGGAGGAGCTCACAGACGAAGAGAGAAGTAGGACACGGGTGCAGATCACTTTATGATGAGTCTGCACTGGACTCTGCTGTTGATGACTCAGATACCAGCAACAGCAACAGAGGACTTAGTTGTCTGTTCCTGGGGAGACAGAGGGAATGGCAGTTTGGCATGGATTTTGGAGATGAGGTCAAATTTCCATAGCAAAGGAGACTGAGGAATGAGAAAAGAGGACTGGTTTAGCTAATAGCTGAACTGAAGAAGGGTCCTGAAAGATAGTGGGCTGCTTGAAAAGCCAAAGTTGGAGAAAGTCAAGGTGGACCAGGAGAGCCTCTAGGGGCTGCAGGAAGGCATGAGGTTTGGGCCCAAGGCCATCATTAGTGACCTTGGAAAGTGATTCTGTTAAAATGGCAGAGGGAAGAGGCCAACTTTGTATTTGGCTGAGGAGACAGTGAAGATGAGGTGTTCAGAAGATTCTTTCAAGAACATTTGTGGTTAAGGAAAGGAGAAAAAGAAGTTGGTAATTTGAGAATTTAACGTGCATGAGAACATTTGTAAGAAAGAAGAGACATAAAGATTAGTATAGGAATCAACAGAAAGGGGAAGACTGAAGACAAAAAGGAAAGAAGAGAGTGTTCTGAGCCATGGAAGAGGAATTTGGTGAGAAGTGCTTTATTACACCTCGTGTGGGATTTGAATGCTTACCTGGAGACTATGTTGCAAAGGAAAATATAATTTGGGCAGAAATGCTTGGTGATCTTTTCTATTGCTTTCCTTAAAGGTGTGGCTCACCGAGATTTGCCCTAGCTCAGTATAAAGAAAACGGTGATTAACGTGCTGTCCTCGGCTTAATCCTGAACAGTTGCGTTCTTCCTAACACGGTTTCACTTTCCTCTATTTCCTCTTCCCCGACTTACCTCTGTCCACTCCCCTGTCTTGATGTTGGCCACCGCTTACCTCTCCACCAGTTGCTATCGGCTCCTGGCTTTTTTCTTTCTTTCTTATTATCATTATTTTCCTTAGCTTCCCGATCTTGGCCACCCAGTTTGGGCTTAAAATTAAATGTAGGTAAACCAATCTGTAATGATCCCTTTTCCTGGCAAAGCCAAGGTCTTGACTTTTCATACCCTGTCCTCACAGTAGCCCCACCATGCTTAGCCCAGTGGATGCCCTGTGACTGTTCCCCCACTGTCCTGGTGACATCTGTGGGAAACAGGAAAGGACACAGTAGATGACAACAAAAGGTGCAGGAAGGAGGAGGAGAGAAACATTGAAAGAGAAATACAGGTGGAAGCATCAGCCCAGAATAGAGCAGGAGCAGTTCGTCTCTGAAAGGATAGTCCAAGACAGCAGGGAAGCATGAGATGCTGTAAGATGGGGAGGAGAGAGCTGAGAGAGCTCCTAGCACAGGGCCTAGAAGGCTAGAGAGACCCCAGGGAGAACAGGGTGTGGAAATAAACAAAGACCATCCAAATGAGGCTATTCAGCCAGAGCTTGCTAATGCAAGGGAGTCTGCCACCATACCGGCATTTGGCAGAGACTCAAAGGCAATCACAGGAACAGAAGCTTTATAGAGGAAAACAGCGAACACTTAGGTGTGCACTGACTAGAGGTGGCTGACATGGGGAAACTGAGGCCAGGCTGGGTAGAATCAGGACATCTTCTGTTGTTGGTTAGGAGAGTTTATTTAGGTTTCCCTGGTTGGTCCTAAGTTGGAAGCCAGGGGCAAAAATTGGGGAAACTGGGCATTATTTAGTACTAACCATTTGGGACCGGTTGCTACAGAAGTGTGGTTTGGTTTCCTGGACTGGTTGCTGCAGATTGTGGATCAGAGTTCTCTTTTTGTATACGATCTGGCCATCATCCCTCGTGTATTTGGTCTCTCATGGGCTGAAGTTACAGATGTCGTTTTTGTTGTGTGTATGTACCATATTTTGCAGGACAGGCTTTGACTTGTGGCCTGGCCAGATCTGAATTTTCACAGAATTCTGCACTACTCCAGGTGGTAGGATGTCAGAATACACTATGTTTCCACAGACTTTCACGTACCCCACTTCAGTAACTAAGGGGGCTGGCTTCTAAACTGAAATTGGAAACAATATTTTTTAGATGTTAACTTCTTTGGAAACATTATGAGTAACACCCAGAAAGCTTTTCTTTTGTGTTTAGTCAAATATAGTTCCTCAGCTGTGGCTTTCCGAGGAGCCTAATTACTTTCATATACCATGAACAGTCGATAGAGCGCTGGGAAAAGTCATAGCTATAAATTTATATTACTTGAGGGAGAATATTTGGTCTTAGAAATATTAATGCAGCCTCCCATCTCATATTATAGGAATTAGTTTTATTTGGGAAGTAGAATTTGATTGACTTTCTGACCCACCTAAGAATGTGGCACTGGGGAGAAGTGTTTTGCAATTGGCTGGGTCTGAGTTCTTAATTCTAGAGATGTCAGCTCAAAGCAAGGGCACTGTGTTCCTAAAAGAGATGTACTTGGATATCCCCCTGCCTTGTTCATGGGAGAGGTCAGCAGGATGGAGTAACAGAGAGTCATACATGGTGTCAGACAATTGGAGACGTCAGTCATTTCCAGTTAGCACAGAACTATAAGGTACCCCAAGAGTATTTTTAAATTACGATTTGTGAATTTCATTGGGCAGCAAAAATTGAAAGTTACAAATGTAGAAAACCAGGGAGCAGTGGGTAACATCCTGGCTGTGAATGTTTTTCAGCACTAATTCCGGGTCTGTTGTCCTGGTAGAAACTCCAAACACTTTTCTTTAGTAATATGTGTTGCATGTATAAATTAATGTGCAGGGAAAATGATTGTGGGGAAGTGTCATGTCACCTGGGTTAGTGCTTTGTTTATGATATTGTAACATAATATCAATTCAAAGTAATACTTCTCTTGGGCTAGTTGGTATCATAAGGACAAAAGGTGGTCTTCTATCTCTATTTTTGATCAAAAACAGTCTTACCTATGATCTCAAGCGTGCAAAGTGAGAGAGTACAACTAAGTTTAACCAACTGTAGATTACTACTAGAAGAACAGTTCGTGCCCAACTTAATGAGAAAGCTTGCGTGTCCCCCAGAACTTGGAGAAAGGCTCTGGTTCTTCAGGACATCCTGGTGACAGGCAAGCTGCTCATTATCCCAGTTGGAACCATCAGTTCAAGGTCAGGCTTTGCTATTGCTGTAGTTTACTTCTCCCTTGCCAAGCACTTCCCTGGGGCCTTTGCTGTAGCCGTCAGGGCAGTGCTGAACCACAGCCATGTACACAGCAACCACTCTTGAGTCCTGCCAATGCCGGGATTTGGAAGAGGGCAAGTTTCCCCTCATTCTTTCCTTCTTAAATAATCCAGCTCTATTGCTTCTGGGAGCCTACCTAACTGCCTAGAATAAGGACTATGTTTCCAACCCTCCATTCTTCTAAGTGTGCCTGTCAACTAAACTCTGACCAGTGAGACTGAGGAGAAGTGATACGTGCAATAACTAAAACATATCCTTGATAGTTGGAGGGAGGAATGAATAGATGGAGCCCAAGGGATTTTTAGGGCAATGAAATTATTCTGTATGATACTATAGTGGTGGCTGCATGTCACTATGCATTTGTCAAAACCCAGAGAATGTACAACATCAAGAGTGAACCCTAATGTCACTATGGACTTTAGTTGATAATAATGTGCCCATGTTGGTTCATCGATTGTACCAAATACGCCACACTGAGGAGGGATGTTGAGGGTAGGGGAGTATATATGTGTGCGTGGGGAGGGCTATGTGCGAATTCTCTGTATGTTCTGCTCAATTCTGTTGTGAACCTGAAACTACTCTAAAAGAATAAAGTCTATTTAAAAAAAAAAGAAAAAGAAAGTTGGAGGTTTGCCCCATCTCTATCCTGCTGACTAGACAGTGGATGGGATGGCTGGAGTGCCATCTCGGACCATGAGAATGAGGGCTATACCTGAGGGGTGGTGAATCTGGAAGTAGCTTCAGTTTTATGTGACTGCAGAGTTAGTGGCTGGTCTGCTGGTCCCCTAACTTATGTGGGAGAATAAAAACATGTCTGCTTAAACCACTGTTATTTTGAGCTGTGCATGTCGGTCCATGTGTATCTGTATATCTGTGTATGGTAATACATAGTTATACAGTTATATCTGATTCCTAACCAATAGGCTATGTATATTTTTTCTTTGCATCTCCTTTCAGCTTCTCAGTAAATTATTGTGTCACAGATACATGGCATATCTCTTATATATATGTGTGTGTGTGTGTATAAGTTATGTGTGATATATTTATAATATAAATATATTATACATTTTTTATAGTGTAAATTTTTTCTACCTAATTTTGATAGGATATATGGAGTTCCAAATGTTATAAGAATACATACAGCTTCTAATTTGAAGGTCACGTAGTTAAGATAAATCACTGTAATAGCCTTTTGTTAAAGGGCAGGTTTGCAATCTGACTTTCCTTTTTTCCCACCCCTACCCCTACCTTAAATTCTGAAAAGAATACATTGGAAACTGTTCCACTTGGCACACAGAACATATAACCAGAGTGACTGTAGCAAACCAAATTGATTCCTCTTAAATCACTTCAGTATGGTAGCAGTAAATGTTCCTGATCTTCAACCTTCCTGAACTCTTTCTTCTCCCAAAGCTACGTAATCTGGGGATCTTGGAAATGTCTGCACTTAGGTAGAGCCAGGCAATTCGTCCTCAACAGCACAAGTTAGTGTTCAAAATTGAATAATTTCTTTATAGAAAGCACTCTTTCCTGCAGTATATTTGAATGAGCCAACTAACAAATGAATCTCACAAGGCTCATGTCATTTCCCGTTTGCCATTTTCATCTCGTTTCCTACATGGCATATTGAAGAGCTACCAACTTTAGTCCTCCAAGATGTGGGAAGGGCCAAATCAGCGTACCTAGATTTTGAATTGTTTTCCTATATGGATTAAACTTCATATGTGTGTGTAAGTGTTCGTAGCAATACAGCTCAGTGGCGATTTTTCCTTGTGGATATTCTTTGGGACGTTTGCTTCAAACCAGTTTCCACTTTAGGCCTCTTTGCTGTCAAAATAATATAAACACCAGGGACAGGAAATATATCTCAGTCCATCAAGTCTATCTCCTTCCTCTATGACTGTCTCTAATTAGGTTCTGAAAGTTTTAAGTGCAGAGAAGGTGAGTCTCAAAACCAGACATTCATACTGCAGTTTAATGGGGGTGAGAACACAGGGATGGAATTGGGGAGCACATTCTGGAGTCCGTAAAACGCTCGTTCGATTTTTCAGGGTTGGTGACAATGTATGGTATTTGTAATGAAAAATATGTTTTAGTTTGAGAATGTGTACATGTGGTGCTAAGCTTTACTTTTATTCTTATTGGACGCCTCAGACTTTCAGAAAACTTCTTAGGGATTTTTATTTTATGTCAAGAGGGCTGAACATATTCTAACCCTGGCTTGCAGTATCAGGTGGATACCAGTCAATTGTTGACTTTCACTGGGTTTAGGTCAACTTCTATGATAAAGCAATATTTCCCTGATTCTCTTCATTTTTTCTCTTGGCTGAATTCTGTTTAGGAAGCATATTAGATTGCTTCCTCCTGGAAGCCTTCCCTGATTCCCTCAAGGCTTGATTAGAATCCTTTTTTTCTATGATCCTACTATGTATATATCCTATGCTCTAAGTCTTCTGTCCCCCTGGCTGAATCTTCCACCTGGCTGTTCCTGACTCAAAGGCAGTGGCTCTGCCTTATTTTCTTTGTCACCTATGGTGCCAGCTCAGTGCCTGGCCCATAGTAAATGCTCAGGAAATTTGTGTTGAATTAATATATTTTTCCAGACGGACTTATATTACTTATGGGATAAAATTTTTAGGCATGTGCATAAAAGTTGCAAAATAAATATTAGTTGATTTGATTTCCAGTGCTTAAGTAATTTTCTGTTGCAAAGCAGGATCCTCTAAAAGACTCATTAATGGTTTGGAATATTATTTACAGCATTAAAGCAGTTTTCTGAAAGTGCATATATATTATCTCTCTTTCCCTTTAAGTGCATGAACTCAGTGAAAAATAAACAATAAATCGATCACATCCTGAGAATTACTGGAAGAAGCAGCTCATTGTCTGCTATTCCCTGGAGGCGGAGTGTAGAGGTCATGGGTGAAGAGAGCTTCTGATTTTCTGTTGTGACCATCAGTGACAACATCTGTAGTATGGATTTTGATTAACCTTTGAATCCATGAAGCAGAGCATTTGAGTCTGTGGTAGATTTTGTTTGAACCACATTCCTGCTGTCTGTTAAGGAGGTTTGGTCCAAAGCATCCAACAGGGTCCCTCTCCTCTTGTAAACTTGAGCAGAGAAAATTTGTCTAAGTTTTTAAAATTTATTTACATTTTAAATTATTAACTGATTAGAAGAAATATTTTATTTTTGCAATTTATTTCTAAATTTTCAAAGAGCAAATTAAAACCTTTCAACAACCTTGTGATTGTGTAGTTTCTTGGTACATCACTATTTACCTAGGTTTGTAAATCTAGAAACTTAAGTTTGTACTTTTACCCAGAGTTGAGAAGGGTCAAGGCCACTGACTCATGCTTACCTAACTCATAAGAAGATGGTAAATTAGAATGCCAGTGTGTTCATTCTCCAAGAGAAATATAGCTGCCAAGTTACATTCATGTTATCCGGTCAGCACTTTCTTCAGTAAGAAGTCATGGTGGCAAATTAAATTAAAATCAGAAATACGCTGTACTGATGAGGGTGTGGGGGAAACAAACAGCATCATTTACTATTAATAGAAATTTAAATTGCTACAACCTCTTTGGAGGGAAAAAGTTGGCAGTATCTCACATAAAAATGCATGTGTCCTTTGCCCTTGGAATTTTGCTTCTATAAACTTATCCTCAAGATAAATCTCCATATGTGGGCAAACATATGAATAAGAGTGTTCCTTGTGGCATCATTCAAGGAATGAAAGAAATCTAAATAACCCTTTCAAATGTGAATTGATAAGTTGATTTATGGTTTGTCTCTGTGATGTGAAACTGTGATGCTGTTAAAAAGAATTACATATGTAATATACATGGATATGTGATGTAGAGAAGGGACTCCAAGGTGTGTTATCGAGGGGAAAAGGAAAGGTACAGAACTGTGTGAATGATGGGCTTCCTCTCACTGTGTTAACAGAAAGGGACACACACATATGTGTGTTACTCCGCAAAGTGTGTTTCTGAACTTTGGGAGACAAAGGCTGGAAGGGCTAGGGTGGCAGAAAGACTCATTTTTTCACTTCAGATGCTTTGCATCTATTTGAATGTATTACCCTGTGCTTGCATGTTTTATGTTTTCTTTTTTTTCTAAGTTAAAATAACATTCACTTAGTTTCTTGTTGAGTTTTGTTTAGTTTAAAATTAGCAGCAAGGAAGGTGGGCTTGTTGCATAGTCTTGTTCTGGTTGGTCTCCTGCCACAGTCACCTGCCATGCAGATCCCATCACCCCAGAGAGCAGCCTCTTTCAAGAGAATTTTCTCATCCCTCTTTCCTAGATTCAGCAGCCATTGTTCCCCATATGTGACAGCATTATGTTTATGACCAATTCCCCCTGCAGCTGAACTCTGGTTTTTTGAAGGAAACTTTGGAAATACCCGAATCTCTTAAGCAACTCATTTACAAGCCACTTCATAGGTCAGGTTGACTTTTGTGTAAATTATCATCACCAGGGGAGCTTATTCAAATACAGAGTCCTGGTCCCACTCCAGAGATTCTGACTTGCTTAGTCTGGGAAGGGATGAGGAACCCCAGCCTCAGGGGATTCTGGTGCAGATGATGTCTCTACACTCCTCCCTCTCTGTCTTCTGAGAAATTTAGAGAATGGTGTTTTTCAGATCCTGTCCCTAGGTTCCAAAGTTTTTTTTGACTGTGTGCCTCCTAGAATGATACATATTTTAAAGAAATCAGTAGCAAATTATTAGCAAGTTCATCCATTCTGTATCAGTGTATTTTTAGTAGATGTGGGAAGAAAGGAAAAATGACCAAGTTCAGTTTCCTTAAGGGCCAAGAGAATGGCTCCTCCAAGGTGTCCAACTTATGGGAGACCCAGATTATTTTATGCACACTCATCTCAGCCTAAATCCTTCTTGGATCACGTGGATGATGGAAGATAGTAATATGTCTCTGAAAGCCAGGAAGAAAGAACATTTAAATTAAGTTATGGGCAGCTGACCTTTGATTTTAATCACAACTGCTTTTAAATGGAAATGGAAGGAGAAGGAGTGGCAGAGCAAGGTGGAATGGGAGAAAAGAGAAAGTCAAGTGAAGTGCATGGACTTTGGAGTTAAGCTGACTTGCCTCCTGATAGAAATTCCACCCCGGCAAGCTGTGATGTTGGACATGGTATGAAACTTCTCTGTGTCATGGCTGTGAAATAAGGATAAAACTGACTGTATTACCATGCTCAGAAGATACAATGCGAGAACATATGTAAACAGCTTATGCAAACAGCTTAGCACAGTTCCTGGCATTTATCAGAAGCTCAATAAATAATGGCTAATTGTTTTAATAAAGGAGCAGGAAATAGAGACAGAGATAATCACATGGGCTTGTCAGCTGCTTCCTTTAGCTCAGTGGACCCATTAGTCAAGAGATCCACGTAGCAGCCCCAAATCTGCCAGCAACAAATGTCTTGCATGACCTTGATCAGACCGTTAAATTCCTTGAGCCTTGGTTTTCCCATTTGTGAAATGAGAAAGTTCAGCTACTTGGCTTTTTCACTGCCACTGTTTTTACTTCTCAACTGTAGGGAAAAAACCAACTATTCGTTAACATTCCTTTCTTTATCCCAATGTAGATCAGGTAATTACTTTTCTTATTTAGAGCTTAGATGGAAGTATTCTCTCTAAATTTGTGATCCTAGCCACAGTGGTTGAATTCCTGTTTCCAGTTGATGCTCCCTAGCAGCAGGTGAAGCCTAGTTCTTTAAAAAAAAAAAAAATCCTAGTTTTGAAGTGTTTGATGAGTGGTTTGTACACATCTGACAATTTAAATGAGTAAATGTTAAGTCATGGGAGCTATCAAGTAGGTCGTGGGGAGGTTATTTTACAGGATTGCTGAGCTCTCACACTGAACCCCCTTTCTTAATTTCGATGATAGCATCTGAAAATGGGTGAGGAAGACCTGAAGTATCTCAGAGGAAGATAGATACCTCTGCTGTGTCATCTCACTGCCGCCAGTGTGCTCATGTGAGAGGGATCTCATATGATTCTCCTCTCTCTCTATTGCTCTGATTTTGGCAGTCATGTTTAAATCTCAGCTGTATCCTATGATCCAGCATTCTTCAAAATGTGTTACATGGGATACTTGTCTCTTGAGGCAATCCACGAGAAGAAAGTTCTTTTGGTTTTAAAATGTGTAGAAAATGCTGTACACCATACTGCCCTCCTTGGGGAACCCCAATGCATCTTGGTATATTAAAGGCTCTGAGAAGTCCCCAAAGAAGTAAAACTTGTTAAACTCAGCATCTTCCAGACTGACTGAAATTTGGAACTTTTTAAAAAATACTAAAGCAACTGTAATCGCTCTGATAATAGTGTTCCACTGAACCCAGACTGGGAAATATTTTCATAGACTATGAAAGGACTCTGGGTAGTTGATTCTGCTTTGATACTTGTGATCCAATCGAAGGAGAAGGAAAAATAGGTTGCTGGGAGATTTGCCTTGAAAGGCAACTGTAGTTAGAGTTTCTGTAATGAGGTGGTAACTTGATGCTAAGATGTACGTTTGAGTAACCAAGCCTGGTTAAATTTGTAGGTGCCCTCTGTTGAGCCACAGAATACTGATGGCTTTCTTGTTTTTGCTGCGAGATTTTGTGAGTCTCAGAATTTCATTTAAATATTTTGGTGGAGAATGTGTAACTAGTTATGGATCTGAATGAAAAATAACACCATGTGAGTCCATAAATAAATAATTAAAATCGTGCATGAATAACCCCAGGGTGAATACCACCACGGCCATATAATGTAGAGTTTCAGTAGAGCTCCAACAAAATACATCTGTGTCTGGCTCCAAAAATTGCTTTCTGAAGATTGGAGAGGTAGATTTATTAGAGTCTACACATTTCTGATTATTCACGAATATGTGGTTGTGAAGTTTCAGGAACATTCGAGTCCTGGATATTCTTTTCTAACTCTTACAGAGAAATTTGTTTCAGAGTTAGGTGTAGACCACTCAGCTCCAGCCTATTCTTACATAAACTGTTGTCATATTTACTGACAAAGAGGGATATAATCCCCCTTCAGATATTTCAGCCCAACTAGTAACTGATACGTTCTTTTTTATTTTCAGTCTTGCAAAGCTAAAAGGAAAGGGTTGTACAAAAATGGTTTTGTTGATGCCTGAAGTGATGCAAAACTAAGATGAAGGTAACAAATTCAGAAAAAAAAATTCAAAACATGTTCAGATTAGGTTTATGGCCTCATGTAGTTTAGTGGAGTGAGACAAAGAACTGAGAATAATCAGAGACCCTTTCGCCTAAAAACAAACACATAGTCCAGGAACGTTAAGGCATGGCTAGTTATTACAATGTAAGGATTTTCATTCAGCAATAGCAAAAATAAAGAAGAAAAGAAATGGATTGGAGCTTTGTGGATAATTAGCCAGCATTACATGAAAGTGGAAATGGCACATTTTGGATCACAGTTGTACGATGGAGTGCAGTCCTTTGTAAATTCTTTCTCCTTTTCCATGTCAGAAGGACACATATAATTAAAGGAAACAAAAGGTTCTGGTGAATCTTCAGTTCTAGGCAAAATGTTTGAATCCTTTCGTCTCCAGTGGACCATATTTAATACAAAGTGAGAACGTATTTGGGATTCCAAAGGGAGCAGTGGCTTAAGGATGATACAAAACAGTGATTGATCCTATATACACTTGTTTATGGCTTGGGCAATACCTGCCTTCATCTGGACTCACTGATATTGCCTCCCTAGTTCATGACACACACATGAGTGTGTGTGTGTGTGTGTGTGTGTATAATACAGATCTAAGAGCAGCTTCTCGGTTGGAAGGGGGGTAATGGGCAGTAGTGTGCTGATAAATGCTTAACAACTGGCTCTCAGAGGGAAAAAAACATCTTGATATGTAGCATTGGAGGATTTGGGGATTTCTGTAGGGGAAATGCTCCTGCCATGACCGATTTCAGGTTGTCAACCTGACATCAGCTGGCTCACAAAATCCTGAAAATGTAACAAGCAGTTCTCATGAGCCAGTGGGAGCTGACTCCAGGACACCCGTGCTGGATGTCTTAACTGTAGGTCATCGTGTGGGGCTGTTTCTGCAGATACCTGTAAAGCCCTTGCAGGCTCCGGAGAATGCCTTTTGAAGACAAGTGGCCTTTATGATCTTTAAGATTCCTTTCAGATTGCAGATACTATAATCCTTTCCCAAGAAGTATTTATAAGGACAGAATACATTGTAACCATGTGTGATAAAATGTTTTAAAATATCAATTAATACTGATATTATTTGTTGTTTCTAGTTGTTCCTAGAGAAATGGTGGTTTAACTCAGACACTTTTAGAGAATTCACTTATAATATTAAAAACTGGTTTTAGACAGAAACAGATTCACAGACATACAAAACAAATTTATGGTTACCAGGGGGAAAGGGGGTGGGAAAAGATAAATTGGGAATTTGAGATTTACAGATAATAACTACTATATATAAAACAGATAAACAACAAGTTTCTACTGTATAGCACAGGGAACTATATTTAATATCTTGTAGTAACCTATAATGAAAAAGAATACGGAAATGAATATATGTATATATGACTGAAGCATTATGCTGTACACCAGAAATTGACACAACATTGTAAACTGACTATACTTCAATTTTTTAAAAAATTGGTTTTAGGGAAGGCAAGCGATTCTGACACAGTGGTGCCTGTGGCTATTTTTGCTCTTTAAATGCAGCACTATTGCCAGATGAGACCTCTGAACAAGACAAAAACTTTGCATTATGGCAAAAGCCCTTAATACAGGGTATCTTATCATTCAGGATAGGGACTGGCAAATAATGGCCCATTCACCAGATCCAGTCCACTGCCTGTTTTTGTGGGGCTCATCAGCTAAGGGCTGTTTTTACATTTTTGAATGGTTGAAAAAAATCAAAAGAGGGATAATAATTTTGGAGGCATGAAAAAGATCGTTTCAGTGACCGTAGATAAATTTCTCTTGGAACACAGACTCGCCCTTTCATGCGTATCACTGGTCATCTGTATTACCATATCATCCCTGGCTGCTTTCATGCTATACAAGCGGAGCTGAGTAGTTGCAGTAGAGACCATGGGCCCTGCAGAGTTGAAGTAGTTACTATCTGGCCCTTTCCTGAAACAGTTGCCAACCCCTGATCTAGGAAAAAAAAGTCCCTGAGGAAATGTGATCAGTTAGTTCAAGGTTCCGAGCAGTGACTGAAGAAGTAGCAATACGAAGGCCAAATTTATCCAGAATGAGATTGAAAGAATTTGGAAAAAGGAATGGAGAGTGCCACAGATGGCTCAAAATATGAAAAACAGAAAGGGAATAAGGAATTTCTCACTTTGCCCAAATCACTTCCTTTTAGGTTTTTTTTTTTTTTTTTAAAAAACCTAAGATGAAGAAGGTTCTCTTCTCATGCTCTCATGTTGATGTGTTGTGATGTAGAGGGTCTCCTGCTGCACAAGGAGCCTGATGCTATCATTGGTGGGTACCAGGCTGGCTCTGGAAGGCAGACAGGTTGGGATCATGTTCTAGCTCAGCCACTTACTTGATGTGCGGTCGTGGACACTGTTCTTTTAACAGTTCTCATCTTCAGTTTTCTCACCTATATAACGTAGAATTATTCTGAGTATCAAGTAAAATATGTAAATTGCTTAGCATCAAATCTGACACATAGTAAGTATATAATAAATGTTACTTTTTGTTTGTTGTTTGTTGTTATTGTTATTCTGATGTTTGTACACCTCAGGACCTTCCACACAGATGTATATTTAAGTTTTGGGATAAGTTTTTAGCCTTTTAGTTTTAGCAGGCAGGATTAAATATTTAATTTGGCAGTATCTTAACATATAATACAAACTCTTTTCATCCCAAATACTCCATCTTCTGGAAATTGTCTTGAAAAGAAACTCATGCAAGTGTTACAGTCTCAGTCAATATTTAGACTCTGGTCTGGTTAGGTTGTGTCCCCATTTCTTCCCAAGAGGAGACTGCCCTCCAGTGGAAACAATTCTGGTAAGGGGAGAAAATCATTTTGGTAGTGAAGACTGTGCAAAATGTTTTGTAAAATTATTTTCTGTTATAATGTATCTGCTTTTGAAATTTAAGCATACCTGCAGGAGAGATAACTCTCCCACTGTCCCAGTGCCTCTGCAGTCTGCTCTGATCTGATGATGGCATTCACCAATTAGACATTCATTCCTTCGGCAGCTATCTCCTGTCCCCTGACATAGTACAGGCATTGCTTTAAGCGAAGTGCTTCTCAACCTACGTTTCAGAATAGAAATCTAAGGTGCTCTAAAATATCCTGATGTCTAGGTTGTTCCTCAGTTCAATTAAATCAGAATCCCTGGGGGTGGGAGCTAGGCATCAGTATTTTATTTTTAAAGTCCCCTCCACGCACTGAAACAAAGTTCAGCCTACAGCCGAGGGTGACAATTGCTGCTTCAGACTTTCTGGTTTTTAAACAAACTTGTTTTCAAATGAAGTAAAGCAAAATTCCTGCCCTCACGTTCCCAAGGTGTTTGTTCTCCTTCAGCACATGTAATGCATCTGTTGTCAAATGCCTGCACTGGAGTCTCATCTCCAGGGAAATTTACTGATACAATCTTTTTTCATTAGTTTCTTAATAAAGAAGGAGCTTTTAGGTAGTAGAAAAGAATGATAAGAAATGAATCTTTGTTACTTCTCCAACTGTAAATGCCACTGCTGGGTTCTGTTTGGGACCAGTGATTAGACTTTGATAAACCTCATGGCTAAACTGTCCAGAGGCTTTTGAGCTTACCAGTCAAAAATGCATTACATAGCATGAATTTGTAAAAGAATATTTTCTATATATTCCCTGATAATCATGTGAGTTTTTTTTTTTTGGTCTTGTGGTTGCTAAATTTTCTAAATTTGCTAAGTGCTGCTAAATTTTCTTCTCATTAATATATGGTTTCTTGTGTTTAGTTCATTATGGATATTTTATTGATCTAATCTTGTACTTAAATGTGAATTGCTATAGTTTTGCTGAGTTTGAAGCTGCTGAAGGAAGGTTAATTAATTTTGTTATCTGTAAAATAAAAATAATGGTATTACCTACCTCCTAGGTTTGTTAAGAAAAGGCAAGAGATAATATGTGTGAAACAGCCTGGCTCAAGCAGGCATACTGATGCTGTTGTGACATTGAGACACAGTGCAATAGCGGTCATGAACAAAGCTGGTGTCAGTCTCTCTGGGTTCACATCTCATCTAGACTACCTATCAGCTCTGTGTGATGTTAGGCAAACTGGTTGCCCTCTTTAAATTTTTATTTCCTTAGCTGGAAACTTTTAGCTACCTTCTGCTTGGGGGAGGGTGATAAGGTAGTTGAAAATTAAGTCAGTTAAGTGAAATCATGTATTAATGTGCTTGTTACTATTCCTGGCATTTGGTACATAAAATCGGAAGAAAGTGTGTGTGTGAGAGAGAAACAGAGAGCGAGCGAGAGAGAGAGAGGTTACATATTCTGTCAGAGCAGGAAGTGACCTTACCTCGCTCCTTGTGGTCCCTGGACCACCAGGGTCAGCATCACCTGGAATCCTATTAGAAACATGTGGTTTCACAACCCCAGACCTACTGAGTCAGAATCTGCATTTTAAAAAGATCCCTGGTGACTTGTGCACACATCTGAGCAGCACTGCTGTAGTCAGTGAATGCAAATATAGGGTGAAATTGCCACCACTCCCCTGTAGAACACCTTTGGCAGGCACCATTCATCAAGGGTGGCACTCCACCCTCAGCATCCCGCCGAACCACTCCAGATGGCCTCAACCAGTTGATAGGAATTGTCACGGAAGGTGAAGCCTATAGGAGAAGAAACTTACTGCATGGAAGAGTGACTTACCTGAGCTAGAAAGGCAGTGAGTTGTCAAAACAGTACTTGAACTCAGGGCTCATCAATGGCAAACTGGCACTAGTGTACATTACTTTACAGTGCCTCTGTGGACATCACTCAGCAGCAGACAGCTATGGTATAGCTGGCTTTTTGCAACAGTTAGCAGGTGAAAAAGGGTAATCAATATTAACCAGAAGGATAAAACAGGATTCAGTGGTACCATGGGGGATGAAAAGAAACAGGTTAAAATCAGCTAACGGGGTTACCGTGATTAAAACCCAAAGCCTAATGGTACTCCCTGTTGTGAGAATCTAGGCATCATGAATTAGAAAATCTGTGATGATCAGTTAATCCCACTGATTTCCAAAATTCATTTCTTTTTCAACTTTTTTTCATTTAAGCACTTTTCTTGTTAACAAAGGCTTGTAGTCCTTGAAGGTTGAAGTCACTGAAGTGACCACTGAACCCATTAGACAATATTTCACAAAACTAACGTTGAAAAGGACACCAAATGAGATTATTTGTATACTTCTTTTGTCTCTTACAATTGTTTTTACTTGAAATTTTAAAGCTGAGGGCTGGAATGAGCCTCAAGACAGCATAGGATTCAGCTTCTGTCTCCTGGGAAGGAGGGGAGAATTTTGTTTATCACCAACGAGAGATAGGGTCTGCCTGGAGCAGGAATGAAAACATCATTCTAATACCTCTGAAATTTATCTTGAGCATCACGTCTGCTGTTGCACTGAGGCTGCTAAGCATTTTCTGACTCATTACTCAAATGACTCATGCTCCATTTAGTGTGGTGGGAATACATGGAGAAGTGGCCAGATCCAACCGAGTGAGTAAGCGACTGGCCAGAGTTCCCTGCGTTTTGTTACCTGGGTCGTTAATTTGCTAGAAATCTCAAGATGTTAATGTTCCTCTGAAGTGTCTGGCTGACATGGAGAGGATTCTTTCTCTGCTCTAGAGAATATACCAAAATGTGCCCTTCTCGAAATGAAACAAGGGATTCCCAATTTTCACATTTCAGGTTTATTGTAATAATACTTTAGGTAATGTAAGACAGATTTTATCAATTAAAAAACACTACATATATTTATATGTATATATAACACTATATTTATACTACGTCTGTGTATCTATGTATTTGTGTATATATGCATGTAGTGCATTTTTGTGTGTACTTATGTACAGGCGCCTATGCGTGCATATGTGTGTATATGCATACATGTATGTTGTTTTGCTTTAACCACACCAGAGTCATTGGTTTCAGAACTTCCAGGAAACAACAACTCTTTCTCCAGTGCATTAACTTAGTCAATATACACATCATTTTTATGATTTGGAAGTTTTCCACACACAACGATGTTTGACTCTCTGCCACAGAGAAGGGTGAAAGGATAATTGCGGATGCATAGAAACCAGAACCAAGGATCTATGACAGTGTCTCTTGAAATAACATTAACGTTCAGATCATAAAACTACTTGTCTTTTTTGAGTATTTTATTTCTTTGCTTAGAAATAATTTTATGTCCAAAGGCATGGGATATGAAAGAAGCCATCTAGGAAGTGCTTTCTAGGAATTAGCTCTCCTCAGTCGTCAAAAAGGAAATTTGGAAATCTGCCTGTACAAATAAATATAGGCACATTTATATCAATTCCTTGTGACTCTCTTCCATGGTGATGGAGTGGGACTCCCTCATTAAAATTTTCATTTATTTTAGAACACTAAGGTAAGGATCAAGACCCATTTTTCTCCTTGGAGTCGACTACTTTGTTTTATATTAAAATTTCAACTAGTTTCCTTTTAAATTATTCTTAAAATGTCTGCCATATGAAAAGACTGTGTTCTGCATCAGGTAGAAAATAAACTGGCTAATTTCCAGCAAATGAAATTATGCAGGTAATTTATAAGAAAAAGATTTTTCCCCCATTTTAAACTATAGGCTGAATAAGAAAGGGCAGATAATGTAAATATTTCTAAACTAGATAATTAAGCAGATTGTAATTATCTATCCCTGTGTGTGTTTAAATGACCATTCCCTGTGTTGAGAAACAGATTTGGGAGACACGTTGGTCTTCGTTCATCATCTTCCTCCCGCTAGTGCATGATGTTGAGAGGAGCTGTGCAGAGTGATTTGAACACACTTAGTCTCAAGCCTTTAGGAACGTGAAGTGATCTCTTTAGTCTCTCAGAGAGCTTGCTGTGGAACTGGAGTCACCTGGAGTTATTGAAGCAATTGAATTATTGTTAGCTAATATTAGGAAAGTAAAAGCAGAAGATTGAAGCCTGTTTTCATAGCAACTAATGAGGCATCTAATGATTCAAATGTCACCCTAAGCTCATCTCATTAAGACAGAGCATCTTGTTTTCATAAATGTTCTAGGGTAGCTGGACAAGTCCATATATTCATTTAATTGAAATAAGTAACAAAGCTTTCCAGCCAAATTCAAATACGAGAGAAAGCTTTTTAGCATTGCTGTCCTCCAAGTGTGCAAATATGTTTCTTAAGAACAGCATGAGAGCAGTTGACTCTGCATCTTTATTCTTACCTAATTCAATTTTTGGATTTTGAAAGTGGACCCTGCCATCAAATTAAATGCACCATTGACTACATACTTATTAAGAGATTTATTACCAGCTGCCTTATTTAGTGTACATTTATTAAAATACTACTGCAGCTTCCATGTAAATACTCCTAATTTAGATATTTCATGGCAGTCACAAGGCAGTGAATTTTCCCTGTTATTTTTGACCCACAAGAGAGCAAGGGGCACCTAACTTCAAGGGAATAAATTCAGGGGAGGGGAAGGGAGGGGAATCTGGGTGGCTCCCAGACATTTGGGAAACCTCTGTACTTGATTTTTCAAATTGCTGCTGAAATGCGGCTCCAGGATTTGGTATATGAGAGCTTACTTCTGAACTGGCTCAGTGTTCATTTAAGAGAGCCAGAATCGTGGTGTGCTTGTGATAAGATCAATGCCCAGTAACTATCTGTTGAATAAATGAATGAATCAATGAACTGGTATTATAATTTGAGGGCAATAATCTCCTTTTTATTTCTTCAAAAAACAGCATACGGATGTCTTTTCCATATTTAGATTTCTGTTTTAAAATGGTGATCTTCAAGTTGGATATGCAGGTATTAGTGGGTGAGGCCAATATGTATACATCTATATAAATCTACATATAGATACAAATATGTGTTTAGACTCACAAACTGTAGGAAATGGGGAGAAGCATGCAGGTTTTCAAACTTTCCAAACTGCCTAGAAAAATGGGTATTACGGTTGGCTCCAGAGATACGGTTTTTCATCAGTCACCATCTCTGTTACATGGAAAGCCCTTTTCCCATTACTTTTCTATTTTAAATCTATTCCCCTGCCCTGGCTGATTGAACCTTTCTGAAATGTGCCAGGCAGAGAATCTCGCCTCTTCTCTCAGCTTGGAAATAATAACATCTTCACATTTTCATGGCCTTTTCCGAAATGGGGACCTTTCATTTATGTTTTACTCTCAATTGAAATAAATTGATTAACGTCATGGAATTGTGTTTCACCACAGACCTTTCGAAACAAAAAGCTGCTTTTCTGATGTGGTGAGGGAACATATTGTCCCAGATTTCTTTATGCTCCAAGGACTCAGGAGCAAAGGAACTGTTTCATCGTTGCATGTTACTGAATCCTGAAGAATGATCAGGTTTCATCGCTTTTGCTGTCTTTTTCCCCGGAGCGTTGCCGGACACCAGACCCTTGGCATTTAGTCATCACAGAGCTCTCTCTGGGACCCCTCTTCCAAATTTCTCAGATTGTTCATCTCCTTATCTTTTTGCCCTACGAAAATTTCTGTATCTTGCCTTCCACTTTGTGTGTGTGTTTTTTTAATTTTAGCTTTAATAATCATATTCTTAATTTCGAACATCCCTCTTGCCTCTTACACTCGGATTTTTCCCCTCTCATAGTACATGTGTTGATTAATCTTTTTCTCCCCCAGGTCCATTCCACACTCTTCCCTGTCCTGCATCCCCTGCACTTCCTTGCTGGCTTGCTCAGTGGGAGGCATCGGTGGGAGTTTGGAGGATGAGCTGAGAACGAAGTCAGGCTATTTCTTATCCCCTCTCTTTTGCTTGCAGCCTCATCTCTAGTCCTGGCTGTGTCCTTCTGTTACTGCAGCTCCCTTGGCCAGCTTAGCCTCCGTGGGTAGTGCTCACTGGCCTCGAGTAACACTCTTCCTCCCCTGTCCCTTCAGCGGTAGCAGTGGCAGTGGCTCCCCATGTCGGTAGTCTCTGGTGCCCACCATCCGTCATTTGTTTTTTTAACAATACTCACACCTTTATTCAATACTCTTCATATGAACCATCAGAAATGAATTCTGTTTCCTGATGGATAAACAACCTGTTCTTAACTGCAGACTATTCTTGATCTCTCTGGGAATTAGAATTTATGTTTGTAAGTTCCCATTTGACCCGGACTTCTCTCCGTCTCTGATGCCAGTTGTTCTCTGTTAAGAATGTTAATTCTTCTTAATGCTTTTATTCTTTCCAATGAAAATCTTGTTTGGTGAAAACAGGAAACTGGTAAGGGTTTCCTTCACTGCTATAAGCCAGTTTCTACATCCGGTGGATCTCCCTGCCTCCAGTTCCCGTCCACAGCATCCTTGTGGACGTCATGGCCAGATTAATAATTCCTTGTACACCCCTCTCTAAAATCTATACCAAAAAATATTAGAAGGTTTTGTGTAATATCAAAAGTCTCTGAGACTTTGGATCTCAGTTTACCTTTCTGATTCCCTTATCTCAGCAGACCCTGGACCTAGACTTCCCTTCCTTCCAAGCACAGTCTTTTCATCCCTCTTTCTCCACCTGTGCACATCTGATTTGTACTCATTCCTAACTAGCTTGTGATCTACCTTCTTAGCCAAGTCCAGAGATCCTTTCCTCCTTCACTTCTCTATCTGACCTTTTAACCTCCTTGTCTCACATATTTCACTGTATGTCTTGCCTTACTTACTAAAAGGTAAATTCTTTGGAGACCAAGGTTTTTTTTTTTTTCTAATTTTTTAACAGTTTTTTCCTCATTCATTTATTCACTCTTCACTCCTTCAAACACTTTTGTCTATCATCTCTAATCTTAAGGCTGTCAATCACTGTTCCCAACCTCAAGAAGCTTACAGTCAACTGGGGAGACAAGTACATAAGTAAGGGGAACACAGCCTGCAAAGGGCCAGGATAAAAGCGATGAGGCAGGGAAAAGAGGGAGGTCTGGGAAGGCTGAGAATTTGGCTCAGAGTTTTCTCACGAAGGCAGGTGGAAAGAATGACAGAAGTTGACCAAGGGGCACTCTATAAACATGGGTCACATGATGGAGCTTTGCTTTTTAAGTTGGTAACAGTGGGTATCCAGGGCTACACGTAGCAGTAAGCCTTGGTTCCAGAGTCATCAATTGGACCATGGTCTAGTCAAGGTACAATTGTTGTCAAAGGATAGACTCTTCACAATCCTAAAGTTTCTTCCATTCCCAGGGTGTGATTCTTAACAGGTTAAGCTGCGAGTATAGGACTCACTGGTGCTCCACAATGCATGCTTTTCACCTGTGGCTAGCTGCTTTCCTAACGGCTTAGCCCCTGCCTCAGCTGTGTCCCATTACGAGACGGCGGACAGCTGGTACTGCTTGACGCCAGTGTAGTACTTGTTAGTGTTACTCTGAGCTATGCTAAAAGTCAATTGGAAGAGTTATGATTCAAAAAAAAAAAAAGTGTCAGCCGTGGGAGGCTGGAGAGGGATCCAAGGAAGTGAGCTGCCCAACTGCAAGAAGGCACAAGGAGCCGACATAGAGCAAAACAACACTTCATTGCAGTACGACCAGGTGGCGTGCCCCGCAGGTGTACGCCTTGCCCTTTTATAATGCCTGCGCATGCGTATTGTTCATAATGCTGACTCATGCCATTGGCGCATGCGTATTGTTCATAATGCGGCATAACGCGACTAGCGCATGCGTACATTTACTTCTCACCTCAGGCAAGTTATTGTAAACTCTGATCTGGGTCTCACGGCCTACTCACTTAAGACTGTGGACAAAAAGCTAAGGTGAAAAGAGAAGATGAAGAAGGAGATGCAGTGCTGCAGCTGACAGTTTGTGAGCTAAACTGCAGCCTTCTGTGGCGTTGCTGAAGTTGTTCTCCTTACCGCTCTGGGAGAAAAGACCCAAAGCGAGAAGGCAGAAGGCGGGAGAAAAGGACAGGGCGCGGCAGTCTTGAAGAGCTCCCAGCGTCCGGGCCTTTTCTACCTTTCCCAGCCACTGGGTTTCATTTCCTAATTGAGAAGCAGAACATAGTAGTGGAAAGTCTGCAAGACCTAAGTGAATATACAGTGAGTCGTCACCAATGAGAGAATCTTCAGTTTTCTGTCTGGAGGGAGAAAGGTCAGAACCCAGGTGCTGAGAGTTAATTGACCCCGCCCCCCGCCAACCTTTAATTGGGTCAGCTGACCTTCCCTTCCATTTTGGAAAAGCCGCAGAGATGAGAGGGTGCTGTGTCTTCGTTTCCAGGAGCTGCCCGGGATCCTGCAGGTCAGTCTTTGGTTCAGGGAGGGAATGTTTAGATTCCTGGGGAAAACGAGTCCACACTGGAGGCCGGTGGAGGGGCACGAGTCCTTCAGGCAGAGTTTTGCAGTGCCTTGGCCTCTCCTCCGTATTCTTACTGTGGACTTGGAGTTTGGGGATCTGAGGCAGGGAGAAAAAGAGCAGGAGATGCGACTGGGAGGTGGCTGGGGCATTCGTGAGCAAATATCTGCTTTTCTGCAGAAAAGCAAACCCAAAATGAGATTGGGAAAGGGGCTTCTGCAGGGGAGGGAAAGTGTCTGAAGGAAATGGTCGTAATTCCGGGCAACGTGCCAGGGTAGCCTCAAGATTTGTGTCCACCTCGTGCAACTGGGTGGACGACTTAAACTTCTGAAGTCCACATTTTCTGGCACACAGCCAGGAAGTTCAAAGCTTGTGCTTTGGCCTTGGACAGACATGAGTCCTGGGCCTGCCACTTAGTAACTTTGGGACTTGGGCAATTCATTCTTCTTCTTTGAGCTTCAGTTTTCTCAACCAAAAAACATTAGAATAGTAGGAACTGCCTTTTGTAAGGATGCTGAGAGGACGAACTGAAACGCTCCACGTGGAGCAAATTGCTCGTGGTGATTAAATAACTTCCCTGGTGGCTGACCAAACGGTCCCGATACATGATGCCTCTGCCGCTTTCCTTGTCCGTCTGCCCCGCCAGCATTAGGCTCTTTTTACACCAGGTGTTTAGGGACCTTTTGACTCGAGTCAGAAGAAATAATGTGGTAAATCTGACCCTCTCCCCTGTTTAAAGGGTTCTATCCTTCTGTCAGTGGGCCAGGTGTTTTTTGTTTTGTACATTCCAGGACTTGGGATAGTAGGAGTTGTGCTCAGGGTAGAGCAAGGGCTACATGGAGAAAACTGACGGACGTCACAGTTGGATACTAGGATGGGGATAGGAGGAGTGGTCTTTCTGAAAATGTTGCCTGGGGACGTTTAAGCGGTTATGTTATCAAAAATCTGTTTTTCCCCCTCAGTGTTATTTGTAAACATGCCTAGAGATTAGGATGTGATGATGTATCTAATAAAAAGAATAAATACTAATTATGAATTACAGAGAGAATGCAGCCCACTGATGCTCAGCTTGGAGTAATTAAAAAAAATATATATGTTCAGAGAAGAATATCAATTACTGCTTTTTTGTACTGCCTTGAAATTGGAGATTTTGCATCTAATTTCTGCCCAAATACTTCTAGTTGTTACCTTAGTCAGTTAACTATAGATGGGTCATCTTGTAGTGCTGGTTTCAAGTGACTATGATTTAGAATTCAGATTTTAAATCCAAAAAGGGACCTGCAAGATCTTAATCCAGAATTTTCTGACATGAGTTGAGAAAAATACCACTCATTTGATAAGATCTTTCTCCAAAGAATTCCGTGCTTGGGGAAATGCTGCAGATCGCAGCCCCCTCCTGGAATCCACATTAATATAATTAACCTGTTGCCAAGTCCTGAAAGGAAGAAATCTGCATAGCAGGGTTATTCAACCCTTTCCCAAATCTACTTGAACAGGGAACATTTTCTTCATGTAATGCCTGTTAAATCTCTCAGAGCAAACTTGGGGAAACACTATCGTGTTCCAAGCCTTCATTTTAGAAGTGAAAAGCAAAGGTCAGAGATATGATTTGCCCAAGTTTTGCTGTGTGGTGAGGCCTCCTATTGTGGACCTGTGCTCCAAATCAAACATGATAATCTTGTAATTGAAGGGAGATGCTAATGAAAGAGAATTCTAATAGCTTTTGTTAACTTGTTTTCTGATCTTTTCTGCATTTTGGTTGTCAAAGAACACTCTCTTTCCAGAGAGGATGCTTAATAGTATTGCTTATTGGGTAACCATGTAAGCTCTCTTGTAATTATAATTTTATTTCTTTTGAATCTAAGCTTTTCCTCTTCCCTCTAAAGCCTGCCTGCTTGCCTTTTATTCCCACCCCCATAACTTTACACTTGCAGAAATGTCACCATCCTTTGTTCTTCCTCTTGAACATTACCCCAGGTAATCAATCTGAGGACTTGCCTTTTGCTCCCGAAGTATACGCAAATTCCTGTGCACTGTAAAATCTTCTCATTCTCCTTAGAAGCTGAAAGACTGCTGCCTAATCAGCTACTGTAAAAAAAAAAATTAATTGATATTAATTAATCTGTTTCCCCTCCATGAAAACGTTTTTCTTGATCTCCCTGTTGGCGATACATTATCCAGTGTTCTTAATGAGAGCTTGTGGTTATGCCATTCATTCACTGGAGTTGCTAAGTACCCTAAGCAATGCTCCACAGGATGTTCTTAAAGAGCCAAATTGCAGGTCTTGCTTGCCAGTCTCCTGCAAGCTACAATGGCCACTAAGTGTTCTGAGAACTTTGGAATGAGTATTCTCTTCCTTCCTGGGTTGGCAATACTGGTTGTGAATTCAATGTGGTTCCATCCAATAGACTTTCATCTACTCGGTGTAAAAACATGTGCTATGTTCTGGGAATTACTTTTTTGTTTTTTTAATGTATTTGGTATTGTTACTGCCTGTGAAGTGTTCACCTTTAGTGAGAAAGAGCAGCATCTAAATGAACAAGACACAGGGTGGTATAAGCACTGTATTATGTGGCGTGCAGAGGGCTAAGCCACAAAAAGGAGTAAATTCAGTGGGAAAAGCCTTCATGAAGCTCTTTAATGACATCCTCAGAAGGCTGAGAAGCTTGGTAATTGCTTGAAGTGTGATGGATAAGCTGTGGGCTTCGATCCCGTCGTGGTCCCTGGCCCGCTTCTAAAATTCTTGTTCCCAATTAAATGCTCTCTCAGAATATGCCGTACGTGAAAGTGTATTACTGTCAAATGTACTACGTATGAAAATTCATCCTTTCAGTCCAGATTATGCAAGTTCCAGTGTAACTCTTTAAACATGTTTAATCTTCCTCACTGTGATTATTCCCACCTCCTTTTTGTGTGCTTTATAGGTCAGTCTCTGTGCTGAGAATCTCCCATTTCTTTTTGTGTTTATTTTTCATGCAATCCTGACAATGATCCCATGAAACATTGCTTCCCAAACCTGTCTTCACATTGAAATTCCCTGGGGAGCTTGACAAACTACTGACGCCTGTGTCCCAACTCCAGACACTGATTTAATTGATCTGGGACACAGAGTGGGCTTGGTTTGTTTTTTTAAAATATCCAGGTGGTGATGAAAATGGCTTAAAATTGATTGTGGTGATGATTGTCTAATTCTGTGACTAGATTAAAAAGCATTGTATTGGACACTTTAAAACAATGAATCATGGCATGTAAAATTATATCTCAATACTGCTCTTAATTTACAAAAAAAAAACCCTTTATGAATTGGAAAGCACTGCAAAAAAGTAAATGGAGAAACTGGGACTCGGAGAAACTTAGTGACTTGCCCTAAGTCTCATAGCTAGTCGGGGCAGAGCAAGAACCCAGGCAGTCTAAGGCTAGAGGTTGCTCTTAGCAGCTACATCATGTTGCTGTCTTAAACACGAAGAAGGTTCTGCTAACCGGTGACTCAGCGGCATATGCTTGGAGAAGTAGTGATGGATTTGCTCCCATCTACCCACACGCCCTCAAACATGTCATGTTATATAACCAGTGGATCTAATTTGCAGAATAATTGGTTTTAGGGCAAGATAAAGGAATTGGCCTCCTTGGGAATAAAATTCT
Source organism: Vicugna pacos (assembly GCF_048564905.1). Lineage (NCBI taxonomy): Eukaryota > Metazoa > Chordata > Mammalia > Artiodactyla > Camelidae > Vicugna > Vicugna pacos. Next base: position 30,182,947 of record NC_133003.1, on the reverse strand, counting down.
CAGTCGCTTTATCACAGTACAGAAATGAACTGAGCCAGCCTCCTTTGGTGGCCAGGAGGCAGCCTCAGAAGCACATTGAAAGAGGGACACGTGTATATCAAAGTTACACATTCAAAACCAACTGTTCCACATCCTGGAACCTGAAAATAGAATTCTATTTAAAAGATGTTGCCTGGAATGTTACCTTGCTCTTTGTCAACCCTCTACTGAATTTGGGGATAAAACGCACATAAAAATAGTTCAACTATAATGGGAGAAATGTTTGGGTTTTAGCTGTCGATCGGAAATGAGAAGGCAAGCCTGATTGAAAGGCCTGCTTTTTCTAGTCCCAGGAAAACAAAAGGAAATACTAAATCTCTTCATAATGCATTGTCATGAATGTGCTTTCTGGAAAGAAGACTGAGGGTATATGTCCCCAGAGCAGCATGGTGACTTTGCAGAAAGGAGTGCTTTGTCTCTTCTACGTAAAGATGATCGCTGGTGACCTCTTAATGGCCGCTGCTGCTTTACCTACGTGCTCCCTTTTTGAATAAAGTCTGAGTTCAAAAAGATGAGCTCAGTTTAGAGCTGAAAGGGAACTCATTAAAAAAATGGCCTTTCTGGAGGCTTAAAGGTTGAGATCCAGGGACGAATTTAGTTCGTTTTGCTCTAGTCATTAGGTGCCAACCATCTTCTAAAGTGTCGAGAAGACTAGCAATTTGCAATCTATTTCTTACAGCCAAACATCAACTGGATGAATATGTTATCATAAATATTCGGGGTTAAGAAAAAAAAAACTGGCTTTGTCTGCACTTGCCTGAAGTGTTCGCTTGAATTAGTGTTTGTTCTGTTTTTAAATTAATAACATCCCTCTTTTTTAAGTCAATGAGGTTGATTGCACTGCTAGTTTTTGAGGAAGGAGTTGTGCCTGGGAGAATCCAGGAATGAGGAGGAAAGTAGGACCTGAGCCTTTTTGCATTTTCTAGCAAATGAAAAAGTTGTATTGTTTATGAATTATTTTGTATTTGAGATGAGCCCAGCTGATTGTTACTGATCATCAGTCTGAGTCCCCATGTGTCCCTTAGGCGGGTGGGGGCCCTGGGTCACCGAGTTGGTGTGTCCACCTGCATGCCTCCCATGGCTGCTCTGACCTCCCTTTTCTTAACTGTTTGATCACATCTCCATACATCAGTAAGTACTATTAGCTCTTCTTCCAGAACATGTCCAGAATATGACCACTTCCCACTCTCCCACTGCTGCCTCACTAGTTCAAGCCCCTGGCTCCCCTGTGTAGCCTTTTCACTGTTTGGGCTGCTTCCTTTCTTGCCTAGCCATATCCCGTGTGCCACACAGCACTCTTTAAAATTTGATCTAGATCATCTCACTGCCAAGCTGAAAACCTCCATAGGCTACCCATTTCAGTAAAAATAAAATGTAAATGGCTTAGTCTGGCCCTGCACGTCTATGTCTGTGTCAGCCTTACCGAACTGTATCTTTATCTGGGATCACATTCCATTCGTCTGTTCCACCAGGCTCCAGCCAGGTTGGCCATCTTTCTGTTTATTTCATACATAATTGAACTTGGCCCATATAGGGTCTTTGCACTTATTCTTCCCTTTTATTAGAAGGTCTTGAGGTCCCCCCCAAAATAACAGCCCTTTTCCCTGTATTCCTCCGATTTGTCAAATAAATTGTGAAACAAAGGAACGGCTGTTAGAGACCAGGCTTGGTGGACATGGCCTTGGGTCTCAGGCAAGGTGGTTAGCTCCGGTATTCTTAAAGTCTTAATATACATATGAGTTACCTAGGGATCAAGTTAAATGCAAATCCTGATATAGCAGGTCAGGAGTGGAGCTAAGAATTTGCATTCCTCACAAGTTCCTGGGTAATGCTGACACTGTTCCTCCCCAGACCACACTTTGAATAGTAATGGGCTGGCTGGTATTGAACTCCTCAATTAGGCCAGCTAACTTACCTTGTAAAATATCCAGTGCCAGGCTCCTCTTAAAACCTGGGAGTGGAGAAAAGCAGGCCACTCGAACGAACACCCTGCCTGGATGGCTGGCTGGTTTAACACACTGATCTCAAGAGAGACTTGGCTTCTCAGAGGGACCCCTCCTGACCATCCAGTCTCCATCAGTGATCCCACTGCCCATCCCTCTCAGCTCCATTATTGCACTTTGTTATGTTTTCCCATTTCTCACAATGATCTGAAAATCTTACTTTTCTTGTCTGTTGTCTTACTCTTCGTTAGGGAAGAGAGCTTATCTTGGCCTGTTCATTGCTGTGTCCCTGGAAAGCGTAAAAGATTGTGCTTACTATGTATAGTTACTGAATAAAATACCATGGAGTGGTTAATCTAAGACACATTGACCATAAGTCCCATGATGATGGAGCCATTTCTTTCTTGTTCATCATTGTATCTCCAACACCTAGCACAGGACATGGCACATGATAGATGGTGAACAAGTGAATGTGAGCTCACAATAAAAACAGATAAAGTAAGTTTTAGAGTAATAGTTAATGGATCAAGTTAACTGACAGTTGTTACTTTATCTACGGGTAGGATCATATTCATAATTTCCCGGTCTTTGTTTTGGTATTAAGAATTGTGCCTGAGTAGTTGGTAACAGACCTCTTTTTTTGTGGGGGGGAGGGGAGCAGAGGCTGCCAAAGTCTGTGCCATTGGATAAGAAGCCATTGTCACCAACACTTCTAAGCAGAGATACAAACATTCCTGATAGCCATCAGCCCTCTATCTCCATCTCTCATTTTCATTTCACTGATACCAGGACTACAAAGTTCAGTCACTGAGTTGCCTTTTCAAGATACAGTGGATAAATGGCCTTAACTTTTTTTTTTTCCATCTGTGACATTTGGGCTGTTTACCTGTCCTTTGCCCAAATGGCTACTGCGGATTTGCTCATTTCAGCGTCCTTGACAGAGGGCTTTTTTTTCGTTTCCATTTCATCATCATCTGAGGCTAGGAAAAGTGGCTCAAACATTCTTTGACTAGCTCTTACTCTGTCAATAGAAGTTTTGAGGATTCTAATTCTATAACTGGGCTGCCACTGGCTTAAAAAGAGGACAGGAGGGAGCGAAGGAATGAACTACAATTTGAGTGTGTCTTACAGTCCAGGTGCTTTGGAAGGACAGATATGTAGAAAATGTGGCCTTGGATATTGGCTTTGTTCTTTGTTTCCAGTATGGGATTGGCTTTGACACAGGTCCTGCTTTGCATCTATTGGATTGGTGATTGGAGGTCTGATTCCTCCACATAAGTCAGTGCTTTAGGGCATTCTGCGGTATTGGTTTGGTTTAAAACAGTAGGCTCTTACAAGATAACATTAAGTATCAAATACTAGAGATAGGGACCTTGAAAAGTACATTGAGTGAATCCATTATTCAGCTGATGTTTTTTGGCTTTCCGCCATTTGCCAAACCCTGTGCTGGCTGCTATGCGTATGGGTATGGTAAGTGGAAATCTTATTTCTTTCTAGGAAGGAACTTTGCTCTCTAGCCTCTGGCTCCTTCCTTCCCTCCATCCCTCTCTTAGACACATACACACGTGCACAGACACACACATACTTTTTCTATTAGGAAAAGTAGCAACTGCTCTCTGCCTGGTGACAGCCTAGCATTTCCTGGGCTCTAGCCTACGTGCTAGTAGGGGAATGTTCATCAGCTCAAAGTGGGAAAGGAGCTCCACCCTGCCTTCTTTGTCTTGGACTTGCCCGTGGTTGTGAAGGGTACACTGTCAGTCTCCACTTAGTAAATGACCTGCCTGTTTTCTTCCGATTTACAATTTTTAACCTTGGATTGGGGGAGAAAGTCAGATGAGACCAAGCCCTATGTTCCTGGGTTGGGGAAGCAGGAAGACCCACTTGGTTTCTGGCTTAAACCAAGTTATTTAAGATTGACTTACTGAATTCAGAGACTCCTGAAACTGCCCAACCATTTGTAAAGATGTTCTTGTCTCTCCTAAGTTAGATTTCCGGATCTGCTTGGGGAGGGGGGCTGATAGATAACCCTGACTTCAGATAGCATTCCCTGCCTTCAAGGTGATCATGATCGAGAATGTGAGGTGGAAAGTTGAATGCATAATTATAGTATAAGTGAGGGGTATGATATTAGGAGTGTGTCCTACCTACTGTAAATAAGACAATGGTTAGGACAGGCCGCTACATGTGTTGCACTAATGGATTAAGACCACATTCTTCTGCAACAGAGCGCATCTTTAATAGTCATAATGACAGAAGGAAGTTTCCTCTCAGTATCAGCTGCAATTGTCTGTGCATTGTCTTGCTTATGTGCCTGTACACTGCAGTCTCCTAGTCAGAGCATACCATGCCACACTTGGACTTCTGGTATTATTTACTGTGATCTGAAACCTTTGGTCAGCATCATCCTAAAATGTGTATTTCTCTGAACGTAGAACTCTGGCCTGTTCCCGGCAGCCTAGCATGCCCAGAAAAGTGAACCACCAGTACAGGAAGAGTCCAGCATTTTAGCAGTGGGCTTTGACAGTTGAAGGGGAGTTTGGAAAACAAGCTGATTTATTGTAATAGTGTTTGAAGGATGGCTTTGTAAAGACAAGTGCCTGTAGGAGAGAGATGCTTTTCTCTCCTGTCCTGGAGCTGGGAGGTTAAACAGCCCCCAAGAGAGAGATGTTTTCTCCACCCTCTGAATGAGTTAGTGAAGGGAGGTTGATATTAGTGAGCATTTGGTGAGCAAGAGACCTCTTGTGGGCCAGTTTTTGAAGATCAGATCATTATACTGCACATTGTCCTCTGAAGTCAAAGAAAGTGCATCAAAAACTTAAGTAGAAGCATCAATAAAAGAAATAATAAAATCTTGTTAAATGCACTTTTGCAGGAGTTTTCCATTTAACAAAATTGAAGACAAGAGTAATCTTAGCAGCAGCAACCTGAGAAAATGTCATTGGAGGGTTTAGCTGTATCCGAGCATGCTTCACAGTGAATGTGCTCTTCACTCCTCGGTGACAGTGACACATCTTTTGTAAGCCTTTCTCAGTGCACCCTCAAAATGGCTTAACATTTTCTTGCTTTGTGTTGAATTTCATAGAAATTAGTACCCCAAGGGAAATCTTAATTGTCTGTTTCTTTTTTCCTCCTATAAATTCTCTCTTCAGTTGAAAATTAATTTTACCATGGATTTACAGAATTTGCTAATTAGTAAGAAGCTTGACATTCACTAAAATGAAACTAGGAATAAAACTACTAATTTAAAAATTGTCACCATCAGGATGTTCCCATGGAAGCCCAGAGGAACATAGAGTCTTCAGATATTTATTAACAAGGTGATTAGTCAGAGGATTATCTTAGGACATGTTATTTCACTGCTAGAAGTTGATTATTCATGTTCCTAATTTGAAGAGTTGAGATTCTGGGAGATAACACGTGTTATCATATCTTTAGCTTGAAATGAATAGAACCATCTCAGGGTTACCATGAAAGCTTTTTCTGGATCACTAGACTAATGTCTAAAACTGGAATAAGAAATAGGTTTTGCATGAGATGCAGCAATTCCAGTCGGTGAGGACTATCTGGAAGGCCGTCTATTAAGAAGCTCCCGCTGGAGAAGATGTTATATAGCTGGTTAGTGATGTCAGTCAGGGGTACAGGAGGAAGGCACAGCTGGAGTGCCAGCTGTGGACCCTTCCTGATACTGATGGAGCCAGGCATCGAGCTTCCAGAGCAACTCTTACTCTTCTCATTGGGCATCAGAGCACTTGGGAATCTGGGTTTAGCTGCTGCAATGTTCTTCCTGGACGCTGTGGCAGGAGGAGTAAATAATGCTGTGCTACACTCTAAAGAGCATGCTGAGTGAGACTCTGACCTGAGCCATGAAGTGGCTTTGTGCCATGTGCGTACAGGGAAGCAGGTCAGGGCGATCACAAGAGGCAGAGTGGTTCAGAATTCATTTCCGAATGAGAGGAAAGCTGGGGCAGGGCCTTAGGGGGCACACCTCTGTCTTGTGGGCAGTGATTCTGTGTGTGGCTTCTGACAGCCCGCACCCTGGCACACAAAGGCAAGGACTGTAAAGACAGGAGCTTCCTTGTGCCAGTAAAGCTTCTGTCCCAGCAGGACTCTTGAAGTCGGGATCATCTAAACAAAATCACTTGAAACTGGAATAAAACTTTTCAAGAGTTTTTTTTTTTTTTAATTTTTTTTTTTTACTGAGTTAGTCACTTTACAATGTTGTGTCAAATTCCAGTGTAGAGCACAATTTTTCAGGTATACATGAACATATACTCATTGTCACATTTTTTTCGCTGTGAGCTACCATAATATCTTGTATATATTTCCCTGTGCTATACAGTATAATCTTGTTTATCCTACATTTTGAAATCCCAGTCTGACCCTTCCCACCCCCCGCCCCCTTGGCAACTACAAGTTTGTATTCTATGTCTATGAGTCTGTTTCTGTTCAAAAGAGTTTTTTAAACAGTCCATTTGGTGTTTTTTCAAAAAGCAATGGCCCCTCACAATTGTCATCAAACTGAGGTTTGAATGTCTAGGTTACTAACAGCTGGTGTTTGAAATGTCATTTTTAAAGCAAGAGTCTCTAAGGTTACAGAACTCTAGACACACCACTCTGGGAGAACGCTTAGCATTATTTTGCGAGGACTCGAAATCCATTCAGCAATACACACGTGCTTCATCAGTGATTGCTTGTCAGCCTTTTAATTACTGTGTTGTACTGCTCGGCCCAGTTGGCAGTGAAAGTTGCCGTAAATGGCCCTTAGCAGTGGCACAGGCTGAAGGCAGAGTTGCACTAACTCCAAGTCTCTCTCACGTCCCGGGTGAACCAAGTGAGCAGGTGCAGCAGAGCCACGTGGAGAGTTGAGGAGCTGGACTCTGTCCTTGGCCTGTTCCTTTGGCCCTCAGAGACCCGGCCTGGCCACCTTGTGGGCTCCGAGTGATCTCTTTCCATCTATGGAAAACCAGACTGACTCTGTGGGCAGCAGCATGAGTGCAACTTGAAAATTAACTTCTTTCCTAACAACAGGGCTTTTTCTGCCACCACCTTTTCCTACCCACTTGGATGTAGACATTGCCGTGACTATTTACGATAAAGAAAAGTACAAGTGATGTGTGGTAGAAGATCTTTCTTAGCATTACTGGATGTAGAGAGGAGACCGGTGTCAGAAGCCCTGGGTACAAATCTTAGCTCCACCTTTTACTTGGAGGCTTGGGCATGTGACACGGGTAGAGTGTCACACTCTGAGCACTCTCCTCTGCCGTAAAATTGGGATGATGAAAATACCTCCTCACAAGCCTGTGAAGAAGATTGAGATATTTACATAAAGCATTTAGCATAATGCCTGGTTTATAGGAAGGGCTGCAGGGCTATTAGCTCATTATTAATATGATTAACAAATGCCACTTTTAAATAAGTTATTGCATGAGTTTTCGAACCGTCTCTACACGGTGGGTGTCAGGAGAGGTGTTCTTGCTGGTGTCATATGTGTAAATGCTGCCCCCGAGTACTGAGTTCATAAATGGCTCCTCTATGCTTTATAAACCTTTAGAAGATGCCCTTTCCCCTGTTACACAGTCATTCCTAGACACAGTTCAGCCTGGTGGTCACGGTGGGTATGAGGAAGCAGCTACACAGAACATGGGTAGAGTGTCACACCTGGGCGAGGCCACTGCTCCTCACCTTTGATGCTGGCCTGCATCACCCTGAGGCGTTGTCAGTCCTCAGAATCCACCCCCAGCCCTCATCTTGCTTCTCTGAGCAGTGCTCGGTAGCCAATTTGGTTTACTGAGAAGAGCTTTGAGCTCTTAGATAGTAGGCGATCTCGATCAAGCCATTTGACTTCTTTGGCTTTTGTTTTCTCAATATCTCCTGTATAGGCTGTTGGGGTTTAAATGAGCTAGTGCAGGTCAGTGTCTACTGTGGGCCCTGGCATAGAGTAGTGTACAATGTTTGTTTGTTGTCTTTGGTACAAGGCTCTTGCTGCTATAGAAATATATGAAGTCCAAGAAGAAATGGATTTCAGGTCAGTCCTATCTCCCTCCATTAACTACAGAGACTTCCCTGTCATAGTTTCTGGGGAGACCAGCTCATTCTTCATCCTGTATCTTTTTGTTTCCTATGGATCTGGGCCTGTCTTTCTTAGGTGCTCAGAAAACTGTATAGATGTCAATTAGTATTTCTCCAGCACCTCTAGTGTTTGAGACGGCATGCTGGACACTGTGGGAGATGTCAACGAAGGTTTTGTACAGACACATCACCCAGATGATTGTAAGCGCCTCCTTTTTCTTTCGATGTCAGGAGGAGATCAAAAGTAGCAGTAAGAAAATGACCAATTAGTCTTGCCTTTGAGAGCTCTCAGCTCCAGTAAGCCCTTACACAACTGAGGAGGAGGACAAGGAAGAATGAAACAGTGCGGTGTTATTATAAGGGAGGTAATAGCCCATATGTAAATGAGTACGACCACACAGGAAAGCTGTTGTGAGTCAACGTGAATCATAAGACCAAAGTGAATGCATAATAGCCACCCTGCAAACTCCAGCTCTCCTGCAGAAGCTAGTCTGTAGATAGAAGCATCTGACCTGGCCTAAACAATGGAGCCACGTGATGGGATTCAGGTGCGGATCTCAGTCTGCGGGCTCGTTAGTGCTCGATGATGCTCCGTAGTCGGCAGCTGGAGCCTCATTACTGTCCATAAGAGTAAGCTAATAATTAAAGAGGTCTGAATTTCCAAATGGTGACAAATAGAAGGAAGGGGTAATGAGATGGATAGGAATGGAGATCCCCTGACTAGTGCCGATCTCAGTGAGAGGATGAGGAGATGAAAAAGACACCATTGTCACTTTGAGAGCTGCTGTTAAATGTCTACTTGTCTGTGGCACAGGGAAATGTGAAGGCTTTTATCAGGCACTGAATAGCGAAACTACCCTGAATGGAGCCCTGGATGACGCTGAGCTGCAAAATCCATCCTGAGGGGAAGAAGGCTCAAGACTTGGAATGACTTTAAATTCAAATTTGATTTAAAATTTTATGATAGTGAAATATGCAGAAGTGGGTGTGGGAAGGAGCTCTGTTCAAAGACCCTGTGAGTGAGAATCTCTCTTGGTTATCTGCTGCCCCAGTAGAACTGACAATGTTGGTTCTAGTGAGGACCTAACATAGAGGCTATAGTTTGACTTTTTGTGATTGCATTTAACCAACATCTTCTGAGGACCAGAGAAAAGCCAGTGGATGGTTGGTCTGGAGTGGCGTTGGGTTCAAGGCCATGAATATAGATCTTCCATCAAATGAGTTTCTCATATGCTGTTGAACAGGATTGAAGGAAGATCTTCCTATAGTTGTAAACCTGTACCTTTACTGAATTATACCACCTGTAGTAGATTGTTAATAGGTTTTATCAGTCATGTAATTATCTTCTGAATGCACAATTCAGAAATTGCTATATATAGTAGCACACTTAAAATAGAAGTATGTCTATTTATAAACTGCAGGTGACATGTAGCTATAATTGACCCTGTCATTAGCCTTACTATTCCATTTTTAGCTGAAACCTGTAAGTGGCATTGCTTCACCACAAAAATCCAGACATTTCACATTAGTGAAAAAGGGATGGAATCATCTTTCCTCTGGGAAGAGATGGTAATCATTGTCTTGTATTCATTCATGTTGAGAGCTTTATTTTGTTCACTGTTAATGTTTAAAATATAACACAGATATTACACATTTTTAAAAACATGACAGAAACCTTAAAAAAGAAGAAAAATTGAAAAGGACCCTGAACATCTCTTCACCTCTGAGAGGCCTGAGCTCTGATGAAGCAGAAACCACATGTTAGCAGTAACCACTTCCAGAAGATGGCAGTTGGTAGATTTACCATACAATCTTTTGGTACCAGTTCTGATTCGATGTTCCCATGTATCTATCCAGCCCATGGAGGTGAGCTCACATGAATCTTTATGACTATGTGAAGAGTATAGTATAAATGGGAATGCAGCAGAAAATGATCACTCCAGAGAGATACATGACATTAAGGTGATTTTTCAACCTGTAATTCTTTCCTAAGTATTGTTTTAATACCATAACCTGTAAGTTTCCCTTCTGCCATTGCCATCCATAGGAAGATAAGGTTTAGGTTATTTCCACTGTTGAGATGAATCTCTGCCTCCATCACACTGAAGTCATGACATACTTTGTCCTTCAGTTTGGAAGTCTTCCTTTTTATTCAGGCCTCTGTCTTTCTCACCTGAGCTGTTACCTACAAGCCCAGGCTGTTAATTTTCCAAATGGCTCTAGGCCTCCATGCTGGTGTTAAAGACCTTCACCGGCTGTGTTTGCTTTGGCAGGCAACATTTTAAAACTGACATAAATAATTTTAAATTTTATACATTTTGATACGTATGGAACTGTGTTTAATACTCAAGGTCAGGTTGAAATGTAAAACATATGAAAGTCATCCATTCATTCCCTATATCTTTCTCCACTAGATGAAAAGATCTTTAGGAGCAAATTTTTCTTTTTACAGGTGGGCGTTTTTTTTTTTTTTGAAGTACAGGTCTCTAGTGGGTCAGTGGGAGAAGGGAGTTGACAATTCACATAACACAGGAATACTTGACAAAATTCCCTTCAAATAGCTTCTCCAGTGCATCGTCATGGCAGAAAATAGAAATATGCAGAAAAGATAATAAAATTTATTCCAGATTGATTTTCTCAGAAGAAAAGAATTCTTAATTTCCAGATTTCTCCTACGTATATTTGCATTCACACAAGTGATTTTAAAATAGCTTCATATGTGCACTCACTATTTGAAAATAAATGACTTATTTCTATAGCATAAATGTAAAGCTATATTCTAATTATATAAATATAAATTTATATATAATTATATCAATATAAGGGTGTACATGTTGTAATTATACCAATACCAGGTTATGTATTTCATCAATAGAAGGTTTTGTCTTATTTGTATTTCTTTCTCTCATTGGATGAATCAGCTATGAAGCAGGTATCATCACTGAGGGGTGGGTCATGGCAAGAATGTAATAGGTCCAAAGACTCTGGGGCAGTTCAGGGAGTAGTAAATACTTATCGGGAAGTTGGCAATGAACCAGCAGAAGTAAAGGATTCTTGGCTGTCAGTGCACATTAAGATTACCACGAGAACTCTTGAAAAAAACAAATGACAAAACTAGAAAAGGCCCTGTTGCCCAGATCTCTGTCAGACCAATTAAATTAAACTGTATGGGAGTGGGCTGTTGGGGAGGATGTGGAGAAATTGGAACCCTCATTCCTTGATGGTGGAAATGTAAAATGGCGGAGTCACTAAGGAAAATAGTTTAGCCGCTCCTTGACAAGTTAAATATAGAGTTTTCATACGACCCAACAATGCTACTCCTAAGTACGTATCCAAGACAATTGAAAGCATAACATCCACATGAAAACTTGCACCTGAATGTTCATAGCAGCACTATTCATAATAGCCAAAACATAGGAACAACCCAAATGTCCATCAACTGATTCATTGATAAAAAGAAATGTAGAGTACACAAAAAATGGGGCATTGTCTGGTCTTTAAAAGGAATCTATTACTGAAAAATGCTACAACATGGTTGCATGTTGAAAACAGTATGCTAAGTGAAAGAAGCCAGACACAAAAGGGTGCATACTATATGATTCTATTCATACATAATGTTTAGAGTTGGCAAATCCATAGAGACAAAGTAGACTCGTGTTTTCCAGGGGCTGCTGGGACGGGGAAATGTGGATTAACTACATGAGGTTTCTTTGGGGGATGATGAAAATATTGAGAAAGTAGATAGTGGTGATAATTGTGCAACTTTGTGAATGTACTAAAAACCACTGGATTACGTATTTTAAAATGGTAAATTTTATGATACATAAATTCTATCTCCATTTTTAAAAATCTTAGGAGATGTTTGGGCAATGGGGACCTTTTTTAAGCTCCTGAGATGATTTTAACATGCAGTAGTAAATACATCTTTTTTCCAATTAAAATTTGAAAACTGAGCACTCTGTGGTTTAAATCTTGGACATCACAAGCTTCTCATCACTGACTGAATGTAAGACCAAACAGGGTCTTACATAATTGGTCCCTATCCTGTTTCCTTCAAATCCATCCTCTCACCTCTCTTGTCTTGCTTCCTGTTCTCAGACTCCACTGTCCCACTGTTGCTTCCCTGCCTCTAAGACCCCAAGCTCATTCTTGCCTTGGCACTTGCTGTTTCCTCCACCAGGAACCTTCTGGACCCAGATACTCATACATAGTGGGCTCTTCCTCATTCAAGTCCTGGATCAAATGTTAGGTTCCCTTTCCATCCACGCTAAACCAGCCACTTCTGCTCCCTCCAAGTCACTACATGTCTTTGCCCCCTGATTATTTCCTTCAAATTGGAATCAGAAATGGTTTTGCTAGCTGACTGATTTGTGGTCTCCACCGTGTTCCTCCTCACCGTGCCCCTAGATTACTCCACATGTGCAGGGGCTGGCATGTCCATCACTGAAGGAGTACTTGGAATATGGCAAGTATATAATACTTGTTGAATGAATCATGTAAGTGGTTAGAGTTCAAGGAATGACCAATCCAAGGAAAGATTATTTCAGTGTGAGCAAGTCTGAAATGCTCTGTTGGAGAAGGGGAAGAAATCAGTGAGAGTGAGGTTAGAGATTCTGCACAAGCAAACATTGTAAAACAAACATTAACGTGTCGAGGGGAGGGGAGCAGAGGTAGCTGATGAAGTGAAGTCTTGGAAAAATAGCTGGCATTTTCAGTACCTATGTGTTTCCTGTTTATAAATAGTTGAGCTTTGGTATTTTATTTGACTTGGAAACAATTGAAAATTCTTCCTCAGTGACACCATAGGTTGATAACTTAATACACTTGAGTAAAATTTGTTTTTTTTTCCTTTGTAGAAAAATGTTACAGCTATACTTTTGTTTGAATTCTGAGGCACTTGAAGCTGTCTTCTCTTTCTCTTTGTTCTTCTTGTCATTTTGTGGGATATTCGTATGCTGTCTCTTGTGGAATTTTGATACGCCTGTGAGCTTACCATGTTTTATACATCATCTAAACCTAAATGTACGTCTCTGGCTATCCATTTATGCACCCTGATTGTTTTCTAAGTCATCCATAAAATGTGTTGGAGAGCCTGGCCAGCTAAAAGTGTGTTGTTCCTCAGTTAGATGACAAGTCATTTTTCCTGTTAAGGTTAGTCTTCAGATCCATTAACCAGCAGCTTTTCAAATGCATTTACATTTTTGGTTAACATTTGAGCCCCCTGTTTTTAAGTGAAGTGAACTGAAATAGAAGCATATTTATTAGTTAGTAGAAGTGTCTGGAGTTACTTGCAGTGTGGCTGCTTCTGATGACCCCCAAAAAGGATTGGTCATGCCTTCTGGAATTGGTTTAGATTCCTCCTATTTGCTGAGTCATTTCAGCATACAAAATAGCAGATTTTTTTAAAAAATAAATCTTACCACCCCAAGCCATAATGGAATAATATGTCTATCTTTCAAGGTAAAAGAAATACAAGTTTTTCATCCTTTTTACCAAAAGAACAGTACTTCTTTTTCATCATGTCTAGCTTCTTGGTTGCCTGGGAGATGTCAGTTTTCATCGCAGATTGCTTTAGATAGGATACTTAGTAGAAGTCATTTTTTACAACATGATATTTCTAAGTAATGACAAATTTTTATTAGAGATATGCCCGGTGTTGACACAGTTTGGGGGAATGGCTCTTCTCCCTAAACTACCTGTGAATGTACATTGTTAGAAACACGTCTTGGGAGAGATTGAGCAGTACAGACCAATAACATTGAAGGTTCAATATTCTTTGAACACAGCAGTTCTCAAATCTGGGAATTAATGCACAGGAAGTAATTGAAGAGACACATAAATGTTGAGGTACGAAGAACCTTCCTCATAGGGTTTTCAGGAGCATTAAGTAAGTTGTTACAGAGAAATTGCTTAGAATGATGAAAGTAAGGGGTAAGTGTTAGCTGTTACTTAATCAGATGCTACTTTTTACCTGACGTTGCTTTAATTCTAATACAGAGAGGTTAGCAATCATCTAAGGGCAGTGCAGTGCCAAAATGTTTTTTAAAAAATTTTGCTTAACTAAAAATTATATGCCATTTAGATGACAAGCACTATTGCAAGCAACTTATCATTAACTTATATATTAGTTGACAGTTACCGATTTTTTACTGGATAAAATTGGGCATTACTTTCTGCCAGGGTAAAATACTGACAACATGATGACTAACATTTATTGAATACTTATTAAATGCTTTATGTGTGTCCTTGAGAAGAGGTATTACTGTAATCTCCATTTCACAGACTGACTCTGTGTTCTTAACCTCATTATCCCAGAAGTTCTGCTAGGTTTGGGCTAGGATGGAGAATTGTATTGTTAGGAAGCTATTGCTTGAGAACGATCCCAAGATAATTTCAGTAAACCTAGTTTTGGAACCGGTGCTCTGGGAAAGTACTTCTCAAACTTGAATGTGCATGTGACACAACTGGGAAGCTTGTTAAAATACAGATTGATGCAGTAGATTTGGGGTGGAGCCTGGGAACCTGCATTTCCAACAACTCTCAAGTAACACGGGTATTGTTGGCCAGCAGACTGCACTTTGAGTAGCCAGCCTACTGTACTGCTTGTGGAAATTTTCAGACTTTTCATTTGTCCTCAAGAAATCATTTGCGGTAGGGAAAGGTAATCATGAAATAGTGTTGTGGTGGTCTATAGATAAGGGTTTCACATTCTGATGAGAATGGCCCATTAGGTCATTTGCTGAAATCTTGAGTTTCTCAAACTTGAGTGGTTGGACTTTGAAGGGCCCTCACATTCTCAGAAAGAAGTTTATATTTTGTGTTCTTCATTTGGTGAAATACTATGAAAAAAAAAATAGACATAAGGCATATTCTGAGTCACCAGCAGGCCAACTTATGAGAGTATTGCTATGTGGTTTTGGCACCAAGGAATCTCCTAAAGTGCCAGTTACCTTTAATTCAGTGTTTCTGGGAGTGGGGTCCCTGAATTCCAGTGTAAGGAAATCTTTAAAAGTACCCTCCATAAGTAGTATCCTCTAAAGGAGAGCCCCTGGGTTCAGAGTGACTTTGAGTAAGCCACTTGACTTGCTAGACTTACTGAACATCTCTAGAATGAGAGGACTGGATCTAACTAATCTTCTTGGATCTTTTCTGCTCAAATTTTAGGGTTGAATTTTTTGTTTTTGGAGACAGAAGCATATCACATTTAGTTGGCCATTAATACAGCATTTACAAGCAAATCAGGAAGAAACCTGATCTACTCTGAAATGAGCTGTTGTCACCTGTTGTAAATGGGGAAAATTTCACATTTTGGGGCATTTGCTTTTGTGGCCATTGAACTTACAATTACAAGTTAGGTTGCCTATTTAACCGTGTCAAAAAATGACTGATCAAATTCACTGAGTCACAAAATTAAATGTGAATAGCAGAGACCTTTTCATTACTTCCTTACTGTTCACTAAATTTTGGAGATACAGTTCTGAAAATAATGTGATGCTACTAGCTAGTGAGAATTACAGGAGACAGAGGGGGTAGAGATTGGTTATAGAAGATAGAGAGATCTAAATAGCTTTCATAGCTGAAAAGATGGGACATGGAGACTCATTAAATACCTTGAAGTTACATAATTTCAGTTCAAAATAAGTAATTACTAAGGAATACAAATAAAAAAACCAATTAACTAAAAATGTACCTTTGGTTTTCATTAACATACTTAATTCTGTCATTGGTTTATAAAGAGACACATGCAGGCGTCAGTCACTGTTTCTGGAATGAACTTACTTCCTTCTATTTCTGTCTTAGCTAAAGCCTACTGAAAAAGAATAAGACCTTAAACCTTAGACTGAGGTCCCTACCCCAGGACTTGGTTTTCTGGATGCCAGAAGCCATCTCCATATTTATTAAGAAACAGAGATCCTCGGAGGTGATTTTCTCCTGAAAATTCAACAAAATATTGGTACATCCAGCTTTCTTGTTTGGTTGAAAAAAAAAAGATTTCAGCAATTTTACTTTAGCATAAAATAAAATTGCTTTCTGCACTTTTCATGTGAGAGGAAAGTATTTAATATTTATCTCAGCCTTGCAGACCGTTTCAGATCCTGGAGATGCAGGAATCTTCCTGTCACACAGTATTGGCTCTTAAACTTTTCTTTACCCCTGTTCCTTTTATATTTCTTGGAGTACTTTTCTTCTCGACTGGAATTAAAACTTGAGGAAGCATGTCTGCTAGCAGCCCAAGTAGACAGAATTTTACCACAATTAAAAGAAGAGGAAAAATTGGATTTGAGCAAGGAGATAGAGAAATACTACCATTTGGGGCTGCCTGTGTCATGTGACAAATGAAGTGAGATGTGCATTATACACCTTGTCATCCATTATTTTCAGATGAGGTATCTGAGGGTGAGAAGTTCAGTGAATTACTGAAGGTCAGGGAGTGACGGAACCAAGACTCAGGGTCGGTATGCTTTGAACACTCATTCCATGTCTTCATGATTCCTCTCAATCAAGGACTTTGTGAGTTGTCTTGACATACCAAAAGGGAAGGAATAGTGAAGAGGGTAGTCAACTTTTCAAACTGTTAGCAGGCTAAACTTAGGAGAAGAAATGTAATAGGAATGCATAAGCTCATTGGCAAGAGTGGTGCTTGAGAAGGAGAGAGGTGAGAGGCAGGGTGGCCTTGAGTAGAGGAGAAATGGGAAATAATTAAGCCTCATGTGTAACCTTAGGAACTAGATTAATGGATGGATTATATTCATACTGATGTTTATCAGCAGTTAGATGGATTAGGTTGTCTCCCAAAAGGCATCAGGAAGAAATAAAAATATGAGAAGACTGAGGAAAGAGTTAAGGGGGAGAATGAATAGAAGTGTTAGATACGTTGGAGAGGGAAAATTTCCCTTTCTACCCGTCTTGAGTTCTTGTCACTGGACTAATAATAAAATGGACTTCAGACTGACTAACAGAAAAATTTAAAAAAAATTCATGTGCATGGAGGTTTCCTAGAAATTGGACCTAAGAAGTGGTCAAAGCAGGCTGCTTTTATACTTCTTAGACAAGCAATGAATTTGTGAGAAATTGACAGGACAGAGAAACTGAGGTTTGGAGCACTCCATCAGTGAAGAATCTAAACAGAGTTTGGACTTGGGGTAGTACATTAAAGAAGTAACAGGGTTTGTTTGCATAAGCTTTTTTCCCTGAACTCCATCTCTGGAGGTAAGGGGTGTCCTTTTACCTCCAGATGGAGGGAATGTACCTTTCATTGGAGAGATTGGTTTCCTGCTTTCTGGGAGACAGACAGGAGGGTCAGAGTGTCCCACTTGCATTGGCTATTTTCAAAGTAACTTTAATTCAAAATGATCAGTATGCCACCATTATACATTTTGGGGTGGCCCACCCTGAACTCCAACAGATAGGATCCCTGAAGGGCAGAGAAGCAAGTTGAGACCAGGGGATATTTGGAAAGGTAATGACCTGGAATATAAAGAATCCAGTGAAAACTCAAGACCTCATATGGAAAAGGTTCATAGTCGACCAAGCAGGATGACTTGGGAAAGTAGTCTATCATGGTTTGAATAACGTTCTACCCCAAGAGGAACCTCAGCACTTCACCTTATTTGGAAATAGGATCTTTGTAATTAGTTAAGATGGGTTTATGCTGGAATAGAGGGGGTCCTAAATTCAATGAATTATATCTTCATAAGAAGATGAAGAGGACGCACAGAGAAGACAGCCCTGTGAAGACAGAGGCAGCTGTTAGAGTGATACATCCTCAAGACAAGGATTGTTGACATCCAGCAGAAATCAGGAAGAGGCAAGGAAGGATTCTTCCCTAGTCTTCAGAGGCCCTCCCAGCACCTTGATTTCAGACCTCTACCCTCCAGAATTAGGAGAAAATATAGTTCTGTTTTTAAGCCTTCCAGTTTGTGATAATTTGTTACTACAGCCCTTGGAAACTAGTGCATAGCCCTACACTTAGGCTCTTAACAATTCTGAGATTAAAAACTACACCATCTTCCAGTGAACAGGAATCTGAATGTTGCTGGACTTCTCTCCATAGCAATACCAGAATGTGAGAGGGCAAAGGAATATATTTCAAAGTGTTGAAACAAGCAAACTTTAAGCTTAGGATTTTATTTCTGGTTACTTCATTTAATGGGAGGATAAAATAAAGATACCATCTTGTATAGTAGCTCAGTTTGCCACATACTGACCCTCTCTGAAAGTACTTAGAGAAAATTTGTCCTAGCAAAAAAGGAAAAGAAAAGGAAAAAATGAAAAGAAAAAGTGGAAAAATGAATCCAGGAGGAAGAAATGAAATGTGGGAAATAAGAGAATTTAGTGGGTTTTTTTTTCAGTTTTCATTTTTATTAGGTAGAATTGTTACAATTTGACTGTACATATACAATATATTACATGTAAATACATATATACAATATACTGCACATGTTTTAATTTACATATATGTACTGTTCATTGTTTCTAAGAACAGTTTAGAGCTTTAGCTTTTTAAACTTACATAGTTATCAAAGGAATAAGGCCAAAAATAAGATCACCAGAATGCAGTAATCCACTCATAAAGGACAGTCAGATCTGCTTACACATAATCAAGAAATCAGCTGAGTTATAAATAATTAGTTCATTTATGTCCTTTTTTTTTTTTTAAGAATCCACATATAAGTGATATCATGGCATTTTTCTCTTTCTGGCTTACCTCACTTAGAATCATGATCTCTAGGTCCATCCATGTTTCTGCAAATGGCATTATTTTATTCTGTTTATGACTGAGTAGTATTCCAATACACACACACCCACACCCACACCCACATCTTCTTTATGCAGTCATCTGTTGATGGACATTTAGGTTGTTTCCATATCTTGGCGATTGTAAATAGTGCTGCTGTGAACATTAGGATGCATGTCTCCGGGTATATGCCCAGGAGTGGGATTGCTGGATCATATGGTAGGTCAGTTTTAAGTTTTTTAAGGAATTTCTATACTGTCCTCCATAGTAGCTGCACCAGTTTACATTCCCACCAGCAATGTAGGAGGGTTTCTTTTTCTCCACACCCTCTCTAGCATTTACTGTAGACTTTTTAATGATGGCCATTCTGAGTGGTATGAGGTGATACCTCATTGTAGTTTTGATTTGCATTTCTCTGATAATTAGTGATATTGAGCATTTTTTCCTGTGCCTGTTGGCCATTTGTGTGTCTTAATTGGAGAATTACTTGTTTAGGTCTTTTGCCCATTTTTTGATTGGGTTGCTTGTTTGTTTGTTTTTTGATATTAAGGTGTATGAGCTGTTTGTATATTTTGGAAATTACTCCCTTGTCAGTCGCATCATTTGCAAATATTTTCTCCCATTATGTAGGTTGTCTTTTCATTTTGTTGGTGGTATCCTTAGCTGTGCAAAAGCTTTTAAGTTTAATTAGATCCCATTTGTTTATTTTTGCTTTTATTTCCATTATTCCAGGAGCTGGTTCAAAAAATACATTGCAGTGATTTATTTCCAAGAATGTTCTGCCTTTGTTATACTCTAGGAGTTCTGTAGTATCTGGCCTTACATTTAAATGTCTTTAATCCATTTTGAGTTTATCTTTGTATCTGGTATTAGAAAATGTTCTAAGTTCAGTCATTTACAGGTAGCTGTCCAGTTTTCCTAGCACCACTTACTGAAGAGACTGTCTTTTCTCCAGTGTATATTCTTGCCTCCTTTGTCATAGGTTAATGGACCATAAGTGCGTGGGTTTATTTCTGGGCTTTCTCCTCTGTTACATTGATCTATGTGGCTGTTTTGTGCCAGTACCTTACTGTTTTGATTACTGTAGCTTTGTAGTATTGTCTGAAGTCAAGGATTGTGATTCCCCCAGCTCCTATCTTCTTTTTCAAGATTGTTTGGGCTATTCGGGGTCTTTAGTGTTTCCATACAAATTTTAACATTTTTTTTGTTCCAGCTCTGTGAAGAATGTCGTTGGTAATTTGATAGGGAATGCACTGAATTGGTATATTGCCTTGGATAGTATGGCCATTTTAACAATACTGATTCTTTTAATCCAAGAATATGTTATATATTTCTATTTGTTTATGTCATCTTCAGTTTCTTTCATCAATGTCATACTTTTCGGAGTACAGGTCTTTTGCTTCCTTGAGTAGGTTTATTCCTTAGGTATTTTATTCTTTTTCGTGTAATGGTAAATGGTATTTTTTTCTTAATTTCTTTTTCTGCTATTTTTGTTGTTAGTGAATAAAAATGCTACTGATTTTGTATTAATTGTGTTCTGCAACTTTATCAAATTGATTGAGTTCTAGTAGTTTTCTGGTCACTTCTTTAGGATTTTCTGTGTATGGTATCATGTCATCTGCAAACAGTGACAGTTTTACTACTTTATTTCCAATCTGGATTCCTTCTATTATTTTTTTCCTTCTCTGATTGCTATGACTAAGACTTCCAAAACTATGTTGAGTACAAGTGGTGAGAGTGGGCAACCTTATCTTGTTCCTGATCTTAGAGGAAGTGCTTTCAGCTTTTCCCCATGAAGTATGATGTTAGCTGTGGGTTTGTCATTTCTGGCCTTTATTATGTTGATGCCCACTTTCTGGAGAGTTTTTTTTTTTTTTTATCATAAATGGATGTTGAGTTTTATCAAAAGCTTTCTCTGCATCTGTTGAGATGATCATATGGATTTTATTCTTTAATTTGTTAATGTGTTGTATCACATTGATTTATGGATATTGAAAGATCCCTGCATCCCAGGGATGACTCGCATTTATTTGATCATAGTGCATGAGCGGGTTAATGCATAGTTGGGGTTGCTTTGCTTGTACTTGGTTGAGGATTGTTGCATCTATACTCATAAGTGTTAGTGGCCTGTTATTTTCTTTTTTTGTGTGTTATCTGTCTGGTTTTGAAATCAGGGTGATGATAGCCTCATAGAATGAGTTTGGAAGTGTTGGGAATTTAGTGATTTTTGTAGTGGAGATTTAGGGGGGGAAGGCTTTGAAGGGGGAGGCCAGAAACCAGAGAGGGAGGTCAAATTCAGAAGAGGGCATAGTGCTGAGGCCACTGCTGCCTGGGGTAAGGAGGATGTCTGTAGACCTTTGTAAGTAGGATAAAAAGTACGATCACTGGAGTAAGTGGTGGTTAAAAGCCACAAAAAACCCCAGCGTATCAAGAGCTATTTCAAATTATTACCAAGTATTGTTTCAAAACATTACAAATTGGACATGGGGAAGATGGAAGACGATATCTGAAAGAGATCCAAGGTGGGAAGTGTATGCTAAGGGCAGAGACACTGATCTGCTTTTATATAATTGATGAGGGCGTTGAATGTTAGTATGGACTATAATAAGAATAACCACTACTGACACAAAATAGAATGTATGATTTTCATACCATAGGAAAAAACTTGATCTAGGCAGTGGCAGATAGGAAAGAGAAAAAGGTAAAACAAAAAGATGAAATAGTGTGTTTGAAATAAGCTCGAGGAATAATTGGTATAAATGAATGGGGTTAAAGTAACCACGACAGACTGTCCAACGGAGAGAACACAAAGTGCTATAATGTTTATTTAAAAAAAATTTTTTTAAATGACACAGGTTGAAGATACCGAGATGGAGAAACTTAACACTTGTCAAATAGACACAAAAGAAAAAGGAAGAATAAATCAAGGGAGTAAAACAAACAGGGGCATATGCACTTGCCATAAAATAAAAAGCAGTCATTTCTGGCATTTGACATAGATTAAACAATTGCCATTAGAAATCTAACACTGATGAAACAATGAGACAAAAAGTAAGCAGAGGAAGATTTGTATAACAATGAATTTGCTCTACCACATGTGTAAAACTTCTTAACAAATGCAGAATATATTATTCTGGTGGTCACGTGGATTAGGCACATGCTTCATCTTTTAATGGATTAGGAAGGAAGCCTTGAATTCTAAAAAATCAACATTATAGAGATTCTTTTCTCGAACTACAGTGCTTTAAATGCAGTCATTATTAACAGAAATGTAACAAAAACATTCCATATGTTGGAAATGAAAAGACATACTATGAAATAACCCCGAGGCTAAGTAAGAAGTGATAATAAGAATAGCAAAAATTTAAAGCTAAGGGATAATAAAAGCAGAATAGTTCAAAATTTGAGAGAGGAAGCTAATGGAATACTTCAGTGACAGCATATACTTTGTTTCCCAAGAGAAGACTAGGAAGTCTGAAACCCTGTAAGCTCAATGTTCTGCTCAAATAATTAGAAAAACTGCAACATGGTGGATTTGAAGAAACAAGGAAGGAAAAACGTAAGGGGGATCAAATACAAATACAGAAAATAAGGAACAAAATAGAGAAAATTAATGAAAGCAAAGAACCAGGAGGTGGTCCTTTGAAAATTTTCATAGGCTACATATAATAATCTGTTAAAGAATATGATGGTTGTTATCAATATAGATGAAAATTTAGGTGAAAAGGATATATGCCTAAAAAATTGATGCAAGAAAAACTTAATCAACAACCATTAAATAAATTGTAATGATTACCGAATTTAATCTTCCCTGCAATATAAAAAGGGGCCCAGTTTGACAAGTGAGTTCTGTTTAACTCTGAAGGAATAGAAAATCCTTTTTATAAAACTTCTTATAGAAAAAAGAAAAAAAAGCTAATCTATTTAGTTTGATTTTGAAAACAAAAACCAGGTAAAAAAAAAAATGGTGAACTTCACTTATGACATTGAAAAACACTAAGAATTCAGATCTAGCAGTGTATTGTGACTAAGTTGAGTTCATCGTAAAAGAGAAAGGATGTTTTAGTATTTAAAGTCTGTTACTATTATTTGCCACATTAATGGAAACGAATGGGAAATTGCATGATCAATGATAAAGAAAAGGCATTTAATAAAATTAAGTTTGTTCTTTTTCAAATGGAATAAACTCTTAGCAACTTAAAAGAGGAAATTTTTTCTGCTTGACAAGGTCTTTCTCCTAGAAACCTACGGCAGATGATATTTTTAATGGGAAAAACAAAACTTGAAACTCATTTCTATTAAGATTGGGAAGAAGACAAGAAGGCCTATGCTGTTACTTCTTCTTGTCAACATGTTACCAAATACCTGACCAATGCAATAAGACAAAGAAACCAACATAAGCAGAGTAGTTGAAAGATATAATTATTATTTCTAAGTAAAATCACTTCTATAGAAAACCAAAGAGAATAAGCAGAAACTATTAGGAGTAATATAAGGGTTCATTTATGTTGCCAGCTTTTAAGAGCAGCATAAAAGTATTAATAGCTTTTGTCTGTACTGGGAATAACCAATTATAAACTATGATGATGATAAGATACCATTTACAATGCTGACATAAACTAAAAGCTATCTAGGAATAAATCTAAGAAAGAATTCATGAAACATATAAGGGAAATTTAAAACCCTATTACAAGAGTTTTATTATGGTATTACAAAGCATAAATGCATCCTTTATAAATGGATTGATTGAATATTGTGAAGATGTCATGTTTCCCCCATTAAAATTTAAATTCAGTTCAGTGCCTAAGCGAGAATGTTTTTGAAGGGGCAAAGCTGAATCTACAGTTTATATGGGAAAATAAAGATAAAAAAGGACCTTTTCTTCACAAGGCATTAACATTATACAGCCCACGAGGCAAATCCAGGCTGCTGCCTGTTCTTACAAATAAAGTTTTATTGGGACACAGCCACATCCATTCCTTCGTTTATTGTCTATGGCTGCTTTCATGCTGCCATAACAGGGTTGAGTATTAACAACAGACTGAATCTGGCCCTTTAGAGATGAATTTTGGTGCCCCCTATTCTCTAGCATCTGGCATACAATCAGGATATAATAAAGTCCAGATTCATTCCTGTGCACATATGGGAGCTTAGCGTAATCATTCCCAGCACTTGGTGCTAGGAAAGTTGGCTCACAAAAGGAAAAAAATGAAACCATTTCTATACTTCATACCATAAGCAAAGCCCCAAGTGGATTAAACACCTAACACTTAAGAGTGAAAATATGAAGCTGATAGACAAAAATTTAAGAACATAATTTTGTAACGTTATGGTAGGGAAGGGTTTGTTTTATAAGATTCATAGAGCACAAACCATGAAAAGAAAATTGATGAATACATCAAAATGAATGCTATTTGTTCAGTGGAGTTGATGATAGGAAAACTAACAGATGGTGAAAATATAATTGTCATGTTTAATAGACCAAGATCAATATTTAAATATACAATGGACTCTGGAAAATCAAAAAATAGAAGGAAGAAAACCAATGCAAAAAAGGGCAGAGTATGAATTAATCTTTCATACAAGGATAAATGTACACAGACGTATCACATTGGAGGCAAGCAAATTAAAATTAAGGGACCCTTTTTTGCCTGTCATACCAGTAAAAGGTAGGAAATCATATACTTCTGAGTGCTGGCAAGGATATGGAAAATTAGAAGTCTATTTGTATTGCTTCTGGGAATGCAAACTAGTGCATATATTAAAAAAAATCTATGTATATAACCTAAAACCCAATAATCAGACTCAAGCTTAGATACCTAGGGAAATTTGGTAAGGATGGTCATCACATTGTTATTTGTGGTGAACAATTAGAGAAAGCTAATTCTTCAGCACTAGAAGAATGAACAAGAAAAATTGCAGTGGAATACAGTGAGAGAATAAGCAGTGAGAAAAAATGAATTACATCTATGACAACATGCATGTGTCTCTAAAACGATGTTTAAAGAAAGGCAGAATGAGATTTAAAGCATGATACAACTTCCATACAGATACAAAAACCATATGCAAGAGCCCTGTGTGTTTGACATATGAAATATTTATTAAAATGCAAAAAGGTTATAACCACAACATTCATTATTAAAAAAAAAAAAAGAGGCCCTGCGGTGGGAGCAGAAGGAATGGGACTGGGCATTGAAGTTGAAGGGAGAATGATAATGAGAAAAATGAAAACAAAAAGAAGACACTCTGATGGACTCGTAATAGTAGTTCATCAACTGGAGCCTCTGCTAAAGTCAACCCTGTACAGTTATCCATAAGAGAAAACACTCCAGGAATATTAGTCCTTCCAGCACTGTTAGATCTAGGTGCACAAACAGTGTGATCAGATATTGGTCTCTTTCTGAATCTTGGCTTTCCTGGCCTCAGCGTTGGCTCTCATATCAGGCAGACTCTTTTCAGTGTAATCTCTTGCTCTACCAGGTTCATGTCCTACCTGTTTGGCAATTTAGCAGAAAGCAAGCAAGCCCTTTCCCTGTAGTATCTGCGGTAAGCCACTCACGGATAGCCTTCTTTGAATGGCTCCTTTTTATTTTTTTTTTGTCCTACATCCATTCCTGAAACAATCGTGTGATGAAGGACTAAGGATGCCTGGGTCACTTTCCCATGCCTAGAATCTGGCTGTAGGAATAGCCCAACCTATGGAATATGGTGGGTATTACTCAAAGAAAGATGAGTGGTGTGGCCAGAACTACAGAAAGTGGGTACTGGGGAGGCAGAAAATCACAGATGGCTGCAGGGGATTTGAATCAATGCTGTCTATAGAATGACTGAAATGAGTTGCCATGTTTATTCTAGAAAAACTGGGGGAAATGAATGAGGATTAAGTCCAAATATCTAAAGCGTTTCCACTTGAATGATACTTGTTTTGCATGACCCCAAGGCATTAATCCATGACAAAAAGGTGGACTTGGTATATGAGGTGCAACTGCATAATTGCTGGAGTTGATTATCTTAGAAGGAATGGATAGCGAGGTTCCTATCACTGGGTATAGTCAAGCATAGGCTAGCCAGCTACCTGGCAAAGATTCTTCTGTAAGGAATGGATTGAGAGAATGGTTGGATTTGGTCAGCGGTTCTGAATCATCCAGACCACTGATTTAAAGTGTAGATTTTTGGGCCCTTCTGCTAGAGTTTCTGGTTTGGTAGGTTTGGAGCAGCACTCAAGAATTTGCATTTCTAGTAAGTTTCCAGGTGATGTTGATGCTGCTGGTTCAGGAAACACCTCTTGAAAACCACTGAGTTATATAATTTTCAGCATCCTACTGACCTTTCATTTTTATGAGGTAGTTGTAAATGTTTTAAAAACTAGTATTTGTATCATTCAGCTAAACTCTGTGCTTTATTTCTTTGTACCTGAAATACATTAAATTCTGGCTATGTAGGTGCTTCTACAGTAGATACATTTTACCTGGCGCTCTGTATCTTTTGGGTCATTGAGAACATTAGAATCATTAAGCAATTACGCATTTATTGATATGCTTTATAAAACAGACAGCCATTTTCTGATGTGACCTTTTTTTTGTATTTGTTTTCCCATGGCTCATTGTATTTTCATCAGTTTTGTAGTAGGGTGGTTCCTAAATTAGAAAAATGAAATGGTTTCCCAAGGAGGGTGTGTCTTAGTCATTCAGAAAGTAACTTTGCCATGTATTGGCATTGACTGATGGAAAATCATTCCTTGGTACCCTAGGTACCAAGTGTAAAATCTGGCATCCCCTTGTCTTCTCTCCATCTCCAACTTGTGGCTTTTCCCCCCAAACAAGATATGGAACATTTCCCGTATCTTGCTGCATACTGCCTCTGTATCAACCAGGAATTTTTCTGATCTTAAACTCATTTTGCTGCTTCTTCCTTTTCCTCATTTTTTCCCTTTAATCTTGGAAATTTTCCTATAATATTTCTCTAGGAATACTCACATATTTTTGTACTTGTAGGCAAGGTCAAACAGTGTTTGTACTTTTTCCTAAATTGCTTTTATATAAACAAAGATAAAACCATTTGAGAAAAGAACCTAAGACTGAGAAGGTTTATAGTCAATGCTTAACAATGAAAATTTTCAGCTTAGCAAAGATGATGAAACGGATGGTTAACAAGAGTACCTGACAGATTGGACCTCGTGGATATGGATTAACATGGCTACCTGAAGTGCAGAGGGATTTAAGAGGACAGTTTATTGTCTACATGGAAGCTTCTGCTTGAAAACACTAAATCCAACCAAGGCAGTGCTGGTAGGGAAAGTGGAGTATTTTAGGAGGACTCCCAGAATACATCTTAGTGGACATTACATGGGGAACAATTTAAATAATGTCTTTACAACTAAGAATCTGTAGTAAGGGACTTTGCTTTCTTTAAAGTCATATATGATCTGAGTTTCTCACCTGAATTTTATAAATGATCGTTTTCTAAATCACTTTCTCTTTCAGTCTTCACTCTGAGGAAATGTCATTCAGATTCGGCCAACATCTCATCAAACCCTCTGTGGTATTTCTCAAAACGGAACTGTCCTTTGCCCTGGTGAACAGGAAACCTGTGGTTCCAGGACGTATCCTTTCTTTTATTTTTTTGAGAGAGGAAAGACAAAAAGCCTCTCAATCTCACAGACCAAATGTCGAATATAGGATTGACCTCTGATGTCTGTCTAAGAAGGTAAACAAGGGATCCGCCTCCCCTCCCCCTTTGGAGAAACAGGTAAGGTGTTACATTTATTCTGAATCCAGTTGGTGGCACCAGTAATATGCTTGATCAATGTTGCAGAACTTCCGAAAAGAGTTGCTTAGCAACCGTGGCTTTGGAGGTGAATTTTTACTTGACCTTTTAGCTATGGAAGCTGTGTACATAAATAGGTGCTTCTAAAACGGATCCAATGAATTTTTTGAGCACTTGGTTTTCAGTTATCAATTGTAATTGTGACTTTTAATAGTCAAGTAGAGATGGGTGGCATGTTGTGATTTGAAAGGAAAGTATTACATAATTTGAGACTGACCTGGTTTCTTTAAGTCCTGGAGATCATTCAAGCTATGAATTTTAATTAAATTGAAGCACATAAATATACTTACAAAATATTTTTTTCATGTTGGAGTCTGAGATAGCATTATCCCTTGGAAAACATCCCAGCATCTAGATCATTGTCCAGTGCCATTGGTAGTAGAGTATTTTTTTTTTCCTTCTGACCATCGATTTCAGCAGAAGCTTTATTCTTTACAGTGGGAGCAGCAGGAATTGGTGAAATGCCCTGGAGAGGAATTTTTTATTGTTGAAAGTATTACTCATAACTGTATGCATGTAACATTTGTACTGACTCTTCAGAAAGTTTTCTTTCCTCCCTAACTTAATTTTCTATGCAGAGGGCAACAAAGTATAAAATTTCATGTTTTAAGATAATAAGCATTCCCACACGGAGACATGATTTTTACTTTGAAATTAATTTCTCAGTAATTCTGAATCTACAAATGTGTCAAGATTTTTTCCAGAGTAAATTATATATATTTTTTTTACTTGGATTTTTCAGAATGCTTGAGAACTTTATGAATAATCTTCTTGGCCATGTACATTGAAAAAAAAAACAAATAATAAAAAATAAACCAAAAGATCCTTGTGATTTTATGATAGACTCTCAAATTCCAACTAAATTTTGTACATTTATAACACGAATGATCATAGCAACAAACTAGTAAATAGTATTTACATTTATCTTGATAATTAACTTTTAAATTTATAAAAATAAATTATAAATACACAATATTGAAAAACTTTATTCCTGTTCATGGAAGTAAAAATAAACTATTTAGAAAAATCCTATAAAACAAGTTTTTAAGTTGTACACCAGTTTAGTATTAAGTTTTTCTAAAATACCTTGAGGTTCTTGAAATAACAGGCATTTTATTTTCTCATTTGATTTTGCTACAAGTTTGTGGTTGTCTTTTTTCTATGAGGATTTTTTTTTAAGCAAAATGTCTGAGAATTCTAATGTTACAAGAATATTGTTTAAATGTCATCTTTTTGGATGCCAGTTTTAATTGACTTTTATCAAAGAACTGAGGGAACTTGGGATGAAAATTTGAATTTATATGAACAAATCTTAATGCCTTCGACTGAGACTATGAGGTTGTAGAGATGTACTTTTTTTTAATGATTTATAATGGGATGAACTTTGTGATTTAACTCATATCTTGATAGTAAGAAACTTGATTTTTTGTGGTCTTTTTAACCAACTGAAAGTGTGATGTGTGAAGACCTGGCTCATACTGGATAGTGAGCAAAGAGTGAATGATGACTAGGTTTGTTAGCACTGGAATTGTCATTTGGAAATGAACTCTCGTCATTCAGTGCTGACCATCTCTTTGAGTTAATGCCAAGGACACGGGGAACACTGTATTAAAATGAAAAAAAAAAAACAAAAATACCAAAACACTGTTTGGAAGGTAGCAAGAAGGACCCGGCCCTTTCTGGGGATGAGAGCAGTGAGAGCTGGAACATTTGTGTTATCCAGTATACTCTGTAAAGCTGTTTTACATCTACAGTGTTTAAAGTGGTTTCAGGGCCAGTGGATGATGTATTCCAGCAATCCTTTTTATATGATGATTCTGTAACTTTTTATTTTACTTTACCTTTGTAAACTGTGTTAGGTAACTACTGTGAGAAGAATCTCAATAAGTTACTCATTCGCTTGTAGAAGGCAGTACTCTTTGTCCTGCAGTTTGGGAATTGAAGCTGTGGATAGCTCTGCCTACTAACATTTCCTGAAATAAAATGGTGAGATGGCTGCAGTGGGCTTTGATCCCCCAGTGCTCCATCTTGTCTACCCTGGATGAGGCCCTTGTTGTGGGTCTTCCAGCTGTTTGCACCCTCTCTGCCCCTGGACTTCTCCAGTTCAGCCTCCACCTCACTTTAAACCACAGCGCGGATCATACCACTCTCCTATTCCCTTGTAAACAAGCCACTGATGAATTTAATGAATCTCCTTTTTTTTGAGGGTAAAGCTTAAATTCCTTAGCATACTTTTTAAAAAGATTTTCATTATCTTGACTGTTCTTGACTCAGCCTCCCAACTTTGCATTATTTCCCTTTACCTGCTTCCCATCCTTTTTTTTTTCCCCCCAACTATAGTGCTTTGATACCTGTCTTGCCCTCTTAGGAAAAAAAAATACTCTGTCCTTCTTGTGACACTTGGCTCCTTACTCACATGTTGACTCATTCAACAGTGTATACTGAGCTCCTGTTCTGTTCCAGGAACCATTCCAAACACTGATCCCAAGGGGGCAGGGTCTAGCTCAGTGCATACATAAGGTCCTAGGTTCAATCCCCAGTACTTCCTTTAAAATAAGTAAATAAACCTAATTACCTACCCCCCAGAATTTAAAAAAAAAAAAACAAACAAGAACAAAACAAAACAAACCCACTGATCCCAGTCTGCCTCATAGTGGAACTATGTTCATTGCTATTTGTCTGCGCGGAGTCACGAGTTCCTGGGAAGGGCTGGGGGCAAAACCTACTCTTCTACATCTTTTTCTTAGCACCTGGAAGTACTCTGTTGACTGAATTTAAAGTGAGTCTATAAACATCAGGAGCATGTGGATAGTTTCAGTTAATGGAATGGGGCAATAAAGGTCCACTGAAATCCTGCCTTTTCAGTCTTCTCATGCCCAAAGCCATGTCTTACCACCATTTTATTCCAGATTTTTCAGTATCTCATTCAGACTGCATTTTCCCAACTTTCCCTACTTGCTTTGTTAGTTACAGTCCTGTTGACATCTGTTATGAGTGTGCTGAATTAAATCTAAAAGCAGTGAATGAATTGATGGCAGATAGGAAAAGATTTTTTCCTTTTTCTTTCTTTCTTTTTTGCACCTTAATTGGCCAATGGACAAGTCTATATTTGAAGGGTAGTGTATTGCTATCTTTCTGTGAGCTGGAAGGTTTTACTCTGTTTTTGATGATTTCTTTTTTTTTTTTAAAAAGAGTATTTAGGTGGCCTTTGGGGAATGTGCATTTCATAAGAGACTTGTAAATGTCATCTTTGAATCACTAATGTTTTGCTCCCACCTCCTCAAACCTTTTTTCTTTGGACTTTGCTCTCTGACTTTCTCAAAGCTTTCTGAGGAGGAAAAGAACTGTCAGATCAGGAGCTGCAGATAGGCTTTTGAAGCAAGACTATCTGCTTCATTCTCAAAAGAGCGACTTGAATTCCTCCTTGTCCCCCAACTAAAGCAAACACTTCTGCTCGTTGCGAATAGTGTTTAAAGCCGATTGAATAGGCTTGGCCTCTGTGGTGCAACACCCTGGAAGAATGTCAGAATGTCTTTAATCCATTAATTCTTGTTACTGGAAAATGCTTTTCAGAATGTCTTGGTGAAAGAACAGAACAGTTTTGGAGATTGCATCTTCAAAATTCTGCAGCAAACGTATTGTTCGTGTACCTTAGTACAGCCCAGCTATTGTTCATGGCTTAAAAACATTTGAGCCAAAACGGTTAATACTTCTCCCACCCCCTCCCCTTGCACTGGGCTGTGTCTACCTCTCATCTCGAGTTGAGCGTGAAAAATGAATCTGAACATTAGTGGGATCCATTTGGGGACTAAGGCTTTTGCTGTAAATAAAATTATTCATTTGTTATGTCCTGTTGTTTTCAGCAGACAGTGTATTGATCTTCAGATTGCTATTCAGGATGGCATACGGAGCTCTAACATAAGGGGAATACGGCCGCATTTGTGGATGGGTTGAACGCGTTGTGTAATGACAGAGACAAAACTTGCTTGCTGGCCATACTACATTATACAAATCATTTGTCAACAGTTTATTGAATCAGTTATTAAAAGAGCAGATTTTTCCAAGCTGGAGCCTTGCACACAGAATGTTATCGGGGCCAAGCCATGTTAGGATGACGCATTGAGGACAGCCTTACAAAGTGTATTTGTGAAGAATTAGACTAGGTAACTTAAAGGACATTTCTGCTGACATATTAGAAACAAAAGTTTGGTACAATGGAAATTGTGTTCTAAGGTCCAACTTCAAGAGATAAAAAGGAAAAATCTGACAAATGCCTTTTAATACAAAATTTTAACTTACCAAACAAGCAGTGTTAAATTTTCTGTTTTCAGACCATTGCCATATTGAGTGCTTTTGAAATAAATGAACAAATAATAAAAATAGCTTCATTACTTAACAGTGCTTCTTACGGAATAGATGCTATAGATAAAAGTGCCCTTTTAGTCCTTCCGCAAAAATCAGAAATGTTTGTCATTTCCTGAGTAGGTTGTAATCTTGTGAATTTCTTTAATGGTACAGGAAACTGCAGTTATTAGGGATCTGATGATCTTTCATTTTGCAAGAGTTTCTTTTTAAACCTTTCTGTGCAAATAAAATGAGCTCAAGTACTATTTTAATATCTTTACTACTAAAGATAGATTTTTGCTCTTAAAATTTCCCTAAGCATATGTCTTTTCTTTTCCCACTTCTTGCGAGCCTATTGTATACTAGCTAGCTGAAAATACTCTTGGAGAGATGTTCAAAGCTGATCTTACTGTCTTACGTCCTGATCTGTACTGGGGCAAGTTGGTTTTCTTGTCATATTTTTCTCAACTTTGTTTGGAAAATCATTGTGTTGAAAAGATCTGCATGTAGCGGTGACTGTTCAGTGTTCTTATGCTGTTTTTTATGGGAAAGGTTTCCAAATAAAAATGTACCTACCTTTGGGTTAGTAGAGTACATTGCTTCCAGCTAGAGTCAGTTCCTGATGGCATTGGTTAGCAGGAACAAAGGAAGCTCTTGGATGCTTTCATCATTCACTAAATTGACTGGCATCTTTTTTCAGCATCCAGACCCTGCCACAGTGGATCCTGCCAACCCCCATTGCAAGACAAACCTTGTATGACTGTCATCCATCTTGACTTGTCACCTGGGGAATTACTGCACAGAGAGCAAATGTGTTTTACCTAAAAAGCCATCTCTTCAGCTGGTAGTGAGCTCATAGTGTTGAGTAGGATTCTGAGGCTGCATGCAGGGTCAGGGGGCAGTAACTCTCATGGGTACCAGGGGAGAAAGAGGAGCTCTCCTTGCCGAGGTTCTTCCTCTCCCCAAGTTCATTTTTTGTTCTTAGGGATGAGACTGGCATCTCCATTTTTATTACAGACAGAACGATGGATTGTTGGCACCTGAGACTGAAGGGATCAATAGATGCTCTGTGTGTGTGTGTGTGCGCGCACAAGGAACGTTTGAAATTGGATGGAGAAAAATGTGTGCATGTTACACATTTTGCCCTGGCCCCTTCAAATAAAGGCAACTGACATGTGAAACAGCATGCTTGACGCATGTGCAGATTGGTCTCCAGACCTCATCCGGGCCCCTTCCTGCTGTCCAGTGTCTCTCCCTGGCTCCTTGGGGCCTACTGGTTGGTGAGGATATGCATGTGTTGTCTTGTGGTTCACTTTGCCCCTGTGCTTAATTCTTTAGTTTTGATTGTTTTCCTTTGACCTTGATGGCGCATAATAGGGCTTACCTTCCAGGTTCAGGCCCTACTGTGAGCAGGGTGAGGTGGGTTGGCCTGACCATGGTTATGCATTTGAGGAGGAAAGTCCAGCTGGCTTTTTGATCAGAGCTTTTAGGAGGTTTCTGTAGTCTCTCAAAATTGCACAAAGTCTGTAGAATCACTTTGACAACCAGAAAAAGATACCTTTATCATCTTCCAATCTGTTACAGAGTATACTTCTGTGAATGTGTGTTTGCGTATGGGGTGAGAGGAGGACCATGTTCGGGATCCTCTCTCCCCAGCTCTAGCAAATGGTATAGGCTGATAATTATATGTATTAAAAAAATACTTTGAATATTTCTCATATTAATTGCAAAAATGAATATCCTGTGACATGAAAAGCCTTTCCTCATTTCTATTTATTTCTATGTGAAACTTTCCTCAGGTAATTTTAAACTGTCAGAGTAACAATTACTGAACTGTGTTCATTATATTCTGGGTTTATTTTTGACCTGCTTTCCATGCAAGTCATCAGATCGTGAGGAATAGGAAAAGGCTGGTCACGGTGTTGCCAGCCTTGCACTTGTAACAGAACATAATTAGAAGTAATGAATGGAATAATACATCATTATTCATAAGAAATGTCATGTAATTAACTCAAATAATGCAAAATATACCCTAATTTCCATTTGGAATGAAAATAGATTTGTTAGAACATCCGTAGGCAGTTAATGTTTATCCTATATTTTCATACACATATCAAAACTGTTAAAATCTATTGAATGAATATACATGGATTTTCCACAGCACAGTAAGTCAAGATGGCTTTCTTTTACTGATAGAGCCTTATGTATATTCCTTGTGTATTATATGTATGTAATTTATATATGTTCAGTTCTTAGAATTAGCATAATTTGTATTTATTGTAAATTAATGACCTGATTTATTTACTTAGCTCCCATTTCCTTTCTCAGACTAATTGACTGAAAAAATAACTATAAATTTGCAAGCAGCTCTTGGGCACAAATCCTAAATTGGCCTTATCCTAAGAATCCTCTGATACTAGATAGCTGAACTAGTTTTGTGATCTCAGTTATTTTCCTGAGGTTGCTGCTCCAGGTTTAAATGTGCCTCAAATGTCTTGGTTTGGCGAAGATATACTTACAGTTGGGGGAGGTCAGGATGTGAGTGGATATGTCTCAGGCAGGAGAGTTATTTTTATGTGTAACAATTCGTATGACACATGGAATTGACCAATGTCAGTGTAGTTCCTGGAAGTTGTCTGCTGTGCCAGACATCAACCCATTAATTTCTGCATTGTGGGGAGATCTGAAGGGTCCTGGGGGAGGGGGGCAGGCAAAGAGGCATGAGCAGCCTTCAGGGGGCAGTAACTATAGAAGTATTTCAGTATTTTAATACCAGGAATGGACGTGCCAGTGGATACAGTCTGACTAGTAACCCTGGTTTCAGGGATATGAACACTGATAGGCAGAAGCTGCCATTATATCCTGGGGCTCAAGCCTGGTGTTGCTTCTTACTCACCGTTGAGTCTATCAGAATAGTGCAGTCACCAGAGAGTTAAAAACAACACAATTGTTTCTTTGTTCTGAGGCTGTCTTCCTCACAGTGAATTGGTGTCCGCCTAACGCCAGTCTAGGTGAAAGCTGAACCGTAGCCAGGGACCATTGCGGCAGTGTGTTCTGAGTCTCGCTTTTGCTTATGTGTGAATGTGGTGGGGGTGAAGAGTGCATATAGACACATCCAACTTACGAATAATGCCTTTTATTAAAAATAATATTGCAGAAATAAATTAATGGAAGTAAATTAAGTAAAGTAAAATAATATTTTATGACGAGCAGTGCTTTTTGGGACTCTGTTTTGTTTTGTCCTCCCTGAGCAACGAGCAGTTGAAATGGGAAAGCCCAGAGTCAGGCCAATGTTAACCCTACTTCCTGGGAGTCAAGACTTCACCCAGAACTCTGGATCCTCATTCTCTTGTTCTTTCTGCCACTTCTGGTTGCCATCCCATGTGCAGCAACGCTTTTTGTATCATTAGTTAGGGGTCCTGAGGTGTTATTTTCCCCAGAGTCTTAAACATCCCCATTATTCCTTCTCTCCAGTTCTCTGTTATAAATCTATACTTTGTAACTTATACTTTTCATTGACATTTTGGTGGTTTTGTGGTTTGGTTATAATCATCATCATCTCAGAAGAGGACTAACGTTGGTAACTTCTGAAAATCTCCAAGTCTGGAACCTGTCTCTGCAGTGCCGTGAGTGTGGCACTAGACACTTAGCTTGGTGAGCACCATAATTTGCTCCCAGGTAAAAATGAGTCTAGGAGGAGCGAAATTCATCTGGCTCTAATTTTCCTCTTTTCTAATAGGTTTTGAAATGGCTGTAGTTATCAAGAGATCTTTTCATCTTCAAGATTTATTTCCTGTTCAAGAGATGTGTTGGAACTAAAAATTATCTGTTGAGTGCTCATACTCTAACAGGAAACCATTCACCAAAGGTGATTGCTTTAAAATTTGCTAAATAAGATGTATCAAGATAAAAATAAATCAGCAGAAATTACATTAAAATTTAGCATGTTTCTCATGCAGACAACTAGAATACTAGTTAGTATTTTCTATTCTGTTTAGGGACCAAATTACCTGGGAGCTTTTTATCGTGGTGCTCTATCTGCAGTAATGTAATTGAAATTCAGGAGTGGAATCGGCATTCAGTGAGACTTTCCGTATTGCCTTGGAAATATGAGCAGCTAGAGCCCAAACAGAAAGGCTGACATCATTCTGAAACAGAGTCAGAATGAGGAATGCTGAGAAACTCTTCTTTTCCCTCTTTCTGGAGTGAATACTCGTACTGCCTCTGAAAGTCATGTGCAAAAGGTAGCTCAAAGCCCTGAGGGAGATGACTTTAACAAAAGGATGCTGGCATCTCGTTCCCTGGCTGGATGCTGGCTGAGCTGCGGAACCTGCAGGCTATGTAGACACTGCTGTCAGATGGGGGCCTGGTGCTGAACAAGCTCCTTAGGAGGGCTTCCCAGTTGCCTTACAGAGTTTGAGATGCACACGAACACAGACTAGTGCTTGCATCTCACTTGCCTGTGAGGGGATAGGGAGAGCCTTTTTGCAGGGCAAGAAGAGGCTGAGGTGTAATTTTCCTGAGAGAAGATGGGAACAACTTTTTCACCCCATCCCAGTTTCCTGCAGCCCTTGGAGGAAACACACAGGTAGTTCCTCTAGTTCCTGTTAAGAAGGAAAAAAAAAAAAGTG
The DNA here is from genome assembly GCF_048564905.1 of Vicugna pacos. Classification (NCBI taxonomy): domain Eukaryota; kingdom Metazoa; phylum Chordata; class Mammalia; order Artiodactyla; family Camelidae; genus Vicugna; species Vicugna pacos. Next base: position 30,146,357 of record NC_133003.1, on the reverse strand, counting down.
AATGTCAGAGTACAGGTAGGTGCCTCAAGGCTGCTCACATAGACCCTGGCCCAACTGAGGCACTGGCCTATCCACAAAGGTGATTGAATCATAAACCACTGGCAGAGTTACAAAGGGAGACATGACCGTCCTTTTGTGAATGGGTTCTCAGAAGCAGTGTCATGGTGAAACTTGAATGCCTTCATTCTATCAATTCTGAACTCTGCAGACACCACCATGTGTGCTGAAGCTCTCAGCACGTGAAACTGGAGCTAGACCAGGGACACCTGCCTTTGACTTGCCGACAGACAACTCTGCCTCTGTGACCAGAGTGGCTCAGTCTCAGGGGCGGGAGAAGTTGGTAGAGAGCTCGTAGTGATCAAGGTTGCATCTCAAGCCTGTGCTAGATAGGACTTGAAATTTTAATCTGAGGTTGGATTGTTAAACTAGAGCGATGCTCTTAATTATGACAAGTCACTTGCAAAGTTACAGATTTTGCCTAAAATGTTGTTGGCTGGGCTGGGAAGGGACTCAGCATAGTATGACTGGAAAAGCAAAGGCAAAGAATGTAAGTGTGGCATGTCTTTGCCCACATTGAGTTTCTTCAGTCATTTTTTTTAAACACTTTTTAATTGAGTTATAGTCATTTTACAATGCTGTGTCGAAGTTCAGTGTAGAGCACAATTTTTCAGTTCTACATGAACATACATATATTCATTGTCACCTTTTTTCGCTGTGAGCTACCACAAGATCTTGTATATATTTCCCTGTGCTGTACAGTATAATCTTGTTTATCTATTCTACGTATGCCTGTCAGTATCTACAAATTTTGAACTCCCAGTCTATCCCTTCCCACCCCTCTCCCCCTTGGCAACCAGTTTATATTCTATGTGTATGGGTCTGTTTCTCTTTTGTACTTATGTTCTTTTTTTTTTTTTTTTAGATTCCACATATGAGCGATCCCATATGGTATTTTTCTTTCTCTTTCTGGCTTACTTTACTTAGAATGATGTTCTCCGGGGACATCCATGTTGCTGCAAATGGTGGTGGTGTTGTTTCTTACGGCTAAATAGTATTCCATTGTATAAATACACCACATCTTTATCTAGTCATCTGTTGATGGACATTTAGGCTGTTTCCATCAGTCATTCTTTATACAAGCAGAGTGATGACATAAACCTTAAAGAAAAAAGTGATTTGTCACTGAATACCATGTTAGATAGCAGTATGTGACTTGTTGATTGCTTTTATTCTTAGCAACAGAATCTTGAATATAGTAAATATGTTTTTATAGGATAAATTTAATTTTGGTTCAAAACAGGATGGTTAGGTAAAGGAACATTCATTTTTTTTTTAATGGGTATCTTTGAAGGCTCACTATGTGCCAGATTCTTCTCATCTTCTGCAGTCCTCATCTAAGTTTGGCATACCCTTGAACCAAAGAAGTACCAGTTCAGTCTAAAGGTTGAATGTTCTTAGACTTTTTTTTTTTTTGCATGACAGCAGCCAGAATGATTCTGTTAAACATGTTGAATCTGTGTTACTTCTCTGCTTATAACCCCATAATGGCTTCTTAATTTTCCTCAAATCCAAGCCAAAGTTGTCAGTGATCTACAAGTTTCCTACCTGAACTTCATCTGCCCCACCCAACCAATTGTTACTGCTGATCTTATCAACTGTCATCCTTGTAGTGGGTTGAATGGTGATTCCCTAAAAGATATGTCCGTGTCTTAATCCTCGGAACCTGTGACTGTTACCTTGCATGATGATAGGTCTTTGCAGATGTAATTAAGCTAAGGATTTTGAGATGAGGAGCTTACCCAGGATTGGCTGGGTGGACCCTAAATCCAATGGCAAGTGTCCTTTCAAGAGTGAGGAGAAGGGAACATGACCAGGGAGGCAGAGACAGGACCACTTTTGCCAAATCTTTTCCAAACTGGGCATAGTCATTTCTCTGCTCTCCTTGTTCACAAAGCCTCCCAACTACTATCGCCCTACCCCGTGCCCTTTCAGTCTAACATCACATAGCATCTGGCTTGATCTTCATGTAGACGTTGGATCACGTGCTTCCCTTGCTGTAAGAATTTTCAGGGGTTGTTTTTTTCATTTAGAATGAAATCTCAAGTCTTCACCTTGGTCTCCTGGATTTCTGGTGCCTGCCTCAGCGAGTTGTTCCTCTGCTGGGCCTTTGCACCAGCTGTTGTCTCTGCAGGAATGTGCCTTCCACTGACCTTCACTTGCCTCCCCGGTTCTCATCTTTTCTATTCTAGTTCCTGTGTCGTCACCTCAACACAGAGGCCTTCCCTGACCCCACGACAGAACCCAACCATGGAAGTGATGCTTAGTGATGGTATGTGACGCCCTCACTCTGTCCCTTCATCAGCGTTGTTGAACGTGCAAGGAGAAGAAAGACTGCCTGCCAAGGGGTCTCATGTTTCATTTACGCTCTTTGGGTGCAGAACCGTTTATTTATATTTGTTGAAACTACCAGTGAGCTTCAGACGGGGTGTTGTTGAACCGGATTTTAGTCCCATTTGGGGGACCCTAGTCAAGTCGTTTAATGTTTTCTTTTTTGTTTTGTTTCTTTGTCCAGAAGTAAAGATACTACCCTTACCTGCCTCCTGGACTATTCTGAGGACTAAATCCAGATGGTGTGAGAGTCAGAATTATGAATTAATTTTGCATTGGAAGCATGGCATCATAATTACACTGTTTTCATTGTCCATTATCCTGATACTTTGAGGCTGGACAAGGGTTTGGGATTGGATAAGGGGTGTCTTTTAATTGTTGCCCTAAATTCATAAAACCGAAGCTTAAATTAAATTTCTGAATTTCTATATGAATATCATATAGCAACTGGAATAACCGAGACCCACTTTTAAGCTACTCAGCTAAAAATGGCATTAAAATAACACACAGGATTTAAAATAAACCTGCAAAGTGATGGGAATTTGATATTCTATGAGCCTTTTTTTTTCTTTTCTGTGAGGCATGGTAAGAAAAGATAATCTGATTATTTTCTCCTGTTTTTAGTTCCTGGGAAGAGTAGAGAAGTGAACAATCCTGGGGTTCACTTGTTTTGGCTGAGAGTTGTTTTGCCAGGGTGGTTTTTAAATTAAAACCTCAGGGGGTTTAGATTAGGCTAGATGCTCAGCTTTGATTAACCGTAATGGGAGTTATTGTGCACGTCTCTTTCCTCCACACACAGCTCTGAAAAATGACCCTCTCACACCACCTTTGTGTCTTGGTCTTTGGACTAATTTTAATGGATTTCCTTTTTTTTTTTAAGTGAAGCATTTTTGTGCAATCCTCAGTGTGATGAGATTGTTAACAATTCCCTAATAAGCAACAGGTCTTCCTTTCGCAGTGCTGGACCCACACATGGGGGAAGGGTTTGGCCAGAACTGACTCACTTTCTGGACTATAGGCTTCTTTGTTCAGTTTCAAATGAAGCTACTCTTTTTTTTTTTTCCCCCCCAACTCTTCATCTCTCTTCCCTACCCCCACCCCCATCTCAGCCTCCTGTTACTATAATCAGTACTCGGCACTTTTAGGGTTCTGAAACTACTGAAATGTTACAGTGAAAAGGAATTAACCTGTATTCAAAGCATTTGGTATTAATGCAGTCTTAGTAACCAGTTAATGAATTGCTTCACTAAATAAATGTTTTGTTTAAATTATGTCTGCAGAAAAGCAGTCTAGTTTCTATCAAGTGTAACACATTTTAAAATCTTGCATTTTTTTCTAATTATAAGAATATCTTCCCATACAGTAAAAACTATCATCTCATTAACCCAAAAATTTTACCCTACTAAAATTCTAGTTTTTCTTTCTAAATTTTTTTGGTTTTTTTTTTTCGTGTTTCCTCAGGAAGGAGAAATATTTGATAACCTGATTTTTTAAAACTATTGCATTTTCTGATGTTTTAATAACACTGAGATTTTTAATGGTGGAGTAATAGTGTACCACACAGATGTATTATAATTTATTATTTACTATTCAACCTGCATGTGATGAATATTTCAGTAAAGGATCTTTGGTCACATCCCTGATAAATTTCTTAAACTGGCATCACTTGCTAAAATGTTTTTAGCATTGTTTAAATTGACAAATATTCCCAAATTTGTTTTACACCAGCAGTGTATGAAAATACACCTCTCATTATATCCTCATCAACTTTAAAAACTTAAGATTTGGGGATCTATCTTAACTTTTGCCAAGTTAATAGATTTCACATACATCACTGTTTTCCATTTAATTACCTAATTGATAGTAGGATGAACTTTGAAATGTATTTATGAATTATTTCTATCAGTTAATTACCTATTATGTCCTTTGCTCACTTTTTTTTTTTTACTGGAGTATTTATTTTAAAACTCACTTTGTTAGAGATCTTCTAGGAATTAACCCTCTTCCTGTCATATCTGTTGCAAATATTATTCCTATTTTGACTCATCCTCTTCAGTTTGCTTATAATGTTTAAATACAGAAATTTCAATTTTTTTGTAGTTAAACTCATCAACCTTATCCTTTGTGAGTTTTGATTCTTTTAAGCTTACAAAGTCTTTCAATCCTGAGATCAGTTAAATATTTATGTATATTTCCTATGTGTATTTAAAAAAGATATTTCTTTCTTTCTTCCTTTCTTTCTTTCTTTCTTTCTTCCATCCTTCCTTCTTTTCTTTTTTCTTTTCTTTTTCTTTCTTTTCTTTTTCTTTCTTTCTTTTCTTTCTTTTCTTTCTTTTCCTTCTTTCTTTTCTTTCTTTCTCCTTTTTAGTCTACTATCACCAAGAATTTCTTAGCACTTCATAGGCATGCTTTAAAAATTCACTGGATCTTCCTGGCAGCCCTTTGAAGGAAGTAAAGAATGTTATTCCCAAGTTATAAAGGAAGAGACTGGAGGTGCAGCAGTGAACCAGATAGTCTGTTGCTAGAGGCAGAGCTGTGCTTTCACATTCTATAAAAAATAATAGACGGTCCCTGGCTTACGGTGGTTCAACTAATGATTTTTTTTTTCTTTTGACTTAAGATGATATGAAAGTGATACACATTCAGTAGAAACTTTGCTTTGAATTTTGATCTTTTCCTGGGCTAACAATATGCTCTTGTGTGTTGCTGGGCAGGGGCAGCCTCCACAGCTCCCAATCAGCCGCAGAATCATGAGGATTAAACAACCAGTACACTTACAACCCAGAGAACCAGTCTGTTTCTCATTTTCAGTACACTGTTCGATACATTGCATGAGATATTCAATATTTTATTAAAAAATAGGTTTTGTGTTAGGTGATTCTGCCCGGCTTTATCAGCTTTCATTGCGCCACTCATGAGAGCTTTGCAAAACTGTAAAATACTGCTACTTTTCGCAGTAACTTTTTTTGTTTTAGAAAATATCTTTATTATAAACATATTATTTCTGTTGATGTGATGTGGATTTATTTTAAGTAAATAATTAAATGAAATGTTCTTGGTTCTAATTTCTAAGTAAATATCAATAGGTACAATCCACATAAACACAAGCTCTTGGGTATCTTCAGTAATTTTCAACAATTTTAAGGGGTATGGAGGCCAGGAGTTTTGTGGACTGCTCCTCTGAAGCCCCCACCTTTGCCTCAGCTCTAGAGTCTCCCTTCATCCTCACTCTTTCTTCTTCAAGTCTCACTTAAAAAGAGAGCAAAGATTCCAGTCTTACCTCCTAAGGGCAACTGTGGTTTGGCACACAGACGGCAGCCATAGAGCTGAGGAGTGTAAGCTTTGCAGCCCATGCCTCCGTGTGAATCCTTGCTCAGCTCCTTACAGGCAGCACCACCCGGGGGTTGCTTAAGCTGTCTTTGCTTTAGTTAACTTTATGCTTAACATGGGGTATAGTGTCTGCCTTATGGGGTTGCTGTGAGCGTCATGTGAGTTAATATACGTGATACACTTACATGGTCCCTGGCATGTATGCAGGGTTTTTATATTAACCATCTTGTTAAGTTTGTATGCAGGTACCAGAGTTCTAGAAGACTCGAATGTAATGTTCTGTTCCACAAGTTTTCTTGAAAGTTTTCTCTTCTTTGTGAGTATTTTTATTAAAGCCTGAACTTCCCTTGCTAGTTTGTTTTCCTTAGCAGGGCCAGGTCTGTGAAAGTGGACTTCTTAAAAATTGCGTGGCTGGTTCCCTTTCGGGTGGGGTTGGTATCGGGATGCATTTCTCTTCCTGTAAATCCATAAATACTAGAGCTGTTATCCCTCCTTCCCCACAGAATTCCTTCAGTTGTTTGCAGTTCTTGTCCAGTAAATGTATAGTTTTTCCTTCCTGCCTTCCGCACCACATCGAGGGTCGTGGTTTATATTCTGTTCGCTGGAGCTTTGCCGCCCTCCTGCCTGCTGTAGTCAAAGTTGCCTCCCACTCCAGGGTGCACAGTTGGTTTTCTTCATGGCTCCAGCTCACACTAGTTTCGTATTACCTTTGCCTAATAGCTTGTTTCTCAAGCTGCAATCCTGTGCTCCAGGTCAAAGATTTTTCTCCAGGCACCACTGGTCTGTCTGCTTACTTGTAGTGCCTACTCTGTTGTCCGCCTTGTTTTACCTTGTCTTCAGCAGTTCACTATCCCCCCTGGGAACAGAGCCAGATGGCCTCTGTTCACATGCTCTTCTGTCAGATTAAGATCGGTCTTCCCACAAGGGACTCCTCAGATGAGACACCAAAGACTAGTGTCAGTGTGGGAGGCAGAGGGAGAACCCTCATGGTCCACTGATGCCCTTAGCATCTTTGTCTGTCTGAGTGCATCCACATGGCCTCCCTTTCTCCTGATGGATCTGGGAAGATTCTTCTCCTCTTTACTGATGTCCAGGCTCTTACTGACCTTGGAGATAAAATGCCTGTGATAAAAACTGGAGGATACTTAAACTTCAGAGGGAATCTTATCTTATCTGTTTTCAACTGGAAAGCATTTGTCTCTCTCTCTTTTTTCTAATATGGGAAGAAAATCATTTTGCAAATTAAATATTTTGAACTTTGCTTTTTTGGGCCATTCCTTTTGCCAAAAATGATAGGAGCTGACTTACAAAAATAGTTATAGCATAACAGATTTATTTTGATTGTAAGTGAGAAAGTGGGGCAACGGAGGGATATCTGGGATATTCCAAATGTACTGTTTGAATGTAATTTTCAAAATAAAAATAAATAAGAATAAAAAAAAAGTGAAAGAAAAGTTGAAAAAGTTTTATTATCACCTGTTTCTCTCTAATTAGGATTCATCTGTTTTACCTTCTTGATATATCCATGCTGTTTCTCTATAGTCAGACATCTCCCTTTTTCCAAATCATCCAACAGTAGGGTGCTGCAGATGCTGAGACTTCTCACTCCTGAACGATGCAGCATGCATCTCCCAAGAATCAGGGCACCCTTCTGTACAACTGCACGACTGTTGCTGGACCAGAGAAAATCCACATCAGTTCAGTGATAGCATCGCATCTCCATGCTCAGATTTTCTCAGTTGGCTTCTTTCCTCCATGATACATGATCCAGTCAAAGCTCATCCCTTGCAATTGGTTATTAAATCCCCTTAATATCTTCTAATCTATACTACGTCTCTACCTCCTCCCTTGGTTCTTCATGGCATAAATCATTTAAAGCTTCCAGGCCAGCTGTCCCATGTAACATTTCATTTTCTTGATTCATTGATTATTTTCTCATGATTCAGATGAGGTCAGACATTTCTGACAAGGATATCAAGTGGGTTATGTAGTCTGCTTACCACTGTATCATACCAGGACACACCATATCTGGTCAACTGAATTACTGCTGGCACTGTCAAACTTGACCACTTGGGCAGATGGTGACTATCAGACTGGTCTTGTTGTGAAAGACATTTAAAAACCAATTACTATGTAGTGGGGTATTATTGGAGACCATCACTCATTCTCTAAAATAAAAAGATAAAGCTGAATTTATTGTAAGGAAAGACTGTGCTTGTCAGCTACTGTCTTTCTAAGCTGATCAAACCAGGAAGTATGGAGTGAGGGATTGGCAGATTTTGGGAGCAACAAGTGCATTGATAACAATAGTAACATGGAAGCATGTTTACTGAAAGTGAGAGGGAAGTTAGGTTGACTAGTTACTTGGAGAGGTGTGAGTCTGGTTCTGAGTGGCTCACTTTCAGCAACAAAAGCTGTTACTGGTTGACTAGCACAAGAAGGTCGATTGAATAGGCTTCAGTCTGGTTCTGGAGGCTACTTGTTACCATGGCTACAAAACAGTCTCTTTTTCTAGGTGTCTGGCAGCTTGAGCTCTCATCTGAGTATCCTGTTCTCCAATAAAATTTCTTTCAGTGGTTTAGTTTTAGCTTTCACGGATAGTCTTTGCCTTAGTCATTTATAATATGGGGCTTACAAGATGTTTGCTGTCTAATTCTATCCTTTTTTTTTTTTAGCATTTATTATCTAGCACTTTTCTATAAGGGGGAACATAAGTCGTCTTTGTTTTTGTTTTTTAACTCAGTATCTGACTTCCTTTCACCTAGTCAACTCAGTTTTTTTTTTTTTTTTAAATTCAAGGCATTGTAATCCACAGCCATTATAGCATTTTGGGCTGCACATTTACACTGTTTTGCAGCAGATACCCCTGATAGAACTTCCTATGTCCTTTTGATATGACTCAACTAGTCTTTGAGCAATTCCTTATTTTTTGTCACAAAATTTTCCAATTTCACATTGTACCTGCTCCAGCCCTGGAATTAGCAATTTCCAAAGAGCTGTGGCTCATTTTAGGAGAGAATGATGTTTAGAAACCAAGATTTAGCTGCTTAATGTGCTCATTGCTACTGGAATAACATTGTTTCTGGACCCTTATTGTGGAAGTTCTAGAAAATGTATATGTATGTATGCATATAATTTAAATCATGTGTTCATACTGATAATGCTGTTAAAATCCAGCACTGTGAAGGTTCTTCCTCACATTCCGCTATTTCAGGGTTGTATTTCTCTTCTCTTATTTACTCTGCAGTCCCACAGAACACTCAAAATAATTTCAGAATTACAATTAAGATTTATAAACTTCTGATCCAAAGGTGAGTAGTCTGAGTTGAAAGTATCTTTAGAGATACCTTCGATTTTGTTCTAGTTACAGCTTGAATGGCTCAAAACACACCAAGAAATGTTTGTATGCTCAGAAGAAGGCATTCTGAAGGGTGAGAACCATTGCTGTAAAGCTCAGTGCTGACAGAATTGTGGTAGTGCTAGTAATTAACATTTACTGAACAGTTACTGTGTATCCAGCACTGTCTTAAGTACTTTGACTGTTCTCTCTGTTAACCCTCATTAAAAAAAAAAAAGGCTAGTTTTTTATGTTACTATTACCTTTTTTATTTCACTGTTGAAAGTCCTTAAGCAAAGTCACAGTGTTAGTAATGGGCAGACATGGGACTCCAGGCCAGGTAGTCTGAAAATAGAATCCAGACTCTTAGCTTTTGTGTTGTATATGCGTTTTATAATTAATAAAAATAGCCTTTAATTTCCCTTCCAGAACACTTCTCGTCCCTTATTGCAGTGACTTCTTATTTTGTCTTTGATGTTAGACATAAGACCTGAGAGGTGAGCAATCATCATTCCATCACTTACTATTCAGTCTACAGCACACGTGGTACAGAAACGCACTCTGTGGACTTTTAATAACACCATATATCATGATTCCCATCTGCCAGACATTGTGCGAAAACCTTATGCTTATTATTTTGAATTCTTAAAGCAGTCCTTCTGGTTAGGTATTACTATCCATATTATGAGATAAACAGGTTTTGAAAGGTAATGTGATTGCCCAGAGCATGTCAGCTAGTAGATACCAGAGCTGGCACTTGCACCCAGCTATGCTTGGCTTAGGAGCCTGTTCTTCATTGTCTCCCCTGGCATCTCTGTTTTGAATGAAATTCTTCCCCATTTAGCTCATTGGTACTGACCCTAGTGGAAGGGTAGACACTTGACTGGCTTTACAACAAACGACAGAGATAAAAGACCAAAAAGGTGCCATTATACTGAGTAGATACCCTATCCATATTCGAGGAATAAAAACATGTAGAAGAGATTAAAAAGTCCTAGGGATCCTGAAATCCTTGTAAGGAGAACAAGAATGAAGCATGGCTGCTTTAACCAAACTCTTGTAGAAACTTAATGGCGATTGGACTATTCTGGACTTACACTATGCGTGAAATTGGATTTGAATTTCAGATGAATCATGTACTGCAGACATTGGCCATAAATTCTGGCTTAACTGTGCTTGGTTTTCAGTGCTGATTCAGTCTTCCCCTCTCACTAGGAAGACACCCTGCTCAGGCCTCTGATTTCCTTTTGTACCCTCAGTCTCCTGAGTTCTTCATTCCTGACCTTGGTTTTATGAGTGTCAGTGTTTTGCTCTCAGTGCTGTCATTGCATTCACTGTCAGGAGACAAAGGTGTAAAGGGGGCGTAATAAGAACACTGGTGACTTGAGGGATGAGTGCCCTTTGTGGTGAACCTTACCAGCCTGTAGCCTGAAGCTTTTGGGATTTGTCTCTCTGACTGACATCTCTGTAAATGATCATGTTGTTAACGGTTGAATTGGTAGCTAGTTCTCCTAACCAGGCACGTGGAACTCTCAGTGAAAGAAGAGTCTGTAAGAAAATGAAAACAAACACACACATCTTCTTTATCTCTGTTTCCAAAGGAAATCTATCCAAATGTTAAAGGGACTTGTTGGACAGACAGTTAGCTCTGAGAATGAAACAGATTATTGTCAATAGAGGGTGAAAGATCATTCTGGATTAGTAAAATAGCCACAGAAAAGTCATGTGAAGGTGAAATGAAAACATAAATGTGTTTAGAGGACTAGTTAAAATGGACATACTTTTTAAGTTGTTTGTCACTGGCAAAGAGCAAAATTAGCAGATGCAGTTTGTATTTCATTGTAAGTCCTGAATGGTGCACTAGGGCAGTAAACAAATGTTACTGGGCTTTTTACAAATTAAATTTGAAATATGATAGTAGGAAGCAGAGAGGGCATGCATTAGATCATGGATCTGAGATCAGACAACAGAAACGTGAATCCCAGTGCAGCCATTTCTTATCTGTGTGACTTTGGGCAATACAGTTATCTTCTTTGAGAATTAGCCTCCACTTTTAAAAAAAATCAATGGGTTTGGAAAACTATGAGAAGCAGATCAGAGACTCCAAAGGAAAGGCTGAACAGTAGCAGGCCTCAGAAATAAATGAGGGCATCTCTGGACATCCTGGTTGCAGAAATGACAGTCTCTTCAGGATGTTGCCATTGAAGTGATGCAGCTCCAGCCACGCATGTCCCTCTGTCACTGGGAAGTTTCAGAGTCAAATTCCCAGAGCAGGACCATCGGTTTGGCCTAGCCAGAGTCTCTTTCCTGGGGCAGATGAGGTAGTTTCTGTCTGACTGCCTACCAGAGCTGCTTGCTGTGGGTAAAGGCAGATACCCTAAAAGAAATTGGGTGAGAATGAAAGCTTCATTGGTGGATGCTACAGATGTCTGCTCTGTGGGCTTGGGAAGAAAAGCTGTACCAGAGATACTGCTGTGTGTGTGTGTGTGTCTGAGCATGTTCACTCTATCATGGTAGCCTTCTCTACTTTCTGAGCCAGGTGTAGAATTAGGACTTAAAAAAATAAAACAAAACAAAAACAAATACACAGAATTTAGACAGGATGACAGCTGTGCTTTATAGTTGTCTGTTTCAGTGGCTAAACTATGATTCCAGGAGCCATTACGCCAAAGATTGTTGGAATTCCTCTTTGAACTTGTAGGACACAAGGAAAAAGCCTCATAATTTATCTTCCAAATCTCATGTAACCAAAAAAGAATTCGAGCTAACTCAAGGAGCAGTGTCTTTAGCATGTTGAGGTACTTTATAGTACCATTGAGATGTGTATTATGATTATGTCTGTATAGTTACATTTTCATTTCCATCTTTTCTAAAAGGATAATACAAGTCACATTAAAGGAGAAAACTCAACTTGAATTCCTAAATAAATCTATATTGATATTCATCTACTTATTCAGAGCTCTTTCCTAAGATTCACAGTTTTCACACATGTGATTTATGTATACACCATTATTCAGCAATGAAAGTTTCCATCTGTAACTGTGGTGGCAGGAAGTTTAATTTACCTACCAGTATGGGTTATTTTAAAGTAGTCAAAATTAATTGATAAACTAAGTGACGTTCATAATCTACTGACATTATTTCTCATATTCCTTCTTTACTGTAACATGCGTCTCCTTACGGAGAGTGGTATTACAGAAAGTCCCTCCTCCCCTCCTGTCCACTACCATCTTCCCCAGGGCTGATCTGGCCAGTTTTATTTCCTGAATTTCAACAACCCGTCTGTGTCTCTAATCTCCAATGCCAGCACCAGAACTCAGGCTACCCGCGTTTCTCACCTGGACTGTTTTGTTGCATTCACTCTAACTTCTCTTCAATCCATTCTCCGTGTAGTTGTCAAAGAACATCTCAGAAAGCACAGATCTGATCACAGGATCCCCCACTTCATCCCCATGAAACATCTTTTGACAGCTTTCTGTTTGCATTCGAAATAAAGACTCACTAGCTTTCTAAACATGGCCTTCGAAGGCCTCTGGTCTTGTCCCCGTCTTTCTCTCTGATCTCACCTCCTGCCAGCCCTCCCTGCACCTTCCGTGCCCCAGCCATGCCAGCCCCTTCTGTTCTCCAACACGTCAGGTTTTCTTTAGCCACTCGGCCCTTGCACTTTTTGTCTCCCTTGATGAGAATATTCTTCCACTGACTCTTCACCTTGATAACACCTACTTGTTCTACCGGTGTCAACTCATGTATCTGTTCTTCTAGAACAACTCTTCTGACACATTCGTTTTGGTCACCTTCCATTACTGTATGCTCTGTGGCACTATGCTTCTTTCCTTCATGGCATTTATCTGGTCCTCATTGTACATGAGCTCAGATGATCAGGTAATTTTCCATCTCTTTCCTCTAGACTGTGAAAGCAGGGACGGTATATGCCGTCTTCTCATCGTGCTAGCTGTTTTGCACATAATAAGCACTCAGTAATTTCTTCCTGAATGACGTAATTAAGATTTAGGGATAGCATATCAATCAGTCAGCTTTTGTAGGGTAGCAAACAACTCTGGAATCTTGATGTCTTACAATAACATCTTCACAAATTTCTTGCACACAGGTCTGCAGATCAGCTGTGGCTCAGCCAGGCTTGGGTCTTTTCTACGTGTCTTCTTCCCCCTGTCCAGGCTGAAGAAACAGCCACTATCTGGAACATGCTGCTCTTAGGGTAGAAAACAGGAGCTTAAGAGGCCACACTGACCATATGTGTATTTGAAAGCTTTTGCTCAGAAGGGCCATGTGTTATATCCACTCAGATTCCATGGACCAAAACAAGTCCTATGATCAGTGGAGCAGAGAGAATAAATATTTGTAAATACTGCCATCTATCACAGATGGTAAATAAACCAGTCCAAGCTCTTAAGGCAAAGGAATACCTGCTTCTAATACTGACTCTGCAGGCATGGATTTGCCAAACACAAAGAGTCCCTCTGGTATAGGAAACAGATCATTAATAATTTCTCCCAGATGATCAGTGTTGAAGAGTTGATATTTACAAAATAAAATGAGCTTTGTATTTGTGTTACAGATCCTGTGGAATACATCCATCCCTTCCCACCTAGCCACCATGCCTATAAAATTACGATAGTGGGAAAAAACGCATCATGTATGACATGTAACAAGTATTTATGGACTCCTTCATTATTATCCACTATATAAAAAGAAGCTGTAAGATGGCATGTGAAGCTCAATTCCATTGACTGTGAAGAGTATTATCATTAGAAAATGCCATCAAGCTTTCACATTACTCTAATGGCTTTGTTGATTAATAGGAAGAAAATAAGACTAAATATAAAGTTGGTCATAGTTAGAAAATTGTCCAAAAATGAGGATTAATCAAACCTGACTTTTGCCTAATGGCCTCTTCAACAAAAAGCCGAGATGGGTTGGTAAGAGGAGGCCACACTTGGTAACCTTGGGGTTAATGTCACCAAATTAAAACTTGCTAATATCATAAGAAAGATGATATAGAAGTTTTCAGAATTTGAAAAGAGTCCTTTGCCCATGCAGGTAAGTGCCGCTGGATGCAGAAATCGAAGAGTTTATCAACAACTCAGCCAGGACAATCAGCAGGGGATTTGGACAGCTCTCTGAGGTTTACCACAGGAAAAATAGTAATCAAAAACAGAGCCTGAATAATGTAGTTTCCCCATTCAGCCTGATTATCATAGACTGATAGAGCTGGGAGAAACCTTGAGAGATGATCTCATCCAAAAGAGAAGTGAAGGTGAAAAGTATAAATATAAGAGAGAATGTGGACCTGCATTAGTTAGAAGCAGCTAAAAATATTTTTTTCGACTTTGATAGGAAACATTTAAAAAGGAGTTTTTGGAAAAACTTCATTTCTAGTTATTAGAAATAACTAATTAATAAATGCTTTTTCTATAAACCTTTTCCTTTCACTAAACAGCTACACATATTGAAAGCTGACTGACTTATTTAACTGGACTTTACATGTATTCAGGAAGAAATCTAGCATGTGAGAAGTAACCTGTCAAAATTCATCCAGCTTGTAAGTAGTGGAGTCTCAATATGAATGAGGCAACTCCAATTGCAAAAATCATTTCCTTAATCACTGGACCATCTGGTAGGTCTGGAACAAGCCTTATTCTGGTTAACCTGTCTGACCCGATTTAGCCCTTTACTTACGTTAAAAAAAAAAAAGTAGTGGGTTTCAGGTAGACTGTGTCTTGGTGTTTTGTCCCCCTTCCCCCACCTCGGTTTTATGGCCCATGATCTCGATAGGTAAGGAGAAAATAGCTTTGACAAATGCCCAAGGACTCCTAGAACTGCAAACCTTTTGTGCTGACGGAGAGTAAGGAAGCAGGCTCTTTCCCCGACCCCCCGGTACCTGTTGGCTCATTTTCATGATGTCATCCTGGTATATGGCGCTTTGATTTCTACCCTGAACTCAAAGATCAGAATTTTTTCAGCTCATTGAACATAATGTAGTTATTCCTTTTCCTCAAAGTTTGAAAAATAATTGTAAATTTAATCTCTGCTAAATTTGATTTCCCCGACTGTGCTTACTGTAGGGCAGAAAGGCTTACCCAGCCATCTAGTTAACAGTTACATGATTTTTTTTAGGGAACCGTTTCTTCCTTTTCACAAATTATTTTTAAGAAAAAAATCTTTTTAAAGGGTATTATCTCTTCTGAATTAATCTCCTTCATTATTTGGTTAATCACTGGCACATTTGGGGTCATGGTTGAGAACAGACATTATGTGCTATCACTGAAGCTCTGAAAGCTTCATGAGACTCCTCGGATCAATATAGTATTGGGCATTAACTGTATGATACAATTATTCTATAATTAACAAATGGCTGTGATGTGAAATGTTTGGGTTGGGATAATAAAGACTTTCAAATTACTTAGCAGCTTTATTGAACCAATTTTTTTTTAAGTATGACTTTCTTTTTCTAAGTATGCTGCTTTATTTTATCGTGGCAGAGCTTTTCAGTGCTCACCAGGAAGCCTTTTGCCCATTCCTTACTGACATACTACTTTTTTCTAAAATTGAAATACAGTCAGTTAGTGTGACAATTTCTGGTGTCCAGCACAATGTCCCAGTCATGCATATCCCTACATATATTCATTTTCACATTCTAAAAGTATAACTGCTGACACTGGTGGCTGTGAATATGATGGGATAGCAGGTATGCTTATTCAATTCTTGTTTTGATCATTTGTGCTGGTGGACCTTGATCCGTAGAGTAAAGTTAGTCTCACTTTATTCTCTGGTGACACCATGTAAAACAGGGTTTATTTTTCATTTTGCATGTATTGGTGATGAATAAAATGAGCAAGAGCCTAATGCTGTTCATTTTTTTTAAAAATTCACCAAAGTATGAAGAAGAAAGTAGAAAAGACTGATAATCCCATACCCAGAGATAATCCCTGTTAATCTTTTAAGGTGTTTTCTTTTCTTCTGATCTTCTCCTAAACTGTGTTAAGTAAAATTAGCATCCTACTCTGCATGTAATATTATATCCTATTCCTTCATTTCTGATATCACAGTAGTTTTTCCTTATCATTAAAACAGTGTTTGTTGACTACTTTGTCAGTGGTTCCATAACACTCCATTGATTAGGTTTTCTATAATTGACTTGTTTCATCTGGTTTTGAATGCTTAGTTTGTTTCTGAATTCTCATTGTTACAAGTCGTGCTGCAAATATTGTAAAGTTTATGTATTCATAAGCAGAGTAGGGAAACATTTTGCTATGGCATATATTAAATAGCAATAGTACTCTTCCCAGACTATGTTAGTTTTATAAGTGCAAATGGTGCCATGTTAATTTGCATTTATTTGATTGCTCTCAGTGTATTATGATTGGACATTTTTTATAAGTTTATTTCAGTTTTATTGATTGGGAAATTGAGCTTTGGATAGGCTTGGTGATTCCATCAGAGGAGGAGAATCAAAAGTTGACCTCATGTTTTTCTGATTCTAATGCCTATGTACTTAACCAAAATTGTATAAATCTTGTTACCTCTTAGAAGCATTCCACTTTTCATAACATTTAGGTACAGTGCCACCAAGTATTACCAATGTGTCACAGTTGACTTAAATGGAAATGACTAAGCTCTATATGTTTTTTACCCCTAAACTTTCGCCTAGTGGACTTGTGAGAGGTGACCGTCTTTATCTGCATTTTTTATGTGGCTCTTGTTTATTTTTTACTACAACTTTGCTAATACACAATTCACATACTCTGCAGTTAACCAATGTCAAGTGTGCAAGTCAGTGACTTTTCCTATATCCCAGCGTTGGCTTTAGCTGTCATGACCACAGACTGTTTTGTCACTGCCGCTGGCCAAGACCAGCAGTCTGTTCCACTGAGTGCCTAACACAATGTCTTCTTATGCATGGTAGCTGCTACATAAGGGTTTTCTGAATGATCACTTCAAGAGCTTTTCTTCATGTGTGACATCATTGTGCCAGGTACTAGGGGAGTTGCCAGGAATTTAGATGCATACCCTCCTTTCCAGAACTTGACAGGGTCATTGGAGGGTTAAGAGCTGAACCATGAGGAAAGTTAATTCAGGATGAAGTATTTGATTAGATGTCAAATGAGGAGACCAGCCAATGATTTTTATCACAGACAACACAGGAAGATGAGAGCGTGCTGTGCAAGGTCTTCCAGGACAGCGTCTTAGACGTGGGGCTCCATGCTGGCTCATTTCTTGGGACCCCATACTGTCATCTCTCTGTGACCACTGAGATGCAACCACGTTAGGCCATGTTGTGAAACCTTAATAATCTTTCCTGGGCTGCTTGGCTTAATAACTAGGAAGGCCTTTGTTTTTGCTTTAGTCTTTTGGTGTCCGAAGATTGAAGCTCTTAACTAAGAGAACAAAGTCCTGGAAAACCCACTGAGTTTAATATCTGCTATCACTTTTTTCCTGCCTGCCCCAGCTCCCGGATTCAAAGAAGGCCGTTTTTCACATTGCTGACAACCTAGACTGGCTTGATTACTTTTTCCTCTGAAATCTTATTACACTTGTACTCATTGAGCTCTCAGTCATGTATTGTAACACTTGTTAGCACCATTTACGTGTATGCACCTTATCCAACAGGCTCCTTGATGGCAAAGAGACTATGAGGCTACGTCTTAGGTTTTCTTTCAATACTTTGCACCTACAAGTGCTGTGTCTGTGTCTGTGCATAATATACGGTCATATGAATGAGTGTGAGTAAAGCATATATTATCATTTGTTTATCTTCCCAAAAGGGAAAAGCAGTGATTGCCAAGTAATTCACCGCTTGGTATTTCTTCTTTTTATGGATATATGAAATTTTGATCTAAAATAACTGAGATGCCAAGTGGACTAAAAATCACCTGAAGTGTTGGTTGAAGTGAAGATTCCTGGGCTCTGCCCTGATTCTTCCACCCTGGGGATTCTGAATTAGAAAGGTGAGTGTAGGAACCAGGAATTGGAATTTGAAACAAACAAATCACCCCAGATATTGTGATGTACATCTGTACGCCAATCCTGAGAGGCACCCTGCCGGACGCTCAAGGTTGAGAGAAGCTACATGCGGAAGTTAATCACGACTGAGAGAGGTGGTAAAAATGTAGGTTAGCTGGGGATCTCTTAATTGAAAAGAAATACCTATAGAAATGAGTTCTATAGGATAGTATGACAGTTCTTGAAGGCTGTAGCTTGAATTGTTTAAATGTTGTGTTTATGCATCTTTATAACTCAAATAAGATAAATAACGGCTGCTTGTGATAAGTTATCAAAGAACACGTACATTGAAAGTGGGTTCCTTCTGTCATATTACTTTGTCATCCCTTGTGAAGGGTGATGAGAAATGGTTTCGGAGGGACAAGCCTATTTGCCAGAATGACTTGTTCTCAGATGAGTAGTCAGTTGTCTGCCCACTAATTCTACAAATTGGCCTGTTAGTTCCTCTGGCTCAAACAGTCTACTTCAGGTCCATTCAGTTTCCATTCAAAAAACCTTGAATGTTACCTGCTGTGTGCCAAGCCCTGTGCCAGCTGCTCAAGATGACTTATTTTTCAAAGCCAGTGTTTGCATGGTGCTTACTGTGGGCCAGGTGCTGTGTTAGTGCTTTCAGTGGATTAACTCATTTCTCACAGAAACCCTTTAAGTTGTCTCCATCTTACACGTGAGAGGATGGACTGAGAGAGGTTAAGTTCTTTGCCCGAGGTGGACCCAGGATCTAACCTGAGCAGACTGATCCTGGTGTCTCTTCTCTAAACCACAGGGTTATACTGAGAAACAGGTGGTTGTGGCTTATATTCTCTTAGAACTTTCTTGGTAGAGCAGGACGCAGTCTTTTTCAGTCTTTTTTTTTTTTTAAACTGTAATTCAGTTTTGATTTGTGTTGTTCAGGGGTCTGTTCCTGAGGAGATGGGAACCACATGATCCCTGGCTCCCAGTGTAGCTTCCAGGGAACTCAAGCTGCCCACTGCACATGTTGTATGTACATGTACAAGTTTGAACCTCTGGACCAGCACTGGCCACTAGAACCTTTTGTGGTGATGGAAAAGTCTTAAAAATCTTCTCTATCTTAGTATAGTAGGCATAGGTAGCTCCTAGGTATTTGAAACGTGACTTGTAGGATTGAAGAACTGAATTTTTAAATTAATTTTAATTAATTTGGATAGCCACAGGTCCTCGTGGCCGTACTGTGTTAAGCAGTGAAGCTCCGGATCAGTCTTTGCACCCTTCCTTTCATTGACCTGTTTCAGGCCTTCCTGCTTTGGGGTCTGTCCTATGTGCTGGCCTAATGCATGGGGCACCATGACATCTCTTGCTAGGTGACACTTAAAACCAGCTTTAAAGGACTTTACTTTTGGGCTATGGGATTTTAATTCAAAAGTACTTGAATAAAAACATGCTATGGACTGTAACCCCTTTAAAAGGCAAAGACAATATTTTAGTGACTTTACGTATTCAGAACATACACTATGCATTGGACCAGGAGTCAGCAAACATTCTTTGTGAAGGAACAGATAATAGTTATGGTCTTTGTTGTAATGAGTCAACTCTGTTGTTGTGTGAAAGCTGCCCTAAACATTGGGTGAATACACGAGCATGGCTCTGTTCCAATAACATTTTATTTACAAAAACAGGTGTCAAAATGGTTTGGCCCCTGGGCCATAGCTTGCTGACCTCACATGAAACATATAGTTGTCTATTTTGAATGAATGAATATGTTCATTTATCATGTAATAAGTATTTAGTTCCTACTATGTTCCAGGCCCTAGGTATGCAATAGTGAATAGGCAGATAAGGGTCCTGCTTTTATTCCTGTGTGTAGAGGTTGACAGTGAATGATTAAACCCGTAAATCAAGAACCACATGATGTTAGATGATAAATAAAACAAAACAGAGACTGCTTGAGACTGGGTGGTCAGGAAAGGCTTCTTTTTGGAAGTGACCTGTGATCTAAGAACTGAATAACAAAGAGAGATAAGCCCCGTGAAGGATAATGGCAGAGAATTCCAGGTAGAGGGAAACAAAAACAAAGGTCCTGGGGCAGAAACAAGTTTGCATGCCCAAGAATGTTTTAAAAACAGAAGAAGAAGAAAAAAAAAAAACCCTACTGGGGGTAAAGGATAACAGGGAAGTGGGAAATTCTTGGGGGCCTGGAACCAGATTAATAAGGCCTTCGAGGGACTTTATTTTAGTGGAATGAGAAACCTTTGGATTTAAAGATGGAAGGAAGGAAAGAAAAAGATACATCTTTTTCTGCACTGTCATTTAGGTGTCCCCACACCATGCATTGCTGTTTCCACCATCCTCCATCCACAAAGTCCCAGATCTCTTATAGGCCCCGGATAAACAGTGAATGAGGCACGTCCATCTCCATCAGCCATTTGGCATCGTTTCCAGAAGTCATTCATAGCTTCTCCAGGCAAGGCAAACACTATCAAGCATTTACTGATCACATAGTTCAGATCTGTCATGAATTAGCTTATTCATACCTTCAGTGCCAGTTTCAGCACATCACATTGAGTATTTCAGATTCCTGTGTAATATGAAAATTCTTGGACTACTGGGTAGTTAACAAAATCTCTGTTGTAGACTAAGTTACCAGCAATAACCAAGTAAGAATATCCTTAGACAGTCTTGGGGGCTTTTTCTTTGCATTTAAACCTTTTTTTTTTTTAAAGTGGAGCTTAAACTTGGTTAAAAACTGAGTAGGTGTTAAATTTCTTTGAAGTGGGTTTGTATTGCGTAGATCTGGAATGTAAAATGGAACTTGCTGATTTCATTCGGAGAAATTAAGGGCCATGATATTGTTGAACTGTTTGTTGAGCTTTGCCGAGTGCAGCAGAATACAAATATTTGACCTTCTTGACAAAGACAGATGGATTGAAGTTACATACCATGATATCATTAGGTTGTCGAATAACATCATTATTCATGATTATAAGGAATTACTCAGGTGAAATGGCAAACCTAATAGAAAGCTATTATTTGTGCTGGGAGTATAGTTTCACTGTCCTTGTCTTTCCAACCCCTCAGTCAAGTTGAAGATAAGATATATGTATTTATTTTGCTGCAAAGAATCATTAATAACATAATTTAAACAAATGGAACCAATTATAATTGGTAATTTAGTAACTCAGATCATATAACATCCTTCCAAAAAGAAGTTGGTATACTGTAAATCTAAAAAAGGAACATTTTCATCATTCATGGGCTTGTTTCATATTTGTGAATTCATTTTTAGTTATGTAACATTTCTATAACAATTGCAATATATTCAAAAGTATACTTCCAGAGATTTGAGTCATGTCTTATGTTTCAAGCAGTATTTTAAAAAGTAACATCATTTTTACTTATCCTTCCAGGTGTTCACAAACTATGGCCTAGAGCCAAATTCCACCCTATTTTTGTAACCAAAGTTTCATTGGAACCCCAGCTGCACTCAATGCTTGCTGTGTGTCTGTGGCTGCTTCCATGCTGCAGCGGCAGAGTTGAGTAGTTGTGACAGAGACCATATGGCCTGCAAAGACTGAAACATTTACTAGCTGGCCCTTTGTGGAAAAAGTTTGCCAGCCCCCCAATAAAATTGTGCCCAGGTTCATTTCAAAGCTAGTTCAGGGAACTCCCAGAATCCATTAGGCTGGGAAAAATTAGCAGCAGGAGCTGTCTAGTTAAGGAAGCATGAAGGCACATGTGATACAGGTCCACCATTCTAAAAAGTCAGCTTCTTCAGAAAATTGACTAGAATTATTACAGTATGCTATAAAAACAGGAAAGGACTAAATTAGCTTTCTCGGGGATGGTTTTAGAATGTTCTTGCCTGCATCTGTGATAGAATAGATAAATCCTGAGTTCCTCCACATAACTCTGTATAGAATGAACAAACACCAACAAGAAATGTGCAAGTAAAATGTGATCATGAGCGTGAGAGTATTTTTCCAAAATATGTTTCCAGAAATAGGGCAATAAAAAGTACTTAACCGCCATCAATTCTAGAAATTAACCCTGTGTTTATTTGTTGAATTATTTAAACTTTTGAAATTTATAAGCAATTTTCAGATAGTAAAAATATATTGAGAATAATGGGTCAAACATCTATGCATTACACAGATTTTTTTTTAAAATTAACATATTCCCATTCGCGCTTCAGATCTTTTTTTTACACTACAAAGTTACAGATGAACCCTGTGTCCACCAACTCTCATCTTACAGTCCTTCTTCCCTTTTTCAAGCTGGGTTTCTCCTCTCTGGCGCCACTGACATTTGGGGGCCAGAGGCGTCTTCCCTGTGGGAGGGCTGTCCTGTACCGGCGGTATTTTAGCAGCTACTCTGGTCTCTAACACTAGATGTAGCATAGCACACTGTTTCCTACTTGTGGCAGCCACAAATGTCTCCACACATTTCCAAATGTCGTTGGTAGGCAAAAACACTCCCTTTTGAGAATCACTGCTTTATAGAGATCCACCATCTGAAAGTTGCTCTGTTGCTTACCTGCTTAGGTTCGTTTGCTTCTTACATGAGTCTGTGTCCCTACAAAGCAAATAGTGTGGTATGTTTGATATTTTCATAGACAGTGTCCTTCTGTACTTAGTTTCTTTTACTAAGTGTTGTTTTTGAGATCTAGCAACACTGATAAATGAAGATCTAGTTCTTTCACTTTTACCTGCACTCTGAGTAGATGTATTCCACTCTCTTGAGTAGATGACTAGCGCACTTCCCATTCCCTTTAGATTACTCGTAACTTTTTTTCCACTGAGACAATGTAAAGTGAATATCCTTGTGTCCATGGTTCTTTGGTGAGTGAGCCTCTATAGAACATTTACCTAACAGTAGAATTTCCATGTTGGAAGGAATACATTTCTTCAACTTTGGAGAGCAGTTTTGCAATCACAATTAAATGAATGTATCGGTTAACACTCCCCAGCAATGTGTGAGAATTCCTGTTTCCCATGTCCTCATCAACACTTGTATCAGTGCCCCTTTTAAACAAACGTTACTCTGTTATTGCTTTAATTTTCATTTCTGTGGTTATCTGTGGGGTCATACATTCTTTCATTTGTTCTCTGGGTGTCTTTTTTGGGTCACTTTCCTTTGTGTATTCTTTGCCTATTTTTCTATTGAGTCATTGTTTTTTCTACTAATTTATTTTATTTGTATTTTCCAAGTTTAATTTCTTTGCGATTCTATGCATTTCAAAATATATTCTGAGTTTTGGCTTGGATTTTTAGTGATTTTATGTCTGTGTGTGAATTTTCAGATAATCAAAATTTTCTATTTTAACGTAGCCAAATTTAGTGTTTTTATTAATGGTCCATAGATTTGTGGATCTAGTTTCAGAATTTTTTCCCAGTCGTGAGGTCCTAAGAGTATTTTGCTATAATTATTTTCTAAAATTTTCTTCTTCTTTTTTCCTGTGTGCCTTGATGTCATCTGAGTATTTTTTATGTATGGTGTGCATTATGAACCCACTTTTCCTCATATAGGTAACCAGTGTTCCAGTTAATTCTTCCCCCCATGGTCTTGAGATGAATGTGTGTAGGTCTTTTGCGTGTCTGAGATCAGTTGATTTCTTTGAATTTTAATTATATGGTACTTTGATTACCATGGTTGAAGGTTATTTTTATGTCTAGGAGGGTAAGTCATTCCTTACTTTTTATCACATTTTTGGGCTGATCTTTACCCTTGACTCTTTGACGTAATTTTTTTTTTTCATCATTTCAAATTCTGTGGAGAAAACCCACTGAGATAATTTTGAAAGGAATGACACTGAATAGGTAGATTAATCTTGGGAAATTTGACATATTGTTGATACTGGGTTTCCCCAGCCATGAGCAGTACAGATCTCCATATTTCTTCATTGTCTTTTGTTCTTTTATAGAATCAAGTTCTGTTGTCAATAATAGCTTGGATTTTTAATTTAAATTGATACTTTCATTGGCTTTTTAGCTTGGAAAAATTAGGGGGTGAACACTCATGTTTATTTACCTCACAAACCGTGAGCACAAAGCCTTATACATTTTTGGAATAATTTTGGAAAAAAGGAAAATGGAAAAAAAAATTGAACAATGAAGAATTTGGCTATTTCTTCTTTACAACTATTCTTAGTTAAAATATATTTGAAACATTATGCTAAATGCAAGAAGGCAGACACTAAAGGTTGAGCTTTGAATTTCCTTTTCAAAGGATGAAAACATTCTAGAAATAGATAGTGATGAAGGTTGCACAGCATCGTGATAATGAATTTTATCACAATTAAAAAATGTATTTGTGTATATACATATTTTTTTAATGGAGAGAATGTGCTCTTACTTTGTCCATCCCTGTCAAAAGGATTCTTAATTTGCCCATACGCTCATAGAAATTATATAAGTCATCTCTAAATTCTAATGGAAAGTCTTAACCAAATTGACAATTACTTTTTTTTTTTTTAAAGGAAATATCCATGTTTAGCTTGTGGTGACTTGGGAGAACCTAAATTTCATGTTTTATCTAACACTCCACTAAGCT
Source organism: Vicugna pacos (assembly GCF_048564905.1). NCBI lineage: Eukaryota > Metazoa > Chordata > Mammalia > Artiodactyla > Camelidae > Vicugna > Vicugna pacos. Next base: position 30,121,777 of record NC_133003.1, on the reverse strand, counting down.
CTTAAATAAGAATCTAATAATTTGCTCTTGGAACATTTTTAAAATCCAGTTATTCTAAATACTTAGAATTTTAGATAATCATATCTCTGCTTATGCTACCTGAAGTTCAATATCTATAAGTTGTCAAAATAAAATACTTTTTTTCTTTACATCCACATTTTAAAATGGTAATGAAATAGAGCATTAAACCAAAATTAACATGATGGTATTGAAGGTGTGACCTAATTAAAATGCAAATGTAAGCACACCTCTTTAAAATGGACATTGAAGCTTAGATACTCCCCAATAGTGTGACTACTGCTTGTTGATAATTTGATTTGACAGATTCTCTTCACAAGTTCATTGCTTTAACCTCATAGCGTAAGCATATATTGGCTTGCCTGATAAGAAGAGAAAATTTAGGCAAATTCAGGAAGCTTAACATGAAATTTAATGAATTACGATCTTTCTGGATATATGCACATCCTGCTTATTAGAGACGTTTGGAAAATGCCTGCCATCCACAGATTTATTCATTGTTGGAAGTCAGTATTTTAAGTCTAAAATTGACAGCATAGGCACTTTTGTCCTCATGTCTATTATTCGTACATCAATTTCATGTTGTTCCCTTTACCTAAAGCTACCCGTATTTTCTCTACTCCTCTGAATTCCAGCCACCCTTTATGACGTCTTCTCTGAGTAACGACAATCTACTCTGAATTCTCACTTTGTATTTTTCCTGGCTCTTATTCTTTTTACCCTATTTCACAATTGTGTGTGTATACTTACCGTGTTTGGTGTTAGATACTTAGGTCTTTAAGATCAGGAATTATTCCCCTAGAGCAAGCACAGATTAACTGACAGGAGCTCAAAAAGAAATCATTGAAGAAACAGTGTAGGTGAATAAGAAAAGACATACAAGGCTATAGACAGTTAACTTAAAAATTGCTGTCATTCATTCCTTAATAGTGATGACTGTGCATTTTCTAGTTTATCCAGCCAATTCTAGACCTTAAGATCATCACCTAGATTCCTTAGCCTTTTGCTAGCTCCCCAAATTATTGGGATGACTCCCCACAGATGAGTGTGGTTTTTAAACCAGACTTCTAATGCTAAAATGTGAGAACCACCTAGGTATTTGACTTTGTGACCGTAAATAGAGGCCCACATTTTAAACTCTGAATGTTTGTGTTCTCATATATCTGCTGTTGTTTTTCTTGTTTTCTTAACTGTTGCCTGTTATCTCCATTATTTGCACCGTATGGTAAAATATAGTTTCAGCCAAGAACCTGCGGGAAATGTAAACCTGAGCACAGTAAGTTTTTTAAAGAATGTCAACCAATGAATGGAAATAAGACATTTAACTTTAGGGAATATGACATATTAATTTTCCAAGAACATTTGTGTCAGCGATGTCAACATTCCAGCAGGATACTTTTTAGAAGGTAATAGCTTTGAGGAAGATTGTTCTATGTAAATAAGACTAGAAAGTTTTTTTATTTGAAAAGGAATGAAAAGGAGGTTTTAAACTAACTGAAAGTGTAATACAATTTCAAGAAAACTGTGTTCTAAAATAGACATTAAAACAAATATTATTGAAATGGAACATGTAATTCTGTTACTATTGTAAGAAATCAGTAACAACCTAAAGATGAGATCAGTAGCCTACCCCAAATATCTCAGTGCTTAAATAAAGGCTTTCTAATCTCACATAGCTGATGCTTGTAAAATGAAATGCGTTTAAATCCATGGCTGAAGATGATTAAAATATCATACAGAACCACATCACTCCAGCTGTACATGTTCATTAAATTGACCATTAATAACTTGTGATAAAAAGGAATATTACCGCATTCATAAATTTTGTATGCAAATTTTATTAAGCTGGCATGTTATATGAATTGATTGTCTGACATCTCCTGGCTGTGGCTGAAGATAATAGTGTTTCATATGCATTTTCTAAAATCCAAGACTTCTGATGGACTGTTTCTAGTTAGTTATGTTTTTGTTCCGGTTGGCATTTCTTTTACCTGGTATACAAATAGAAGGTATAATTACAGCTCTGGGTATGATATGTTATAAGATTGGTTGTGTCAGCATTTCTGTTACAACCTTGTTTTTTGTAGGGCTCCTAGCTGAGAGAGAAGAGAGTGTGTATGGAGATTCGGGAAACTGTGTGCCAGTTTGGCTGACTCTATTTCCTCCTGCTAATGAATTACTTCCCTTTCTTGAACTGTAAATACACTCCAGCTTGCTGTTGCTTAATTTTAAGATCATATTTCAGTAGGTTATTGTTCGCCTTTCACATCTGAGCTGATTTAATAAGTCTTTTAAAGTGTTTCTAATGAGCAACTTGACACCATTTGATTTTGTCTGCTTACCGGTGAACCACCAGATCACCTTCCACCTTGAAATCAGGAGGGATCCTGAGTTTGGAAATGCAAGGAGGGCTTGAGTGCAGGGGGTACTTACCAGGTTAGGAGATTGGTTTATCGCTTCTGAGCATATCATACCTCACTTCTTTCCCTTGGCATTGAAGTTATCTTCTGTTTTCGGAGGCTGAGTGTCATGTAGCACAGGGCTCAAATCAGGGACCCTAGGGTCTTGGTTAGAGGCCTGAATTTGCTGCCTGTGCGAGGGAATTAACATCTTGGTACCTGTATCCTCATGCTGAAAATAGTGTAATGATAATACCTACCCTATATGTTTATGTTGAAAATTAGTTAAATCATGTGAAGGGTTTAGAGTGAAAAAAAGCACTCAGTAATGCTAGCTGTTACTAATTCCTGCCTGAGCGCATTAGTGAGAGAAGAGGTGAAACTTAAATCTAATCACATTTTTTAAAATACAAATCAAGTGAGATATGATTGAAATCACGCCTGAATTCCTTCCATGCTCAAGTTCTTTGCGAGTGAGAGGTTTTAGGGCAACACCCGGGCTTTGAGTATTTACGGTTTCGGCCTTGAGAAAATAAATTCAGCTCTCTAAGCCTCAGTTTCCATTCTTCTAAAATGAAGAGTAATTATGGTAAATACATGTAGGTTGTTAGGAATAAATGTTACCATTTATTTGAAAATAAACTGTACATCAGGCATACACTTTGAGTTAAGTAGCTGTTGTCTATTTTCCTGGTACCTATGTCACATTTTGTCACCTGTTCAAAGTGAAAGTTTGGGGAGGAGCAGGAATGGTGTCAAATGTAACATTTTGGTCCTTTAATGACTAGAGGTTATGAAAATACTAACCAATTTTTTTGGCTTAATACATACAGCCAAGTAAGATCGGCTCAACCCATGTCTGGCTCACAGAAACATTGTGGAAAATGATGATTTTAGCCTGTGTTTACCTAATTGCCAGTAGAATGGTGTCCTTTGTGTTGATTTGTTTATTTCAGGTTTTAGAACGTGGCCATGTCCCTACATTTTGAAATTAATTGCCTATTTTGGTCAACAGTAAACTTATTCAGAGCTAAAGCTGAAAGGGTTACTGTCCACCCTACTACATGAACACCAAGGCCCAGATATAATAATGCAGCTGGCTCAGAGTAATAAAGAGCCCCAAGCCGATGACATGCATTGGATGCCTTCTGTTTTGTGCCTGGGAAACTGGAAGTAGAAGGAATTCCTCATAATTTGTGGCTTATGTGTGAACATAGCCGTCTTTGGTAATGAAAACAAGTGCAGGCCCTCTTTCCAAACATGAAAAAGAAATGAGAGTAAGCCTAATGAACATTAGACAGGGAGGCTCAAAAATTAGCATATTGACCGCTTCTCCTTTTGCAATAAACGTTTGAAAGCCCATCATGGAAGTTGAGATGTGCACAGAATCTAAAGTGGGCAGATGTTCTCGCTGGTGTCTTAGCAGAATGGTAGAAGCAGTTGCGAGTCAGTTGCGGGTGGGCTCAGGTAGGTTTGGTTAATGCACGCGAGGTCAGTGCTACGTATTGTCTGGGCCAAACAGTACAGGCTAGATCTAAGGAAACTCCAATCTGATCTTAGTCTTTGTGTCCTTGTTTAATTCAGTGTGTTTTTCAAAATTTGAGCATTGATTAAGGGAGTTTTAACTAATGCTCCATTAAATCAGACAGTATTGGAAGCCAGTGTTTTGATGGCTTTCTAAGAAATGAAAAGTTCAGGCATGTGCTTTCTAATGAGAGCATGTGTTTTTCTCTTCTACCTTCTAAAGGTGATTTGCTACCTATGAGTTTTATTTTTCAAATTTCCCAATCAGGACCCATATCTCTGAGTGAAAAAGGTAAAGTGTATAGGTAACAGTATGATAGAATTCTCTTCCTGTTCTAGGGGGACATAATAATGATATTTACTTAAAGGGAGATTCTATTTTTCTGAAAATGTTACTTCTTATATATTAAGCATTATGATAACACTGTTTTAATAACACCTCTCAGGATTGTTCTTGCTGTCTCTTGGAAATCCCAAATCATTAAACATCACCTAGTTCAAACCTTGGCCCACATGGAAGTCTTGTATGTAGTGGGAAGTGTGTGACACAAGGTTCTTGCCTCAGTTTTACTTCCAGCTTTTCTTCCTGGTCTTTAGATCTTTTAATCTACTTAACTTGAATGAGAGAGTTAAGTACTGTAAGGTATTTATGACTAATAAAACCATCATATATGGAAGAGTAAAGCTTGCTGAATTGGAGAAAGTAAATTGAAAACTTTTTTTCCTAGAATGTTTACACATTAGTTATTTGCTGTGTTTTCAACAAAAACTTTTAGAAAGTCCAAGATAACCTATTCTGTTTATGTGAAACCTACATGGTATTTATTTGTTACATAACACTATTTAGCTGGGGAGTTGCCTGAATATGGGGCTTGTACTTGTTTATCTACACTGGATGACTTAGGGCTCCTGAGATTGTTAATCATAAATGCTGCTTTCGTCATACTGGTGATTAAAATATCAAACTAGATCTGCTGCACATGGCTATTGTCCTGGCTTCCCAGGGGTGTCCCCAGCCCTATCATTCCAGCTGTCCTAGTTTCCACCCAAGGGTCCCCCAGATCCTCCTGTGATCCAGCAAGCATAAAATTAACCCTCAGCTTACAGAGGGCCTCTAAGACCTCCCTCCCACAACACTGCCAGCTTCTAGGTGCCCTACCATTTATTGAATGTTGCCTCTCAACAGTCCTGCAATGAATGTAAGATTAATAAATGTTAAGATTACTTGGAATGAGATACAAAGGGAAAGTATCTTTAAATCTTGCTGTGAGGTTCCCTACATTGCATAATCAAAAATCAACAGCAAATCACAGCAGACGTAAGTTAGGTCTAGGGCAGAGCTTAAGTGCTGAAAACACTGCTGGGAGCATAATAGGGACTCAAGAAATAGGGTGACGGCCTGAACATCTCACATATAATCTTTTAGCTCAATTATAGGAACTAAAGGATTGTTCAGCAAGACCCCCGCTGCTTTGGTTTTTGACCACTGAACAAAGCTTCACATTTAAATCAAAGCAAACTTGCACTCTTCTTTATTGTTTGAGTAGTTGGGAGCCTTGTCAGAGTTCTCTTTCTAACCTTTCTTTCCTTCACAGAACATTTGCACTTGGATTACAGAATGTTGGCTTCACAGAGGGTCTTGTAAGTAACTGAATAAAGACCCTCTAATCACTGGGCATTTTTAACAGGCACTTAGAAGATGCATCCAAATTCCCTTTGCTTTGGCTGAAGAAATAGATTTTTCCAAATAGTGAACTTGAACTTTGTCACCTGGTTTTGTCTTTGAGATAGTAGAAAAGAAGAGATGGAAACAGGAAGACAGGTTGCTGTCTAAATGGCTTGGCATTAAAGGCTTCACCGTCTCTAACTTGTCAGAGAATGAGCTAAACTCAAGACTCATGATTTTGTGGTATAAAATGTGGTGACAAAGTGTTTTGAACTTAAGGTAGGCTTATTCTATCCATTAGTGAGTTTGAGATAGCCAGCTACCATGGAAAACCCCAAGCATAAAGTAATGGAGAGGCAAGTTCAAGACAGGTGACTTGTAGCCTGTAGAAGTGTATAGCTTGCCCTAGCGCTGCTACAGTATAAATCTGCATTGTCTTTATGTTGAAGGCGTGTGGCATGGGAGGCGAGCCTTCCAAGTGTCTTATGGCAGAACTTGGACTTAATTGTTGCTTCCATGGATGGAACTCCTACGTGGATACTATTTCCACCTTTGATGTTTCTGACTCTGAACAATGATGAAACATTACAAATAAAGACAGAAGAAAAGGTAATCGTGAAATTGCAGGAGCTAGTGCGAGTCAGTTGCTCATTCTACTGTAAGTGGATCCTGTGATGTACTCAGAATATTCTTCCTGCTTATGCCTCCCTTCGTGGAGCTCTTAACTTGTGTCTCCAAGTTTGGGGTACAGTGTCAGTGATGAGAGTGTAGTTGGTTGGTTTGACTTGCCTAGTTAAGTCTTACTCAGCCCCTTACTAGCCGGGTGCCCTCGATCAAGTCATCAGATCTTTCCAGAGGTTGTTATGCGGACTCAGTGAAGTCGAAACGAAAGAGATTAGCCAGGGATCTGGCACACGAGGTCCTTAGCAAATATTAACTCTTATTTATCAAATACCTGGTGTGTATGAGCCAATTTGCTTGTGATGGAGTTAGTTCGAAATCATTTTTTGACTGTCTAAATCAGTCATTCCAAAGGTTTCTGAAAAATTGACAGTCTGTAGATGCATTTTGTGATCTTTGTGAAAGAGCAATAAGGCAGTAGTTTCAATTAAAGCATATTTAAATTTTTGTTTTTGAGAAGTAATAATAACTTAAAAAAATTAACTGACAGTACAATAACATTTTTTAACAACTAGGTTTGGACTTCTGTTTATGAGACAATTGGAAATTTGAATGCTTAAATAGTTACTATTGTTAATTTTTTATTACTTAAAAATTTTTAAAGATATTTAATGTCAATTTGTTAGATTTTTACGTGTTTTTTAAAGTTTTTTTAAGTCCTTGTTTCTCAGAGAGGTAGATACAGAAATAAGTAAGTTGAAATTACATAATGACTGTTATGTTTCCAAATAATATGTGATTGGGGAGTGGGTTAGATTAAGATTGGCCATGAATTGATCATTTTTGCAAGGTTGTGGGTACATGAGGATTCATTTGTCTATTTCTGTGTATGCTTGAAATTCACCACTTAAAAAAAAAAAAACCCTAGGTTAGAGAACCTTGAAAACCCAGTTGCTATGACTGGTGAACACATTTATCACAAGCTCTTCATCATCTACACCTAGGTAACCAGGGCTAATTACAGTATATAGTGGCTGATGGCTAACAGGGATAGAAATTGTGCAATAAATGAGAGATGGAACCCTGTATGTTATTGTAAGTTCACCCAAAATATATGAAAATTTCCAAATTTATTTTATTTTGGTGAAAGGACACTCATTAGGAGATAAAATATGCATTATTAGATATCTTTTTGGAGAAGAGAAGTGTTTGGCTTATGTATTGAAAGCACAACTTTGAAGCTTAAAAGTGTTTGTATTTGAAGTTACCAGGATTTACAAGCCTCCAGAATATTACCTTAAATAATTACTGGAGGAGACATCAGAACCTGCTCCTCTCTGGCCTATAAATTTTTACTCATCACTGACAGAAGGAACGGCATGCAGTGCATTCTGTGCCTAACCTCTCAGGCCCCTTTGGCGGTATCCTAAATTTGCTGATAGATCTAAATGGACTGGCTAATGTTGATGTTAGGCAGCTTGGGGGAATTGTTCAACAGATTATGATTGTTCATAGTGTGCGGAAATACATTCTTCTTAAGATCAATTCAGCTCTAGCTCTTTGTGACCCTCTATTTTATGATTAAATTATGCTTTAAAAAAAACCCTAAATTGCTTCTGACATATGGCTTGATCTTTCTTCCCCTCTCTAATTAAAAAACGAAACAAAATAAAACTTCCTATTCACAATTCCAGCTTTGAACCACTTACTTTCTGTTTTTGTTTCTATGCCCTCTCATTTCAAGTATTCTGTAAATATTTATTGTACTGTCTGTCATACTTTGGAAATTGAACCTTTTCCAATTCCCATTAGAGATGACGGCGTATCAGTTTATAGAGAGCCGTTCTAACAAGGACACCCTCTATGAGGTGCACAGAAATGTGTCCTTTACTGTGCTACTTCCTGTTGGTCAAAGAAGTCTTAGACAAATGAGTAATGATAGGGAAACTGCTCTTTGGAATATCTGTATCTTCAGCTCAGAGGTAGACTTTTATTTTTTCTGTGATCTTGCTGCCATTACTGATCATAGCTTGGGGTCTGTATATGAAAAGGTGAAAGATCTGTGGGTTGCTCATTTTAATACATAATTTCAAGGCCTTTGATTCTAGAGGCTTTGTCTGTTTCAAATAACTGACTTATCCCGCCTTCCCTATCGTCTCCCACACAGTGCCTTCTGACCACTGCATTTTGGATCAGTTGGCATTATGGTCTTCTCCTAGGACACTGAGGCTTTGTATCTGAATAAAAATATTTGCAAATGCTTCAGGGCACTGTTGCATAGCACTATAACTTTGATGTCAGTTAAGGGACAAAGTCATATTTTCTTTCTTCCTTGGAGAATCAGTAATGTGGTCATACTTGCAGAGACAGGCATGTCTGAACCATGGGCAGGCAGTACATTATTTTCAAATCTCTTTGCTCCCAAAGGTCCCTCAAGTCTAGTCCTCTTTGACAGTTTCATCATGAATGTTCTATAGTCTGGCTGTCCTGGGCAACCAGAGAAAAGTTCCATGGAAAACAGTATAATTAACACAGTGTCTTTTACTGGATTCCATCTGTTATCCCCAAAACAACAGTTAGATTACATTTCATTTCACTAGCACACTCCGTGGTGTGTGGCTTGGATTTGATGTGGAGTGATTATTACTCTCTCGTTGAGAATTTTGACCTTGTGTTATGAATAATTTCTCTATACCTTTAATATACTGTTTCTTTTATTCATTCATTTATTAATGCATTAAAAAATGGACTGGCTGTAATGTGTAAAACATTTTGCAATTTAAGTGAAGGAACATGCAGCACAGGAGGGAAAGAGGTGATACGTGATGCCCAAAGCATGGGGCCTGGCACATAAATGGTGGCAGTTTTAATAGAAAATCTTACTGCTGCTGCTTCTCCTCTATTCATCACCATCATCATCATTTGTCTAATGTTTTTGCTAGATTTCATTGTCTTGTTGATACAGGACACAATTTCTTTCCTGAGAATGGTACTAAGAAATGTGATCATGGTTAGGTAACTGGTGTGCAAGTGACGGCATCATATCAAAGTCTAGCAAGTTTTCAATAAATGAAGTTCATCTAATTTGCTAGACTCCCTTACCCTTATATTTGTTGACTACAATTATCTTCTGATACACTGACCAGGACAGGACCAAGGGCATTAAACCTGATGACTGTGAAGGACACTGGCTCTGCAGTCAGACTGTCTGAGATTCAATCCTGGTTCCTCTTTGTGGTGTCTGTGGAACCTTAACCCTCTGTCTGATTTCTTCATCTCTAAATGGGAATCATAAGGCTAATGCTTGTTGGAAGGATTAAACATGATAGTGACGTAAGTGGCTCACCCAGTGCCCAGCAGGTCGTGAGCAATCAGTACATTGATGCCACAATTTTTATTGTTGCCCTATTTGTTGTCATTACTATTATTTGTTGTTACTTTTGGTGCCATTGTTGTTATTTCTACAGTTGAGGACCAGTTTCCTGCCTGTTACCTAACTATGAGTCTCCATGTTTCTGTGTGCTGTGTACCATCTACCTTCTGAAATCAGCAAAGAGAACTCAACCCAGACCAAGATAATTTACCTTTCATTCACATCATGAACGGAGTGGATGTGTGTTGTTCCCTACTTTTATTAGAGAAGTTTGGGTGAAATCATTAAGGGCTGTAGCTTGATCATTAATTCAAACTGTGAGCCACCATGATGAAAATGTTTAATGCATCCTCTACTTGATTCCTGAAACACAAGGTTTTGTTCTGTATGTGATGATACCTGCCTGCCTGTACTGATTGTTACAGATAAAAACTTCAGTTAACTTTTTGACGTTAAATCCATATAACAAAATAATAATGTATGATTCTTTGCAGTGATTCTAGAATGCAAAAAATTAATATGAAATGTTTTAACAACAGTACTGCCCTCACTGGGCTGTGTGGAGGTCTACAGTAATTGCTACATAATGTGGTTAGGGTGTTACCTGAGAAGATAGTTCACATCCAGTAAACATAAGTAATAATAGCTGTGTCAAAGAAGACTTAACAGTAGACTTAACTCTGCTAGAAACCCAAAGACATGTATAAACACACAAATTCCCTCTCTGCATTTCTCTTCAAGGAAAATGAGTAGATAATGACAGGAGAGGAATGAGACACTTCCCAGTTCTCTTAGTGGCCTTTTGTGCATCAGCCATTTTTCTGGGATTTGCCGTGTTGGCGGTTGTGTGTGAAACGTTTTAACCAGGAAATTGCATTCAAAGAACTTAAAAAAAAAAAAGTAAGAGATGTGTATCCAAAACCTTCAGGCAGTTAAAATTTCTTCTCCCTCTTCTGTGGATTAATGAGAGACTATCTTTTAACCTCTTCTGTATTTCTTACTTCTACAGGAAAAATGTGATTGTTTAAATATGATATCTTAATGAATTCCTTCCTTAAAAGTACAGAACTGTATATGTATAGTTTTCTTTATGGTAGTGTTAATCTTTGCTTGAGCCCCGTGTTCCTGGAAAAGAGCAACAGATAAAGAAATCCCCCACCCCTGTGTTCAGGAAAAAGGCTTGCAAAGAACTGCTCTTGCCCACATGGCTTAACTAAGACTAAAGAATGCCTCTCATTAAAAAAAAAAATTTATTGAATATAGTTGACTTATAATGATTTGTTCATTTCTGGTGTACAGGACAGCAATTCAGTTGTGGACATACACATAAATATTCTCTTTCATGATAGGCCATTACAAGCTACTGAGTATAATTCCCTGTGCTATACAGTAGGACCTTGCTGTTGATCTATTTAATATACAATAGTTAAGAATGCCCCTCTTCTGTACTTAAGGCAAGGCCCGACCCAGACACTCCATTCTCCTTCTTTGCCTTTGGCTAACCTGTTTTTACCCTCTGTCCACAGACTTGCTAACTTAAACTGACCAAGCTTGAGTCAAGCTTCTCTCCTTCTCCCAGGCCCATGAGCTGTGGCCTACTCCTGAGCCACAGGAAAGCAGAACAGCACCTCCTTAAACTCCCTTCCTGAGACCTGGCTGACTTCAGGGAAAAACTTCCCTTGATCAGTGGTCCAGGTAGACCACTTACTCACCCCACTTTTCCACACCTGGTTCTTTCTACCTTTGTTGACCTCTCCCTAGAAAAGACAGTTCCCTTCTGTTGACCTTGGAGATACCTACATATCCCCTGGTCAAAGCTCTCTCCTCACTGCAAGAGTCTTCCTCTTCCTATTATAATAGCCCTTCTCCCCTTACTGCAATTGTCTTTTCAAATAAAGTCTCTCTTTACCTAACTCTGGGTTTGTTTTTATTTGACATTTGCATTTATCCCTCTGTGGCCTGTAACTGGGACATGGTTTTAGTGTGGAAAACATCTTCATACAAACAACAAAAGAAACTGCCTATGTTTCAGACTCCATGTATGATTTTTTTGATACTTCAGTTCTATTTTTCTGTCTCCTACAGGAGAGTATTTTAGTTTATATTTTTATACCCGGGAGCAATAACATTCAGCTATGTTAAGTAACTTTGCATACCCCCTAAATGAGAGACTTGGAATTTGAAGACTGTTATAACTGACCTAATAGCTCTGTTTTTCTACTATCCTTGCCTCTCCGAGCTCCTTGAGGTCATGGTTACTACTGAAAGCAGTAATGGCAATGACAGCTGTATTATCTAGTGAATTGTGTGCTAGTTCTTGTGCTAAGTGTTTGGTGTGCATTTTCCCATAAAATGCTGATGACAAAGCTGGGAGGTTGGTGCCATTAGCGTCCGCATTTTGTTTCCACTAGAGGAACATATTAGGGCAGGTTAACCAATTGGGCCAAGCCTATGAAATTGGTGAGCATCTAAATGTGTATCTAAGTGAAGACAAAACTGGTACCCTCACCTTGAGATTTTCTACAGATTCCCCAGGTTCCTGGTTACAGCCCCTCCATGCCCACATTGCCTGCTGCACTTCTGAGCTCAAAAATGCTCCTTCGACTCCATTCAACCCTTGGGTGCTTTGCTAGTGTGGGTTTCTGGTTGAGGATGGAGCTTTGGTTTCAAAATAATAACCACAGTATTAAATTTGATATCTATTTATGTTGAGTTTAATGTTTATTTGTTGTTTCTTACGTAAGTAAGTCATTGACTAGAAAAATTAATGCTTTTCAGACCTGGTGGCATGTGTCATTTTATCCAAAAAGAAAGATCTTTAAGTAACTGGATTCCTTAACTTCCCTGACCTTTGGTTTCCTCATTAGGTCAGCAGACATTACAGGATACCTAATTGATAGAAATGCTGTGAAGTTTAAAAAGATAATAAACAGCCTCTGGCCCCATGCCTGGAACGTAGTAAATACCTCCTCAGTTGTTGCTGCCATTATTATTTTTACTCCTACTCTTTCCTTTGACAAGCAATTGGTTTATATTTAGGGGAGTATTACAAGTAACGTCTTTTTCTTACACGAGCAAAGTTCCAGACATGGGAAATGGCAGCGAATTCCACTTGGATCATTGTAAAAGTCAGTTGTGTTTGCTATTTAAATAATGCTATGTAAAATTTAGAACTATGTTTTGTTAACAGTAATACACAGGGAGCCTCCTGTGCCCCACTTCTACTGTTTTGAGGATGTATTTAATGACTTTCTTATCTAAGCATTCATAAATGCAAAAACTGTAATAAGAAAATGAATATTGTGGAATTTCCAGAACCCTCCAAAACTACTCATTAATTTAGCCCTGTAAAATTGGTCTGTAAACATGACTGGTGTTTTTATTATACATGAGTGTGACAGGAGCCCTTAGGGGCCTCATCCATTCTCTGTGGCTATACTCAGTTGATGGAAGATTCTGAGGCTAATTTTTTCATTAATTCTGAATTTTTCAAATTATTATAACGTGAACACAGGTTCATCTTTCCCTGGATAAAAAAAAAATAAGCTTGATGATGAAAATTGTTTAGGCTCCTTCTATCAGAAGAAAATCTCACCTGTGGTGTCAGTACAGTCAGGACTGACCCTCTGCCCTCTGTCGGCCTCATCGCCTTCATCCCTGTTGATGGCTGTGTAAGCAGACATGGTCCCTGTCCCGATTGTGTCATTGCTGGTGGTAGGGAGAAAAATGCACTGGGATTTATGGAGATGCTTTTTTCCAGTTCTGAGTATAAAATTCTGTAACTGTCTCCTCAAATAACGTCTCTGCCTCTGATAAGTCTCCCAGTGCTGTTATCTACGATTCTCTGTGCGGTCAGATTTCATATGCAAATACCTCAAACTCAGTATCTCCAAAAGAAAACTCTTTCCTACCAGATCGCTGCTTCTCCCTTTTTGTTTGCTTGGATAAAGACCTTCCCATTGTCACATTTTTGAAGCCTTGAAATACTCTTCTCCGTTCTCCCATATTGTCTCTCCAGACCCTAGTCACTCTCTCGTGACTGTCTCTCCCATCGTCCTTTTCTGTTTCCACTTCTGGGTCCAAAGTCCTCCCTCTGTCTCTGTCTCTCTCCTGTAATACATTAATAAGTTCCTAATTGATCCCCCGCCTTCAGCTCCCCTCAGCCGTTTAGTTAATCTTGGAACAGTGTTCATACAAATTAAGTGCTTTAATTACTGTTTGATTTGAGTTGAATTTTATTGAAGAAACCGGCCATCTATGTGGGGATGGAGTTTTCAGTGCTGGTGCTTATCTTAACCAGCACCTTGAGAGCAGAGAAGTACCACTTTCAAGTGCATATATCTATTTGTTAAGTTTTCTCTGCATCATTTACTATAACACACTTGGATTTGTAATCAACATAATAGTTTTTGCTTTTTCCAATTTTTCTTTTAAAGAAAAGGATCAGCTTTGGGACATGCATCTCATTAATATTTAAAGTACTCCGTCTCTGTAAAATGAATATAATAAGAGACATTTCTATAATATAACACTGAAAGAGATAAATGTCGGGTTGTCAGAAAGCTTAAATGAATAATGGTAGTTGAGGCATTTGTTTTTCTTGCAATTTGAGATATGATAATTACTGCTATTTAAATTCCCCCCGCCCCCAACTAAGCTTCCTTAGATGTCTTGCGGGTTGGGGGGGCTTTTGGACACATAAGGCATTTTCCTGTCCTGTCAGAAGTTCCTGAAGGATTACGAATATTTTTATGTTCTCTACGAGAAAACAGAGCATGTTGAATTGAAAGGCAGCAAAGACTAGACTGCTTTTAAAACAGAGCGTTGTACAAAGCTTTGTGGAATCAAAAGAGTGGAAATTTAGTTTTGGGGGATAAATGGGCCTAAGGACGCATTGTTTAAAAGATGAAGTCTTACGATGCCATCTTGGTGTAAAATTAGCTTAATAAGTTAGTAAAAATATGATTAATACCAAATTAATTCCTTTATTTAAAATGTGACTCTACTCATCTAATTCAACAGTGGAAGACTGGGCCCAGAGGCTTCTTATTCATGTCAAGAATGCAGGGGAACCTGGAAAAATCTATTTCTGCTCCTTGGGTCATGCGTTTTTGAGCAAAAGACAAAAGGATGTTTTAGTGGGCTCAGCCCTGCCATGGTGTTGCTTGTTAAGTAGGTGGTTTTACTTCTACACTTTCAACGGATTTAAGGGGAAATTAACATCTTGTGGTGACACTCCCAAACTCTGCAGATGAAAGACAAATGATGTATTTTCCCACAAAGGGAGTTTCTGATATTTGTCTTTGCAGCAATCTTGCTAGAAGGACCATGGATCCAACCCAAACTGAGTGTTATTTCTAAAGTTATATTATTTGTGGAAAATAATAATAATAATTATTAAAAAAAAAACCTACTACTACTACCCTTTATTGTACCAGGCTAAATATTTAATCTTACCATCATCTTAGATATTGTTACCAGTGGATGCTGAAGCCTAAGGGGTTAAGTTAATTGCCCAAAGTCAGAGCCTCGCCTGGAGTCCAGTTTCTTCTGATTACAGGCCATGTCAGATCCGAGGCCATCCCTCTAGACACACTGGAACTTTTCCTGTGTGGACGGCTTTGCAAGATCATGAGTATTAGAATTCAGGATTTTATGCCTTTCCTCTGCATAAATGATGGATTTAGTAGAAGTTTCCTTTCTCTCTCCAGAGAGGGAGGAATGGAAGAAGGGACAGAGGGAGGGTGGGGTAATGTGCATTTAATCACTATCAATGGAATTATGGTTTTAGGGCCAGTGGTTTTGATTCAAAGACTGAATCCCATGGAGTTCTGCCCTTGGTCAGGGTTCAGTGGTTGGTCTTATGTGATTAAATCCTTATAAATGTGATTAAATCCTTATACACTGAAAGAAGGAAAGTTATTTTCAATTCAGAGAAATAAAAACAGATAAATCATTTTCTGTCAATTTGTGGAATTTTTTTTAAAAAAACCTGATTCCCAAGAGAAAAAAGAAAAAAAAAAAGGACTTTTTTCCTTTTCAACATTTGCATAAAATAAGACCTAAATACATTTAAGTCTGAAATGTCCTGTGCTATTCAATAACATGATACAGTTTCTGTCTCCTACCGCCTGCAAATTGGGAAAAAATTTTTAGAGAATAGCATTGTTTTAAACTTTTCTATTTTCAAAGTTCCCCTTCTGTGCTTAAGTTTAAGGAGTTGATGTATTTTCCCACATGATGAAACTTGGGTGGATGTTAGTTGGAGCGGCTCCTAACAAGGTGGTCTGTCCATGGCAAGCTGTGGAATGCATCAGGAACATACAGAATGATGCAGAATGGGGTTGGTTTTGTGTTGTTCATTCTTTGAGGGGAAAACCATGCCATGTTAAGCCTGATCTCTGGGCAGTGACTTCCCATCATTCTTAGGATGAAGACAGAAACTCCTTACAGTGGCCCACAGGCCCCTACGCAGCATGGCTGTGATGCATCATTCTCCTGTCTCTTGCCATCAGCATCCCGTGCTCACCACCCTCCCTGAGCACGCTGGCCTGTAGCCCTCCATGCTCACCCCGCCCTTCCCCCACCACAGTTCCTGGCTGGTTCTTTGACATCTGCCCTGATGCTCTTCCCCAGTGCCTCTGCTGTAAGATGGAGATGTCACAGCACCTCACTCTTAGAGGTGTGGTGAGGATTAAATGTATTGATGTTGGAATCGTCCTTGTGTAGAAGGAGCTTGTTATTTGGTAGCTCTTTTTATTATTTGATTAATGACCATCCTTCCATTAGACTTGAAGTCCAGGCAGGCAGGGGCTGAGAGTGTTGTGGTTCAAGGATGCCCTCTGCACAATGCCTACGTCATTGCTGGCACCCATTCAGTGTGTGTTTTTACTCTCTCCTAGCACTGATTTAGGCATACTGGAACACTTCAAACTCTATTTGACTTAATACTTGAATCAGTAAGAGGATTTAGATATGTGTTCTTGGCCCAGAGCTGTTGCTGGTTCTTAACCAGCAGACAGGACACTCTGTAATGTGGCCCTTTGTTCTGGGCCTTTAGGTATAAGAACTGTCTCAGCAAACAGGACATGCTACCCAAGATTCTCACCTTGATGCAAGGGTGAGTCGTGTCTTGCATGTGTCCCACTTCCATTAAATTTGTGGTTTTCACATCTTTATTTTTAACCTGCACATTGTTTTTTTTTTAAATCACTAATAATCTTACACTCAGTTTATCAGATTCCAAATGTGGGTGCTCTACTTAGGGCAGAGCATGGCTTGTTTGGGGTCTCCCATCCTTAGCCTGCCTCCATATGCCCCCGAATACCTTTGCCCTAAATAACATGGTCTGTTTTCCAAGACTCGTAGGTGAGAGACAGACTCTAGATGCTTAATAGGCAAACGTGGAGGTAGCTTGCAGAAGGCAAAAACTTCCCACCTTTTTACTTCAAACAGAGAGTAATGTGAAGTGGTCATCTCATGGATAGCTGAGCAGTTCTCACAGTGATAGAGAATAGATCCCACTATAATAATATGCTTTTTAAGGCAACTGTATAGCTGCCTTCTTTCATCTTAAAGAAAGGAGGTATTAAATATGGTGCAGATAACAAAGTTGTAATTCTTTTTATTAGTTACTTGATTTCATTTAACTGAGTCATTCGGTATAGTCCTGTTTCCCAGGCTGCTGGGGAGTCTTTGTATATATTTATATATACAGGTGTACCTCATTTTATTGCAGTTTGCTTTATTGTTCTTCACAGATAGTGCAGTTTTTATAAATTGAAAATTTGTGGCAACCCTGTATTATCAGATAATAGCATTTTTTAGCAATAAAGTGTTTTTTAATTAAGGAATGTACATTGTTTTTTGTTTTTTGACACAATGCTGTTGCACACTTAGTAGACCATATAGTGTACATTTAACTTTTATATGCACTGGGAAACCAAAAAAAATCCTGTGACTCACTTTATTGTGCTAATTGCTTTATTGTGGTGGTCCGGAACCAGACATGCAGTATCTCTGAGGTGTGCCAATATTTATGTCTATAGTGGAGAGAACTCAAGAGCAGGTTTGTTTAAGACTGTTGCATAATATAGTCCAGGTCCTGTGTTGCTACCAGTCTAAGATTGTAAATGGCAGAACGGGACTTTTTGGAATTTTGTAAAGTGTGATTAAAATTAGGACTAGGCTTAGGGGGCTAACATACTTAATACTAGAGAATTCAATGAAGTAATCAGACCTTGTTTTGGTACTTCCAGAAGTAGTCCAAATAAAGGTCTCATTTTTCAGGGTGAAGAAAATTTTCTATTTGATCACACAGTGGAATGAGGAAGAGTTTTTTTTTTTTCCTTAACATTAAAGGAATTTTCTTAAAAGTTTTCTGTGCCAGGGTTGTAATGTACATTCTTTTTTGTTGTTGTTATTTTTTAACTTAATTTAAAAATATATTTTCTTGAAATAGAGTCCTGAGTTTGGCATTGATGACTAAGGATCCCTTAAATTCATATCTACTTAAATTAATTCACTACTTCCAAAATGAATTTTTCTGAGCAAGCAATGAAAAAAATATTTAGCTGTTATAGGCCATCTGGCTTTAAAATGTGGAGAATTTTCATCTGGCCTGCATCTATTTTAAAGTGACTATAGGATTAGAATTCCAATGAATCCAAAACAGTAGCTTCACAATTGAAACTTTAATGCTTTGGGGATTGTAAATCACAGCACATATGGGAAAATACATGTTTTGGGAGAAATGGATCCTCCTGGCCCACATGCAAAATTAAACTGTCTGTACTCTGTGCTTATTGAATACATTTTTTTTTTTTTACCAAGGTGGGTCTGAATAAACAGTTCTTAATTTTTAATCTTATCATTTGAAGTAACTAAAAACTGTAAAAATGTCTTTTTGTCAAATTAGCACACATTATAAATGCTCAGTGATGTTCTGTACTTGCAGGTTTTCTCAGAAAAAGTAACAGCTCTCCTTGTTTTCTTATGGTACGTTTTAAAAAGTCCAATACACAACAATGCAAAAATGTCTTCTCATCGTTGGAAGGAAGCTATGATTCCTGTGGTTAGGCTTAAGATGTGCGACTCCTTTCCCCATAGACCTCTCTCTCTAACCAGACAGGATATTCGGATGGAGATTTTCATAATTAGCATAGCTGAGAAACTTGGCTTTCATTCAGTGTTTCTCAAAATAGGTCCTGGTGAGATTTATTTCCCAAAGGGTAAGAAGGAGAGTTCAAGCCAAGTTCAGTTGGTGTCTCTACTGAAAGACTTAACCTTCAGATTTTTTAATGTGTATATGTATCGAATATGCATTGTAAACTGTGGAGGGAGGGGTGTGGGGACGAGGGTGATAATAGGCAGTGATTTCAAACTATTTGACTCAGGAATATTTTGTGGGACTCTTGTTTGGCTGATTGGCACCTCAGAAGAAGGACTTTATGTATGGCTGGTACATGTAGTTCTGTCCATACAGACTTCTCTGGGTTCTATCATGACTTCAGATTCCCCTGTCTCACCTCACCCCAGGAAATTTTAACATTTCTGAAATTGGAATGACGTTTACAATCATCACATATACATTTCCTTTCTTTAACTTCAGGAAAACTATTAGTGAATTAATGATGCCTTAGAATTAACATATTAAGTAATGCCGTTTTAAAATCTAATTTATTCATTATGTTTATCCTAATCCACACTTGATATTAAATATAAAGAATTGAACGAGAGGAGAAGCCTACTCTGTTTTGTGGGAAATTTGTTTACTACTGTATCCTAAACTCTGTTTTCTAGAATTTCTGGAATCTGGCTAAAAAGCAATAATCACTCATACTTTAAAGTTACTGTGATTCTGGCCCAACATTAAGAGCTTGACAGATGTGGGTCTGTGGTAAGTATTACTAACCTTATTTTTAAAATGAGGAAAATTGAGACCCAGAGAGGTTCAGTAATTCACCTTAGAGAATGAGATTTTAATGTCAGGCAGCCTGGCTTTCCCAGCCTACTTATTTAAGTTAATTGAGGATTGTTACTTATTTACTTCACGTGTACTTTCTTACACCTTTGCATTATGACTTATGCCAATAATTCTTTAAACAGGGTCATTATTAGAACCACCTTGGGAGCCTTTGGAAACAATGGATTCCTGGACCCAATCCCCAAGAAATACTTAGTTATTCATTAACTCTGGGGTGAAGTATGGGAAGCTGTTTTTTAAACTTTTTTTTTTTAATATAAAAAGTCCAAGTGGTTTTGATGAAGCTAGATTTTGGCATGACTGATAAATGCATTTTGAGAATTGCTTTTCTTTCTATTAAAGATTAAACTGTAACAAAATGCAACCTAGCCCCCAAACCATGACGAGCATAATTGGGTGTTGTATGACCTGAAGGCCGCGTTGCATCAGAGCGCTGATTGCTTGCATCGGTTATTGGCACTTGGAGGTGGCAGTCAGGGTGTGTTGAGAAAGCAGATATGCGTAAACCTGCCTGGTACCTTTGTCTGAAAAGTATAAGGGCACCCTCATGCCTCCTGATCCACGTGGTCCTCTTGCTGTTGCAAAAACTTTGTTTAGGAGTAACCTCAATGTAAACTGTCACAGATGGATATGGGTAAGATGTCAACACTTAGGCCCTTTCAATCTTCAGTGCTGACGGCAGTAGAAAAAAGGGAGCCCCTCTAATCTGCCTGCAAATAGCTGCAGCTTCCTTGATCTAGTCTAATCAAAGGAACAAGCCCATAGGGGTTTAAAGGATTCCACGTGTCTGCTTTGCCATTAATTTAATTGCTGCAGTACAGTGATTTATGGGAGAGTTGAGTTAAATGCTGAAATCTTTGGGGCAAGAGAGTAAACAGGTTAGTTGTATAATTAGAATTGTCTTTAAGAAGGGACATGGTGTTCCCCAAAGTGTGGCTTTGCCTATCTGACAGTTGTGTCTAAAGTCAGCATGGAAGGGAAGTAACAAGTCAGTTCTGGTCTTGGGAAGTGGGCAGGCCTGAGCATGACAGAGTACGTGTAAAATGCATACTCTTAAACTTTGGAGAAGAAAGACCTGGGGGCCACCCTCATTTGAAGCTTCCAGGAATTGTCAACCTTTCTTTTTCCCTTGAGGTGTATGATAAGTGAATAAGATACACCCTTTTAAATATTTATACTTATAAATATTTAAATGCAACTCTGTGTATTTTGTGTTGTACAAATCCAGCTGTGAGCCAACATGATCTGGGGGCATCTGATCAAATGTGAATTAATTGAGTCTGTTGGCCCTTTATATGCCAACTCTTTCTGCCAGTCTACCTCACTGGCAGTGCCTTCACTCATGTCAATTGGACATCTTTTGGATTAATTGGCTCGTTAAATTAATCAGCTCATTACATAAATCCAACCAGTGTTGGACTCAGTTTATCTAATTGTTAATGATGTTTCATTGGAACTGCGTTTAGTAAGTGGGTGTGTCTAATAGTGGATTTTGATCCTCTAAAATAAGACAATTATTGGTTTTTTCTTCTTTGTGCATTTCCTTTCTCTGATGCCAGCGTAATCCTGGCCCATTTCCTCCTATTGATGAACTTTTAATAAAATAATTTTCCTCCAGTTGAGCACGTGGTTGTTAACCACAAATCAAATAGGGCACTCATTTGCAGGATTGCTCCTTTGCAGAAGCTAGTCCTTTATTGTAGTTATTTCTCTCTAGTCAGTTGCATAATCTTGAGAGAAGGGCATCTGGTCTGGGCTGTTACCCCTATACTAGTTAAATGACTCTTTTTAGGAATCATGATAATATCCATAAACATTATTAATAATGGAGCAAACATATGTGAAGTGCCCACTATGTGCCTGGCATTGTGTTAAACAAAACAGTATCTCATTTTTATCCTTATAGAAACCTTGAATGCATCTATAATTGGTTCATGTGGTTGGTCCTAAAAACTTGCATGCAGGTAATTTTCTTTCCTACTGCTTTGTAAGGAAGGCCAGATACCTTGCAAATGCTTGGGAGAAGGTTTCTGGTATAAAGCTCTATAATGGGGGAAAAGTGGAAATAACATGGGAAAACTTCACAGTCTGTTGGGAAATGCGTGGACCCTGACTGAAAATTGAGTTCTGTCTTTGGTTAACAAGAGAATCCTGTCTCATCTTCATGATAAACCCAACCTGACTGGGGTCTTACTTGAAATCCACTTTAACATCTGACTACAGTGGCTGAATAATTTGCTTCCATTTTCCTTCTGCCACCATTCACCCCCCGCCACATCACTTTCTCTAACCTCATCCTCACCCCTGTCTTATTTGTATTTTGAAAGTGAGTATTGCTTTAAAAAACTGAAGAAAAGAAAGAAAATAAAAATACATTCTCAAAGTGCCTATGCTGCAATACAGTGGCTATGGACTTTGAGTTCAATTTTGGGTTCAAATCTTAGCTCTAATATGTTTGAACTAATGAAACTTGGGGAAACGGCTTAACCTTTCTGTGCCTCAGTTTCCTTATCTTTAAAACTCTGAGTAATAGTAACATCTCCCTGGACAGTTTGTAGGTGATGAGATCATGTATCTAACAATCTTAGCCCAGTGACTAGTGCCTAGAAGGGGCCCGGGACCAATGCAGGGCCTTTTCAGAAGATGAATTTGGGACTTTAAAAATTAAATTAGGTTAAACAACAGTGACTGTCAGTGCTGTGGGATTTGTGAGCTCAAGGACTCGTGATACAAGAACAACAAACATGAGCCTGCTTATTTAATAGAACATGCCGGCGATGAGGGTCTGATCTGCTTTCAGCTTGAGGAGCGCTTTGGAATTTTAATGACTTAGAGGAGCTTCCCAGGATAATAGAAGTTGCTTTTTATGATTGCTTTCTCTGTGTCAAAATGAAAGGATAATTGTAACAAATGAGCATTTAGATGCCAGGATGTGATGCAGCAAATGAATTTATGGATGATAATAATGGTCATCATCAACGCGGCCGGAGTCCAGTCTGATCAGTAGGTGCAGACTGCTTTCTTCAGATGAAATGGTCATTTAAATGGACACGAGATCTTTTCTTGAAAGTTTTTCTTGGACTCTGAAGACCCGTTACCTGACATTGTCTTCCCTACAACTGCATCCTTTCAGACTGAGCTGCTCCGGAAAGATTTATTGGTATTCCTTGGTGCTCTTATTAGCATCCTCTACATAGCTCATGATGACACCTGTTATAATACAAAAGGTAATAATAATGCAGTGACCATCCTTATGGCAGCTAGTATTCATCGAGCATATACTACACTCCAGGAGTTCTATTAAGAGTTCTGCATCATCATCTAATTCTCACAACACCTCTCTGAAGTGGGGATTTTCATTGCCTCCATTTTCTGAATGAGGAAGAGGTTGAGTTAGAGAGCTTAAGTAACTTACCTAGAATCACACCCAGGAATGAACTAGATCTGACTGTGGAACCAGAGTGCATAGACACAACTCAGAGCTGCCTCTGTTTCACAGTTCTCTGTTTGTTTCCAGTCTGCTTGTCCGTGACTAAGATCCTGTGGCCTCCTTTACATCCTAGCATGGAAGCTGGCACGTGGGGGGCTTTCAGACATCGGAAAGAATGAATGAAAGCGTTTAGCCCCCCAGAAAATGGCGTCTCATCATTAAGGGCTTCAAAGTCAAGTGAGAGAATTTTAAATAGAATGATTTTAAAGTGTGAAGATCACTTCTCTGTGTCCATAGAAAATTTAAGATAGTGAGAGAATGGCAAAGCCGGGTTAGAAGCATTCAGATGTAGAAGTCTATGGGGCACCTGAATTTAAAAAAAAAATCCGTTCAGGCATATAATAATTAAACTGTTCATGATAGCATATAATTGTGTCATTATGTGTTTATGTACACAACTATGTTACTATAACTTGGATCATAAGAGAGCAAAGTGTCAATCTTTCTAATGTGTTTAATTTTGTTTTAGCTTTTCCTAAAGGATGCATTTAGTTTGTACTTTAAACTTGTAAACTTTTGTCACATCTTTACATTCTTTTCTGCCATGAATTATTCATGAAAACTATAGATGTGACTCACTGTCCCTTTTTCCTAATTTGGAGTCTGATCTTCATGTGAGGTTTAAGTATATGTTTTAGTGTCTAAGGCACCTATATTTGCTTCCTTTTAATGTACCTTGTTTTTTAACCTACTGTCTGATTTGGAGTTAATACTGTTAATATGTAATCTGTAAGAATAACAACTCGATTTATTCAAGATTGTTTTAATTAAAAATATGTGCTAACCCTTTTGGGACCAGGTGGAAATTTGCACTTCTCTGAAGACAGGGGTTGCTGAGCAAATTAATAATGTAAACAAGATTTTGGAGAGCATATTTAATCAACTCAAGAGAAGAAACTTTTCAAGCAAGCTGCAGCAGTTTGGAACTATCCATTGACATTCAGAAGATTGATGTGTTAATTACTAGTCATTCTTTCAGATTAATTAAACTGGCCACTTTAAATACCTTTGACTACATTCTGTTGGTCTCATAAATTTCAGTATACTTCCATTGTAACAATGCTGTGGGTTGAAGCCTTCCTTAATAATCACTATTTACCACCCATTTTCCACCAGCTTACTAGTCCTGGAACACGGTAAAGCGCGTCTCATCTCTTGCATCTGTCAAACGGAAACTTAAGGGGTTTCTGAAACTTAACTGAGATAAAGCATATGCATAATTTACTCCAGTGCTCAGGAAATAGGTTGCTAATTTTTAGCCCAAATTAGGGCAATTCTACTGACTGATTCTACTGCAAACTTTTTGCCTTAAAGTTGCACTGTAAATTCACTTATGCAGAACCTAAAATGACATATGGTTAAACTGTTTAACCTCAGATTTGGGCATTTATTTATATGAAAAGTCTCACAGAAGTATAGAAATAAGATGTGGTATATTTATTCATTTCCCTTTGAGCAAAATAAACTTGTGGAAAATCACAGGTCTTTAAAAATTTTTTTTAAATTGAAGTAGATGTACAATATTATCTAAGTTGTAGGTTTGCAATATAGTGATTTACAATTTTTAAAGTTTGTACTCCATTTATAGTTATTATAAAATATTGGCTAGATACCCCATATTGTACAGTATATTCTTGTAGCTTATTTTATATGTAATAACTTGTACCTCTTAATTCCCCACCCTCCTTCCCTCTCCCCACTGGTAACCATTAGTTTGTTTTCTGTATCTGTGAGTCTGCTTCTTTTTTTTGTTATATTCACTAGTTTTTTTGATTCCACATGTAAGTGCTATCTCATAATATTTGTCTTTCTATTAGCACAATACCCTGCAAGTCCAACCATGTTGCTACAAATGGGAAATTTTCCTTTTTTATGGTTGAGTAGTATTCCATTGTGCATATATACCACATCTTCCTTTTTAATTCATCTGTTGATGGATACTTAGGTTTCTTCCTTATCTTGGAAGCTATAAATAATGCTGCTGTGAAGAGTGAGGTGCATGTATCTTTTCAAATTAGTGTTTCTGTTTTTATGAGATATTTTGTTTTAGTTTTTTGAGAAACTTCCATATGGTTTTCCACAGTGGCTGTACCGATTTATATTCTCACCAACACTGTAGGAGTGTTTCCTTTTTCTCCACACCCTCACCATTTGCTGCTTGTGTTCTTTTTGATCACAGCCATTCTTACAGATGTGGCCATCTGCATTTCCTCTTTGCAAAAATGTCTGTTCAGTCCTGCCCATTTTTTAACTAGGTTGTTTTGTTTCATTTTGTTTTGATGTTGAGTTTTATGAGCTGTTTATGTATGTGTTGGATATTAACCTGTTATTGGTCACACCATTTGCAAATATTTTCTCCCATTCCGTAGGTTGTCTTTCCATTTTGTCAATGGTTTCCTTTGCTGTGCAAAACCTTTTAAGTTTAATTAGGTCTTATTTGTTTTTGCTTTTATTTCCTTTGATTTAGGAGGTAGATCCAAAAATTTATGTCAATTTATGTCAAAGAATGCTTTCCCTCTAGGAGTTTTATGGTTTCTGGTCTTGCATTTAAGTCTTTAATCCATTTTGAGTTTATTTTTGTAGATGGTATTAGAAGGGTTCTAATTTCATTCTTTTACATGTAGCTGTCCAGTTTTCCTAGCACCTCTTGTTGAAGAGACTGTCTTCTGCATTGTATATTCTTGCTTCCTTTGACATAGATTAATTGACCATAAGTGCACAGGTTTATTTTGGGGGGCTCTATCGTGTTCCATTGATCTGTGTGTCGGTTGTGTGTGTGCGCACACACACTATTTTGATTACTGTAACTTTGTAGCATAGTCCAAAGTCAGGGAGCAGAAAATCACAAGTCTTGAAACATCAGTTGGAGTTTCCCACTGAATTGTGCCTGGAATTTGCAATTCAGGAAGCTGCTGAAATTTGAAACTGGGTAGACCCGGAGTCCCATGTGGGCCTGAAGTCCTTATCTTTTAAGTTATCTTCATAGTTTGGGTCTTGTTCCTTTGCTAAAATTGTGTGTTCCCACATTGGTAGAATTGGTTAAACCTTCTGGCCTTATGAATTGGCCCAGTGCCACCTATGGGGTTATGCTAAGTTTGGAATGTTTTCCATTGTTGGTGAGTCAGTCTTCCTTGCTTATTGTTATTTTCCTTGGTATTCAAATAAGAAATTTGAAATAATTTTCAGTTGTGCTAATTTATTTTTATGCAAAATGAGATTTTGTATCGGTAACTCATATTGTTTATTGGAGTCATGGCACCAGCATCATCAATTGATATTCAGTATCCTTTGTGGAATTGTATTTACCTGATGTTTTGCATTCATACATTTTCTGAAAAGGAGCATGGAGAAAGTATATGTGATATGGTCTCTTTTATTTCTTGCTACATTTTTCTGGAAAACTCTTACAGTTGAAAATGTCAAGGACAAGACGTACCAGACAATTAAGGAGATGGTTTTGTTCAGGCTTTCATAATACAGGAGAATGTTCATGAATGAGGAATGTCTCAAGGAAGGAGGAGAAAAGTTGGGGTTTTATGAAACAAGGGAGTCATTGAGAAAGGGTGGAGGAGGGTCTTAGAATATCCAAGGACATGTTGGTCCTTGTGGTTTTTGTGTTTCCTGAAACACAAAAGGGTAAAGATTTCTTGACCTTGGCTATTTTCTGTGAGTATAGGGCTCAGAATAAGTTCAACATTGCCAAATACATAAAAAAATGTGAAAATGATTTTTTTGAATAGTAATAACTGCATATTTCGTTTTCAATTAATTGCTATTTTGACAGCATTTAATTCAAAGCATTTTAATATTATGATTGCCTTCTTAGTTGGCTTAAGTACTAGAAACAAATTTTCATTAAACAAATTACAAGTATCTATGTTAACTCTTAACTGTTGGAAACAGTTAATTTGGAAGCAGTTCTATCAGCTTATAAATCTCATTGAAATAACCTATGTGGTCTGCTCCCAATAGTATAAGAGATTATGAATCTCCTCGTATTGCTAAACAGAAGCCAGCTTCATGTTCTCTATTAATCCAGGTAAAGATTGACGTATTTCATGAAATATTTCTTCTGAAAAGTGAGTTTTACATTTTAAAGCTTTCTTTGATTGTAAGAATCAAGCATTTATATTAGAAAGTTCTTTTTAATACCCTCCTACCCACCCAGCAGATGCTAGACAAGCAGTTTTTACCCAAGTTCCCTGTGAAAGTCCTGGGGTGGGGATCCCCCCATCTGTAAAGTTTGTGCAGTGACCCCCTACCCAGCCACGTGAGGGTGCCTGCAATCGTGAACCTCAAGTCCAACCTCTCACTGGACTAGGTTGTCTCACATGTTTTCAGCTACTTTCTGATATCCCACAGATACGTAAATAACCTTAAAGAATCAAATTTATATTTAACCCTAAACAAGTTCTCCCTTTTGACTCCTTCATTTCTATTTTTCACACAGATACTCTGAATCATTTTGAAAAAAAAAAAAAGAACAGAGCTCTCCTGAAGAAGGAAAAATGCTGATACATTTTAATATTTCACTTGTTTTCTTTCTGATTAAGAAAGCCAGAGAATACTTGAGGATGTTGAGAGGGTCACCTGTGATGCCCACTACACAGAAATAGGGCTGTGGACATTTAAGTGTGTATCATGCTTCTTTTTTCCCATCTATCTAAAAGCCCAAAGTTGTTCTCATCCACTCTTGCCTAATACACATGCTGGCTTGTATCCCGGTGTGGTATAAAGAGAGGCAACGTAGTAAGGTGGGCAAGGAGCATGATTCCTGCAGTCAAACCTTTTTTGAACCTGGCCTCTACCACTTACTCTCTATAGGGACCTGGCAATAGATAAGTTGCTCAGAGTCTCTGGTACCTAATGAGCAAATCAGGGGCACACTTTGCCTGGGCTTGTTGTCAGATCAAGCAGAATCCTGCATGTTGGTGTTTTTGGTTTATGGTGCCCAGCACACAGATTTTTCTGTAGCACATGATTTTCTATTAATGAGTGAGTCTGCTCCACTGCTGTTTCTTCCCAGAATTCCACACTTACCCAGTGCTCATTAGCAAGGCTCTCTGGGACCCACTGCTGTAGCCAACCTTTGTACTCCTTTCCCTCTCTCTCCATTTGCCTGGACTGCTCTGCCTTTTCCCCATCACTATGGAAACCCAGCATCTCCTCTCAGCCTTACTTCCTCTGGGGTGGCTTAGTGGACTTCTCCTGTCTGCTTGCTTTTGTCTTGTCCCTTGATAGTCTTTGGCATCTGGATAACACACACAGCTTAGCCCCTGGTGCTCTGTGCATGCACGTGCATGTCATATATATGTGAATGTCATATACATTATCTTATGTTTGAATAGTTTTGGAAGTGCTTTCACAGGTATCACCTTTACAAAAACATCATGAGGCATCTTTATTGTGAAGAAAACTGAAGCTCACAATGTGACTCACTCATGGTCAAACAGGTGTTAGAAAAGCCAGGAACAAATTTTGGCCTGTAACTGGGACATCAGTTCCCTTTCCTCTAGTGCTTAGTAAATGCTCCTTGAAATGCAGATTTGCAGTATGCGGTTTCTAGATGATCAGACCAGGTTTTACCTCCTCAAAGATACTTGGTCTAAACACCAGTGTGTGGTTTGCAGCAGCACTGAGGGAGCAAACTCTGTGGGTCAGATACGGCATCTTCCCATCCTTTTTGTATCAAGTGACTGCTCTTGATGCAGGCCTAGTAACCTGGGAAAGGGGATAAACCAGGTGTTCATTTTCCAATATACTTAATTTCTTATGACATGGTGGTAAAGGACCATTTGGAAGGAAGGCTTCTTAGAACTTGAAGCAATTTATGTGGCCAGTGTGCAGTAGCCCCATAGAATGAACTTCCTGGCAAGATGTAGTCAACACACTGCAACCAGATATGAAAGATTTCATAAACCACGTTCTTAGCAAAATGTGCTTGGGCAGAATCACAGCTCCCGGGATGTCATTAATTTTATATTTAGCTCAGCATTTAAGGACAGCCAAAAAAGATACATGTTTGTAATCTGTAGTCACATTACTAAAGTACAGGGAATATGAAGCTGGACATTAAGATGCTCAATGCAGTCCAGGCGGCCAGTAAAGCAGTGTGATGGAGAACTTGGGATGTGGCATCCAGGGACCTGGTTTCTGGTTGGCACTCTCCTACTTAGTACCTAGAATAAATTGTTAAGCCATTCTGTGCTTCATTATCCTCATCTATAAAAGTGAGGATCCTGACAGTATTTACCTTGAAAAGTTGTGAGGATGAACAGATTTCATGTAATGTCCCTGACCCAGTGCCTGCCACATACAAGTAATACTTCTTTTCCCCCTCATTATTTGAAACTGCACACCAAGCTGAAGTCATTTTTATTTATTGTTTGTTTGTTTGTTTTTAAGCCTAAGTGAAGTTGTGTGGTTTGGTTTGGTGACTCAATCTTAAGTCTAGATAATTGTGAAAATCAAGCAATTAGCTTATAAACGTTCCTTGCTCTGCTGAATTTCCACATCCCCATCATACAGGTGCCTGGGTATTTTCTCTTAGTAATCCCGTCCATGGAGGATAGGCACATTACTGAAGACACTAGAGCCCTCTCAGCAGGGACCTTCCATGTAGTCAGTTAAAATCCCAGAGGAACTGACATCACATTCACTATGGATAATCTCATACCAAGACCACTGACACGTTCTCAGGCTACCTACATGGTGACGAGCAACTGATTCCTCAGGCAGGATGTCCTAACAGAGCAGTACTCTCAAAGAGCCATCCACGTTTGTGATAAAGAGAATCCGTTGCTGCTCTTTAGCTTCCTTCTGCAGGTGAATTCTCAGGAATATTAGAAACCACCACTGCAGATGACACGTGGTAATGGGAATAATTGGGTTATTTTACCATGCCTCTCATGTACGTCTTCATCCAAGGCACTATATTATACAGAAAGGCTTAAGGCAGATGGCGTCCCTGTGCAAATTTCTATCTCTTTGCCTCAAGTGAGGCCAATTACTGGCAACTACGGGAGTGATATTCTGTCAGCAACATTCTCATCTTGTTCCCTGATAAGCGTAAGGGTGTGCATCTTGTCACTTTTTTTTTTTATTATTGCATTAGATGAAACCATTCCTCTGCCTCCTGTCCATCTATCATCAAATATTTATCTAGAGTGTCTCAAGTACTCTAAACCATAACATTGATTTGTGGTTATTTGAAATTTCTGTTAAGGCTGCTGACAAATTAAAAAAAAATGGCTTGACATATTGGTCTTAAAGGCGAACACTGAACTGAAAGAATTAGTTGATGTCTTGTTTGAAATGGAATATATATATATATATATATATATGAAATCACATTTGTAGTCACTTCTTAAAAATTATTCCTACATAGCTTTTGCAGATGAGGTGTTTAAATTTGAGTTTGAATGCCAAATTTCAGAATAAAATCATTGTTTCTTGGGGGAAGTAGTTATATGACTGTATTAAATTAACCTGGGAATTTCTGCTTCTGGCTAAGTTGAAGTCGCTTATGACAAACTGGTGATTCTTGGAAAATAATAGAAAAGCCACATGTAAAAAGAAAAAATCTGAAAGACACCTAATTTTGAAGACGCAAAGAGCTGCCAAGAAAACCCAGACTCCTACAGTGAGTGAACTCTGGAGTGGTGAGCCAGCATCCTACAAGCTACGTTGTCCTGCAGAGAACTTGCCAACTTTGGGCTTGGGATGAAAGTCTGAGAAACCAGGCAAAGGAGCATACATTGGAAGCTAAGAAGGCACAAGAACTTACGACAATCTTGCAAGACTGGAGAGACCGACAGTGAATTTTGGGGCTGCTTAAGCAGTCAGGATTTGAGGGGCCAAGATCTTAGAAGACAGGTACTAGATGTTAGCCTGAACCTCAGCAGTTTCACCCCTTGGGGCATTTTCCCTAATTCTTACACCTTGACGCCAGGAAGCTAAGAAGCAAATCAGTGAAAAAGCAAAGCCGTTTTCCATGGTCTCCCAGTGCTGAAGGTGAAATAATTGGAATTCAGCACCTATGAAGGATTTGGGGTGCTGTTAGCACCATAGGCTTTCATACTGTGTGAGCAAAAGCGGCCTACCAGTCTTTCAAAACCCCAGCCATCTTTGAGTCAACTCAGTCCTGAAATGGATAAAGGTGACTTGTCCCATCTCAAGGTGCCTATCAGAGACTAGGATGAACCTTCTTCGGAATAAGTTACCATCATCCATTTTCTCTGTAATTTTTCATACATAGCATCCACAATGTAACTTAAAATCGCTGGACACATCAAGAAATAAGACTAGGTGAGAAACAGAAAATAGTACCCTTCCCAAGGGTGACTCAGTTATTATCCACGTGACCAGAATGGGACTTCGGCCTTGAGCTAGTTAAGTAGCAGCTTGCTCTAGGCAAAGCAGGGACTCTGAAGGTCACCATTGTCCCTGCTATTCTCTCTTGCCTTACTTCTGGTTTGATCCATTAAATTACACTGTTTATGCTGTAAGGCGTTTGGGTTTGCAACTATTGTTTTATAGCAAAGAATATATCTGGGTTTTTTTCCTTAGATTTTTGGTCTTTCAAACACCACCGTATGGATTTGCACACGAAAGACATGGAAATGTTGCCAGTAATCTAGCTTTCAGGTGATATTTATTTAATCATCCTTAAAGAGTGACTATTATGGTCTTACGTATTCTTCTGCATCGGATGATTGAGTAGAGGGGTTACAGTGTGAATCTTGATATAAACAGAAATGCTTAATTTTTTTTTTTGTCTGTTATTTCTTGCAAAGGAAAAAAAGTCATGAGTGGCTACAGGGAAAAAAAAAAAAGAAAAGCAAGTTCAGACAGGCTCAAATAAAATTACTGTTGGCCCAGTGAGTGGCTTCCTGGGAATGTGCAATGTGCATTTTTGACATAGACTGCTTACATCTATCTCAAATGATAAAGGATCAGGAATGAGATAGGCCTTTGTAAACCAGAGTCAGCGTGCTCTCTGTTCGACGTGAAGAGCCATAACTTTGTTTCATCTTTTTCCCCCCGCAAAAAAAAGAGGATAGCCTCCCAGTGCAGCATTGTGATTTCTTTGAAGATCAAGTTCTTCTTACAAGGGCAGACCAGGATCTTTCAAGAACAGAATTTTAGAAGCAGAGTGAGGGATACAGCTTGCCCTGAGTGCTTTGGAATCACAATGCTCTAGAGTGATTTTTCAACGTGTGGTCTCAACCTAGGATTTGGCATCACTTGTGATCTTGTTAGAAGTGCAGATTTGGGGACCCCACTCAGATCTAGTGATTCAAAAATCTCTGGAGCTGGGACTCAGGAGATGATGTTTTTGACAAGCTCTCGAAGTAATGCTTTGGTGTGTTACCTTTGAGAGCCCCTGCTCTAGAGCACTGACAGTAATCCATATGAAGTGACTAGGTAGGGCCAAGATACCTAAGCTGCATTTGTGGTGATGCTGTCAAGACTGTGTCAAGAAAATGTTAGGCTGTTCATTTATCAGTGTTCTAATCTAATGGAGTTAAGGTCTTTGGTCAGTCTCTGCTCTGCCAGAAAATCATATGATTTATCCCATATCTTGGAGAGCATTTTTTATAAAAAGACAGTTGGGTAAGATCTTGTATTTTCTATAGACCCCCTCACCACCCACCACAGGAAGTTCTTTCTATCCTGTGTAAAAAGGCTTTGATAATTAGGAAGGTGAATCGGGCACCTCAACTGGATAATAAAGCAATCAGGCATTGTGAGGAAATGACATTTCTTTTGAAAGAGAGAATCATACTTCTTTAAGAATGACTGGTAGGAAAATGACCTAAAATGACAGACAAGAATAATGGTACTTGGAGAATAGAGTCAACTTTCAGGACAATGGAGAGTTGGAACTGAAAGCTGAACTTCTAAAGGCATCCCTGTGTGCATCATAAAATGAATTTTTAAAGAAAATTAATATTATATGTACAAATTTTAAAAATATCAAATATTAACTCAGACTTTTAATCTAAGATTTCCAACAACTTGACAAAGATTTGATTATATTAAGCAGTTTGGATGTGAATTAAAAAAAAAAAGTGTGTCTGGGTATTGTGGTTTGATGGGTTAAATGTTTTTTTTTTTCCTGTATCTGTTCTCTAAAGTAAACAACAAAATGACATGGTTGTTTAAAGATAAGTTTGAGATAATAAATGATTTTAAAGATCTCACTGTTTTCTCGAGCCCACTTTTTAAATGATTCAGTGAGCTACTGTATTGTTAAGTGAGTGGAAACTCTTCTTGCTTCCAAGAAAAGACTTTAAGAAGAGTATCTATATTTACTGTTCAGAAATCGCCTGGCCATTTTTAGGAACTTGTACAGTTTTGTGAATTAACTACCCATTGACATTACTAACAGGCAAGTGACTTGGTCAGATTTACTGTCAGCACAATCTGGAAGGAATCTGAAAAGAATAAAGCTAGAGTTCATCAGTGATTCATCAAATATTGGTGAAGTATTAAGAGTTAAGTCCTTTCAGTATAAAATTGCCTTTTTTTTTTTTTCCTTAAAATTTTCTGTTTTTCTGTCTGCTCCACCCGGTAAAGACAGTGATGTCATCTGGCTCTGCATTCCTGGGGTTTGAAAGAATTCTAAGAATAAAACAATTGAAATAAGAGGGATGAACTTGCAAATTTTCAAGAAAGGGTGACTTGCTATAGCTGGTTATTATATCTAAGACATTCACGATACGTTGCTCTTGCTGGGCTGAAATTTACCGGAGTGTCAGAATCATATTCCAACCTAAACACTAAAGCACCTTACATGATAAATACGATGCATTATCCAACATTACTTGTGCTTAGGTTCTGTTCCATCAACTTGAGCAGCTGGAGGGAGATGGCCAGATAAAGTCTGCATGAGAGAAAACACCCTGAAATGAGAAATTCTAGAGATTCATTGCCCCACTGAATATTGTAAAAACAGTAAGAAAGGAGAAAAGCCACTATAGATCTTCGTACATTTTGTTTGTTTACTTACATTTCGGGATTCTTTGACTTACATAGTTTAAACTGGGAATTTAACATAAATGAATTCACATTCTCTATGACTGTGGGCAGGGTTTTTATGCTTAGCTTCCTTCCTCATGATGGGATAGCAGTGGTACATTCCTCACAGGACTCCTGAGAGAATGCAGTGATAATGTAGGTAAGGTTCTAGGCATGGGACTTAGTACATAGAAAATGTTCAATATATAGTCTCTGTTGTTACTTGAGCATGTAACAAATAACAAGAATTTCCCAAGTCTAAGATTCCTTTTAAAAATTAGAGTGGTTGTTGTGTAAATGACTGCATTTATGTGTCACCTTCCATGTAGAGATAGTAGGGACATTCAGAATCAAATGACTTAGAAATGCAGCAAGCTCTGTTTCCCTAAATGGGAGAAAATCTAGTCTTGGGAACTGATGGCCGGTGAAGTGCCAATTCCTAGTCGGGAATTTGCAGGAGGAGGAGATGCAGGCCCAGGGCAGTGTTCCTGGCACCACTCAGAGAAGCTTAGGAACCATTTGGTTTTTGAAGAAATTTTTGACTTAGCTCCATTGCCTCTATAAAATGAGACTCAAGGGGCAAGGCTAAGTTGGAACTTGCCAGGCTGTGACTAAGTGTAAACAGTTGTGGGGCTGCCGAGGTGAGAGTTCCTCAGTGACTGATGAGAAACAGTATAGGGAAGCAGCATGAATGTGAGCATGGTTTTGGTGCCCAAGACCGGTGTGTGAATCTCTTGCTCACAAAGCAATGTAGAAGAAGGTGGGCAGGTACTTTTGAACAAGCCCAAAGAGAGTCTATTGTCTCCAGAATAGCCAGTTTTTTCAGAGATACTCTCTTTGCAACACTTCGTCCATTATAAATGACAGTATAAGCCCTTCCATGGATCTGAGAATTTAAAAGGAGGGCTTCTTGACATCCAAGGGTCAGGAGATTCATGATGCCCACAGAGAGGCGAGTACCAGTGCCGCCTCACCAGGCTGCTCGGTGTGGTTCTGATGGTTTCAAACATGAGAAGGAAGGTGTGCCCAGTGGAATCATTGACTCAGACCTGTAACTCAGCGTACCATCCTTCTGAGCACCTCTCATCTGACATCAGCTCTTGTGGGCCCATAGCCAAAACAGACAGCAGAGTTCAGAAGTGGTTGTGAAATACTGTATTTCAAATCTTCCAGCACAAGGAATTTATCCCTGCATGTCTTCATGGAGGGTTCCATATAGAAAACACAAGTTAGAAAAGGAAGAATTCAAGTTCAGAACTTGGGAGGAATAGTTGCCTAAATTAATTCATTAGCTGGTATATCCATAAACTGAATAAGTAACTGAGTCCTTATTTTCTGCCAAGCAAAATGCTGAATGCTAGGGATCTAACAGTAAATGAAAACGACACAGTTCTTGCTCCCTTGGTGCTTGCAGCCAAGGATGAACACAGCCAAGAAAAAAGAAAAATCTATTTGGTAATAAGGGGCCATAGAGGAAGTGATAAGCGAGTAAGACTGGAGGGTCAGAAAAAGGAGCGGGGATGATGCCTATAACAGGTGAAGAAGGGTGGAGTGAAGTGTAGAAGGAAGGGCAAGTGCACAGACAGGAAAGAATGGCCAACCACGGTGACTGGGGACATTACAAGAAGAATTCCAGGGAGGAACAGCTTGTGCTTAAGCGACTATAACTCAGGACATGAGGACAGACTGAGGATCTCAGAGCTGACACAGGTGAGCATGCGGTGAGAATACATAGTGTGAGGGCAATTCTGGAAGCCAAGCCCAGGACCACAGCCCATGTGACCTCTAGCTCCTCATGGCTTGCACACAGTACTGTGGAAGGCTTTTTGCTCAGGTCCTTTATGACTTCTGTTTTGTCAATCGATTGAAACATTTGGCAAAAGCAACAAATGTTGCTTTAACGATTTAAAAAAATTAAATACTATTTAAGCATTTTATTTTAACTTAGGACATTAAAATGTGCATTTGTTTGCCAGTCCTTCTTTGGATCTAGACCCTATTTGAATATGAATTTGCTGTTTGGATTTCCACCTTACTTTCTTGGATGATAGTGAAAATCTATTGCTTTTGATTTCTTCAAAGTAGAGCAAAAGCATGGACACTTGCAAAGCAATGTAAGGCATAATTCTGGAATTTTATCATGTTTTTTTTCCTACCTTGTAAAGTTTCTCTTCTACATTTAATATAAAGCCAATCATTCTCCTAATTTGGATTGATCTTTTCTTTCCAGGGAAGTAATGGAAGCTATGGGTCTCTTTTCTGCACTCACATTTCATCAACTTATGTTATGCTTCTATCGTGTAAATACAATCACAAGTCCAATAGGCTTGGGAATGGATGTGCAGATTCCTGGCTGGACACACAACTGAGCTGATGGAAGCAGATGGTGTACTAGGGAGTAGCTTAGGCGATTTGGATGTTCCCGGCACTATGCGCATCACTCATTGTGTTGTAAAAGGCATTGCAGGCTTGGATTAATCCAGCAATGTGATGAGTTGGTGATCAGCAAGAGTGTTTTTGTTTTCTTACTGTCTTAGTAAAAAGGAATTAATGGTTAAACAGGAATAATTCCTATTAAATTTGAATTATAGAGCTATTTAAAATAATAGTTGGCCTAGATAACTATAATGAATCCTAATTTGTGAACAATTTGTAAAACACCATGATACATCATTCTAGGCAGCTGTTTTTGAACTTGAAGTATGTAGATGTCTATTAATTCAAATGACTAGTTGTTATTTTGGAGCATGGGGGTGGGGAATACCTTAAATCAGGCAAAAACACCTATTAAATACTTGTTTGTGAAATGGGATGTTTAGATCTGGGTTTTCCCTGCATTCAGATATGGATTGTTTTGTATGAGGCACACTCTCTATCAAATTTAGTCACATGAATTAGAACTGTCGTTGTCAGCTGCCTGCCACATTTGTTGTTGGTGTTCAGTTCTGAAAGTTTTTGCTGACTGTCTGCTACAGTCAGGGCATTGTGAGAGATAGTGCTGGGGAGAACAGGTAGAATTAAAGACACAAACCCTGATCTCAGGAGCAGTGATCTGCTTGGAGAAAGCATGTGTGTTCACAAAATCAAGCAGATGTGATAAAAGAGTCAAAGTCTCAAAATATGGTTGGGAAAAGGAGGAAATAAATTTGGACTGGGGTGGTCAAAGAAGCATCATAGAAAAACTGAGGGCTTCTTTTTCTTTCTTTCTTTTTTTTTTTAAGGTTTAATGCATTGGGAAAATTGGGGTTTTGCTATTTACTAAGAAGAAAAATAGTGTAATAGTTAAGAGCTGGTCTTTGGAGCTGGATTCAAATTCTTCCTTGGCCTCTTAGTAGCTATATGTCCCTGGGAAAGCTACTTCTCTGTGTCACAGTGGTACACCTATACTGTGGGGGTGATGGAATCCATCTCATAAACCTGTGACAGTTGAATGAGTTTTTGCATTTATAGTGCTTAAAATTTTCATAGATACTGGGTTCCACAAGTACTAGCTGCTGTTACCATTATTGTTACATTTTATTCACAGTTGTGTACACAATAGTAGAAGCATGCTTGTATTATTTAGAACCTAATTCTAGTTTGACCTCTGTCTCTAGCAAATTTTGTGATCATGGGGAAAAGGCTAACTTCTTCTCTTAATTGACTTTTTAAAAATTAATGTACTTATTTTCCTTTTAAACCTTTATTATGATTTTTTTGAGTTCATTTTAAATCGGATTATAGTTGGCTTACAGTGTTAGTTTCAAGTGTACAACATAGTCAATATTTTTATAGATTGTACTCCATTTAAAGTTATTATAAAATATTGGCTATATTCTCTGTACTGTACAATATACCCTTGTAACTTACTTATTTTACACATAGTTTGTACCTCTTATGCTTATACCCCTATCTTTTCCTTCCCCCATTACCTCTTCCCACTGGTAATCACTAATCTGTCTTCTATATATGTGAGTCTCTTTCTACTTTGTTACAGTCATTCATTTTATTTTTCAGATTCCACATATAAGTGATAACACACAGTGTTTCTCTTTCTCTGACTTACTAAGTATACCACCGCCAGGACCATCCATGTTGTTGAAGATGGCAAAAGGAAATGGGCTAACTTCTGCAGTTCACCATTCGTTAGGCCATAAAGTCCTTCTCTGCTCAGAAACACTAGGCTGATGATGCAGATGAATTCACATACTAAGCAACTCATTTGGAAATAGTCAAATGGAGTAGTTAAGACTATAGGCTTACCCTCTATCTAATACCCTAAACAAAAATCAACTCAAAATAGATTATAAAGACTTGAACATAAGACCTGAAGCCATTAAACTCTTAGAAGAAAACAGAGTGGGTAAGCCCTTGACGTCAGTCTTCTCAATGAATTTTTGAATTTGATACCGAAAGTAAAAACAACAAAAGAACAAATCAGCAAGTTGGACTATATCAAACTAAAAAGCTTCTGTACTGCGAAGGAAATCATCAACAAAATGAAAAACTTACAGAATGAGAGATATATTTGCAATCTTATATAATAAGAGGTTAATGTCTAAAATATATAAAATTATCATGCAACTCAGTAGAAAAAAATTGATCAAAAATGGTCAAAGGAACTAAGATATTTTTCCAAAGAAGACCAACAAATGGCTATCAGGTACTTGAAAAAGTATTTC
The DNA here is from genome assembly GCF_048564905.1 of Vicugna pacos. Lineage (NCBI taxonomy): Eukaryota > Metazoa > Chordata > Mammalia > Artiodactyla > Camelidae > Vicugna > Vicugna pacos. The sequence continues at coordinate 30,083,018 of NC_133003.1, read as the reverse complement.
ACTAATCTGGGAAAATGATGATTTTCCAGAATGAGATACCATCTCATACCTGTTAGAACGGCTATCATCAAAAAATAAGAGATAAGTGTTGACTAGGATGTAGAGAAAAGGGAACCCTGGTGCATTGTTGGTAGAAATATAGGTGGTGCAGCCATTGTGGAAAAATGTATGCAAGTTTCTCAAAAAATAAAAAATAGAACTACCATAAGATCCAGCAATCCCACTTCTGGGTGTATATCCAAAATCAATGAAAACAGTATCTCAAAGAGATACCTATACCCATGTTCACTGTGGCATTAGTCATAGTAACCAATATATGGGAACAACCTAAGTGTCTGTCAGCAGATGAATGGATAAAGAAGGTGTGATATATATATATATATATACACACACAAATGGAATATTATTCAGTCCTAAAAAAGAAGGAAATCTTATCATTTGAGACAACATAGATAGGTCTTGAGGGCATTATGCAAAGTGAAGTAAGTCAGACAGACATTATGCTAAGTTATCACTCATCTGTGGCATCTAAAGAGGCTGAACTGATAGAAACAGAAACTATAATGTTGATTACCAGGGCCTGAGGGGTAGGGAGAAAAGTTGGTCAAAGTGTATAAACTTCCTGTTATAGGATGAATAATTTGTTGGAGATCTAATATACAGCATGGTGATTGTAGTTAATATGGAATTATATACTTAAATGTTGCTAAAAGAGTAGATCTTAATGGTTATTATGTGACATGATGAAAGTGTTAGCTGAAGCTAAGGTGGTAATAATTTTGCAGTATATAGGTGTATCAGGTCAACACATTGTACACCTTAAACATATCAGTGTTACATGTCAATTTTATCTCAGTAAAACTGGGGAAAACCATGGGTTTAGGAGATTGACGCATCCTCGTTTGGTCCCTGATTATTTAGTTTGCTGTTTGACTATGAGCAGATAACATAACCTCTCTGAGTGTCATTTACTTCACCTATAACATGAGGATAAAATTTACATTCAACTTCCAGAGCTACTCATTGATTAAATAACATGAGGCATGTAATCGTAGACAGTGAACTCAACACACAGTAGTGATGATGATGATGGATTGTGCCAGACACAGAGCAGGGATTCAGTACGTTTTGAGCCGAATGAATGATTAATAGAGCTTTCCTTTTTTTCCCTCTAAGTTAAGTGGCTGACAGGAAGCCCTCCTAAGGACATATAGAATTTTATAACTTAATGGAGTGTATATTTATGGCTTGGATGTATCATATAATCACTTCCCTTTTAGTGCAAATCTGCCCAGCTTCTCTCTGCCTAAATGACATCAGTGTCCATATTAAGAAGAATCCTTGCCTGGCTCCAGCAGTCTTGCCCACATGTCTGTCTAAGACTTACTGGTGCCAGGTATTGATCAAGAGCCTCAGTGATGGGTTTTTAAGGTAGATGATCATCTCAATTTGTTTGCCACTTTGTGAATTTTCAAGAAAACCATACTGAATTTGAGGTTTTAACAGGCCTCATCTGTGAACTTGGGGCTGTGCTTAAAAACCAAGATCAAGTAGGAAAGTATAAAATAAGAGGTACACATTAAACGTTCTCCTTCATTTCTACTTGGGAAGAAAAAAATGTTTACTTTTCCTGTAGTCTGGGCAGTTTCATTCTCAGCATAGCATTCTGCGAAGTAGGTGAGTAGTTAAAACAGTCTGAGACCAAAAATGCTTTTCTTAGACATCAGGCAAACATATTACAAAGATGATCGGTGTTGGAAAATCCATACTCGTTAGGAAAAGGAATACAGTTTGAACTGGGTTAATTTCAATATGAAATACTTTAGAAATGAACATCTTTTGGGTCAGGTCTATGAAGATGAATAAAATTCACTGATTAGAATGTACTCGATGACGGCACGGTTCTTTAACCTCATTGGTTCACTACTCTGTTCCCAGAACCTAAGACAGCACCTGGCACATAGTAGGTACAACAACGTTCATCTGTTGATTCGATTGTTGAATGGAAATAACTCAAGTTGGCATTTGTCTCCACTCTGAAAAAGGAACCAGGAGAAGGTCTAGGCTTTCTTTTGCCATGAGGCATTAACCTCCTTCTTCCTCACCTGTGTAAATGAAATGTTTACTTTGATATTTCAGCAGGCGTATGCATCATCCTTCATAAACCAAGCTGGTGGTTAAAAAAAAAATCATGTTTTTTAAAAAAAAATTACGTCATGAAGTATATAATTCCCCAATACTATATCAACTCCTGGGTCACATCAGGGCATTGTGAAAAACTGCCTTGCCGTCATACCTGAATTTTTCATTTAAAGATCAACTCCAGTAACACTCTGTCATTTACACCTGAGACTCCCTGGAAACGTTGGTGGCTCTATTTGCATACTTTATCCATTTAAAATGTTTTTAGAGGACAGGAAGTTTATGGTTGGTAGTTACTCCCCACAGGGCTTTAGCCAAGGGCTGGTATGAACTGGACAGCCTAGGTTTCAGCACAAGTCACAGAGGAAAACATGTGCATGCTGATGGCTTGCCGCTGGCACACAGTCATCTTGGCTGCTGACTGATGGATAAGGGGTGGTCCTGTGATGCATTGCTGCTTTCCTTTTGTGCCATTGATTCTGTCCAGTCAGTACAGTTTAGTCATGCACTGTGTAAATTACCTTTCCCATTGCGCAGCCTAGAAAGGGAGGGATACTATTTTAACCCCAGATTTATTTGTTTGGAGGTGATGTAAAATAAACTAGAAAGGAAAACCTCTGATAGATGTTACAGATGAGAAAAGCCTTGTTACAAACGAACCTCTTCCCTTTGGTTTAACTATAAATGTTGCAGTTAGTAAAATGTTATTTCAAAAATGACACCACAAAGTGTAAAATCTATGATTGGCGGATGGGTGCGAATGGGTAAGGAACTTAAGAGATAATTTTTATTTAATGGGGCTGAGCAATCTACTGAAAAATGTTTCAGAAATAATTAACAGGCAAGATGCAGGAGTAAATTGAGAGAAATTATTCTTTCTGATACCTCCTTGAGATGAAGCAAGCATTTATCTAGGGTAACGCTAGTATAAGTCTGTCAAGGCATTAAAGAAAATGGCTTGAAAAGACAGTTTGAATTTATTATTAAAACCTGAAATGGAGACAAGGTAATGTACATCAGGCAGCATTTCCAGTGGCAGAGAAATGTGACAGTATGATTCCAGGCAGCCTTGTGTAGGACTAGGAGGGCATGGTTATTCTCACCGTGGTGGGTCAGATGGATGTACACCGTGAAATTATTTCGTATGCACCCCCGCCAGCCCCACCCCACAGCATGAAGGAGAAGGAAGGGAAAGAAAACATGTCAAGGATAGAAAGATACAGTCATGCTGACCTTGGCTTCCTCAATATTTAACTTGCCTGTTCTTTCAAAGTGACTATAAGCATATAAATTTTCATTGAGATTTTGCTGTCAATAGTGATGGAAAAGAAAACTCTTCCTCTGCAAATGCCACGAGGTGGGCAGTGGGATGTGGCTTTGAAAGATTCCCGAAGGGAAATGCAAACATTGAGAGAAATACAGGGCCTGGAAGAGGTAGACAGTAACCACCAGACCTCACTTAAGCCATTGTTGACAGTTCTTCTGCTATGTGTTTTGATTTCTCTTGACCTGACCTTATAAGTAAAATACAAACATGAAACATGTTTTTAAAAAAACATCCTCAAACATAAATGAGTGTATTTGGTAATGTGATGTTAGTAGGTGGCAAAATCCAAGAAGGCACATGGTTTAGCGTGGCAACATTTTAACTTGATTCCCTTACAAGTTCTCCCCCGGTAGAACTAAATTTATGTTTATTTGTAAAGTGGCCTGCACTCTAGTTGTCTGTTGCTTATGAAGCATTGATAAGCCACCCTCAAAGGTTTTTAAGAGAGTTTCTGTGTTAAGATAAAAATGCCATATATTTGGCCTCTATTTTACTTTGTACTGAGTTTTTATCTTTATCCCATCAACATATTATAGATAATTCCAATGGGTTATGTATATAGTGCCCTATTAACCTCGTGGGTTCCTGTATAGATAACCCAACTATTATGATATCGAACCCATCTATACTATAGATAATCAATACGAATACATATTCACACACTGCTTCTCCCCACTCTTTCCTTTTCTTTGGTAATTATGACCAGATTTTCCTCTGGTCTCTAGATTGGGATCAACACTCATTTTACTGAGCACCTACAGTGTGCCAGGGACTACGCTCAGCTCCGAGGGTCAAAAATGAGGGCCCTGCCTTCAGGGATCTGTGTGGTGATGGAGTAAACAGAGGCGTTAAAAAAAGAGGGTTTTACTCTTTCCATAACAGAAGCAGGCAAGGGGTCTTGGGTACACAAATGGATCAGCGGTTCATTTTGTCTCAGGGTGAGCAGGAAGGAACTATGAGAAGACTGAGCCGGCGTTAGAGTCAGTCAGTGCTCACTGTGAGGTGAGTTTGCGAGCCCTTTCAGCAGAGGGAATGATGGAGGCCTTAGGGAACAAGGAGGATCGGCTTTGGGATGACAGCTCTGCTACTTACTGGTTGGGTGGCTTCAGCCAGGATATTAATAAATAGTTTTAAATAGTTAAAATATACAATGAAAGCATGTGAGCTCATTTTTAAGGAAGTGTAGGTGGGAAGTGTTGAAATGAATTTGGGGATTGGGGGGGGTCATTGGCAAAAGATGAGGCCAATACAACAGGCAGGTAGACCGCTTAGTGTTCTGAATTGAATTGTTAGGTGAGTGGGAGCCAGCAGAGGTTTTTGAAGTTGAGACAGCTTCCACCCTCCTATACTGTGTTCATTGTTAATCAGTTTGTCAGGAAAATGTAAACACTTAAATTCTCAGGCCAGTATCATAAAAGGAAATTATTGGAGCAAAAATGTTGGATGCTAGGGACATAATGGAATTCATGGTAATTTATTTTTAATCATGAGATTAAGTAAGAAAGGGAAAGCAAAGGAGAAAAGTACTCAGGAAAACCAAGACTGAGGAAAGGGAGCATTCTTACTTTAGAACAGATGAGGATTATCCGGGCCCAGAAACTCTGCCCGTGAAGCTATGTGCTTAATCTCAAAGGATGAAAACTTCTGTTAGTGACAGAAAGAGATCTGTGATTAGCAGAGTACATCAAAACCTTTTATGGATATAATCCCACCGTGTTCAGTAAAAGCTTGGAGTCATCAAAGAGTCAGTGACTATTATCGACACTGGATGGAGATAAGTGTAGGAAGCAGAAACACAAAAATACCAGATGAGATTTACAAAAATATGGTGAAGAGTAAAGTACACTGATTGGGGAGATAATGATGTAAGAGAATAAAATGCAATCTTCTCAGTTAATGTGATTTATAAAAATAACAGCGCAGGAAGGCAGCTTTAGGGAGGGGAGGAAAAACTCAGCCTGTAAGCCACCAGAAACCAGAGCAAAATGAGGTACACTCAGTAAGAATCCAGTTTACCCAGAAGGAAGACACACCAAGGAAGTGTGCTATATTTAGAACTCGTGAGGTGGAAATCAGAAATAGGTTTCTCTATTCAATTTCTCTTGCTTTTTGTGAGCAAGAAGAAAACTGACATTTGTTTAAAAAAATGGCTTGTGTGTTTCAGCCATGGTTCCAAGTGCTAATGAGTGGCAATTAGAGAAAAAAAAATCATTCTTAGACACCTCAGTAAACTGATTACGCACTGTATTAGTCAGTAGTATGTGACAGCATCACTGTGTCCTCCCAGCTCTGTGGCCGAGCTGGAGACCTTTTTATACTGCACGCTGGCAGGTAGAGGGTGGCTCTGCTCACATGTCTCACGTGGCACCCGGAATGGAGGCTTCATGGTTGAACCTCTGAAACATGTTCTTCTCAAGGTAGTCAGGAGCTTGCAGAGAGCCAGTTGTGAGCTTCAAGCTGGCGCACTGTCTTCATTCATGTTCCATGCAATTGACATGACCACGTCCACTGTCAAAGGTCCAGGCAGTTATGCTTCTCCCACGGACATCAGGGAAAGAAAGGGAATGCTTGCTCAACAATAACCTCATTTACCTTCTCACTTAGCCTCTTGGTGCCTACACTTCCACATGTCTACAAGGGTGTCATGATTATTACCTTAGAGAGTTATGGGGATCGTGTTTCTAAAATCACATCTCAGTGTTAACAGGTAAACCTTTCTATCTCTCTTGTTTACCTTTTCGCCCTCCTCCCCAGCCCATCTGATTTGTTAGTTCTGTCCTGAGCCTCCCCATCCCCCTGAAGAGCAGTATCAGAGCGTATCCATCACCATGTGATCCATCACCGTGTGATCCATGTCAGTCTGGCAGGGCCCAGTTAGATCTGCTGACTAGAGATGCTCTTGTCGAGGCATTGTTTATTCTCCTCTCTGCCCATCCCTCTGGCAAAGCCAACTGGAACCTTCATTCCTCTTGTTTCCTTACCTCCTGTAGGATGTGAAAGCGTTGCCCCTGTTGGTGAAATTTCTAACTCCCCACCTCCTTCCTGCTTGTGTTTCTTTGGACTTTATCTGAATATTCAGCCCCATCTACTCTTTTGAAAGTCTTCCTGCATGATTTTATGTACTCAGATATTGACCAGAAAATATCCACTTTTAGGGCTTTTAAAAATTTTTTTCTGATCCTCTGACGATGAGTGGAAGAAATCAATGAAAGTTTTTAAAAAGCTCTTAAAGGAAGGTATTTATAAAAATTTTAACTGACATCTTCTGTTTTATTTGTCATAAATCAGAACCAACTAGAGTTTTTATGGATGTCATGTCCCCAGTGTTTGGCAGAAAATAAAGCTGTGTCACTGAGATATTTTCAGCTTCCGAAGAAAAAAGTTGGATATTTGACTGTTCACACGTTTGGGGCAAGTGAGCTAACTCAAAGTTGTCAAGCATATCCAATTACTTCATTCTTTCCCTTCATTACAAAAAAATTCCACTTATATTCCAGTGTTTGGGTGGCGTGTGATGAATTGAATGACACTAGAATCTACCTCCCTCCTCCCGTGGGAAAAGTGCAACTGTCCAGGAGATCTCATTTCAGTAATGGTGCTTATGTCCCAAAGGGAATTGCTCATTAAGAATAATCTCAGACACACAGGAGCATCTTTCCTTCACTTTGATTTTTAGCTGAGTTGGAGCTTGCCCATTCCATTCACCCCTTTGACTGTCTTCTTTGTCCTCTCTCCCCTTCTGTTCCCAAGTTTCCATTTTAAACACTTCTCAATTTCGGTGTTTATCATAGCATTTAGTAGTCAGTGTTTAGGGAGACAAGGATCAACAAGCAACATTGTTAACATTCTCCCAGAGTTTACAAGCTGAATGGAGACTCAAAACATGCTCTGATGAAGTTACCATGCAAGACATGGGTCAAAGTCACCCTGATGGTTCAGTAAGGGAATTTAGAAAGAAGGGACTGAAGACCTTGTTAAGCTTTCAAGCCTGATTGACAGGGAAAGTGGTCCTGTTGTCAATATTCTAGGTGATGGGTACAACAGCCACCACTGATTGGATTCCTTTTCATGTAATCCTCACAATAACCCTGTTAAGTAAATGTTATCTTCCCTAATAATCAGATAGGAAACTGAGGCTCAGACATGAAAAAATATTATGGGGTCATTACAATTAACAAACAGAGCTGAGATTTGACGTTTATATGTGTTGGATTTTAAGAGCCCATTGGAGGTGACACTACTTCCATTGCCTTTTTAAAGACTTCCTTGTAAATACTTAAAGATTTTGAAATAGGTTTTTGATAAATTAGGAAAAATGCCAGGCCAGTAGTAGTAAGAGTGTGAATTCCATCAAGAATAGAAAAGAGGGCTTGAATGTGAACTGTGTTGGTCAAAAGCCAACAGGAGTTGGCCCATCATTGGTTCTAATCATGGAAAGGGGAGAAGGTGAGTCTCCTAGGGATGCTTGCAGATGAAATGTTGGGAAGATGGAGCTGTCTTGAACAGGACTGGCCCCGTTAAGAGAAGTTACTTTGAGCCAGAGGCAAATGGGGCAATAACTAGGGAGATTTTGGACCCATCCAGTTAGGAGTTAGGTGCCCACATGGAGCTGACCATCAGGCAACAGGAAAAATAGGACATGGACTTAAGAGGGAAGAATAGTCTAGAAATCTAGAGATAGCTGCATATAGATGATTATTAAAGTGGTTCAACTGGACATGATCACCCTGGAGAGTGCTGAACAGAAGAAAGACAATATACATTTAAGTGACTGGTAAAGACAGTGGAGTCACGGAAGACGGTAGAAGGTAGAGGAAAAAAGGGAAAGTGGTGCATTCGATTTCTAATACTGTCACACAAATTACCACAAACTTAGTGGCTTAAAATAACCCAAATTTATTATCTCATAGTTTTCATGGGCTGGAATCTGGCATGTATTACATGGGTTCTCTGTAAAGTGTCCCTCAGGACTGGAATCAAGATGTCACGTATCTGTGTTTTTATCTGGAGATTTAAGTAAGGAAAGATCCACTTCCAAACTCCCTCCTATTGGCATAACTTATTTCTTGTGGCTGTAGGGTTGAAGTCCCCATTATCTTGTAAGCTGTTGGACAGTGACCACCCACACTTAGGCCCTAGAAGACACTCTCAGGACTTTGCCATGTGGCCTCCTTCTTAATCTCTCTCTTACAACATAGAAGCTTACTTTTTTCATGGGATGCAGCAGAATTTCTTCTAGGTTTTGAATTTTTTGAGTCTAGAAGGGCCTAGTCTCTTTTAAGAGCTCACCTGACTACGTCAGGTGCACCCAACATAACCTCCCTGCTGATCAACTCAAAGTCAGCAGATCTGGGGGTCTTATTTACCTCTGCAAGGTCCCTTTTTGTTCTATAACATAACCTAATTACAGAGGTGGATGGCATCATACCAGAGTCCTGTGCATGCTTTAGAAGAAGGAATTATATGGGTTATATACAACAGAGGTGGGCATCTTGGGGGCCCTTTTACAAATATGTTTACCACTGAGGTAAAGAACACAGTCTAACAAAGCAGTTTCATTTTTGACAGACTAGTGAGTACCAAGAGTGTGGGTTTGGGGAAGAAGCTCCCTTCTAGAAGTCAGCATTCTAATGACAATGACAGAACCTAGAACGGGGAATGGTTTTTACTATTTGAGAGAAATGAGAAGATGCTGACTGATGATAAAGGAATGTTGGATGGAGGCATGCGGCTTTCTGTAGTGCTCTGAGCAGAATGGGTGGGGGCTAGGGTCAGGTTTTGCGTGGCAGGGAAATGAATGATCATGAGCAAGTAATACATGCATATGTATGAGAGTCTTAAAAGGTTTATCACTGAAGGGAAGGAGAGAGGAGATTTTTACAGGGTGTTAACAAAGTAGGGGACCTTTTATCATTTTTGCTTTTTAGAATGGTTGAGACCTCAGAATGTTTGTAGCAGTAGGGAAAGGATCAGTGGAATGGGGACAGTGAACATGTTACTTTCCTTCCCCATTTAAATCCTGTCAACGCTCTAGGAAACTTGAGAGCAACAGAGATCTTTCCTGTGTCTTAATAGCATTTCACTTATTTCACGGTTATACAGCACTTACTGAGTGCCAGGCCTTATTTGGAAGTACTGGCAAGTATTAACTCATAATATATGACGTTTGCATGACTGGCCTAAGGTCAGTGAGCTTGTGAATAGTGGAGTTAGGATTTGAACCCGGCAAGTTTGGTTCTAGAGGCCACGCTCTTCACCACTGCACTATGACCAGCAGGCTTTTCTGCATGGTTCTGTTGGCCATTACTTGCAAGAGGCCGTGTGAACCACCCTCGCATTTATTGCCCTGCAAGGCAACCTTCCTCATGCTACGTATCGATTCCCCAGCCAGATGGTAAGCTCCTGGAAGGCGCAGAACCTGGCTCCACACTGCCCTTTCTTCTTCACAGAATCTTAAATGTAGTAGATGCCAATAAATATGTATTGATTTGATTTAAGCTAGGATCCTATCATTTACTTCCTCATTTCCCTTAATCTCTATTGATTATAAAATTAATGGGGTGGTATGTAATTTGGATTTAACTACTTAGCCTGTAACTGTGGTTTTATGACTTTCAACATCATGATAAATCTGTGACCTCTTTGAGGCGTTTCTTGCTTTATAAAATAGATTTCACCTAATTAAAAAGAAAAGGGAATGACTATACCATAGTTCTGAGAACCATTATCAGTAAGGGAAAAGAGTTCATTGCCTGCTGGCTTCTTCGATTGTGTTTTAATCTCTGAATGATGGAGGCACCGAGTAGGGGATCACTGTGGACTTGAGTTGATATTACTGGACATCGGAGAGGGACATCATTGAACTTTTCCAGAGGTCTTGTTATTCTTTTACCCCCTTGCTGGTATTTTGTTTTCTTTTTTTTGTAAGAAATTAAATAAAATAGTGACTTTTTGGTTAGTGCCAGTCACTATTAAGAATTGAGCCTAATGACCATTTTTGTATTCATGGTCAGACCTGTATTTAAATGCACTGCAGGATGACACTTACCATCCCCTGGCATTATGGGTGCTTCAGATGGCGACAGCTGGCCCCGATAGAGATGTGGTGTGCCCATTCTGCTCTTTTATCCTTGTATGTGTACCACACAGGCAGGCAAATCCAGCAAAGGTGCTTCTTCCTTGCCCACCTGCACCTGAGAAAGTCCCCTAATTTGCCCCTTGCATATTACAAAAGTATTTGCTATGAGATTAGGAGTTGGAAGATAGGATCAAAATTACTTCTTGATTTATTTATGAATGAAAAAGGTAACTAGAGATGAAGACTTCTGAGCCCAGGAATCAGTTATTTTTGGATTGATCACCAAGATGCACTGCAGATAAAGAAAACAAACCTCGTTGCTAGAAATGACACTCCCCTGGGGACTGGATTTTACAGCATTTTTCCCCCTTCAGAATGCTGCCTAAAGAGTTACTCCTCTGTGTTCTTCAGAGTGCTCATACATGAAATAAACATTAAGATATTTGTCCCCTGCTGACTCTGTAGCTATATTTGATTAACAACAAAGAGAAGAGAGCCAATTTTATTTTTCTCCCACGTATTTGGTGCATGTTTGTGCATGAGTGGTGTGTGTGTGTGCATATGCACAAGTGAATGAGTGTGTAAGTGTGGGTGCATCAGAGAACAAGAGATTGGGGCTGATTTGAAACCAAAGCTTTTAGGATTTCGAACATTAAGGATGATCATGTAAACACTAGAGTGACAAGTTTCCAACTTGGGCTTTGCAAGCTCTTTGCAAGCATTAAAAAATGCTTTTGGTTTATCTTCATTCTCTTTGTAGAATAGTGTTTATTTGCCTGCATCTCAAAGCTTTGAGATTCCCATAAGTTCATTTTCTAATAATCTTGAGACATGTTTTCCAATACCATCCAGTCCTTTCCCCAGCACTTTTCTATATTAAAAAGGAGTATAATCTAATGATTAAGAGCACTGTCCCTCTGTTCAAATCTTGTCTTACAACTGTGTGACTTTGGGCAAGTGATTTAGTTTTTCTGAGCTTCAGTGTTTTCATTAGTAAAATGGTGATACAAAATAGTAGTTACCTTTGAAGGGTTTATTATTATCAGATTAAAGGCGTTAGTGTTCCCCAAGTGTTGCGAATAAATGCCTGGTCCACAAATGCTTCCATATAAGTGTTTGCTCTTACTGCTGTAATTATTGTAGTACATTTATATCTAAAGTCAAGGAGGAGTACAGTATAAATTGTCACACTGTCAGTTTATTTTATTAACTACTTTACTTTTTTGAAAGATTGAGGGTAAAAGGATGGAGGAAATAATTTTATGATGGTATTTGGAAAACTACACTTCAGGAAATAGGTATTCCATTATGAGAAGGTAATATGGGCTTTTGTACTTACCCCACCCATGGAAATCCACATTAGTGTGGGATTTCAGGTGTGCTAATGGTCACCTGTGTTTCTTAGCTACACTAGGACTGGCAGGAGGAGGTAGGGGTACCCAGCTCTAATTATTTTGATTACCGTTTGCAGCATTGCCTTGAAGCTCAGAGAACTATGTTAAACCTTAAGGTAAAGCACATGAAAAAATCAGGAAACTTGCATCTTAGTTTTTAGGCATTACTAGTCAGAAACATGTTCCCAAACACCGAGATTAGGCTGTTCTGGTAACACAAGCATTTCTGTGAAGTCCATAATATTTCATAAGTCAGAGAAAAGCACCGATTATTTTCTTTGGGTGATCATATAAAGCATGCTTTAGACAGTTTGATGAGACAGTTGGCTCTATTCCTCATGCTCTGTGTTTGGTTGGATGTATTGGTTGTGATGTTTTATGTCATGGGCAGAAAACACAATACAAGAAGTTTAACCTTAAGGGAGTTTACTGGCTTGGATCATTGGACAGTCTGAACGGAGTATGGGCTTCAGGATTGCTTGATGCAGCAGCTCTGAAGTCACCACGGACCTGGGCTCTCTTTGTCTCTCTGCTCTGCTGTGAACAGTGCTTGCTTCATCTCTGACTAGCTCCTCATAAGCATGGAATGCCTGCTCGGGGTAATTGAGGCCGTGTGTTCCCTTGCATATGTCCAGAGGAAGGAGAGCTTCTGTTAACGCATTCTGTTCCATTCTAGTATTTCCCCTTTATAGTAAAATTAAGGCATTATAATGACTTTAAAGTTATGATAGTACCTGAGGAATGTAGGTAAATTATTTTTATGGTAGTTTTCACTTCCAGAGACTAAAGAGGGCATTACAAAATGCTTGTATGAAAATGGAGTTGCTCTGCTGGGGTTGAGATTCCCGAGGTAGCGTCTTGGAAGCCATGTTGAGGAATCTGGACTGTATCCTTAGGACAATGGAAACCCTAGAAAAAGTTCAATATGTAAAGTCACATGATAGGATTTTCATGATAAAAAGATCACCAACGTTACTGTTTGGAGAAGAGATTAGAGGGGGAGAGTGGTGTGTCTAAGAGACCTCACTCTTTTACTCCATTATGAAATGAAAGCCACTTTTACGTCTAACACCTCACCAAGGAAAGCCATGCCAATTTCAATCTTAGTTACTGCAGCTGTCTTTTAAGTTGCCCTTGAGTTGATGCAAATCACAATTGATCGTCCTTCAACAATAGCAGCACAACAAAAAATAGAATGTTGTAAAGAACAAATATTGATTCTTTTACATATTTAAAATGTGATAAGATATGAGAAGAGCCTCAGAAACCTTAGAATAGTTATGAAGGGGAACGGTTTTGAAGGATGTGCTCTGTTTCAGAACATGCAGCTACTTTATCTGAATGCTGTTTGATCCCAAGCATTGAAACGCTGGCTATGGAATCGATTCTCTTGCAGAACTGCTCAGAGTTAACGAATTTATTGCCTGTTCTGTCCTCATACGTCAAGCTTCTGGATGTACATCTTTGGAGTATTTCTACACTATGAGTGTTTGCACTTTGGGACACATTTCAAAGAATGAGAAGTACTTGAACACTGAAAACTGGATTTGTATTTGTGCAGTCAGGCCAGAGCAAAATGGTACCGCATTGTAAGCAGGGATAACTAGGCCAAGGTTTTGATAAGCAAAATTGAAAGTTGGTTAGAAATGTAAAAGTTCAGATGCTTTTCAGATGTCAGAATATGCCCTCACCTTGCCTAAGAACTCTCTGGCAAATCCTGTTAGCTCACCCCTTAAAATGGGTCTCTAATCTCTTACTGTATACTTTTCCCATGAAGTTTTGTGACAGCCTCTGAAGGGTCTCTCTGCTTCGCTTGGAATTTTCTACACCCGTGGGAACAAAAGTTGTGCTTTCTTAGTTCTCTGGAGGGTTGAGGGGGTGGTAACTTAACAGAATGTCCTCCATTTCTACTTATTTTACCATAATGTTTTCTTAAATACTTGGTGTTAGCTCCCAAACAAGCAAAGACTAACAAATTGATATTAATGGGGGAAAAAAAAACTAGAGAAAGTTAAGTTGAAAAACTATTTTGGGGGGACTGTGCTTGCTGTTTTGTTTTAATAATGCTTCAATATAAAGAAACAATATACTATCTCTAGTAATAAATAGCATGTCTAATATAAACTAAATAAAATGATGCTTTGTTACCTATATCTCTATTATGATTTTCTCCTAGGTTGAAATGTTTTTAGTTCATAGGATGAAATTTAAAATGTCATGATTTAACAGTGTTTTGCAAAAATAATTTAAATTTCTGGGTCTCACCATCTGAAACTATCTGAAAACAGCTGTGCTGCTGGAATTGAACCCGCTTATGCTAACATGTTTATTGACTGAACTAAACTTCATCTAGTCAACAAACGAGTGAGTCTGTGAGCTGGAAGCAGCCGTATCTAGGATGGGATTCAGAATCCAGAGAGGGAGTGAGGTTACATACAGTAAATCAGTGAAACCAGACCGAACCTGGCAGCTAAACAGTTGAAGTGGAGCAAAACAGAATGTGGAGTTAAAGCAGCAAAAGTCAGAAGCCATAAAGCAAAGATAGATGGCAGCGGTAGGAACAAATGGGTCCCAAACCACTGAGCAATATTTTTAAAATGCCAATGAAGAAAACAGTTTTTCTAGCCATCTCATCAAGACTGTCTTTGGTCAAAGCTTTATTCTCCCTTTGGAAAAAAAAAAAAAGAGAAAGAAAGGCTGAAGAGAGGGGGAGAAATCTTAGTTCTTTATGGAGGTAATTGTGATGAAGGAAAGCAGGGAGTAGAGGAGAGAAAGGGCTTCCAAAGCAAGAGGGACCATCATGAAACGTGGGGTGGAGGGATTAATGGGCACAGTAGGGCATGGTAAGGCAAATTTGGAAACAGAAATGTGTTAAAGCGCATATTCCCCTAAACAGTATATATTTGATCATAAGCACATTCAGATGCAACCAGTAACCCAGGTGAAAAAAACAAAAAACACAAAACTCCACAGTGTTTCTAATGCACATGACACAGACCAGTAGTTAAGCCACTTAAATGCCAAAATCCTCCATAAAAATGTTTTTTTAAAAAGTCAACCAGATGCAGTAGGCAGTGGATGTATATGAGCAAATTACAGAAGAGGAAAATCCAAATGACTGGTAAAAGGGAAGAATTAATCTCAGAGAACTGCTAAGTAAAATAACAAGATTTTTTCATCCATGATTTGGGCAAAACTTAAATATAGGTAACATCCCATGCTAGTGAAAATGCAGAGAAATGTTGGTGGCAGTTTGACCCTATCATTTTAAATTAAAAATAAACCTTACCTTTGACATTATAGTTTTGTCTTTAGGAATCTATATCTTATATATATATATATATATATATGTATATATATATATATATAAAGTGTGTTTATATATAATGTATATATTATTCATTGCAACATTATCCATAGTGGCAAAATCTAAAAAAAATGGATTTTGTTCAGTAGAACATGAATTAGACTGTGGTATGTCCATACTATGAATCATTATGAGATTAAAAATGAGAATATATATTTGATATGGAGGATTGCATGTGATACATTATAAAATTACCAAAGCAAGTTACAGGTAATATGTAAAGCACGATGCCGTTTTTTGGGGTAAAAGCAAAACAAAACCTTCATATTTGTGATTACAGGTATAAAGTATAGAACACGATGAAAGGTGTTCAGTTAAACATATCAGACTGAAAGTTAACATTGAAAATGATACAGGAAGAAAGAATAATAAATTAAAAAAAGAACAAGATTCTGAAATCTCCAAACCACTTGATCCCAAACCTTTGGATATGTACTTTTATAAGAATTATAAGGGATATAACAGACATTTAAGACCACTACTAGAATTATGGATGGTTTTAATCATCTTCTGTTGCTTCTTTTGTTTTTGTTTACTAAAATGGGCCTGAATTCTATAATTGGAAAAAATCAAATTTATTTAAAAACAAAGGGCCAACTTGTAGATGATATTACCTCCATTTTGTCAATAAGAATACTGAACCTCACTGATAACAGTACCTTTCCTAAAATTCCAGATTATATACAGTGGAAGTGTGATTAGAGCCAAGTTTTCACTAAAATGACGAAAGTTTATAGACTACCGTGAAAAGGCAAATTAAAAGTAAGTAATTTGAGAAGGAAGGAACTTTTAGGAAAAAGAATATTGGAGTTAAATACAAACCACAAATGTGCTAATGGAACGGTCAACCACCACAAAAACTCAGCAGCCCCTCACTCCCATCACCTTCACACCACAATAGAGAATTAACTCATTAGACACAAGGTGGTGTTTGATGACCTTGATCTGTGTGTAACAGAGTGAGGAGATTTCAGGAATGTAAAGACCAGTAATTTTATTTGGAGCTTAAAGTGGTTGGTGAGAGAGGGCGGGAGGAGGAGCACAGAGACCGTGTTGACTCTTCATCCCGTTTTACGTTTGGCAGATGAGAAAAGGCAGTGAATAAAGGAGTTTCACATTATGGCTGGAACAAGATGAAGACAGTTCTAGCTAATGATGATGGAGAGGTGACTGTTCAAGGTGCTTGCTAAACTAAGCACTACCTTGTTGTTAAATCATTGAACCTTCACAGCAACTTTATGAGGTAGATACTATTTTGTCCACACTGTGAATGAGGACACGGTGGAGATAGAGGAAGACGTAGGAACTTGTCAAGATGACTTGGTTAGTAGGTGGTGGATGTGAGATTTGAGGTGTGTCTGCTTGACTCCGGGGCACATGATCTACACCCTGGTGCTGGGCTTTTGAGGGGTAAAAGGGGGCCAGGACAATGCCTTTCTAGTTACAAAAATCATTCAGGTCATTTAGGATACACGATTTGTCTTGGGGCTAGTGGAGACAGAATCAATTTGCTTATAAAACTTTGTAGTTCTGTATACTTTCAGGCCCTTTCTCGTGAATACACAAATCTGAGGATGCACACACGTGGAGTTTGGCAGCTATTTTACAAAATTTAGATCACCATTTGCTATATGGTCAGCAGCTTTTTTCCAGTAGATATATCACAGACGTCTTTCTACATCCATGCAGATTTTCATCAGTGTTTTTTAACTGCTTCTTAATATTCCATTATGTGTAATTGTTGGGAGCTACTTCTTGTTCATTACTTTGCTAGACTAAGCAAGTAGGAATGAAAAAGAAATTAATTTCTGCCTCCAACTCTACCCTCGAGTCCCTCCACTCCCTGAAAAAGGAGGGGAGGTTAATTAGCTGCATTTCAATGAACTAACTTTAGGAAGAGTTCAAAATTATTTCAGTTGAATACCATGTAGGAGAAGCAAGAAACAGACCCTCATAACTGTGCTGTCTTAGTCTGTAGTGTGTGTGTGTATAAACATATTATTATACATAATACATATTATGTAATTTTATAACCTAATACAGTAATATTTTAACATATAATTTAAAACAAACAAAAAGCCTTCTCTAAATCCTTCTTGATTTCTGATTTTTGCAGTCCTGCTTTACTTAAGGTGAGGTAAAGGAGGGTTGGGGTACATTCTGCCACCTAAATGCCATTAAGTCTTTTAGCTGAGATCGCAAAATGTAATGAATAATTTAATGCACACAGATTAGCAGTCTTTTATAATACTAATTGCAACAGGAGGCCCATTTGTTCCCCATAAAATACAAACCTTGCCTGTTTTATTTATGAAACAAATGTACATCTTAGGCACTTGCTGTCCTTTGTAGGAAGACACTGGCATATTGGAAACTGTGAGTTGATCACATGGGAGTTCATAAAATGCTCAGTAGAATTTTGCATCGTTTGGCTGAGACCTTGTGAAAGGAGACAAACATGTAAATGAAGTCAACTTCACAGACCTCTGGGATCCATTACAGCTCAAGATGCTCTTAACACATAATTAGCCAGGGCTGTTAATCACGTTTAACAGGTGTTGAGTAATGAACTGAGACAGGGTATCTGCTGTGACCACTTTCTTCTCTGATTTGGTTAGGGAAGCCAGAGCTGATCGGATCCCCACCCCACACCCACACTCTGAGATGTGACTCAGCATTCTGTTTTCTCCATGCTGTTATCAGTCCTTTGCTCACTAAGAACTGTGACATTCACAATAAAAGCACAGAAGGAATCCTAAAGCTCCTTGGAGTGCTTTTAATGAATGCATGTTCCTTGGCTTTATTCTTTTTTTTTTTTTTGCCTCTTCTTGTTCCAGTCTGTATCAGATTTGTCAGTTAATTGTTGAGAGACAAATCCAAACACTTGTGAGTAGCAGGTAACTCAGTCTCAGCAAATGGACTGCTTCTGCGTCTGGGATCTCAGACGGTCTGACACGCAGTGACCCACCTCAGCCTTTCTCAGTGCCGCATAGTGCTCTAAGTCCCAACTCAGCTCTTTTAATCCAGTCCCCTCGGACAAAATGAAAGTAGTACAGATAAAATTTACCCTTTTACACCCCTCACCCTCTCTTTGGTCCCCCACCCCTAGAAAACAGTATGTGCTGATTCTTCCAAATGTTGAAAAGAATTGTATTTGCATGTCAGTAGAGTTTTCAGCAGAAAACATACAGCGTTGTTAAATTAGAATTTTTTATTTTTGCTTTTGTTTTTAGTGAATGGAATCAAACTGTCCCTGTAGAGTCGCAACTTTCTCAGTTTATTGAGTATCTTTTAGAATTACTTAGTTTTTGTTTACCAGCATGGTAGTCTAGGATGTAGATATACCACAGTTAACTTTTGTAGCCATTTCCCTGTTGATGATCTGATAGTTGTTTTCAGCTTTTCATAGCTTTAATAAATATCTTCATGCATGCCACTGTAAGCTGGCAAACAGTGAGGGGCCACTCAGCCAAATCCAGCCCACTGCCATTTTTGTGTGGCCCACCAGTTACGAATTGTTTGAACATTTTAAAATAGTTGAAAGAACCAAAAGATAAATAATATTTCTTGATGTGAGAAAATTATGTGAAATTCAAGTATCAGTGTCTACAAATAAAATTTTGTTACAAGACAACCATATCCATTCATTTATTTATTATCTGTGGCTGCTTTTGAGCTGCAGCGGCTGACTTGAGTTGTTTCCAGGGACACTGTACAGCTCGCAAAGTCTAAAATATTCACTGTTTGTCCCTTTACAGAAAGAATTTACCGACATCTGTTCTGAGGCCAGTAAGGAGAAATAGAATTTCTGTATGACACTATTAAAAATAATGAACAAACTGCCAAATGCCCCCGTTTAAATGACTGTATGAATTTGCAGTGTATAGGAGAGAGTATTTCTCTATATTTACCCCAATTTTTTTATATTATCAATGCTGACTTTTTTCTGATCTTATGAGGTACGATGGTATTTTGCTGTTGTAATTTCTTTTTACCTTTTTCTAATTCCAGTAAGATTTTCTTATGTTTCTTGGCTCTTTGTGTTTCTTTTTCTCTGTTTTTATAACCGCATCACATGCCTCTTAGAGATAATATGTTAATAAACAAGAAGTAAGAATAACATTTACTGAACATCTCCTGTGTGCAAGGTACTATGCTAAGTGTTTCACAAATGTTTCCTTATATAAGTGCCCCATCAATCCCTGCACTAAAGGTTATTATGACCTCATTGGTGAGGAAAGTGGCTCAGAGAGGTTAAATCACTCACTCACACAGCTGAACCATGATAAAGACAGATTTTTTTTTTTTCGCAGGCCTTTGTCTCTAGTCCCTGCCCTTCCCTGGTAAACACTCTGTCTCTGAGTCCAGTGCAGGATAAATACATCAAGTGAAATATTAGTGGGGAAAAACTTCAAGCTAGGGGCACTGTTCTTGATTCATGCTCTTGGCTGTCCAGCACCTTTGAATATTGTCAGGTATCCAAGGATACTCCAGAGTCTCAAGACAGAGTTGGACCTTGGTTCTCTTTGATTTATAAATCTGTATCACATACTACTTTAGGAGAACCTGTGGTTGCCAGAAAATCACGTAATGATTACTGTAGTTTCACAGAGGTTTGTAGTCACGAGTTCAGTGTAGACAACATTGATCTTTTATTGGAGCCAAAACCTTCCATTTACATCTTGACTCCCTAAGATATTTGCTCCATAACCTTGGACAGTTATTCTGCCTTGCTAGGTCCTGTTTTCCTCATTGCTCATTTAACTATGAATAATAATATTGCTCAAGATTAAAGGAGATATTTTAAAGAAGTTCCCAGTGCCGTACCTGGCACATAATAATCCTTCAGTAAGACTTGCATCTCTGGCAGATGCGTAAGAGATCATTCATCTGGGTTTTGCCTTTTATGGGGAACCTGGCTTGAACTAGGCATTTCTCACAAACTGTAGTCCCTAGTTTACCAATGCCAGAATGTCTGGGGAGGGCTATTAAAATTCAGATTCCTAGGCTTCGTGTCATCTGATTTAATCATCAAACTCTGGGGATGCCCTTGGAAATCTGCACTTTACATAAGTTCTCAGATGATTTGGGGTCAAGCAAAAGTTTGAGAACCACCAAACCATCAAAATTCTAATGGCTTGCTATCTTTTTTTTAAAAAAATGCTAATTAAAAACTGTCCTTCTTTGGAAGCCAGTTAAGTATTTTAAACCATTTGAGGTCAAGGGTATCGTCTTTACATGTAAGTTAGAGTCGCTTGACAATACTTGTAAGATCATATTCTCTTCTATTAGCAGAAATGCCTTCTTTGCCATAATCCTTACAGTGTGGCCCTCTGAACTCTTGTTTTCTTTGCTAAATATGCTCTGATAAGGTCAAGTTCTTTGGATGATAGATGATGTACTAATTTAGAAATGCTGTGTAAAATATTTTGTTTGATTGTGGAGTTGGTTCTTTGTATTCCTTGATTGAATTTCTTACAGGTTCTTACCTTAGAGGATGGTAATAGAGTCCTTCCTTTTGGGAAGGAAAATGGTCTTTATTGTCTTCATTATTAGACTGACTCTAAGTCCTAGACAGGTTTTGAACTTGGCACTGATACTGTCATCAGTCATCTGTAAGGATGTCTACAGATTTCTTGCCTAATCTCCCAGCCTTTGTTCACGCACCATGCTGTAGACCAGTTCTCAAAGTATGTTTCCCAGTGCAGTGGCATCAGTGTCAGGATTACCTGGGGACTTACTAGAAATGCAAACTGTACAACTCCAGAGCTCCTGAATTAGAAATGTGGAGGGGGTGGGGCTTAGCAGTCTGGTAACAAGCCTTCTGGGTGATTCTGATGCATGCTCAAGTTTGAGAACCAGCTAGGTTTTAGAGTTTAGATTTAGGTCTTTCCTGAGCACCTGATCTAAATCTTTCCGTGGCTCACCCACCCGTCTTGTGAGTCTTGATCATTGCACCCTTTCTACCCTCATGATTTGTAGTTCTGTATTTATTTGTTTTACTTGAATACCGTCTGTTTTCTGAACTAGATTGTAAACTTTGTGATTAGGAAAACTATACTTGTTTTATTCACCAGTATATCCCCTAGCCTGTAGCACAGTGCCTAACATGTGGTGGGTATTAAATAAATATTTAAGCAAATGGTTGAGTGATCTATTAATATGAAGTGACTCAGATTACATTTCTTCTCTGCATTTTTTTTTTTGCTTGTTTGCTTTTTGGTTATTGAGTAGACAACCACACAATACCAGTTTCATAACTAATCTGTAAGCAGTTTACATGGATGATTTACAGGCTGCATGCATGCACACGCACACACACACATACACACACTCTCAGACTGCATCCTGCAGTCAACTTGCTCTGCAGCTTTCAAATCCAGTGGCAACGTCTTTACCATTATAGATGTTTTCATTTCAGGGGAGAGACAAGTGTTCAGTTCACTTAACATGCACTTACTGAAGAACTAACATGTAGCACATCAGGGTCGGGCAACCAGCATTGGAGTTTGCATGGTGGTACTTGACTAAGGTCTTGAACTCTGCTCGCCTAGCAGCTCCAGTGTTTTGAGCCACACTGATTGTGATGCTTCATATCAGGAAAGCTCCTCCATACCTCTGCCTTTCTTTTCCTCAGTAATTCTCTCCCTCTCCCCCTTTACCCATCCCCCAACCCTTTCTCTGGTCCTCCCTGTAAAACTTCATACTCGCTCCAACTGTCCTTGAATTTATTTACTTCTTGGTGGCTTTCCCTTCTATTTAATAGATTTCTCCTCTGATTAGTCCTTCAGATCTTCTCTAAAGGGCTGGTGAAAATCAAGTGCTGCCTGTAGGTAGAAGAATTTCCAGTCTCCTAGAAGTGGACTCTCTTTTTTCCTATTAGCATCAGCAGCAGCAGCACAGGTTTAAGCGGTGGGTGTGGATTTGAATCTCAGCCCAGCCCCTTCTTGGGTGAGAAAGCTTGAGTTAGGTTCTTGGCTTCCATGAACCAGAGTTTGCCACCGGTAAAATGGACAAAAAGAACAATTACCTCCTGGCATGGCTGTGAGAACAGTGTGAGATCTGCAGATCACCCAGCTCATCATTGGTGCTCACTGTATGATCCTTACAATTAAAATATACTGGGTACAGTTCCCATGATCTTCAGAGAGACTAAGAAAGCTGCAGAGGGGAGGAGATTTTAACAGGCTACATTAAAGCAAAATTTAAATCATGGCAGACGGATGGGAGATGGAGACTGAATCTCTTAAGGACCTAAATATGAAAGTAGTCTCACCTTTCTGTCCTCCTACACAATTGAGAAAGGACCTGCTAATGGATTATGAGGAATGCAAGCTAATACAGGCTCCTTTCTCCCTTCCTCTTCTTAAATAAATAAATAACAGTAAACTGGCCCCCATTTTATTTTGATAAACATTCCAGGGCTAAAATCCTGAAAGTGATGATAACACAGGCGAAAAGGTTTTCATTCAAAATAATAAAGTTACCTTTGTAAAAATCCTGTTTTTATGTTAAGGGTGGGACATTTAAATTTTTTATATTTTACCCCAAATTATACAATGTGTGAGGTCTGTTGAAAGCATTTTCTCTTTCATAATGACCATCTGACACTTTTTGTGTGAGCTAATCTAAAACATGATTTTTAAGTTTTTACCTTGCCAGTCCCAAAATAAACCAGCATCTTCCCTGTCGTTTGCATTATGTGGGAAATAAACAACCTTCAGCTGGAAAGACTCAAGCCAGAAAGATCAGCCAATACACCGCCAGTAGGTCCAGAATTACAAAATACATGGTATTTAGCAGTGACTGTCTGAACCCTTCAGTGCTTGGCAGTTCCTCAGTGTTTTTGTAAACGGCTCGGTTCCTTGGGAGTCTGTACTCCCAAGTATAGTGGTAGGATTACTGTCCTGGACACATTAAGTGGATTACTTTCTTAGAGGAGAGGACGTTATGGAAAATGATGTGCCGTTGCTCCCCCTGCAGTAGGCGCTGGGCTCTTGGATCATTTCCATTTTGAAATAAGCTTTCCCTCTTACCTTATTTCTTAACGGGAGGCAAAATGTCTTACTAAATAGACTGGAGAAAACCAATTCATCAGATTTAAGAACTAATTTGAAAATGATCTGATTGGTAAAAAAAAAAAAATGTTGACATCAGTCTCTTGTAATCCAGGCTTACTTGGGAACTTAGATCCTTGTCCACCTGTGCAGATAGAAGTGCTCTATGTGTATGTAACATATGTGACTTGAAGTCTTGGATATATGTATGGGGAGTTAATGCTTTCCCCCAGCCATTCTCCTTGACTATTTAAGTTTTCCTGTCTACTTCAGGATCCTAGAACCTTTGGTTAACAGGAAGGTAGATGTATGTGGCAAAGATGAAAACTTGATGTTTTTTGTCTTTCTACTGCATGTAAGAAGAGAGAAGATCTTGGACTGTGATGTGTGTTTGCAGGGAGTCACCAAATAAGCAGAAGGCTTACGAGGAGAGAAACAAGCCTGTATATATATAAACCTCTTAAATAACATTTGAAAAAATGAATTTTAGGGTCGTGAATCTTCTGTCCTACTCAGTAGTTTTCCAGGAAAATTACTTCACTCACTAACTCTTGTGTTTATAAAATAAAATGAAGGAGATACTGTTCATCTTACATATGGAAATTCAATTCTGATTTTTAATACAGTGTTATAAAAAGTGACATGTGTATATCTTAAATACTTATCCATAAGGTGTTACCTGCTTCTGTCCATTATTTTCAAAATTAATAAATTTACCTTTTGCCAATGAAAATATTTTAAATCATTTCTTTCAGTATTGTTGGCCACAGTCAGACCTTGTGAGAATCGTTTGATACTTGTTTGGTTAAAAAAAAAATAATGTGCATCAGTCTTGTAACTAAAATGCCCCCTATAACCTGCTGATTTTTCTCCCTTTGTCCTCTTTTCGACGTTGACTTCCTCTTCCTCAGTACTCTGACTTCCAGAGAGGCTTACAAATCTTCAGAATTACCTGTCACATTGTATCATCTGGGTAAAGACTCATTTATTCTTGTTTGCTTCTCAGTGGTGAACGGTCTCGCCTAGATTGGGCTGAAGTGCTTAAGATCTATTTGCCTCTCTATCTGGACGAAAACGAACAGCTGCATCACAACTTGACATCACTTTTTCTATTTAATTTTGCCTGTGCATTGAGCTAAACAATGACAGATTTTTAGTATTCTGAATTATCCTCTGCTTTGCCTTTATTCCCTTAAATTTGTATTTCTTGTTAGAATTATTAAGCATTAAAATGGCACTTTTGTTGTTAAGGTTGTTTTTGCTCAATTTTCTCACTATTTAAAGTTGAATGTTTTCTATTATTAACGTTGAAAGCTTCTTCAGCCTGCTTTGTGTGTATCACCCTGTAAGATTTTAAACAGATGAGATGCCTGCTTCTTTGCTTTTTAAAACATAGTAAATATTCCTCACAATTAAAGTTACATCCACAAGAAAACCTAAGTAGTCTGTGTTGCATACGAATACTTGGGCTTGCTAAATGAATTTGCATTATTGTGAAAAATGAAGGTTTTGCATTGTTGTGATGATAATCTGTTTCTTTCTTGTTTATTTTAATTGGAAAATAACTTGCTCCCAAGGAAGGATGACTTTAAGTATATTACTGAAAGCAAGAAAATGTTCTGCTTTTCTTCACAGCTTGAGTAAGTTATAACTAGATCACTGAGGTCTTAGTCAGTGGTTCTTAGAGGATTAGGTAGTAAAACTAACTTCCTCTGGAAAAAGAAATAATACAGACATCCCAACAAATGGAGTTTCTCATTATAAGCATCCAGAGTCCGAAGTTACAGATTGACTGTTATTTGTTAAGGCCAATCTTTAAATTCGTACATAGATCATTGCCACCTTCAGTAAACTGAATTATGCAAATACTCAACTTTACAAGAACTTGAAAAGTACAGATTTGTCTTAAATTTGACTCGCTTTAGACCACTTTCTCTAAATGAAGGATTATGATTAATCTGGGAATTAAATTTGCAGTAGCCCTTGGGTCAATCATTTCTTTACCTAGTTTTTCACTAATGGTTCTGAAATTAATGGTCATTGACTTTAATTATAATTGTAACCAAGGCAGACTAAAAGAACTTGGAGCTTATGATTTAATTTTCCAATATCCACTATGATATTCCATCTTTACAGGAACCCAGTGAAGTGGGTATTCTTCTGTTTTGCAAAGGAGGAAATGAAGGCTCAGGGACACACTAAGGAATTGGCAGAAGCCACCCAACTCTTAAGCTACAGTGCTGAGAGGTTTGAGCCCAGAGAGTATTACTCCAGATTTTAGACCCGTGCTCTTAATCTCTGTGCTATATAGCATCTTGTTAGCATCCACTAAAGAATACGCAAGTAACTCTTCAAATACTCTAAGGAAAGCCATTTAGGATCATAAAAAGAAAGTCTAGCCTCAAGAATGGGGATTGGTCTTTCCTTGAGGACAGGTGCCAAGATAGAAGTGCATCAATACCAAAGTTTTGATACTAATACTAATATTTAAAAAAATACTATTTTTTCCAACTTCTGTATTATCTACTCTACCAATAGCTCTAAGGAAATACCAAATTGGTAAGTAGATGACACACACGGCCCAAGTTCCTGACCTTCATTTTCTATTGTCAGTTATTCCTAGTCACAACCCTCAGCGCCCGTTTTCTCTCCCTGACTTGTTTCTCTTCATCTCCCTCATTTCAGTCTTCCCATGACTTTGCTGTGACCTTTTTGCTTTCCTTGTTTTCTTCATTTTTTGTCATCTGTCTTCGAAGATCCTCAGATCTTTTTCTTTTTGTTCATTTCTTTGACTGTGATTTCCAGCCTCATTGGATTTCACATGGAGTGAACTTCTTGGGTATCTGAGTCCTTAAACGTTATGGATGTAGGTAGTTGTTCTAGGAGGTACCTAGTAGGCAAATATGGATTGAGAGTTGGGTGCGGGGTCCTAGGATGGGATTTGTTTTAGAATTAAATATTCAGATCTAAGTCTGGAAGCCCAGTTTAACCCCAATCTTTAGCTCAAGCCTCAATTGAGGAAGTATGCTGATACATGAATCATGTCCAGTGTGTTTAGTGAGCTTGACTTATACGGGCTGTGATGTTGCAAAAGCAGCTTACTTGAAATGAGTTTTTACAGAGTAGATGTGTCTGTGTATGTCCATGTATGTTATATATAAACTTGCCCATGTTTTCAGAAAGGTACTTGATAGGTACTGATCGAAGAAACTTGAAGAAAGTTCTCCTAAGATACCTTCAAAATGAGGCATGTACTGTATGTACAGAGTAGAGTCCTTGTTTAGTATGTAACTGATGCTTGAAAATCGGAATATGGCTTTCACTGTTAGTAGTGTCAACGAGTCCTGGGAATAGTTGTATGAAACTCTTCTTTATGGATCTACAGTTCATCAAAGAGAAAAGAAATGTAGAAGTATTGTTAAATATATGTCTGTGTGTCTTTATGCATATTTACAAATATTTAAATATGCATCTTACCTTTGAATATTGTCTAAACTTGGATATTTTTCCTGATTCAGAAGTTGCATGAGTCCTTCATAATAGGTGTCTGATCTAGATAAATTTTGAGATACTCAAGAAGATCTAATCACTTCCTTACATTTTCAGGTTGCCTGATCTATAGGAAACTTTGTAGTAACACCCTTCTTGGCTTACTCAGCATCTCTTATTGTTAGGCTTCCTCAGTGTTTCCTGTTTCACAGACTTACCAACTGAGGCACAAGGTGGCTAGCAGGTTAAATGAAGGAGAAGCAGAAGTATCATACCCTGACTCCACATCTGTGCACATCAGGAGAGTTTTGTAATGTCCTGATCAATCCAGTGTTTTTACCAGTAACGGTATTGCCTTGGTTTTAAGCAAAAAGAAGTAGATACTAAGATTAAGAAAAAAATGAATTTATTGAAAGTCTCTTGGGTAGTTCACTGTACATTTAGTTGGTGATTGGAGAACGAAACGTGGGAATGGGCAGGATGCGGTAGAACTTAGTTACAGACAGCAAGTGCTGCTTAACAGTTTTATGAGGTTATCACAATTGGAAGCAGATATTTCTAGTTCTTTTGAGACTCTTGGTTACTATCATCAAGGTGCAGATTTCAAGGTGAGAGTATCCAATTGGCATCAATTAGGACATGGGCCCAATCTTGGCAAGGGCACATCTTCTCCAATAGTGGGCAACGGTGGAGATGATGATTTTGGAGTACAGTTATCAAAAAGCCAGGGAATAGTTGAGCTGCTGGAAATAACAAAAATCTAGTGTAAATATCCCATCCTTCTTTAGAATTTGGCTTCCTCACGAAATCTGCCAACGACTTTCCAGTGAAAGCCCATATTGAGATTGATCTTTACATGAAAATGATTAACTTGATCCACAAAACCTACAGTAAAAGCAAACGATAAAGAAAGGAAGCTAATAAAGGAAATTGATTTATTTGAAGTGCCGTGTGTCTCTTTCGCTTTCCTGCATATAGCAGGACAGAATTAGTGGCAGCCTTGGCTCCAGCGGTCTGCCGGGCCAGCAGTAATAGGTTTCAACCATGCCTCGTTTGATTGTATTTTGTCTGAATCAAAGGACAAAACAGCTTTGAGTTTGCGTGTAAGATTGCTTTGTTCTGAAGATCAGGAACTTTTCAGAGGAAAGCATTCTTAATGGAATTAGAGGAATTTAATTTACTGTTTTGCGCATCGTGTCCCTATAAACTTTTTTGTCTTATGTGTGTTCCTGTGTATGTGACCATTTAATAGACAGTCATTCATCAACATTTATCAATTGACTGAATGTGTTTTGAGCACTAGGGGATATGAAATTACAATACCAATTTTTCAGATAGTCAATAGGGTACCTAAAATTCATAGTAAGTGCAGAATAAATGTTGGCTTTTGTTATGGTAATAGTTACTACAAGTATCTGATAATAATAAGCACTTACTATGTGACAGGCTCTACCGCTTAACACTTAGGAAGTTGATGGTTATTGCTTTGTTACCAGTGAGGAAATTGAGGCTTAGGAAGGCAGAGATGGCCATCTTTATTTTTTTATAACTTTTTTTTTTTTAAATGGAGATACTGGGGATTGAACCCAGGACCTCGTGCGTTCTAAGCACGTGCTCTACCACTGAGCTCTATCCCCCACCCTCAAGATGGTTATCTCTACTTGTAGACAGAAAAACTCAGTCTTGCCCAGGGTTTCTCTACCCTGTCGGTATTTTCTGGGGTGGGTGAGGGTTGGGGGACCGTTCTCTGCACTGTGGGACGTTTTGCACCATCCTTGGCCTTTATTTACTGAGTACCAGTAGCACCCTTTCAATTGTGACAGCCAAAAATATCTTTAAAAATTGCTTGGTGTCCCCAGGCAGCAGGAGGATAGGGGAAACAAAAGCACAAAATTGAACCCAGATGGAAACCACTGGTCAAGCTCACTTGATGGGAAAAAAGAAATACACTGCAAGATCTCTGTGACTGCCACCCCCTGAAGCCTGGATGTCCTTTTGTCACGCTCACTCAGAAATCGGGTTTCATGGTGGCTCCTGCTGCCTTCTGTTGCTTTCTGAGTCAGATACCAAGAAGACCTGTGTCATGTAACTGTGCCCTCCCAAATGGGAGCCTGGGAAAGTGAGTTCATTTCTCTGGCTTGGTGAGTTGAGACCCATAATATTGGCAACTGGCTGGGGAGTTGGGACCCATAATATTGGCAACTCCTCAGATATTTAGGCTTTTGTTTGAGCTATGTACAGTCTGGTTTCGGGACTTAACTTGCATTCAACAGATCCAAAGCCTTTTGTTCCCTAAGTGTTCCTGTAAGCCAAGCACGGTGGCAACTACTAAGAATTCAGAAGACAGACATGGTCCTAGCTCTTGTGGAGCCTACCATCTCCTTAGAGACAAAATAACAATGTGATGTAAGTGCAATGACAGAGCAACCAAGAGCTCTCTGTGTAAATCGAGTGGAAGGAGTATCAGCCGGGGCTCAGGGAATGTGACCACAGGACATGACTTTAAACCTTGTCCTAAAGAATGAAGGATTTTTCCCCCCAAGTCAGGAAGGGAGAGGGTCTCAGCGCCTGCCAAAACATATAGTTGGTGGCCTGAAATGATAGATTCTCATTTTTATGGGGTACAGTTTTCAAATGTCTTCTAGTTGTTAGGTTTTGAATAGCCTCTTCAGTCTTACATCTGAGATTTTGAATTCTTTTCACAGTTCTGATGGCTTACCATGTGTTGACAGTCTTTTTGTTCCCTGGGCTGTCTTATTTCATTGCCACAGGGTTTTTGGTGCTGCCAAGGGAGTGCTAAGTTATATAAGGCTCCCTTTTTCAAAGGGAGGGTTAACAACTTAGATTAGAGACATGTAGGTGTTGAAGAAAACTTAGCACCTAGGTGAGCCTCTCTCTCTTTGATATAATCAGAACAAATCTTTATTGGAGGGCACCTTATTTTTCTTGTTTATATATATTTTTATTGAAGTACAGTCAGTTTACAGTGTTGTGCCAGTGTCTTGTGCACAGCACAATGCTTCAGTCATACATGAACATACACATAGCCCCACTTTCATATGTTTTTCATTATAGATTGCTTAAGATATTGAATATAGTTCTCTCTGCTGTATGGTATGAACTTACTGTTTATCTATTTTATATATATTAGTATCTGCAAATCTCGAACTCCCAATTTATCCCTTCCCTCCCCTTTCCCCTCCGGTATCCATAAGTTTGTTTTCTATGTCTGTGAGTCCGTTCCTGGCCCATTACTTTTTAATTGGTGCATTAGGCTATTGGAAGATAATTTTAATTCATGACAATTGATGGTATGTATATTCTTCTTGTGTGGCAGGGCTGCTCCACACACATTTTCAGGTATAACTCTAATCTTAAAGGATTCAACACCACCAAATAGATCTATGGGCATAACCCTTGGTCCTCATTACCTGAGAGTTTTATGTTACAAACGTGCCTCCTTGCTCCTCTTTTCAGCCCTGCATTTGTTTTGCTAGTAAGGAAAGCTTGGGAATGCCTGACCACAGTGGCCTATGCAAAGATGTGTGTTTTCCTTCCAGTGAATGGCACTGGATGGTTCTCAGGAAAGGAGCTAAACAAACGCTGTATAATACAAGATCTGTTGAAGGGAAATCCAAGTGCCACAAACTCCTGAGATAATTTTAACAACCAGCACTCTTGGAGCTGCACGAAGACAAACCTTCTAATCACTTGTTCCTTTGTCTCACTCTTCCACTACAAGCCTGCTTTTTCACACGAGTCATTTCAGTACTTCTTGTTCTGTCTTTGTCTACCTGGGCTTTTCTTTTCAGAGGAAGTAAGTACCACTTGAGGAAGATGGGGCCTGTGGGCTCCCATTATCCTCTGTAGGCTAGGAGGTACGCTTTATATGCTTCAGCAGAGAACCAGTGAGAGCCTTTGTGTGGTACTGTAGCATCTCTGTCACGTAAGGATTGCATTCTGGGCATATGCGTATCACTGCTAGAAGGTGGTCCTTGAAAGTAGACGCTTGATCCAAGTGTCAGTATGAGAGTGGGTAAAGTCTGAGACAGTTGGCCACAGCAGCATTCTTTTCATTCTACAAACATTGATTGAGCATCTAGTATGTGCCACGCTCTGTGTTTATTGATGAAGATGCAGTGGCTGATGTTCTCCATCCTCAAGGAACTAAAAATCTGTTATGTTCCATTTTGAGACTATTTCTAGCTCTCAGTGCAATACCACTTTTAATCCCAGTAAAATACTGTATTTCCTAAACCAGCATCAGGCTTTCTGCTCTGAAACTTAGACGATTTGAAAACACGTGTCTGTGAGAAGTCTAGTGCATATGGTTGCAGTCCTAGGTTTTCAAAAAGTGAGTAGAATAAATCACTTGTAGAAAATAAAGCTTATTTTCCTCTACCTCAGCCCAGAGAGAAACCAAGCAGTTCTGAGAATGTGTCCTCTTTGAGGGACACTACCTGCCAGATCTCATTAGTTTTGCAGAAGATAGTAGCTAACCCTAAAGTTTATGACACTAGCTATCACCACCCCAGAAAGTGAGAGAGTTGAGTGGCAGCCACGGTGGAGTCCAACCCACCAGACTCTTGACTTTGGAATTTCCATCACAGTTGACTTCTGCCACCCACACGCTCCTTGGAAAACTTCCTCCCTGTTTTGCAAGTGACTGCAGGTTATTCTTAGATTTAGACAGGAAAACAAAAACGGTGAGTGACAAGGCCAGATGCACTTTACCTCGGTTATGAATACAGTCTGATCGGGTGTCTGTGGGATTTTCTTTCTTCTTTTTAAACCCTTCTTTAAGTAGAATGCAAGATGATAAAGATCGGAGATGGCAGGGAGGGGGAAACAATAGCCCCTTAATAAGACTCTTAGTAATCAGGCAGGCATTTGTGTCTTGCGTTAGGGTTGTGAAAGTGACAGACTGACCATTCTGAAGGCTGCCATCAGTGCAGATTGGCGTGTTTCTAATTGCACGCGGAATGAAAGGCTTCAGAGAAGAAATGACCCAGAACACTCAACCGTTTAAGTATCTGATTGAGGCGAGGAAGCCTTGTAAAAAGCAAACTGCAAGATTGCGCTTGTCCACATTTTTTTTTTTCAAAACTCATTCAGAATCAACTCTTCTTCTCAAGCTTTTGTCACTTTTTTTTCTGTCCAACTACTTTTGTACCCGAGTTTGGAATGTTCATGTCTGAACTAACAAGTCACAGTGGAAAACAGACGGCACAGTCAGAGGACTGAATGGGAGGGATTTTAGTAAAGGGCCTATTTTCTGAGGTATGGGCAAGCCTAAGGGCACTTCGAGGAATGGGGAAGCACCAGGAATGGGCACTGGCAAGAAACTGGTCCCTTCCCTAACCTTGGAGGGACAAGTGTGTTGCCAGAGGCATCCAAGAGCTGACCCTCTCCAAGGGGGCAAACAGGTTATTGAAGCATGGCAAGAATGGAAGCGAGTAATTACCCCATGTTCTCTCCCTCCTTGGCCAACGAGATCGCTGATGCTTCTCATTTGCTACACTGAAGCAGAAATCAAGGGATACACGAGCCTGGTAGATAACTGGAAAATAACGCTCTGGGACTCAGATTGGGAAGAGCAGAGAATGGATCTGGGAGGCAAATAGCAGCACAACTGCTTTCGTTGATATAAAACCAATATGGAGATCGCATGTATATCAGCAGGTAACTTGCATTTCATCTGCAAGTATAGAACCAAGGAGTTCACTACAGATGCACTGCAGGCAAGGAGAAAACAACCATTGTCATTGTACAGCAGATGTCTTCCCTCGTAGATGAATCCTTCAAATCCTGGCCCATCAGCGCTTGTGGACCTGGTGCCTCCAGGGGCAGATGGACCACAGGAATGAGCGAGCTGGGCCAGGTGCGAGGTGACAGTGAGTGCTGGGTCTGTTATGAACCCTGAGCCATTGCTGTCTCTAAAGACAGCTGTCACTGCACAGCACCTTGTAATTGAACCCTGACATTTGAATTCTCATTTTCTTTTTAACTAAAGGAACAGTGTACCTGAATTTTTCTTTAAGCGTCTCATTTTTAAATGTGGGCAGCTAATTCAATTTTGTGTTTTTACAGACCTCAAGCTTAGGCTAACAAACTCCTCTCATTGGGTCCTGATGGCCCCTAAGTTCTTTGGTCTTTTGAACTCCCCTTTCTCCTGTTCCAAAGGCAGTGGCCGGAGACCAAAGCTGGGAGGTGAGCCAGTCACCTTGAGCCGGGGATGTGCTGTGGTCCGAGCAGTGGCAACAGGGCGGTGGGAGTGCAGACTGAGCAAATACAGAGTACTGGGGCGCTCCTCGTTCCTCCTGCTCTGATCCACTCCTGTACCAGGGTCTAGTCAGGCCTGTGTCTGCTTCCTTCCTGTGTAGGCCCAAGATTCCATCCAAATAACCTTCCTACACAGCAGCTTCCTACTCCAGGTGGCCAGAAGGGAGTTCCAGGCCAGTGCTGTCTCCCAGGACATTAACACAGTAACCAAGTTTACTGATGCTGGGGCTGCCACAGTTGGGATGGCTGGTTCAGGGGCCAGCGTTGGAATAGTGTTTGGCAGCTTGGTCGTTGGTTATGGCAGGAAGCCGTCTCTGAAACAGCAGCTCTTCTTCTGTGCCATTTTGGGCTTGGCCCTGTCTGAGGCCATGGGGCTGTTCTGTTTGATGGTTACCTTCCTCATCCTCTTCGCCATGTGAGGCTCCATGGAGGTCACCTACCCATCCCTGCTGCTTCGACTCCAGGCCATGCTCAGCCCTGGAGTGTGCTAAGCTTTACCATTAAACACATTTGTCTTTAAAAAAAAAAAAAATTACTTCATGTGGGAAGATCCCCTGCCCCTGGTGCACCAAACATGTGTGGGGTCCTGCTGTGCTCTTGCAGCGTCTCTTGCTCTGGATTCCTGCCTCGGTGTGCATACTGCTCCCCTCACACCCCCGCCTCCCAGCCTCTTCTTGCCTTTGCTGACAGGCAGATCTCTTTACCTCTTCCTCCAATCCTGAGGGCTACCCACGCAAGGTGATTGTTTCTAACAGACTTTTTCTGGAGGTATGGCTGTAACAGAGGGTCATTCCCTGACAAAGCAGGACTGTACTTCTAGTGCCAAGTCTGATGCCACAGACTTGGCCACTCTCTTCCCTGGAGCTTCCCTCAAGCTCTTTCCTTCCTTCCCAGGGCTCAGGCCACGGTCAGAGTCCTCCAGACTCTGCTTCCTATTCCAGTGCCTCTTCCAGCTCCTCTCTTCTCCAGGTCCCTAAGGTGTCCTGTCCCCTCCCATCCCCAACTGTATTACAGGCCTTGAGACAACCCCCAGATTCCTTTGCTGTCTATTTGAACTGCTGTCACAGACTTTTTGTTGCAGTGTTTCCTACTTGAAGGCTAAGCACTTAGATAACCAGAAGACCCACTGAAACAAGCAATCCAACTGAACAGAACATTTATTTTTCACCCTGAATGCTGCCACCCTCCTAGGGCAACTAGCTGAGTCTGTTGACTTAACATAGTGCAAAAAAAAAAAAAAAGTGCACCTTTTTCTTCCTCTTCTGGTAACCTAACCGCTTTAGTTCCTTCCTGAATGCAGGAAGCAGGAGAGTATTCTGAATTTAGAAACAGGGTTTACTTCCAAAGAAATGTCAAACTCTGTAAAGTTTGGTAATAGGGAGCAGCAGGGGCAGCTTGCCAAGCTGATACACAAAGATTTTTCTTTAGTAGAAGGCATGGGAAATCTAAAAAAAGAAAAATATTTATGTATCATGACTGATGAGATAGGGATACACAAGCTTTTCTTTTACAAGCCACAGAAATCAAAAAAAAAAAAAAAAAGTACCTGATGAGACAGGGACTGGTTTCAAGGCTAAAAGGTGGTTAGCATCGCCCACATCACCCACACAGCTGTTGTAAATGGTGTCCTACTTTGTGTTTTTTTGTTTATTACAGGCTAGAGGGAAGTAAATTACCACCTCATTGTCAGCCAATAATCATTTTCCAAGAAAAGGTAATTTCTCCTCTGAAAGGCAGTGTTCAAACCGCTCACCTTTTTGATTGCTCCATTGTGCGTGTGACTGTTAGACTGCCTACTGACCACGAAGTAGGTGTTTCTTCTCCCCAGATCCCAGGTGAAACCCTTCCAGAGTGGGGGGGTGAGGCAGAAGATGTGTGATCAGATTGCGGTTTGCATCCTGGCCTTCTGATGGTGGTCACTGTGGGAGATGCTGAACGTCACAGGAAGTTAATACTCTCAGTGTGTCTTATCTCTTTGAACTTAACTTTGTGGGCACTACTCTGTCTTTACAAAATACTGGGAAGATACCACTTCTTCCATCCTGAGGCTTAGTTAAGAATGAGAGAAAATCGCATATTCACTTTACACTAGGGAAAAAAACAGATCTTTCCTCAAAAACCCTTAAAGTTAATAAACTAGATACTATAACAAGATCAAATATTTCTTAAGATGTAATTAAAATGCTTTAAGATATACTTTAACTTTTAGGTGGTTTATTTAGTTCCTAGTTAGCAAATAGTTCCTGCAAGGATTAGAAAGCTGACAGGAAAGTGCATTGTATTTTAAAAGGGACTGCCTGTCTGAACTCAAAAAGATACG
This sequence comes from Vicugna pacos, assembly GCF_048564905.1. Taxonomy (NCBI): domain Eukaryota; kingdom Metazoa; phylum Chordata; class Mammalia; order Artiodactyla; family Camelidae; genus Vicugna; species Vicugna pacos. Next base: position 30,047,562 of record NC_133003.1, on the reverse strand, counting down.
TTAGCATTAGCTTTCAAAATACACAGTTAAGCATAGTATTTACTTTTCAGAATATGACAAAATTTTGTTCTTATGAAATAGCCTTTCCCTATTCTAATCCATCGTATTTTAAAAATTATGTGTGTACATACATAGACAAATGCTTTTATTATTTGTATTTTTACAAATAATGACAAGCCTTTTCTTGTCACACATCTAGATTTTATTGTTTTTTCCCTCAAAACATAGATTTTGTTTCCACCTGTGTGGTATGCAAATAATGTTTTTATTTGGCCCCGTTAAATAAAATAGTTGAATTCCAGGTACCTTACTCCTCCCATGTAACTTGAGTTATTGATTGATAAGTAACCTTCATGTTTTCTAACGTGTCAGCTGTGTAATTTACTAAACATCTCTCTAGATTTCAGACAAAAATTACAAATACAAAACTTGTATGTTATAAAATGCTCAGATTGCTCTAAAAGAACAGGTTTATTTCTCATTTGGGGTGGGGGAGTGCTAGCAGTTAAGTGAGTGACCCTGTTCCCCATATGGTTAAATGGACGAAAATCTGCATTTCTTTGTAAAACTTCCAATTAACGTTAATTAACTGTCACACTTGATGTGCAGGAGCTGACTTGCCATTCGTGGATTACACCCTTGGTTTTCACTTGCTCATTTGGTTAGTTTCTTTGCTGCCTGGAATTTTGCTTAGAATGTAGACACTTGCAGTTTCATTGCTTTGTGTTTTCCTTTCCATTCCTTCCCTTAGTAATAACCTCACAGATTCAGAAGTGAGCGGCTGTAGAAGCTTTTACTCAAAAGAAAATTGGGTATCAGTTTCACTTTTCAACCAGTCACATATTCCTGTCCCTCACTGCTGGAAGAGGTAGAGCGCTCACTGACTGTCAATTCTATATAGTGAGGACTTCGAAAGTCTGTACGTGTAGTTCTATGAAAATGTGCCACTTGGAGATTTTGTCGCAGGAGCATAATTGAAGAGCCCAGCTGCTGTTTTGGATCCATCATTGCATCAAACTGAGGCCACACTTCTGTAGCCAACAGACGAACGCAGGTGAGCTAGTGGTACAGACCCACACCTGTGGTAAGCGATGTTCCTTTATTGGAAGGTGGCTCAGGGGCGTCTTCTGGGCCCCCCAAGCGTTTCTTGGAGTTACCTTGGAGCCCAGGAGTCTTCCTACCCACATCTCCTACCTTCTGCCCCTTCTTCAAAGGACTCAGACCTGCTTTGTGTTCTGGAAGCCAGCTCTCCCTGCCGGCTCCTCTTCCTTCCCTCTGCCCCCCAGTACATCTCTTGCATGTCAGTGTCTGCTGGGTAGAGAACCTGAACGAACCCAAATAGCAAACTAAGCTCTGCCACTAAACTAACATTAAAGGTTCATTTCTTTTCTGCAGTTGAAGTTACTCTTTGGACATTTTGAGTGGACAGGGTACTATCTTCACGGTAAATAATTTGTTTATCCATGTGATTCATTTTCTATGTCCTTACATTGTAGTGGTGGCCATAACCCATAGAGAAGTTGTTTCATTGCTGCCCTGGTACATTTTTATATGATTCTACGGGAGAATGAAGGGAGAAAGAGAGAGAAAGAGAGAGAAACAATACTTTCTGCCTTCTCCCCAAATTAAACCCAAGCATGAGAGAATGTTTTCATTTTTCATAGTGATGTTTTAAATGTTCTGGAGAAAAAGTGGAAGTTCTCTTTATTAGTCTACATCCTAGAATTTAATCTTTTTTCTCGTGTAAAAAATATATTGAGGTGAAGTTCATATAAAATTTATCATTTTGAAATGAACAATTCACTTGTGTTTAGTGCATTCACGGTGTTGTGCCAACTTATTTCCATCATTCCAAAGTAAAACCCCTTACCCATCAAGTAGTTCCCCCTTCTTCCTTCCCCTTGTCCTTGGTAACCACTACTCTGCTCTGTCTCTGAGTTCATCTATTCTGGATATTTCATATAAATGGAATCATGTCTGTCTTCTGTCACTTAGTACCTATAATTTAATATTGTGTTTATTTCCTAATCAAAAATGTCCTTGGCTATAATGATCACTTCACCCTGCACAAGAGTGATTTTTTTTCCCATCACCATCTTCTTTCAAAGCATTAGAAGAATCTTCATTGTATTTTTTTTTCCTATTGTCACTTCCTTACAAACGCTTTGCCAGAGAGCAAGGCTCTTTGCCCACATCACATAGCTGCTTTCTCTAGATCCCTGTATCAGAGTGACAGAGAGCGTACGTGGTGACCAGGAACTTTATATAATCTGTAGTGGCTGTCAGAACCCATAAATTGTTAATTTTCTGATGGAATAAACAGATATTTCAAGTTCCAAGGGACTTACCCAGATATCAAAAAGAAGGTCACACTACGAATAGCAGAGGTAGACTGGACTGGTTTTAAAGACTGACTTGGCTTGGCCACTTACTGAGCATGTAGTTGGGTACTACACCTTAGGTCATTATCTGTAAATGTGGCTAATGGTGGGACTGATCACTTGGGGGTAGTTGTGAAAAAATGAAATGGGGTATTGGCCCCAATTAGTGTGATACCTGATGAGTAGTAAGCTCTGTTAGCTGCTCTGTATGTTACCTGTTGGTGTGGGTGTGATGTGGTGTGGTATGGTTTGTGGTTGTGGTATGGGGTAAGTGTAGTGTGGTATAGTATTATGGGGTTGTGGTATGGTGTGCTGTGTGATGTGGGGTGCGGTTGTGGTATGTTGTATGATTGCAGTGTGGTCTGGTTTGTGGTTGTGTTGTACCAAGTCCAAATGCATTCTGCTCACCCTACAACAGGGGAGACGAGGTGTTGAGGCAAGGAATAATAACTTTATTTGAAAAACCAGCAGACAAAGAAGATGGGGGGCTCATGTCCTAGAGAACTGTCTCACCCAAGTCAGACTTTAGGCTCCTTTTATACTAAAAAGGGGAGGCAGGGTGTGGCTGATTGTTGCAAAGTCCTTGGTATTGGAACTTACGTTTTTGCAGCTGTCCTCATAGGTCAGGTCATGATGTTCCAGTAAACCTTCAACAAGGCAGATGTTATTCTCTGTTCAGCAACTTTTTATCTCTATATGAATGGAAAAGTGATATACCCCTAAAGGTCAGAGCCTTGAGAATGGGCTCTCCTGTATGTTTCAGGTTATCGGCAATATTCTTTTACAAACGGCGCAGAACCAGCATGACTGAGCACGGGAAACAGAGCACAGGGTGAGAGCCAAAGGAACACATCTCGTATAGAGTCAGATTGGTCGTTCCCTGTTACAGCGTGGTGTGTGGATATGGTGTGATGTCCTGTGTGGTGGTTGTGTATCAGCTGTTGTGGAGCTGAGTTATTTACTACCGTAGGATGCACATCTCTGAGGTCAATGTCTTTTTAAGGATAGGATAAATTCTAAACATTGACAACCTTCTGAGCAAAGTATACTAACTGCCCAACCTGGAGAAAAGGACCACAGATGATTCCAAAATTCTACTATAAATAAATGTGAATTCACAATTTTGATACCTTTTATTTATTTATTTTTTTGGTGAAACTAAGCAAATGAAGCTACTTGATCTACATTCTAACTGAAACTGGCACTTGATCTTGGGGTGAATTGCTTTTTAACTACTATTCAACTTAACAAATGTACCTGTTTGCCATTTAGCCCCCAGTTCCCTCTTCTTCTTTGTTTGAATGCTTTTCTCTGTATTCAGAGCACAGATGAGTCTTGTGATGGCTCTCTGCCTGCTCATATATGCATTACCTTCCTCTTCCTCCGAGGCATCACTCATTTACTTTTGCCTCTTGACATCTTGTATCTTTCTCTTTGATTACAAAAGCATATAGATTTCTCTTCCTTTTTATGGGAGGAAACGTAGCAAATGGTTAAAAGTGACGGCTCTGGATTCTACTTTTAATCCACGCTGTGTAAAAGCTGGGTCCTAACCTCTGACAGCCTCAGTGTTTTCATCTGTAAAATGGGGAAGCAGTTATGCTGAGGACTTACTGAGATAAACCATGTGAAACACTTAGGACGGTTCCCCATTTATGGTAATTATTGTCTAAGAATAATAATCATGATGATGTGGCTCCTAGTTTCTTTTACCTTGTAGAAATTAATCTCACAAGACAATACTTACTGTCAGATCATCCTCTTGGCTCAGACCTTTCTACTGGAGTCTACTTCTGCCTTTTCAACTGCTCTCTGAATAGTTCCACGCCATTGTTCTCCTGTGACCTGAAATGTGACTTCTCCCAACATCAGATTCTTTTTTGACCTTCTCCATCTCTGTTGTCTTTTTGTATCACCCAACTTTAGGTTCATGCAGTGATCTTTGAATATTTCTGAATGCCTCTCCACTGCCCCCCATTTCTAAAATAACCAAGTCTTATACATTCTTACCTTACAACCCCTTTGTCTTCTGTTTACTTCCATTTCTATGTCCACAGTCACAGACCAAACCCCAGACACCACCCTTCAGGACACAGTACAGTTTTTTAAGTGGTGTCAGCGGTGGCAGTGGCCGTGATGTTGATAGAAGCTGCACAGCTAAAGTTTATTGAGCTCTTTGTGCCAGGAACTCTAAGCATACACGACATGTATCATCTCACCTAATCGTCACAACAGCCCCCTGACAGGGGCACTATTTCCTCCGCTGGAGATGAAAAAACAGAGGCTCAGAGATATTAAATGACCCGTGGCAGGCTAAGGTACTTACAGTTTGTAGCGTAAGGATTTGAACCCATCCAGTGTGACTCGGACACCTCTGTGCTTCGTGGTTGTCCACTGCTGCCTGAGCCTTACTCCTTCATTGTCTCAATGCTCTCCCCGCTTGCACTCCCAGCCCTCTTGAGTTTGGCCACCCCTGCTGCCAGATGACTATGGTATTCATAGGTGTTACTCCTTGACTGAAAGGATTGGGTGTTGGGAGGTAGGAAATGTTATCCACACTTAAGTGGGCCTATAAATACGCTGAAATTGCATGCAGACTGAGTTGATTTATTTCTTAAAAGGAAGCTAAGAGCTGTAACTTGGATAATGTCTCCAAAGCTCCTTGAGTTGGCATTCAGAGCTGTCTCCAGACACTCTCTTGTTAGTGTCCTCCAGCCCTTCTCCCAGTGTTGCCATTTCTACACCTCACCCTGTCTGACCAGTCCATTCCCTGTTTCACCTGACTGTACACATCCCTCCCACACCTTCCCTCCTGAAGCTTTGCTTACACCATGACTGTGTCCTAAGAGACCCTTTCCCCCTCCTCATTTTCTTCCCTATGCCTTCTCCAAAGTCAACCCTCAGTCCCACCCCCTTTTGATATCTTCTCAGACGACTTCAAGCTGGTAATGAGAGAACTTTCCTCCACTCACCACAGAACACAAAACAGGGGTGGCTGTCTTGGAGGCCCTCAGGAGCCAGGCAAGAAGCATGGAGTGAAGCTGGCCAGTGGTTGCCATGTGGGGTTAAGAGCCCACTGTTGCCAGAAGGTCTGGTTTTTCAAGAGGTGATGAAAATTTGGATATTTAAGTGCAGTCTCCTGAATTTTTAAGTTGATAGTTAATTTAAATTAAAAAAATTATATGGAGGGAAACAGAATTTGTGTGGGGCAGCCATTGGGTTTTGACTTCTGTTAAGGAGTATGCTGTCCATATTCATCAATTGGAATTTGCTTCTACTGTCTGCTAGAAGGAATTACCTACCTGATCAGAGTTTCCAAAGTTGTGGAAGAAGCTGATGCTCGGTCCTTTTGTAAAACTGTCTTTTTTCCCCCAATAACAATTAGTGCAGAAAATATGGGCATAGTAGAATCATAGTAAATACCAAGTAATCAAAATAGTCACTGTAAGAAATTAATGATAAATGGTACCTTGTTTGGGTGCCACCTTCTGTCCCAAACAGTGATTAGAATTTTTTTAAAAAACAGTCATTCAGTAAAGGCGGCAGCAACGAGTTTAATAAGCATTTGGCTTAAAACACACTTATTTCAGAACTTATTATAGTGAATTATCAGGCAGCCTTTCAACTGCAAGTATTTTGTGAAGAGTGAAAGTTCTCTAGCTGGAGAAAATTGGGCTGAGTGCTTTTCTTGTTTTTAATACTAGAAATTGAGGTTCGAAATTAAGCTTTTCTAAAAAAATTTGAATATCCATATATTGTTGCTCAGGTAAACTGAAATTATTTTCATTTGGCAGTTTTGAAGCAAGTAAGTGAATCAAATTAGAAGCTGATAACTTGTAATTACATTGATTTTCATTTTCCTTCTTGTGTGTTCTTCAAAGTGACAATGCTTAGAGCAAATGTCACTTTATCAACAACAGCTTTGCAGCACTAATTGCAGCAGACAGATAAACGATGAGGACATGTGAGAAGTGTTCTCGGTGGAGCAGATGAAAAGCTCTGCCAACCCTGAGGGATGGTCGGCCATCCCACTTGCCCCTGAGGCCCCAAGAACTTGTGTGGTGCTTGACTTACAAAAAATACAGAGATGATGCTGGTGGGGGTATACATAGGACCCTAAGAAAATGGAAGGTGGCAATCAGTCAAACAAGCAGGGTTTCTTCTGACCGGTGTATTACAGGCTAGGGAATAAATAATGAAAGAAATGACAGTACTTAAAATGTGTTTACTTAAGTGGACAATTGCTTAAAATATGGTTGCTTGATAAAGACCTTATAGACTGTACTTGGCACATAAATGTGATACTTACATTGAGGGCTAATGAATTTGCTCTCACAGGTGGAGGGATGGGTCGCCTGTGGCCATGCCTCTCTTGTTTGCATTGGACAGGTTGGATCCAGAAGGAAATCTTTCTCTCATAGCCTTTTAAAATTTGCCAAGCCAGACACTCGTTTTAGAAGCTGTTAGGTAGTCGTAATTTGGAAATTATGAGCAGAAAGCCTGTGTATGAGAACAGATGACAGTATGAGAAATTGTAGACAGAATGTCCCCTCAGGTGTTACTGAAGCAAGATGCCTCACCATGTATTTTCTGTCTCCATTTTGATAGTGAGTCTCCAAAGGGACCATTGTCCAAAACTTGCTGTAAATATTTGAGTGTCAAGTCTAAAACTGTAACATGGGTCAGAATTACCTGGAAGGCTTATAAAGTCCCAGGCAGTTGGGCCCTAGCCCCAGAGTTTGTGATGCATTAGGTCTCGATAGGGCCTGAGGATGTGCATTTGTAACATGCTCCCAAGTGACACTGATACTTCTGGTCTAGGGACCACACTTTGTCAACCACTTACAGAGAAACCCAAGTTAGTGAATGCAAATGAATTACTAAATCTAGCCCCTATACTGTTGCAGCAAAGTGTGTTACAGCTCAGTTGTGACAGCAACCTGGATCCAGGCGAGAGACCAAGTAGCACTCGGACAGTTGGAGAACTCAGGTTTATTACGCCAGCAGGCCCAGAGGAGTTAACACTCCAAGCTCTGGACCCTGTCTGTAGGTTTACACAGGTGGCAGGCTATACTTTGCAACATCATATGCAAATAAGGTGTAACAAAGGTGACTAATTAGAAATGAGCTTTGTAGAAATGAGCCAATCAGAAGTGAGAAATGGACCAATCAGGAGTGAGCTCCATGCAAATGAGGCACTACAAATGGACCAATCAGGAGTCAGCTTAGGGAACCAACAGAATCCTAGGGGCAAGTTCCGCCCTCCCAGAAGCAAGTCACTTCAGAGTTAAAAAGCGAGATAATGCTGCCAGGCCAGGAAACCAAACGGCGCTGGCAGGAGAGCAGTGGCGCTGCCTGGGGACCCTGCCGTCTTTTTCATGGGGCTTCCCACCTCAATACAAGGATGCTGCCATTCCAGGGCAATGGAAATTAAGGTGATTCTCAGTTAGGAACTTCCTGCCACACGAAGAACAGCAGGCTGACTGAAAGCAGCTAGAGTGATGCTGGGGGAAAGGTGGGTTTTGTGTTCAGAGAGTGTGGGTTCTTGGAAGGAATATCTTCTACTTCCTAGCTTTGTGACTGTAGGCGAGTTACTGAGCCCCCTGTGCCTCCTCACCTGTTAAATGCAGATGACAGTAGTCCCTATAACATGAAATTTGAGTGGGGAGGGGGAATTCCATGAGAGGAGGCAGGAAAAAGTTTTAGCCCAAAAGCAGGCCTGTGGTGAGAACTGTAGCAACACATGAAGATGTCATAGTGTGCCAAAGAAAAGTAATTACGTATGAATGCGTGTATGTCTTAGTCTCTTCAGGCTGCTGTTACAAGGTATCAGACTAGGTAAATTATAAGCAAGAGAGATTTATATCTCACAGCTCAGGAGCCTTGAAGTCTGAGATCAAGATGGCAGCATGGTTGGGGGAGGGCCCTCGTAGTGGTCACAAACTTCTCACTGTGTCCTCACAAGGTAGAAGGGTCTCAGGAGCTCCGTGGAATCCCCTTTATAAGGGTACTAATCCCTTTCATAGTCATAACACGATCACCTCTCAAAGGCTCCATTTTCTAACATCATAATGATTGTGCAGAGCCCCACGTGTGAATTTGGGGACAGGGAAACACCTTCAGATGATAGCAGTATACACAGGAGAGATAGAAAGGCATTGCTTGTCCTCTCAGATCCAGGTGTCAGGTTTGGGGCTACTTAGCCTTGGAGACTTGCCTTGTGCATAAAGCTACCTGAGGTACAATTAAGGTGAGTTCTTTGTCCTATCAATACCATTTACTGTGCTTATTTAGGGGTTCATCGCAAATGTGGTGAGGAATATTTCACCTGAGGTTGTTACAGGTGCATGGTGTGTCAGTGAATGCTGTAGTCAGCACTGGTGGCAACAGTGATGCTGTGTGAGAGGTGGATGGAGGCAGAAATGGAGAGGGGAAAGAAACAGGGGTCAAGAAATAGAGGTGGAGAAGAGAGAGGGCAGAGACAGGTAGGTGAGAGAACTGGGAATTCAGGGCTATTGCTGTATAACAATGCTCTTGATGTAAGTTTTGATGTAAGAAACTCAGTCTTTCTAAGAATTCTGTTAATCCTAATCTGTGTGCAACCATTTATACCATAACCACTTAGGTGCTTACTGGGTGTGAGGTGCTGTCTGCTCATATTTTGATTAATTTAGTAAGTTCTGAGCATGTTTCTTAGGGAGTATAATAGAAGCAGAGGTGAACAAAGCATAGTGTCTGCCCACAAGGAGAATGCAGACAAGTAAGAGAAATTGAAGGGTAAGATATCCTTAGGAAAAGGAGGGAAAGGAACAATATTACCAAGTATGGACTTTCTAGAACAGAATCCTGGTTAGAATCCTGCCTTCAGTGATAACAAGCCACGAGGTCCTGGACATGTTGCTTGACTTTTGCTTTGGTTCTGCTTTAATGGGCTGTTGATGCATGTAAAGCACTCAGCATGGGCCATTGATTGCCTGGGAAATGAGTTGGCCCTTCATTAATGAGGTAATGGGCTGGATGGTTTATTGGGTACTATTCTTCTGCAGGTAGAGGACTGAATTTTTGGTGGGTGGTTTTCAGCTACGTGCATTGTGAGTGTAGCAGCATGTAGAACAGAAGACATTACTGGGAGATGAGGCCAGACGTGGAGTGTGAGGTCACGCCAGCCTGAAGAAAGATTGCGACTTTTACTAAAACGTACATGACCTTGTCCTCTGGGTGTACGCGAGAGCTGGCAGTGTAGTCAGCGGTTTCTATTAAAACAAAAAAGAGTACAGGAAGGGGAACCCGGGAATGGTCTACTAACCATGGATACTTTTATAGGCACTGTCAGGTGAGGTTGCCCTTCAATAGTCACTACTATTGAATTGTTTCATGGTGGATTCTACGTCCTTGAATCTCTCAAATGTACTGGCAGAAAAGTGGTTCCTCACCCACAGACAGCTCACGCATTGACGGTTGTAGATCCTTGGGTTCAGATCATGGCTATTTGGTGATAATCAAATGATAGGAAGGTAGAGGAGCAAGAAGAAGGTATGGAAGGTGGGAATCTTCTGGAGGCAGAAGAGACCAGCGAACATGGTATCTGGAGCCACGCTGCCTGGACTTAAAGTCTTGGCTTTGCTACACACTCACTCTGTGCTTCCAGCCGTTACTTGCTCCACGCTTGTGTTCTATATGGAACGTATCATTGACTTAATGTGTGTATACCTCTCAGAGTTAGCACTAGAGGGTTGGTTAGTTATTTCTGTTTCATGTGTGGAAGGATTTTCCCAACTTATGACAGGTTCCCAAGGGCACTGAAGAAATGCAAGGTTGACTTCTTAGAGTAATACTGTAAAATCATATTATATGAATATTTAGCTCACAGAAATTGTACTCCATGTGCCATTAGGTTAACCAAGTTATATGTTATATATAATCATGCATATGACTGTCCAGACTTGCTGTCTTTTTCTTTTAGTCTTCTGCATCTTTAGCTCTAATTTGTAGCAATAATTAAATACTATAAGCTTTTTCATGGGCTGCTTTTTGTTTACTGTGCCCTGTAGTATAGATTTATACTGTGTGTACATAGTATAGAATTATATACACAAAGCTATTTATCTTGTATTTTGTGGGTGATCTGAGGCATTGTCAAAAGTTATTGAGGACTTGGGAGCTTTATCCAGCATGGATACCTCTCCACCATGGATGGTTGGCTGGTGGTCACCAAACTGCTGCCTTGTATCCTTCTCCGGCTGGGGTAGATACTTATTAGTTCTGTTGCATCTTAAATTGTAGAATTAATTAGAGGTCAGTATCAGACGCCAGGGTTAGGCAAGGTGATAGGTGTATAGGAAATGTTACTTCGCATGAAATCTTTTCTCTTTTGAATTGTACTAAGAGTCTGTTCTTATCTGTTCCTTTTTCCTTGCTATAGTAATAGGGTTTTGCTTAGAAGGCTGTGTCCATTACTGAGTGATTACAAGATGAACATATTTAAAAGCTGCATGGAGTAGAAAAAGGGAAATGCATTGAGCATAATGTTAGACTCCTGACAACAGGTTTTCATTTAAATTTTTTTTTTTAGCCTAGTATAGAAATGCCTTCTAGCTTTGTTCCTCTTTCACACAGTGTTTGTCCTAAAGGATTGTGTGTATGTGGGGAATAACAAGTTTATTTCATTTTGTGTACAGATGTGTATCTCTTGAGTGTGCTGAGAAGTTGCCATGGTTCAAAGTAGTGGTTTGGATTTTTTTTTTAACATCTTATAATTATGTTCCATAGTGATTCAAAATGGAGCTAGCCCTTGACAGTTTTTATGTAAGTGAAAGCCTGCTTCATTGTTGAGTTCTTTGTCAGTTCCTACTATGACATCAGAATGCAAGGGTGAAATGTTGGTCCTTTTCTCTTTTCCAAGTTAGAAGATCAAGATACTTTCTGGAATATTTAATTCATATTTTTAAGATAAAAATAACATCATACACAGCACAAGTTCTGAACCAGATGAAGACTATTTTGGGTCACTTCTTTTTATTCAATGAAGACTGGTATTTTATGAAATAATTGATTTGAAAACTCAGAGGCAAAGAAATGACAATACTTACATGATGTTTATTTTCTCAGTTACTATTTTAGATTATTGCATTCCATTAATAAGAATTTAGACACCACTTTCAAAGTGCAAGGATTATCTCCTGCAATTAAAGCATTGATACTTGACATTTTCTTTTACTGGTAATGTTAATAAAGACTTAGGACAAAGAAAGTTGTAACAGGTGGATGCAGCATGTTGTCGGATTTTAAAATCCTTTAATTGTAGAAAATGCTGAGAGATACTGCTTCCTACTCTATGTACATACATGTACACCCATGACTGAGCAGTACATGGTAATGAAATAACAAAACAAGAATGGGACTAATAATCTGTTAGGTTTGAACTACTGTGTATTTGCTTTTTGTTGTTGTTGCTTTGTTTTTTTAATTTTTTTTGAAGTATAGTCAGTTACATTGTATCAATTTCTGATGTACAGAATAATGTCTCAGTATATATATATACATATATATATATACACACACATGTTCATTTTCATATTCTTTTTCATTAAAGGTTATTATAAGATATTAACTATAGTTCCCTGTGCTATATAGAAGAAATTTGTTTATCTATTTTTATATATAGTGATTAACCTTTGAGAATCTCAAACTCCCAAATTTATCCCATCCCACCTGCTTTTTCCTGGTAACCATAAGATTGTTTACCATGTTTGTGAGTCTGTTCCTGTTTTGTAGATGAGTTCGTTAGTGTCCTCTTTTTTCTTCCTTTTTTTAAGATTCCACATATGAGTGATATCACATAGTATTTTTTTTCTCTTTCTAGCTTACTTCACTTAGAATGGTGAACTCCAGGTCCATCCATATTGCTGCAAATGGCATTATTTTATTCTTTTTTTTTATAACTGAGTAGTATTCCATTGTATAAATATACCACAACTTCTTTCTCCAGTTATCTGTCAATGTACATTTAGGTTGCTTACATGTCTTGGCTGTTGTAAATAGTGCTGCTATGAACATTGGGGTACATATATCTTCAAATTACCTCTGGATATATGCCCAGGAGTAGGATTGCTGGATCATATGGTATGTCTGTTTTTAGTTTTTTCAAGAATCTCCATACTGTTTTCCATAATGGCTGCACCAAGCTACATTCCTAGCAACAGTGTAGGATGGTTCCCTTTTCTCCACATCCTCTGCAGCATTTGTTGTTGGTGGACTTTTTAATGAAGGCCATTCTGACCAGTGTGAGGTGATACCTCGTTATAGTTTTGATGTGTATTTCTCTTACAATTAGCAGTATTGAGCATTTTTTCATGTGCCTGTTGGCCATTTGTGTGTCTTCGTTGGAGAATTGCTTTTTTAAGTCTTCTGCCCATTTTTGGATTGGGTTATTTGTTTTTTTTTTTTTTTCTTATTAAGTTGTATGAGCTATTGATATATTCTGAAAATTAAACCTCTGTCAGTCTGATCATTTGCAAATATTTTCTCCCATTCTGTAAGTTGTTTTGTTTTACTTATGATTTCCTTTGCTGTGCAAAAGCTTATAAGTTTAATTAGGTCCCATTTGTTTATTTTTGTTTTTATTTCGATTGCCTGGGTTGCTTTTCCTTTTTGTAGCATATGTGAAAGAAAAGTGCATTACCACACCCTTGCATGGGCACAGAGATACCAAACTCTCAAATTGTAATTGGATTCTCTCAAAGACAAGGAACAACTTAATGCCACTTAATTCCACTTCATGCCATCATTTCTGTTGTAAACTCTATCTTTAAGAATTATTAAAGTCATTATTATTAAGTAGATAATGGTACCTATAGAAGTAAAAAAAAAAAACTTTCTCTAAAGTTATAAGGTAATTTTGACATTTTTCCAGGGTTTTTTTTTTCCTGTTTTTTTAGGTTTGTAAAGATGGTCACACTTTGCTTTCTAGTAATTAATGTCTTTTTGACAGCAAGAAACTTGATCCAATAATACTTAAATATTGATGGTAGATTAAAAGTAAAATTACCCTATCAGTTTGGGAGACTAGATCAATAATGATTGAACAAATAGCAAAATACCCCATGTTGAAAAATATTTTTATTAATAGATATACCTTTTCACCTTCTAATTGTAACAGTGCCTTTGTTAAACTTGAAATCTATGAGTGGTCAGAAGGAATTTTTTCCCCCCAGCAGCTTATGTCCATACAAATTTTAAGTTCCTGAATAATCAAGGTAGGTGATAGTGATCAGACATAGCTTTAGGGTCCTATTTTTCAACCTTAGCATAATTGACATTCTGGGTTGGATGATTCTTTGTTTGACAGGGGATTTTCCTGTACATTGTAGGATGTTTAGCAGCATCTCTGATCTCTACCCATAGATGCCAGTAGCACCCTCAACTAAAAATGTCAGTAGACAATGCCAAATATCCCTAAGGGGTGAAGGAGGAGCAAAAATGCCCCCTGGTTGAGAACAGCTGCTCTAGAGATTTGGGATAGGAATACCTAATTCAAGTTTCCAGTCATGTATGTTTTATTAGTAATCACAATCATGACTGGAACATCATTAAGCCCTTTATAAAATGAGATCTCACTCAGTGGTCATAGCTAAAATAAGCTATATCACTTTGACCCCATCGAAGTTTTAGGAATTCACTGGAAAGTAAGTGTGAAAGAGATACCCTAGTCCCAGCCTACTTTTCTATCGGTATGCATTCTTATTACCCTGTTTTCAGTGCCAGTTCATTTTAGTAATACAATTCAAATGCTTCAGAATTGCAGCAGATAACAGCCTACCCACTAAGTAGAGTTCATTTCTTCCCAGTGAATGAAGATGTGAAAGGAGAAATGTCACTCTAGATGCTTGTGTATTGCTGATTTTGATTTGACAAAGTAACCGTGACATCAGCAAGAGGTCGCTGGAAGGTAAAGGTGGTGTAGCAGAGAGTGGAGGGATCATCTGGGAAGATGATTGCTAACAGTAGCTAGAGGTCTGATTTCTCCTTCTCTGCCTAATTCCAAATGTGTCTTGTGCTTGGTGTGCTTGCCATTTAGAAATCTGGGCTAGACCAGATACTGCATTTGGTATGTTGTATACAGTTCTTTTTGGCTGATGAGAGGCCCATTGGAGTCAGAGTATCCCAGAATGATTTCTAAGTGAGGAGAAAAAAAAACTCTGATTAGGTTATTGGTGTTCCATCAGGAAAGAGTACAGACACTAGATTGGAGCTGTTAACAGTGGCACAGTTGTTTACTTAACAGAAAAAGAAGAGCAATGATATTTATAGGGTAAAGTTTTCATGTAGGCAAATAGGCATTTTAAAAATTGTATCAGTATTTTCTCTAACACTGATTTGTAGAATATTTTCTGGTCTCTCTTGGAATATACCTGGATTGTGATTAGGGATGATAGTGAAAACTTTATTTAACTCTGAGTGCCTGGGGGAGAGTACCTCTTTCATGCTTATTTTTAAATGGCACATGGAAAGACATGGGTAACCTCTGAGGTGTGTTTTCGATATTTGGCAGTTTTATATTGATCCTAAAAGAAGGTCCTGGGCCAAATAAGTCTCCTATGTGGCCACCATTCGCCAGAGAGACATTTCTGTTCCAGGCACTGCAATTTTTTCTCCTCCAGGAAGCCAATTCTAAGTAACCAGTGTTGGCAGGTGAGCCCAAATCCATTGGCTGTTCTTGTTTTAAACCCTGGTCAAGGTAACTAGTCAGGAAATGTTACTCCAGATCAGAACAGTCCAGTGGAACTGTATTGGTATTGTCCGGTATGGTAGCAATTAAGCCACATGTAGCTATTGAGAACTTGAATGAAATTTTTCACTTAATCATTTAATTAAATTTAAATGTAAACAGCCACTTACAGCTACCACGTATGATATTGGACGGTGCAGCCCTAGGCTTTTGAGAAACATTTTCAGAAACACAGTTTTGGACCTGGAATTGTGGTTACTCGGGGCCTTTGGAATAGGCTGGACTCACAGTTACAGAGCGATTAATCACAGCCTTAAGCCACTTGGACAGAAAAAGAATAATTGTTGTATTATGCCAGCAGTCCTAGTAAGTTAAGGTTTCAGAAGTCTGATTCATAGAGGCTTGATATTAAACCTAGGCATCTCTGATATTGAAAGGGAGAAGAGGTGTCAGTGCAGACAGACAATTTTAGATCCACTCTCTTCCTTGGTCTTTGAAATTATATGTACACAGTTTAATAGCTCATTGGGTTTTTTGTTGTTTTGTGTATTTTTTGTCCTTATGTTCACCATTCCTCAACTTAGCACACCTCTGCTTAAGTTGAGGAAGAATTTTGGGGGCAGGAATAGAATATTTGGGTAGTGTAGAATTGTTTATGTATGACATGAAACGTCAAGGTACAGGTTGTGGGCAAAGGACAATGATATGGAAAGTAGGGTTAACTTGAGCCTGTTTGCTAGAGAGAGAGAAACAGAGGCTTCTGGGTGCTGCTGAAGTCCTCCTTATGCTGACTGCCTGGCTTACAATAAACACCCAATAAACACTTTAAAAAAAATCCATGAGTTACTTGATTATATTACAAATCATGGAATTTCATAGGCTGTGAGGTCCTTGGTGGTGATAATTAGTACCAGGAACCATTGTACAACTCTTATCTGGTTACCACCTTGTAGCTGAAACATGGTTTCTGTATCCTGCTTACTGAATTGAGACTTGAAGACAGAGTTTTGGATGAAGAAGGCAGCTTTATTTCTTTGCCAGGCAGAGGAGGTCACAGTGGGCTAATGCCTCTAAGACTGTGAGCATGCTGGGAAGAGAAGGTAGGGGGATTTATAGTAAAAGTTTAAGGGGTGGAGCTAGTTTCCATAGAGGTGGTAGACAGGGTAACAAATTGTTGCAAAGTTGTTCTTGTTTTCACAGATGCAGTGATCCCCTTCCCTCTGGTAGATACAAAGTTCACCTCTGGCTTTGGTACTCTTTTAATATTCTTGTACCTAGAACAAAATATGCATAGGAAGGGGCTCCATGGAAGAGAGCTTTAGTGAAAAATTTGTGCAGTTTAAAGTCAGGTTGATAAATGCTTTTAGCCTTTTAAGCAGGCTAAGGCATGGGACCTCCTGCTGCAGGCTGAGGCCTGCAGCTGGAACAACAGAATAAAAGGAAACTATGAGGGGTCAAAACCAACTGCATACAGGCACAGTTGGGAGGAATTACGGATAACAAGATGCACAAAACACCCAACTGCCATTTCTGAGGTGTTGGGGTCAAGAGGAGGGTACTGGGGGCAAGAGCAGGGCACCAGGAACAAGAGCAGGACACTGAGCATGATCCCTGCACACAGCACCATAAGGGGTTGAGCAGACCACCCAGTCCTCCCTCCTCTTTAGCCTGACTCTGGTCAGCAGGAACGTTGAGAAAAACCCTTTAAACCATTATACAGTTAGGCAGTTACAAACACCATTACAGATATCAGATGGTCACTGATGACAGTAGGGTCCTGCTCAGTTACAGCCTTGCTGGCGTAGTGCAACTAGGAAGTGACGAAAGTTTATAGATACTTTTGAGTTTATAAAACTTCTAGTCATGCTTGGACTAAGACATTGCTAGCCCTCTGTTCTCTAGTGGGTATGGTGAATGAAATCACCTAAGAAACATCCCTCCATCTCTGCCTTGTCAGTTCAGAAGGCTTAGAGTGATTGGTAGTGACAATAACTGGTATTTGGTTTGTATTTCTAGTGCATGTCTGAAAAGATTGAAGATACTTACGCAGTCACCCAGTTTAACTTGACATATACAAAACCACGTAGATATGCACAGTAGCTCTCCTCTAAGGTAATTTTAAATTTAAAAAATTTGTTTTGCTCTATCTTCTTTTTTCCAACAAGATTGTGCAACCTTGAGAAGTTACTGAGTCCCAGTCTTGTCTCTGAAGAAGCAAAATAATGAAAGCATCTGACCCTTAGGAGCACTATGAGGCTTAAATGAGATAATAAATATGCAGATTCAGTGTCATGTGTGGACCACAAAAATTGCTCCCTAACTTGTAGCTATTGTTACTGATGTGGCCTCTGTTCTGTATCTTAAAGGTTATATATTAAGTAAACGATGATACTGTAAATTCAAATGTACAAAGCCTATGGATGTCACTGGTAAAGAAATACTTAGGCAGGTGTTTTTTTCCCCCCTCAACGTGGGGATTCTTTTGCCAAGCAAATCAATCCCCCTTAATTTCATTTGTTTTGTAAATTAAGAGTTTTCTACACCAGGTGTTCTGAAAGCTGGACACATTCTTACCTCTCAAAAATGGCTCTCTAAAACTTACCAGATGGTTTATTGTGATGATAAATAGGTGTATCTTTTAAGATACTGTCTGATTACAGAAAATCATGTTCTAATGACTTGAAAATTCTTCTGGTAATTTTCTTTTTATTGATGACCTGCCCTGAATGCTGGAGTAAATGGCATGCCAAGCTTACTCTTACTGAACCAAGAGTACTCAGTTTTCTAGTTATGGAAAGTGAGAAGTATCTCTAACTTATTAAATTGAAGAGTTAGTTTAAAGATACAGTTCCCTAAGGAAGATTATATGCTATGTACTGTCATATTTAATTAATGTCCAAAATTATCAATGTTGAATATCTGTAGTGCTTGGATTAACTAGTTAACTCAGTCATTCCCTCACTTAAAGCAATATTTTGAAGGAAGTTTGATTCATTTGACCTATTTCATCTAGGAAGTTGGATTTTGATTATGAGAATTATCTGGGAAAAAATGCTTCTCTTTTCGGGTGAAAGAATGTATTTAAATTTAGAATGAAATCTATTCCTTATGGCCTCAGGGTGCCTGTGCATTAATGCAGAAATTAATATTGGGATAAAATCCTGAACAATTAGGGTAAGTATCTAAAACTCAATTAACCTTTAGTAGTTACCCCCATAGCAGCAACATGCTCTCATTTTCAATGCTGTGGGATTAAATGGATTCTTTATCATTGTATAACCAAAGGCAAAAGTCAGACTCTGCAAGACCAGTTTCAGCCAGGGCACGTGAACCAATCCCTGGGAACTGGGGACGTGCGCCACTTACGTGGTTTGCAGAGCTTGCCATAGGTGACAGTATTTTCTTTCCTGTTACCATTTTATTTTCATGAATCTATGTTGATTCTGTCTTCAGGTTACTTTCTGATAATGAAATGAACTTCCCAGCCTGGGCTGTGAGGCTCAGATTCATGTTAATAATCACCACGATCTCTGTATTACTTGCATAGCCCATGTGTTTGATGGTCAGGAAATGCTACCAATATTCCGAGACATTTTCATTGTTTTTAGAAGACAAAAAAGCAAAATGTCACACCCATCTTAAAATTACTTTAATAGTAAAATAATTTTATCACATGGGTCTGACACATTAAATCTGTGTCGGTTGTTCTGTACTTGACAGATACTTCCCTTGTTTAAATTATTGCTGAATGATAATAGCACTTGGCAGAACTTTTGTAGTATTTTAACCTCTGAATGATTAATTTAAATGTCTCTAGACCCATCGTGAGAAGAGACATGAAAGGGACACATGTCTTAGTTTGTAAGCTTTACCTCCTAGGCCTCCTGAAAAGATAGGAACACACACCAGATGAAAATTTAGGCACAGGTTGATAATTGTACACTTTTCTATTGCTCTTTATAGTGAGCTTATTTGGGATGATACTACAGATTATAATAATAGTCCCCACGTTGCTACATTTCTTTCAGAACATTGATGCAATGAGCTGCCCTCTTATATATTTAAACCATTCACTAATTGCCTTAATTATTAATCCATGAATTTCTGTAACACATATGCATTATTCAGCTTTTGTGTGTTCCCCCATCCCCACCCCATGTTCTTTTGGATTGAGTGTCTTGGATTGAGATGAATTTCCTTATAAGAGGAAATGCTTCTCACT
The DNA here is from genome assembly GCF_048564905.1 of Vicugna pacos. Lineage (NCBI taxonomy): Eukaryota > Metazoa > Chordata > Mammalia > Artiodactyla > Camelidae > Vicugna > Vicugna pacos. The sequence goes on along the minus strand of NC_133003.1, from coordinate 30,028,232 downwards.
AGCATCTTTTATTAAAAATTATAAATGAAAATTCTTTGGATCTCTGTGTTGCATGCATTTGAACTGTCCTCATCGTAATGATTCTGCCCCGAATGAGCTATCTGCGTCTTCTGAGTGCTGCCTTCCTTAGGGCTTTGTATTTTAGATGTAGTGTACTTTTCTGATTTTGAATGTAGACCTTGTGTTCTCTTGTGAAAGATACTGTGACTGTAAAGGGCAGACGTACGTATGGAGAGATGTGTAAACGGATGGATGATCAAACCAGCTAATTAAGAATGAACAAATTAAATGTATTTCCTAGTGAATTACAACCACTGTTCTTCTCTGGAAGTCATGTCTTCATCTGCACTGTTCATAGCTGTATGTCAGCATTCCCACTGGCGTTATTATAATATCTGTATTGCATACTATATTATAGCAATATTTTTTTCTTTCATTTTCAAAGTTGATAAAGAATAACTATTGAGCATTTATCTCTGATGAAGTTAACATGTTTAGAAGGACTTAAGAAAATTAGCTACTATGCACTGAAGATAAAATGGTCATTTAAACTAGGAAGGGACAGCTTCTTTGTGTCAACTTTCTCCTACCATCCTTTGCTAAATTGTGAATTAGTTTTGCATTGAATTTTCTCTTTTGCAGAAGAGTGTCATCATTTTCACAGCCAGAACAGATTTTAGAGCAAAATAGAAGACTCTTTTCTGAAGGCAGCTGTGTTTGTATGTGTGTATATGTGTGTTGTGTGTGTGTGTATATGTTTAGGAAAAATCTGTGGCAAACACATTTTCCTGCAGATTTTAATAATTTTTGGTAATATTTTCTGGACTTTACCAGAACATTTACACCTTGTAAACAGCTAAGGTTCCAGTTTTTTTTTTACATCAACCTTTGATATTCACATAAGCAACAAATTAACATCTGATATTAAACGATCAAAATAGTGAGAAGTTTTATCTAAATGATTAAGTGACTCAGTAGCTCTTTGTGTCAGGTGTGGACTATCATTGTGGGATCAAGACAATCTTGATAGCTTAGTGGGGAAGATGGTCATTAAACAAATAATTATAAATATTACATAAGTGCACATGTGCCAAGTGTTACAAAGGAGATATGCAGAATACTAATGAAGTAAAAGAATAGAGACTTTGTCTGCTGGGATTTTGTATGGTAGTAACCTCTAGCCACACACATGGCTATTTAAATTCAGATTTCTTTTTAAAATTTCTCTTTTTTTATTTTTAAAGTTATTTAATTATGGTGAACTTAAAAATTGACTCCCTCAGTCCTACTACCATATTTCAAGTGTTCACTGGTCTCATGTGGCTACCATATTGGACAACATGAATCTAGACTATGTCCATCATTGCAGAGTCCTCCTGGACAGCATTGTAGCTGTAGGTTCTGAGAGGATCTCTTTGCAGAACAAATGTTTAAACTTAAACATGATATCTGAACAGGCAATGACCCAATGAAAATTTAGGACAGAAGGGAGAATAGTCCTGGTAAAGGAAAGTTCTAGCATGTAGAAGTAACCTGAATTAAACCTGAGGTGTTGTGTTCATAGAGTAGTATTACTACCATTGCATGCATGCCCCTTTAAAGATGTCTAATAGTATTGATATTCTCAATATTACTGTAACCATATAAAATCAAGTCTTACTGAGCTTCTGCTTAAGGGTGGTATCACATTCAAAGAATAATAATTCTGGCATCGAAAATAAACTCAAAAGCATTAAAAATCTTTTAAAATCTTTACTACATTTGTTTTGGCAAAAAGGAGTAAAGTATGAATTCTTTCATAACATGAAGTGAAATTGTTTATCATCTTTCTCTCCTTTCTTTCGCTAACATATACCACTAGTACTCTTAAAGTCTCTCCTTCCAGAATCTCAGATGTCTTGTACATCTTGTCTAACTCAGCTTTTTACCACATGCTTTAACTTGTCCTGTTTCTCGTTGTTGCCTGTTTTCCCTGCTGTCCTGTTATCTAGCTGTTGGACAACAAAGGAAACTGCAAGAGCTGAACCAGAAAGTAGCATTCTCTCCTTCTTAACAGACTTTTCCAAAAAGACGCTGCCACTCAACTATTACCACATCTCAACATTAAGGAAACTTTCTGAGTGCTTATGGGACAATTGATGATGTTGTGTGGTCTTGACTCCGGGCTCCACAGGTTTTAGAATCAAGTTGTTACTTTGATAGGCATATTCTTCAGTTCCATGCTAGAATTCCTTCCATACAAATAACATTACTTTGCCTAAGAGGCTCTGTTGTAGGCAGTCTAGTGAGTGGGTTTATTTTTTCATTTTCTTAGTACTTTGGAAGTAAGAAAGTGAGGATGGAAGACCCCACTGTCTGTGACTTCAGGTCTCCATAGTCTGTTATTATAACTCACGTGGACATGGTTTTTCATAAAAGATGTGCTATCACTCAGTTTAATACTTTTAGTCCAGCTTGTAGAGTAACATTAAGTAAAACCTTAAGGAACTGAATTAGCAGGGGAGGAAGTTAATTTTGAATCAGTAGAAGCTGAGTGATCAAATATTATTGAAGAATTAGGGACTTACTACTTTCGACTCCAAAAAAGTAACTAAATCTAGTCTGTGTTGTATGCCTCACATTCTTAATAGGCCTTTTTAAATGATAGCGAAGAAATGTTTATAATTAAACTGAGTTGTCCTTTTGTTTAGTTGCTGAAGGATTTGAGATTAATTAAATATTTGTTGGCGTCATTTCTCCATTTCAAGCATCTAGCAGGGTCAATTTTTATTTATACTTTGTATTTGAAAAAGATAATTGAGATTCATGAGCATATTCTAGTATCACATAAATTTCAAGAGGACCCAAAATGATTAATTTTTAAAAAACTGTATGTAATAGTCCTAATAAGGAAACTCACGATATCCTGTAGATTCTACTCTGTGGCTCCTATTCGACTTTTCTCTGCTCCTGAATCACCAAGATTACTTACTTAGACAGTGATTTTTCTTATTAGCTTTTCTGCTTTCAGTCCTACTTATTGCTTTAACCTACTGGCACATGGTTGCCAGAGCTGTTGGTACCAAAAGCTTGATAACAGAGATTTAGACATGGCAGTCTGGTTAGAGGTTGGAAGCGAGGGCAGTTCCAGTGCAGTGGTACTCTGCTTTCCATAGATCGCTTATTCTTCGTGGTGTTTTTCCCAGTAATTAACGGACATTATGGGGAGAATCACTGCCCTCCTCACTATCACCAAGAAATATTGGGTCTCTTCACTAAGCCAGAGGGATCTGTTAACCTGATCATGTCCATCTGCTGCTTTGAAAACCTTTGTTGACTTCCCATTGCTTTGTAGCATAAAGTGCTAAATTACGAAGATGGGCTCTGAGCTCCTATGATGGTGGCCCTGTTTATTTTCTGACTGCCCTGACGCCATTGTGCCTTGCTGTCTGTACTGCAGCCACACTGGCGTTGTCTGTTCTCAAACATGGCAAGCTTCTTCCCATCTGCTGCTGTTCTGTCTGGAAGTGCCCTGAGTCCTCATTCTTCAGGTCTTCGCTTAAATGCCACTTTCTCTTTCTCAGATCATCCTTCTCTGCTCCCCACCTACAGCCTAGGCTAGAATAGCTCTGTCAGCTCCCTCGGGGCAATGGTCATAATTGTAATTACAGCACTTCAGTCTTTGATATAAAATGAATATCTGCATTCTCTGCCAGACCAAAAGCTCTTGAAGGCAAGAGCGGGGTCTACATAGGTTATGTTAGTAACCCCAGCACCCAAAGCTGTGTCTGGCACATAAAGGCCTTTACTAAATACTTGTTGAGTATTTATATTTAATACAAATTTAATACAATGTTGAAGACACTTTGGAATTTGGTTTGGTAGATTTTGGAACAGAAACAGGTTTTTCTCTATTTGATTATGAAACCCAACACCAGCATATTAAATTCTTTCCTATTGACTTAAATCTTCATAACCAGCCTAAGTCATTTGATTTCCACTCTAAATGTACTGAACTCAATATCAAAAGAAACTTTAATTTCAGAGGAAGTGCACTGATCATATCAACCACCAAACATAATTTTTTTAAAGTCTGTGGGGGAAGTAGGAACTACAGATAAGGAAGAAATGAAAGACACGCTAAAGCATATTGAGAACCGCTGATAAAAGAAGCAGGTTGTTTTTTAAAAAAGGCTAATCCATTTTGCATTAGATGTCACTAATTTCATATAATTTTGCTGTCAGGAAGTCAGGAGCTTTGGGTTGTTCATTGAATTTGTACTCCTGACTCTTTTGGCCTTGGACCAATAATTTGTAACCCAAGTGTTAGAGGTAGAGGAAGGAAAAGAGACCAAGAAGAGTAAGGAAAAATAAAATGAGAAGGAGATATGCAAACAGACTGGTGATTCAATAACGTTTGCAGTAGATAAATGACAGATAGACCACACTCATGCATGAATCCCCCACTCGTGTTCTGTGGAGTGTTAATAGGTATTTTTGAAGGAAGAAGAAATGGTGGTGCTGGGCTGGTGGATGCTTCGCAGGTAAGTTTGGAAGGTTGGTCTAAGTGAAGCTTCACAAGTGTCTTTGTTTTCTGACCTTTCAGAGAAAGAGGTAGACTATTCAGCATTTCCTAGTCTGGCTAGTTTGGGTAACAGTATCTCTGGTTCCCAAGCCTGACATTTCTACTAGCACGTCTATTCAGATACCATTTGGGTGAAGCTAGAGGAAGCATTTAAGGCATTCCAGAGATAAGTCTGCAAGGCAGCAACTTACGTAATGAATATGCCTCTTCTTGGCACCTCTTTCATAAGCTCAAAGGTTTTATGGTGTTAAAATATAGGAGTTGTCCCTAGCAGGGCAGTGCCAATTTTCGTGTGATCGTGAGAATCCTATTGTGAAAATAAATTAGAATTTTAATGAAATAGATCCTGAAACCTACCTTTAAATTACCTGTTAGGCAAACATCTTGGGTTTAAAAAAAAACAAAAAACAAATCTTGCAAAATCAAGATTAAGTTGTCCAATAACCATTCATTGCTTCCCCCCGCTCCTATTTTTGCAAATGGCCATCAAATAATTTGTAAATACTCATCTACCTGGGTGTATATTTTTAGTATATTTCAGATACAGCATTGCAACTTTATTATATTTTCTAAATTAAATTGTAGAAAAGAGTGATGACTTTAATATTAGAAATTATTATTGCTTTTCATTCCAGTAACATTGAAAAAATAAAAGGAAGGACCCTGAAGCATTTGCTATATTGTCTTAGTTAAAAACTGCCACTGACAGGGACACAGTCTGTGTACTTCTAGTTACCTTGGACTGCTTTGATTTAATCCTCTTTATTTCCTTCATGAAGATTTACTACGCTAAAAAATAAATGCATTTTTAATAGAGATTTTATTATAAAGCACGACCTCTGTTTCTCTCACAAATGATTCTAGTACCATTTTGACTCAGATCCTGGAATGTTAAAGCGAGAAGCAGCATTAGAGACAGTCTAGTCTTACCCTCTTTACAGGAAGCTAGTGTCAGAGTCAAGACAGAACTTGGGTTTTCTGGAGTTCTGCTGTGCTTTCCCTTTCTTTCCACCTCTAGGTTTCCTCTTCTGTGTAGAGGCAGTAACACCCACCTCACAGAGTTACCCTGAGACTAAACGTGGCAGTGCACATGAAACACTGCAACAGGCTGCTCCACACATAGTAAACGCTGGTTGACCCCTAACTAAAATTAACATCGCTAGCATCATCAGCCAGTCAAATATTTATTGAGCATCTACTATGGGCTTTGGAAAGGAATCTGTCCTAATGGTTTGTAGCCATTCCAAGCTCTTTGTGGCCTAGATCTGCCACTAACCGGGTGTCATAAGACAGTGCTCTATAACAGTTTTCTGGTTTTCCCAAACTTTCTCTTTTATAAAATGGGTATGAGATAGAGAGAGAAGCTTGACGTAAAAAAATGCGAGATGATTTGTAAAGTCCAGATTTGCTAGGGATAGTCATGTGAGCAGATCTGTGCTACTAGGTTGCCAGTTCAAATATTTTGAGATAATTACTGAAAAATCAAAACTGCTTGCCAAAGGATCATCACAAGATAGGGAAAAAAACCCTAATGCCTCACATCTCTGGACTGTTTCCATATTTTCGTCATGTATTGCTGTATGTGTACTACATATCTATCTGTAGTATGTGTATACTATACTGTATATGTGATGACCAAAAATGACGTAGATTTAATAACTATTCTAGTCATAGTTTAAAGAAAAAAAGGAGAGAAAATAGAGGCCATAGGCCGTGGTTGGTGGTGACAAGAACTAGATACTTTTTCTGAATTTTAAGGAGCTGGTTATCATACTGTCAGCTTCGGTCATAGCCCCTGGGCAATGCCCTCCACTTCACTTCATGTTGCTGTTTGTAGCAGTTTCTGTGTTCCCTCTGTGCTTTAATGGAAGTGGCTATTTTCCTGTAACTCATTTCTCTGTCACCCAACATTTATTGGAGGTACCCTGTGGATGAAGCCCTGTGCTAGATCATGGGCGAGGAAAGATACATTTGTTACACTTGCTTTCCACGAGGCATTTACAATCTCGTAGAGGACCTACAGATCATTTTAAATGTAGCGTAGTAAACGAAATGGATCAAGACAAAACGGAGGCTAGAATAACCAGGCTATTCTACCCTAGGAGCTGAGCCGTGGAGATGTTTGATCCGAGTCCCAGGGATGAGTAGGAATTTAATCTCCAGCAGATGGCCTGACTTGTGCAAAAGGTTGAGATCCTGAAATTTATATGATACATTCGGGCAACTTCTCAATGGGTTGGGTCTGACTAGACTGCAAATTATCAAAGAGGAGACATGGGACTTAAGGCAAGGGAAATGGGAAACAGCCAAAGCAGAGTGAACTTTATGCTGGAGATGTTACGGAGTATTGGGTAGAATTTTTAAAAGAGGGAAAGACACAGTGAAATCGGTGTTTTAAGAGCACTGGGGAGCTGTTTTGTGGATAGATGGTAGGGAAGAGACCATCTGAAGGATATGGAAATAGATAAAGTGAGGGATGAACAAAAGGTTTCACTGGAGCAGGGATGGAAACAAGGGGACAAACCTGAGATATAATTAAAACCAGGAAATACTGGGGCTTAGTGACAGATTGGGTAAATGAAAAAGTGAAGGAGAGGAGAGAAGGGAGTCCAATTTCCAAGTGGCGAGGTGATAGTATAGCCAGAATGGAAGTTCCAGAGAAGGTACAAATTTTTGTAGGAAGAGAAGGAGTTACGTTTCAGAGATGTTGAGTTCAGGGTGGATATCTAGGTGGATATTTAAGCCTGGGGGAAGGTTTGACCTTGGACTGTTGATTTGGGTATCTTCAGTGAATTAATGCTAATCAATGAAAGTCCTAGGAGGAGATAATTTCATTGCAGGGGAGGGTCTGAAGTTGAAAGAGAAAAATACTCCCAATGAAATTAATGAGCACCTGAAAGGGTATGGAGAGGGTATCTATTTTTATGTCAGCATTTAGCCAGTTTTGTTTTGTTTTGTTTTGCTTGACCTCAATTCTAACTGAATTGGGCCTCAGAAAACATGAAGTCATTTTGAATCTTGGCCAAATAATGTTGTTAATTCAAGCATATATCCATCAACTTAATACTTACCACATAAGTTTTTCTAATGGCTCTTTCTCTAACATATTATGAAAAAAAATACTATATGAAGAATGAAGTTTCCAAAGCTCTCTGACATAGGCAGTGAACCACTTACTGCTATAGCAGACACTTTTCTTTATTAGGCTAATATAGATATGTTACCGACACCTTTTTACGTAGTGTAGAAATTATTGCCGACATGGTTAGTCCTGACTGTTTTTCTCTGTAGCTTAAAGATAGTACATAAAATACTCTTGAGGCCGTTTTTCTGTCGGTTACCTTGATTTGGATTTGACTTGAGCAGTATTCTTCCAAAGGCCATCAATTGAGATAAACATGTGTAGCTGGTGTACTACCTACCAATTTAACGTTAAGATTGAATATCAACTTCTGTGTCATTTATGAGAGAGAACTGGCACTGCTCACCATACCATAGTAAACAACTGTAACACTGGGCAGAATGTCTAAGGCACCTGATGTAGATATTGGAAAATAGCCAGTATAGGTGAGATCCTTGAGAGGAGGGAAACATGCAGGACTTCCTGGTACCTGTGTAGGAGGGGAGGCCACAGTGGAGAGCCATAGTCTCACTGAACTGAAGTGTTTTGAGTCTAAAGTTCAGAGCTGTTGAATTGGCTCTGAAATTTGCCAGTCAGGGTACTGGAGAGGAGGAATCTGTGCAGAATCATAGTGGTTCCCTGTGTGTCATTTGCCAGGGGCTGTGCTATGCACGCCCCAAGTGGAACTCTGTAGGACCTAGCAGAGGGTGACTTCTGTGTGGCTAAATGCTTAACAGAGTTTCCAAAGGTGCTGAGAGATGCTAGAGTCCTGGGTTGTTTCGTTTCTTGTGAAGTTAAACATACACCTTATTACTCTATAATACTACTCTCCCTGGTATTTACCCAAGAAAAAAATGGAAGCATATATCCACAAAAGATTTTCTACACAAATGCTCATAGTTACTTTATTCATAAAGGCCATATATCTTGAAGTAACTCAAAAATCCTTCAAGAGAATAAATAAACAAATTGTTGGTTGTTCATGTGTATAGTGGAATACTGTTTGGCCATGAAAAGTATAACTGCTGGTAAACACAAGAACATGAATGAATCTTAAACAATTAAAAGAAGCCAGACAGAATACATGCTGTGTGATGATCTGTGAGGATTAAAATCAGATCAGCAATTAGTTATAGAGGTGATGGGACTTGACTGTCAGGGGCCACTGGTGAGCTTTCTAGGGTAATGGAAATGTTCTCTAAGCTGATTAGGGTCTTGATTTCATGTATATATACATTAGTCAAAACTTACCTATTATACAATCTGTTTCACTGCATGTGACTTTTTCCTCAGTTATTTAAAAATAGAGGATTTTAAAAAAATAGGCAGGCAGTGAAATAATCAATTCAAATTGCTAATGATGATTTTGCGTAAGTCAAGGTCAATCTGTGCATAAACACAAAGTGTTTGAAATTCATCTAGTACATTTTGGCTAAAAATATAATCTAGGAGGGTTTATTGTTTTATGATTTGGTTTGGATTTTTCATAATCTTTCACGGTGTTTTAGGATAGAAGTTGGCTTAGAATTTTCATTGTCTTTAGAAAGGAGCAGAATTAGCAAATTTCCCGCCAATAAAAACAAGTTTATTCCCTAGACAACTCACTGAAGTGGAATATGCTTTAAATTTTTTTCAAAAGATACTCTGGAGAGCCACTGAGGAACATAGGCTGTTCTGTCCCCGGGAATTGGCTCCTGATGGAGAAATAGGCCCTGGATAATTGAAGTCGTTTTTCTGGGAGCTGAATGTCCAGGCAGGAATAGAACCTGACTTAATTGAAAAGAATTGATGGTGTAACATTAAGAACACTGATCCTCTGAGAATGAAACTGAAAGGGCCAGACCAGGGTCTACAAGCATTTAGCATTGTTAGGGGAAGGTTGTGCTCATTTTACAGAATAGTTTTCTGATGATGAGGATTAGTGATAATGGACTAAGATGAAAATCTCTTCCTCTCCCCCTCTCTCCTCAGAGGGCAGGTATAACAAGGCAAAGAAGACTTGCAAGCTGAACCCATCATGTGGATGTTTTTCATTGTCATGTGTGTCACCTTAGCCTATGTGGGTAGTCAGCATGATATCCTGGGATAGAGCATGAAACGGCATGTCAGAGAATTAACTGCTTGCTAACTGTGTGACCTTTGGCAAGTCTCCTGGCGTTTCTGACCTTGTCTCACAGAGTTGCTATGGGATGAAATGAGATATCATATAAAGAGTGCTTAGTATGTGGTATGTTAACTAGAGGTAGCCCCTTCTTTTGCAAAAACTCACTTCTATTCAGAAAAGTGGTTTAGAGGGTTTCTTTTTTTTTTTTTTTAACTTTTTTTAATCAAGTTGTAGTCATTTTATAATATTGTGTCAAATTCCAGTGTAGAGCACAATTTTTCAGTTATACATGAACATACATATATTCATTGTCACATTTTTTTTTCGCTGTGAGCTACCACAAGATCTTGTATATATTTCCCTGTGCTATACAGTATAATCTTGTTTATCTATTCTACATACACCTGTCAGTATCTACAAATTTTGAACTCCCAGTCTATCCCTTCCCACCCCTCTCCCCCTTGGCAACCACAAGTTTGTATTCTATGTCTATGGATCTGTTTCTCTTTTGTATTTATGTTCTTTTTTTTTAGATTCCACATATGAGCAATCTCATGGTATTTTTCTCTCTTTCTGGCTTACTTCACTTAGAATGACATTCTCTAGGGACATCCATGTTGCTGCAAATGGCATTATGTTGTCATTTTTATGGCTGAATAGTATTCCATTGTATAAACATACCACATCTTCTTTATCCAGTCATCTGTTGATGGACATTTAGGCTGTTTCCATGTCTTGGCTATTGTAAGTAGTGCTGCTATGAACACTGGGGTGCAGGTGTCTTTTTGAAGTAGGGTTCCTTCTGGATATATGTCCAGGAGCAGGATTATTGGGTCATATGGTAAGTCTATGGGGATTCATTTTCTGAAATGGAAATAAATGATGGAAAGCAGTAGCCATTCACTGGTGAGTAAACAGTTGCTGTATTATTTAGAATGCCAATGTTTTTGGTTGTTAAATGGAGGCAAAATGATTTGTAAATACTAAGTACCATTGAAAGAGGTATTAGCATCTATGAATCTTGCATGCTGCTTGGACTAGGCTGTTAATCAAATGTGTTTTATTGATACGTATTTTCATCAGAGGAGGAAAAAGTTACACAGTTACAGCAATTGAGAGCGAACTAATGGAACTAATGTTACTGAACGTCTGAACAGTCAGATTGTTTAAAAACCCTTGATTAGGAATTGACTTTCTGAATAATGTCATCATGGTAGATCTTAACAGCTAGAAAGATGCTAAATCTTTGCAGGTCTACATGTAAGTGTTAGACCTTTTGCTCTATAAGAGATGGTCTCTGAAGTTCAAAGAAGAAAAGGGTCTGTGGCAGTAATGCAGTCTTCTTTGAAAATAACTGTGTGAGAAATGAATGAATCATGGGAGGGAAGAAAATATTACCTAATAGACAAGCAGGTTGTTTTAATGAGTCATTAAGCTAGTTAGGTGAATTTGAATCACTTACTATTTTAATGTATTTACACATATATATTGCTTTAAGATCTGTCTGAGAATTTAAAACTCAGTAACTACTGAAAAAATGACCTTCATTTGTCAGCAACTTATCATGTACTTTTTTCAGTAAATTAAGTTATTAAAGAAAAGATGTAACCCCCAAGCCTAGATTCAAAGTATACCTTATTTACCTCCCCTATTGTGTGTTTTTAAATGAAGTTTTAAGTGTATGTTGAATTTGGTGTTCCCAGAAAGGTCTCAGTTTCAGAGCTCTCAGTATTTTGTGCTTTGGTGTTCCACATTGCTAAATGGATGGCCAGTAACAATAGATTTGATGGGTAAAACTGTGTAAAGAATATATGTGACACAGCAATATATTCATTTAAGCATTCATTGCTTGTTTGTTTTTATCTTGGGTACCAGGTATAGTAGTAGATGTTGAGACTCAGCCTTCCCCACATGTATACGATATAATGTGTTATCAAGGTTTTAGATATCTACAGAGTATGGCTGATTCTTCCCATAGTGGGGTCAAATGACGTTTGATCATAAAAGAGCTGCCTTGAGAAGCCATCAAGCCAGAAAGAGTGGCAAAGCCTTTCATTTATTAAAAGCATGGAACGTACAGGCACATAGCTGTAGAAAAGCACCGAATGTTTGGAAAAGCACTAGTGGTGTGGTGCTCCCAGACCACAGACATCATTTGCAAGGCTGTATTTCTCAGTCTCAACAGGAAACAGATGGCACATTCAAGTCAGAGTGAGCTGAAGAGTTTATTTACAAAGGGACTATTTACAAAGTTGTGGGCTGGTGTAGGGAAACCACAGAATGTGTATAAACTGGGATCAGTAACAGTAGAGCTGTTACCACTACTTGACTGGAAGGGACAAGGGGAGGCAGCTGATATTGGAACCACAAAGGAGCGAGATATGGGGAGGAGCCTGCCTTGAGAGGACCGTGACATTGGGTTGAGGAAGCCAGATCGTGGTGACCTTCAAAGAGAAACCAGAGGAATAAATATCTTAGCCAACTCTCTTTGCTTCTTCCCATCTCCTGCTTGGCTTCTCTACACAAAAATAAGCAAGTCTTTTTCCTGGGCAGATGGAATTGGGGATTCCACCTGCTTCATTTACATCAACTTCCCTGGAGACTTTCACGTGTCACTCACTTTGCTTCTCTAACCATCATCTATTTTGGGACAAAACAAGTGTGTTTCCATTTTTCTTCCTAGAGTCATCCAACATGGGTAGATTGAAGGGGCTTCTTGAGAGGCTCTGTTACGACATCACTGTTGTTTAGCTTCTTACTTGTCTAGAAAGGGTGTTATTTCTTTGGCTTTCATTTTGTTTTTGCTTTTGTTTCATATTTCACTTGTATTTATTAAAGGCTCAGTAGGCTTTCTGTGTATCTTACCCTGTTTATCCCTCATCATATGGGGATAATATGGGGAGGGCAGTATGATGCACACTTTACTGATGAAGAAAACACACGTTCATAAAACTGGATATACCATTGAATAGATGAGGTGTTAAACCTCATTCGGCTATGCATTGATAACATATTTATTTAGACTATGCATGCCCTTGGCTGCTCTCTCCCATGGTTAATTTAATGCACGCCAGACACTATGCAGGTGGTGGGATAGCAGAGACCAGGACGGCCCTGTTCTTACCTGTGATGAACACACAGCTCACACCTGGCAGTATCATTGGTACTAGAAACAAATGAAAAATAGGGTAAGAGAAACTAACTGATCAGACAATGAGATGAAAATATTTTTGCCCCTCCCCACGCCTCCCCTCAGAAGTCGAAACAGAAAAGCTCTCCTCTTTGGCAAGTGTTGTGCTGCCAAGAATTAAATCACAATTTCAACCACAGATTCAGGGCACCCGTGTCAGGAGATTTCTGCACAAATTGGTTGAGATGCTGTGTGATGCTGCAGATTTGAGCTGACCTGTGTCCTTTGCTTTAAGAATGGAGGGAAGATACTTTTTTTTTTTAAATGGGGTCTGTAATGAAATAGGCCTCTGGATTTGACTCTCCCATGAGTGGATCCATGTGAGGTTAGGTATGAGGTGACATTGAAGCTTGCTACCCTCAAAACGACTTACCCTCCTGCCACTCTTTAGTGCTTATGGGGGTCAGGAGGGGTTGTGATAAGAATATTTATTTCAAAAGTAGTAAGTTCTGAGTTCACTGTCATTGAGATTAAAATTCCCCCTCTCCAGCCTGTTCTTTCTTCTTTCGGACAGGGGAGTGCTAATGTCTATAATACTGTGTCACTTTTTTCATCTCTTATTTGTTTGATCCTCAAATCTCTACTGTCTTTATTTTGAAATTGATCCAGTAGTTGCCCAGAGGAACTCTTGATCATTGCCTTTGCATCTTCTGTGAAGAACCTTTGTCCTTTGTTTTACTTGGTTCCTCCTGGAAAAACTCTTTACATCCTAAATAATTACTAAATAATTACTCAGTTATGCACTTACTGCAGGAGTGACTCCATTGGAACTCCATGGTACATGAGGTGTATCTTTTACATAAAAAATAGAGGTTGCTGTGTTTTCGCTTCTTTTTAAGTTTTGTATCCTGAAATAAGAAAAGAGCATCCTTCTCCAGTTCTTTGCCTGGCACACACCTCTTATCTCTTGAGATACAGAGAGGAGGCTCTATCTGAGCAGTGAGATTTTATCCTATTGATCCTACAAAATTAGTTTCCACGTTTCTATCTCATGTTTGTAGCATCGTATCACACTCTGTTTACTTATCTCTCCCCACTGGACTCTCAAGGCTGATTTATTCATTTTTGCATCTCTAGTATAAAGTATAGTACCTGTATTTGAATGGCATCCAGTGCCTGTTTATTAGATGAAGGAATAACTGAGTGGCTAGAAACAGGGGACCATTGCAGGGGGCACATTACATCAGTGTTCTCCAGAGATAATCCAAGCAGTAAGATGTAGGGTGAATTGGTGGGAGGGTAATCAAGAGGGTCAGTTAGAAGGTCTTTACAAAGGTTCGGACTTGGATTTGGATTGTGGCTGACAAAATGGAGATAAAGAGATGGAAATGAGTACTTTTGGGGGGATAATTTGGGCACTCATTTCTTTTTTTTTTATTGAGTTATAGTCAGTTTATAATGTGTCAATTTCTGGTGTACAGCACAATTCTTCAGTCATATGTGAATATACATATATTCATTTTCATATTCTTTTTCACCATGTGCTACTACAAGATATTGACTGTGTTTCCCTGTGCTGTACAGTATAAATGGGCACTCATTTCGAAGGTGAGAGGTAAGGCAGTGATCAGTCAGATATTCTAGGCTTAGGTCAGTGGAGATGAGGTGACCCTATTAGTAAGACAGGGCAGTTGAGAAGGGAAACTTATAAGAAAAAATTGTGGAATTGATTTTGGCCATGTTGATTTAGAAGTAAAGACCTGGCATCTGATCTGATGAAGGGAAGAGAAAAGAATGAGTTGGAACACCTACCACCTCATTTAATACAGAATGCTAAAACCATTCTGAAGAGATAATCTTATCTATAGACTGTGATGACAGTGTTACTCACGTTTGTGAAAATCACCAATAGACTACAGTTCAGTGCTTTAGAAGCACAGTAAATATGTGCATCAGTATGAAAATGTACTCTCCAGAAAGTAATATGCCTAAGTATGACCTCTACAGAACATTGTCATGTTGTGATAATCTTTCTGGCTTTGAGTAAGGGTTTAATACCAGGTGATCCTTAAATCATAAGTAAAACTTTGTTGATAAATGATCATTTAATGTGTTGGGACCCATTAAAAATGATGTTGGCTGGTGTTTGCTAGCAGGAGACTTGATCATCTGAAGCAATCCCAGTTTTTTTTCAATCACTTGAGAATGCCTACAGAGTATTTTGGACAGATCAAAACCTGTCCTGGACCAGTAGACATGAATGGAGGAAGACTAACTTCAACCAGAGCTTGACTGTGTTGTGACTTTCCTCAACAATGTGATTTTTCACCTGTTGCTTTAAGGGCTTCTTTGGCTGACCTTGGACTGTTTTCATAGTTACTTGGGGTTGATCTAGTGCATACAGAGTACCTGTCCCAGTTCCAGGCACATATCTGACATCAGATGTGTGTTCTCTACCTGAAGGGTTCAAGCTGAAGACCTAAGGGACAAATTCTCTTTCCAAGTTTTGGTAAAGGTGCTTTTAGGATTTAGATCTTTCTCTGGCTGTCTTATATGCAATATACCTTTTTGACTTTGTTTTCCATAAGATGGAATGGAAAATAGTTGTCAGTCTCACATCAAGTGTCTGATATTCATGGTTCTTTTGATAGCTTCTTTTTGGCATCCTATTTGGCGTCCTATTAAGCCTCTGAACACCTTGAAATGGCATGTTGGCTACCTACACTAGCTTTGTATTTTACTCTTTCTGTGTAAGAAAATAAAACTGCTAAGGGTTTGTCTTTTTTGAAACATTGTCTTGCCATCCTAAGTTCTGCTTTTTCTGAAGGACACAAAGAAGTAAGCCTTCATAACCTTCCTCATTTTCACCTTTGTAGTTGCTAAGGAACCTTGAAGTTGGACAAGTGAGAACCCGGGATGAAATCAATCCGTTCAACAGTGAAATATGTAGTTGGTGTGGTAGTAGCAAACTGTCTCTGGAATATTTTTGTATATATGTTAGAAGGCTCTGTACTTAATACCTTTGTAGCCATTATCAGAGACTGATAGAGTAAACCCCAAGTTTGTAGTTGACATCACCCTTGGACACACACTCTCTCTCTCAAATATATTGCCATAAATGTAAGATTATTTCACAATAATATGTTTTAATTTCTTATAACTCAAGTTCTTTGTCTAGTACAGCATGAACTGCGGTGCTCTCCTGTGACACAAAGTCGCTTACTGTTTTGTGAGCTCTAATCTCATTGATGTAAGCCATTTAAATTGACCGTTAGGCTTCTTGAGTTTGAGTGTCAATTTGATAATAATTCAGTGATTAAACTAAAAAGGCATCTTAAGGATGACCAAGATTAAGGAACAATTTTCACTAAATGAAAGTATTTATATAGTTACCTATCCTCTAAAAAAGATTACAAACAACAGACAAAGGAGGTACACCTGTGAATTATAACCTAAAGCACTTTTGAATTGATCATTCATATCAGTTGGCATTTGTCATCTCTGGATAGATTTTTAAAAATTTTTATGATAAAAATTGAAAGAAAAACCTACTCTTATTTTTTGCGTAATTCCTTCTACTTGTAGACAGCTGCTGCTGATTGTTTCCTTGCATGTCTATTGCATTTTAAAATCTATTCCACTTTGGCTTCAAATTTACTTTTTTAATAGCAATTTTTTATTTCATTTATACACTCGAAAGTGTATGTAGCCTCTGAAGGTTTTTTTAAAAAATCATTTAATGTCATTTTCTTGCTTTGCCTTTTTTTTTAAAAGCCATCTGTTTAGTAAACATGGAAAATTGATTGATATGAAACCCAAAAAGTTCATAATGACAACTAAATAACAGATGACAGATTAGATAAGAACAAGTCATTAAGTTGGCCTATAAAAGGACAGCCATCTGCACTACTAAAACAATCTTCCTATTGATGACAGTAATAATTTTCTGAGTCCGTGACAGCAAAGAATTTATAGAATAAAATGGAAAAGCTTGTAAATTGAGACGTGAAACTTGATTTTGGTAATTAGCATAACCATTTTGTTCCAGTGTTACATGCTAAGAGAGTCAAAATTATAATATCCTTTGAGAACAAATAATCATTTTTCCTGTGTCTGTGTGCATTTTATGACACAGAAAATGAGTAATTTACCATTGTTTTGTCAGACTGAATGATTAATAAATGTAGAGAGTATAATTCATTGACGATTAAAAAGATATATGCTTCAAAAATTTTTTAAATCCTAGTTTACAGATTACTGATTTATAATTAAAACATAAATTTCGTGGAGATATTTAAGGATAACCAATCACAGACCCGTAGGGCTTAAAGGGACCACAGGGCCATCTGCCCTTAACTTTCCCATCCTGTCATCAAAGTTGAATTCGATTTTATAATCACTAACAGAATACCAAAGAATAACCAGAATGCAGTGCACTGCTGATGCTCTTTTAACGATATTTAGCAGGGTTAAACAGAATCAGGTACAAAGAGTTGGACCCAGTTAATTTGAGGGAACCTGTATCTGCTGACATTTAAGAGCCAGATTGAATTAGTTGTAAATTTAGAATAGTTTTTCAGATTCATTCATCAATGAGCTAATCCCCTCATTAATGCTAATGATTTGAACCTTTGCTCTTTAACATGGACGTATCATTAGAATTAAATTTGGTGAAAGTGACTTAACTGGTATTGGATTCTTTATTCTTTCTCTGTTTCTTCACATCCTACGTGGACATGTCTTAATTGACGTGTGTGGAATGAAACGCTGTTGAGATTGCCTTGGTTTAGGACTTTGTGGAACATCTTCCTACATCAGAACCTAAAGAGATATTATTAAAACTGAGTCTGTATTTAGCGGCGTATGCGGCTTTGATGCTTTCTAATCCTATGCCTTGGATTTTTTTTCTCATTTTTCTGGCTCTGATGGGTCACACATAGGTAAGAAAAGTTTTAAGTAAAAATATAAAGAAAACAAGTCACTGGTAAGTCTGCCTTTCACAGGTAGCTTATAATACCACTTTGATGTGTATACTCCTTTGCTATGCATGTAATTATAATACAAGGCAGGAAGTGAAATGATAGAGGTTGCACAGAACATTAGGGAAGTAATGAGGAGGGACAGATTATCAAGGAAGTCTTCTTGGAGTAAGAGGTACCTAGTTAAGCCTTTGGAGGTCACAGGTGTTAGCCAGAACTAGGACTTAGAAGTAAAAAAAAGAAAAAAAGAAAAAATTGTGCTATGGTTTATAATTGATTTTTTTGTGTGTTAAGAAATAAATTGAGAGCAAGGAATGACAATGGTGATTGATTAGTTTCTTTGCCAACTGTGGATACTATTTGATTCTCTAGAATTCCAAATGCTTTAGGCAGTATAGTATTAGATTTCTATAGGAATTTTTTTCTTACTGTCCTCACCACATAGTGTTGTTCTTAGCTCATTATGGTAGTATCTATTAGCGCATCCATTACTTTAAATTGCAGTTAATACGTTTTCATGATGTAACTTTGAAGGATGTTGGGTGATAAAAATTGCTTTTCCCCAGGCCCTTTTGCCCTGACCCTGCTCTCCTCCACCCCCATTGCACGTATCATCAAACATAATTCTAAGTCAGAATCTTCCTCTCCCGTCAGCCCAGGCATGTCTTCCCGTGGTGCTGAGGGACTGCAGAACAGAGCTAGTCAAAGTATCAGTCTGCCATGAGGTGGAGAGTGCACTAGAATGTAATTCAGGGCATCGTTCCCTTCATTGAGAAAGTCTTACTATAAAGAGTAAATATCAGCTGAACTAAACAGGGTGCCTGCTGACATAGTTGATGTGCATCCTGGGGCAAGGTCCTTGTGTTAGTTTCCTATTACTCTGTAACAGATCGCCCCAAACTTAGCGGTGTAAAACAACACACATTTATGATCTCATTTTATGTGGCTCGGAAGTTCAGATGTGGCTGACATGGGTTTTCTGTTTCAGAGTCTTACAGACTGCAATCCAGGTTTCAGCTGGGGCTGTGCTCTGGTCAGCAACTGGGCTGGGAAAGACTCTCCTTCCACATTCCCTCAGGTTGTTGATGGAATTCATTTCCTTGTGACTGTAGGAGTTGTGGCAGCTTGCTTCTTCAAAGCCTACAAGTAAGAGACAGAGACTAGTGAATCTGGTAGCCAGAGAGTCCTCCATAACATAAAATAATCATGGATGTAACATCACATCACCTTTGTGTGCTTCTTGGTTCAAAGCAAGTCACAGGTCCCTCTAATACCCAAGGGAGGGAGTTGCACAAGCTGTACAGGATTGTGGACGTTACCTGTCCACCACACTTGATATGTCTTCTGGGGCCAAGAGCAAATAGATTGAAGAACAGCAGCATTCCCTAAGCATGCTGTAAGTGTCACTACTGGTGGAATACAACGAGGAAGAGGAAGGAAGAAGAGACACCTCTTGCTTCCTTTTAGTTTCCTTGACTAGGAACAAAGATGACACCATCTTTGGGAGAACATAGGTGCTTAAACATGTTTTGTTTGTTCTACGTAATGGTTGAAATAAGTTGTGACATCATTTAAAATTTTGGAGATAACTATGTAAAAATTTCTCTTAGTGGTTCCATCTGTAATTAATAGAAAGCTCTAGCAGCTTGGGACCCTACCTCCTGCATTGCAAAAATTGACCAGGGCTTGTAGCAGAAACCATTTTTTTTTTAAAGTTAGGTTTACTGCCATCTCTAGTGCTTAGAAACCAAATGCATGCATACCCTGAAATCAAACCTTTTCTGCTCATTTATTACCTGCCCTGGCTTCTGCAGGCATTTGGAATTGACATCCCCAGGACCTTTAGGTACCCTTTTCAACTGACATTGCTCCTTTTACTGTGGTCCTTGATCATGTCACCCCTGCTATAGGTGAGGGAGTATGTATCATAATAATCTGTTAATTGTATTTCTATAGAACATTATCTTTACTTACAGCAATTCTAGGTGAGCGGCTACCACACTGACACCATTTCTCTCCTGTTGTTTTCTCAGAATAATGGTTTCTAGTTCTTTAGTTTAACTGCTGCAGTTGCAGGAGTAGAGAGAATGAATCTGGGAATTGTAAATACTTGAGAGAACAGCTGTCAAAATAACCAGGTCTGATCCTCAGGGAGCTGATGGTCTAGAAGGGAAAATGTGACTTAAATATGAGAGTAATAGATGGTTTACATCATATGCAATTAGTGATGGGATTTGCTTTTCAGTTTTTCTTTTTCCCTTTGGAAAACATTGTCAAAGTTGTAATAAAGTTTTAAAGAAGTGATCTTCAAATTTCTTTGCTTTTTCTCAAGAAGCTGAAGTTGCTGAAGTCTTTAGTTTATGATCTGTTCATCCAGAGAGAGATTTGTATTTTTGGATTTTAGTAGACCCAGAAAAAGTTAGACTTTTGATTGGATCCCTTGGAATATGGTTGCTTTCCAGTTACATATTTTAAAAATAGGTATTAAACTCCTTAATTGTAGGGAGTAGTCAGTTTTTATGTTTAATCAAGCATCCCAAAATGCATTTAGAAATCCATATTATATTTTTCTACATGGTAAGCATTAAGACATAACTGTTTTAATTTCTTTTATGTAGCACACACTTGGTCCCACAAAATCTGTAAACGTGAAGTCAGGGAACATTCTTAATATCTAGAACAGAGGTTGGTAATTAGCAACTTGAGAGTTGAATTCAGTAATTCATGTGTTTTGTTGGATTAGCTTCCCACACTTAAAAACTGAGATTTTTGCCTGCATCTTACCTTTTTTCTTTAAAAAAAAACCAGGAAATAAATATGGTTTATTATTTTAGTAAAGCATAGCACTAGTGTGACTTTACGAAACTTGGCTCCTCAGTTGAGAGGATAAATCTTACTGTAAAGCTTACGTGTGAGTACATTGGATGTCACGCAGTGCCACACTACAATAATGTTCAGTGCTTATACATCTAGAGTCAACTAAGGCCACCCGGGCAACTTGGCTGAACTTGGGCTTTCTTCACTCACATGTCTGGGTTGGGATGATCTAAGCTCATCTGAGCTATATTTGACTAGAGTGACTCAGCTCTGCTCCAAATATTTCTGTCCTCTAATAGGCTAGACCAGGCACGTTCTTGTGCTGATGGCAACAAGGGAGAGCACAAACAGAAACACACAAGTGCTTTTGAAGCCTATTTCTGAGTCACACTTGCTAATATTCCATTGACCAAATCAAATCACATGGCTAAGCTGAGCATCTGAGGGTGAGGTCGAAGGCATAGTGGGAGGACACCGCGCAGTTACACGAGATTGTCCTTGCTGTCTACCAAAAGTGCCACAGTCTAGGTGCCCATGACTTATTTCAAAATCCTAAGTGTACTTATACTGTATGTGTCTGTCTTTGCCTTTTTTACAGCTATAAAACTAAGCCCTTTCAAAGGCTGAAAGGTAATAAATAATTGGAATCATTGTTTTCTTTAGTGGTTGTTAGTGTTCGTCTTAGCATTCTTTGAGGAAAAAAAAATCATAAGTGTATTCCTATGAAATCCTTGGTTTTATAATAGATTCTTTGCCCTTACTGAAAAATATGACACTTTTTTATGTGAAAAACCTTTAACATTATTGAAAATATACTGCATAAAATGGTTATTATTTTGCTTAAAGGTAGAAATACGGGATCCAAAAAAAAAGATCAAGCAACAGTTATTAACAGCCTCACCTAAAAACTCCCCTTGCTTAAGTAATTGTTTTGTTCTTTCATTCAGTTGTCCATTCATTTGTTGAATAAACATTTGCCAACCCTTAGGTGTGGTTGAAGAATCAGGGTTTTATAGAACTTTGTATTTTGAATACAGTGGTATGAATAGGCAGTTTCTCTTGGTGTAGATTTTGTCTTTGCAGGATTATTCATTTTATCATGGGTTTCTTTTTTAATGAAAGGATAGGCAGATTTGGGGTAAATAATATAAAAATAATATTTTATGTACAAAAAATTGTAGTGATCGCAAAACAGGATTGAATGTTTTAAATTTTGTTCCAAACAGGAGAATCATCTTGGGGCTATAGAATGAGTTTTACTTCTTAAGACACATTTTTTTTTTTAATACATACAGCCGTTTGCGTCCAGGATAAATGTTGATGTGAAAGTGTAGTTTTGTTTTTGTAAATTGCGTAAGTAATTGTCCCCCCAGTACTTGCTAAGTTGATGCTTCCTATTTTAATGGCTGTAATATATTTGTAAACATGTTTCTTAACTTACTTGAAAACATGTTGGTTCCATCTCATTTATTTGCAGACAACTTACTGTCTGTTGAATCTTTAGCTTCTTCTTTTCTAATGACTCCTTTGAAATATTATTTTAATGAACCTATGAAACACATCATTGTATTCTGTATATTGTGGTTGGACTGCTAATGAGACTCATCCATTAAGTAAATGGCTTTGTAGGCAATGCAAATGTAATAAATAAAGTTAGTCTGTTCCTCTTTACTACTTTTCTACTGATGGGCATACCACATGCTGAGAAGGTAATGTTTCATGACCAAAACCGTTCAGTTGGTAGGCGGATTGGGAATCTTTGCATTAAAAAAAAATGAAGAATATCATAAAAGCATATTTGCAACCCCAACTTTTTCTTTCATCAAATCATAAGGTAATATATTTCTAGTGCTGGTATTGAATCTCAAGATACACAGAAGAAATTGTGTCCATAGATCCCTAGAAGAAAAAATACACTTCTCTGGAAATAGAAGAAAAAAGAAAAACCCTATTTAAAAAAGGAGAATTTCTAAGAAAGCAACTTCCATATAATAGACTGCATCAAAAAACTAAATTCGTGTCCTTTTCAATTTGAACTCATTATGGGCTTTGATTTTTCTCCCTTATCATAAGAACATATAGGTGTCAAAAATAATCTTGCACATGACATCTTGGTTTAGTGGAATGTGGTTGCAACTACCACCTCCACCTTGGAAGCCCAAGTGTTTTGATGGTTGGCAGTAAATATTATAAGCATTTACCCCTCAATATTTAATTGACAAATCTGTGACTGTTATTGTTGGTATTATTTTCACATTTGTAATTGAATGGTTTTCTTTAGGCTTATGGCTGTTCTGATCAGTAAAAACAGTAAAATGCCATTGCCAACTGGTTATTTTTCTGTTGCTAATATGGGTAGCATAGTCTGGCTGTGCTGGCAGAATTTCCAGATCTCCACAGTTGTCAAGGGCACCAGCCACTAAGAATAAAAATATTAATTGATGAACATTTTCTGGGTCCCTCTCAAAGGAGTCACTCTGGGTTTGGGCACAGACAAAGGCAAACGTTGGCAGGGAACAGGCTTTTCTTCCTGGGCCAGGACTTTCTCTCTTGTTTTAAACCCATTGCCCTAGGGATTGATTTGGTGGAAATGGAATGTAACAGGGAGGGCGAGATGAGATCATGCTTTGCACAGCAACAGAACTGAAAAACAACCCTCAGTTGGAAGTGATTTTCTTCCCAAATCAAGAAATTACTGGTACAAAACTTCAAGTTACCTTAAAAAAAAAAAAAAAAAACAGAATGCATTTGTGTGCTTGGCGTTTGTGAAATCTTATAAACTGATAGGATGCCATAGTTTTTTAAAAGGTATATTTTCTTAAATTATATAAAATAATGGTTAGTCTTACCATGCTGTCATCTAAGATTCAGTCAATTACTGTAGTTTGTGATTTTATTGCTTAATTCCCATTAAAGAGTCTGTAATGGAAATGGTGTTGCTGTCTTCAGACAATTCATACTTTCATGAATTTGGCTAAAGAAACAATGTTCTCTTGTTAGTCTCAAATATGATTTTGCAGATATTTTAGATCCCTGCTCTCATCTATAAGCTCTCATCTCCCCCCTTGCTAGCAACCCTGAAATCCTAATTATTTAACTTTCTCTGTGAGCTTGAAAAGGCAGTTTTCAATAAAATGCTTTCCATAAGTAAAAGAAGATACACTTCACAGAGGATCTTTGTGAAATGATGATTAATTGCATTTTAAAGGAATTATTCTAGAGATATGCTAAGCTACTTAGCAGTCATTTAAAGTTGGCAACCTGTTAACAGTTCCCCGTCTGCTCCACTGAGGTCAGCCAGCTTCTGTTTGGATAACTGTAGTCACAGAGTTTGAAAGCAGAGTACAAAATGCCATCCTTAAAATTGGAGCTGTTGCGTTAAGTTATGTCATATTTGATGCCAGGTCACAGGAGAAAGTGATATACGATTCTATAAACACAAATCACCAAAAGCATGCTCATTGGAATTCTAGTTGTCCAGCATTGCTAGGATAGAGGTTACTTTCTGTCAAAAATGAACAGAATCTGGAACTTTTTAAAAGGACATTAAAGCAGAAAAGAAAAGTTTCTCTGTTGTTGTGGACAGTTCTGTCTTCAGTGCTTTAGAATGTGGATGGGGAAAGAAAGAGAATGAACCCAGGCTCGCTAATTTTAAATTGCAGCCTACAGAAGCAGGAAAAAAGCAAACATTATCAATTAGGCTACACAGATGTTATGACAATGAATATTGGGGAATTTGAAGTGACATTCGTGACACATATGGGAAGCACGGGGAGGTGGCACCACATCTACATGCACTTGTTCCAGGGGAAATCTAACCAAACAGCCAAATCGATAGCTTGAGCAATGGGTATAGAGTCCTAGCTCTTCCTCTTCATTGTGTGCTGCCTTCCTGTGGTTCTGCCTTAGACCGCTAGAGAGTGTGTCCATTTTAATCAGCCTTATGATCAGATGTCCTTCCTGCCCCATCCCTCTGTCCCACCCCCATCCTCCATTCCCCACCCTTAGAGGATTGCAGGTGACTTTCAGTATCTCAACAGATTGTTCAAAGTAAAAATCTCCTCTTGAAATATCAGTACTTGTGTTCTAGGCACCCTCACACCTAGCAGTTTACACTATCATTCTGTAGTTTTTTTCAGTGTGTTGAGTTACACTGAAAATACTGTACAGAAGATATAATTCATTCCACGAACTAAGATATGCAAAAATGTAACCGTTTTTTGTAATTTAAATTGATTTCTATTTCAAATATCCATTCTGTCAAGTTGGTAGGAAGAAAAGATACTAGTATGTTTGGGATTCTCTTTCCCTTTTTCCTGGGTTGTATCCATGTTCTCGGGATGAGGCAGGGTCCCATCTGGTCCCCAATGTCATCTGTCCACTCCTGGCATTCAGGGAGACACCCATTGTCCTGCGTGCAGACTGTGGCATCACCACGGACCTGCACATTGCTGGTGTCTGCACAGCGTCTGGAGTATGAGATTTCTACTCTGCCCATGGTCCTGTTAGGGCACAGGGCTGTTTGTCTGCTTGTATAACTAGTTGGAGCACTAAGAAATTTGGGTAGGAATGTTGTATAAAATCCTGAAAGGAAAAAAGCTGAGAGAAGAGCCGTATCCCTTTCGTAGGGTTCTCCCTTTTGGAAGGAGAGGTCAGGTCTTGCTGCTACTCTTGGATCCCCCAAAGCCAGCTGGGATGTTTGCCGTCTCCCAGGCTTGGCCGGGGGAGTGGGGAGATCTGAATCTTCTTTATCCTTGCTTTCCCTCATTTCTTTCCCCTACTCCTAGTCCAAGTTGTCTAGATGGAGAGAGTGGTGTTTTGGGTTGGGGTGGGGAGAAACCAGGTTCTTAGTCGTGGTGTTTTCTCGTATTTTTGTTCTGCCTTTTTTTTTTTTTTTTTTTTGGTTTGTTTTGCTAACCTGACTTATTTCTTCAAATCTTAGGTATTGATTCACAGAAGCCAGAGAACCCTTTGGTTTTTCCTCAGCTTTCTGCTTTGTCACATTACTCCCTGCAGGAAACGAATACCCAGTGGTCCAACTTCTGAATAAAGAGGAGGACAAATGAGGACAGAAGAGTCCAGGGGGTCGCTATCAGTTGATACCAGAAACAGACTTCTGTAAATTCTCTATTTAGAGGATATTAGTGTTGTCTTGATACGGGAAAACAGTAAAGCAGAGCTCAGCCAGCATAAAAGTTGGAATCTATCAATATGGACGTGAATTTGGGCTTAGTTACTCGCTCTGGGCATGTGATGTGACTTTTGTGTCAGAATTCGATGTAAAATTGGGCTGCTGATGAAGTTGGGTGAGACATCTTTGTGACAGCATTTGCTTCAAAAGCCAACAAATGTGAGTTTATTCCCAATCTTCCCGCCAATCCATTTAACCTCTTCGTTTCTAGATACTCTCATGCTCGGCGCTGAATGCCTCCAGACAATATTTTTATCTCCTTTGAGTCTCAGTTAAATTTTTGGCTCCTTTTGCAAAATCTTATCAGTGTCCAAGTTCTTCTTTTACTATGTTCCATGTTGATTTTGAGTCTTCATGTTTTATTTGAGGGGAGAAGGCAATTCGGAGTTTTATAGGATGATATAAATCATCCTGCTGTTGATCAGAAGGAAAGGATACTCAGTCTGTTTTTTTAGAAAGAAGGGTAGTTCACAATGTGAATTATCTATAATGCCACAGATATGTACCCTTAAAAATGGTTAAAATGGTAAATTTGGGGTTATGTATATGTATTTTACCCCCAAAAAAGAAACCCCACAGCATTCATGCCCAAACACAAAATATTCATGAAGTGTGAATCCCAGGAACTCTATTGTATCTACCAGATTAAGGGATCAAAAGATTTTTTTTCAGCGCCTTTCAAATCATACTGGGTTATCTGCTGCCTGCTTGGCTATGCAGAGAGCTGCCTCTGCTCTTTAAACTTTGCTCCTGCAGCTGTTCATTCAATAACTACTTACTAAGTCCATGCTGCTTGCAGGGCACTGGCCCAGGGGCTATGAGCGTTTCCCTGGCAGCCCGGCCTGCAGGCTCTGCCTACCTCTCATTAAAATACCCAGGAAGACACAGAAAGAACAAAGAAACTTACTGCAACACCCATAATAAAGATGGAAGTTATCCTAACTCTAGAATTTGGGAAAGAATAATACTAATTATAAAGCAGATAGAGCTGGCCGGAGGGATCTTTTTAGAGTTAAGCCCATAGCATTTCCTACCTTCCATCTAAGAAAAAGATGTCTTAAGACAAAAGGGGGAGAAGCAGTAAATACTGGGTTAGATTCAAGGCCTGGCTCCTGACACAGAGCTGAGAGTACACTAAAGCGGACTTTATACCTGTAGTTCTGATGGGAGATGGAGAGTTTGCCATTCTGTGTTGCCACTGTCTTCAGGTGGACCTGATTCTTGAGGCTTCTGCAGAGTTCGCGTGTCTGTGGGTTTAAAATACAGTGAAGCAATTGAACAGATTTTAATTTCACCGTTTTAAAATTACACTGCTTATTTAATCGCTTAAAATGATAATAAATTTAGTATATTATTGTCAAAAAAGAAGACCTAATATAGAATTACCAGTATGAACTAAAGTGCGATGTGGATGTAACCAGCTCAAAACAACACAGCTCCACAGTGGAATAAAACAAATATACTCTCTGAATAATTGAGTAATTATCCTGCAATCTGTCATCTTGCATATTTTGACATGCTGCTTAAAATATTCTCAAGTCATTTCATTTGTGTATATTCCATCTTTCTAACTAGATAATCAACTGTTTGATGTCAGAGTCTGTCCTTGGTGTGTATCTCTCAAGACCAACTCATAGAGTCTGCTGCAGGGCAAAGACGGCAGAAGCTCTGCAGAGGATTCCCAGGGTCTGTCATGCGCCCATGAGCAAAAATTGGAGCTAAAGGGTCCCTTACCTGTAATTTCTGGCTGCAGGAACATAATGCATGTTTATTGATTATGGAAAGCGTCACCAAGAAAAAAAAAGCCCAATTATTATTTTTTTCATAGCTTTATATTCATAGAAATATGTGACTTCAGTTGCAGGTGTCTCTTCTCACTTGGAATTGATTTTGTAGAGTTATTAGTAATGATTTCAAATTACTTAAGATGCTGGATTAAAATACAGGAATTACATAACTGTTTCTGTAATAAGATCTCGATTGGCTTAATTGCTGATGTAGGAACAACTGAGTTTAAGAGAATGAAACTTAAAAAAAAAAGATATACCCCAAAAAGATTTAGAGACAGAAGATCCTGTGCCAGAGCATAAATTGACATGTTTGCATTTAAAATCAAACCAGAGGTGTCAAAACCCATCTGTTTAGTTAAGGCGTCGAGTGAATGATTGGCAACTTTCAGAATCTACTCTTTGGGGAAAAAAGAAGGATCCTAAACTTTTTTTTTTTTAATTTCAAAGCCTGCAATAGTTCGGGTAACATTGAGAATTTACATGAATAACAATGAAGTGAGAAAAGGCCCACTGTGTTGCCTATGGATGATTTACACACGATGCCTGGAACAAAAGCGCTTGAGTCAGTATCTGAGCGCACATCTGCTCCAGAGCACAATGTAGTTAATTTCAGTCACTCGTGTTTTGATTCACAGCTGTTATGAAGTAGGGATTCCACTTTTGTCATGTTGGCTACAAATATTTCTGTCTAGCAGATGGGATTCTTTTTTTTTTTTCTTTTTTTTTTTTCTGAGGGAGGAAATAAAATTCAAGAGGGTAAAAGAGATTAAGTAAGGAGCTTGGATGAACCAATAGGCTGGAGTCCCTTTGGAATGTCCTTGCGGTATTGAGAGCTGATTTCAACAGACAGGCTGTATGTGCTGAGCACTTTGAGGGTCGAATTCCAAGAAATTACTGGTGTCTGATAAGTTAACTTTCTTGTCTTCCATGGATGTATTAGGTGAGAATTGAAAATAAGCATATTTCAGACATTCTCATTTGTTTTAAGGTAAGGCCAAGAAATACAGCTTGTTGGCTCAAAATGAATCACTTCTTATTTAACAAATCCTGAAGAGATTTGGGTGACCTAGGTTATTTTCAGATGCTGACATCCAAATCCAGAAAGAAAATAAGAAAGAGAAGTTGATAACCAAAGGAAATAGTTTGAAGATTAAAGAGCAAAATCATTTTATATATTAACACATGCATATGCACATACGTATTTGCTCATGCGTGTATTAAAGTGATAGAAATCTGAATATAGAAATATATAAATGTGTATATTCACACATACATAACAGAAATAGCAAATGTGGAGACCAGTAAGTGGTACCTGCCATGGACATGGGGAATGGATCGTGGGGTCCATAGTTCCTTTATATGCCGGACAGTATCTTCTTTTCCTTAATCAGTCACCTCCTTCATTTCCCACATGAAGTCTGGAAAGGAGGCATTGTCCCCTCTACTTCAGAGTTAAGGAAACCGAGGTCATGCAGCTAGGAAATAGTGTGTGGGGATTTGAGGCGGGCCCACCCGGCTCCCACAGCCACACCATGTTTCCACTCTCTCATTCTGAGAGAGGGCTGATCTTGCTGTTGGTGCTTATTAGATCAGTTGGTCATTTATATACTCTAATAAATAAACACTGTTCATCCCCATAATGGTGCCACCATGATGATGTGTCATGGTTTTCTGTGTTCACCAGAGCTGGTCAAGATACATCATATAATGCAGAAAACACTGGGCACCGTCTCTTGAGCAGCATCTAAAACGTTTAGTAACTGGAAATCTTGACCATCTTTTCTGAACTCACTTTTGGAAGACAGAGTGTGATGAACGATTTTTCTGCCAATTCTAGGTACAAGAAATAATCTGGTATATACACTTTTGATGTTAAACCACTGGAATTTGGGTATATTTTTATGATTTATAGAGACAGTAAGAGAGTTTCTGGTAGCACAGACTGTTGGAGAAAATCAAGCACATATGGTCTATCATATACTGCCACAGGGTGAGGCAGGTCTCCAGGGCACTAGCGATGAATGGAAGAGCTATATCGCCTTGAGTGGAATGTGGTGGAGTTTGGGCCGTTTCCTATGATGAATGTTATTGATGCAGAAAATATTTATGCTTCTGTTTCTCGAAGCTTCTCTAGAAATTGTGTTTCATCCTGCTTTCTGCTGCTTCTAGGGCATGACGCTTTTCTCCAGGTCTGTGTTCAAGTGAGATAGAACAACTTTGTTTTGGACTTTTTTTTTTTTTTAACAAATGGCAAGTTGGATATATGAGTTTTCAAACTGTTGCAAATGCTTAGGCTTGATAATCATGGGTAGTTACGTATTTGGGGGTGCACTTCAGTGTCTTTACAAGGAGTATAAAGAGTTTGACTGTAGCCAGTGACCACAATTGGTAACTGCTTTATGAGGCTTCTAAACATTCCAGTTCCCATGCCCCTGCTGTCTGTGAATTCTTTGGAAATCCTGAGTGATCTTGTATCCTGTGCGGTCTCCCAAGGAAGGTTTTAATGTCTGTCTCATTTCTGCCCGCTCTTCTATTACCATAATGCAGGGTTTTTAGAGCAACTCACTGTGCTGGAAATGTGTGCAGTACAATACTAATAATTTGTGCACCCTGAAAGCAGCCTTTGGGGGATACAGGCAGTTCATGGTATTTTTGCCATAGTGTTGTAGTATTGTCGTTTAAGTTGTACTTGTTCACTGTGGCAAAATGCTAATTATTAATTTTAAAATGCATAGCACAAAGTGAGAAGGGTTGCATTTGGTGAACAGTCATTTTGTCAGAAATTGCGTGCACCAAGGTTGTTTGGGCATTTTCTAGTTTAGGTTTTACAGGTGAGGACATTGAGGCAGAGTGCATGCTCACATAACCAGAAAGAAGTAAAGCCACAAAAATCAGTCTTTGGGTTTCTAGAGGCAGGCTTTTAATTACTATTTGACTATTTTAACTCCCTGGTACTGCTTTGTTTCTTCCTAGTGAGTGAGAAGAAAGAGAACTTGCACAGACTATTGTGGTTTTTTTTCCTGCCTTCTGATTTAAAAAAAAAAAGTATTCTCTAATGCATAGCACCACAATTTATCACATTAAGGAGGGAACCAGTGTCTCAGTTGTGAGTTTAACCTAAGAAGAAAAATCACTAAGCCTAGCTTCCTCTTGTAGAAAAGTAAAGCTGTAATTCATCAATTAGCTGCATTTTTCCCTGAATTTTAGTCTGAGTGTGGCCATGGCAGGTATCTAATCAGTATATATAAATGAAATTTCTGTCCACTTACTGTCTCCATCTCTAAGCATAGCACATGAGCTCGCCAAACTAACAATAAAAAGTTCCTTTGGTCTGGTTTGACCTGATGTAACTGCACTGACGAAATATGTTTTGTTTTAAAATAAAATAGTGCCTTAGTTTGCATTTCAGTCACATGCCTTTCTCCATCCAACGTCGTCTTTTTCAAGTTTTGTGTGTTGCTAATTTATTGCGTTTTATCATCTAATTTGACACTGTCCAACAGAACTTTGTGCAATGATGGAAATGTTCTAAACCGTCCTGTACGGTAGCCAGTAGCCATATGTGGTCACTGAGCACTTGAAATGCAGCTATTGAGATTAAGGAACTGAATTTCTCATTTTACTTAAATTAAATTTAAATAGCCACATGTGGCTGTTGGTTTCCATTTTGGACAGCACAGATTTTATTAGGCTTTGACAAGTGAGGTGGTAGTTGACCGCACGATGTCATCAATGGAATCTTGAAATCTGTGAGACGCTTTTAAGCTATTCTTAAGTGTCATGAAATAATATGTCCTCTAACAGTTGACTCTTAACCAGCATTTTCATAGTCCTTCAGGAGACTAATGTCTTGTAACCTCGTTGGTAAGTGAGAAGGAGCAGAAATGGTGCTCACCTGTCTGGTCGGGGCTTGGTACAGGCCTTAGCGATACACTTGCTTCTGAGTCAGCACTTTGTATTTGCCGTATTAAGAGAGGAGTGGCAAAGTAGTCAGCCAGGAAGCAGCCCCAACTTGTTGGGATTTTCAGTGCGTACAAATGCACAGCTTGCTGCTGATGGACGGCGTGTGGGGAGAGCTCGTGGAGAATTACTTCTTTCATGATTGAATGCTGGTACTGGGTGGTATGTGGAAAAACAGCCTCCTGCTCATGTAGGCAAACAGCTGTTTTTATCTGAAAAATAATCATTATGACAGAAAGCACACGTTTTTCATGTTTTCTGTCACGTCTGTCAGAATATGTTTTGTGTTAAAATGTGCACGTTTAACCTGAAAAAAAAGTAATTGGTAATTTAACATAGTTTAAAAAAAAAGTTCTTAGCTGGAAATGGAAGTTTTTTTTTTTTTTCTTACCCTCTATACCAGTACTGCCCAAGAGAAATAAAATGCAAGGCACAGATGTAATTTAAAATTTGTCTAATAGTAACATTCAAAAAGTAGAAAGGTAAATAGATGGATTTAATTTTCATGTAGTTCATTTAACCCAATATATGTAAAATCCTTAAATGTGTAATCAGTATAAAAAATTAAGGAGATATTTTTGTATTCTTTCTCTGTGATGAGTCTTTGAAATCTAGTTGTATTTTACACTTACAGCACATCGTGTGGCCTGGCCACATAGCACGTGTGCAGTAATGACACGTGGCCAGTGGCGACCCCATTGGACAGCACAACTCTAGATCCTCATACAGGGCATAGTGATCCTCATATAGGGCAAAATACCCTCAAAAGAGGAATTACCAAATACCCAGAAGAGATCATTAGCTTATCTGCCGCATTGCCAGGCATCAATCCAATTTAGTCTGAAGCTTTGGTCAAGAGGGAACAATAATTTGGGACGGTTGGTGAGAATGTATTTAGGGTTAAATTTTTTCTAGACACTTTTGGTGCAGTTCAAGTTTTCCTTGCTCAAATTGCGACAAGTTCTGAAGACATTTTACATTCTAAGTTTATGGATGTTATGTCATTTTGTCACTGTTCCAACACATAAACCATAAAGTTTTCAATTGTCGTATGAACTACTTTTTTTTTTAACTTTACAAAACAAAGACTGATTATCCTGTGGGTGTAAAACAAAATATTTCTCTTCATTAACTGTAACTAGTACTTTAGGTGGTCTTTTAATGCACCTTTACTTTGTTATTACATAATTTTGTAAATTAAATTCAAAATTTTTAAAAAGGCAGATGTTGTGTGGGTATGTTTAATGGGGCTATTTTCAATTGCGGTTAAAAAAGGCATTGAAAAATTCTGTTCTTTAAGTACTGTATCTGCACAGATGCCTGATGGCAGACAGAAAAAAACAGTATTACTCAGATGCTATATCTATGTTAACCATAAATAGTTGGTTTAATTAGTATGTATTTTCTGTAAGTAGGATGCTTGAAATTTGGACTGAAAATCAGGTGAACCTTACTGTTTTGGTTGTGTAAATACCCTTACATAAAGTAGGGTCTCTGGAGTCTGATGCATTGTTAGATATTTGAGTCTTGAATTTGTTGCTTTTAAAATCTCTCTGAGCCTAATTTTCCTTGAGTGTAAATAGTATAATCTGGCACAGAGTTGGGAGTCAGTAAAGTCTTGGTCAGAGGGATGGATGTTATGGGTACCTAGGTACCACCACGTCCAGGCTATTGTAAACACTCAAGGTTGGCTCTGTGTATGTGTGTAATTGCTACAAATTATATACAGAAAATATGTAGGCTAGCAAGTATTACATATAGGAACCCTTATATCTAGGAAGTCTGTAATACTGTAGGAAATTAAATATATGTATTCCATGTGTTATTTGTTATTTTTTTCTTTAATTTCTTGTAACTTGGGAAAAAATTTCATAACAAGTGAAGGGGCTTTGAATAATTGAATGGTTGAAAGGAAAGACCTGAAGTTCAAATATACCTTTTAGGATATAGTGTCTTAGCTGCTTGGCTTTTCAAAGTCATGTCGAGCTGCTCGAAAATCAACACCCGAGAGGTAGTTGTTGGTAGAAAGGAATGTTGCTTTTAAGAATGCCAGCAATCTAGGGAGAAAGTGGACCTCCATCTCCTAGAAGCCAACTCTGAAGGTACCGCTCAGCAGTGAGAGTTTTTAAAGGGGAAAAGGGAAGTCATCTCAGTTAAGCATTGAGATAGGGGATCAAACCCGTAGCCATCTCCCACCACATGTAGGCTTGTCAACCCCTCGTGGTCTGTCTTTGGATGCTGTCTTGTTCACACAGTTGTTTGCAAGATTTCTGAAGGGGAAGCTAGGGAAGAGATGTGGCCATCTGTTAATCACTTATTCTTCATTCCTGCTTCTTGGATCCACAGAAAGAACCAACAGGTTAGGCAAGTTATTGTATGATCAAAGGTTTAAAAAGTGTGCTCTGGCAGGGGTTGAGTAGAGGATGGGGGCGACTGATATAAAAGTTAGTTACAAGGTAACAAAAGCTACATTATAACAAGGAAAAAGGGGTTTCCTGTTGAGGGTGGTTTCCTGCAAAGAGCTGCTTACACTTCAGCACAATTCTTTTTCTAATGTGATGTTTGTAGAATGAATCAACTGTATCTACATCTTGGACTCCATTAGAAGCAAGAGATCTATGCTTTCTTTGGGAGATAGTTGAATGGTTTCATATCTCAAATGTTACCTTTGTTTCCCCCTTGACTCATGGGAGAGCAAGAGTACAATTAAATTGATTTTAAATCACATTTAGCATTACGTATTGATTAGATACAAGTGCTCTGAAGCAAATGTCACATTGTTCAGCTCCAAAAAGCATCTGCATTGGATAACAGAAGCCGCAGGAGCTTTCATTTCTGTTAAGTAATTCAGCCGATGTTGTAAGTCATGAGAGTGAGATACACATGGCTAGTAAATGGCTCCCAAACCTTATTATTGAAATGTAGCCTTCAATTCAGTTTATTAGCTTGTTCTTTATCTCATTTATATTTTATTACCTTGGAATACAGTCATAGGATCCTGGAAATGGAGTTTTCTTTACATAAATTGTTCCTAAAGTTTTAGAAGTCTTTTGCTAAGTGATGTCTAGGAGCAGACACAATGTCGACCAAGCCAGGTTTTTGAGATAAGGGAGGGTACAAATGTTTCTCTGAGTCGACTCTGATACCATCTCTATGTTTCTAACTTTATTTCTGTCATCTTTGTTTCTGGAGAGCAAATTCTTGGTTGTGTTAGAGGTGGAGAGAGTCGAGGGATGGTTTAGAAGGAAAGAAGTTGGATATATAAAGGCTTGTATTGTTAGAAGTGGTTCTCCCCAGAGTAGTTGCTTTTTCATAGCCGGGGATCCCCAAAAAGAAAGCAGTAAGAGGAAAATCACCCACTGAGTTACCTGGCTGTCACTCCAGCCCCCTGGGGGCTCCCGCAGGCTCTGCCTACACACATGGGATTCAGAAGTGGAGTGATTATCAACCCCTATTCTCAGCTCATGCCACACCCTCAGGGAGGAGAGTGATGCAGCTGTTGAGGTACTCTGTCCCTCTCCTTTTTATCACTTTCTGTTGCAGTGTGTCCCTTGGATACCCTGCCTGTTCTTCATTCATAGTCAGTTCTTTCCCTGGTGGTATCAGGTGCTTATATTTTCCTCCTTTGCTCAGATATTCCCCTCTAACCCATCTCCTTCATCTAGGCCCAGGGGCTAAGTCACGGGTGTGTTGGAAGGGTGGCATCACTTGGTGTTTAAGGGCATGGATGGGGCAGTCAGCCTGTCTGGGTTCAAATCGTAGCTTTGCCATTTAAAAGCTTTTTAACCTTTCCCGTCTACAGTAGAGATAATAGTAGGACATGCCTCCTCAGGTAGCTGTGAATACCAAATGAGTTAATGTGTGTAAAGCGTTGAGAGTGGTACCTGGCATGTGGTAGAGTTAGATACACACACCCCTCTGGCATCATAGTGCTTAATAAACATGGCACTTGTTCTTCTTGGCATCTCCCCTGTTCGACTGACCCCTCATTTTTGTGTACGTAGTACAACTGGTGAAGAGGAGCATGTGGATTCAGAACAATTGCACCTCAGTCATGTGGGAGAAGCATAAGCAGCATCTCTGAGGGCATGCTTCCCCAGTCAGTGGAGTCCATTTCTGTATTAAGGAATTGGGAGCAAGAAAGAAACTACACAGGGTTAGCACCCAGGGCAGATGTGGGAGTAGAGCTGGGAGTTTGCCCCTGAATTTATTTTTTGTCTTCCAAAACATGAACAAGCTATATCCTCTGTCTGCAAGGTGCTTAAGAGTCCCGTGAGGAAGACAGATAAGAAATTAGCAACAATATCAAGTGTAAAATACCAACATACGTGGAAACACATGGAGAGAGGACACTTAGAATCACCCATGGAAAGCATGGGAAAGAGGGATGAGGCCAGGATTAGTAGATGTAACTGGGCCAGTGAGGAAGGAAGGGCATTCCAGGCAGAATGGATGAACAGCATGTGCAAAGGCCTGAATGTAAGAGCAGGTGGGGGAATCCAGTGTGGATGAGCGCGGTGTATGTGAGGAGGGGAACGGCAGTGGGCAGCTGAGGAAGTAAGCAGGATTTAGATCGTGCAGGGTCTTCAAACCCAAACGCAGGCATTCAGAGGGTTCTGGTGGCTGTAGGAAGACTTAGGAGAGTGTTTAACAAGAAGAATCTGGGGTCATGTTTGTACAATAGAACTTAGGTTTGGCCACATTTCTGAGAACTAAGAAATGTGAGCAAGACTGAGTGCTAGAACTTCTGCTTTAAAATACACAACAGTGGCTTTCTGTTTTCCAAAGCACTCAGCACTGTGATGCTCCTTTAGCTAAAAGCCATATATAGTCTGCTGCTGGCATTAGGTGGCAAGACGTAAATGTAACAGGTGTAAATAAGATTTGCAATCCAGCTCAGAGGATAATGAAACTGAGATTGATGTTTTTCCAGTCTTTTGCTTCCATAAAGAACACAGCAGCCAACAACCTTGTTCATACATCTTTTAGGCACTTGTCCAATTATTTCCTTAGGATAAATTCCTAGAAATGGGTTTGGTGTTTTAGGGCTTTTGATATATATGGTCCCAGAACGATTTGGATGTCTGCAATCATGGTAGATAAACAGGTGCTGAATTTTGTGGCAATGCTGAAAGCACAGATAGAGAAATGAAGTATGCAGTGAGCAATCATGCCTGGACAGGCACACATGTCGAAGTTTTCTCTTTGGACGTCTTTGTGCCACTGTTTCTCTTCCCTGGTTGCGGTAAGACTTGATTGGATGAGTACCTGAGACTGACGGGGTGTTTGTCTATAATGACAAGTGCTTGACTGTAGCAGCAAATGATGAGCGGCCCTAGGGAGACATCACCACCCACTCGAGAGAGATCCATGAAGGGTTTATGACCCGTTTGAATCCTGATCGAGCATCACTGGCTTGACCCTCAGGGAACCAATTGTCTGGAATACTTGCTCTGTCAGTCTGAGCGATGTGCTTAGAATCCCTTGGAAACCTAGGAGCCCGATTGCTTGTAAGCCACAGACTGAATTATCAAGACGACCTGGAGACTGGAGCTGTGTTACTGCCACGTCGCACAGCCATGTTTGCTAAGTATATTGATGAGCTCATCAGACCCTGTATCCAATATGTAGCTTACCACATTCAACTATAAATTATTTGAAATTACAAGGCAATGAGTTTTTAACCTTGATCATACCAAATAAAATGGTTTTGTCTTTGCCTTTTGGCCCTTGTCTACAGTAGGAATGTTTACTTGCCAAATACAATGCAACAAATTTTAATGCTTTATAGAAATGTAAACACGTACATAAATTGTTGGCTAGTAGCTATGAAATGTGTGTCTTATCTTCAGAGTTTCCTCAACTGTGTGTGGAGGGCAGCGGGCATCAGAGGACATGACACAACCAGGATAGAGAGCATCACAGGCATACAGGGTGGGCCAGCTTGGTTCTCACTGCCCCATTTCACCTGGACGTCCCCTTGAAGAAAGGCAGGAATGAAACAGGACAGCTGTATGGTCTCAAGACTGTGTACTTTCTGCTGGTAGTTACCCACTAAGCCTCCTCCCTGAGTCCTAACTCATGTACCACACTGGACGTGGTTCTTTGGTAAAAAAGAAGTGAGCTCTGCACTCTCTTAGCAGCCAGGCTAGGACCATTGTTACTAAAGATGAAGGTAGAGCACCTTTATGGTTAGTAGAGGCATTGCCTGGTGGTCCATAGTCTCTATTTCCTTTTTTCTCTTTGCTCATGAAGATGTTCTTGTTAAAATCCTCTCATGGCGGTGTAGGTCACCAGTGGCCACTGGTAAGGAACAAGGTATATTTTGCACACAGAGAGGCTGCTCCTGGCTATTTTTAAAAGCTTAAAAGCTAATGACCAGAACCCTCAGCCAGAGAACAGTGGTCACGAAAGCTTCATTAAATATTAAAATGGTTAGCTAAACTAAAAAAAAAAAAAAAAGAACTCCTGTATAAGTAGGTGCAGGAAACATCAATATTGCTCATTGAACAGTCTGTTCTTCTAATTTGAAAAGAACAACTATTTGTCATGGTTCTCGTCCTTGAGCTGGCAGTTACCTAATTAAATGCATATGAAATTCAAAAGACTTTACTAAGGGACAGTAATTTTCCTCGGTGGTTTTTAAAGTTGCAGGGACAAAAGAATTACGTTGAGCAGATAATGGATGGATTCTTCCATTGTGTGTTGAGGTCCTGAGTCGACTAATCATGCCATGGTTATTCATCAATGTGATACTTTATAATTTGAAATTAAAGGCACCCCTTTCATTTATCGCTGACTCTAGGAGTCCTATTGGTTCCAATTTTTTGAAGACTGTGACCTGAGTGGGGAAGCTGCCCCTAGAAAAGACTGCAGCACAAGACAAGACAAAGCTTTGGCTTGGGGTAGGTCATTGTGTACCCATGGGAAACATCCTAAGCTTTGGTCACTTTTGTAATTCTCTGTGTAGGAGTGTTTAGGATTTGAGAGATTCATGTCTCCACTCAGCCAGATGATCTTGTTTTGATTGTAACTGATTAATGTGTTGGTTACTCTCTCACCCTTCCCTGTCTCTACCCCTTCTGCCTTAGTCTGTGTTGAGTCTCTCTGCCCCTTTCTGTCCTGTGGACCACATTGCCCAGGGTCCTTAAAATTGGATCTAACGTGATGGTTAGGTAGGAAATCAGAGGATTGGAGCAGAAAGCAGTTGGAATTCTCTTTCCTGTTCCTTTGACTGAGCATTGTAGCTGGCATTGGCTACCCTTCCTCGTTGCCCTCCTCCACCCTCCAGCCCTCCCTGTATCACCACAGCCTCCCCTTGTCCTCTGAGTCATAGGGATGCCTGGGCTTCCAGCTGTTGCTACTTTGATTGTCTCCACATCTCTTGCCATCTGACATTTGAACTGAAAAAGGTGACAAACCCCCAAACTAGATCCTGGGAATATATTGTAAATAAGGTGGGCATTGTCCATTATCTGCTGCCGGAGATGCAACAGTGAAAGAGACAACCCCAAGTCCTTTCCCTTGTGGAGTGCATTTTTGTGGGGGATAAAGAAGCCGATAAGGAAGATGAGATATAAAACAGACTCTGTGTTATAGAATGATAAGTCCTAGGGAAAGAAAGCAAGCCAGGAAGGAGGATGAGCAGTGTTGTGAGTGGAGGGTGCTCTAATATACATGGAGTGGCTGGAAAGACCTCAGTGAGGACAGCTTAATCCTCATTCTCCACATTTGTTTCCTTCATTTCCCACTTCTTGTCTTCTCTCACTTATGTAATTAGCATTGCCAGATTCTATCAAATTTAAGTCTGGAAAGTAGAGTGTTATTTTTCAGTTACTGGGGTCCACCAGTAATGGAAAGGTGGTAGGAAAAATGGCAGTGTTTCTTTAGCCTTGGAAAATGTTTCCTCTAGACAGCATTTTCACGTGTCTCTTCTTCAACAAATGGGAGATACGGTTACAGTGAAGGGATGTCTTACTCCAGCTCCAACCCTCAGCTGATGGTTACTACTTCTAGTAGTTCTTGGCAAAGGCGGAGAATTCTGGTGAGGGAGACCATGCATCTTTTCAACATTTATTGTGTGATGGGCCGGCGGAGGGATGCACGTAAAATTTAGGACGTTGGCGAATTTATGGCTAGCTGATTGTCAGATGGTTATCTGTTTTGTTTTAAGTGAGATGAAGTGCCCACACTAGGTATATTTGAATCTTGTTTTCCTTTAATTACAAAATTTAGGTAGAAACCTTCTGTCACATGGATGATGGTTATATACATTTGGAAACATTACAAGAACAATTGTAGAGTCCAAACGTAAATGCATTCAATGAAAGTAAGACATAACATGTTTGTCACCCTGTAAAGCTAATCTTCTTGGTCCTCTCTACTCCAATAAATGCCCTTCTTGCAGGGCAGAGGACACTGATTCAGTTTCATTCTGAAGTGGCCATTGTAGTTTGACTCTGTATTATTAATTCCCTTTGGTTTTGTTTATTACATTTGAAATTTCTTCAACTATTGGAAATTTAGCTACATATCTATAGTACTGTTTTACTAACCAAATCCTATTAGATCCAGAGTAAAAAAAATTATTTTTAGCAACAGAATACATTTCTGTTGGAAAACCGCAACTCTCAAGGCATTTCTATATGCTAAATTATTGTTCTGTAGCTTTCATTAATTAGATTTCTATAAAAGAAATTTAAAACAAAACACTTTCACTAAAGGAAAAACGTGTTTAAAACATTTCAGGTCTTAGTTTGTTTGTGCAGATGTGTAAGGAATTTATTTTAAATAAATTATGTCCATTGCTTACATACTGCATATTATTTAATTTATCAAAAGTTTAGTGACAGTCTAAACTTAATATCTGGCTTAAGGGGTTTAATACTGATAACTTAATTTGGAACCATCTTTGTCTTCAAAAACCCTCTGGCTACTTAACAGAATGCAATAAAATATAATTATAAAATATGTAGCATGCCTTCATATTTCTAAATTTCCAGTGTGTGTTTTTCTTCCTTTAATCACTATAAAAATATGTACATGAATAATATGAAAGAACTCCAGTTTGCTATTTCATTCTCCATCTATAAAGTGCTGCTATGTTCCTTGGCAAGTACCAAGTTACGAGAGTTAGAGGGACATGGTGGAAAGAATCTCGTCACCTTTATATGACCTTAGGAATGAATTCATAAATACCTAGAAGGCTCAAGATCATCAAGTACTCTTCACTGATGCCTTGTAATTAAGAAAAGGGAAAAACCTTACTCTCTAGAGGATTTAAATCCATTGAAAGTACTGGTTTAGTAACCATGTTAACCAAAGAAAAGAAAAAAACGAATGCACCGAAATATCAGCCAAGTAAAAGGAGACGTGAGTTTAAAGTGATTACCTTATAGAAAGCAAAAAGTTAAGAAGTCAAATAATGAAAAATCCTCAAAGAAGCAAATCAAGCTATATAGTAGATTCCTAAGGTTCTTTGTGTGCAATGTATTTGTAACTGTGCAGTAGCAGGGCCTCTCAGGAAGAGGAAGCTTTACCTCCTTAATCCTCTTTCAACCGGAGCAGCTGTGTTGTCAATACCACTGTTCGAAACTGGCATTTCTGGCAAGCTTGGGAAGTTATTCCTTTCTCTTCTTTCAGCCCTGCTTGTTAGCCAAAGGGAAGTTTTACCACCTTTCCAACACTAATCTTTTTAACAGTTCGTGCACAGGCCCCAGGCTCAGAGCCTCAGGCAGGGATCCCATCTATCAAGAGTTTAATCTCTCTTTTGTTTGGAGGTTAACTCTCTATCTGTGGTAAGTGATACTGGTTTCCCAGTTATGTTGAGATACAACATTTCCATTATTTCAAAGTAATTTAAGGACAAACTGAGCAGATGTAAAGAAAATAGACACCAGATGATCACGCAGGAGGCACCAGATGCGACCAAAACCATGGAGGTGATGGTAGTTGGGAAACTGCTCCCAGTGAACTCAGCCTCCTGGGGTGTGTGGAGTCTGCGGTCCTCAGGGCCCTGGCCTGGCTCCTATCCTGCAGTGTGACCTGGGGCAAGTCACAGAACCTCTCTGAGCTTCATTTTCTGCATCTTTTGAGACGCTGGCTCACTGTGGTCTCTTTAATGAGACAACATGTGTAAGTGACCCTCCAGAAGTACTCAGAATTGCCCCGGAGGAAGTTCTCACCTCCAGAGTTCTCATTCTCTCTGCTTTCCTGTGATTGGCAAAGTAAAAATAATGGAGAAATGATGGTGGTTCTAAGGTAAGGAGGCTGGAGGCAGGCCAAGTGGATACTGGAAGTAATGCATTGTAGGATCTGAATTCTAATTAGGATTTTCGTCTTTTAGCTGAGTGATCTTGAAAGAGTCATTGTACCTCTCTGGACCTTAGACTTCTTGTTAATGAAACAGGAGGACTGGGCTATAGAATGTTTGGGTTGCCCCAAGGTTGATGCCTCCTTTGTGCCAGTTGGCTCAAACCTTAATGGGGTATAACAACGATCTTTCCCTGTCACCCTTGCCAAGTTAATGTCACATGTGGTAACGTATGTGAAAGCGCCTTACCACTGTAGACATGCCATCTATTTCAAATATTTATACCACTGTGATATATTGTTAATAAAAAAAACAGAAGTTTTAGTCCTAATATACTTGCAGATCTCTTGAAATTTGGAGACTAGGACTTCCGTACATGGAGTAGGCATTAGGATTGCTTGGAGATGTGTAATAAAAACAAGACTTTGGGCCCGCAGTATTTCTGTGGGCTGTGCCTGGACAAGTATGTTTCTAAAAAAAATTCCACAGGGAATTCTGAAGTGGAATCAGTGTGGAGAAGCCCTGATGGTTATAGGAAGTTCTTGAACTCCAGCAACTTACCTATAGGCTTGGGGGTTCTTCTGTCACTTGCTAGTTTGTAATCTTGAGAAAGTTATTTAATC
Organism: Vicugna pacos; assembly: GCF_048564905.1. Classification (NCBI taxonomy): domain Eukaryota; kingdom Metazoa; phylum Chordata; class Mammalia; order Artiodactyla; family Camelidae; genus Vicugna; species Vicugna pacos. Next base: position 29,985,641 of record NC_133003.1, on the reverse strand, counting down.
TTTCAGTGCTTCATTCCTCATCTCTGAAGTGGGGAGAGGGACACTCTCTTTCAAGTTGCTGGAAGAATTAAATGGGATGTTGTCCTTCTTTTCTTTGCGAGGTGGGTACCATGTAGCAAATTCTAGTGGGAACAACTATTATCTTTGGTTGGGGCAGCCCTGAGCCTACAGAACAAAGAGGACCAAGCCTGACTGGCAGATCCCTCGTCAAAGAGGTAACAAGCTGAAAGAACTTTAATGATTTTCTTGATTTTCACTGAAATTTGTTGCTTCATTGTGGCCATATCATTAGATTTAGTGTATAATCTAACATGTTTGATTTAATCAATTAGTGAAATGGATAAGCATCATGATTTGGGTTTCAGTTGAGTCTTTGAGGCAGTGTTTGTTGATATAAAAATATTAAGTAATTTTAAAGAATTACCAGAAAGATTAAAATTTTCCTCTATTTGAAATTTATATTTCACTGATTATAATTATTCATCTTTCCTTTTATGTTTCTTATAATTTTTAATTTAGAGCACAAGTTTTTATAGAAGTGTATGTGTCTGTGTTTATTTGATTGGATTTTTTAGGTCATTAACTTTATTATTTTTTTAAGATTTATGTGAATGTCTGAAATTGTTACCAGGAAGATAATTGCCACCTAATGCAAATGTAACCTTCAGGATATACACACTTTCTCCCATTAGAGTAACTGGACAAGGCTTAACACTTGAATGTAAATCACAGTAAAAAGCATCATTTTTAGTGTGCACTTGTTAAATTGCTTCTTTATTGGAAGCTATTTGTGATGTGATTAAAAATCGAGAAAAAACGTTTTATCTCCAGTTAGCCATTTTTGTCACTTGTTACTACTTTGTCTGAGTGTACTTGGGGCACTCAAAATTTTATTCTGAGGTTTTTGTCCTGAAAATATTTTCTCACCCACCACTCAGTCACACTGCCATCATTGCTGCCCCTCCACCTCCAGCTCTTCTTCTCCTTCAGTGAGTGTCCTTGCTTCTAGAATCTTATACAGGATAAACAAAATGAAGCAGAAGCTTAACACTCTAATTGTTTGCATCAGTATTGAAACAACAGGAGGGTGGGAGAAATGGCTGGATGAATTTCACTGAATTTGAAAAGTTTATTTTAAATAGTTTATCTTAAAATACCAATTGGGTGGTGCGTATGGAAATTCACTTTAGAGAGACCTTGTATGGGAGAAATTCAGATATAAGGTGTCATCCTAGGAATCACTTGAAACCGAGGTACCAAAGGAGCCCCAAGTGCCTGTTGTTGTAGAGAGATGCTGTGGTGCCCCCTCTTACTGGATTACCCAGAAGAGTTCCTCTATTTTTCTTCCTAACAAAACCCTATCATGTGTAGGCATTTCTCCCACCTCCCACCCACACCCATACAATTATAGGAAGAGGACCCTGTCCCCAGGACCAGGAGTCCATCCTGGTGTGAAAAGACCCAAAGTTAGCAACCCAAAACATATTATGATAATTACACTCTAACACTACGAGAGAACAACAGCTTCCCTCAGCATCTCTGGGACCTTCAACGGTTATTACTTTATTCATGTGGTCTCAACATGGCCACGCTGCAGTTCAAGTTGGGCCATCTGCTGTCCTTGCCCCGGTTTTCTACGTGCCCATAAGGGGAATTCCCGTATCTTCCCATAAACATAGTCTGCATATTCCAGAAAATGTGATACTTTTCTGTAGCTCCACTTGAGGGTTAAGCACTGTCTCTGGCCTTTTCCTGGCAGCTAGTTATCCCAATCCATACAGTACTCCATCACCTACTCTACTCAGTGTGTGTTTGTTTCTGAGAAACATCACCCTGTCAGAACGTATACTCAGTTGCAGTAAAAAAATCAATTTTATGTATTGATCAGAATTTGTCAGCACATCTTTTGAAGATTCATAGCATCCAGTTTGCTCGGCCATTGTGGTGGGGAGCCCCAGACCAAGCCCTGTAGAGTGAAGAGGGGTCACTGCATGGGTAGGTAGGTGAATGAGTAGATGAGTGAGTTTTAAAAGGGAGACTGAGAGAGATTGTACAGGCTGAATAGTGGCCTCCAGATATGTCCACATCCTAATTCCGGGAACCTGTCAATGTTGCCTTATGTGGCAGAAGAGTCTTTGCAGATGTGATTAAATGAAGAATCTTTAGATAGGGAGATATGCTGAATTATCTGGGAGGGCCCAGTGTAATCAAAGGGTCTTGGTAAGAAGGAGGCAAGAGAGGTGGCATCAGAAAGAATGAAATATGACGACAGAGACAGATTGGAGTGAAGCTCTTTGAAGATTGCAGAGGGCTCTCAAACCAAGGGATACAGGCAGCCCCTAGAAACTAAAATAGACATGGTGTTGGATTCTCTCCCCAGAGCCTCCAGAAGGAGCCAACCCAGCCAACACCTTGCCTTAGCCCAGTGAGACTGACTTCAGACTTCAAAACTGGAAGAGAATAAATCTCTGTCATTCTGAGTCGCTAAGTTTTACAGTGACTTGTCACAGCAGCCGTAGGAAGTTAATACAGAGATTCGTCAACTTATAAAATGTCAGTGAATGAGGACTGAAGTCAGACTGGACTATAGTTCTGCTGACTGGGCACGCAGTGCTCTCTGCACCACATCACATGGTCGGGATGCCAGTAATGGTGGCTTTTGACCCTTCTCATGGGGTGTATGTGCTGTGACAAGGCCCAAAGGAACAGGGGCTTGGGACTTGGATGGAATTTACTTGACACATTTCACTGTTTCCTTATAAGGTTTTTTCCTTCTTTTTTCTTCTCTTCTCTTTTTTTATGAAGGAACATTTCCCTCTACTGCTCCCATACCTTTCTCTTCAACTTTCTCCATACTTGCTTTTTCTGATTTCTGTTTCACTCTTGATCAGTGCTGTTTCTTTCGGAGAAGAAAGTAAAACTAGCTGGAAGTGGGCTTGACTTTGTCTTGGCCAGCTCTTTCTTTCAACTTCCAAGGAAAAAGGCAAGCACTCCTTGCTTATCATAAGTTGGGGGGCTAATTTTCAGTTTTTCCTACATACTAATTGTCACATTGGTGCAGTGATTTGTTAGTGGGAAAATATCATTATTTTAATATTTTTATTAGCAGCATTTTTATGAGCTTCTGTCCCCCACACACCATATGTTAGTAACTTTGTGGTAGTTAAGTATTGCAATACCCAGAAATTTGGGTATGGATGGAATTCATTGTGAATAGTAAGCCATAGAAAAATCCAGTGAGCAACGGAGGAATTCTAGCAGACCGTCTGATAGAGGGATTGTTTCATTTTGATAATGGCTGCATTTTGTGTTTATCAAAGATTGCAAATATCAGTCCCAGGATAAATAGAATTCTCAGGAAGGTTGAGTTACATATGCATTTGTTAGGGGGATTGATTTTCAAAAGTCCTTAACTCAGCTTTGTTTGGTGGGTCTTAATACATACCTGTAAGGAAAAAAAGGAATTTAAGTTGATAAAGGTTATTTGATTTTTTAAAACATAAAGTTGAGTGACAAATTGAACCTAAAAGTATGAGAATATATATTATCCACTTAAAATTGACACACTGCTGCAACCGTATATTTTGCTGTGATTTTTTTTTATAAGATACAGCTTGGTTTACACATTTTATAGTGAATAAGAATCATTTGAAGTTACTTAATGAACTTTCGTCTTGGGCATTTTACCGAAGAGATTTTGTGTTAGTCAATTAAGAATGAACTCTGGAATCTCTGTTTAGCATTCACTATAGATAATTCAGAAATCCTCAGGATAGTCTTTAAGAAACCTTGCAATATATACTCCATCAATAAAGAAAATAGTGAGTGTGTGACATTATTTTAAGAAATTCCTGAAGTCTTTGGAAAAATAGTTCTCAGAAACACTGTTGGCCGTGTGTAAGATATGCTGTGCTAAGTTACAGGACACTTGAGAAGGTTTCATCTGCTTTGAGTGAGCCTGTGGCAATCGTAAGGTTCTGGATTTCACTCAAGTTTGTAGCAATGCAAACGGCATCCTTTAGATGTGGCTGTAATGCATTTAGCTCAGTGACAAGGAGACTGGTGGATATTTCCATAAGACGTACCTACTGAGAAATAGTGCTTGCTGCCAGTACCTTGATCTGTGTACACTGAGCGTTTAATAGTTTGCATTTTTTGCTTATTTACTTGTCCTAAATGCTTAATGAATAGGCTCTGTGAGGCTTTAATTTTCCACCAATCCTAAGTTTATTACTGAAGTTTATTACTAAAGTTTATCAAGCAATAAACACACGATTGCACTTATACTGTCATGTTTTTATAAAGCAGTTTATAAAAGGTGACATCTGGCAAAGAGGCAGATCTATAAAAATCATGCTGGTGGATGTAGTGTCATTTTTCTGCCATACTCCCAGAAAGAGTAATATTATTTTGACACACACATACATCCCCACTGTCAAGCTTCTATTTTTATAGTTAGCTTACTGCACATATCCTTAAGCTATACAAAACCTTTGGGCTAATGCAAAAAGTGACATTTCTGCATATTTATTACAATGCTATTTTAGAGGTTGACTTTGCCTGATAGGATTTTTCCAAGAACAGTGTCATTTTCATGACAGTAGAAATTGTTGAAAACAATACTACTGTGCAGTTAGTCAGAAAAGGTCAAATACGGAAGGACAAATCATAAATAGCTTGATTTAATACTTGGCATGATTATTTCTCAATATTTGCTAGATATAGGGGTAGAAAATAGGTAACAACATAAGCCTGATGAACAGTTCCATAAATAGTCAGAATCTGAACTAATACTTTAGTCAACGAATGCCCTACCCCACAGTCCAGAAACCCGATTCCTGGAGAAATGAATGCATTTATCCACCAAAAGACTGTACAGAAATGTTCAGAACAGCTTTATTTATTAAAAAACCCCAAACTAGAAGCAGGCCAGATGTCTGTCAACTGCCAAATAGATAAATGTAGTAGACTTATACCATGGAATATTTCGCAGCAATAAAAACACACCATCTACTGCCCCTTAATGAGTGAATCTCACACGGGCAGCTGAATGAAAGAAGCTGGCTACTAGAGTGTACCTACTGTATGATGTGCAGTATTGTAAAATTCGAGAACTGGCAAAACTGACCAATGATGATAGAACTTAGAATAGCGTGTGTGTGTGTGTGTGTGTGTGTGTGTGTGTGTGTGGGTGTGGTGGGGGAGTTTTTGAGGGCACTGCATCATTTCACTATCTGGGTCGTGGTTGCCTGTGTGCATAACACATACAAAAATGCAGAGAAGTACACTTAAGATGACCCCACCTTACTATATGTTCAGGATACTGACTGCTTTGTGATAAACCAAAACTTAGCAGCTGACACTGATTTGTTGCTATCATGACTCACACTGGTGTGGGTCAGGGATTCATACAGGGCATTGCAGGGAATGATTAGCTTATCTCAGTTTAGTAAAGTCTGGAGCCTTGACTGGGTTGACTCAGATGGCAGCAAGTGGGTTAGACATCTCTCTATCTTGGGCTTTTTCAGGACACGTTGACCTCAAGGATGTCAGACTTTTTACCTTAGAGCCATTCACGACTTTAAGAGCTGGTGTTTTAAGAGATTAAGTAGAAATACCAGCTGCTTAAGCCCTGGACAGAGTAAGTTGTGCTGAATTCCCTTGGTAGAAATACTTAGTGAGCCCACTAGACTGAAGGAGAGGGGAAGACAGACCCCTACCTTTCACTGGAAGGAATGTTAAAGATTTTGTGGCCAGCTGTATTTTGACACACTGTGTGTGTGTGTGTGTATATATATACATATATATATATATATCTTGATTAAGAAGTTTTCTTAAAAAAGCTAAAATCAACTATGACTCTTAAAATGTTCTTTCCTGTTGGAAGGTATTGTAAAATTTAAATCTAGTTCTGAAAAACACAAACGACAAAAGAGAACCTCCATCTGAAATCACAGTTTCCATCAGATCATACATCTCCTCTCCATTTCTTTTTGAGGTTGAAAATTCTGTGACTTTTTCTTCTGCTATTTGAAGTTTCTGGGCTTTGAGTTTTATTTTTGCCAGGCTTGGGTGAACTTTTATTTAATCATTTACGGCCTAGAGTTAACTGTCAGATTGAACTCAGATAAGGCTTCTGATACCAGTGAAATCCACTGCGCCTTTTGATTTATGGATAATGAATTTGCCCTCTTACAGTCAAAGTATGATTTTTAAAAAAGAAATCCTGTATCTCTTTTTAATCATCTATCAGACCTAGGTTGCCCAACAGATCTCTTTGTAAAAGTCCTTATTAAGAGACGAGCACAGGACAGCTGCGTTGATGCAGCGAGCTTTTATATGAGATTGACTGGAAATGTTTATTCAGGCTAAATAAAGCCCGCATGAAAGTGGAGCCTTTTAAACTATTCGGCTTCATTCGAACATGCCACTGATGTAGACAGCTTGGGAAAAGCAGCGTGTGTACACACAAAACCTCATTATCAAACATCCATTGAGCTGCACCCCTCCTCGCAAACATATCAGAAGGTTTCAATGTCAGCACACCAAGTATCTCCAGCAGAGATAATTACCGCATCCGCTCCTGGCATAATTTGGGTCAAGAGAATCACTTCAGCTGGATCGTTAAACAACATTGTACATCTCATTTGAAGAAGTTTTCCGGGCCATATCTCAATTTTGTGCCAGTAACTTCAAAGTCCATTTTACAGAGTCAAGATTAGAAAAATCTTACCTCACCCTCCCAGATTTTCTTTTTAATGAACTGCAGAAACGCTATCCTCTTGCTCCCTCCCCGAGCCCTGACCCCCACCAGACCAGAAAGGATTTATGCAATAATTCCATATCACCATAATTTCAAGACCCTGCTTTCATTTGTCACTTAAAGAGCTTTCCTGTACATAAAACCGTCAAGCCATCCCCACAGCCGTATCACTTTGTCAAAACAGAGTTGTTTGCACTTGACGTGACAACCTATTTGTATAAAGTGCCAGGGTTTGAACTAAATATACCACATGAAATGTAAGTTATAGATGGTGGAATCTTGTTTGCACTGCTTGTCATTTGCTGCTCACTCTTTCCCGCCAGCTTTCTAACTCAGCTCCCACCCCTAATCTAATGGGACTGTTTTTAAGAGACCCCTTTAATTTAGACAATATTAATGGTGTTGCTTGAGCCACATCAAAGGGCACATAGTTCCACCGTTTAACACATTGATTTCCTCTCACTTACCTCTGACTCTTGAATACTGTAGACTATTGATAACAAGTGCCCAGGTACATATCTGTATACGTGTTTATGTAAATGTCACGTCTGAAGCATGTGTATGTGTGTGAATAATATCCACGGGTGCGTCAGTGAGTATGAGAGACATACCTTCAGAACTTTCTGGATTCTGATCCATTTCCCTCTACTCTCAAGCCCTGGGACCTTGGACAAAAATAAGATGTTTGAATTTGTTTGCTCATCTGTAATTTTGGGGACATAATCCCAACCTGCAGAATTGTGGATGCACTGGGTCTCACGTGTGGCGTATCAGGAAAACCAGGCAGTCTCAGTGTTCTTAGGGCCGTCACAGCACATTTTCTCTGCTGTGGGTTGAGCTGATTCCCTTTGGAAGATTTTTTTATCTTTGTTTTCATCTAAATATTTCCAAGAATTAATTATTCATACTTAAATGGTTAAGAAATTTAAAAAAGAGTATATTTAATACCTACTTCATGTAGATATCCTTCACCATAAACTTGGTCCTTCCTGGATGTGGTGTTTCCACGCTGCTTCTCAAAGGTGTCCATAGGCCAACACTAGTGGCTTTGTTATAAGCCTGCACAAAATACGGAATCTCAGATCCCATCCTGGACCTGTTGAAACAGAAACTGCATTGCATCCTTTATTTATTTTCACATTACAGTCAGGGAAGAACTTTTCCAGTAGAATGACTCCTGGCTCTTAAGTTGGAAAACCTAGGTTGTCATGGAATTTGTTTTCAAAAGTTTCTAATCATGACCTTCAGTAAGAAATGATTTTATATTATTACCCAACAGAGGGGAGCACACACACTCATAAACACATACATTTAAAACAAAAGTTTCACCGAAGAGTGTTTACCCTTGCCATATTCTGAGCACTCAGATACTTTTTATTTTCCATTTAAAGCATGCCAACCACGGCCCCTTAAATGGATTTTGTAACCGTTCATAAGGGACCGTGGTATTACATGACCTTGGGCAAGTCTTTTTTTTTTCCTCCCTAGGCCTTGATTTTCTCAATTGTAAAAATGCATGTGGTGGATCAACTGATTGCAAATGTCTCTTAGCTTGGGCAGCCTGTGATACACTTTGAAATGTGAGAATCTGCCTCTGGACTGCATTTTAAAAAGGGCGTGTTCATTGGTTATTGCATGTGTTACTTTATTGAGGGGGCCTGAAGGAGCACATACAAACAGTGACTCACAGACCACAGCTTTTGCATAATAAAAGCTCCCGGCCCAGAATGGTAGACAGTGTGAAGTGAACAATTCTGGGCAGGTCCTAAACACGTGTCATGATTTAAGACAGAAAACACACTTACAAGTTTTTGAAAATGCATATGTTTTACACATACTTTTATGTGACTAAAACATAATGAACTAAATCCTTTTCCTGTCAAATACAATTAGAATATTAAGAAGTCTTCTGTTTAGAAAAGAATGGTAACTATATAGTAGAGAAAGCTGACAACATCTTGACCAGTGATCAGAAGTGACATCACCAGTGAAAGGCAGACTGTCACTGTGTCCCTCCCGACACAGTGTGACCAGTGTGGTATTCAGGCCAAGAATCTATAGCATGCATCTGCTCTCCAGTACACATCAGAGAAACCCCAAAAGGGGAATAGTTCTTTTAAAACAAAAATGTGTGTGGGAGGTGGGGATGGAATATATTGTGGAACAAAAAAGTCAAAGACAAAGAAATGTTAGAAATCAAAGGAAGCTAAAGAGACATGCACAGTAAATGAGATCCTATCCTGGCTCTTACACTGGAGGAGGAATGCCATAAGGGACGCTACTGGGTTAATGGGCAAAACTGAGAAACAGGAGATGGTAGATTAGATAAAGTATTGTACCGATGTTACATTCACTGAAGTTGGTTGCTGTCCTGCGGTAGTAAGACAGACTGTCTTTATTAAGAAACATACACTGAATGCAGCTTATTTTCAAAATAACGGCAGGACTAAATGGTATGTATTTAGGCAGAAAGTGCAAATGATAAGCAGATGGGGGAAATACTAACAGTAGATGAATCTGGGGTGTACATAGGTGCTCCTCGTGCTATTCTGGTTCTTGGGATTTGAGGATAAATTTGGAGTTCATTCCAGAAACAATGTTTTATGTAAGCCTGTTTTCCCCTTCCTCTCCTCTAATTGTGTCCCTGTGTGTTCCCAGAGGGCCTGGGGCGCGTTTGCCTTGGGGGCCGTGTCTGGGGAAGGCCAAGTGAGGCTGAGCTGCAGTCCCTGATGTTTTCTCATGTCCTGGAGCTGTTCTGTTAGCTTCCCCCGGAGCTGACAGCGTAGGCCTGAAGTGTCTACCTCCTGCCTCTGCCCCTGTCCCTTGGGCTTTTCAGTGTGTCCCTCTTCTGTCAGACCTACCTCTGGTCTAGTGTCCAGATTTATTATTGATTATCTGGTTCTCTGAGTCTCTCTTACTTGGCCTTTGGCTGGCCTTGACCTCTGCCCAGTTGTTGTCTTCCTGCCCCAGTTAACTAAATCTTCCCACCTTTGAGCACCGTCTCTGAGAAAGCACTGCTCTCTTTTGGTCTTAAAGGAACCCCAAGAACTTCTTTTGAAAAACACTGGAACAGGGACTCAGATACCGACAGAGGTTTGCACATACCAGGGAGTCCAGAGGCTTCAAATGAAAGGTCTTAGGCTCTCCTGAAACCATAAATCCACAAAATAGCTTTAAATTTTTCTTTTTTTTTTAAAAGCCATGGTCTCCCTTTCCTGTGGCAGAGGAATGCTGGAGGGATAAACAGAGGTGGTTCTTGCTTGTCTGCTCTGCCAAGTGTCCACATGGCCAGACAGATTTCAGAGCAGTGGCACTCAGTAATTGTTAACTATCCTTCAAATTACCCATGTCCTTGTCCTCATGAAGATGCAGTCTTATTGATGAGGTGAGACACTTGAATGGGAAATCAACTGACAGCTTGTGTGGTTACGTGCATTAAAAAGTATGTATAATACACAGTGAGATAGGAGAAACCAAGAGAACGTCGTGGCTCTAGGGGTGACTTGAGCTGACAAAAGAAGTTGGGGAGCGGTGAGGATGTGTCTCCCAGAATCTCAAGAAAATAGCTCTATGATGAAAAAAAAAAAAAAAAAAGAACACAGGAAAAGGGACCAGCACTGGGGCACAGGATGTCAGATGGTTCCCTGAAAATCAGATCTCGGGGTCTGAGGGGTGAGGGGTGACGGAAGAGGACTCAACCCTTGGGCCTCGGGCTGCGTTTCCTCAAAAAAGCTTCATTTTAGACTCTAGAATTTTTTCCAAAAGAGGAGAGTTTCATAAATGTCTGGCAGGAAGGTAGAAGCCCTGTCATACCTCCTGACCACTCGCCTGCCGTGCACTTGGAATTAAAAAAAAAAAAGAAGTCATTACTTTATAAATATCTTAAGTATCCTAGTCTTATTTTTTATGTTCAAAGTGTCTTTTTTAAACATAGACTATACTTTTTAGACCACTGGCTTAAGATTTCTTCCTTTTTATTTTTTAGCATACCAAAACCCACAGAAGTGAAAGTGGAGGTCTCTCTCGCTTCCTCTCAGAAGCTCTGTCCATCCCCACCCCGTAGCCCTGTAATAACTCATCTCAGAGTACATCTCCTGTACCTGGTGAGGCGGATTTCCTCCTCTCCTGGCCACCTCCCCCTACCCCAACATAAACAGTTCCAACCTTCTATTGCAAGCAATGTTGGTGTTCACTTTATTGGTAATTAATTACTAGCACTTCCTTGACAGAACATAATGGAACGACAGAGCAATCACTTAGAAAGGGAAACGACTGTCAATTACCACTCTAATGAATCCTGTTTAACAGAGGTAACGGCAGTCCGGCTGATGCACAACCTTCTGTGCAGTGAAAATGGATCTGTTAAAAACTCCATTTCTGTACTGTTTGTGATTTGCAAGATAACTTCTCTCAAGGCCAGATTTTAAAGTGGCTTCAGCTGTGGGTTATAGTGCGGCAATTTGGAACTATTCTTAGAAGTAGTTATTAACTCTTCCCTGTTAATATTTGAATATGAATAAACAGAAACAAGATTCCTAACATTAAAAATTGTAAATAGTATAGTAGTGGTGATAATTATTGAGATGATCATAGCAATGATGTAATAATGGGTGACATTTATTGAATCATGTGACAGGCCCCTATACTGAACATTTCATATGCATCATCTCACTTAATTTTTGAAATCATCCGGTGTTAAAAATCAATTTGCAGAAAGGCAAAATCATGGCTATTAAGCAAATATAAAATAAACACGGTTCAGGATCTTAGCTCATTAATTGATGAAGGTGAGGAATCTAGTAAGATGTTAAAAGTCAGTCCCAAAGATCATTTGAGATTATATATGTGTGTGTATATATACATGCAATTCGATGGGTTGTTGGGTCAGTTACAGAACAGGACAACATCCTGCTGGTCTGTAACAGCTCACACAAGTTACTGTCTCCCATCAAAGTTGTAAAATAGCCCAGTAAACAGAAAGCAGGCCAGCTGTGGAAACCCTACACTGAAGGAATCCAGTGATCTCATTTGCTTATTTCCAAGTTTCAGATGTTTTTTTCTGATGCCTGTGAGGTAGGTAGTGCTATAATCCATACATTACAAATGAAGAAACCAAGGCTTTGTGAGGTTAAGTATCTTGCCCAGGGTTATAGTAAGAGATGCGGCTGAGTCTGACTCCATACGCAGCTGGCACTGTGGTGATAAACAGCATGGGCTCAGGAAGCACACAGATTTGAGTTCAACTCACAGTGATCTTGAACACAGTAACTACTGTGCCTTTACTATTTTTTTTAACCTGTGAAGTAGTGTTGCTAATAGTTTTTAACTCACAGTGGTGTTATGAGGGTGCAGTGGGGTGACACATTAAAGGACTAAGCATAGTGTGCACCATATAGCGTCCCCTCTGTAAACGTTGGCCACTATTACTATCCTCAGTAATGATTATCAAGATCATGCACCACCAGCGTTTCTTGAAACGGCAGCGACCTCACCTTCTCTACCTTGATTGGCCATGGTTACCTTAAGAGTCAGGGCACATCTAGCATATGAGCTCCAGGAATCACCATCACGGAAAACCAACTCTGTATCACAGTCTGTGTCTGGAGTCTTGACCACCTTCAGCTGACTCCAGGAAAAGATAGCTAGTGTAATATTTGGAAAATTATCTCTTTCCCCTGGGAACAAAACAACGACAGTGCCACGTAGCTTTTAAAACTATTTGCCCCTGCTGTTTTTTTAACGTGTCAGACTTTCAGGGTGAGATCCATGATACTAGTAGTAGGTATCATTTTAAAAACATACTCCAAGTAAATATCTGTGTCATATGATACATGCTGGAGTAGATTTTTCTTGATGGCAAAAATCCAAGCATGGCATTCAACCCTACCTTCCTGGAACTCTTATTTCCTTGTATCAGTGACAATGGAGGTTAAGTGTTTAGCTCTATTGAATATTATCTCACTGTCTTGCTTTAAGCACATTAGATGTTGGAGGCATTCCTGTGAATCTTATCTTTTGGAATTAGGTGGTGCTGAACAACAGAAACCAAAGGTCTAATGACAAACTGGTGTGTGCTTGGTGAATTTATGCTTCTTTTTTAAAAATAAGACTTCTCCATAGATACTAAGGAATGTATAATTTTTGAATAGATACTTTACTGGAGACACAGTTCTATACTGGCTCCTCTGAGATGAGAGCCTTATTGAAGTTAGCATATCTACATTTAGTTACTGAGACGTATCAAAAATTTCTCTTCGTGCTCTTGTCTTCATTGTATGGGTAGAAGGAAGTATTCATGTTAAAAGGGGAACATGATTTTTTGATTTGGAATTCTTCAAGAACCCATAAAAAGACTGTCTTCACAGGATTCATGTGTTACATTTTTGCCTAATCGCAAAAGAAATGCAGTGGCTGGTCTTACTGTGATCTGGGATGAAGGCACATACTCATGATTAATTCTTTATGATTTCTTGTTATTATTGATATAATACAAACAATATGTCTGTACTATTTGAGAGCTGACAAGCACCAAGTATATTTTCAAACATGCCAAGTGTGTTTAGTACTCCTCCTGCATACTTCCTTAAATTTGTAAATTTGTGAAACATTTGTTTTTTGTTGCATATTTAGAATTACTGTCTTATAAACTTTCTCACCATTGTGTGAACAGTTCAGAGAAACTCTGTTGAATTTTACACCTACATTGTTGTGAGGAATTGTTACGAAGATCTGCTACCAAAGGATTGAACAGTTGTTCCTAGAGGAAATAAAATGGTTTGAAAGAACAAAGAACTGGGGAACCTCTCAGTCGAGAGACATATAAGAGGCTTGCAAATGATATCTTAGCAACTTATATCAGGATTCCCCTCCACTTTTGCAGTTTCCATCTTTCTTGGAAAGTCTACAGGCAGGGTTAAGTATTTTAGCTCAAGTTTCTATTCTGCATGGCTTTGACACCCTCATAGCAAATATACTTTCCATTTTACTCTTAGTTTTCTCAGCCAAAATGAGACTTAAGTCACCAGTAAAATATTGCAGAGTATGTTGACTTAGGGGAGATATGTTTTCTAATTTTACCTTTGGAAGTTCACTTGATGTAAGTATCCTTCACTGTGGTTTGCCAGGCGTTGTGTTCCCTAGTTCTAATCAAAAGTCAGACTCAGTCAAGAAGAGAATCAGGAGTTAGTGAAATTCACTTTAACATTTGTGTCTATTTTGCTTCATAACAGAGATTTGTCCTAAACTTTTAATTTTTAAAACCACTCGTGAAGACGTAGTGCATTACTAAATGTGGCTTCCTTTAGAAAGTAGTGGAATTATGTTTTAATTGTATAGTCATTAACTGATAGAACTCGCTTTTTCCAAAATACACATTTTAAAATTAGCCTTCATGACCTTTAAAAACATTCTGAATTAGGATAGAACATAAGTAATGCAGTCTCATTAACGTTAATAAAGTTCGATAAAAATTCTAAGTGTAAAAAACTATCTCCATGAAACAGTGTATTATTGCTAAAGCATTAAATAGAGCATCACAGTTTAAAATTATTAAAAATTGCTAAGGATCCACTTAATGAGAGGTTTATTTTATGATTGCAAACACCTCTAAAACAAATCGACAGTCAATTGCAGTGCATTTTGAGATGTAAAAGCATCATTAACTACTGTTAATGGTACTTCTCTAATGTATGTAAATACATCATCTGCAACGGAGCTCTTGGCAGTTATTTCTTACTTCTTTCTCGACAGTTTAAAGATCTTAATTTATTAATATTCACAACAAGCAGAAAGATAAACACATTGTTTTGAAGCTCTTGATAAATGGCAACTGGAGACATACTGTGCTTGGGCTCAGAGCAGATATTAGCTTGTTGGCAATAACTCATGTCCGTACATGAAACAGAACCTGGAAGGAAGACCAAGAGTTTACAGTGATGTTAGTAAGAGTCTCTGGAAGCACTGTATTCCAAGGTACCTCATTTGGAAATTTTATTCGTCTCACTACGTCTGTTTCATTATTTGTCCCCAGAACATGAAACTGAGCGCAGATTCTTGCCACAGTAAGCATTATTTTTGATTCACTTTACTGAGTATGATTGACAAGGACTTTTTCAGGAATACATCAGGAGAACAGTGTTTCCTATTTATTATGTCCTTTTATCTCTGCCTGAGCTAGAATATTCATGCTGCTGTTTCAACGGGCTTCTTGTTGTAAAAATAGTAAGAAAAGGATGTTCTGTGTTTTCTTGTAGACCTCACCCCCAAATCCAAATGAAGTGAATGCCTTAGAGACTCACAGGTAGATTTTCACCAATTGAGATATAAAATGTGACAACTGGCAGAATCAATATATCAACATCTGGATTCTTCTCAGATGCCACAGGCTGTGTAGTAGGAAAGGGAAAACAAATTTTTTTAATAATGAAATGTGTTTTGGCATTTTATTTTTATCATAGGCTAGATTCAAAGTTTTTTTTTTCCTCAGGTCTTCTGTAACTTTCTTTGATAAAGACATGTCCAATCAGCTTACCTAGGTTGCTTAATAAAGTTAAAAATAGTATTGATGACAATTTCAAATCTTCTAATTTTTAGTTGCCAGATTTAGCAATAGAGTATATAGGAGCCCAGATAAATTTGAATTTCAGACACACGGTGAAAATTTTTTTAGTGTCACAATGTCCCTTGCGATATGTGGCACATACTCACACAAAAGTTTTTTGTTGTTTATCTGAAATTCAACTGCTCATCCTATGTTTCATCTGGGGACTCTGGTTTATGGTGGTAAAAGATCACTGCTTTTTGTGAGGATGTAAACTCACATATCTGGTTTTTTGTTTTTGTTTTTGTTGAGGGGGTCAGTAATTAGGTTTATTTATGTAATTTATATTTTTTTTTTTAGTTTTTTAGTGGAGATTCTGGGGATCAAAACCAGGATCTTTGTGCATGCTAAGCATATACTCTACCACTGAGCTGCACCCTTCCCCACACTAGTTTTTTTAATCTATAAAATGGCAGCGATCTCCCAAGGCTGTTGGAAGTATTAAACACATGGATACAAGTAAAGCTTGGGGAACGGTTTCTGGAATTTAGTAAGCACTGTGGAAGCATAAGCTTTTGTTCCTAGGGCAGTGGTCATTTGTTCCAGTGTTAGATGCCATCTCTGTGGCAATCCTGCTGATACAGATGGGTAAAAATGTGAAGGAATCTTTCTGATAGGACTGACGGCAACCGTAGTTCATCTACCAAAATAGAGGTTGGCCCAAGTGACCCTGTGAGTGAACTACGTGAAAATTCAACGTGCTAGCATGCTGGCAGGCATTGAAAAGAGCCCCAACAATAGTAGCTTTTCTTTTTGCTTTTTACCGGGACATGCTGTATTTATTATTATAGTGGGTCAGGTCTGCTCTGGAACATAGAGTGCCTAAGAAAAGATGTAGAGAAAGGATAAGGGAGCCAGGTAGAGCCAAAGTGCTAGTCACAGGTGGTTGTAATCAAAATGAAGGGACACAAGAATTCCCATTATACCCTATGGAAGTTCACCTTGGTCTTGGAGGGTGTTTTAAATGTAAGATCAACCAGTTTTCCTGATTATTAATTTGTGATCCCTAAGATGCCACGTACTGGCCACTCCTGTCTCCTCTCCCTGATCTGAGAGTCAGTGTAGAAGTCAGAGCAGGCTGGGTTATAATGCAGTAACAAATGATACCCAAAATCTCTGTGGCTTAACCAGCCATCATTTATTTCTCATCCTTCCAAGTCCCCCAGTGGTTCCAGGGGTCAGTCCAGGACTGCTCTCCTCCAAGGGGTGGCTCATCATGTTCATCACTGCTCTCTTGTGGTGCTTATTTCAAGACGTCAAGATTTACTATAATGGCTGAAGAGAGGCCTGGTCTAGTGCCCGTGGGCCCATGTTAAGTGGAGCATGTTACCCCCTGATCACACCCTGGGGGCCAGAGTGGTCAAGTGGCCCTGTCCAACTACAAAGCAGGTTCTGAAACAAAGGCTTCCAAGTGTCCAGCAACACAAAATCTGGGAGAGGACTCAGAGCAATTAGCACTCATTTGCCACACTGGCAGGTGTCGCGGACTGTGCTCTGTCCTTCCACAAAACCCACAAGCAACTTCAGAATTGCCCTCCACTGCGTGGGATGTAGTAGACGGCAGTCAAAGCTGGCAAGAGCGCTGAAGCCCACAAGCCATGGCTGCACCGCCCCCGCAGTCTAGTGGAAATGCCTACTACGGTAGGAATTTGGATGCCATGCGTAGTGATGAGAATTTTAGAAATGAGTGGAAATAGATTCTTAGGATAGACTTTATCATATGCATTTACCATCACTACAGGCTCTGTTGGCTTTGGGAGAAGGTGGTTTCTACATATGCCAACTATCTATCTTGAATGATAATTTTTTAAAAAGTATCTCCAGCTGGCCTGAAATTTAAGTCCTCCTTGGCTTTATTCCCAAGAAACAAAAATATTAGAAGTTTTTTGTAAGTGTGACGAAAAGGGGAGAAAGTTACTAACAAAGCTTGCAATGAAAGTTGAAAACTGTTTTTTGAGCCTGGTGTAAAACGGATGGCATCAAAGCTTTTTCCAAGTCAAGGCAATCTTGTCTGCGATTCCTTAAAGTGCTTCTTGATGAGAAATTCTGATCACCCCCCATTTGAGCCTGGCCATTTCAGCTCAGCTTTCACTTAGATGGAATTTTCTGGTGAATGACACTTTCTCCCAATTAACTGTGATGAAGGGACGTAGCCTCAGAATGTTATCCAGTCAGGAATAGGAGTTTGAACGTCAGTGAGATCTGGTTCTTGGAAGACTGGAGGGAAAAAAAGAAAAAAACTTTTAAAGGGGGAATTGCATTTCAAAATTTTTCTACAGTGTGCTTGTTCATACTGGCCCTAATGAACAAAACTTGTTGTTGTCTTGTTTTCTTTTGAATAGCTGTTTCATTCAAGGCTCTGTGCTAGACAGTGTGATGAACATTAAGTTACAAAAGAGGTATTTTCTAAAAATAGAAACTGTGGCATTGGAGAAAGAGAGCAATATGGGCAAATATGTAATCAACCACTTAGCTGTATTTTTCAGGATAAAAAGCCAGAGGAGCTAAGGCTGGAGAAGTCACTCAGGGTTGAATCACTCAGGCCTGTTGGAGGAGGAAAACAAAGTGACTATTCCATTGATTAAATATGCCAGGAGGAGAGAGAGGATGAAGGGCACACACGGAAGCCACAGACATTTAGTCAGAAGCTGTTTTCCTTGCCTCTTTCCATAAAAGCCAAGCTTTCCTTGAACTGATCTTTTAATCACTTGAACTAGTGATTAAAAAAAAAGGAAAAAAAAAATAAAACACAGAAATAGGGTCATTTAATTCCCACAGTATTTTGAATCAAAGTGACCTTCAGTTAATTTCTAATTGGAACCTCCTAATACTTCTTTTAAAGTGCAATTTTAAATAGATCTGAAAAATATTAGTCTGGCATTTAATCATAACCACTTTAAATACATTTAGTCAATGTAAGTATTTAATTATCTCCTGAGAGTAAGCACTTTGTTTTTTCTTTTGTAAGATTACTCATAGTTTCCAACTGACAAGACCTATATTGAATATTTAATACATGTTTTTAAAACCACAGAGGTCACATATAAGCCCATTTTCATTGTTTAAAATTCAGGCACTACAGGAAAGTAAAGAGTAATCTGTACTCCCCCTTTCCCACTTCCCCTCTCCCCCTTAGTCGTCCTTCTCTAGCAAGAGGCAATAACTGTACAAAGTTAGGTGTGAAATCTTTGATACCTTTCCTGGGTGTTTGTTTTGCTAAACCCTAATGATTAAAGGTCATGAGCCACATACTTGAACTCCCAGGTAGGTTTATTAGCCTACTGCAGCAAGGGTGAACACACACACCAAAACTGCGGGGTGTCTCAAAAGGAGGAATTAGAGAAGGGGCACTAGAAGATGTTGGGGGCTGGGATTAGTCGTGGGATGTCCTTAGTAGGTATTTTTCAGAATACGACAACCAGGCAGTTTCTGGAACAGTTTTTGAGTCTATGAGGAGAATGCATGGCTCTGAATGAATTAATGATAAGAGCTTCAGCTTCGTCTGTAATCATGGTTTGATTAGGTACTAAGCTGCTTCTCTATTTTGTGAGTCATAGTGCAGGTTTGTAAATTGCGGTTGGTATTTCCATTCTCAAGTGATAACATAAGTAAGACTCTCCTGGTGAAACATACTAGCTCTACTGTATGTTTGCAATTTTTCTTCCTGTCCTTGTGAAGCAATGCTAACGCCATATGTCACAGAGTTACTTGCCTGTTTTAAAGCACTAATGTTTTATTTTGCTGATCAAAAAGGTATTGAAGAGTTAGAATAATGCTTTGAGATTAGACTCTTATTTGAGAATAAATCACTTAAAGGAAAACCATTTCATTGTTTTGAATGAATGAACAAGTGAGATTCCTGAGAGAAGGGAGCCGTGAAGTGGATCCAGGAATCTAAGGAATCCAAGAGAATCTTGGATGCTTTGGGGGCGGGGGATATGACTTGGGTCCTGGATAGGGGGGTGCTGTTTAAAAAAGAGCTTGAAACCAGTACGATGCCCATAATAATAGCAGTTAGACAGAATGGGGGCTCAGTTTAGGGCAGATGGAGTGAAGTGGACAGATCTGAGAGCTATCCACAAGTATAGCCTAAATGTGATTCAGCAGATGAGTGGGTAAATGAAATGTGGTACATCTGCATCATAGAGATTACCCAGTGTTCAAAAACTTGAATGCATCTCCAGAGAGTTATGCTGAGTGAAGAAAGCCAATTTCAAAAGGTTACATGTTGTACGAGATTCCACTTGTATAGCATTATTAAAATGACCGAAGTGTAGAAATAGAGAATAGATGAGTGGTTGTAGTGGCTTAGGATGGGTAAGGGGGTAGAGTGGGAGGGAAATGAGTTTGGTTGCAAATGGGCAGTATGAGGGATCTGTGATAATGGAAATGTTCTTTATCTTGAGGGGGAAGAAAACAAAGCTGAATGATCTAAGTGAGGCTGTAGGTTTATTTTTGTAATTGTTATTTTAGGAACAGCACGTGATTATAGTCAGTTTCCTCTTCATGTCTGTTGGTGTTTAGAAACTAAAAGTGTAATGAAATTTGTTCATTATTCTGGTCCAACTTTGTTGCCAACTAACTTGTGACCTTGGTCACATTCTTCCTATTTGCTGGAAGTTAGGTTCCTCTTGAGGGCTTTGGAATGGTTACTGTCAGAGGCCCCTTCCAGCTGTAGAATTTGATGGCTTCATGTTTGAATGCATCGGTTGCATTTCAGCATCTCAGAAGTACACTCAGACATGCAACAGTGGGTCTGTTATGTTATTTATTTCATCAGGAATGTTTTTGCATGAGTTATTTTAACATATGGAGCTTACCAGTGTTTCTTTTCAACAATGTCATAAGTCAAGACCCCCAATTCCCCCCCTTGCAGTCAGTTTTTTAAGTACCATGCTTTCATTCTTTAATTCCCTCTTGTGCCTCTGAAGAGGGTTGTGCTGCTCATGGGAAGATGTTGCAGATGACTCATAATGAATGTTGGTTGAAAAGGAATTGTTGGTTTCAGGGTAGACTGTATGACAGAGGTTGCTTTTTAAAAATGAAATTTACAGTGGTTTTTACTTAGCAGAGAATTCCATGGCACTCCCTGAGGTGTAGTTCACATGTTGGAATTTGTTTGTTTACCACATGATGATGGATCTTAGCTCAAAATAGGTCTTTACCACATAAAATTTTATTGACATGATTTGAAATCTCATTTTTTTTTTAACTCTAAGGACATCTTGTGAACCTTGAATCTCCTGTTACTCTTCATCTAAATTGGCTTAGCCCAGTGCTCACTGTTGATTTCCCCTAAATCCTGGGGAGGGAACAGACTGAGAGTTACACTTTGTCAGGGTGGTTTTCATGGCATTCCGCGTGGTACTGCCTCATTTCCAATGCTGACTGGTAGGTATATTTTAGTTTCTTCCCTTATTCCCTGTAATATTGGGAAGAAAACATGTAGTCAGGTGACCTTGAGAGCTAAACCTGACCTCTTTCTTAATCAAGAGACCTGTGTTAAACATTTTCTGCTCTCAGGGAAGGTTGATAAAGTCCATGCTTGTTTCACTTCTGTGGAGACCAGTGTCTTTGAAGTCAAAGGCTAGGATCTCTATACTTCCTTGGTTTGCACCAGCGTCCTGTCTCCTTAAGTTTTGTACTTTCTAAATTCTGTGGTATTTGACTTGAGCTTTTTAGAAAAAGTGCAAATTAGGAATAAGTAATTTGTCACTATGGGCATGGAAATCCCAATAGTCAGAATTTGCAAAGTCAAAACACCTCTTTTCACCATTACAATGAATGACCCAACAGCATATTTAGACTGATGTTTTCACATAGAAATGTAATCCTGGGAAAGAAAGAGTAACTATAAACCAAGGTGTATATTACAGTGTATTTGAACATCATCTCTACATTACTTATGTTTTCAAAGGCATTTTTATACTTTGAAAACTGGGTTTAATGTATTATATATATTGGCGTCAGGGGAACCAAAATGAAACATCAGTTTGATTTAGGGTTGCTATGGAGAATATTTAAATGTTTCAATTCAATAGTTTATAATATATTTATGCATACTTATATGCATAGACTTCAGCACATTTTTAGTTTGGTGAATGTTTTTTAATTGACTATCAAGATTTAGTAATACCCATTTGAAACAAAACCAATAAGCAAGAAAAAAAATACACATTTCAGTTTCATTTTATGACTGTGTGAGAGAAAGCACTGTAAAAGAATTGCACACTTTTTCTTCATAGAAAGCTTTCTGTGATCTTTTTGATATGCCTACTTATATTACTGAATATTCATCCTTTGATTTCTTGCTTTCATTAGTTAGTATTTATAATTGCTTGTATGTAGCCAGCAATTTAATTACATCTGACTCTCAAGCACAGATAGAATGATCTTGCTCTAATCGCACCATTTTGTCCCAGGTATGATAATTACCTTACACTGTCTTCTAAAGCTTTCTTAGAGCAGGACCTCCTGTAAAGGTTTGGTTCAACAGTTTTTGAAGTAAAAGTGCACAAGAGCCGTGAACAGCAGCTAACATCCAGGTCAGGAAGGAGTCGCTAGATTTCCTCAGGCTCCTCAGCTTTTGTTCCTGAAGGGGAAGGGCGACTCTCACATGTTGAGTATCCTCTTTGTGCCTGGCCCTGTGCTCAGCTGGAGATGATTCTCAACCCCAGTATAATATGCGTTTGGTTTGTGCTCATGATTTGTAATTAAATCTCTTGGAATGATCTTACAGGAAAAAAAATTTTTTTTCTCACCCGTTCACTTAAGAGTCCTTATTTGTCTCTTCCAGCTTCTGGTGGCTCTTAGGGTCCCTTGACTTGTGACAGCCCAGCTCCAATCTTTGCCCCTGTCTTTCCTGCCATCTCGTTATGTCCCAGCCTCTCCCTCCTTTATCTTATAAAAACAACAGACCATTGGATTTAAGGCCCACCCTAAATCCTGGATGATTTCATCTTGGTAACCTTAATTAATCTTATGTATGCAAAGATCCTAGGATCAAGTCAAAGCTAACCCCAAATCAGGAAGTGTAAAATGAGGCCACTTGATTTTCTCAGGTTCCTCAGCCATTTGTCCTCCTCCATCTCCCAGCAGCCCCTGGGACTAGACTGCTACAACTCAGAAGTTCTGGGTGCAGGAGCCTCTGTGGGTGCAGCACCTCTCCTCCTCACCCCTGCATCTCCTCTGCCTTCTCCTGTCTCCTCTTGTTTCAGAGCCATGTTTATTTCAGTCACACCATTTTAGCTCTAGGGAAATGGGTTCTGACTTTGAAACAAGCAACACACAATCCAATATGAGGAACAGAATTCATTGGGAGAGACAGTGTAATGCAGTGAATGAAGTACAGGCTTCGGACTTAGGAAGAGCTAGTTTTGTTTTCCCATCCTAGACCTTCCCTTGCTGGGTATGAAATGCAAGTGAATCATTGACCGTCTCTGATGTTGCTGTGTGTATCCTGTTGTAAGAATTAGGTAATTCTACTTCCAAGCTGACTCACAGGGTGGTGGGTAGAATTCACTTCTAGGGTCGTTGCACTGTCGGATTCAAGTCCTTGCCACATGGGGCTCTCCGGTGGGCACTTTGCTTCATCTTAGGTAGCAAGCATGAAGAGCCAGAGAAAGACAGCGAGCAAGATTGTGTTTTCATACACTAATCTCAGGGTTAACATCCCAGTACTTGTGCCACTTCAGTTCATCTAAAGGAAGTCACTAGATCCAGCCCACAAACGGGGGGAGAGAGGATTACACAAGGGTGTGAATCCCAGAAGGTGGGATCATTAGGAGTCCTTGCAGAAGCTGCCAAGATCAGTGGTCTCCCTGACAACCTATCTTAGTATTTTTCTTTGGAGTATCACCTAGTATTTCTAGCTTGTGGTATGTACTGACTCTTGTCTCCAGCCATATCTTCTTAGCACAGAGGGGCCGGATGTCACATTGGAATACTGAAGCAGAGGAGGTTAAAGAGATGGCTTGGGAAGCCACAGAGAATCAGAAACAGTATTGTGACAAGAACCTCAATCAGCTGATGTCCTGGTGGGTCATTATCTCTTGAATTATTTTGCTACATGATTACACATGAACGATACAGCTTCAGAAATAAAGCACCATAGTAGGTCAGAAGGGAACAGTCTGAGCTGTCATTTAGAACGTGCCACCACCGAGAGAATTGCTAAATGGCAGTTCTTTGAAACCACTTTACCAAACTATAGTTTGTAGGTCGGCTGTAACTGCTCCTTATAATAAGTCATAGCAGCTCCACTCTCATGCCTCATTCTAAACCCTCGGTTCTGAAACTACCTTTGCAGGAGGATGTTCTTGGGAGAACACTGAACATCATTTCTAGGCATTTCCAATTCCACATAATTAGAATAGAAAGACTTTCAAGTCAGCTTCAGGTTTTAGCTTGTTACATAAATAAGTTCACAGGAACCTCAAATGCTTTACAGAAATCTGACAGAAACTATAAAAGGCTTTTGAACATTTTTGTTGCCAAAGTCCCAGGGATTGCTGGAATCTTAAATAGCCTGTTTTAAGCTCCAATTCAGAAGCTTTTTGTCATGTTTAATAATGTGGTGAATAATTCCTTTTCTGTTAGTCATTTCCTCTTTTATAATCCACAAGGATCTTTGAGCCATAGAATGGATATTTTCTGGAGCTATAAATTAAAGGTCTTTTCGATCCAAAACTGAAAATGGCCTTTTAATGTACCACTTCTGTAAATCCATTTATCTAGGTCTAAAGATTCATTAAAATCCATTTAAATGAAAGCATTATATAGGTATATGTCCAATTCAAGGGGTGATCATTTTGAAATGAGAATGCCATGGAAGACATTAGACATTCCTGTGTGCAGTAGGAAATTTGGTAGGAACAAAATTATTTTATTTGTAAAGAATTAAATATGAGAACTGTATTTCCTTATTTCCTCCCCTTTCTTTTAAAGTATAAGGGTAGCTAGAAGTTTAGTCCAGGGTCCAGTGACCTCCATTAAGTCCATGGACAGTATTCATGACATCTGTGAACATTAGTGGGAAAAAAAAATTACATCTTCGTTTACACTTACCTCTAACTGGAATTTAGCATTTCTTTCAAGCGTGCATGTAGGCATAAGACCACAGTCATGTTGGCAGTACTTGTGACTTTGTCATTGATGGAAATCACAGACAGTGTTTAGTCATGTAACGGCTATAGCAAATATCTCAAAATGTCATTTGGCTTCTCACTCCTCTGAAAATACAGTTGTTATTAGACTTGCTGTTGGATTTCATTATTTGGCGTCTTAATAAAGAAGCCCATATTACTATATCACAAATGCATTTTAGAATATTCTGATAGCTGTGTTTCCATATAACTTGTACTCTATGTAATTCTGTGTACTTTTTAAAAAAATACTATTCTTAGAACTAGTGCATAGACTTCATCAGGTGGCCAAAGGGATCCAGGTACACACACACACACGCACACACATTGTGCTAGAACCTAGAAGGCATATAGAACGAATAAGGAGATCTGACATTCAATGAGCAAGTGCTGGATAATAGGCACTTGGAATAGATGGTGTCCTTTAATTTTTCCACCAACTCTGTGAGGTACGTGTCATCATCACTGGCACTTTACGAATGTCGGGTCGGCATGATCCTCATCTCGTTGTATTCACCCTCTAGTGATGTCCACTCCTACGTCTTATCAGGCTGATCTCTTTGTCCAGTAGAGTATGGGGGAGCAACAGTGTTTGACTTCTGAGGGTTCGAAGTGTTGAAACCAATCCCAGTAACAATTGTGTATGTTATATTTTTACCTGCCTGATATCCCAGGAAGTAACTGAAATTCTATTTGATCTTCACAGTAATCTTGTCAGATAGACAGGGACATGACATGTCCCACTTTACAGATGACTTGACTGAGTTTAATGTGAAAGGGACTTGCTAAAGCAACATGCTTTTCCTGTGTTAGAGACAAAAGTAGAGCCTTCTTCTCCTGATTTGAGTTAATCTCCTATCCTGCTAATACAGAAATATTAAAAGATAAGAGTCACCAGGCTAATTAATTTGTACAGCATTTATTTGAAGCAATGCCTTCTCTGCTTGTGTAGATATAAAAATAGTTGAGCCTTTAAACTTTTTTGGAAGAACTTGCATGAAGACCATCTTATATTTGAATTTATGTTCCCAAATTGGGGGAAGCAATGTGCACTGGTGGTTTGATCACCAGCTTATCCCTTGACCTTTTGGTGACATTAAAATGAAAGAAAACTAAATGAAATGACATGTCTCTGCAGTGTTCTAAGCCTTGTGATATAAAAACATAATTTAAATACCAAACGCTGACTGTCCCTTTTGCTCTTCTGATTTTCAAATAACATTGTTATTACTGTTTCTATAGTAGATTATCCTGCTAGTTAGGAGGAAAACTCAAACCAAAATACATTTAAACTTGTAACTATCAGTGTATTCGAGAGAAAGACTGGGCACTGTGAGTTACAGTAAATTACTTAGCTGATACGCATTAGTACTGAAAATGTCCCTTATAAGTACTTTATTTAAAAATTCAATTCGACTCAATAAAATCTGCATCCTATCAAGGCACTTAGAGATACATAAAACTAATAATAAAAATATATTTGTCAGAAAAGTGCTCATAATTCATGTCATTCATAAAGTTAATTTCCCTAATTTATGCAAAGTTTCTAGAAGTCATTAAGAAAATGATCAGTAATCTCACAGAAAAATAGCCAAAGAACACTGTGATGTGTTATGTTTTCTGAAAATGGCCACAGCTGTATTCCCAGTTCCATGTGTTTTACTAGAGTCTCTCTGTGCTAATGAAGAGGTAAGGTCCCTTCCTCCTTTTCTTGCACCTCGGCGGGTGTACCTAGTTGGTCCTTGATCCCTTGTTGTTCTCTCTCTCTTCCCACCTCTCCCTACCTGTCTCACCCTCCCTCCTCATTCCTCCTTGCCCCATCCTCACTCCCTCCCTCTTGGGAGACTTTCCCTTGGAATCCACCTGCCATGTTGTGAGGGAGCCCTTACCATGTGGAGAGGCTAGCCAGGAGGTATTAAGTGTTCTTGTTGACAACCCCAGCCAAGGTCTTAGCTGGAAGTCAGCATCAAATCTGTGACTTCTGAAGTCCTCTGTTAAAAAGTTCTAACTGGTTAAGTCAGGCCCACCCAAGATAATCTCTGAAAATTAAACTCAGTTGCCTAGAGACTTGAATTACATGTGCAAAATCCCTTCCCAGCAGCCTCTAGATAGTGTTTGATTGAATAACTGGGGAGTATAGTTGAGCTTAGCTAAGTTGACACATTAAAGAGCCATCACAGGCACCATAAAAATGTCATAACTTATAAATATACCTTGCGTTAAGTATATGCCTCTCTCATTTTGTAATGTGACTCAAAGATACATTTCTAGAAAGGGTGAAGTGGCAGATCCCTGTCATAACTCATGGGGCATAAACCTTTTTGGCATTCTTAATGATCCCTTGCTTGAGTTGATTTACCTCTCAAAATATTGGCAAAAACAAAAGGGAGTTTGTTGAAGTTGTTGCATTTGATGCTGCACATGTCTAAAATTGTATTTTCAGTTGAAGCCCTTAAATAAAGCTGAAGGCTTTTGTCTTGTCAGTAAATAATGCTGTTACCTATTGTCAGTTTTATTCCAGCTTGACTGTCACAAGGCAATTCATTTAAGCCTTGGTTTGTACAGATTCATGAAAGAGATGCTGGCTTTATTTATTTATTTTTTTTTAATTTTAAACAGATGCTTGATGGAGGACAAAGTATTTTTCAAAGAGTTAAAAATATGCCTCTAATTTACATAAAGGATACGTATCTGCCAAGTTTTAATAAGTCTTCATTGAGGAAACCAAGTGTAATCCAGAAGCATTTTAAGGAACTGGGTACGTGGGTACTTATAAATAATTTGTTAACAAAAGAGGAAGTGGGGGTAAGGAGGACACAGAGAATACTTAATAAGATTGCTAAGTTAGATATAAGACTGGTTAATATCCTACAGGGCAGTAAAACTGTGACATTTCTGGTAGTTGTTGTAATAGACAAAAAGCTACAAGTTCACCTGTTACTTCATAGTAGCTGTACAATGATCAAGAAGTAGATAGAACACAATGGAATACTACTCTGCCATAAAAAATAATAAAATAATGCCATTTGCAGCAACATGGATGGACCTTGAGACTGCCATTCTAAATGAAGTAAGCCAGAAAGAGAAAGAAAATAGCATATTTCACTCATATGTGGAATTAAAAAAAGAAAGACAAGCGAACTTCTTTACAAAACAAACAGAATCACAAAAAGACAGAAAACAAACATATGGTTACCAAAGAGAAAGAGGGTGGGAAGGAATAAATTGGGGAGTTCAAGACTTGCAGATACTGACTGACTGGTGTATATAAAATAGATAAACAACAAGTTTATACTGTATAGTACAGGGGACTATATTCATTATCTTGTAGTAACTTATGGTGAAAAAGAATATGAAAACGAATAGATGTATGTTCATGCATGACTGAAGCATTATGCTGTACACCAGAATTGGCACAACATTGTAAACTGACGACTTCAAGAAAGAAAGAAAAGAAAGAAAGAAAGAAAGAAAGAAAGAAAGAAAGAAAGAAAAAGAAGTATATATATATATATACATACATACATACACACACACACACACACACAAAAGTACATAAAAAAGTCAGACGCAGATCTGTTCTCCTAGACAAATCTTTAGGTGGGCTTCTTAAAGGATATCCTAGTATGATATTGAAAGGATGCTCCACATACCACTGCCACCTCTATCCTTGTCTTATTTCCAAGTTTGATAATTTTTCTCAACAAGGGCCATTTAAATTTTTGTGTCAAAATAGCTGCCACAGTGAAATTCTTACAAAAGTCCATGTGTTACTATCTTTCAAACATTCAGATACCAAAAGAATCTTGAATGAATCTTTCAATTCTTTCTTTAAATTATTCTGAAAAAATGGGTATAAATTAGTAAGGAATGTAAGAAAAATAAGTTATACAAATGTAGTTACCTCTTTAAAGTATCCATCAATACCAGAATTTTTATAACATGGTTTCACTCCCTAAACAGTGACAGACAATTGATGGTAAAACTAACAAAATTTTGGTTACTTTGTAGATGACCTGCCTTGTAAATACTATCAAGTAGGGGCGGATCCAGAATTAACCCAAAGGAGAAATCTGAAATGAGACTCCATCAGCTAATAATCTCAGTTCTGCCACTGACACATATACTTGGAACTCTGTTCACTGGGATGATGCTGATTTCATTAACATTTTGTCTAATTTCCATCTGAACATCCACTTCTCATTTGTCTTTGCATTTACCATTTGCCAGCATCACACATTCCACTGCTAAGGTTCTTAAATGTAATTGACACCCATTTTCAAGAAATAAGTGTTTCTTCATGAAGGGTATTTTTAGGTTTATGGTAAATTTATTCTCATTTCTAGTTTGTTCTTGCGACAAATCGTGCAATATATACTGTTCTTCCTTATTCTTATTGAATATTTTCTACTAAATCTACCTCTTTATGATTCTGAAATGCCAGCTTCAGTTTTTTTATTAATTCATACTGACCCTGTGCAGAGCTGTCTGTCTTAACTTAATGGCTATTTATAATATATGGATGGCATTCCCCTGCCATTAATGTTTAATGAATTGGCTCCTGATCCAATAGAGTCTAATAAAGGTAATCACTGGAATACATTGTCTTTCTGCAGTGCCCTAGAAACTTTTTAATATTCCCTATTGTATACCTTTGGCCCATAGTTTCCTTTTTTTTTGCCTCTTCCTGTGCACTTTCTTTCAACCTCTTTTTCATTATTTAGTCCAAATGTATATATTTTCACACTTAATTTTTTCCCGGGTCAGAATGACTGTCTTCTGTTTGGAAACTTTAGTAAGTTATCAACCTACGTGATTGCTGGGGTAAAGGAAACCTTCCTAAATATTTAAATGATACAGGCTTGATAATGTACATAATAAACAAACATTTGAAAAAAATGAAGGATTCTTGTTACAGGCCATCTCTTTAGCTCATTGATTCTTGTGTGTACTCTGAATTTCAGGCATGTGTTAAAAACAAAAGTTGGGTTTTGGGATTAGATTGTGGTAATAGATGCATGACTGTGTGAATTTTATACTTTAAAAGGCTAAGTTTTATGTTAAGTGAATTATATACATATATAGACATGTGTATGTATCTCAATAAAAAATACTGGAACTGCGTAAGCTGGAGTGAAGCTGAGCACCTCCTGACACACACACACACATGCATGTATACACACACACACATTTTCGTGGTTATTCACTTTCGTAAATCAGTTATTTCCATGTCTCTTGTGAAGGGGTTTTGGTATGTTTATGAAGTTCATCCACTCTGCACCTTCTTTTGTTGCTGGAGAACGTCAGCTCAGGCCCTCTTTACACCAGTGTGTACTTTCTGAAGTCCTTCACTGAGAATGGCTCAGTCCTGAGGGAGTTGGGCTCTGCCATCCATGACCTCTAAACAGCTAGCCAGTTACCCTCTATTCTTTTCAATTCAAGTCTTATCCTTGAAACTAAACCTGTTTCCAAGCAAAAGACTGACTGTTGTATCCACCTTGGAGCTCTGTGTAACTAAGTGTAACTAAAGCCATGGACTGAAATTTTAACAGCCTTGAAATTCTTCCTGTCTACTTGAAATAGACGTTTCTGGTTTCTGAATCCCACTCCCAAAGAGCATCCCAAGTAACTTTTTTGAGTTAAGAAAAAAAATGGATTTTATCATCTAGAACAGTTTTAAATTTATAGAAAAATTGAACAAATAGTACAGTCTCTGTAACCCCCACCCTCCACACAGTTTCTCTTACTAACATCTTACGTAAGTGTGATACCTTTGTTACAATTAATAAACCAATATTGACACTTTATTATTTCAAATCCATAGCTTGCATTGAAGTTTCCTCTTTACATTGTACAGTTCTGTGGATTTTGCCAAATGCATTTTGTCACATATCCAGCCATTAAGGTATCACATACAACAGTTACACTGCCCCCCAAATTCCCTGTACGTCCTCTCTTCATCCCTTTCTCCTTTCCCCTGAAGCCCTGTAACCTCTGTTCTTTTTATTGTCTCTACAGTTTTGAATCTTCCAGAATGTCAGATAGTTGGAATCATATTATAAAGCCCTCAGGCTAACTTCTTTCACCTAGGAATATGCATTTGAGATTCCTCCATGCCTTCTCGTGACTTGATAGTTTGCTTCTTTTTATTACAGCATAATATTCCCTTGTGTGGATGTGCCACAGTTTCTTTATATGTTCACCTATTGAAGGGCATCTTGATTGCTCCCAGTTTTGAGAAATGCATAAAGTTGGTAGAAATATTCCTGAGTAGATATTAGGTGGAAATGTTTTCATCTGAACTGGATAAATGCCTAGGAGTATGATTCCTAGATTCTGTGGTAGGACTGGATTTAGGTTTATAAGAAGCTGCCAGTCTTCCAAAGACTTTGTCCCACATTGCATTGCCAGCAGCAGTGAATGAGAGTTCCTGTGGCCGTGCTTCTTTGCCAGTATTTGGTGTTGGTTTGTTTGGATTTTAGCCACTCATCTAATCATTGTCTAGTGGTATCTTATTTTTTTGTTTTAATTTGCAATTCTTTAATGATACAATGCTCAGCATCTTTTCCTGTGCATACTTTCCATCTGTGTATCTTCTTTGATGAAGTGTCTTTTTAGGTATTTTGCCCATTTTTTTAATTGAGTTCTTTCTTAATGTTGGGTTTTAAGAGTTCTTCATATATTTTAGATATAAGTCCTTTATTGGGTATGTGTTTTGCAAATATTCTCTCCTAGTCTGTAGCTTGTCTTTTCATTCTTTTAACAGTATTTTGTAGAGCAGAAGTTTTAACTTTGATACAGTTTCACTCAATATTTTTTTTTCTTTGATAGATGATTCTTTTGGTCTTGTGCCTATAAAGTCATTGCCAAACCAGTCATGAACTATTCTTTCAGTGTTATATCTATAAACATTACCAAACCAAGTTTGAATTTTCTTCTTTGTTATCTTCCAGAAGTTTGATACTTTTGCACAGTTAGTTCCATGCTCTATTTAAATTTTTGTAAAAGAGGTAGGGTCTTTGCCTAGATTATTTTTTTTTTTGCATATAGATATCCACTTATCTCAGCAGTATTTTTCTTAAATGCAGTGTAATTAATTTATCCCCCTCTTTTTTCTTTTTTTAAATGAAAATACAGTTGACATACAATATCATGTTAGTTTCAGGTGTACCTCATAGTGATTGACATATCCATACACTTACAAAATGATCAATACGATAAATCTCATAACCATCTGTCCCTGTGCAAAGTTATTAAAATGTTGTTGACTGTACTCCTTATGCTGTATGTTACATTCTCATGACTTACGTATTTTATAGCTGGACATTTGTACCTCTTAATCTCCTTCACTTCTGTCAGTCATTTTCCACCTCCCTGCCTTCTGGAGACCACTTGCTTGTCTTCTGTATCTATGAGTCTATTTTTGTTTTGTTTTGTTTAGATTCCACATACAAGTGAGATCATATGGTATTTGTCTTTCCCCATCTGACTTGTTTTATTAGCATAATACCCCTAGATCCATCCATGTTGTCCTAAATAGCAAGATTTTATTTTTTATGCCTGAGTAATATTCCTCTGTGTGTATATATACCACATATTCTTTATTCATTCATGAATCGATGGACACTTAGGTTGCTTCCATATCCTGGCTATTGTAAATAATTCTGCTGATACAGAAGCATGTAACTACAGTAATTTATCAGGTTAAGAAAGGCTTTTAACAAGGGGAAGGAAGTTGAACTGAGAGAAGAAGGGTGACAAGGAGAGTGGAAGGAGTAGAAGAAAATGGGACAAAGATCAGTCCAGGTACCAAAAACAGACACATGTGAGAACCCCCAGGAAGAAAGTAGAAGAGCTCGAGGACCAGATACTGCCAGAATGTATTTTGTCATAGTGTGTTCTTTAAATAGTTATCTTTAAATGTGGAGTATTTTCATGAAGTTTATTTAAGTTCTTCTTAACATTTAATCTATATAAATGCAATACAGTTATTAATATCTCTGTATGTTTGAGAATGTTACTCTTTTTGTGATTTTAAACACTGATGAAAGATCTTTTAACAAGTCCTTCGTAAGGATTGAGTGCTTGTCTTCCTACCTGCCAACAGAAACAGTGCTTTCACATTAAATAAACAAACCTAGAGCTTCTGAGGTACCATTATGTTAATTGCTGCCTTGAAATGGTTATTTACTGTCATTTTTTTCTTTTTAATTGACAGGGACTAGAATCACACCAGCAGTATAATCATCAAAAAGAACAGTGAGGCTTTTCTTTTAAACAAAAGAGTGAAACTTCTAATTTAACAAAGTTTCTTCTAAGAGAGAACTGGATATTAATTCGAAGAAATAGGAAGAATTTTCTTTTACCCTGTGCTTATGCAGAACATTAGAGAAATCCCCAAATCTCTGAATTGTCATTTTCCAATTAGCTGAAAGGTCATCCTAAAGTTGCCTGTGTAAGCAAGTTATTTCTTACTATAAATCTCTCATGCTGAGCATAGTACCTTATCACATCTGATACGTGTAGTTTTTACATCCCTGATCCATTGTTTACCTTTTAGAGAAATAGTGAGCAGATTACTATATATGGGTGAGTCAGTTAAATTCAAACTGAATTCTTTGAGTTATTTCAATAGTCCCTGCCAGGCCCAATTCAAAGGACACCAGGTGATCCACCATCCCTGCTATTGGTGGTGAAAACTCTGGAGTTCCATTCTCAAAATCACGGTGTTTGTTTACACTTGACATTATGGGAGGAAGGCCTTACACACCAGTGTGTGCCAAGGCATTTGCAGTTGGAGATCTTGTCTGTCTTGATTGATAGGTCCATCTATGTCCCTCTCTGCTGAGCTCAGGGACTGTGATTCGAACATATCTGTCTTCATGACCTCGTACTCGGTTTGTACAAAAGCGACCATTTAGTGACATCCTTGTCCTCACTGAAGTTCGGAACTTCAGAGTATTCTCTGGTGAGTTTTGGGAGTCCTCCGGCAGTCCAGCTCTCTACACCTCAGGATTTGGTGAGTGTACTTCCAGAAAATTGGTAGAATATGAAGGAAAAAGAGATCATCATTATCGCTTCCTACCAGGTGCCCTGTGCCCCAGGCACTTTGCTTTTCCTGGTGTGTGATGATTCTGCTGAATATTATCTGCAGATCTTTGCAAATCGTCTCTTCTGTGTAAGGCCAAGGCCGTTTATTGCCGGTCTTTGAAGCTTCCCTGATTCTCCCATGCTAGATAAGAGTTGTGTTTCTGTCTTGTGCACCTTGAACTTCCTTTCTAGAAGTGCTTGTCAGGTTCTGATTCTTATTGAAATCCGTTATGTTAACACCACTTTAACTTGTGGAGAGCAAGGTTACAGTCTTGTTGGTTTTTGTATCCCTCGGAGCATTGACCATCTGCTAGCCCATCGGCCGAGCATGGCTGCATTCATTAGAATATGAATGGTGGTGCTGCAGAGTGGTGTAGGCCTGAGAATGGAGCTAGGCTGATGGGATCTGGATCTTCCGCCTACCATGTAGTCGCCTTTATGACCTTGGACTGGCTTCTGTGTCCCATTTTCCTCAGGAGGTTGTTGTGAGGATTTAATAAAATGATACATATAAAGTGCTACACCTGGAGTTTAATAAGTGCTCACAAAATGTTGAGGCATCTCCGACAAGAATTCAGAATGTGCACGAAGCCTGAACATTATTGTCTACTCTTAGCGTGTTCACACGTGTTGTTTGAGTGTCGACTCTGTGCGAGGCATTATGCTGAGGATTCAGACTGCAAAAATGAAGCCTAGTTATCTTCATAAAAGGGAAAGGAAGGATCAACACCAGCAACAAAACCTCAGTGTAGCTTAGCATGGCACTTTTTTTTTCTTTTTTTGATGAGAATTCTTAGGTTTTACTTTTTAACAACTTCCCTGTGTATCTTACAACAGTGTTAACCATAGTCATCTTGTTGGATGTTACATCCCATCCTTAGTAATTATTGTCTAACTGGAAGTTTGTTGTTATGTTTGAGATTTCACATGTGAGATCACAGTGTTTGTCTTTCTCTGTCTGACTTCTTTCAGTTGGTATAATGCTGTTAAGATCATCCATGTTGTCGCAAGTGGTAGGATTGCCTCATTTTTTATGGTTGAATAGTATTCCAGTGTATATGTGTATGTGTTAATGAATATATATATATCACAACTTCTCTATCCATTCATCTAAAGGTAGACACTTAAGTTGTTTCCATATCTTGGCGGCTATTAGATATAATGCTGCTATGAATATGAGGGTGCAGGTATCTTTTTGAGTTTGTGTTTTCATTTCCTTTGGCTGTATTTCCAGAAGGAAAATTGCTGTATTATATGATAGTTTTTTTTTAAATTTTTTGAGGTGCTTTCTTACTGTTTTCCATAGTAAATGTACCAATTTACATTCCCCTCAACAGTGCTGAAGGGTTCCCTTTTCTCACATCCACACCAGCTTCTTTTTTTTTTTTTTAAACCTCTTATCTTTTTGATGATGGCCATTCCAGCAAGAGTGAGATTTTAGTTTGCATGTCCCTTATGACTAGTGATATTGAGCACCTTTTCCTATACCTATTGGCCATTCATATATCTTCTTTGCAAAAATTTATGTTCCGGTCCTTTGTCCATTTTTTAATGCTGTTGAGTTGCGTGAATTCCATATATATTTTGGATGTTAACCCCTTACTAGGTATATAATTTGCAAATATATTTTTCCAATTTGCAGATTGTCTTTTTACTTTATTGATAGTTTCTCTTGCTCTATAGAAACTTTTGGGTTTGATGAAGTCCCAATTGTTTATTTTTGACTTTGCTGCTTATGCTTTAGGTGTCATATCCAAAAAAAATCATTACCAAGACCCATGTCAAGGAGCTTCATACCTTAGCAAAGGATATTTTTGTGGTAGTGAGTGATATGCTGAAGTGCATTCTGTGATAAAGGAAAGTACATATACCATGAAGTGTGCAACATTTGATCTAGATGTTTACTAAGCACTTGGTAATGCATAGGGCTGTAAGATTCTAGCATCAGTAAGTAAAATTATTTTTAGACCATTTCTTATCTTGATTTTAGCCAATTTCTAACTCTTTGTTGAACAAGGATATTATCAGAGGTGCTAATAGTGTGCTAACATAAACTAAGGTTTTACTTCCTTATCTTTCTTGCCTGTGCTGGCTTGTCAAAGATAATAAACTATCAGTAACGTCCAAGATGGGCAGCTGAAAGTAGCCTCCAAACAGCAACTGTCTGCTGTATCTTTCCATAGATTCTTGATAATAGAACATAGGAGGTGCATCCCCCAGAGGTCACACCTGAGTCCCGTTCTGATTTTGGTAGAGCAGCCTGCTTCCTCTAGCTGGAGACCTTTGAAAGTTGTCTTTTGATGCCCTTTCTATCTCTCATTGAAAGGAGATCATCTTTTGTACAGTCTGCTGTGCAACATGGTTTAGTAGAAAAATAGGCTTTCTCCGAGAAGATAAAATCCTTTCCAATGTTCATCCCTCTGCCTCTGTGTGGATTCTCTTTCCACCGTTACCTCCTGCTCTCCTATCTCTCTTTCACACTTTGAAATGGCCATAACTGAATTAATCTCTGAAGCTGAATAAAGAGCCCTGCTTTGAATTGCAGCCCATTTTAATTTGAGCTTTTTTTTTTTCTATCTCATTTTTGCTGGGAAAAAAATCCCTCCATTTGGCTTTTAATAGGGGTCATTTTGTGAATATTTCATAACCAGTTAGAGTTTTTAAAGTTTCGCATTTATATGGTAATTTGTAGTTCAAGAGCTTTTATACTTTCACAGCCATTTCTGAACTCTGCTGCCTGGTCCCTGAAAGGGGAAACCGCCTCCTTATCCCCATATTGCAGGTGAGGTCATCGAGGCACATGCCTGGGTGAGCTCAAGGTGGAATCTGTCTCACAAAGAGAGAACTACCTCATTGTGCAGGCAACAGCGCCCATTCAAAGTAACTCAAAACAAAGTAAGGATTTTTTGTTAAGGACACAAGGCCGTCTCAGTGCAACAGAAAATAGAGCAAAGCCTGAAAAGGAAAGGCAGGGAAGAACTGCAGTCATAGTCTGAGTTTCTGTGTCACTGCCTTTTCTCTGTTTGCCAGCTTTCTCTCTTCCCTTTGCCCAGAGCCCCACATGCCTGCATGACATGGCCTTCTAGGCTACTGAATCTTTGCCAGCTGTCTTCACTTGATCAGCAGAGATGAACTCTTCCCTTGAATGATTGAGAGCATCTGATTGGCCGGCCCATGTAGGTCTGAGGTGCCCCCCTCAGTCATGTCACTTCTGGCTGGGTATGGGGTTGAGCAGAGGGGTCATTTTCAGAGAATGATTATGGGCCTGCAGAGACATTCAAAAGAGTCTTCTAACCAACCCATGAGTTTATAAGTCATAGGTTCAGAGTATGTTGATCCATAAATACGTCCCTTTTTATTGTTTATAATTTTGAATAAACTTTAAAATGAAATTAGTCAGAGTTGGTTTTTTTTTCGAAGTCCCCTTAGCACTTTGTGGATTCTAGTCTTAAACCTTTGCTTTGTTTTAAGACATTTCTGTCTGTTTCCTTCACTAGACTAGCTGCTTGAGGCCACTCCACCCTTGACCATGTGTTACTCAGTGACCATGTGTTAGTCAGCCTTCAGATTCTCATTGTCTGGCACAGTACTGACAGACTGCTAAGTGTTCAGTAAATACTGATCAAGTGAAGAAACAGATAAAAGTTGAATTATTTAGACCAAAAGGTAGCTCTTTGTGTTCCACATCTGTAAAATCTGTCTTGTGCTTAACCCATAAACAACTAAAAGATAACTTAGACCAATCTCTTTGCCTAAGGTGGTAAGGAAAAGCACCTTTATGTTGTTGAGACATACTGCCACATAGTGAAGTTACAGAGCACTTGGAAAACATCAAGACCCTGGAAACAACCAGTGGGTGATTCTCAGGCATTGTAGCTGCTGGTTATTGGGAGAAAACTATTTACAATTTGAAGAGATTATAGATTTCAAATGAGTGGATTAATGGATAAAATTGAGGTGATTGAACTACACCAATTTAAGGTTTCAAATAATTTGAAGATGTGGCAAACTAAAAATACCTTAAATGGCTATACTTATTTTCTTGGATGTTCTTTTTCAGCTGTTATTTTTATTTTTTTAAATATTTATTCCTTAAAACCCTATTCATTTTCTATTGTATCCATAAGTGATTACCTAAAACTTAATCACTTAAAGCAATAAAAAATTTATTTTATAGTTCTGGAGGTTATCGGTCTGCAAGAGGTCTCATTGGCCTAAAATCAAAGTGCTGGCAGGGCTGTGTTCCTTTCTAGAGGCTCCAGAAGAGAAGGCATTTCTTTGCCTTTTCCAGTTTTTAGAAGCTGCTAGCATTCCTTGGCTCGTGGCCCCTTCAATGCCAGCAAGTTCCAGTCAAGTCCTTCTCATTGCTCATTGTGTCCTCTTCAACCTCTTTCTTCCATCTTTTAAGGACCCCTGTGATTACACTGGGTCCCACCAAAATGATACAGGATAATCTCTCTACTGTAAGGTCAGATGGTTAGCAACCTTAACTTCATCTGCAGACTTAATCCCCCTTTGCCCTGTAAGGCAGTGTAGTCAAAGATTCCAGAGATTAGGAGGTGGATGCCTGTAGGGGGCTATTATTCTGCCAACCACACCTATCACAGGTACTATGGAGGATATAAATGTAGACAATATATTATAATCAAGGAGGGTTTTTTTTTGTCCAATGGAAAAGCCAGTTCCAGGTAATTAGATTCATTTATAGTGACAAATTCTCTGTCTCAAAATTTTTCTCACCATTTACTCAAACGTCCAGCCTCTTGGTCTTGGAAGATACCTACCCCAGCTCATGTTTCTTAGCTATAATTATAGGGTTGCCATTCTTGAGCATGTAGTGTGTGTGTCAAGACTTATAATTGTTACACTGCGCTATATTGCTGTAAACAAGACATCACTTTTTAACTAGCCAAATAAATACATTATAAATAAATTATAAAATAAAAATTTCCTCCTAAAACTGATAGTGATCTAATATGAGAATGAGAAGTACAAATTACAAGTTATCCCAAAGTTATAGTTAACATTCTCACTCTAAATGCTACAAGAGATACAGATTCCTAAACAGGAATATTATGCTAAGCACTTTAAAGTTTGGACTCATTTTCAAGGAGTTAAAGCAATAGCGTGTTAATGGCAGAAAATCTTTTTTAGTTACCTTTTTTCCCATTTAGACTTCAAGGACAAGTTTGAGGATCTATGAATGATATCCATAGTTTGCATTTAAATTTGAAGGTTATTTATTAAGTGACATTTTCAGGGAGATACAAAACCTTCTTCCTGGTTGGTGATTGCGTGAAGTCATTTTTAGTACGTGTGAAAGAGCAGTGAATCAGAATATTTATAGTTTAGCACTTTTTAAAATGTCCTTCAAATATGTGTGCATATAATAGCTTCATAGAATATCAAGTGCAAGTTTTACGGGACTTAGGCTAAATATCAAACTCAGTCTCAATAAGTGGGTTTGCACCCTTATGTTCCTGGTGGTTACAATCTAGAAAAAAAATATAATGCCAGAAAAATAATGTGTTAGAAGCAATCCTGGACTAGATGTTTTTGTTCCACCTGAACTGATAAGTCCTTACATATTTGCTGAATGAATTAATTAATGATATATAAGGTAGGAAGTACTAAGTGTAGAGAATAGTCAGGTGCCAGTTAATCCTTACGCTTCTCAAGCTGGGATTTTGTAGGGGTAATTGGCATTGTGTTAGGAGGCCCATAGATACACAGGATAAACGTGCATCTTCTTAGAAAGGAATTTTTCTTAAATATTTGAGGGAACTGAGTTAAACATTTTACCTGCTGAGTAATTTAAAATATTTTATGTTACCACAAGAACCATTATATAGAAAAAAAAAATCCTTGGGAACAAAATTCACATTTTTTTATAATAGCACTTTTTTTTAACATTTTTATTGATTTATAATCATTTTACAATGTTGTGTCAAATTCCAGTGTTCAGTACAATTTTTCAGTCATTCATGGACATATACACACTCATTGTCACATTCTTTTCTCTGTGAGTTATAACATTTTGTGTATATTTCCCTGTGATAATAGCACTTTTTAATGTCTTCTTTTTATCAAGTGTTTGAAAATTTTTCTTACATTCTACAACTGGCAAACACTTCCCATTGATTGTATGTGTGTGTAAAATCAAGTAATTCTACAAGGTTCGTTATTTTGGAAAAACAAACTCTGTAGTATCCTTTTTCCTTCTCCCTCAATCCCTATCCCTTTTTTAAACTGAGCATTTTGGTTTTTTTTTACCTCCATGTCTCTAAATGGTGTTTTAATAATGCTACTTTTTAAAAAATTTCAAGCTTTTAAAATTGCTTTTCCACAACAGAAGCAGAAGACTTAACTATCCTTCATCTTTCTACCCTTGTTCGACATGGTTCCTTTTCTTCTCTTCTTTATCTCAATATAGTTTTACTCTGATTTTGATGAAATGAATATTCAGTATTTTTAACAGTGCACTAGTTAAATGCCATCTAAACCTAAA
The DNA here is from genome assembly GCF_048564905.1 of Vicugna pacos. Taxonomy (NCBI): domain Eukaryota; kingdom Metazoa; phylum Chordata; class Mammalia; order Artiodactyla; family Camelidae; genus Vicugna; species Vicugna pacos. The sequence continues at coordinate 29,945,538 of NC_133003.1, read as the reverse complement.
CCATGGACTTCCTACCTTCACTGTCCCTTTCCTGCCTAATTGTATTCTCTTTAAGTCATAATTGTCTTGTTTTGTAATTTGTTTGGTTTTCTAAACTTACTCTGTGTCAGCCCTAAATACTCTTCACCAGCTGTCTCAATACCTTCTCAAGATGCGCACACATTTCCCGTGTTCTCTCACTTTCATATTCCTGAAGAAGTTTCTTCCCAGAGCCTTGCTCTCAGTTGTGCCTGGTGTACTCCATGTCCAGAGACCCTCAGGTTTGCCATCTGTAGGAACAAAGCTTAAGTCATTGGACAGGATAAGGGCACAGTAGTCCCCTGGCTGCAGGCAGTGGGAAAGAGAACCTGGGTATCTGATGGTTTCTTTCTCTTTGTTTCTAATTTTTTTAGGTGACAGCTTTATTGACTATAACTCGTGCCATACCATTTACCCATTTAGAGTGTACAATTCCATGGTTTGTAGTATTTTCAGAGTTAGGCAACCATCACTATAATCAATTTTAGAACATTTTCATCACCCCAAAGAAACCTCATATTCATTAGCATTGACTTTTTTTCTCCCCAACCCCTCATCCCTAGGCAATCATGAGTCTACTTTCTGTGTCTTAATGTTGGTCTCTTCCAGATATTTCATATAAACAGAATCACACAATATGTGATCTTCTGTGACTGGCTGCTTTCATTTAGCATCATATTTTCAAGGTTCATCTAAGTTGTAATAGGTATCAAAAACTTCATTTATTTTTATTGCTAATAATATTCCATTTAATTTCTTTTTATCATTTGATGGATGTTTGAGTTCTTTCTACTCTTGCACAACTATGAATAATGCTGTTACAAACATTCATGTACACATGGTTTTGTTTCTCTTCAGTATATATGTTGGAGTACAGTTGCTGCGTCATATAGTAACTCTATGTTTAACCTGTTGAGAAAATGCTCTAATGTTTTCCAAACTGGGTGCAACCATTTTACATTACCATCAATGGTATGTGACGTTCTAATTTCTCCCCATTGTCAGCACTTTTTGTTAATTGTGTTTTTGGTTACAGACATCTTTCTGGGTAGGAGGTAGTATCTCATTGCTGTTTTTATTCGCATTTCTCTCATTATAACTGACAATGTTGTTGTATGTCTTTTCATGTGTTTATCGTGTTTGGAGAAATATCTATTTAGATCCTTTATCTATTTTTAAAAATTGGCTTGTCTGTTTATTGAGTTGTAAGAATTTTATATATATCGCACACAAGTTTCTTATCAGATATATGGTTTACAAATGTATTTACCTGTAGTTTTGGTTGTATTTTCACTTTCTTGATGGTGTCTTTGAAGCACAGACTTTTTAATTTTAAGTACGATTTATCTATTTTTGTTGTTGTTGCTTGTGATTTTGTTGTCATACCTAAAAAACAAAACAAAACTATTGCCTAATCTGTGGTCACAAAGATATACCCTTAAAGTTTTAGAGTTCAAACACCTGCATTTAGATCTTTGATACATTTTGAGTTAATTTTTGTATATGGTGTGAGGTAGGGGCCCAACTTCATTCTTTTACATGTAGATATCCACTTGTTCCAGGATCATTGTTAAAAAGATTATACTTTCCCAGTTCACATAATGTCTTAAGGTACCAAAGCTTAAATACATTTCCCTCTTTGCTGAGTGTGTACACATATGTGTTTCATTTTCAGAGCATACATTTCTTCCTCATTTTCATTATGTGCTGTATTAGAAAAGTTTGAAAACAGTTGGTAAAAAGAAGACAAACTTGGGTATATCCAAACAAGAAGACTCTTAGAAATAGATTTTTCACTGACAGAAGCCATTGAAGATATGCAAGGAAGGCAAACATTTAGCTAGAAATCAGGTTTGGTCATGTATTCTCTGTGGGGGATGATATGATTCCCAAGTGGGTGAAAATTAGTTTTCAGGAACAATAAAAATCTTAACTCTTTTTATGCATACATGATACAGAGATAGCACATAAACAGATGTATAGGAAATCTGTGACATTAAAACTTTAGTGGACAACTGGGAAAAGAATGTCTAAAAAGGCTGGTTAGGGAGACGATGCATAAAGGGTTGAGAAACACTAGATTAGATGAAAATCACTTTTCTTCCAAATTCCTTAAGTGGCCCATGATGTATACATAGTTTTTGTGTATAACACTGTATAGTAATTCTTATGCACTTGAGCATTCGATAACTACTTAAATATATGAAAGAGGGGAGAAAAGGGGAGTCTGTATCCTACTGCCTGGTATTGAAGTCATTTTCAGTAAAGGCTTTACAGGGAATTCTAAAGTGTTCACTTTGATAATTTATGTAAAAGTGCAAAGGAATAAACAATCTGTTAATTTAATGTCTTTTAATATGTATGTCTTTAATTTTATGATGATGAAATTTGACATAAGAGCCTGCATCTTTTAGTGGTGAGATGTGATGTGTGCCTGGGGAGTTTTCAAATATTTTCTTAAATTAAATATTCCTTGTGATAACCTTCCTTTCTTCTTCTTTTTAAGTTATAGCTTTTATGGCCACTGTTTTTGATATGTCCAATGTGAACTAAATTATTGGTCGAAGGACTTTATTAATGAATGTACAGCTAAATGAATTGAAACTCCCTTTTTTGCTTGAGTCTGTGTAGCCCTGCTTTTGATTTTTGCTGCTTTATTGTGTCTTTGCAGAAGAGTGTTATATTTGCTTGACAGGTTGCCCCTGCCTAGAGAGTGATCCTTGAAGAACATTCCTCACCACCCTCAAGAATTTAAATATTGAAAAGTAAGGATGAATGGAGGATTTGGTGGAAGGCTTTTTCTTTGGATCCATCTCTGTTGTTTTCCCCCCACATTTTGGTGAATACAGTGGAAGATGGAGGCATTCTTAGCCAGCCACCTCAGGACATAACAAGTTTAATTTCAACAGATCAAATTGAGTCAAAAGAAAAATTTTTCAGATTTTTAAAAAGTAATTGGTAAAGTTCCCCAAATAAATATAAAATATCTTCAGTTAAAAAAAATTTTTTTTTTCCACTTTCTCCCAGACTCATTTTCTGGGAGAGTACAAATTATTCCAGTGTAATTAGCTACATTGTAAAGGAAGACTGTGTTGAAAAACATGTTAGATCCAAACACTTTATTCCTTTAGTTTTAATTTTTGATATAATTTATGTATAAGAAAACACACCTATTTTAAGTGTACCATGTATTGAAGTTTGTTAAATGTATACACTTGTGTAACCACAGCTATAGGATAGTTCCATCAAATAAAATAATTCCTCCACACTCTTTTGCATTCAACCTACCTATTACCACCTCTAACCTAAGGCGTCCACTAATTTGCTTTCTGTCACTATAGATGAGATTTCATTCTTCTAAATTTTCATATAAATTGAATTTATATGAAGCAGCGTTTACCTTGTGTCTCGTTTCTTCTCATTTTTGCTATTGCATGTATCAATAGTTTATTCTTCTTTATTAGTTAATAGTAGTGTCTGATTATAGCAAAAGTGTTACTCTAGTCATCTCGTAATGGACATTTGGGTTGTTTCTACTTTATGGCTATTATGAAGAAAGTTGTTACAATTTTTCATGTACGTCTTTTGGAGAAAGTGTTTGCATTTCTTTTTAATAAATACCTAAAAGTGGAGGTACTGAGACACATTTTGTGTTAATAATTAACTTTATAAGAAATTGCCAACTGTTTACAAAGTGCTTATATCAGTTTTCACTCCATCAGCAACATATGAAGGTTCTAATTGCTGCCTTTCCTTGTCAGTGCTTGATATTGCAGACTGTTTAATTTTAGCCACTCTATTGGTTGTAGTGGTATCTCATTTGGGTTTTAATTTGCATTTCCATAATGACTAATGATAAACATCTTTTCTTGTGCTTATGTCTTTTTTGTGTGTGTGCAATGTCATTTCAAGTCTTTTACCCATTATAACTGGGCTGTTTTCCTACTGAGTTGTAAGAGTAATTTATTATTCTGGAAGTAAGTTCTTTATCAAATACATGTATTGTAAATATTTTCTTCTAGTCTGTGACTTTTTTTTTAACTTTGTCTTTTAAAGAGATTAAGTTTTTAACTTTCATCAAATCTAAGTCTTTTTTCCTTCTTTTTTAGTTTATGCTTTGTATGTGCTAAGGAATTGTTTAATCCAAGGTTGTGAATATTTTCTACTGTAATTTTTTTCCTGAAAATTTTATAGTGTTAGCTCTCTTGCTTAGAACTATAATTAATTTTGAGTTATCCTTTGTATATAAGGTGAAGTGATGGTTGAGACTTATATCTTTTCCCTAGGGATAGGCACTTTTACCAAGACCATTTGTTGAAAAAACTATTTTGTTTATTGAAGTACCTTGCCACCTTTGCTGAAATTACTGATTATAAACATCTGAATCTGTTTCTGAATTCTCTGTTCTATTTTATTGAGCTATATCCTTAAAATAATAAACATGTCTTGATTACCATAGCTCTTTATTACCACATACTCTATATAAGTTGTTATATACTCTTTATCACTCTGTATAAGATATGAAACTAGGTAGTGTCAGTTTTCAGACTGTTTTTCTTTTTCAAAATAGTTTTGACTGTTTTCTTTGTGATTTCACGTAAATTTTATAATTAGTCAATTTTTACAATTCAACACAAGTATTAGCAGCACTAAAGAGAGTTGTTTCGTAGTGAAAAGGGGGCCAGTTCATCAGGAAGACCTAACAATCCTGAACATTAGGAGAGAGGACTTAAGAATTGGGATTGTTCTGCAGTCACTGGGAGTTGCAGTTGATGAACTCAACAGGAAATGTGTTACCTCTGTGCCTAGGTAATTTGAGAGTTATACACAGTTTTAATCTTAGCTAACCATGATGCAAGGAATGGGAAATTGGCTAGAAGTAAAAGGGGGTGGATCTGTGTTTGGTCTTCTCACAGGCAAACATCTGCAGTCTTAGGGGAGTTATGAGAGAGCAGGAAGAACAATTCTTACCTGAATCATACAAGGAAGGGTGGTTCTTTTCCATAAGCCATTTCCCAGAATAAAAGAGGCTTTGGAAAAGAAAAAGTTTAAGAGATTTCTTAACTATCACTATTTTTCAAAACCAAGGGCTCAGATAATGGTGGATGCTATCATTGCTTATTTTTACTTGACTTTTTAAATCTCTTTGAGCCAACATTACTGTTTTAAGGGAGGAAGAAATATTTCCCTCTACCAATCTTAGATTCTCCAGCTGGGACCCTGTAAATGAGACTGGCCGAAGACCAGGAGAAAAACGGAAATTCATGAAGATGCTCATGGCCCATGTATACATGGGAGCACCTAGTGATGAGTAACCCAAAGGGATGGTTTAAACTTTGGTCTATATGCCACCTTAGGCTAAAACAAACAAACAAACAAAAAACAGTTTGGGAAGACAAATTATAGGAAGGTGACCAGGAAAAATATGGTAGACAAGGGTTGTTTAATAAAGCTTGTTAAGCCCTGAAGTCAGTGCCTTTTCCACTGATAAGATTATTGAGTCCTACTCCTCCTAGAATGGGAGGAGACTCCTTTACAAATGGAAATTTCCCTTATCAATATAAATTTCCTTTACAAAACAAAAACTTATGTCCTGTTTTTCAATCTCTTCCTGAGTCTGTTAGCTCAAATTAATCCATATGCCTAAGAGGCATATTTTGGGTGGTGTATTCTGGTACACATCACTAGCTTGCTGGTTCCTTCATTAATAAAATAAATTAATTTTTGATACATGTTTACTTTATATGAAACCAATATTCTTAACTTTAAACTATTTTACACTGGCATGCCTTAGATCTTGCTGTGTACCATTTATTAGATGGTAGGCACATTTATAAAGCCAAGTTTATCTCTTCATTTATCTCCTCAGTTTAGTTAACCATGAGTGCAGTCTTCATACTGCACAATATCTAATGTTGGCTGGTTTCTTTTCCGTGTATCTTGATGTTTGTTTTTGCTTGATTCCTGAGACGTCAGCAGAGTCTCTTAGATATGAATAGATCACTGTAACTAAAAATTCCTGTATTTTATGATAGTCAAGGAACTTCCACATTACAAAGTTTGATGACTGTGACTATCGTATTTTATTGTTTTTTTCATTCTAAGATGCACACTTTTTCATTTTCAGCCTCTTTGAAATCACTATGTTCATTACAGTTAGTGCCATCTTAGAGTTGATGGAATATGATATACATGTCTTTTGTTTTCCTTTTCTCCTATGTCATGGGCATAAGGAAAAAGTGATGTAATAAACAATTTTATTAGAATTCATTGAGATTTCAGAAGCATTTATATGCAAAACATGTTCAGTCTATCTAATAATTGTATAATGTCCTCAGTTTGATCATTTATTCATTTGTTAAAAGTTTTCAGACGTTTAAATAAAAGTTAAGACACCAAGTTTCTTAATACTCCCACCTTGGAGGAAGAAAAATAACTCCTGTATTTTACACTTTGTCTCTCCTGACACCACATTCATTTTTTTTAGAGATAGAAAAGTCTTCCACAGTGGCAGTAACTCAGTAAGCAAGGTATTTAAACATCTGATGGTGTTACCCACTAGTTTGCAGTAGTCTTTGTATTTAATTGGCACACCCTGAAGTGTGAGCCAACTTCCTACACCTCCATGCCCTTGGCGCTGGTAGATGTTTTTATCAGGTCTTCCCTAAGAACACATTTTTTTTTTTCCCCTCAAGTAACTACAGTAGTTAGATGCATAGAATTCTGACGTCTGTTTTCACAGATGTTTAAAGGTGTTTTGAATATTGTCTTATCTTAAAGCTTAGGGAAAGAAAAAATCTTTTCTTATCTCTCGTCTTAGTTTCTCAGGTTGGGGCCCTGTAAATGAGGCTGGCCCAAGATAGGTAACCAAGAGAAAACCAAACAGAAACTTATTAACATGTGTATCATGCACATAAAATATGGAAGTGCCCAGAGATGAGTAACTCAGAGGGCTGATTAGAACAAAGATTGAAGTCTATGCTTTCTCCATTGATGAGAGTCCAACTCTACCTGGTATAGGAGGAGACACTTTTACAAATGGAAATTTCCTTTATAAATGTAAGTTTCTGTGACAAAAGAAAAATAAAATTTTGTACCCTATTTGTTTTTAGACCTTTTCCTGAGCTGGTTTTAAATGGAGTTCAGCTCCAAGTGATCCACATGTCAAATAGGCATATTTGGTGGTGGCGTATTCTGGTGCCTATCAAAGTAAATGCCTTTGTACTTTGTGCTTACTGAAGAACTGTAACCCATGGTTATATTCTCCTCTATGCTCATTCGTTTGGGTCCCCTCCAGGGACCATTGTTAGTCCACCTAGTAGGGGATTGTCCACTCCTAGGTCTCCATCTCAGCCTTCACCTCTCCCTGAATTCTTTTCTTATCTCCCCATAGCCTCCCGATGAATTTCACACTCCCTGCTGTGGCAAAGGAGGTCTGACCTCTTGTTTACTTTTTCCTTTCCTCCAAATTCCAGATTCCAGTGTCTGTCGGATACCCTTCCCTGAAGCCCTGTAGGAGCAGCAGTTGGGAGGCATTATTGCAATATGGTTTTAAGTTGGACAGCCCAGCTACTTACTGTCTATTAGACCCTGGGCAAGTTAATTAACCTCTCTAAGGCTGTGTTCCTTTTTACGTTAAGTGGGGATAATAATAGTACTTAGCTCCTGGAGTTACTTTAAGGGTTTAGTGAGGTAATGAATATAAATTACTTAGCCCAGTTTCTGCATATTTTAAGTTTTTATTTTATTTTTTTTAAATGGAAGGCATTATATTGTGCTGTTTCCGTGACTTAAGCTCTCTCCATCCTATGCTCAGAATGTTTTGATGTTTTGTGGCAGCCCTGAAGCATCTCCCTCCCCCACACCCCCCCCATTCATCTTCATCCTTTGAACCTTATCTTTGGTTTGAATTTCAAAGCTTTAATAAAGATTCCATAGCTTTTCCTTGGACAAATTATATCTCTAGTTCCCAGCCCCTCATCAACAATTAGCAATATTTCTTCAAAGAAGGAGAACTGATAACTAATGTCCATTTCTCAAAGTTTTAATTTTCAGAAATTTTAAGAATCTTAGGAAGACTCTCTGCCCATTTCTTCCTATTTCCCCAGCCTCCGCAAAGCCTGGGCTACTGCAGTGATTCCTATGCAGTCCTTGTTGCTGAAAAAATCAGCCTCTGCACCCCCAAAAGTGAATTCAGAAATCAGAGGCAGAGTTCGGGGAGAAAAGAAAAGAGCAGCTTTATTGCTTTGCCTGGCAAAGGGAGTCACAGCGGGCTAGTGCCTTAAAGACTGTGAGCCCTTCCTGCGGTTGGGGTCTTGAGGTTTTATAGAAAAACTGAATGCAACAGAAAAGGTGAGAACAATCAGGGCATTTTACAGGATGCTACATTCCTCTTAACCTCAGTAAATCTTCAGGAGGAACTCCAGACGGTCTGTCCATCCTTCTGAGATTATCAGCCTGTTATGTCCTACCTGGAGCATAGCCTCTGGATTAAAGTAATTCTCAGTAAAGAATGAATCAGCAAACAGTTTCGCATCAGGGAAGTCAGTTAGTTACTTTGCTTTATACTCCTTCATTCTAATGCCTGTAACCTTGGTAGTCACATTTTCCCTCCAGTTTTATTGAGATGTAATTGATTTAAAAAAATGTACAATGATACAGTTTTTATTTAGGTATACAATATATTTTGATATACATATAAATTGTGAGATGCTTGACACAATCAGGCCAATTAATATATCTGTCATCTTACAGAGTTACCTTTACCTTTTTGTCCATTTAGTGAGAATACTTAAGGCAGTATTAGCAGATTTCAAGTATACAATACATAATTTTTAACTGTAATCATGATGTATATTAGATCTTTAGAACTTATTCATCTTATAATTGAAAGCTTCTACCTTTTGACCAGTATCTCCAGTTTGTCCTACCTCCTGTCTTTGGGTAGCCACCCTTCTATTCTATGTTTCTACACGTTTAACTTTTTTTTAGATTCTACATATAAGTGACATCATGCAATATTTGTCTGTCTGTATCGGGTTTATTTTACTTAGCACAGTATCCTCTGGTGCAACCTCTGTTACAGATGGTAAGATATCCTCCTTTTTAAGGCTGCATAATATTCCATGGCGCATACATATATATATATATATATATATATTTTTTTTTTTTAATCACATTTTCTTTATCTTTCAACAGACGCTTAGGTTGTTTCCATATCTTGGCTATTGTAAATAATGCTGCATTGAACATGGCGGTGCAGATACCTCTTTGGGATAGTGATTTAAGTTCTTTTCGATATATATACCCAGAAGTCAGATTGCTGGATCCTATGACAGTTCTATTTTAAAATTTTTGAGGAACTTTTGTATTTTTTTTCCTTAATGGATATATTGATTTACATTTCCATCAACAGTGTCCTTTCCTCCACATCCTTGTGAACACTTGTTATCTGTTGACTGTTGATGATAGCTGTCATGACAATTGTGAGGTGGTATCTCATTGTGGTTTTCATTTGCATTTTGTTAATGATTACTGATGTTCAACACCTTTTCATATACCTACTGGCCATTTGTATATCTTCTTTGGAAAAAATGACTAAAAAATGAGATCTTTTGCTCATTTTTTTAATTGGATTATTGGTGTTTTTTGCTCATCAGTTATATGAGTACTTTTTGTAGTTTGGATATTAACCTCTCACCAGATACATGGTTTGCAGATACCTTCTCCCATAGGTTGCCTTTTCATTGTGTTGATTATCTGTTGTTGTTGTTGTTTTGTTGTTGTTGTTTGCTGTGCAGGACTTTTTAGTTTGATGAAGTACCTGTTTATTTTCAATTTTGTTTCCTTTGCTTTTCACAATATGCAGAAAGTCATGGGCAAGACCATTGTCTTAGAGCTGTTCCCCTGTGCTTTCTTCTGGGAGCTTTACTGTTACAGACATAACATTTAAATCTTTAATCCATTTTGAGTTGATTTTATGTATGGTGTAGAATAAGGATACAACTTCATTTTAATTAATTTCAGTGGAGGCAGGGGTGAGAAAATCTTTCAGAACCACAGGTGCGGACGTCCTTTTCCTATTATTATGTTTAATATACCATTAAGTCCAAGATTACATGGTTATAATCTTGAAAAGTGCCACATAAAGTCACAGGCTTTTCAGAGTGGACCTACTCTTTGGAATGTCATGTGTCAAAGACATAGTGTTTTGGACAATTAAGGGACTGGTTTTATTCAGACTATTGCATAAGAAGAATATACATTAATAAAGAACATCTCAAAGGAAGAGGTCATGGGGTTTTATAGAGGCAAGTAAACAAGAGAATCCTGTTGAAAGATGGGGGCATGAATCTTTCATAAAAGGGGTAGTGAGGGTTTGTTAACCATTCCTGTCTTCTTGGAGTACAGAGCTTAGGTAAAATTCCACATTGTCAACTAATATTCCATGGGGTCTGTAAACCCACAGGTTAGGTAAGCCACCTTCCTGGAATGTCAATTTTAGTATAATAATTGTGACTGGAGATACTATGTTTCATGAAAACCCACACTGTATTAGGGAGTGGATTAAAAAAAATACCCTGCATAGATTTTTGAGATAAATTATGAGGCTTCAGACAATTTCTGCTTCTGTTATTCCACTTTATTTTCCCCTCCTCCCCTTTCTTTCGTCCTAATAAAGCAAATAGTAATTCTGTTGCCTATGTTATTTCCATGAAAAGGTTTGAGAAGCACGGGCCTAAAGCATCCACAGCAGCTATTAATATTGAACACTATGTGAGTAATCACATTCCAGGTGAAAGAAATAGCAGCAACACGGAAATAAAATTGAGGGTGTAGTGGATATCTGCGACTGAAGCAATTCCTTTGCGCCTATGTGGAGGATGTGAATGGCTGAGATGTGGGCTGAATAGACAACTAACAGACTAGATTGTAATGTTGGATTTGACCTACAAGGTGAGGTCTCTGGACTTAATTCACTTAGTAAGTGGTACCTATTGAAAGCTTTTGAGCAAGGGGTGGACCTGTTAGGAACTGGACACATTAAAAAAAAATAATTTTCAGTAAGAGGTAAAGATGTGACTCTCATACAGGTGGAAAAATTAACAATGTGTTAAAGATTTTAGTTAAGTCATGAGGGAACCTGAAGATGCTGTAGCTGATTCAGAAGAGAATCCAAAAACTTCACGTTTGTAGAACAGGAATATTGAGATGAATGTGCAAATGGTGTCCAAACTGGTTTTCCTGCAAATAATGAGGTGGGGTGGAGGCGAGGAAGAAGTCAGTTAAACCTTTACTTGACAGGCAGTAATTTTCATAGCTAATATTTTGCATCCCTATCAGTTACATATAAGTTAAAATTGTAAAATAAACAATGAACACAGATTGGCAAGGCATACTTTTCCACTGAAGCATGCATTTTTTTTTTCCTGAAGGATATGTTAGAAGCTGAACAGTAGTAAGATCATAATTGTGTGAAAATTTGGTTTCAGGAGAGACAAACTAGAAGCATTAAGAATAGGAGATTATTGCAATGTTCCAAAGGGGAAACCCTGAGAGTTGTGATTAGGGTGATGGTTTTGGAATGGAACAGAGTGAAAGAACCAAGTTACTAAACCAAGATCAGATCTACCAAAATGATTAATTAATTAGAAGTAAGGTAAGAAGAAGAGCCTTGTGGCTAAATTTGGACCAACATTTGGATCCTGGATCTACCTAGTCATGTTGACCTCACACAACTGTGAGAAAGGTGTTTGAACTCACTTTGAGTTTGCTCATCTATAAAATGGCATAAAAACACCACCATAACTTGTGTTTTTGTGAAAATTAATCAAGATAGTGCATATTAAGCAAGTGTGGCTCGTAGTGAAAGGTCACTAAATGTTAGTGACCATTGCTACTATTATTACATCCCACTTCCTCTTCCTTCCCCCCTCCCTTTTTTGGGGGGAGGGGCAGGGCTACTTTAAGGTTTTAAAACTGGATTTGGGGAATCTGAATTTTAAAATATTGATTGATTTGGGAGTTATCCTGAACAGAGTAAGAGTAAAAACCAAGGAATGAATGAAATCATTACATGAGAAAAGACATAAGTGTTGAAGTTTCCATTTATTAGGCAAGAAGTCAGTGAAAAATAGATGGATGAGTAGTGTCCATTATCCTTTATTATCAAACCACAGGGTAAGGAGAGTGTTGATCTAGGAAGAGTTGGAAAGAGAGGAAGATACTCATTGCTGCAGTGAAATTACAGCATGTGAAGGCTAGAAAAGGACATGAGTTATCTCATGATTCGATAATTTCAGTTACTAATGAGTTGTAAGAGACATGGGGGCAGAGTTTAGAATAAGCGCTACAGGGGATTTAAGAGTCAAGAAGACAGAATGAAGAGCTAGCTGAGTACTGGTAAACACATCGGAGGTCCCTCAGCTCAAGATCAGCTCATCTGGGTTATCATGATCATCGAGTCATTAGAATTCATGCATTTTTCAGCACAATTCAGTTTTGAAAATCAGGCTGTAAAGCAGATCTAATGTATTCAGTTCAAGTGTTTCACCCAGGGGCTGAGTTCCGTGTAAGAGCAGGGCATGAAATCAGCCATAGCGCTGACCATGAACCCCAGTGATGGATACCTGCCCTTGCCCATTTAGAGTTGCAGACTGAGCTCTCCATGGCCAGCTGGAGGCCACAGATGATTGTCCCTAGTCCCCTTGTCTTTATTTATGTACTGGTTTTTTTTTTTTTGGAAGAAGATATAAAATAGCCACTGAAGTCTTAATTGGGATGTTTCATATAAAAAATATACATTTTGTATTTCTTGTAAGAAATCTCCTGCTCTGGCTGCACAGGGTTTGCACTCCGTGCCTGAGACCAGTCGGTGAGGAGCCCAGAGTCTCCTGCCTCTGGATGATGCTTGCTCCGCCCAGTCTATTGCAGTCCCCACTCTTCCCTATCGTCCTTAGAGCACGTCAGCTTGACTCCTTTACTTTACCTGCCAGGCCCCTGTAAGACATCTGTCTTTGCAACCCGTTCTCGATCCTACACACTTACTGTGCAGGGTTTGGAGTTGTCTAAGTGGTGTGATGTATAAACCCTGGGAAATCCCTTTACCTTAGGTAAATAACACTGAAATATATTCCCCCATTTCATTATACTCATCCAAGGTGAGACAGAGTTGTTTACACCTCAGTGAGAAAAGCACTGTATCATATCTATTAAATACATTAACTTTACGGAAAAGTTAGGCAGGAGGAGAATTCTCATGACACTTTATTCTTAACCTACATTATAAAGGAAGAGTTACTATAATTCTGCCATCTGTTCAAAGTTTTAAAGCCTTTTTGGTAAACTTAATGCTAATGCAAAATACATCCCTTAGCACTAATTAACAGAAAAATCTGTTTCATTCTTCTCAGATAATGAAAAAAAAATATGTCAAGGACATGATTTCTTAAAGAAAATCTGATTTCTGGCACTTAGTTAGGCCTGTAAGCCACCCTTGTGATGCGCTCATGAACACAACCGCAAGAATAACGAGAAGTGACATCAGACATTCCCATTAGGGAAGTCCCCCGACTACAAGCTTTAGACATTTACAATTGTGATTTAAATTGTTCTTTCCACTTAAATAGTACCGTCCTTTTTGGCTGATGGAAGGTTGTGGTATTGATTTGGGGCTGGGGGGAGGGCTGGAAGTGAAGGGCTGAAGAGCACTGGGAGTGTCTGTAAGGCCAGAATTGATTTAATGTCCAAGTCCAAATTCCACATTACTTCTCTGGAAGCCTAATTAATTGAAATATGTGCTATTTGAGTATATTTATATTAAACATTGTTAGCAAGTGGCTTTTCAAACCTCTTTAGCTTTCTTTTCTTGGAGGAGTAGAACAAATCCAGTCTCATCATGTTTTTGCTAAGACCCTCTGTGTTTTGAATTCGCCTTATTTTCCCATCACCGTTGTCTAGTTTCTGTCGTATCTTTGGTGTCTCATCGCCAAATTAGCCTGGAAAAAAAAATACCATTTTTATTTGATCACAAGCTTAGTCAAAATTCTTACAATGATTCTTCATTTTCTTTTAGGTAACGTCTGGACTTCTTAGGGTCTTTACCGCCTGTTTTCTGGCTATCTTTCTCACTCTCTGCTGTACTAAACTCTTCACTTCAGGGAGATGGTTTTACGCAAGTTACTGAATTCACCTCACACAAGGCTTAGGTCTCACTCTGTTTTGCAGGGGTAATGAAACCTCTCATTCTTCTCTGAAATACTCAAGCCACAAGGAAGAGCAATAGTGAATGCATGCGTATGAGTGTATGTGTGTGTTTGTGTGTGTGCATCCACACGTGCATTGAGAGACAAAGTAGGCGTGGCGAATGTGAATGATTGAGGGGTAGATAGGTATTTATTGTACTACCCTTGTGACTTACTGTGGGCTTGAACTATTTCAAAATAAAGTTTAAAGAAAAGAAGCAGTTGAAGTCACATCTGTCACTCACCAGTGAAGTTGGCTAGTTTGGGGATATTTACCAAATATTTAATTATAAGTAATAGTCATATGTTCCCTGTGTTCCCTGGAGAAAGATGTTGTGTTTTGTCCTGGTCTTTGGTTTCATCAGTTTGCTGCTGTGTGAGGGTGAACATACCAGTTGATAAGAAGGTGAATTTAGTACTCTATTAAGTTTTAGGTTGAAATCGTGACTTCTTTCCTCCCTTGTTCCTAGAGATCTAGCAGGGAACCTCATACTGTGTCTTAGGGAGCTCACAGTCTTGGAGAAGACAAATGAGAAAGTCAGTGATAGCAAAACAGAGAAAGTTTTAATGATTCCTCACTTATTTATGTTTTTGCCACATAGGCTGCAGTTTTGGCTCTGCACAGATTTGATATCACGTCCTCAGTGCTATGCTTTTGTAGATTATTGGCGACTGATTGCCATACTGACTATAATGAGTAATATCCTTAGTCTCATTTCACATCATTCCAGATTGCCATTGAACACAGTGGTGTTCTTAATAACTGGAAGCAGGCTGGAATATTTCTCATCGACATGTTTTGTTCTTAAAATATTTATTCAGAATACCATGGTGAATTTTCCCTTTCTGACATTCATTCATGATTTTCTAATGATACCCTTCATTATAAGTAAAAATTTGTATTAATTATGATTAGCCTTTTTGGGGGGTTATTTAATTTGCTAAATTGGCTGTACAGTGCAAATTAATGCTTAGAAATTTAAGTACTTTTAAAACTTGAACATTCTTTGTTTCTTTGGCACTGTGCTAGACTGGGAAGTCCATGAGGCCACAGTCGGTGCCTTTAATTGGACTATTTTGTGAGAAGCTGCTGTTTTCTAGGTGCCATGCTAGCTGCTGGGATAAAGATGTTTATCACTGTTCAGTTCCTACCCTATCAGAGCTTCAAAACTTCACCAAATGTGGACTTTTAGGGTTGAAGGGATCCTTAAGAGGCATCTCTCTTCACTATCCAGAAGGAAATGATATCAGAATATCCTCGTCTATTCATTTTTTTAATTAATCACCAAGATAAAACCCTGCCATCGCTTTGACCATTTGTGCAGACTTTATTTCATGTGGTCTGATGCATCTTTGTGTGGCATCAAGTGTCTAACTCACATAGCCTCTTAAACAGTGTAGCTCTTGGAAAAATATTTTTGAGTGAATACAATTAATATGATCGTATTCAAAATTTGCCTAATAATGAAATCAGATACCTGTGGAAATACCTGACACATGGTTGGCATTCGTGAATGAAAGCCTTCTTCCTTTATTCTGATTGGGTTACCTTTGGAATACATCTTCTAGAGTTAGTGTGATTTTTAGCTGCACTTGGAAAGCACTGGAATGCCTTCATAAACTCAGAACCACTCTCTTCTGCCCTCTATTGTTATGTGGTAAACAGAGAAGGAGACTTGTCTCTGTCTTACTGCTGTGTTTATTGCGCTTTGCACATAATTGGCACTCAATAAATACTTGTGGAATGAAGGATTAACAGAGCTTTGAGATACATGTAAGTTTTCTGTACGTAGGAATGGAAAGGTAAGAAAGTGTATGTTGTGTAGAAGAAGTGGCACGAGCAGTGACTCAGAATCTGGATGAGGATACGGTTAGTTGAAGGAACCTCTAACTAGAACTGTCTGGACTTGATCAAGGATGGTTTTTAGACTTACCTGCAACATACATGGATTATATTCTTCTTTGCAGTCAGAAACTAGAGTAACAACTCTCATGCCCAGGTTTCAGCACTTATAATACAGTTTAGAATGCAGTCTTAGGAGTCAGAGAGATAGGGTTTCAATCTTGGCTCTTTCACTTATGAGCTGGGTGATAATAGGCCAGAAAACCAACCTTTTCACTCTTTTCTTTCTTTCTTTTTTTTTCAAATGTTGCTAATAATACGTTTCCTCAAAGGAAATGTACTGGGTGCCTGGATGGAGTGAGTCCTCACATTTGGCAGGTGGATAGTTGGTGTCATCATGATCATTATTCCCTTCTTACTTCCTCTTTGGAGAAAGCTGAATATTCTGTAACATCAACACAACCTGTTATAGCTCCTCTTAGGAACATATAATAGTCAAGTGCTATTGACCTCGAATTTAAAGGCCTCTGGCTGTTTTTTATGGATGTGATGTACTTTGTTGCTAGAAGTAAATGCAATTGCAATAGCTTGATCCAGTGAGAGCTATCTTTCCTCTCTGTTGCATAAAGCTCAAAAAGTATGTCTTCATAAAACTTGCACTGGTGAGGCGAATGTAACACCCACAGGCAAGGAATAGGCTTTGCTTGCTCATTTCCTAGGGGGTACTTAAAACTCGACCTCTTTTGTAAAGGATGCTGAATAATCATCATGTCACATTTCACTTTTTGCGTTGGTTTTGACGACCCAGTCAGAGAATAATTTTGGAGGAGGCTCAGGGTGAGGGTGTGGCCCTCAAAGATCTTGTTGGGGCAGCTTATTTAGAGGGTGCTGTACACATTCGCATTTGTCACTCAGGAGGCAGCAAAACCGCATCTAAGCATTGGTTGAAAATCCGGTGGTCCTTTTTTTCTTCTTCTCTAAAGAAAGGTACCCTGGAGTAGTGGGTAATTGCCAAGTCTGAAGAAGAAAATTATAATAAAAATAAAAAGGCAGAATTAATTACATCATGGTTACTCCAGAAATCTTCAAGATGAATGAGAAAATTTAGCAGAGCTCTTAAATGTCACTGTAATTTAGCCCCATGCCCCAGAAATTCTAAATTGTAATTGACCCTAATTATATAAATACCCACTGGTGAGAAAAGATCTATTTTTTTTTTTTAGAAGACTGCTGCTGAACTTCACAAACAAGTCACTCATGACTTCAACAGATGTTTTGTACTTCTTTGGCCAAAGGGGTTCTTAGGAACCAACTTTCCTCTCCATTCGGCAGCAAATGATACAATAATGCTCTGAGTATCAGCATATGAGGTAAAAAAAAAAAAAAAACGGGCTCCTTTAATCATTGCTCGGACTGTTTTTGTCTCGCCTGTTAGTATGTAAAGGTTAGTTTCACTTGCAAGCTACAGAAAAACAGACTGATGCTAGCTTAAGCAACAAGGACATTTATTGTTTCAAATAATAAAGTGCTAGATTTGGCTTTACACAGATCTGTCTGGCTCTCTGTCTCTGTGGGTGTCTTGCTCTCTCAACTCTATGTCCTTGACAGTGAGCTCAGTCTCCAGCACACTTTCTGATCTGGTCTGATCATGATTACTGCCTGCTCTGGGCCTTCCTCTCCCCTCCACTGATGTTTAGTAGGAAGCAGGAGTGTCTCTTCCCATAACTGTGGAACAAAAAGCCTGGGCTTCATTCTGATTGGTCCACCTTAAGTCTCTTGCCTATATCCGAGCCAATGACAATGGCCAGGGGGACAGACTTATGCTGATTGTTCTAAAGGAGCGCAGGGGAGGCCCAAGGGATGCAGTCAGCCTTCCCACGGGAGCACATGGGGTTTGTCGGGGAGGAGAAGATCCTATTCCCAGGAGAAGAGTAAATAGAGCTTTGGTGTGTCAAATGAGGAAACCGTACAGAATTTTGTTTTCCCAACTTCTTAGCAACAGGTTTCCCCCACCAACATGTTGTTATAAAAATCGTCAAGAATATGGAAAATTGAAGGAATAGTGAAAGGAACACTGGAACACCAACCATTTAGACAGAACAATTGTTAATGTTTTTTTAGCACCTTCCCTTACGTGGCAGGCTCTCTCCTGTTTTGTACCAACTCTTGACAAATTTCTCAGAATTTCTTCAAATGAAGATTTTCCAAAGTTCAATACTTGAGAATTCAGATGGAAACCAAATGTCATTTCCATGGTGCTGTGTCCTTTACCTGCCTTCTCTCTTTTGTTCTCTTGCTGAATACAGCCAAGAATCATTCTGTTTTCCAACAAGCTGTCTTGTACACCCTGAAGGGAATATTATAAGATTAAATGCAGAGGAGCACTCTGCGAGCAAGGTGAATGCTTCTCATTACAGAGATCCCCAGTTGATCTCCTAAATGTAATTCCCTGATAATGTGAAACTTCTGAATTATTTATTATCTCGTATTAGATCAGGAATATTATTCCTGAAAATAAGTTTGTTACCATCAGCAAATCAGCTTTTGAAAGTTTCCTGTATCACAGAATAACAGGGAGTAGATTCTCAACTCTTAGGGGGAAAAACTGAAATTATTTATTTTGAGGCCTTTTTACAGTGAGAGTGTTCAAATGCAAAAGAAGCAGCATACACTGAAGAATTACGATTTCTAGATATGGTGATAAGTAATTCGTGTAGTGGATTATTATGCTGAATAAGTCTAACTACAATTCTGAAACCCAGTAAAAATTCCACACCAGGGTAACGAATTTCAGACACGTCCTGTTCATTCTTGAAGACGCCATCTTTTCTCTACTGATCACTCCATGGGATATTGGTAGAAATAAAGGAGATCTACTGGTAGTAAGTTGTGGTTAATCATAACAAAAAGACTAATTTTTAATAGTAAGGGGCTAAACACGTCACTGAACCCCTAACTACCTTTTTTTTTTTTTTTTGAGACATTAACATCACTACTGTGGTAGTTTTATCTTTTTTTTTTATAATTTTTTTTAAATTGAAGTATAATCAGTTTACAATATTGTGTCAATTTCTGGTGTATAACACATTGCTTCAGTCATACATGAATATACATAGATTCTTTTTCATACTCTTTCACTGTAAGCTACTACAAGATATTGAATATAGTTCCTGTGCTATACAGTATAAACTTGTTTATTCATTTTATATATAACAGTCAGTATCTGCAAATCTCAAACTACCAATTTATCCCTTCCCAACCCCTTGCCCCCTTTTAACCATAAGTTTGTTTTCTATGTCTGTGAGTCTGTTTCTGTTTTATATATAAATTCATTTGTCTGGTTTTTTTTTTTAGATTCCACATGAGTGATTTCATATGGTATTTTTTACCTTCTTTTATTTAATAGTTCTAACAACCCAGTGAGGTACATACCATTATTTTTCCCATTTTATAGATGAGGAAACTGAGACATAGTATATTATGGAACTTCCCCAAGGCCAGACATGTAGTAAGGTATGGCATTTGGGTGTGAACTTTTGCTAATATGATACGGTGTTTATTCAACGCATAAAAATTAGCTCACTTGTGACAGAGCTGTCCAGTTGAGAATCTGAGGCTGAGTGTAAATGATCATCATGAACTTTAAGATCACTGTTACTTTTGGACATGCGTGCCAGAATGTTTGATTTTGTAAACCCAAGTTTTTCCATGGCAGAAAAAGATTTAATCTCTACCTGTATAGAAGTATTTTTAATAGACCTTATTTCTGAGCACTTTTAGATTCAGCAAAATTGAGCAGGGTCCAGAGATGTCCCATATACCTGCTTGCCCATTATCAGCATCCCTAACTAGAGTTGTACACGTGTTATGGTCCGTGAACCTGCATTGACACATTATTATCACCCGAAGTCTGTAGTTTACATTAGGATACACTCTTGGTGTTGTACATTCTATGGGTTTGGACAAATGTGTAATGACATGTATCTAGCATCATAGTATCATACAGGTTAGCTTCACTGCTCTAAAAATCCTGTATTCCACCTGTAGAGGTATTTTTATGCTACGTACTAAGTCATTCTAACTTTATAATACTTATTAAGTTGTTTAGGAAAACCATTTACAAAATTCAGTAAGAGAAAAAGGACCATTTAGCAGGTCAAGAATTATTGGTCTCAATGGCAGCAAGAAAGGCTGTAGGCTGTGTGGAGAATTTCATAATTTATAAATTGGTAAATTCTAATCGAGGCTGAAGAGCAAACCAATTCCCATTAAATAGAGTAAACATAATTTAGCAAACCTGGCCACGGAGCTTGCACTCCACTCAGGAGATGACTGCTTAGAGACAGTTAACTCTCGC
This sequence comes from Vicugna pacos, assembly GCF_048564905.1. Taxonomy (NCBI): domain Eukaryota; kingdom Metazoa; phylum Chordata; class Mammalia; order Artiodactyla; family Camelidae; genus Vicugna; species Vicugna pacos. Next base: position 29,925,077 of record NC_133003.1, on the reverse strand, counting down.
CCTCAAAATGCCTTCTGTAGTTCAAGTCTGTAATTTTTGGCACCGGACAGAGACGTGACCAATATTCACCTTGTGGCTTTTCAGCCACCTGCTCTGCCTAATTAAAGACTCCTATTTTCTGCTCTGCTGGCCCTATAATTTGCAAATAAACAAAATCCACAGGACATTTGATATGAATGTTAAAACAACCTGTGAACCATTTATCTTTTTCATTTGTAAAGTGTAAAAGGGACCCTTCCCCTTTTCCCTTCTCTGCCACCTTAGGAGGACTTCTTTTCCCCTCTAGAAGTAAAGAAACCCTATGGAAATGGCTTGGTATTTCTCCTTTATGACAACATGCACACACTCTCTCTCTCTCTCTATATATATATATATTATAGTTTTAGTATATGTAACTAACTAGTGTATATATATAAAAATATATATATGTACATATATAGTTTAGTTATATATTTTTATATATAGTTGAGTACACTTATTTAGTGTTATTGTTCTAAAAACTAATTCGTTTCTCTACTTTTTATAATTTTCTACATTTCTACCTCACTTGCCTGTGTTATTGCAGTGCCTCTTATAATCTGCCTGATTATATCTGCATATTTTTCAAAACTGTTCTCTAAAGCAGAGCCAGGATAAACTGGGAAACTTAGAATATAAAAATAAGCATTTTTTAAACACAAAATTACGCAGTGAGTTAATGTTATTTGGTTAAGCATAAGCTTGTGCAAAGTTAAGAAACCTTTTTATTTTTTGCCTTTGGGCTTACAGTTATTTATAAAAATGTACTTATTGTTTAATAATGTGCTTTTTTGTTACACAGAATTTAATACATCTAGATAGTTTTGTCTAATTCTTAATGGCCGTCTACTAATAGTCCATTATGATTATGATGTAATTTATAGATCAATTTCTAGTAATGAGATTTATATTTTTTCTAATTTTTTTGTTATTAGAAACATTTCTGCAGTTAATTTTTTTGTACATGAAGTTATGCCTACTTGTGTATTTTAAGAGGAAAATTGACTGGAATTAAAAATTTCAGATAAGAGGTGGGAACATTATGCCTATTCCTTAACCATCTTTATAAATGCTGGTAGCATCCTCACTGTCAATATTTTTTCAATTACCAAAGAGTTTTCATCCCTAATATGGTAGGTGAAAGAAGTTTCTCAATGAAGTTGTAGAGTTCAGTTAATCAGTTGGTCAGATTTGCTGACTATGCATTTATTGTCTGTGTTTCTCTGGGTTAAATGGCAATTATGAGAAAGTATGTTGAATATTGAGCCTCAAATTCAGAACTTTTTCAAGGGACAACTTGAAAACTTTTCTAGCCTACATGTAGGCTGAACTTCAGCTCTGAGCCCTCTAGTAGAAGCTGTGTGCATAATGGTTAACCCCATGTACATTAAATAATTTTTTGCTACATCGAAATGCAAAATTATTGGCTGCAAGGAGAATAAAAGTGAGGCAACATTCGAAAGATCTTTGATGTAAAATATGCTCCTGGACAGATTTACTGTGGTTATTTTCATTATATTCATTAAATGAAGCTCATGACTTCGTGAATTCATATCCATATTCTCTATCCTAGGGGATCTCACCACTGATGGAGGCTGTATTTCTGTCAACCATAGTGGATTAGTTGCAGTTTTTACCTTTTAATTAAACAGCTGCTGCCGCTAAACACAATTTTGAATTATTTAATAGTCCGTAGTACTTTAGTCAGTGTGCACTGCTTGAATTGTTTTAATTATGAAAAGCTATACATTTTTTATGATATAGCTTTCCTAAAAATGAGTTGACGGGCAGTAATAATTTTTTCTTTTGAGATGTCAGGAATATCTTAGCATATTTTAAAATAATTATAACTAAAATTACAAGCCAAGCTGATCAAATACAAGATTTTTTGCTTTGAAAAATGTGAAATATATAGAATTTTAAAACTCCCATTTGAGATGTTGTTTGTAGTCTGTCTCATAAAGAAGCTACATGTGTGGTAAATACTCCTGCACACAGTTCAAAAGACAGGCGGTGATCCTCAGGCTTCAGTTTCACATTGAGGCCTGATTTCAGAAATGAATTGCTTTACAATTCTGTGGCTTCTTGGGAAACAGAGTTTGTTTCGATGACGCTCTCATTCTTAAACAGAAATCAGTCAGCCCCAAAGCTATTTACTGTTAATCAGCATGAATTTTTGTGATGCATTCATGATTATCTTGTTACATTATTCTGAGTTATATTCAGAAGTATTACTTACATTTCTAGTTTTAATAAGATTAAATGAATTATTCAATGCAGCTTAGAAGATTATAGATCCTGGGAAATTATTTTTAGAAAGTAACAGTGGTGTGACCTTTTTTATAATTTTCTTTATTTTTTTGAAAACACCAAAAATCTCTATCTCCAATTAGACATATTAGTGTATGTGTGTATACACATGTATGTATATGTATCCTATAGGCAATATCTGTTTGCTGATTTATAGGGTAAAATATGAAATATGGTAATTGAAGTATTGAACATTGGAACAAACAGTTGAAAATATGTCACACTGTACTTTTAGGTTCATTACTACATCTGAGCTTTCTGAGAATTGCTGTGATCAGAAAAGCCACCTTCAATATCTTGCCTTGACAAGAACTGGTATCCTTAACGTCACTCTTTGATTGAATTTCCTTAGGTGGTACAAGTAAAATGGAATGGTCTAAGATTCATCTAAGTTTTTTTTTTAAAGTACAAAGTGTTTAATAGAGCATAGATGATGGTAACTGTCAGGATTCCTAGAATAAATAATTTCTAACTGCTAACTCTTGGAGAACATTATTTAGAGACTTCATCTGGTCCTGTGTGTCTGCTCTGTGTTGACTTCTCATTGATTTTTTTTAACTCCTTTCTTGGCTTAAAAAGCAAAGTAAAAGTTTATTACAGTGGAGTAATACTGTAAAACAATGTGAGGCATCAGCTGCCTTTGTTGTCGGTTACATCTTCTGAGTATAAGAAGGTGGTTATCATTTTTGTGGTTATAGATGTTTCCCTATTCAAGATAACAGCTTCTACCGTCGAACTGGTGTTTGCAGATTAAATAAGAGACGTTGCTTCTGTCTAATAAAGGAGGTTTTTCACGTGGAGCATCAGGTGGAATTTAATCAAAAGACAGTCATTTATTGAGCTTAAAGAAAGTAGTGATTTTTAACCCCAGTCTCTACAGTGTGCGCAAGCCAAGTAATACCCTTCACTTTAATTCCCTCACAACAAGAACTTCTTGGCCATACTGTTTTATTAACCATTCATGTCTAATTCTATGAAAACAACAATTTATTGTAGTTTTGTTTCTTCGTTTCATCCATTAGAATGTAAGCTTTAGAAGTGCAGGGACCCTGTCGATTTTGTTGAGCCATTGAATGAATGACGATGTAAGAATAATTGAGTTTCACTTACATCAGTGTTCTATGGGTACCGCTTAACCAAGCAGTCATCCAAGTGGGCAACGTGAGGATGTCTAGAGATAAGCCTGTGTTTCTGTTTGAACAATGGCAAATATGTGGCTAAAAGTGGAAAAAAAGAGCAAACAATCTATTTGCTTTTCTGCAGTGTTGAACATGAGTGTCCCATGTCTAAAATTTTCAGTTTGTGACAGTATTGACATCATAGTTATAGAAGGAGAAAGCTGATTCAAGGTCATGGGTTCATTGGAAAATGTGTCTATTGATTCAAGAAAAGCGTAGGGAGTAGATTACTGTCTGTTTCTCCCAGTCTGTTGGTATGTTGAGAAAAAAGGAGCTGGAACGTGGGGAAGTATGTTTGTATGTGCACTTGCATGTCATTTATGTAATAAATGCATGGAGTAAATATGTGTCTGTGCCAGGAGGAGGAACCATCTAATTTAGTGCTGTCTGGTAGGACTTCTCAGCCATTATGACCACATTTTATCTGGCAGAGAGAAGGAAAGGAGAAGGAGCAAAAGCAGTCAACTTGAGATTGGAAGATGTGGTCTCTATTTCAGGGCACCAGCTGCACAGCTGAAAACGAAGCGTGCAGTGACCAAAGAGGAAGAGCTAGGCAGCTTACCGATGACATGTCTGGTAGGAATATGTACTTGGCCAAAAAATAAACACTCAAATCGGTTTTGTGAAAATGTAAATGAAAACGCATTTAAGTGCTGAGAAACAATTTAAGAGTGAAACACAGAATTTCAAGCCAACAGGAAACATTTTACCCCTTAAAATAAATGTGCTGTGAAAAGAAGTAAAATTATTTTGCTTGAAATGCTCAACTACAGATAGGAAAAAAATCTACCAAATGATGCTACAAGGTTTGGTTTGTTTTTGGTAACATTCTTTTATATTTACTCATATTAGAGAAGAGGAGAGGGCAGAAAATATGAAATGTATACATGTTGACTTTTTTAGTTGCTCACCAGTATTACTAAGGCTGTAATAAATCTTTGACGTTTTAATGTGATTTACATAGCCTCCTTTTATAATGATTACATTGTGATTTCCATTTTTTATCACTAGTAATTGTGATCAGTCGTTTGTTACCAGAATTCTTCTCTACCTAGAAGCTAAGGAACATATTAAAATCCTTTGGAAAATTAAGTAAATAACAACAATGAATTAGGACATTACTGGAGGTGACAGTGATCAGGAAAATAATAAAACATAATTACAGTAAGCCCCACTTCTTTTATAATAATCCTCTTTGTTCTAGAAATAAAATTTAAAAACAAAAGAAAGCTAACTCCTTCTTAGCTATGGATGTTGGTAACCCCCACCCCCTCCCCCGCCCAGTGCTTAGGATATGTGGTAGCTCTCAGGGGATGGGTCTGTGGAATCAGCATTTTCCAAGTGGTCAGCACTCTTTCCAAATGATTCCTTGACCTCTGAGAACTTGTTTCTCTACCGCCTCTCTGCCTCAACTCCCACTTCTAATCTACTGCTTCTCTCGTCCTTTCAGCTTTGTGGAAAAGAAAAATGCTCTAGGTTAGAAGGAACACAGTACTGATGTAGTATTGATCTTCTTGGCCCGAGTGTAATAAACATCTGTAAATAAATGTATTTTTCTCATGTTCATCATCTTACTTATTACTGGAAAATGTCAGGAAGAGTATTTGAAATCCCTGAAAAACTCAAGATTTTCAATATAAGTGTAACAGAAAATACCTAGGTCATGATAATTAAGACACTAGAAATTACCAGCACGTCTGGGGCTGTTTCTGTGTGTGAGCCACAGAGCGGACCCTGGGGGTGTAAGTGGAAAATACTCATCTCCCAGAGTTTGCTGCTTCCTGGGAGAAGCTGAAAGTAAATGGGCAGTTTTATTGTGCTTGCCATTTGTGTACTGTTTGTTGGAGGAAAGTAAGAAAGACCTTGTGAGGAAGAAGGAATGGGGATGGTCTTTAGAATGGGGCTTCATATTCATTCTTAGCATTTGATACATTTTCTCTGTTTCCTTGGCATCTCATTAAAATGTGAATCCCACTAATATTACCTTCAGGAACAATCACACAGGATTTAGGAAAAAGTTGTGGGGGAAGTCCTTTAAGAAACAAAATAAGCAAATGTGTATTTAAACTGCTTTGGTGAAATGACCTTCATCCCACTCATTTCCTTAAAATGTGTTGCAAGTGCCTAACTAGTTTCAGTGTTTAAATATATTCCCTGTGATGAATTTGTATAAAGGAGTAGCTGCTTCTAGATTCTCACAAGTAAGTGTGCTTTGTTGTAACAGGTGCCAGCAAGTCCTGAAATAGTTTCCTTAATTCCTCCTATGTGAGAAAACCATGGCATATTTTGATTGTTCTAAACTATTCTTTTTTCTCCAAATAACATGACTTACTCCCCACTTCCCATTATTTATTTCAAGGGAGTTACAACTTTTGGGTTTGAGGGTTGCTGATAGGTTTTGAAGCTATTTGCAAAGGCATCATCTTCCCACTTCCTGCTGGGACTTGGTTGCCACCAACACAGGAGTGCAGCTTGCTCCGTCCTTTCCCATCTCCCTTCCTGCAGGACCAGCTTCTCTCCCAAGTGCCCCGCTTCTGTCATCCCTCCACCTCCTACTTCTTTGTTCCCTGTTGCTTGAATTGGATAAAAGTGGAATTATTCTTGGACCAAGGCAAAGTCCTCTTTTACAGGGTAATTCATTTGTGGTCTCGTGATGTTTTCTCTCATTATGCAATAGTTCTAACAACAGAACACATTCCTATTGAAATAAAGGGTTGTAATCTTGATGCTGGTCCTCTTTAGCCGTGTTGCATCCTTTGTGGCATGTGCTTTAGACGATCTTGTATTTTGATGATGGAATTACAAGGGTTTAGTTACTAGTTTTTTCCAAATTGCCAAGTGTAACTTAATGGCTACAGAACTGGTTCTTAATGGGTATCAGCAACAGAAATGTAAATTTCAAACAAAGACATTTTTTTTTTCATTTTCTTCAGTGAAGGCTCTGATTTTCTCTTAGAAGATTCAGAAGGCAGTAGAATGGCTTCTGTTGATCAGAATCCATTTTATAGTTTCCAGTGCAGAGCGACGTGTCTCTGACTTGCTGTGGTAGATCAACGCTGTTGATACTGAGAATCTAACTTGGTAAACTAGAACTAGTAATTATAACGCCATATGCTTGTTCACATAACATTACATAACTTTCAAAACATTGTCCTATCTGCTGTTTTACTAATCCTTATGAGGGCATGTTCTGATATCCCCATTATATTCGTGACAAATGGAGCCTCAGATTGGTTGACTGCCCAGCTAGTCTTCGTGAGGCCAGTCAGAGGGACAGCGGAGTGAAGGACCAAGGCTTTGGCTTTTTGGATATTGTATTTCTAGACTTGTCTTCTGGACTCTAAAATGAAACCAGTTTATTCAAGTCCAGCAGTAAGGTGGTCTTTGATTTCCTTAAATATTCAGTTTACTTTATTCATTTAGTGGAAATTGAACAAGGGGAAACTTTGTGGATCATTTTTGTTTATTTAAACTTTAAAGTTAAAATTATACACATCCGCATGCTTTGGGGAAATTTTTGCCCGCTAGAAATCCGATGAAAATTCTACTGACTCGACAGCCACTTCACTTATTTCTCATATCCAAAGCAAAAGAATACATTTTAACTGAAGTATTAATTGCTTATTTGACTATCATATTCTCAGGAAGCAGAAAAAAGTATACAATCCCCCTCTTTTTATATTATTATTGTTATTATTATTTTATACTTGAATGTTCAATTTAGTTAGAATATCAGGAAAGGTAAAAAATCAACACCATGTTCGCATGCACTACTTCCATTTTCTATGTATTTTTTAATGATAATTTACAAGCTTTTAGACTGTTCATAAAGTGCTTTATCTGCAAAATAATCACCATAGGACACTTTTACCTTTGGTAGGCTATATGACAGTGTTAACATTTTTTTCCCTCTAGTTTTATTGGAGATATAATTGGCATGCAGCACTGTACAAGTTTGTGTACAGCATAATAATTTGACTTACATACATCACACAATGCTTATTTACCCCACTAACTTTAGTGAACATTCATCATTTCATTTTGATACAAAATAAAAGAAAGAGAAAAAAACCTTTTTTTCCTTGTGATGAAAGCTCTTAGGATTTATTGTCTTAACTTTTATACATAACACAGCAGTGCTGATTATATTAATCAAGGTCTACATTACATCTCTCATCTTTATTTATTGAATAATTGGAAGTTTGTACCTTTTGACCTTCTCCCCCCACCTCCTCAGCTCTGGTAACTACAAATCTGATCTTTTTTCTTATAAGTTTGTTGAAGTATAATTAACCTACAACACTGTGTTTTGTGGTGCACAACATAGTGACTTGATATTTCTAAACATTACAAAACGATCATGGTGATAGTTACCATCTGTCATCATTCAAAGATGTTACATTATTATCCACTGTATATCCCACCCTGTACATTTCATCCCTGTGACACATTTATGTTGGAACTGAAAGTTTGTATGTCTTAACTTCCCTCACCTGTTTCATTCATCCCCCCACCACCTTCCCCTTTGATAGCCCCCCCCTTTTTTAGATCTCCCAATTTCAAATGACAAATATACATGAGAGGAAAATGAAGGTCAAAACTCAGGAAATACAGACTTTTAAAAAATGCCTCTCAAATTAACTTTGACTTTTTGCTCACAAATATTCCTGCCTGGAAAGGCTGTAGAATGAGAACAGACATGTGTTAAGTATGTACATACTTGGGAAAATGCCAGGGATGTTCCTAAATGTTTTTCTCAATTATCTATGAAACTCCTTGGACCATGTTTTAGAAAATGGGTTTAATTTTCTTTGAGGGATTATCGTAATTGTAAAGGTCACGGGAACCCACTCCATTACTAATGTGTTTGTACTTGCCAAGGCTCAGTTATGGGGAATCTCTCTGGTTTTCATATTCAGTACTTTTCTTTTTGCTTTGTTGTATGATGAGGGAGAAGAAAGTGTTGGCATCGAAGGAGAAATGAATCTGGTGCCAACTTGTTTTTTTTGTTCTTGCGGCTCTGATCTTTGCCTTTCCTGAGCCTTGTCATCTGTCAGGCAAACTAAGAGTACTACTACATTAAGGGTTTTAAAAATGAATCAATCATTCCATACTTGGAGAAAACACATTCGAGTAATCTTTAAAGTACCATTCTTGTGTAGGCGATAGCTTCAAGGTTCCAGCATAACATATGCATAGTGAAATATTTTAACCGTTCATTTCATGCTTTCTAACATTTTAGAAAGCATTTTTCTGTTCATTTTAGTTGGTGCTAAAAGATGTGACTCTTTTTTTCTCAGTAGAACTACTTGAGTGATGTGAAAGTTACTTTGTTTCCTTAGTACTAATTTTTCTTTGTAATATCAGGACAGATTTCTTAAATTAACAATATAATTATGAGGGTTTTTTTTTTTTTGGCCAGGGTAGAATTTTTAAATATTTAATATTATTAAATATTGTCAAGATATAATAAGGATGATACCCATTCTCATAGTTTACTAATTGTCTATGACATTTCATGTCTTGGATATTAGTTCTGGAGGAAAATCTGAGGAACTCGTTGAAAAAGGGCAGATGTCCAATGAAGTTTTTTTTTTTGCTGCTGTATACATATTTGTATTCTTTTAGAACTGATTTTTCTAAGCATCTGTCTAAAGCCACACCATTTGTTCAAATAATAGGTGGATAATGGTGTTTAAAAGCAGGATCTTGGCATCAGGAAAGAGTAACAACATGGAAGAGTTCAAACTGAGTATCACTCTGGTGAGAATTCTGAATTCTCAGGCTACTGAGCCTGTCCTGGTGTGGAGTAGAGCTTGGGGCCCTTGGGAAGCCAGCCTTAGTTTGGTCATCGATCAAACAGGAGTTAAAGGTTCTATCTCATCAGATGTTAAGAGGCTGAAACAAGGTAGTTTATGGGGAGACACTCATGACATGCTGTCCTTCCTGGTGTTTAATCATGAACTGGTTTTGAATCCAAATTTGTGTTACTGAGATGTGAGCTGAAGAGTTGAGTAGGAGCCCCGTGGTGTCTTGTGGTATGTTTCAGTTGGACCTGTGTGCCGATCACTGTGACATACAGTGAGTGTGAACATAGGTGATTCATTCCACATTGGGGTAGGTTGTGTAGAACATAGTTGGTATCATCAGATTGAACCAAAAAAAAAAAAAAAAAAAAACCCTGCTGACATCCAATATATTTTAAGGGTGAGGAGAAACAGTTTTATACCCTGGTAAGCTTTTTTATGTATACTGTTTAACTCATTAATTCCTGGCACCTTTATATAAAGAGACATTCAGGGATTTTTCAGGGAGTCTTTTTTTAAGAGTGAAAAATTGAAAAGCATATATTTCAGTAAACATGAAAAGGATTAAATAAATAAACTATGCTATACCCAAAGTATGAAATGTTAGCAGTTAGATTATGAGGTATGTTTCTGACAAGGGGATGTATCTGAGATATTGTTAATTAAGCACAAAAATTTGCTTTTTTTCCCCCACATATGTACAAGACTTCCAGCCAAAAAAACAAAATATGTATGTGTATGCGTATGCAGGCACATGGAAAAGGGTCTGAAATTGATAATATATGTTGCCTCTATGGAGGGAGGTAGGTTAGGTGCAGTAGGAAGGGAGAGTTTTTAAGTTTTTAGTATGTTGTTTAAACTTTTTACAAAGAGGCTATTTTCATGTATTACTTGTATACATAACTTAAAAAAAAGAAAAGAAAGGAAATAAAGTACTGAATCACTTTGCAAAATCAGTAGCCTCAAATTGGTGGATTCATGGGCATCTCCATTAGCAAAGAAGAGCAACCAGTGATTAAAAAATACGTAAATATCAACCACTCCTTAAGGAAGTACTGAATGACTTATGATGGTGTATTACACAACAACAGATTGTACAACAATAAATTACTCAGTCATAAGCCCAACGTGCCAGGGCAGTTCACCATCATTTAATGGTCATGAAATGAACTTCAAAGTTTAACAGTGTTCAAGACTGGAAAGGTAAGTAGGTGATAAACTCTACTAGGCATGAAATGAAAGTGTAGTGGTGGGCATTGGGTGCTGACTAGGAGTTTAAAGAGATACTGGCTTGCTTAATCCATTCATTCCTCTTCTTTTATTCTTTCATTCAATGTTTCCTGAGAAGACACTTTGTACCAGGCCCCAAACAAGCCACTAGGGACACAGGCCCAAGTAAGGAGCCATTTTTCTCCTCATCCAGTAGGTATGACAAACATTTAGAAAGTGAAATTCAATGTGTTATGAAAATGACAGCCATTCAAGCATGAAGTCAGTAAGGTCAAAGCATATAGAAAGGTGGGATTGACTTGACAATGAGAGAATAGTCAGGAAAGCTTTCTGAAGGAGATGGCCTCCATCTTGGTTTTTGTTTTTTGTTTTTAAAGCAAGAAGTGTTTGGGTAGCTCATAAGCTCATAGGTGTGGGGAGAGCTGTGTACAGTAGAAGAGTGTGTTTGGGGAATTATATGCACCTTGCAGATGCTGGAGACAAAATACAGGGGTTCCTGTGGGTTTTCAGCAAGAGGACTTCCAGTCTGGCACTACTCTGAACACTGAAACAGATGGGAACTCTAGTGATAGGTTGTTTTTTTTTTTTTTAATGAAGTTCTGGGAGGATCTTTTGCTTTTTGCTTCTATTTATTGTAACTTCTCATTGGAATCTACCTGTTTATGGAACATAACACATCCTCTTTCGTCCAAGTAAGGGTGACAATGTCCTGTTGTGATGTTTTCTAGGCTCCCTTAATGAAAGCGTCCTCAGACTGGGCCACCATTGCCGTTTGAATCACTTGACTGTAGGTTGTTATGGGTGTTGCTTTGCTTATTAACTTTGACGTTAAGTACCAGTCTTTACACACTGTTCTCTTCTTGAATTTTTTCAGATGTTTGGGGAGGAAAACAATATTTAATATTATGTACATTTACAAGCTGTCAGTCTTGGCAATTCTTTAAAGATTTAAGTATGTGACGTTTTAATTGCCTTGAGAGAGAGGGAGATGGGAAATGGCCTTTGAAGGTTAACCGAATGATGAGAATGTGGGCTGATCTGGTTTTACGGAATGGATGGATTTGAGAAGCTGTGTCTTCCTGTTGCTACTGTTCCTGTGTCATTAGGATTTACCAGTTAGAAAGCCAAATTGCCTTAAATGTAGTTTCTGTGGGTTTGTATGTGTCTTAGAATCTTTGTTCCATTTCTTCTATGTACCAGCTCAGAAGTCACATGTTAATCTAACACTACTCCTGGTGCTCTTGGGTTCCCCTAGCCCCAGAATAAATTTATACTTGGGAAGTTAGGTATATTAAAATAAAAAATAAACTATACTGTATCTATGATAACTGGGTACAGTTATCCCTGAGTGAATGATGCTGAACCATCATTATTAAAACAACCTTTTAAAGAGGGTTTAAAACCTTCCAATCGGTGTCCTATCACAAGTACATTTATGTTTCTCCCAAGGTACACAAAGAAGCAAGCTCTGAAGGTGACACCCGAACAATGGCCAGGGAATGTAAGCTTAGCTTGGATCTTTGAGATTATGAAGAGCTATCTTTTCTTCACAGCCTTATAGGTCAATGGGAAAAAATCTTAAAAATCAATTCTTTCAGCAGCCAGGAACATCTGAAAGGAAATCAAAACTTGCTTATTATACTGACATGGTTTGACACCAGCTAAGAATCTTAGAAATGAATTTTAAAGCCTGAAGTCTGGCAACAATACATTTAGCAAAATCTTTTGCTGGAAATACAGCAATCACAAACTGTCATTTCTTTCTATATTAACCAAGAGTAATCTTATCATACATTTGGTATCAGAATAATACTATGTATGTGTGTTTGTATGGATATAGTGTATGTAATTCAAAGGAAACTTGCAAGTATTAATTATTCATTAATTAAATTAATTTGTGTAAGGGTTTAATTATTCATTATGTTGATATATTTAATTCAAGGGAATTCCATAGGTATTAACTATTCATTAAAACTACAAATATACATTTAAGGATAATTTAACTTTCTAAGACATTAGTTATTCTTTTTGAAGTTCATGTGGTATGGGAGCAACCTTAATGGTCAGGTGTAATAGAGGGAGCACTGAACAGGTCTTCGTCAGAATCCTATCTTCATGCTAGGCACTACTGTAGGCACGAGGAACATACACATGAACTAGACAGATGAGTTTCTGATTTTGTCTGAGCACGTATTCTAGTGGTCCAGGAGATACTGATGATAAATGGCTTATTGTAAAAATGATTTATTCAAAAAGTAAGATGATTTCAAAAAACATGCTTTATGAAGCAAATAAAAGAATGAAAGGAAATAAGAGGCCAAGTTGGGAGAGAGGAGTGGAGCAGGTAGGTAGGAAGAGGGCAAGAAAGGAAGATGCCTTTAGATGGCACATTCGAGGAGTTTCTCTTGAGGAGGGATGCTGTCTGGAGGAGGAGGAGCCACCCTTGAGAATATCTGGGGAAGGACCCCTCCAGGATGAGGGAAGAGCATACTTCAAGGCCCTAAAGTGTCCAAGAGCGCAGCCAGATTAAAGCACAGGGATGACCCCTGTGGCTCTCTGGTAGTTAAACGGGGTCGGTGGAGTGGGGTACCGGAGGAGATCTGAGAGTGGTGAGCAGGAATCAGATCATAAAGGGCCTTTTGTACTAAGGCAAGTTCTTGGAATTTTGCTCTAAGTGTATTCAGGAGCCATTGGGGGTTTTGAAGCTTTTTATTACAAAAATTTCCAACATCAAGAAAAACGGAAAAGTATACTGACTCCCCACGTACCCATTTCCCAGCTTCAATAATTACCAACTCATGGCCAATTTTGTTTTATCTATGCTCTCTCCCCAACTATATCACATAATTTGTAGCAAGCAGCCTGCCATTTTATTCGTGACTATTTCACTATGTATCTCTAAAGCATGGAAACTCTTTTTAAAACCATAGCTGCAATACCATTATCACACCTATAACTTTTCAGTAATTCTTTAGTATCATCAAATATCTGGCTTCAGTTGGGCTTTTAAGCAGAGTGGTGATACTACCTAATTTACAATTTTAAAAAAGTTCCTCCCCTGTTGTGTGTATATCAGAGCTCAGTGGAAGCTGGGAGATCACCTAGGGACTCCTTGTTTGGATTTGGCATCAGTGTGGCCTGAGCAAGGGTGTTTATGATGGAAATGGAGAAAAGTGGCCAGTTTTGGAATATGCTTGGAGACAGAACTCACTTACTGATCATTACTATGATTTTTGTGCCCAAGACATTGATTCAATGGAATAGAGCAAGAGGTGAGACGGAGAAGACTTGAGGAGGACAGTTGTGGAAAGGGAAATTAAGAATTTCATTTTGGTCTTAATTTCACCTCTGATAATGGAAAACAGTTTTTTAATCAGCCTTAAAAAGAAGAGAAAATAAACAGTGTATGCATCCATATTTATTGATACTTATCTTTAGTCCTGCTCTGATATATGTTATGGGGAATATGATAATGGAAGAAATAGTTTCTGTTCTTAAAAAAATCTTACAGGTTTACTTGAAATCTATTCAGGTCCAGTCAAGGAAAGCCTTTCACTGAGATTGCTTTGAAAGATAATAACAAGTCTGAGAAGTCTGGCTGTCCAAAAACGCTTCCATTTACCAGCCTGCCACAAATACAGTGACCTTACTTTCTGAACCTGAAATTGAGACCAAGGATTTGAAAACTGAGAGTATACTTAGAGGGACAGTATGCAAGAATATAGGACATCAAAGCTGGCTTGGGGAAGAAAACCTAGAAACCTTTATAACCATGATGCCCACCATCTCTACCATTAGTTCCCATTCAGGCATGCTCTGCAGACACTGGCTGTTGAATTAGTTTACCATCTATTATTAGTATATGTAAATTAATGTATGATCCTTGTTCAGTTTTACCTGTTCCAGAAAAAGTCTCTGCTCCCTCCTCCTTTTCCTTCCCCTTTCTCTTGGAAGCCTCTGTCTCACTTTTGAGACCTTGCATTTAACTCAATCAGACCCACCCAGGATAATCTCCCTAATTTACAGTCAAATGATTAGAAATTTGAATTACATCTGAAAAATCCCTTCACAACAGCACCTAGATTAGTGTCTATCTGAATAAGTGGGGATCATTACCTACCCAAGTTGATGCATAGTGTCCTCATCTATTTCAAAGGGCTAGTATCTTCTTTTGGGAGTTGTGAGTTAAGGCTTGTACAGCACCAAGTATAGTATTTGATATGTGATACCTCCTCATTAAGGGTTAGTTCTTCTATATGGTGCAGTGGGAAAGCATCAGATGCTCATCATCTTATGGCAGCAAAGAATATCTGCCAAAACTAGGTGGCATCTTGTTGAGTGACAGAAGCTAGACACAGAAGAATCCCATGCCTGTAAGATACGTAAACAGTCAGAATTCACCCACTAGTGCTGTTGGAAGTCAGGATATTGGTTACCCTTGAAGGAATGGCCCCTGGAAGGCTACGTGAGGTGGTCACTGGTTGATAATATTCTGTTTCTTATTTTGGGTGTTGGTGATATGGAAGAGTTTAGATTGTAAAAAATGATTGAGCTTATATGTATATTGGCTATACTTAAATAAAAATTTAAACACACTAGCAATACAACTGACACAATATTGTAAATCAACTATATTTCAATGAAAAAAGATAAATACAACTAGATGATAGATACCAACTTTATGGGTGTGTATGTGCAGATCTGTGTGCTTTATCACTGCAAAGTAGCATTATTAAGTAGAAAATATTTTCCTCCCAAATTACAAATAAGACAATTGCTCAGAGGAAAGTTGATAGAGGGCCTTCATTAGCATTTTTGACCTTGTCTCATAAGATTATTTTACTTCTGGGCATTTGCCATGGTGATATCTGCTGAAATTGGAATGGTTATCAAAATATTTTGAGGATTTTTTTGGACAAAAAAGAATTCTACTCACAAGATTATTCACTCAGGCAGCAGAGGAATTGAGTTTGCTTTTATGTCTTGAACTTCTCTTTGCAAGGCCAATAAGTTGTCTCTCTTTCAAAATACAAATGCAGTGAGCTCTCATGCTCATTATCTGTTTGTCTTATGCTACTTGGATTTTCATTTTTTTGATAAGACAAACTCTAGAAAAGCAATTTTGTTTTTGAAAAAATCCTACATTTACACCAGCAAATTATGATCTGACACTATTGTCTTAAGAGTATAAATGAGAAATTCTAATACCATTTTACAATGACAAAGGTGAACATTTATATTTTTAGGTATTTGCTTGGATGCCAAAGCCCATTTTTAGTATATTAAATAAAATGTTATGTTTCTCCTTAATTTTTAACTGTTGATGGTGTGATTTTATATTTTAGGTCAGCACTGTTCAGTAAGACGTTCTGCACTGATGGTCATATTCTGTTAGCTTTGCTGTGCAATATGGCAGTCACTAGCCACATGTGGCTAACACACACTTGAAATGTGCCTAGTGAACTGAGGAAACACAATACTTACATTATTTAATTTTAATTGATTTAAATAGACACATCTGGGTAGTGGCTACAGTGTTGGAAAATGAGGTTTGAAATACAAGTGAAATATGGTATTTGGACCCACATTACTGGCTGATTGTTCTGAATTCTCTTCAAAGAACTTCTCCAAATGCATCTACATAATATTTTTCTCAGCCTTGTTATTCTTGTCTTCTGCTGGAAAGTCCCCTTGTAAAGATAGAAGGAGGTCTCAAAGTTCTGAATCAGGTGGAAAAAACACCTTCTTTTGTGCTTTTACCATTTCATCTATTCCTTCATTTCCTTAATCCCTGGGCACTGTCCTTTCTCTCCCATCACAGGAAATGGCTGTCTTGAAGATTGTGTCCCCAGGATTCTGGAACACAGTAAGAAGAGAGCAAGCAGTTCATGTCCGCAATAGGGTGATTAGTAGGTGCACGGGGAGGTAGTGATGTGCCACTGAAAAGCATGAGGTTCAGCTCTGACATTCCACATCTGTCACTTAGAGGCTCTGCACCTGAAGCAACTTTTTCACCCTTTCCACATGTTTCCTCATCTGTAATATCAGGATTATTCTACTCACCTTATGGAATTGCTGTGAGAATTAGGTAGTAGTAAAGGGAAACTTTATAGCTCACAGCTTGCTGTAGATGGGACTTGGCACCTTAAGTCCATGGTCCCACTCAGTCCTCCAGTCTCCCTGTGGGTTATTTCCCCCATTTTATAGACAAGGAAACTTAGTTTTGGAAAAGATGGTAAGTGGTAGGGCGGGGGTTTGATCTCTGGCAAACCTCCAGGACCATAGTAAGTTGATCTGTTTTATTTTTTTAATTGTACCTTTTTTAGTTGTGATATAATTTAATATAATGGAAATATATATGTCAGGGCCAGAGGTTTGAAGCCTTAATCTGTACTACTTCCAATAATGCAAATAAGTATCTGCCACATAGTGGGAGTTTGGAAATGCAAAGCTTATATTATTACTGTTGTACAATCTGGAGTGACATGGTCATCTGTTTGCAATTTGTGATGAGCCAAGAGATATGGAAAATGAATTTACATGATTAAAAAGTTTAAGTGATAAAAAAACAACAAAACTAAACTAAATAACCTGATGGATCTTTCTCTTGGCAACCATCTCTACTTTCTCCATAGTTCTTAAAACTTACTTAATAATATGTAAAACAGTACCCATTTTAATAAAAAAATTGTCAAAAAGAAGAGGCAAAACAGAGAGCAGTAACTAAATAAAGCAAAAGCCAGTGCCAGTTCCTCATTCCATAGACTGTTGGCATTGGAAGCCATGTTGGGAGTCAACTTCCTTCATTCTAAAGATGAGATAACTTAATCACGGAGAGTGTTAAGTGACTTGACCCCAACTCAGAACTAGTCAATGTGTAATACTTGTTTTATTCAAGGGCCTTGTGGAAATAGTTTTGAAAAATGAGGCATGGTTAACCTAATGGGAGATAAATGCTGTATATATTAAAACAGGATCACAACAATTGTTCACTTAAGTCATATTCTTCCTTATTCCAGGAAATCACTGAACAGAGGCAGGTAAAACACAGACACCACAATATTTGCAGACAGCCCTCACGTTTCAAGGGAAAATACAAATTATGAAAACATAACACACTTGAATTAAGCTGTCTAGCTGGCAAGAGTCAGGCAACTTTCATTTCCTTACTTCCCCTGACTTGGGTAATGAAAATATTTCCAGGGTTGTGAGGGTGGTCCTGTGGGGATCTGTTTCACTCATAGGCAGAGTGAAGGTATTTGAGTTTTGAAACGTATGCCCCCAAATCCAATAACATATGAAACAGCCAAGTATGTTCATTTTATTAAGAATCTCAGTGAATGTCATTTTTCTGGAGCCAGTGCAGTTCTGTTAAACTGATGGGGAGTGTTTGGGGATTCCACTGAATCACTGGTGGTTCCAGCTCATTGCTCCAACCCATCTTTTTAGTATGTGTTATGTTATGCGGTTTAGACCGAGAAGAAAGCTTATTTTGGTTTTATTCCTTTACATGAATGGGAAGAATTTTGATTTGCTGCGTATCCGAGCTCTTGGATGTTTTTTTCATCATCCTAACTGCTAGGTGATTGAGATTAAGTGCTTTCTTATGTGGATGCATGGAAAGGACTTTTGATGTTTCTTTAAGTTAAATCTGACTCAGTGACCACATTAGATAGATCGATGTTCCTGCCAGGGAAGAGAAAGGCTCACATTCACGTGGAGGACCAGACAGTAACAGACAGAAGGTGGGACCTGAGTATCCACAGAGGGATGCTTGCTCAGAAACCGAACATCTCAAGGAAAAAGTGCTGTAGCATGATGATTACTTTTCATTCTGATCCCTAGATGCACACACATGCTTACCCAGTTTCTTCTTGACTGTTCCAGTTTCCTCCATCTAGACTCTGCTGACAGTTAACTGTTGCTTTCTCTACTTGCTCCCTTCCAGTCTTGACACTGCCCAGTTTTCATTTTCCCAAAGTACTCCTTACCTGCAGTCATGGCATGTAGCAGACACACCAAAGCGTTAGGCTAAAGTAGGGACATTACAAAACATAGCAGTACAATGCAGGTAATCATTTTTAATTGGCTAGAGGAGAGCTCTCTTGTAAAAATCCACTGGTCGTTCTTCGGCACAGGGCATTTCTCCCAGATTGTGTGCCAGGTTGTGTTCCCGTGAGTCCAGCTGTTAACATCTCTTCTTTTGGTCAGCCTTATCTCATGATCCAGTATTATGTTTTGTAAACAGAGGACCCAGCCACCCTAGGTCCCTTCAGCACAGAAAATTCACAGAAGTGTTGAAATGACCATTGTCCTTCAACATGATTAAATTCCCAAGCAGAGTTTGTCCTCTACCAATCCTGTTAATGGAAGTACAAAGAAGGAGAAGGCTTTAGTCTGTCTTAGTCCAGAATAAGCTATTCAGAGGTCATCTGTCCACTCCTCCTGTCCCGATGGTGCATTGTGCCAAGTTGCAACTCAGTTTTGTCAATCCCCAAATCACTGTCCCAAAAGAGGATAGATATTGCATTAAATGCTTATTATTTCTGTATTACTTAACAGAACAGCTTTTGGGAGGTAAGCTTGTCTACTGCTTCAACTTACCTCCCTTGGGATATTAAACTCCTGCTGTCGGGTACCTTGTGGCTTACTAGCACCACACTGTAGGCTTCCTTGTATGTGCCCTTTCTTTTCTCTCAGCCTGGGAGGGCCTCTCCCACTCCCTCCCGCCCTCCCCAACCCTCAGGACTTCTCAACCTGGGCCGTACATACCTCCTGGTCCTGGAGCCCTCTTTCTGAACTTTCTCCCACTCCTCTGGCAAAGATAGGCGTTCTGTCCTATTTCTTCCAATATTCTTTGCCCCTCTCATCTCACAACTCTCTCATTTTCTGTCCCATTGGCAGTTGCTCACTTAGATGGTAGATAACTTCAGAGGAGGCACATACCTGTGTATCTTGTTTCCCTTGGCTCTGGTGGCACAGGGGACGTCCCTAGTCAGTGTTTGCTTAAAGGAGTGAACTAAGGTAGGACATTATAAGAATACCTAGTTTAGTTTGTCAGTCTGTAGTTAACCACGTTGCTGAATAAGGCATCTTACCAGGTGCCCAGGGGATAAAAGAGGAGCAGGGACTCAGGGGTGCCAGGGGGCAGAGCAGAGTGTGGGCTGTGACTGTTACAGTCAGTAAGGGGTAATTCCTGAGAGGGGACATAAGCAAAGGGCAGTGGAAGATCCAGTAATGGGGAAACTATACCTATTTGTGGGAGAAGAGGGTTTAACTCATGAACTGATTTGAAATCTAAAAATCCTGGCGAAAGATAGAGAAATAAGGCCCAGCCTGCCCTCATGGAGAGCGTGGTTGGGGAAGCCATACGGTTTGCCCTCCCCAAGAGGAAGTTTGCGAGAACAATGCAGTTTAACTGGAACTTCATGGTTCCCTCGTGATAATCTTATAGGAACATGAGTACAAGGAGAGACTTGGTGAAGGGAACATTTTAGAAGATCCTTGAAAAGTAAGTGAAGACACCTATGAGAGCAGATTATAGGTCTTTGAAGTAAGAGGAAGCACACTCTTTCTTTAAAAAAATTTTTTTCTTCAATGCTTAGGTTAATTAACTTCTGCTTTTACAGAAAAATTGATCTATCTCCTGTTATTTGTCATAGCTTTGCATAAGGATCAGCTCAGGACAGTTTACCTCAGTGTGTGTATATATACATATACTGACAGTACCTGGTATGTGTAGTGAATCTTCAGAATGGGGGTCTGGAACCAGGCAGCTTGGATCCTCCTCTCACCCTGACTTTGGGCAGGTTATATAACCTCTTTAAACCTCACTTTTGTCTTTAAGATGGGAATAAAATAAGTAAGCTAATTCACAGGGATTCTTTTTTTTTTTTTGAGAAATAAGTATGTTAAAATTCTTAGCATGGCACCTGATAGGAACTCAAGAAAGATGAGCTGTTGTTGATAATTTTTTATTGCATATACGTCACACTTCACGTAGGACAGGAAGACATACTGCTGCAGGGTTGTTTAAAAGCTGCTGAACTCAGTCTGTTGTTTTGATGGCCACACAAGGATCCGGAAAGAAGGTGAAGCAGCAGGTGCAGAACTGTGACTTCCCTGGGCGTGGAGAGTGAGGAGGCAAGGCTCGGGGGCAGGCCTGAGGCAGCTGTAGGATGCTCTGACTTCTGCTGGGGCTGCTGGAGGGGAGAGAAACCAGATGTCTCTTCCAGGTAGTGAGATCCAGAGGTTCAGTTGTTTATTGGAGAATTCCCAGTGGTGCTAAGAAAGCCATTCACACCTATATCTGGGGTGGAGACTTAGCAAGGGGCTTTGGAAGAAGCCCTTGGCAGGCTATAATTATGAAAATAAAAGCTTAATAGTATAAAAGACAGTGATTAGATTAGTGACACTTAAAATCAGTGAATAGAGAAAAGAGGGCTGAGCTTGGAGAGTCTCAACTAGCTTGTTGCTTAGGAGTTGGGAGGGGAAGTCAGGTGTATTTGTGCAGGTTTTATATTAGTAAATAAAATAAGTAAATAAAAGCTCTCCTGATGGTACATCAGGAAAGAAATGTTTTCATTATAAAGCAAAGCCTCATGGACTATGCACTGCCTAGATCCTGTACAATACAGAGGTTACCAGAATGTACTCTGGTGCCTGACACACCGGAACCTGAACCCTACTTCTGTTGTACGAGCTGTATGGCTGTCTTAGCTTGGGCTGCTAGCAGACAGTACTGTGGACTGCGTGGCTTAAATGACAGACATTCGTTTCTCACAGTTCAGGATCAGGGTACCAGCATGGTCAGGTTCTAGTGAGGACCCTCTCCCTGGTTTGCAGACATGTCCACCTTCTTGCTGTGTCCACACATGGCGGAGAGTGAGCCCTCCTGTCTTCTCTTCTGTTGAGAACACTCATCCCATCATGAGGCACCAGCTGCATGACCGAATCTAACTCTCACTACCTCCTACTGGCCCCACTTCCAGATACCATCATAGTGGGAATTAAGGCTTCAATGAATGGATTTGGGGCGATGCAAATATTCCATCCATAGTAGTGACCTTGAGCAAGTATTTCAGCTCTTCACACCTAGGTCTTCCCCTGAGCTCTTCTCATGGAACTCGGCTGTGTTATGCCTGCCTGAGGGGAGCTTGTACCTCTGGGAGAGTATCTCCCTTACTCTTTCCCCAAATATGGGGAGAGAGCATTTTAGATGAAAAAATATATATGAATATGTATATTTGTGTGTGTTAATAGCCAATGTTGAATTGCAATGTGATTTGGAAAAATATATGTATAAAAGTCCCAACAAACTCATTATTTCACAGATATTGCTACTCAGTGTTGAGGCTAGAGTTAAAAAATGTTGGGTGGGGGAAAAAGAAACACTGAGTAAATAATTGGTATGAGTGGTTCTCAGAAAGGGCACAAACTGTACAGGAGGGAAGGTGAATGAAGACTGGGGAACATGCAAGGGAGGGTGGAGGAGTACATTTTCTTCTCTAGAGCTTTTATTTTTCCCACCGTAGTTAGAGGGACCAGGACTGAGCGTTTTCTCAGAAAGGAGATACTATTTCTCGTGTTTGATGAAACTTCAACCAGCTGAGTCTCATATAATCTCAGCCCTAGCTCCCTTAGTTATCCTCTGAGTGGAACTACTAAACTAGCAGGTTGATTTTTTTTCATGCCTGATTTTTTTTTTTCCCAGTGCTTACTGCCTATTGGATTCTATTCTAGGTGCCGGCAAGATAATGAGAGGCAAGATAGACAAGGCCTGTGTCCTGATGGAGTGTAGATTTCCATGTGTGCATGAGTTTGTGTAGAGATAATCGGTAAGAAAACACATAGGAAAGAAAGTAATTTCACATACTAAGTGCAATGAACAACCTCAGCTAGGGCAGCGTGATTGGGAGTGGGGAAATGGGTGCTCTACTCTAGGTAAGGTAATCTTGGAGGAGGTAATGTTTGAACTCATATCTGAAGGAAGAGAAAGCACCCGCCCATAAAAAAAAAATCTATGGTAAGAGTATTCCAGGCTGAGGAATCATCAAATGTCAAGAGTTCAGAATGGCAGGGATTGGACATGTTTGAGGTTTATTAATGAGATGGAACAAAAAGAATTTGCATAAATAAGTAGGTGGCCAGATCATGAAGAAAATTTGCAGATAAGGAGCAGAAGTTGGTATTTTACCCTAATTACAGATCAAAGCCCTTGCAGAATTTTAAGCTGAAGAGTGATATAATATGACCTGCTATTTTCATACATGACTATGGCTGTTGAATAGAGAGCAGATTATAAGGGAGCCGGGTAGGGTCAGATTTACCCATTAGGGGACCCCTAGGGCAGCCCAGGCAAGTGACAGTGGGGGGGCAGTGTTCATACTGAGCTGCTGTTCTCCTGGTGAACTTGTCTTTCTCCCACCCAGAATCTTGACTGTGTATTCTTAAGAATTCTTCCGTTTGTCTAAAACAAAGCAAAAAAGGTTCTGAAAATAAGCAATCTGTTGATCCTAACATGTACTGAGTTAGTGGATGAGAAAGGAAGAAGGCTAGATGGAGTGGTTTTTCTACTTAAAAATACTTGCAGTGGATGTTTTGCTTTCCGTTGAGCATGTGGGACCAGTTCAATTCATAGTTAGGTGGTTCTTGGAAGCTGTGAGGATATATTAAGAATAATAAGGAGACTGGCTAAATGCTTTAGGCATTATGGAGTGATAATATACCACATGTCTTATTGTTAATTCATGTTGCTAGCCCACTCTCTTAATAGCAGCCAGGAGCCATAATGACACATGCTGTGAATATATATTAAAACAATCCACACAAGTTGCTCTAGTGGTATTGGTTAATTGGATGTTATTTGGGATCCAGAAATGCTTCACTGCAGTTCAACAGAAATGGAGTCTATTGTGGCTTTTCTTTTCTGATGCTGCTGTGAAGAAAGCGCCAGCTCTAAATGCTTGATCTGGGCTTCCCCCATCTGTGCTCTGGTCTGGAAAATAAATTTTTGGTGCCTCAGTCCCTAGATTTGAGCAAGTACCCCTGCCTTGTCCTCCTTTTGATCAACATAGCATTTATTACTGAAGTTGTATTTAAATGTGGTGGGAATCGGTTAGAACAGCCACCATCAAAAATTCTACAAATAATAAATGCTGGAGAGGGTGTGGAGAAAAAGGAACCCTTCTACACTGTCAGTGCAGCCACTATGGAGAACAATATGGAGGTTCCTTAAAAAATTAAAAATTGAGTTGCTATATGATCTAATAATCCCACTACTGGACATGTATCTGGAAAAGACAGAAACCCTAATTCAGAAAGATACATGCACCCCAATGTTCATAGCAGTGCTATTTACCATAGCCAAGACATGGAAATAATCTATATGTCCATCTACAGATGATTGGACAAAGAACATGTAATATGTAAAATAGAATATTACTCAGCCATAAAAAAGAATGAAATAATGCCATTTACAGCAATATAGATGGACCTAGAAATTATCATAGTAAGTGAAGTAAGTCAGACAGAGAAAGACAAATACCATTTGATATCGCTTATCTGCAGAATCTAAGAAAAAAATGACACAAAAGAACTAATGTACAAAACAGAAATAAAGTCACAGACACAGAAAACAAATTTATAGTTACCAAAGGGAAAAGAGAGGAAGGGAGAATTTAGGAGTTTGAGATAACAGATGCACACTACTATATATAAAATGGATGACCAACAAGGACCTACTGTATAATACAGGGAACTACACTCAATATCTTGTAATAACCTATAATAGAAAATAGTCTGAAAAAGATTAGATATAGATATGTCTAACTGAATCCCTTTGCTGTACACCTGCAACTAATGCAACATTGTAAATGAACTACACGTCAATTAAAAAACATTTTTGAAGTAAATATGGTAGGAAATGTTTTAGTTTAAAAAAGTTTAACTGATCAAAAAATTTATATTTTTAGTTTTCTCCCTGAATATTAAAAGAATGTATAACATAATAAACAATTACGTATTGTTTGCATTTGTCTTAAAATTTATCCCATGTATCATTTTTTAAAAATAGATCTTGAAGTATATATATACTGTGAATGCTTTGCTATCAGTTGATTTTTTTTCTTTTTTGCTTAATAGTATCTCTCAGACATTATTCATGTAATTTAATGGTGACAAATACAAATGCTTACAAGGGAATAGCCAGACAATGGAAATCAGTGAAAAAATAGTGGAGGAAGTATATTCAGGACAAAGCATATTTTTGCCCAGCTTTGTCAGATCTTCTAAGTTTTTAAAAGAAGCTTGACCTTTGAATTTGTATATGTAATCCCCCAGTTTTTAAATTATGTTTTTAAAAATTATGCTGGCCCAATTAGGACCAGAAGCATCCACTTTGTCTCTGATGTGGATTTACCTCATATTAATCTAATCGCCTATAGCTGAACATTTAGGTTTAAAAGTCGTATTTACCACCGATTCTGATTTGTAGTTATTTGCCACTTTATTGTTGAAATAGGCTTTTGTAGCCAAGAAACCCAATGTCATGGGTCACTCGAAAGGATTTTCCTGGGAAACCAAAGTACGAATAGATAAATAAATTCAGTAACTGTAAGTTTACTGAAATATTTAGAACTTAGATAAGACAGATCGAAGTTTGGTAGGATTTCAATCTTACGTAATTTTTAGAGCCCTCTAACATAAAACATACAAAATTAAAACCACACAATTAGATTCAGGGTCTTGAAAGGGGCCTTAGAACGAGGGGCCCTGAAATCTCAGATTCATGAGCCCCCGGGGTGAGGACAAGAAGAAATGGAGTGACAGGGAAAAAAAAGCAGAGGAATTTTTTTTTTTTTGAGATTCACAAAGGAACTTGGAGGTATCAGCCATGTTGCATGTCAACGGAGATAATAAAAATATCCTGTCACTTGATCTTGAAGCCCTCTATCTGGTTATATATTTTTAAGTAGTATTTTCCCTAAAATTTAGACTACTTTCAAGGTTACTTAATGCTATACACAGTTTACTGTTTTAATCATGAAAATGTCAGGAGAAATAATTCATTTCAAGAATACAAACTGCCTTCTGTTTAACATAAATACATTGACCTAGGATAGAATTTTATTTCAATGGACCGAAGTGTAATTCTCTTAGGAAGTGGTGCATAAATCGAGATCGGAACAGGATAGAAGGGAACCAGGAAACGAGAACAGGGCATAGGAAGACCTTAAGCATGGGAGGCGTTTGATGTATTTGAAGGGTGGAATGCAGGCCTCTGTTGAATATATTGAATGAGAAGAGTTGAGCCTCATGGTGAGTCTAAAGAGAGAAGCTGAAGCCAGGGTGATGCAAGTATTTGGAATCCATGTGGACAAGTTTGGATTTTATTCTACGAGGAAAAGGGGCCATTGATGGAATTTAGGAAAGGAGTAGTGAAGATGACATGCCCCAATTTGCACTTAAAAAAAAAAATCTCTCTAGCTCATTAGAGACTAGACTGAGGTGTTGAGTAGAAAGGCTCTAGGAAAAAAATTTTTAAAAAAAAGATGGTAGCAAAACATGCAAGAGATGATATATATTTAGGAAGTTGTATGAGATGGAACTGTTGGTTGATTGAATATGGTCAGTGAGTTAAATGAAAGTGATTTATGTTTTATTTTTCTTAAACTCATCCATTTTCATCAAACACACGTTTTTGTTCTTAAATCTAGTGGGGCAAAGAAACCCAGAACATCAAATTAGACCATGAAGTAGAAATTCTGTGTTTGAGTTAGGAATTTGGATTTATCATCACCTGGGTATAATCTTAGGAAGTATGCCATCTTTCATCCTTTGAGAATCACAGCTTTTGTATATTCTGTCCCATCTTATAGATGCCACAAAACTGTGCTTTAAGAGAAATTGTTCTCAATCTTCAGCTTGAATTAGTCTTTATCAGGTGAAGCTATTACCCTCCTCCCTCTTTAGGCTCATTTTATATTCTCATAGCTGGGTATTTGGATACAGTGGAATCTGTCCATCATAGCAGCAGCCATCCTGAGTATCCAGATGTTGGGGAATTCCTGCCAGGAAGGGAAGACAGCTGTTTGGAATGGGGAAGGAGTAGAGGATCCTGCAAAACATGTCAAGAGTTTTATCTGGGGAATGAGATGACAGTTGGTAGCAGAAAAGGGTGAGCAGAGAGTAGAACATGCCTGGAAAAATCAACTTTGCTTGTGTCTTAGTTGACAGCCTAAGATGTTCCAAAAAGCTTCGTGTTTGCGAACCCTGCGTGTGTCTGGATTGCCTATCCAACCGGCCTTGTTTAAGTTATGAGCCATAGGATTAGTAGATTGCAAACATGCTTTGATCAGTGTATTTCAGCCTAATGTTAGATAGACTGGCAGTACATTGAGTAGTTTTATAAGTGATCTGTGAAAGTTTTTGCTTATGACTGTAAGACATTTGAACATTGCAATATTGCATCTTACACCCAGTGAGAAAATAGAACCTGACCTATCATTATTACATAGAACTTCAGGTGCGTGGTAAAATGAAATGGGTCTTCAGGTTTTTAGCTTTTCTTTGAACTGGCATTTTAGTTTTAACTCTTAGATGTATTAGTATTTGATTTTCGTCTCTGAATAATAACAAACATTTAACTCTTAGAAAGAATTGTACGTAGATGTCCTGGAGAGGTTCTTAGGACTGTCTGTTCAGATTACCCTGAAACCTTCTAACCTTCTTAAAATTGCCCACTGTTTATATACAGATTCTCTTGTTTTGGAATATACTAAAACCTAGTACAGCAGGTGAACCCATGGGCAATGGGCCAGTATTTCTTCCCATCCCTGGTCAAAACTTTCAGCTGGCATTCTGAAATATAGTCTTGGTTTTGACCTTCCTTCAATTACTGTAGACCACACATGGGAACTCTTTTCTTATTGCCATCTTGACTTACAGAGATGTGGTGCATGTTCATTTTACTATGATTACACGTGCCAGTATATGTCTTTATCAGGATAATTAAGCCTTTAAAAAGTCATTCTCTTTTGGAAAACAGATTCAAAAGTACTCCAAAAATTATTCTTTTTAATTATAAAGTCTTTAAATGTTCTCTTAAAGATTATTGGAAACTTTATGTTACTAAGTCCAGGCATCGTGCATATTATGTGTATGCAAATGGAAGAGAAGTACTGTGGAATAATCTTTATTATTCACTCCTGATTTTAAATGTTTTCAACAAAGGTGACTACTGGAACTATTGATTTAATAACTAGCCTATTATAGGCATTTACTAGATAGATTCATCGATACTTGATTAGATGGGTAGGTAGGTATTCTTGCTTGCTATGTCCATGTTTGGCACTGGTGTTGCTTTTAGAAGCTTTGAGAGTTCAGGCATAATTCTAAAATTCTCATGAGAATTTTATATAACTTACATATTTATATGTAGTGTAAGAACTCAAGCATAGGATACTATGTTTTAAAAAAAAATGTTTGCAAAATTGAATTAAGAAAGGCAGCCTGGTGAAGTGAAAGAATGCTGGAGTGAGAAGTGGATGATCTCAAATTTAGTCCTGGCCATTGATTTAGGAGCTGTTTCCTTTTTGGTAAAATTAAGTGATTAGACTAATGATACAGTTTTTTGGTTGTCTGTATAGTTTTTCTATCTCCATCTCCTTTTCTTTTCTTTCTTTCTTTTTTTTTTTCCCCTCTATGGCAGTACCGTTCTTTTCAAACAAAAGCTAATGTGAACCTCTCAAATAGGACAGAGATTGGAGACAGAATCTTTGACCTTCGGTTTGTAGTGGTGATAGGGTCTGGAACCTTTTTGGCTTGGTCTCTCTCTCCTTGCCCTACCCCCATGAGCACCCTCTGAACTTCTCACTCCAGGAGATATTGCTACACGACCCCCGTGTTCCACACACCACAGTTTCAAGGTCCCTGGATTACGAGGACAATATAGTTTTTCATGTCTAAAAAATCTTTGATTGCATTTTAAATGTGTTCCACTTATAACATAGGGACAGGTAATGTGGGTAGACCTGCTTGCTAACGGTGGCATTTTCACATTGACATGTCTCTGTCTCCCTTATGCTCCTGGTGCTGTGAGCCGTTTTCATCTGCTAGCTAGTGATCACAGTCAATTAATGGAATCTTGAAGGGATATGTCTGCAGTCAGTAGGAATTAGTCCTTGATGATGCCCACAGTGAAGATTCTGCATCACGCCTGCTTCCTCACAAGGCATGTGTTAGGGAAGTGCTGTAGTAAAGTGTAGACAAGGCCAAAGTCATTCGAGATGACCCTGCCCCCAGAGGGCGAATAATCTTACTGAAAGGATAATGGGAGACACCTGTTGTTGGGATCCATTGGAAAACTGCTCCTTCCCTACCCCATGTGGTTCCGATGGAATTCTCAAGCACAGTGCATGGGGTGGGTGCTTGAGTTGGGCCTGGACAATTTTGGTCTCACAGGCATATACCTTTGGTGATGGATCCATGGAGCCAATGCATCTCCTAAGCAGGGCCCTTCCATGAGATTTGATAAATGAAGAGAGAAGACTTGAAATAGAAAGCTGTGGATTTGAGGTTTCAGAAACTGCCTATAGAAGTATGAGGTAAAAAAAATCCAAGATAATCACAGACAAACAGAATTTGGAGATCGAAAGAGGAGATGAGGGAGAGAGAATAAGAAAAGGTACGTATGTACCTTCATCTGAATTTGCCAGACATTCTGTCTTTAGAATGCCTAGTTACATCAGCCAATGAAGCCTCCTTCTAGCTGAAGCTAGAGGTCTTGAGAGTCCCTCTTCTAATAAACAGAGGTCTTTTAGACATAAACAAATCCATAGATACAGGTAGACAAGGTTGTACATGTGTGTGTTTGTGTATGAACATACACACATAAATGTGTGTACCCATAGACATACACACATTTGTTCACCATACTCTCTGGTAAGTTTTGGATTCTCTGACTTTTTTTCCTTAGCAAAATACCTGGTGAACACTCCATTGCACTTCCTAGAGATACTTTGTTTTTACAGTTTCATGGTACTCCACTGTAAGGTTATATCATGCTTTATTCAACCCATCTGCTATTTATAGTTATTTGGATTATTTCCAGTCTTTGTTATAACAAGTAATGCTGCAGTGAGTAGCTTTGTGCATATGCCTTTTTTTTTCTTTGCAAATATGTCTCTTGAATAGATTCCCAGAAGTAGAATTTCTGTGACAGAGAATAAATGCCTAGGAGTTTTGCTCGGTGTTGACAAATTCCCTTCCATAGGGTTTATAATTCACACCAGAACTATAGGCGGATTTCTGTTTCCCAAAGTTTGACCAACATACTATGTTGTTGAACTGAAAGATTTGCCTGTCTGATATAGATGAGAAATGGTATCTAAGTTTATTTTTAATTTGCATTTCTCATCTTAAAAGCGAAGGTGAAATTTTTTTTTTCATATGGTTAAGATCTGTTGGCATTTGTTTTCCTGTGGCTGGTCATTTCATATTTCTAACTAATTTTTCTATCTGATTGTTGACCCCTTTCTCTAATTTTTGAAGCCCTGAATATATTGAGAACTTATGTCTTTGATATAAGTTACAAATATCTTTTTTCCAGCTTTTGAATCTTTTCCATACAAGTATTTAATATAATCACAAGTATCTTACTTTTCCCTTATTACCTCTGTATTTTAAAGCAGAGTTAGGAAAATTTTCCTTATTCCTAGGTTATGAGAAACTCACCTATGTTATCCTAGTACTTAATTTCACTTTTGATAGTTAAATATTTGATCCAGTTGGAATTTAGCCTTGTTTATACTCTAATGAATGGATCTGATTTTATCTTTCTTTATGTGGCTATCTAATTATCCCAACAGAACCTATTAAAAACTTCATTTTCCCTCTAATAATTGGAGGGTGCAGAATTTATCGTATACTTAATATTCAGTTGGATTTATTTTCTACATCTTTGTGGAGAGTGAAGAAACTTCCTCAAAATCCCCACTTAACAGACTTCATCTTACTTTCTTTATTGTCTAGAACTTGGTCACATGCCTTTCCTAAACCACACCCTTGCAAAAGGGATGGGGCATCTATATGGGCTTAGTGAAAGTCCAAGGCGCTGTCAAGGGGAGGGTGGATTGCCTGGACCAAATCAGAGGTAGTAATGCAAGAGAAATGGAGTGAGGGGAAGATGGGAATGCACATCGGGTAACCAACAATGCATTAGTTTTCCTTTCTGGACCATAAGCTTCTCAAGGTCACAGGGTTCTAATGTGTCCTTATATCACTGGCCGTCAGTACAGTGCCTAGACACATGACAGGTGTATAAATGCTTGCTAACGAGTCCTCAGCTGGCATTGTACTACTTACTGTGCTTTTATAATAGACAAACTTTTTTTTTTTGGTACAGACTATAGTGTGGCTGAAATAAGGTATTTTAAAATACATTCATCACTAGGTTCATAAGGCCTGAGTAAGTTGGGTAAATGTTTTAGCATTTGTTTTTAAGTCCTATTTTGAATTTTGAATGCTCTATATAGAATATCTTTATTCTGAGAATTTCAATACATTTTGTCAACATTCTTTGTCTCTGAGTTGAGGTAGATGAAAAACAGTAGATTGCAGATTTCCTGCAAGGCATAATCAGCGTGTTCTTTGTGACTCAGCTCTGTACCTGAAATAATGCAGATGTTCTGTTAATATTTATCAAACGGATGAATGAATGCTGTCTCCGTTTTACAGCCAGTCATGGAAACTTAGAGCTAAATGGCTGTCTCATGTCACTCAGCTGAAAGAAAGGTCTAAAACTTTGGCCCATACAGTAATCGATTGTCTTCCTTCACGATTATATTCTTTCATATCCTCAGAGCTGTATATTTATAGTCCACAAACATGAAATCATACTGTTGAGAAACCAAGCTTTTGTGGCAAATAATAGCCAATGCTTTGAAAAGATAGAGAACTATTGCTTAACAGAGATGGAAAATATATATAGTGTATATAAAAGAATGAGCTTATTCTTAAAATGTGGCTGCCACAGAAAGCTAAACTTAATTCTTAAATATACTCACCATATTGGCTTAATATCTTAATGTCTCTTCTCATAATGTAGACATTGGGGATTTTTAACTTCTCAAACTTTGACTTTTGTCAGATACTTAAATGTCAACATCTAATTTCTGAAGGTGAGTTTATAGTTTGGTGTGATTTCAGAGTACACTTGGCTCACCTCAAACTTGGCAAAGGATAAAGATAATTGGTCAAGTCTGAAAAACCTGTACCTCTTAATAAGCTTCTCCAATAAAAGTGTGATTAAAATGTTTCATAAGGTTAGGGTTTTGCTTGTGGCAGTTTGAATTTGCTCAGCTTAAGACACGATCGGTATGACATGTCACGCTTGGCTTTGTCAGCAATTCCTGTACACAGATGAAGTGTAAACACATTTAAAACGACAGATTTAAATGTATCCCCATTTGAAGGAAACTGCTGGCAAACTGTTTCTTATAAAAACGTGATTGTCAGGTACTTACCAGATCTGGTTGGTGTCCGCAGTTGAACCAAATCTACACTCTTGCCTCACGCAGTTTGCTGGCTCCTGGCCTTTTCCAGGTGGGAGTTGACTCAAGCAAGGTATCATGTTCTAAATTGTGCACAGGAAATTTCACATTCATCCTCAAAAGGAATGCAGCCTCTGTTCTAAGAAGACACTATTCTCACAATACCCTCGCCAACCAACATGTTGAGTTTTCATATTTTGTGTGCCTAACATTTTTCACATGTTCTCAACATAAGGCCAGAAAACAGTGCGTCCAAAAGACTTTCTTTAAGGGGCAGCAGTGGAACTTACATATAGATATATTCCATTGCTTTTGACATTTTCTAAAGTGTTATATTGATTTTCACACCCCCCCGTTTTTAATTTCTAAGTATTTATTGGTAGACATACAAACCCACACATTCTCACACTCCCTCTGTAATATATTTGAGATAGTACTTTGATTGCTAAGGAAATAAATTTGGCTTTCCTAGGTGTGTTCTGAGTTTGTTTGTTTTTTTTTTTAATTCTTTTGCCGGATCCCTAAAGATCACTTTCAGCCCACTTATCATGGCTCTGTGTGTGTGTATGAATGTGTATGTGTTGGCTCACAAAGATATTTGTGTAGTCAGTTTACAATGTTGTGTCATTTTCTAGTGTACAGTATAATGTTTCAGTCATACATATACGTATGTACATTTGTTTTTATATTCTTTTTTATATACATTACTACAAGATATTGAATATAGTTTCCTGTGCCATACAGTACAAACTTGTTTATTTGTTTTATATATAGTAGTTGTTATCTGCAAACCTTGAGCTACCAATTTATCATTTTCAGAACAGAAACAGACTCACAGACAGAGAAACAAACTTATGGTTACAAAGATACTCTTTTGAGGTAGGTCTAATGGGGGAATCTTTTTCTTCCTCTTTATTGAAGTCAGAATTTCAATGAAATAATGAAAATACATGTGAAATTAAACTGAAACAGTGATTGCAACAGAAGTATAGTCTTAAAGGTACAATTGACTCCAATTGCCTTTTTAGAGGGCAGCTTCTTTTTATTATCTCAGACACACACACACAGGCACACCCATTCAATAAAGCACCCTATTGACCCTTAGTCTGTCTACTTAGAAATGCTTACTGAGTCTGTGTTTTCCTGAAACAGGATAATTTAATGGCAGAACTGCCTACCTGTTCTGCATTCTTTTAAAGAATTATGCTAATCATACAAGTGGTCCTGCATTGCATGATTGATAAATTCATTTTGGTTCAGCCCTTGCCTCCTTTATGCCTTAGACAGCTTAGCTGTAATGGATTAGGTTCAATTCTTACAGTCTTGTGTTGTTTTTCTGACATGTTAAGACAAAAGGGGAAAAGATGGTGCTTTTGGCAGTAAATCATGGCCTGAGAAAGGCAACCTCTACCCAGACTGGCCAGGTGACCATCTACAAACTATAGTAAATCTGGAGTCCTCAAGAGCCACTTTCCCTCTGAGGCTTCAACACACAGGATAACTTACCTAAGACATCTTGGAGCTTGGTTTTTATATCACAGGCACTGGGTCTTGGAAGCAAGAAACGAAAAACACTGTGCCCTCTTGACTTTAACAGCAGCAAGAAAAAAGAAACCCAAGGGAGAAAATTTTGGAGGATCATCTAGTTTAACTCCTTTTCTGTGTTATTTTTAAGATACAAAGTAAGTTTTAAAAACAAAGTTTCAGAGGGGAGGGTACAGCTCAGTGGTAGAGTGTGTGCTTAGCATGCACGCAGTCCTGGGTTCAATTCCCAGTCCCTCCATAAATAGATAAGTAAATGAATAAATGCTAATTACTCCCCCCACCCCAATTTAAAAAAAAAATCCCTTTAAAAAATATATGAAACAAAAACCGTAGTTTCACCCTCACCATCCACCGCCATCCATACCACTTCTTCCTTGTGCAGATACTTCAGGGAACAAACTCCTTGAGGACTTCGCACGTATTGTGCTCAAATGTTAATGATTGGTGGCTGAATCTTTGGGCTCAGTCTCACGCACAGTCTCTTTTACCCCAGTGTGTCATATAAAAGTTGTTCTTGTGTATTTGTGTTGAGATGTTAAAACAGTTAGGAAGTCCTGACCTATGATTACACTTCTCAGCATACTAACGTGTCAGTATAGCGATCCGTATGTGTCTGTGTGTACTGACACACACATATCTGGAAGGATTATTTTGATTATCATTTACAGCAATGAGATTTTATTTACTCTTTTCTCTTTAAAGAATTATTTCTGGAAATCCCTTTGAGACCACAAAATAGCTCTAATTCATTATTTTGAGTGACTGTAACATAATTTTACAACTAGTAGTTTTAAGAAAGAGCTTTCTGTGATGAAAACTTTCAGTATGATCTAGGGGTGGGAAGTCATTTCAGGTCCTACATCTGTTTTTAAAAGAGATGGTCTTTGTCTTGTGAATATTAGTGCCTTTTATGCCTTTGAAGGATATTAATTTTGTTATGACAAATATTTTTTGAAGGATAGTGAGGATAAACCCTCTTGTTACACAGTGTCTGAACTTTTGCAGTTACTTTCTGAGTCTCATTTTTAAATGTACAGATTTCTTTACTATTTGGAGGTTATCTTTTTTCTTTTTCTTCTACCTTTGTCTTTTGAAGTAATTGTGGATTCTCAGGAGTTAACAGATAATGTACAGGGAGGTCCCATGTACACGTCACATAGATTCCTTAATGTTCATATAGATTCCTTAATGTACTAACAACTAAATTGTCATTCATGTAATCCACAGAATTTATTCAGATTTCACCAGTTTCACAAGCACTTGTGTGTGGGTGGGTGTGTGTGTATTTGGGTGTGTGTACAGTTCTATTTGAGTTAACTTTTTACTTTAGTACATAAAACAGTTTCTTCTATCAGTCAAATTCTAAGCTCCAGATTAATAAATGAAAGTAGATAGAACTGAGGTCATAGAAAAAGTCAGGTGTTGAAGTAGTTTTGAGTGATGCCATGGAATGCCCTTCTGAGTGTAACCTTACAAAAATCTAGAAAGATGCCCCAAGTTTGGTACAGCTCCACATGGACCCACGCGAAGACAGAGCATACCTAAAATGCTCTCTGAAGGGCCCACGGTCACCACATCTTGGCATTCTCATGAGAAACGGGGCTCGGCACTTTTTACACTGGGCTGGTGGGGACTGTCTCTTATCTAAGAATAAATAAATAAATAATGAGTATTTGTGGAAAGATATGTTCTTCTAATAACTACAGTGGCACCTGCTGAGATTGCTTGTTTTGTAATTTTATAGCAGCCTTTCCCTAAATTAATTATCTGTCTGCAATCAGGCAACCATAGCTACTCTCGAGAAGCAATGTCTCACGTACAACCGTGAATAAGTAAACCAGTGCCAGCTAGCATCTGACCACATGCCGTGAGAAAGAAAGTGTTCTCATGTGGCGGCATCTCCGTTCTCTTTACAAATTGTCTTAGGGGGTCTTTAACAGAGTCAGGAAAGGCGAAGGGAGTATTTCTGATCCCTCTTGGAAATGCAGCCTCAAAATATTCCATATTCCAGTGTCCGTGGGCTGCAGAGCCTCATAGGTCCAACTCCTTGTATTTTCTTGTCAGTAAATGTGGTCCACACAAGTGAGATGATGTCCTTAAAGACACAAAGATAATTAGTGATAGAGTCTTGGTTAACATTCAGAAATCTTCCTGTGGAAAGATGTTTGGTCCACTGTAATGCTATAATACTCTGCTCATTTTTATGCATTACATTAA
The DNA here is from genome assembly GCF_048564905.1 of Vicugna pacos. Classification (NCBI taxonomy): domain Eukaryota; kingdom Metazoa; phylum Chordata; class Mammalia; order Artiodactyla; family Camelidae; genus Vicugna; species Vicugna pacos. The sequence goes on along the minus strand of NC_133003.1, from coordinate 29,889,221 downwards.
TGGATTGAGAAGTCCTAACAGCCTGCTAATAGCCTACAAAATTGTCCAAGGTTGTTGTTTTTCTCTGTAACTAGATGGCTCTAAAGAGACGTGGGAGCTCCTGGGACAGGTGGCCATCTCTTGTAATAGACACCTGACTGGTAAGAGTAGATTTGATGCCTCTAATTCTTTTGCTAGGCTAACATGACACAAGTCAAAGTTTTCTAAAACGTTCCTTTTTTTTTTCTTCTCCCCAAGGATCCAAAATAAGTTTAACTGTGGTCTAGGTGGGGTTTTTGCTGAAAGTTTGGGTAGTCTCTAGTTCCAGTATACGATAGACTAATTCAGCTGTGCATTAACAGTGGCTCTCTAAAAAACTGTTATGGAATATTCGAGATATGTGCAAAAGTAGAGTGACTAGTATAATAAATTCTCATGCCCTGGCATTCAGGGCTGCAGTGAGTGCTCAAATGTTGGTTTTGAAATACGACATATGGATGATTTTTTTTCCTTATAGATGGCTGTCCTGTTCTCTTGGTGGAGGAGAGGTTCGGGGTGGGGTGGTTGTTAAATGGTTCTTTTCATCTGATTGACTGCCTTCTGTAGCATCTCTCTTCCTCTGTGCGGGTCTGGGTAGTACTTTACAGTGTTGTTAGCAGTAGTGGTGGCACTCAGAAATATAAATACTCGATGTAGAATTTAGAATAACGATTGAAGTCTGCTGTGGGTGACCATGTTGCTGTTTAAGACATGAGAGGGAGCTACATTTTCCACGGTGAAGCTGGCCTCCTCCAGGCTGGTGAGAGCAGCAGTGGGACATCTGAAGTATGTCCAGGGTGTTGGAAGTAACTGTGGCTGAATGGCTAGACCAAGGGTGATACCTGTGTTAAAGGGAACACTAAAGGCCAAGTCTTAGAGATTGTAGCCTTCATATTTGGCTGAGTAACAACCACCTACGTTCTATTGTAAGGTAGGTGAGTGGCTGTCTTCCTCGCTGGACTTAATAACCACTATTGAAGACAGGAACCATTTTCTTCTTGCCGCTTGTCTCTCCCTAATGCCAGGCAATAGATGTTGATGTTTGTTGAATGGGACGTGTGGATGGACAAAAGAGTGAAGAAGGGCATCTTAGGAAATAAAACTGAATCAGGGCCCTCAGCATTTCAGGTATCAGAGTGTGATGTTAGAGTGTTTCAGAGGCTGGCCCGTCTTCAAGCCGATACCATTAGGAGCGATGTAGCATGAACACAGGCCATTCTGTTATTGTCTCAGGTCACATTTTTGGGAACCTAATTAAAAGTTCAGTGATGGCCTTTTTGAAAAAAAAAAAAGAGGCGACAAAAAGATAATGATTCTAGGAGAAATACACTGGGGCCTCAGTTTAATACTGTTCAGACTGGATGCTGGGTGAAGGTAAGACCTTGTGCTTTTCACATTTTAATGATTAAATTCACTTATTCCGGGCTCATTGTATACTAAAATCCATTTTGTAAAAATAATTTTGGTAGTGTGTAGCGTAATTCCAGTGATAGATCCTGAGAGAAAGGTGAGACTAAAACTAGACTGTGACACGTCAGGGAATCTTGTGTTCTGCTCAGTATTACTCACAACAGTAAATCAAATACAGTAGAACAGGATTGGTAGAATTCCTGTAGTTCTTTAGGTCATTGTCAAACATCAGGCCCTGAAGCACTGGAAAGGAAGTTAGCTGTCATTCCTCATATGGCAGATAGGGAATGAATATGTAGAAAGGGAGTGGATGAACCCAGTCCTCTGGGTAACAGGACCCTCATTAGCATCTCAGGGGCATCCTTAACTCAGTATCTCTGCCTCCATAACCTGGACCCAGTACTGTTCTCTGGATGGAGGAGCTATGCGCCAAAGTCCTTCCACAGTCCCCAGGTCATTCCTTGTCCATGTTACCTAGAGTCAGTTCCTTCTGTCATTCATTACCCCATGAGGGGTTTTCTCTTTCACTGTCTTCATCACCCTCTTCTGGATCTCACACAGTGTGTTAGTAGAGAGCGCGAGATACTTAGGCAAGGGATAGCAGGATGTGGAGCAATCTTCAGTATAATGAAAAAGCGCCAGTTTCCTTCACACAGATTAAGGCTGTGGGATTACTGTATGTTGGTATATCGTTTCACATGTTTAGCCACGTATGTCTGGCATCCCCAGTACAAAACAGAAGGAAAATTATCTCCGATCTCTCCCTAAGGCAGGAGAAGCATGTTACCTGTTCCGAGTTCTCATGGATGCCTTCTTAATTCCTTAGTGTTTTCAAGTTTATACTTAAGCAAGACTTTCTGTAATTCTTGAAATGTACACAGACTGTTTTAGAAATTCACATACTCAGGCTGAAACATAACACATACAGAAACTGGTCACAGAAATTAAAAGGAATCCTAAAGGCCAGTTTTAGGAGAAACTACAGAATCCTGTGCCTTTTTCTATCTTAGTCTCCTGACATTAATTTTCTCACTGCCACCCCCTTTTCTTGCCCCCACCCCAACTCAAAGTTAGGAACACCAGGTTTTTGGAACACTGTCCCCTGAAGGCCTGCAATGAAATGGCAGTAAAATGAGATGGTGATCTCCCAACTCCAGTGATTCCCAAATTTCCCTATTCCAGATGTCTCCAACTGCTGGTTATAACTCATTCATGGAGTGTGATTTCAATTTAGTCTGTCTCACCAAAATTAAAAGAAAAAAAAAAAGAAATAGTGCAGAATAGGTGATGACTGAGAGTATCACATGTATTCAGTGTTGGTTTATAACAGTTTTATGACAGCACCTCTCTGTGTCCTAGATTATGACGTAAAATGTCCACCTAATGACAGGCAATAGTCCATCATCCCCCCCAATGGAGTGGGGAGTTAGAGGAAGGAATATTAACTCTTAACCTAAAGTAACTCTCAGTATCTGGCTTTCCTTGGCTTACTACCAAATCCACTGTAATGATTTACTCTTCTTTGGACTAAGAATAATGAAGCACTAAGCCTTTCCCACTGCTAACAATAGCACGACTCCTGTGACAACTTTTTTGGAAAACAGTACCTCAACCTGGCTATACTGAAAAGAAGTAAATATTTTAGACTTGCACATACCCCATTACCCACGAGGGAAGTCTTTTAATGATCTTGCGCTCCACATGGTTTAAATTTATAGTTTAAATTTTGTTCTCTGCAGTAATACTGCCCTAGATTATTAATAAGGTTTCATTCCTTGTGAGCCAATTTGTTACCTTTACACCAGTGCAAATGCTTTTTTTTCCCCAGTGATTCTTTTGAATTATTCCATCTAAATTGGAAGAATTTGCCAACAAGATAGAAAGCGAGATTGAGAAATTGAGACTTGGTTAGTTAGAAAATGACACCAGAGCTGGCCCTCCTCCATTGAGTATTTCTCAAAACCGTAAGTTGACGGTGATGGTGTTTTGCTGGTGGTTCCTGAATAGACAAAAGAGAAGAACGTGACGAGCCTGTTATGCATGCGGGTTTTCTCTCCGGGATACTGGTAAAAGAAAATTCAATCAACTCACGACCCCTATCTTGCATATCTCACCTGGGAAGGTATACATGCAAGAGGATAGGCACTGCTTAACATTAATCAGCCTCCTGAAGTCATTCCATTCATGAGGAAATGTAATTCACATGTGATTACTTTTTAATTTACTCTGTAATCACATCCTGAGTGAACGGGCCAAGCTTAAAATGAAATTTAAAAGTCAAATACTGCTTTGTATTAGGAATTCACAATTTTTATATGCACTTAGGTTAATAAAGATTTTACAATAACCATTTGTGACGGAGCATATGATAATTTTTTGATGAAAGTTAGTGCCATACCTCAGATAAAATGGATTTGATATCCCTCCACGTATTCAGCTGGACCCCGTGAATCTCAGAACTCTACCCTGCTGAATTCTTGCTTCATCTAAACTTTATTGGAAAGAAAAAAATCATCCAAACATTCCTCATTCCCAGATCTGAAGTTGCAATGAACTAATGTATTTTTAATTCCTCCTGTGCCTGTGAGGGCTATCCATTTGTTTCATCCGTCATCAGAAAGTGTGTACAGAACCTTATGGTAACTGACTTCAGTTCATCAGTGGGGAATGCCAGCGCCTGCAGTGAGAATCTTCTTCCAACAATGTGGTCTTTCAAGTTTATTAAGTTACAAAGCTGCTGTGTTAGTTTCACAGGAGGCTTTTGCCTTTAAAACTAAAGGTTCAGAAGCCTCAGACCAGCTTGTTGTGGTCAGCAGAGAGTAGGTTTGTGTTTTGATTTATCAGCCAGAGCCAAGGTCAGTGTAGAGAAATCTCCAAAGGATTTACAGATTTCCAGTCAATACGAGGAAATTTTTTTTTTTTATCATTTGGCCCTACCTGGCATTGGATTAAATAACCTCAAAAGTACTAAGATCTCTTTCCCAGGAAATATTCAAAAGCTGGATTCTGTCATCTGGAGACAGTATGTCGTAGTACCAAACATCAGTTATTAACTTTGAGGTTTCAAAATAATTGTGAAGTCTTTATGCTGACTTTACTGTTACTTACCTCATCTCAGTTCTCTTTGTTTTAACTAATGAGCTACTTTGCCTTTGTTCTAAGCTAGTACTATTTAATAAATCTACAGTGCAAGGCACATAAAAAATTTTCTGGTAGTTACATTAAAGAACAGAAAAATCAGCAGGTCAAATTAATGACAATGATGTGTTTTATTTAACCCAATATATCCTGGTTATTATTTCAACATGTGACCAATATTACGATTTTTAAAATGGGATCTTATATGTACATATATATATATAGTTTTTTCTCATACTTGGCTTTGAAATCCTGTGTGTATTGTATACTTAGAGCATGTCTCGTTATGAATGAGTCATTTCACGTGCTCAAGAGCCCCTTTGATTACTGCCTACTGTATTAGGTGGAGTAGTGTTAAGTTACCATATTCATGAAATCATGACATTAACATGCTGGTTCTGTTTTCTTAAATGCATGCTCAATAAACGCATTTCCTTTCAAATTTTAAGCAAAGCTTAATTTAATAAATGATGTATGGAAAACACTTAATAAGTAGTTTGTTTATTTAGCAGTAGCATAATGCACTGGGCTCTGCATGGGTGTCTGTACTTACTGATGATCCCCAGCACATGAGCCATAAACACATTTTTAAAATTTTATTCATGCAGAAGCATAGCAGAATTTCAGGAAATGAGACTGATGTAATCCTACTTTATGTATTTTTTATAAATAAAGCATTTACTCCATATAGTTGTATGTAACATAATTATATGTAGATACTGTGTATAATGCACACACAGTACACACACATATATACACTACAATTATTAATAGGATCAGAGTCCTTACTATCTGCCTCATATCTGAGGCCAGCCCAGTTGTAACACCTGGCCTGAGAAATAAGACTCCCCCGAAGATCGAAATCTCTCAGACCATTGCCTCTTTTATCTGCCCTTTGGGCCCGTGTGGGATGTCTAACCCATTACAGCAGGCAGAATAGTGCACTCCAAGGATGTGCACATCTTAATCCCCAGAACTTGTAAATGTTACTTTATATGATACAAGGTACTTTGTAGATGTGATACACATTAAGGATCTTAAGATGGGGAGGTTATCCTGGTTTCTTTGGACAGACCCGATGTGATGACAAGGTCCTTCTAAATGAAGAGAGAGGCAAGAGAGCGAAAGAGAGCCAGGAGGAGGAGACATGGTGATGGAAGCAGAGGTCAGAGTGACTTGACATGAGAAGGACTCAACATGCTGTAGGGCCTTGGACTATGGAGGGGGTGTCCACAAGCCAAGGAATGCTGGTGGCCTTTAGTAGCTGGACAGGTCAAGAAAATGGGTTCTCCCCTGCAGCCTCCATAAGGAACACAAGCCTACTGACATCTTTATCTCAGTTCAGTCAGACCCATTTTGGACTTCAGACCTTCAGAGGCCATAAGAGAAATTTGTGTTGTTTTAATCCATTAAGTTGTGAAAATTTGATACAGCCGCCATGGGGAACTAACACACCCATCCTGAGCAATAAGATGATTAAAAATGCATCACTTTAAGCTTCTGTCAATTGGAAAAGGAGCCTGTTGTTTGGCACCAAAGTCAAGCAGCTGTTACCCAGGGATACCTTCTGAAACTACTTTGGTGGAGATGAGGGCTGTCCTTTCCTTTCTAGCCCCCACTGTTATTCACAGTGCTAGCCTCTGACACTGCTCATATTACTCTGTTGCAGTAATGTGTATGGAAGCCTGTCTCCCCACTAGTCTGTTTGCAGGACCAAGGGATTGCATCCTTACAGCCCCCAGAAGTTTTTGAATGTGTTGAGTAAGTGCCTCAAGACCTCCATCCTCCTCTTTACTACAGTCAAGCCCACGGTCATACGGGCATATGTTCCTTCTTTTCCATCTCGTCCGTATCGGTGTGGTCAAAGGTTGTCCACTGACTTTCTGAAATTGTCTGAGGCTGTCTTGGGAACTGGCATTTGAGAGCTCTTTAGCCAACTGAACAGTGTTGGTGTTTTTATTTTATTTGGTTTTCTTTTAAAAATTTCTTAATCACTTTACAGGACATTACTGGGAAGTTGATGTGGAGTCTAATTATCTCCTCTTCTGTCAGCCTAAAAAGATGCATGTTTTAAGACCTTTGTAGCCTGAACAATGGGTCTCACCCATCGAGACCCATGGATACAGTCAGTCTCCTCATTGCATGCCCTGAGGCAGTTCTGTTCTCAGGAGCTGTATTCCTTCCTCTGTTCATTGATTATACTCATACCTGCATTTAGGTTTAGACAGGATTATGGTAATTCTTGTAAAGTGCCTGCATGTATTTTCAGTGTTCATACTTTTGAAGTGTATTTTTTGTTATGCTCCTCATGGTGAGGGATTTTAAGCTTTGAAAAAAATCTTCATTTTCCTGTTGAGCGCAGTCTGGTATTTACAATGCTGCCTTTTAAGCAAAATGTCCTTCCCTTATTTTGTGGTCATCTTAACCCAGTGTCACTCAGAACAAATGATTTAAAAAAGTGCAAGAAGTATTCTGTCACTGGCACTGGAACTGATGGATCAGTTACTTCAGGAGGAATTTGTGTCATTTAATTTATAGAGTTTGCACAGAATACAAGCAGTTATTTGAAGAAGCTTCTTGTCGATTGTGGCTGAAAGTTAAAATGAGGTATGACTCATTCAGTTTGCAGTTTTTATCAGTTGTACTTTCTTGAGTGGTGGTGGAATCATGCAAGAAGGTAGTTAGGACTCAGAGGGAGTGTATGGGGTCAACTAGAGAGAAATATGAGGGCTTGGGTAGGTAAGCAGCATGTAGACCGAAGATGGCAAATATGTGGCCCGGGCCACTGCTCCCCTGTGGCTAATTAAACTTGGAACTCTCATTCACTTAGCTGATGTACAGGGCCTTGGAATCATCTCAACAGAGACATCTTCTAAACTGATCAGAACTGGCCATTGAATGGAAAACTACTGTTGTTGCTGGGGTCTCGGTTTTGTTTTGTTTTGTTTTGTTGTTTTGTTGTTTTTAAATAAGGAAGTATAAGAGGCAGAAGAAGGCAGAATATGGAGGCAGGGTGATACCACTCAGGCAAGTGGAAGGCTGATTTCTCTGAAACTTGAACGGTCCAGAATTAGGAAAGAGTGTGGAAATAGGAGGGCACAGATCCTAGAGGGCCAAATCAGCAGTGTCATTGCAGGCCTGCTCAGTTTATTAGGAGCAGGGAGATCGCAGACACTCAAGGGCAAAGTAATCTTCAACTTAATTTTACATAAATACTACCTGGGGTGCATGTGAAAATGCATATTCTGATTCACTTGTTCCCAGGGTAGGACCTGAGATCCCATTTCTGACTAGCCTCCCGGATGATGCCAACGCTGCTGGTCTGGGGACCATGCTTTGAGCAGCAAGGATAGCGAATGTGGCCAAGGCACCGATGCCAATTCTTAAGCTAGTTTTCTTTTCACCATGCCCTTCCTGCTGGGACTGAGGCCACTCAGTGTTTAAATCTGCCAGGACCTGTAGGAAGATGCAGAGATTTTTTAGGTCAAAAATAATGCAGCCAAAGCACCTCATTTATTGATTTTCAAGTTGTTCCAAATTGTTCTGGTCTTTGTTTTTCCCCAGAATTCTCTGCTTTTCCCCATTGTGTGTAAAGGTAGATGGTGCAAGCTGTTTTCTCTTCCGTTCGTCCTTTTCTGTCCCCTCTTTATCTCCAAAGCATTCGTCATCGTCTCTATAGGTAGCACTCCTCTAAGAGTGCTCAGCTGAGTACCATTAATAGGAAGTCAGCCAACCTAATTTAATTAGCAAAGATGTAGGCATCTTAGTGACGCTGTAGGATTTTGACATGGGAACAGCACTACTCCAGAAGGGTTGCTCTTCTCACCCGCCGTGCCCCATCAAGACCACCCTTGGCTCCTCCACTGAAAGTGTTAGGTCACTGGGGTATTTCTGTGGATCCTAACACAAGAATTCAAATTGGGTTCCAAGAAGAGCAGGAGGCAAGATCTGGAAAATTATCTGAAACATTGATAGCTCTTCTAGGGGGAGCTCTTTCTCTCTTTCATGTTTTCTCGTTCCTCCTCCTTTCTGTGTGCGCACAAGCGGTCTCGGCCTTTTCTGAATGGGGAAAGGAAAACAGAAAGTGGTTTACTCGGTTGATTCTGCTTCTAGCCCCACTCAGTCTCCCTTGTTTATATTATATTTCTGAACTCCTGTAGAGGATACGGCCCAACCCAGCCTCTGTGTGGATAATGCATGGGTCAGGTTTCTAGCCTTAATCAGTTACCTGCCCACAGAGGAAGGGTAGAATCAAAGATTGCAAACTCTGCCCCCATCTGGTAGGTAGGGAGGCATGGTCTCTGCTAGCCTTTGTGCAAAGCATCTGTTAAGTGCCCATGTTTCCAGCCTCTCTGCAGAGTTCCACACGTACATCCCTGTTTGTCTGCTTGCTCTAGGACTTTTCTGTGGGACTCAACTGACTGCACATCTCTCCTTCAGTCTCACTCAACTTTTGCCTGTTTGTCTTTTTACCTGTATTTTTAGTGAGTATTTGGTTGGTTTATTTTCTGTTTATTTGTTTGAAATTGTACTGAAGTTTTGGCTTTTTATGTCATTAGAGGTTTTTTGTGTGTGTGTGTCTTTTAGGTTTTTCTCACTGTAGGGATGTCTAAAATCTTTTCCAGGTACTTTTATTATTTTAATGTTTTTCTGTTTTAAATAGGACATTTTTATATCTTTGATAAGCCTTGAATATATTTCAGATAAGGTCTCAGATAGTGATCAAATTTAATCTTTCCAGCGGCCTCATGGTCCCAGATAACATTTGTTGATTACTTGACTTTTTCCCCACCCCAGATCTGAAACGCCATCTTTATCATCTACTACTTTTCTTTATGTTTGAGTCAATTTCCCTCTGGCTCATACGCAAGCACGGTAGTGTTTTAATCCCTGTGTCTTTGCGTTTTTGCTTGTGAGTCCTTACAGTTGTCCCTGTGTTCATACAGTAAGATCCTTTCAGGTCAGTAGACTTTCTACTAGAGAGGCTTCAGATGGTACAATAGGTGACAACCTGCCCCTCCTGAAGGACCAGGCCAGTCAGCAGACAGTTATTAAGGTCCAGAAAACTTCGGTGTTTTTATTTGAAATGTCTCCCTTTTCTTGGAGCCTTTAATAAAATGGATTTTTTAAGGCATTACTTACTAGGCATAAGTCCTGTTCCTTTACTACTGTTTCTTTGACTTGGTACCAGAGTTCTGCTGTCTGTGTCACTGTGCTATTTTCTAGTTCAGTCTGGCTGACTCTTTGTAAGAAGGAATCATCTTTCTTTTCTTGTAGGATGACTGCCTCACTGCTAGGAAAAAGGCGTCAGAAAGACTCTACCACCAGGAAACAAAGCAAATCCTCAGTGAGATTTGTTAGCTTCTAAGAAAAGGCAAAGCAAAAATAAAAGTTCAAAATCTTCCGTAGTATTTTTACTGTGACTATTTTGACCCACTTTTAGAGTTATGTGTACATTATCTTTGACCCTTTTCTACCTTTTTTCTTTTAGTTTTTTTCCCTTTCTTTCTGGCCATTAGCCACTTCAGTGTGTCACTTCTGAGCAAACTATCACACCCATCTCAGAAAAGCAGATCTGACTCTTCTAAAGGAAACAAAAATAGCAGAGCAAGAAGAGAATATGGGACAGTATTTTGGTTCTGTGATGTCGTCAGTCAATCAGAATCCGAATTTCCAAGCGTTGTTTGCAGCCCTGTTTAAGATTGTGGTGTTTTGACTGGTTGGCTTCTGCGTGATGGTCTAGCATCATTCATTCTCCTCAAAATAGTTCTTCCCCCTGAAAAGCAGCTGACTTAAAAGAAGCCCGTTTCAAAGCTGAGTAAGAGCTGTTATTAACTGACCTGGATGCAGGTCAGATGGATTCCTAGGGAACGAGTGCTCTGTGATTCTTTTTTCCTCTTTGATGTTAGGAGGGGTGGCCACTCGGTGCAGACATGGCTTCCACCTCTCATTAGCAGTTTTGCTGAACAAGTGCCGGATTATCAGGAACTTAACCAACCAACTCCCAAGAATACAGAATGTTTCAGAGTTTCACTTTTTGTTATCAGAACAACTTTTTCAGGTCTTATCAGAGCATTCTTTTGAAATGGAAAATTGTGGGTCAATGTCAGAGAGATGGAAAACTATTCATGTCATTTCTAAAACATTCACATTCAAGTAAACCCAGTCTCAACCAAAATCTGGGCAATTCAGTAATGACCATATAAATAGGTAAAATGTTGAGGCAGGTGTTCATAAGCCACACCTTGCAGTAATGCATCAAATGACAGGGATCCAGATCCAGAAAGGTCATTTTTCTATAGTCATTTGTAGCCTACTTAGAAGGAAAGGAAGGGGGAAAAAGCAGAGTTGTACTGTGAAGGAAAAATACCTCAAAGTGTGAAACTAAAAACCTGGATGATTGATTGTGGGAAGATTTCAGTAAATGATACCCGAATTAAAACATTAAGCGAGTGACTTCAAGCAAATTGACTTGCCACATGCAGTTTATGTACTGAAAAGGAACTTCTAAAGTAAGATGAATAATATATTAAAAACAAGGAGATGTAGTTAGGTAATACAAGCTTTTCTTTTTCTTTTTTCCCCCTCTTTTCTTCCCATCCTCAGCTTCTAAACTGAGCACCTGCCAGATTTTTTTCCTTTTCATTTCTTTGACTTGTCAGAGGAGAAAGGTCAAAACTGATCACCAACGCTACTCTTTTAACAGACAGAAGCCTGTAATTGGGAGTAATTCCTCTACAATTTTGTAGGCAGGGGCTGTTTCAGGCTGGCTTTCAAAAGCGAGGGTAGAAGAGAAATGCAGTATTCTGTAAGTGAATCAACTTTATACACCCGGCCACAGATCATTTGTGATTTTCTCCAAAACGCAGAAAGCTGCAGCGCTCACATTAGTGTCCTTCTTTTGGATGAATAGGAGTGTAATCCATTTTTAACATCTCCTGGGGTACCCTGTAGATATAAAGAAATTGCTTTGTGAGAGAGAGCCCCAAAATGTCTCCTTTTGAAATTCTGCTTTCTCAAGACAGTAAGTGGTTTAATATTAATTCTTTTTCTGAGGAATTTGCATCCATGGTCAAGATTTCACTTGAAATGAAAAATTTGTTTGTTTTTAACACAAATAGATGCAGTGTTTATCATCATCCTATGGTATGTATTGTGATGTAATTTAGAACTTTTTTGAAGTTGCTGAATTGATTTCTTTAAAAAAAAATGGTTTCTGTCAAAATATGAAGGATAATGAAGGCAACCTTTAACTCACTATGTGAAACTGTATAATCTTTGTCTGTGTCCAAAACTTTCATTGCTCACTAAGGGTTTTATGTTTGAAGGAAGGTGCATAAAAAAAAAAAAAATCCTTCAGAAGAAAACTTAACACACATTGAATCCAACTTAACTCCTTGCGTTAACTCCTCTGACTTTACAGAATGCAGTCAATTTTTCAATTAAAAAATATCTCCCACCCCCCAAAATGTAACGTGTGATAGATGTCTGTCAGCACCTATAATATAACGTATTCATTTTTACCAAGTGAACAGGTAAGGTAGAAGAAAAGAGAGGTAGGAAAAAAGGTGGAAATAGCTTAATTTGAGAGAACTGAATCCTGTTTCCCTTGAAGGTAATAATGTAACAAAAAAAAATTGTCAAGACCCCTTAGCTTCCTAGTTACCTGTTACCATCTGATGTTCAGATGTTCAGAGGCTACGTGTAATACCGATACATCGTTTTCAAAGTGTATGGTACCATTCCAGGTCACTTTGAATAACCTCTCTTTTCATTATTATCATCTAATAAGCATTCATCCTGGAGCCATTAAATATAAAAAAACCCTCTAAATAAATAAGTAGAATTGTGATTAAAAAAGCTCAATCTGAACCACAAAATGGAAGAGTGATTACCAGCTCTGATCAGGAAGCCTGAATTATATCATACTTAGAGGAGAGACATGCAAATGAATGAATTAAATTAGGAACACAAATCTCTTCTTAAATCAGCATCTCTGACTATCAGAACCTGGACTAGAGTGCATTATTCTTAATAGACTGTGATTTGTATTGAAATAGGATAGTAAATCTGTTTATTAAAATTTATTTGCTGCTTATTGTTGGGTCGTTCTGGCTCCGTGAATGAGCAGGGTGAATACAGTGGGTAGGGCTGGTGATTCTGCGGGATGCCTGCCATTTCCATAAGTGTTCGCACACTCTGAGGACGGAAGACTGATGAACATGGAGATGGGATCAGATTTTACTTTGCAGGGCTTCACAGGAAACCCTGTTCCAGTGATGCAAGAGTCTAAAAGTCTTCTCTTCCATGGCCCATTGAGGAAATGCTTTTGTAGACTTTGGTCCTGCTAGTAAACCCTTGCAACTGGACTTGAGCTTCATCTCTTCTAATTCTGTATTATCTGGGATTGTTTCCTCCATCTGGTTCCTCACTTTTACTTCATGAAATTAGCTTAATAACAGGCTTAGGATGTGTTGATCCAATTTGACATGAGGGGGTTTCACATTTTGCAGGCTGACTCCAGCCATCCTTTTTGTTTGGTCTTCCCTGGATATCATGGGTAAATGTGCAAGAGGAGAATTGGAAGATGAATCATGGTCTGCAGCCCTGGATCCTCCACAGACCCCCCCTGCAAGACAAAAAGTTTGCTTGGACCTTGTCTTGGTCTGTGTGTTTTCAGCAGCCTCTAATAATGAACTCTTTCATTTTTTAATCAAATGAATTCTACATAGATGTGCACTCATGAAATGCAAAATGATCACACGGCTTTAATAAGCAGTACACATTAGAATGAGTTAAAAAAGAAAGCCCCCATTGGAATTTCAGTATCTTGTGCCTCCTAATTTGAGAGAACATGGAATATAGGGAGAGAATGGGACATGATCATATTTGTTAATAAGTAAAATTACATGGCCCACCTATAATGTTCTTGGGCAGGGCATTTTCAACTCTTTTTACAGCTTTTCTGCTCTAATTTCTCTTCCCCACCCTTAGCATTGTCAGTCTGACATCCTCTCTCCTTTGCTCTTAGAGGTAATGAGGTCCAACTATACTAGCAGAGCATTAATCAGGATTATAAGTCATTGAGGAATTGCTGGACATTCTATCCATGGCCTAGTTCCATTTTGATAATTTTAACACTCTTGGTCTGTCCTGCATACACAGTGGTGATGCCATCGACCAGCCATTATCAAGTTGCTCTTGGCTTAAAGTTCAATCTCTCTCTTTTCTTGGATTTTCACCGAGGCTGAACTTTTTAAAAAAACATAGTTGACTAACACATGGAAGTTCAGTCATTTTACCCTGGACAAAGGCGCTAAGGCAGTTCAAAGGAGAAAGGATAGTCTTTTCAGTGGACGTTGCACATGTCACAAAAATTAATTCAAAGTGGACGATAGAACTAAATATGAAAGGCAAAACTACAAATTGCCTAGAAGAAAACAAAAGAAAAATCTCTGTGAACTTGGGTTTGGTGATGGATTCAGTAACCCCTCATTGAGTTACTGGTTAATAATTCTGAAACCATTATATATGTACACTATCATTGAAAAATTAAGTAAATAGATAGGGGATGGAGGGAGCCAGGTTTCATGCTGCTGAAATAGGAGGTTACGGATACACAAAGGGAGAAATCTAGAATGATCCATGTGGTGATTAATTAGGATCAGAGACATCCAAGTCTATTTAGTTTAATATAGATACTGATAATCACATGTAGAGATGTTTGCAGATAGGTGTATATGCATGGATTAGAATGCACATATATTTTTATTAATTGTCAGTTGAGAGGATCTAGAAGTTATGACATCCTGAGAGCAACAAGACCACTTAATGCCCAGATCTTGATTTCCAAAGCCATGTTCCCCAAAAACGAACCATAGCTCCTTGAAGAAATGGCTGATTCTAGGATTGGGACAAGAAATACACAAGATAAGCCTGGAGCATCTTGTAGTGCCAAGAAGCAAGAAAGTGCTCAAAAAATAAAACAAAATAAATCCACAATAATGAGGGTATGTCAAAAGGACACAGTAACTGACTCAGAGGGCTCTTGGTACCTAAAGATGGATCAATTTGAGCAATAAAGTAGTATTGGATGATAACCCAAAGTATACCCAAAGTGTATGCAAGTAGATATGAATGTAAATAAATGACTGAAAAAGAATTCCAGATAATTTATGTAGATATTCTGCCCTCAAGAAGGTAGAGCATAACTTTCTACCCCTTTCTTGTGGGCTGTACACTGTATTTGTCCAAAGGGAATAGTTTTAAGAGGAGAAAAGAAGGAATTTTAGAGACCAGTAATGTTAAGAACTCTACCTCAGCCACATGACCAAGATTAACATCAATAGTGATGCCATGTCGATAGTATGTACCCTTGATATGACATGATGACAGTAGCACTTTACCTTTGTCCTGTTCTTCTCCCCAAACCACAACCTGAATCTAATGATGAGAAAGACATCAGACAGATCTCAATTGAGGGACAGTCTGCAAGATAAGCTGACTATCACTCCTCAAAACTATCAAAGCCATCAGGCCCAAGGAATGGTGGATAAACTATCACAGCTAACAGGAGCCTAGCTTATGAGCCAGTGTTAAGTGTGACATCCTGGGGAGAAGAAGGAGGAGTAGTAGGTGAAAAGCTAAGGAAATATAAATAAGATGTAGATTTTAGTTAATAATGATGTAATGGCATTTTAATAATTGTGACAACTCTACTATACAAATGGAAGATATGAATAATAGTGGAAACTGAATGTAGGGTATGTGGGAACCCTGTATTGCCTTCACATTTCTTTTACATAGACTTAAAATTATTCTAAAATAAAACATTCATTAAAAAAGGAAGAGTTGACTAAGATCAGAATCTGTGACCCAAAAGGGAAAGTTCTTTTTCTGAGTAAAAGTGGCCACAGTTGGGCTTGGTTTGGAAAGACTGTTTGAGTGGGAGGGGTGTGTGAGCATCATTTAATTAGTTTACAACTTAGACATTGTCCAGTTTTGAAAAAGGTTGAGTGGCATGCAACACCTGAGCCTTTGGTGGGATTGTTGATAAGTCCCCAGGGGGTCTGGACCCTCTGGTCAAGTCTTTGGAGTATTTAGGTCTGTGTGATTTGATTGAGGACAGTATCAGTCAAACTTGTTAGTGATGGTGTGGACCCCAAAGAAAAGCATCAAAACAATATTCCCCTAAATTTTTCTAGGTATTTTACTTTTCAGTTGGTTGTGCTGAAGGTGATACCTTGTATGAGAGACCATGAGAAAGAAAGTACTGCATCCTTTTTCCCCTTAAGTGGGTAGAAAATGTAATCATTGATAAGAATGTAATCACTGATAAGATCTCTTTTAGAAGGGAGAAGCCTCCTTCAGTCTATTCTTTGATTTTAATTTTCTGCTTTTTAATCCATCTCACCCTCACATTCATAAGGAATAAAAGAAGAACCTACTGACTCTTTTGAGCCAGTTTTACAAAAGAAAGAGCATCAACTAAGATTTTGCCTATTTTCTAGATGCAGCTAAATATGATCGAGACTAAACTGCTGGTGTGTCTTACACTATTTGAAGGTGCTCATAGGTGCTGCTCCGACGGCAACGATGCATCATGGAACTGTTGGCTTTCAGTGTATTTGAGAACAGTTGATACTGCCTTGCAAGCCTGGAGGAGCACAACTTAACGAAATGTTTCTCTTTCGCTAGAGATTCTGTGCTGTCGTCTCTCTATACCCTTGCATATTTCTGATTTTTTTTTTTTTTTTTGCAGCAGTGGGTACAGGAGGGTTGTTCAGACCTAGGCAGCTGAGGGAACTATCAGGAACTAGAGAGCAACAGAGGAGTATGTATCAAAGAGAGAATACACCTCAATTTCCTTTTAGAGTGAGATACGGAATAAATTAAGGAATGCCAATTAAAATAGGAAGGGAATAATAGTGGTCAGAGTGACAAGTGTGATGGTTCTCTATAGGCTATGAAGAGCTACGGAAATAGAAGCTAACATCAAAAAATGCTGAAGGAATGCTCTGAAACGTTTCAGTTTATCAATGTGAGACCAAATTACAACTATATCAAGTTTTCATTTTTATTACCCTAAAGAGGCTTTGGACTTATTAGTACATCTAAACTCTGCTCTTCTGTTCTATAAATGTCACTGGTGACAGGGATGATTCCGACTCCCAGCCTCTTAGCTGTATGTCCTTGAGGAGTTCCTTTCCCTACACCTAGGCATCCTATCTTTAAAATGAAGATAATATCTGTAATCTGCAGAGTCGTCATAGAGATTAAGCATACTATTCACAGAGCTCTTGACTTTGTGACTTCACGTAGATCCTTGTAAGGAGTATCGTCAACATGGCAGTTAAATTCATGGTAGTTTAAAGAGACTAATTTTTCTTTCTAAATCGCATTTGAAAGTGGGAAATAAAAGAAAATTGAAGATCATCAAATAAAGAGTAGTTACTTAGTTTGTTTAAAACAGAGTATTTTAAATTTCGAAAATGAAATATAAAGGAGCATCAGGATACCTGATTCTCTATATTTAATATTACAGTGTAGTAATTTAAAGAGAAAGTGTGAGAGTTACGCTTGGTCTGCCTGGATACAGATTTGAATTGTAGAATTTAAATTTGGTCTTTCATTTAGGTTCTTAAAAATAAATACTCACTGATTTCTCTGAAAGAACATCAACACCAACTCTGATAGGAACACCTCTCGCATTCTTACAATGGGTGCTCTTCTCTTCTAATAGGGAATTAAAAGAAAAAAAAATACATCATCCTGAATGCCTAAAACAAAATAGGAGTTAAAATAGAAATGAAGCTGTTAGAAACAGTACTTTCACAATATTTCTCCCAGAAAGAAAAATAGTCTGGCAGAACCAGTCTCTGCTGGATTTTGTTATTGGTGAACATTCTCTTGGTTTTCTTTTCAGTTCTCGGGACTGGGATGAGGGTGAAATGCAGAACAGCAGGTGGCCCCTCATTCTGACAAACCCAAACCTTCCTGTCATGTTTTAATGATTCTGTTGCAGGTGTGAAAAGTTTTTTCCCTCTCTCCTTTTTATAACTTGAGCATAAGCACAAGTTAGGTTATTTTTGTTGCAACAGCATGATAGATTTCTCTACTTTTCATTTAAAACTAGACTCACTTCCCCCCATTGATCTTCCTAGTTAAAAATCGCTTGAATATTATCTCGTGAATTTTCTCTTGAAGGGCTTGTGTGCTTTTTGGCAAGTCTTTATAGACTGCATTAGTTGCCTCAGTGTCCCCGCCCACCATCTTGCCTGTAGATTGCTTTTTCCCAGTCCATATTTTGAGGTTCCCATTGGTCAAGTCCATTTGATGGAGTCCCCGTGGAAGATTACACCACAGTTGGTGCCCTTCCTCAAAGAATTTGGAATTGTGGCTCAGACTGCATTGTAAAACGACTTCGTCTCATAAACAAAGAGAGAGATTTGCTGGAGAATTACTGGTAGTTGTGTTCTTTCACGTAGCAAGGAATACAGAGGAAACCACGATAGAAAGACAAAAATATCAGAAAGGGATGAAAGATGGCTTGGATTTTCCTTGGTGTTCTGGATGCTGGTTGTAGCTTAGGCCACAGTGTTGGCTGTTCTCCTTTCATTGGATTTCTTAAATCTGAAGAATCCTGTTGCCTGTTTCTTGTGACCTAAAGAAGCTTGTATTACAAGCTGATCTCTGAGGTTCTGTGATGACATATTTTAATTTCTGCAGAGTTTTCTGTCTTGGCAGAAAGATTCTGTTCCTTAATAAATGGCATGTCTTCCAAAAATCTAATGTTGATGGACTGTGGCGTATGCTAGCAAAGACAAGGTCACAGAACAAGTTGAATTTCCATTTCAAGAGTTTACTTCATTATACTAAGCAAATGGTTGGAAACAGAGGGAAACCATTAACAATGTTGTGATGTCACACATTTTTTCGAATGATTTAGTTTTACAGAAATCTGCATTGTGGTAAGATTACACCTGTGTGATGCTGGGGATAGAGCACAAGTCTTTCAAATCCCTGCTTTGTCATCTCTTGGCTACATGACCTTGAGTGGCTTGTGTGGCATTCCTCAACTTTGGTTTCCTCTTCTGCATGAAGGAGAATGCTGACACCAATCACAGGATTATTGGGATGATGTACTGATGTTGAAAAACTCCTAATGGAAAGCTGCCACACAGCAGATGGCAGTAAATGCTGGTTCTTTCGCCTTTCTTTTTCTACTCATGCAAAGCTAAGTCTCAGAAGTGTTTGCTTTCCTCTACTATCTTTTTGCATACTTACTATGTGTTGAGAGTCTTACAGTGTAATTATCTTAAGGGTGCCTCAGTAGTTCCTGAGTATCCCATGGGGCTCTAGGTATATGATGATAACTGGGGTTTTATAGAGAGAACAAAGGAAAAGTGCTTCCAAGGCCAAACATTTTGGGACAATTTGGGGGCAAAATCTGATTTCTTTACCTCAGAACATCTTAGAGTCTTTAATATACTCTTGCCTTGGTAAATATCCAGAAAGAGAATTTAGCATTTGAAATTTCCTTCCATATTTGATTTGTGAAAGCCTTTCTTTAAGATACATCTTGTGGGACCAGAATGCTGAAGAAGAGAATCTTTTTTTTGGGGAGAAAAAAAATCTTAGTGAATAAAATATTATTTAAAACTCACACTCAGAGTGGATGAAGTAAATTTGACTTAATATATCTGTGCTTCCTTCTGCTAGTGTTGGTTTTCCCTTGCTAACACTTTTGGGAAGTTAACAATTCTTATATGAAACGATGGACTTTATCACAAGTGGTGTATGTGGAATAGTCAAGTGGGAATCAGAAATGTCAGTGGTGTCTTTGGCACTAATCAGTCCTTTGTTAGTTGCTCAAGTCTTTTAAATTCTTCCTTAGCTGAAATTTCTTTTGATGTTCTATAAAATAAGGTATTGGAGCACTTTTTGTTAAATTTACGTCTACAAGCCTACAAGCTGGTTTGGAACCAGAGTTCTAACCTCCATCTCCATAACTAGGACCATTTACATTGAGTCATACTACTAATCCTGACCAGTGCATCAGCAACTAATTCTTGGGGATCTTAATTGTATATCTCCTCTCAGATTCACTACTCTGAACTGGTCCAACTTACACTGAAATGTGACTGTGACACAGCTAAGAAAATGACACTGTTTTTGGTTGGAATCCTTTGTAGGAAAGAAAAAAAGTCTTGCTAGAAAACTTTATCTGAACCTTCAAGTGATGAGAGTGTCCCTTAGTTTGGCATAATTATATCTCAGCTGACATTGTTGAGTGCACCGTCATAGTAATACCTTAGGAAGTGATTCAAAAATCCCTAATCTCAAGGTGTAAAACATCAGTGCTAAAGCTGGTACTTTCAATAAACACCTTCCTCCACATGTGTTACGAGATGGAATTTGTCTCCTTCCCAGCCCTGGTAAGCCTGTGCTCTTTTGGGACCGACTGCTCTGTGAAGGGACTGCGTTTACAAGCACAGTCTGTCATAGTACTTGTTTTGTTGTGCTTTTTTAATATGAAGGTATTGTTAGGGAAAAATTGATTATAAGTAATTCTTCTAGGTTACCAATATCTATGTGAATACATTCAGGTTTGTTGCAGCCAATTGTGAAAAAAGTACATTTGTCTGGCATTTTCATTTGTTCTGCATTAAGTAACTGCTATCAAATTCTAGGTCACGTTTTCCTGGCTTTTGTTTTTTTCTTGCTTGCTGTATCATTCTCTTGACCCCTTTCTCCCTCCCCTCCTTTTATTTGATAGCAAGTATTTAGTTTTATGCGTAACATTTCTAGTTCCTAGGAGGCTTGTAATTTGTGATTTTGTACATAATTTCACAGAGGTCCTTGCCAGCTGCTTGGGTGTGCTCTCTCCCCTCTGAGTTTTCATCATTTTCTCGCTGGGAACATCTTATCTTCTTGCAAGCATTTCCTTTCCTCCCACTATTTTATTTTTTAATTGCTGCTTGCTGTTTCTGGCCTCCTCCTTTGGATTTCCTGCCTTTTTCTTTGCTTTGCCCTTTTCAGTTTCTTCCCAGGACCTCCTTTCCCCAGTCTGAGCAATTGGAGAAAGCATTCAGTAGACAAGAAGGGTTCTCATTTCCAAGGAACCGATTTTACGGCTTGGCATCGAAGGCCACAGCAGGACTTCTGGTGACACAGACTGATACAGCTCTTTTCCTTAAACCAGCTTCCTGCATATGTGTAATCTCGTATCATTCGTGTTACATTTACCCATACTCGTCTGTGCAAGATGGCAACCTCCCTGGGAAGCCGGGCTCTCGGGGTCTTTGCAAGTCCCTAGGACACCCGCCTCACTATGAGCTCTCTGCTCTAACTCAACTTGCATTTTCCCCGTCTTGCTCCATCTCTGCCTTGACTGCCTAGGCGGTGGCCTATTTCCATGACATAGAATTGTCTATTTCCATATTATTTTGAGATATGATTCTTCTGTACTGACTGTGTTGAGGGTTTTTATCATGAAAGAATACTGTGTTTTGAAATGCTTTTTTCTGCCTTTATTGAGATAATCATCTAATTTTTATCTTCCATTTTATTAATGTGATGTGTTACAGCTATTATTTGCCTGTATTGAAACACCCTTACATCTCAGAGATAAATCTCACATAGTTACTTACATTGTATGATCCTTTTCATGGGTTGTTGAATTTAGTTTGCTATTATTTTTTTGAGCGTTTTTGCATCTATATTCATCAGGAATGTTAGTCTGTAGTTTTCTTGTGGTATCCTTATCTGGTTTTGGTATCAGCGTAATGCTGCTCTTGTAAAATGATTTTGTAAGTATTTCCTCCTCTTCAGTGTTTTGGAAGCAGTTAAGAAGGACTGATGTTTATTATGCTGTACACCAGAAGTTGTCACATTGTAAATGACTGTGCTTTAATTAATTTTTTTTAAAAGAAGGATTGATGTTTATTCTTCTTTAAACATTTGGTAGAATTGACCAGTGAAGCCATCTAGTCCTGGGATTTCTGTGTTGGGAGGTTTTTGAATACAAATTCAGTTTCCTTACACATTATTGGTCTGTTCAGATTTTTACTTCTTTTTGGTTCAGTTTTGGTAGGTTGAATGTTTCTAGGAATTTGAGGTTATCTGTTTCATTGGCATGTAATTTTTATGTAATCTCTTATGATCTAGTGTATTTCTGTTGTGTCAGTTGTAATGTCTCCTCTTCCATGTCTGATTTTATTTGTCTGCTCTTTTTTTTCCCCTTAGTCTAAGCTAAAAGTTTGTCAGTTTTATTTTTTCAAAAAAAAAAAAAAACAAACTTGCTTTTAGTTTTATTGATTTTTTTCTATTATTTTTCCTGCCTCAACTTATTTATGCTCTGCTTTTTGTTATTATTTTTTTTTTTTTGCTTCTCCTAACTTCAGAATTTGTTCTTTTTCTAGTTCCTCGAGGTATGTTAGGTAATTTGTTTGAGATCTTTTTATTTTCATATATTTATTTATTGCTCTAAACTTCTAAGAACTGCTTCTGTAGCACCCCATAGGTTTTAATGTGCCTTGTGCTTTCATTTTCATTTGAGATTTTTAAAAATTTCCTGTTTGATTTCTTCTTTGACCCCTTGGTTGTTCAGAATGGTATTGGTTACTTCGCACATGCTCTTAGATTTCTCAGCATGTCTCCTGTTGGTTTCTAATGTCATACCATTTTGAAGATCCTTGGTATGATTTCTGTCTTCTTAAATTTGCTAACACTTGTTGTGTACTAACGCCAGCATACTGTTGGCTGGCTCTTTTGTAATTCTCTTGTTCCTTTCTTCCTTGCTTGCTGTCCTCCGGTGTGAACTGATGATTTTCGGCAGTGGTATGTTTTAATTCCCTTCTTTTTATCTTTTGCATACCCATCGTAAGTTTTTCTCTGTGCTTACCATGAGGCTTACATAAACCATCTTATAGATACACCAGTCCATTTTATACTAATAGCACCTTCAATTGCATACAAAAACTCTACCCTTTCATTGTCCCTCTTTTATGTTTTTGATGTCACTTTTCACCTCTTTATATATTGTGAATTCATTAACAAATTATAGCTATAGTTATTTTAATATATTTGTTCTTGAACCTTTTTATTAAAATGGTTAACACACCACCATGTTGCAGCTTTAAAGTATTCTGGTTTTTACTATATACTTACCTTTATCAGTGTGGAATAATTTTTATGTTATTAATTAATGTCCTTTTGTTCTAGCTTGAAGAACTTTTAGCATTTAGTGATGCCCTAACTTTTAAAGGAGGTGAAGGTTTCACCCTGTTGCCCCTCTGAAAAACTGTGCATTTCTCATCTTTATTGTCCTTTGTGGAATATATAAAATACTTAGTTTTTGTCTGCTCTCAGGCCTCCTTTTTTCCAAGGTACACTGTGTGGTTTTGCTAATGTTGCTACTTAGACCTTCCAAGGAGCCACTGTATTGTGTAAAAATAACTTAGTCTTTTTGTTTAGTTTTACCTTTTCTCTCCTCCTCCCCACGTCTTCCTGCTTCTAAGGTATTAGAGTAGGAAGAGCTAACGTGTAATTATGCCATTATCTCAGACCCTAAGATGCCCCATCGCACAAGCTCAGCACCATTTCCAGGCTAACAGCAGGAGGCTCATCCTACTCAGAATTCCACATTCTCCTCTTTGGGCACTCAGATACCATTAGTTTTATGTTTAATGTAGCAGTGTGTCTAGCTTAGCTTTGCAGAGTTTTAGTATGCAGACATCCAGTGTACTGTGCCCTGATTATCTGGGTTCTAAAGCTTCATGTTAATAAACAGCCAGCTCTGTGGGGAAAGACGAGGATTTGTTAACATGTGGGCTACGTGGATAGGTTGACATAGTGTCATTGTTACAGAAGATAAAATTTGAAGGAGCATTTGTGGAGCAGTTGACAGCGGATATTAGAACAGTAGCTCAGGATTTCATGGTGGTTTATTCATCACCTACCCCCATCCTCTTGCTCAGTCACTCAAGCTTTATTTCTTAAAGTTTGCTACATGCCAGGCACCATGCTTTCTACTGGGCTGATTCAAAGGCTAGAGAAGGCGATGGCAGTGAAGAGAAGTGAGTACCATGATGGAGGAGAAA
The DNA here is from genome assembly GCF_048564905.1 of Vicugna pacos. Classification (NCBI taxonomy): domain Eukaryota; kingdom Metazoa; phylum Chordata; class Mammalia; order Artiodactyla; family Camelidae; genus Vicugna; species Vicugna pacos. The sequence goes on along the minus strand of NC_133003.1, from coordinate 29,865,552 downwards.
AACAAGGTCTGTTCCACAGGCCTCTGACCTATGAGGCTGCCCAGGGCCCCAGGCTTAGAAGGGTTCCCCACTTGCCTTAACGGCCTGCTGTCACTGGCTTGGAATTCTTAGTAATTGTAAAAAGAGGCCCCATATTTTTATTGTACACTGTGTTCTGCAAATTAGGTAGCCCATTCTGGTGCAGTGAGACATAAGAGGGTTACCTGATCTAGATGTGGCGGATTTGGAAAGGCATCCTGTAAGAATTGACATTTATGCTGAGACGTGAAGGAGGAATAATTGGTCGAACAAAGAGTTGTGGAGAAAACCTCATTATAAGCTGTAGATAGATAAGGCAGAGCTGTGATCCTGTCGGTGAGTGTCACCAAGCCAGTATGCCTCCATCTTCATCTTAGAAACGTACTTGTCTCATGGACCTGCCCTTAGAGGCCGTTTGTTTTTACCCTTTGATTTCTCTTTGTATGACTAGCTTTCTTCAGACAGGAATCTGTAAGATTGATCAAGCTATAACATCTGAGTTTGTTCACAGACAGAGGTTACAGCCCAGATATTGATGAGAGCCTGCTGGGTGTATGAAAAGTTAATTAAGCAGGCTTGCTGAGGTCTAGGATAAACTGAAGAGGCTTTCTTCCTTCAAGGGTTCAGAGCACCCATCACACTGGACCAGCACTTCCATGACTCCAAAGAGAGCAGGAAGCCTGAATCCTCATGTGGCGATTTCTCATTTTGTATCAGCAACAAATATAAAGTATTTGCATATACTACTAGCCAAACAAAACATGTCTGTTGACCATATATTATCTTTGCTACTAGCGTTGCAAACCCTGAACTCCTTCTTTCTGAGAGAAATCCGAATGTTCCTCTCACTTCTTTACAGATGTAGGCCCCTTCTACAGAGCACTGATTTCATTTTTTTCCATTTTTATTTTCAAAAAATAATTTTTACTTTGGGTTTGGGAGCAGCCTTTTATATAGGTTAGTGGTTAAAAGTATGGACCTTGATACCTCACACCATGTGAAAAATTAACTTAAGATGGATATATAACAGATAAAATTATAAACATTGTAGAGGAAAAAACAGGAGAAGATTATTATGACCTTGGATTTGGTGATGGTTTGGCATATATGATACCAAAAGCATAGGCAACAAAAGAAAAAAATAGATAAATTGGACTTCATTCAAATTAAAAACTTTTACACTTTAAAGGATACCATCAAGAAAGTAAAACAGCCTACATAATGTGAGAAAGTATTTACAAGTCACATATATGAGAAGGGTCTTGTATCCAAAATACATACAACTCAAATATAACGGCTGACAACTCAAATGGGCAAAGGACTGAACTGACTTTCTCGAAAGAAAATATACAAACAGCCAACAGATACAAAAAGATGCTAAATAACGTTAGTCATTAGAGAAATGCAAATCAAAATCACAGTGAGATACCACTTCATACCCACTAGGATGGTTTTAGTCAAAACAGCAGATAATAACACATGCTGGTGAGGATACAGAAAAAACCTGGGACCCTTGCTACATGGCTGGTGGAAATGTAAAATGGTGTAGCCACCATGGAAGATGGTTTGCTAGCTCCTTGCAAAGTTAGCATGACCATATGGCTCTGCAGTTCTACTCCCAGGTGTATAACTAAAAGAATTGAAAACAGATACTGAAACAAGTTTGTACAAGTTTTTTTATTTTAATAACAGCACTATTAACAATAGCCAAAATGTGAAAATAACCAAAATATCCATCAATGGATGGATAGATAATCAATTTGTGCAATATATATGATGGAAAATTATTTAATTGTAAAGAAACAGTGAAGTACTGGTATGTGCTGCAATGTGCATGAACTTCAAAAACATTATGCTAAGTGCAAGAACCCAGACACAAAAGGTCACATACTGTATAATTCCACTTATGTGAAATGTCCAGAATAGGTAAATCCATAGAGACAGAAAACACAGTGATGATGGCTTGGGTTGGGATAAACAGAAAGTGGGGGAATAATTGCTTAATGGGTAGGGGCTTTATTTTGGAGTGATGAAATGCTTTAGGGTTGGGTAGAGGTAATGGTTGCACAACATTATAAATTAGTAAATGCCACTGTGTTGTTCAGTTTTAAATCATTACTTTTATGTTATGTGGATTTTATCTCAGATGAAAAAAAAGTACAGACCTTACAGAATAGACTTGTAATAATTTACCAACGTGGCTACTCATTAGATGCATGATTTTGGTCAAATAAGTTTTTTTTTTCCTGAGCCTCAGTTTTGTAACATGAGGATAATAGTAATACAGAACTTTTAAGGTTGAAGCTGATTTCAGCATGGAAATGCAGGGCAAACGGTTGGTCCAATGTCTTGTGCATAGTGAGTCTTTTGCCTGCTATCATCATGATCTATAATAATTGCTATTTTAAGTGATGATTGTTATGATCCCCGGAGGCAAAGAAAACCATGTGGAAGGGGGGAAGGAACCTTAGACATAGTATATACATGAAAAACGGAGGTAGGGGAAATATGTTTCGTTAGTTGCCAGTGTGATACAGCAGTGTTTAGGTGAAGCAAGCAGAAACAGAGGTGGAATTTTCCATATTTGTTCTACTGAGTTGTCACTTAGCTGTGCAGAAAATGTGTTGAATTGAACCAGGTTTGTTTCTTTCAAGAAGTAAGCTGGGTCCTTCCTCTTATTCTTAAAAGAAAGACCTCTCTTCTGAAGCATCCTGGAAGGGCCTACTTGGTGGAGCCTCTCCCCAGACTTCCTCTCCCATCTCACACCATCCTTGTCTTGGTGTCCAGCCACTGGCCACTTTTTCCCACCACTGAATCTGTGGACCTGCTATTCTTTGTTTTGCAACATCTTTCTGTCCAACTTCCTTCTTCCCCATTCCCCTACAACACAACTTCTATGCCTACTTAATACCTTGCTCTCACCTCGCATCTTCATTCCCTTAAAGGGCCTCCCCTGACTTCCAAAATTGAGTTTGACATCATGTGATTACTTGAATCAAATCTGTCTCCCCTGCCAGCCTGGACTTTCCACTAAAGCTGGGACTGTAGTGGGGGCTTTTATTCAGGATTCTCTTCCCAGCACTGGCTCCCTACCCAGCACATGGAAGGCATTTAATAAATATTGAATGAAGAGGGAAAAAAAGAAGGATTAATTTGAAATAAAAAATGTGACTCCAGTAATGAAAGGTTGTGACTTAAAGTGTGACCCAATCCTAGGCCCCAACAAAAGACTGAAGTGGCAGTTTTACTCTGCAATTTTACATTTGCTTTGGAAAAGAAAGTGAAAACCATTCAATGTTCAGCGTCCAGTTGGCATCTACAATCGGTTGTCATCTTTGAAGTCGCTTTTGAGAGATGTTTGCTTTGTAATAAGAAAGAGTCATTAACTAGAAGGATGCAGTTGGGGTACCATATCATAGGGTCAAATAAAACATCAGCCAGAGGGTTCCAAGTGCACACAGACCTTCCTCTCACATGTGGTTGTCTGAGTTTTTCTGCAGAAGAGGAAGAGACATTTGCTGCAAAATAACATAGGAGCCAACAATATAAAGTCATTTCTGGGAAAAACTGTTTTGCATTAGCTGAAGAAAAGAAGGTATTTTTTTCTTTTTAAAGCCAGCATTCTTTATAAACACTGCCTTGCTTTAAAAATTAGGGGGGGGGAAGCAAAATAGTAAATTAAAAGATACAGATGTTTTAATTTTCTTATGGTAAAAGAAAATGAAAGTGTTTAATTTTACTTGGTTCCCTGATGTCAGCTGGGAGTAGGAAGTCGGGCATTTTGTTTGTTAACTAGATCTTTGGTTTTCCCCCAAAAGCTGCCTCCTTGTTTTTGCTTACCTAATTAACCACCTCTAGAAACCAGGGGTTTGAGTTTGCACACCTTCTTAGGAGAGTTGCTCAGCATTTTGGCGCTGGTGTTCTTGTTTGTAGGAGAAAAATGGATAAATAAATGGGCTTGCCCATTAAAAATGTGGCATGTAGATTGTCTACCCATAGACATCTGCTCAAATCTAGTAGTATGTGGAAGTAATGATTTGTTGTGAGTTAGACAGACACAGGAGAATATTAGTTTTTGTCCACTGTGTTTAATCTTTCTGGGATTTTGGCAAAAAGGACAAATATGTTTTGTGTTTCATTTTTTTAAAACTGTGAATTTGGGAGCTAATTCTTGAGTCAACCATATTAAATATATTAAATATATATATATATATATATCTATTCATTGAACAGGTACGTGAAGTCTCCTCATACCGGTCATTGTTCTAAGGGTTGGGGTTACACTGATGACGAAGACATGGTGCTTTAGGTAAGGCAGTTTGTACTTGTTAAGTTCAGTCCACATTGTGTACCTCATGTGAAATGGATTTAACAATTGCAAGTAATAGAAACATACAGCATAGTAACTTCAGCAAAGAAGGGAAGTTATCATCTCAATGAGGACACCTAGCTTCCTTCATGGCTGCATTTAGGGACTTGCATTTCATCAGGTTTCTCTGGCCATCTCTCAGCTCTACTTTCTTGGGTGATACCTTTATCCTCTGGAAGGGTTTTCTTGTATGACAACAAAGATGGTCACCTGCCTATATGCTTACCTGTCACCCTGCCACCTCCAACCATCTTATTAAACCATTGTCAAGGAAATCTTCCTCTTCTAATAGCTTCAACACAAACTCTTAGACCAACGCTCATAACTGGGATGAGGCCTGGGGATGGAATGTTCTGGCTCGCCATGTACGTGTGCTGGAAGGCCTCCTCTCATATTACACGAACTGAGAGTGAGCGAAAAATGATTCTCCCAAAGGACAGTCAGATCAGATGAATGGATGCTGGGTAATCAGAAACAGAAGATGTCTAATCAGGGCAGCATTATAATTTCTGGTGTATACACTACTGCCTTTTTTTTTTTTTTTGCTACTTGAAGCAGATTTACAGATTAATGCTGCAGGTTATTCTCGTTTGTGTTTTTATTCTTCATCTTACCTCCTGGCGATTTCCTTTTGCTGCATCCTTAGGTTGACGTTTGACTGGCCATGTGGCTCCAAGTTCTTCTAACCCCTTAGAGACGTCTGCTGAATGTCACCAGGCAGTCGGGTTTGTCTTCCCCAGAGCGTTTTTATCTCTCGAAGATGTGTAAGAATCCCCACTGTCATTGACCCTTTATTGATTTGAGACATTACTTTCCTGAAATGTACTGAGGATTATCCTCACCTTTGATGGGAGAACACGGATAGTGCTGTTTTTAAGGGACTTAACACTTTTCTGTTTCTCTGTGGGGTTGCAGGGATTATCTCAATTTGGCTTATCGTTTTGTCAATTTAAAACAGTGATTACCACGAAAAAAAGTTTTTAGATTTTTGTTACTCTTTGCCTCATCACCCACTGGAACAAGGAGCACTGTGTGAAATTTATAAAACAACAAACATATTTTCGCAGCTTTTACGTAAAACATCCCTCCTGCCCTGTAAGTGATGCATATTTATTTCCACATTATTTTGGGAGCCCAGAATATTCACACTGTTTTCAGGGGTAGATATTATAGTACCCCCCCCCAAAAGATGGTTAAGATTCTTCACGTATTCCTTTCATCAGAATTCTCCCATTTGTCTTTTGATTTAGTTTTGTAAAGTGGAAGGCTGGGGGCAGAGAAAGTTGGGGGCTGACTTGTCTGCACATTTTCCCATGACTCTGGTCCACATCATTTTGGGCAACCTTTCCATTAGCTTGAGGAAGTCTGCTGACCTGAAGCATTTTTTTGTATTTGGCTGAAGAGAAGCCAGTGACAATGTGGGTCATATGTGCACTTTTAGCCCATGTTCAAAGGTTCCTCTGGCGGTGTTTCAGGTGTCCCTGAAAGGGGCCTGAAGCTGGGCAGTGAACGGCATCACACATCCTGATGCGTCAAGTCAGTGTTTAAGGTTTGATGTCTGCTGGGGTTTGCAGCTCTTTCACCCAAGAGCTTTCAACAGGGTTCACCAGAGCAGAGGAGAAAAGGAGGAATCTGCAGAGGCTAGAACACTGTGGCAGAAAGAGTATCAATCATTACAGAAATAACCTTTGACCTTTTAGCTTCCCTCTACGGTGCTATTCACATGTCTCAGGCTATATACCGTTGCCCAGCATAAAAAAGCTGACATTGATGAAATGCAGGCTAATGTTCCCAGTCTTGCCTTCCTTTTTATTTTATCTTCCTTGAAAGTGAAGTCAATAATCTAAACCAATATGAATCAGTAGATTTTCTTTCCTCTTCCCTTGATGCTCCCACTCTGAGCTGGGACAGCCTCTGGCAGGAAGGCAGTGGACACCTGCTACTCCAAGATTATTTACAGAGATGATTCTTCTTTGACTCCTGGGGAGACATGCCCAAGAGTGGTCCTTCACCTTGGAGCTGGCAAGCACAGGTCATTAGTTTGATGGCTGATATTGGCAGGGATCCATTGACAAAAGCCTTGCAAACTCAGAGTGCTCGTGAAAACCGTTAATAGGCAACGCACTTGAAAATGAAGGATAAAACCTGCTCCATGTGTCAGATTAATTACATCAGCCTAACAGTCATAGAGAAGGAGGAGTGGAAGATATCTCTCCAGAGGGTTGAAACCTGTCCATCTTCTGTTTCATTCATTCTTCCAACGGGGATTCTTTCAAGTGTTTATTGCCAGACCCTTACCTGAACGCCAGTTGAAAACTGAAGAGGAATCTTTGGAGCCTCTGTTTCCATGATCACCAACTGAGAAATAAATTCCTAGTTAACTATGAGGCCTTGATCAGTTCAGAAAGATTGATAATAAATTTAAATTTCTATAAATGTTAATAACTAAAGTAGGACTCAGCAATTCTCCATTTTCATGGTAGAATAAGCAGCAGGAGGAAAATAGATTCTCCGCAAAGTTCATAAAGATGGCACATTTTATTGACAAATAACACAACATTGTTACTCATGAATTAATCACCCCCTGTCCTTCACAATTTATGCAAGGTCCAAGTTCCTTGTGAGTCCTGTGCCTATAAGTCAATTGGTTTATATTGGTTGGATTACTAGTATTACTGATAATAATAATATAAAAGTATTTATTGATGTCTAAATATCAAAATGTAAACATGCATGCATGTATGTATCAACATATAACACATACATGCATGTTTGCATATAGTGATACACGCATACATACTTTGATTTAGAATGTGTACTGAAACACCCAAAACGATGTGTTTCAAATAGTACACAGCTTATTTTCTCATTCAACCAATATTTATTGAGCCTGTACTGATGTTGTTTCGGGGGCTGTGGGTATCTCCAGGGTTCACAGTAAAGGTGGCAGTCACAAAACACTTGAATGTTTTCATCTAAGTGTTAAGAATAACACGTAGCAGGTTACAGGATAAGGAAGTGGGAGCAGAGCTGTGTTAGGCAGGGGGAGAAGCAGAAGTCTGGTGGAAGTGAAGTCTCCTCGTTTTGAGGATCTGGAGTGGGAGGGGCGCCTCCCAGGCAGGACCCACTCCCGCAAAGCACCAGGTGTGTTTGATGTATTTGAAGACCGGCAAGTGGTCTCAGAGGAGTGTTAATACAGAGACTGGACTCTGTTCCACAATGACACAGTTGAGCTCCCGTCTCTGAGGAGACAGATACAGTTCCTGCAGGTCTTTGCTTTCTGCTCTTCTTCTCAGCTTCCCACCCCTTTGAACAATCTTTCTTAATAATTGAAACTGACAAGGCACTGCCTTAAGTCACCCCACTCCCCAATAAAATGGAAATCTAGTTAGGCAAAAAGAAAACAAAAGTATGTTTTACATTCTTGATGTTCAGTGGAGAAACCCAGGACGTGAAGGATCACACTTTGTTTTTTCTCTCCATAAATCTCTGGCTTTTTAAAAGATACAATGTGACACGTGTAGAGTCCAGGTTGTTCAGGTTGATTGCTTTGGTCCATCTTTGCTGGTTCACCAATTTTTGTGTATCCTTGAGCCTTAATTCCCTCATCTGCACATTGGGGGATAATAGTAGGACCTTTTTCTCAGGGTAAGCATGAGGATTAAATGAGACAGGCCGTGGGCGGTGCTTAGCACAGTGCCTCACCTGCTCTGCACACTCAGCACATACTGGTTGTGTGTTTATGCTGAGGACAGATACTCTTGGAAGCTTGACATAGAAACCAATGATGAGTATGCTTGCCGATTCTTACATGATTTATAAAAAAAAATTCAGCTTGTATCTTGGAGTAATTGGCATCTAGTCTGAACACTTTGGATTTATAACTAGCCTCCCAAATCCTTCCTCAAAAATACACTTTCCATGCCTTGCACTCCTGGGGGATGCCTCTCTCCTCATCACCTCATACACAGGCATTTCTAGATCATTCTTTTTTAAGCCAGCCTCAATTAAGTAAAACCAAATCCTTACAACAAAATCCAATCAACGTCAGCCACTTCTGTTGATTGTGATGATTTAAGTGTCACAATATTGGAGAGATAAGAAAGAGCCTCCATTATAGAAGATTTTCCATGAGGAGTATTGAGATAAGTTGATCTTTGGTGCTTGTAAAGTGGTTCTTTATAAAGCAGAAGATAAAATGAACGAAGTAGATATTTATAGACATAGAAAGATGCCCAAGATGTTAAGGGGAAAAGTGGTTTCTGTTTATGTCATATGCAGCTCTGAAATTGTTCACCAAGGCTACCTGAATAGTGGGATATGTAGTTTTCATATTACACTCTTCGGTACTACTTGAAATTTCTACCAACATACATTTTCTGGTTTCTGAACATATTTATATTTACACTTGTATTTTAGTCCTTGTGAGTAGTAAATGGGAGAAAAAACGAATTTCTTTAAGGAGAGGAGAGGAGGCTGGAGGAGTATTTTTCTCCTTCCCTTACTTGAGCAGAGGTAGGTGTCATTTTAGTCTTGTTCGATATCCTTCGTCTTCATTTTCTACACCCAACAGGCTGCGAAGTTTTTCGCAAAATTGTATAGTCTCTCTGAATAGTGCCCGCCTATCACTTATGACAATATGGACTCTGCATTTCTAGAAGTGACATTAATGGTGTCCCCTCCATGCAGCAGTGACTCCCACTCACCCTTTGGCTTCATTTAAAAATTCTTGAGTAGGTTCAGCGCTTTCCAAATGGCAGTTGCACTGAAGGCACTAGAGATTCAAGGCACTCGGTGAGTCGCTGAACCCCTGAAAAGTGTTCTGGCGATGGATGGAGCTCAGGACCTGGAACTAACAGGGCAGACGCTCAGACAAGAATTTGTTTATTCAGCAAATACTAATTGACCCTCTGCTCTGCATGAGGTGGGCCTCGGGCCAGGTCATGGGTGTCACCGGCCTCCCTGGCGCAGTGGGTTGTTCTGGCAACACTGAGCTTACAGTGTCTCCCTGTGTTTCATGGTCCCCATCAGTCCCTTTTCACTCCCACCTGGCTTTCCTGACTCGTGTAGGTTATCCGCCTGACTTGTGAACATCTGTGGGTTTCTATTGCAGGTCTCAACTTCCTAAGAACTTAAATTCCGTCTGAATAAAACTTGCTTTTGTTTTGCGACCCTGTGCGGCGTTTGACAATAGTGGGTTGTTTTCATCGGGGTTATTTGTCCTAAAATATCGGGGTTTGGGGTGCCAGAGTCATAGAATGATAGGGAAGTATCAGGGGTTGGACCAGGATGGAAGTAGAACTGGGCAAGGAGGAAGCTTGGTGAAAACAGAATTCTGCCTTCCCTCTAGGCTTGGATCCACCTCCTCCAGAGCAGGGTGCAGCGGCGTGGCTGGAGAGCACCGACGCCATGCTGGCGAGTGTCATTGTAGGCAGTGCGTCAAGGTTGCTGAACACACCTGTAGACCAAATTATTAGCTTGACAGCTTTATAGAAATGCTCACCTTTTCTCTCTCTTTTGTGTTTTTTTTTTTTTTTTTGGACCAATTACTTTCCATAATGATGGCAAGTCAGCATCTCCCCCTGACTGCGTTGAGAGATTATAATGTCAGAAGGGCCTTTGTAATGTCTTCTGTGTCTTAATAAACCTGTCAGCTGAGGTTAGGTTATTTTCTCATTTCCATCGGGGAAACACGGACTGGCGCAGCTGGGCAGAGACGCCAGGTCATAGGCTGTGTTCCGGTTGGTGGGATGTGCCACATCCTAGCAGCACCATGGCTGCTCAGGAACACTCGCCAAAGAACAGGCTCTTTTAATTAGGGCCCTGCTGACGTTTTGGTGGGATGTCCTTCTGTCATCCTAGTGTGATGTCACTGGCGCTGTTAATAACCTTACCCGCCCCTCCAGTAGGAAGTTCTTCTCATGTTCTCATTGTGTGGTTAATATCCATCCTGCCCAGAGCCTAGATGTGGTGGCGTTATTTTTAAGTTCAAAAAAGCTTTAGCAATTGTGCATTAATTACTGACTTAAGTATATGATATCTGCCTATGCCCTATATAGGTACGGCTTCAAACAGTGTTTGTTTTTCTTCGAATCCTGCTTTGAGCCAGGAACTTCCCTGAACCCTTGGTATATGAGTATAAACAGAAGCTGACACTGTCCCTGCCTTCATGGGACTCACTGTCAAGGAGCAGAAATGGTAAAACAATTACATAAACAAGCCCAGGTTGATGCATTGGGGTCAAATAATCACATAAGCAAGCGCATATTAATGTTCTGAAGGTCAGGAAGCTGGAAGTGACTTCGCTTCCCAGGGTCGTTCGGCAGTGTCTGGAGACTTCTTTGGGTTTTACAACTGAAAAGTGGGTGGTTACAGCATCCAGTGAAGGCTGCTAAGTTTCCCCAGTGCACAGGAGAGACCCTACACCAAAGGATCGCCTGGCCCTAACTGACGATCGTGCCTTGGTTGAGAAACTGCTCTGGAGCATGGGCAGCTGGCTTGGGACAGGGAGGCTCCCTTGTGGGAGGATGGGCAGGAGTCAGTGAGGTGGCAGAGATGGGTGGGGAAGTGCTCTAGGCAGGAGGACGCGTGTACAGAGGAAGGGGCACAGGGTCAGGGAGGGACTGAAGGAGGCGCTGTGAAAGGCGGACTGTGAACCCGGAGAGCAGGTGGGGCGTGCATGAGGGGCAGAGGTTGTGGGCTACTTGTGCCTGGGAGGCCCCAGAGGGTCAGGAAGGCTTGTCCTATGAGGCGACATTGAACCCTGGTGTCCCAAAGGCAGATGCCTCCTGAACTCTGGAGGTAACGCAGCAACGTGTGTTGCCACAGAAAAGAGCACAGATTTGAGAGGCCAGTACAGCTCCCTTGATTTGAGCCACGTGAGTTTGGACACACTGTTGCTTGACCTCCCCTGTCCTCTGTTTCCACGTGGGGATAAAAATGCTCAGTTTGGGGAGCCACCATGGAGAGTGGCAGAGATGACACCTGCACTGTGTCTTCTGCAGAAGGTCCCCTCTGATCTTCAGTCCTGACTCAGGCTAAAGGGATCTTGGCCAAAACCAAGAGAACCACAGAGGAACTAGGTCTCTTTTTAGATTTTTTTTTTTCTTTAAGTTCTGAGCGTTTCCATTAAGGACAGAGTGTCCCGGACCCTGGTTAAACTGTCACCAGCTTTGTTGTGAGCCTGAGTCCTTTGCTGATAGGAAAGACCCTCTAGGGTGTTGTGGTGGATGTATTTACCTGAGCTGGAAATTCCACTTATCATTCAGGCATTCTGATATACAGGGGAGCCGCAGGGGGACAGTCTAGCTTAGGAATTCACTTGTGAGCAAGTTTACTCGTGATGTGTGTTTTAGAAGTCGGCGGGGAGTATAGTGTAGTGGCTAAGAGTGCAGACTCTGGAGTCAGCCCTGGGTTCCAGTCCTGGCTTCTCTTATTGTCATTTCTTTGCCAGTTTTCTGTCTATAAAGAGGGTAAAAATGAAACACATCTCATAAAGGTGAGCGTTAGGACGAAATAAAATCTTGTGTGGAAGCATATAGTGGGGCAGTCAACAAAGCCAGCACCCCTAACAAGCAATGCTGCAAGCGAGGGGAAAGTCGGGTTCCCCACGACCGCGAGTCCCGTGTCATTCTGTTCCAGGAATAGTTAGGGAAACTGAGTCTGGACCGCGGGCTCAAGTTGGTTAAATAAATGAATCCAGGAACAAACCAGCAAATTTGAGAATTCATAGCTGACACAGCTTCTGCTGCTTGGCCCAAATCCCATCATTTCAGCCATAGAGGATTTAAATAGACAGGTGAGTATAGAAAATGTAAAGATTAGTTTCAACAGTAAAATGGAAAGATCTACCTTAGAAGTCACTAGAAAACAACAAAGACGATTTTTGAAAATACTACAAATGGTCTTTCCTCTGTTGGAAGTCTAAAACCCAGTGCCCTCAAGAAAGCTTTTCTTTCCTATAGAAATAGGGTTGGAGTGACCTTTAAGAGGTCACTCTGCCCATCCGTCCACCTTGTCACAGAGCTGGACTCCTAACATTTCACAGGGCTCTCCGCCCTTCCCTCACATTGTCCCAGGTGCATTTCTCTCGGTGTCCTGTGCTCTGGTGTGGCTTTCCTGATGGAAGTTCTTCCCAGCATCAGGCTGACCTTCTCCCTGCTGTTTTCATCAGCATGGCCTCTACTCCATTCTTAGCAGAGCTGCATTTGTGCCGATTTATCCACCCTCTGCTAACACAGTGAGATTTGAGAGGAAGCAGGTGCCATTGAGCCGGATGCACATTGATTTTTCCCAGGTGGCCGCTCTGTATGTGTCTCCATATGCTGGTTGTGACTTTCAGCCTGGTCTTCCTTTTGTTTAGTAGAAATAAGGGCACACAGCTGCTTGCTTATTTCTGCCTCTTCTGTTGGTTCTGGCATGGTTTTACCCTGAAATAGAGGTCTCTCCTGAGTTACCTATCTTGAAACTCTCTTCATGCGCCGTATACCTTCTGTTCCTGGCAAACTTCCTTTCCCCAGAGTGTGCCCCTTTGTTTTGCTTCCAGGAGGAACAATGTCCTTGGAAGTGTCTTCCTTCCTGTCGACGAAGCCATGTCAACTTTTACAGAAGCAGGACCCAGCTCAGGCCTTGTTGGTGTACTTGGCATTTGTAAATTGCATTATTAATAATTGTGCATATGAAATGTCCACAGAATCCTAAGGACTGGGCACAGCTCAGGCCCTGCCCTGGTCACAGTCAAGGAAATTAAACATTTATTCATGAGTAGCCGTGACGGTGGCAGGCAGTTTTGCTTTTACAAGCTCTGCCATGAAGACGGGGTGGGGGGGGCGGGTGTTCATTGTGCCGACTGCGACAGACTCTTCAGCCATAAGGACGACACAGTTGGCAATGTTGCTGATCTACCACCTTTTAATGGCCTGATAATTAAAAATGATGGGCAGATAAAAATAGAGGAGCCAAACATAGCCACACAAGACAGTTCTGCTCTCGTGATTGTCACATTTGTCAGGAGGGCTGTGGCTCAAGGGCAGAAGCCAAGTCAGACTGTAACTGGCCAGAAACTCACTGTCATCTCTCTTTGCCATTACAAGCATGTTACAGAGGAAACACATGTTTCCATGTCAGAATATGGAATGGATAATGGCCCTCTTTTGCTTTGTCTGAAATAGAGGTAAAAAACACCTGTGAAAATGATCGGTATCGTATGGTCTGTTGTTCCCACTTCAGGAGACATTTGAGTCTGTGTTTGAATAACTTCTCCTGCTCTCACGGCTGTGCTCTCTTGCTCCTGTCACTCCCACTCCCGCTCATTCAGCTCTGTTGTACAAGTAACAATGTGTTATTGGTTTGGAATTGATTTGGGTATCATATGTTGTCATTTGATAAAAAACAGTTTAGCTAAGCTGCTTGACATTAGAACAGCTGGTAATGTCACTTTTGTTAATGTCTTTAACCACATTTTTAACAAAACAGCAGATGCTCATCACAAAAGTCATTTTCCTTCTCTATCCATTTGTGTAAAATCAGCTTCGCTGAAGGCTCTGACTTGAGCAAGAAGTCCTGGGAGTGGTTCGCTTGACCTCAGAAAGGGACCCCTTTTTTAGGATTTTGAAAACTCTGGCAGTGTTCGAAGCTAAGATAGTTGTAAAAACCAACAGTCCAAATCTGGTTTCTTCTGTGTGCTGAATGCTCTGAAGATGTGGACAATATGGTGGTACTGGGGGGAATGGGTAATACTGACTGTGACTGCACAGCAGAGACATTGAGCACAAATGAGCCCTGGGGGCCAGTGGAGAGGCAGAGCTTTGCCATCTCTGGCAGCTGTAGGATGTCCTCATTGCCTTTTTTTTTTAAATTGAGTTATAGTTAGTTTACAATTTTGTATCAATTTCTGATGGAGAGCACAACTTTTCAGTCATACATGAATATGCATATATTCATTTTCAGATTCTTTTTCACCGTGAGCTACCACAAGATCTTGTATATATTTCCCTCTGCTATGCAGTATAAACTTGCTTATCTATTCTGTATATAGTATCTACACCTCATTGCTTTTTAATTCCTGGTTTTTAGGGGAAAAAAAATCCACCTTCTTCCCTGTCCATCCCTTTCTTAACCAAAGCATTTTCCAGTTAAGCAGACACACACACACACACACACACACACACGCACGCACGCACGCACACACGCACGCATACACACAAAGAATGGAATTAGTCTTATGAAACATTTGACCATCATGCAGCATAACATGAAAAAGTCTCCGGAAAGATTTCCACTGACATGCTTTTCTGTATTACAGACATGTAATTTTTAGGTCTTTCTGGATGTTCATAATATTCCATTGCTGTGCTCATGAAAGTATCAAAGTGCTGCCAGAATATCGCTATGCATACCGACTGGTTTGTTTGTTCCTAGCATTTAGCAAGTATTTATGGAGCCCCTGTTGAGTGTGGGGCAGCGTCTTCACAAGGTTAAGAGCATGTCTCCTGGAGTCTGTCGTCCAGTCACGTGGCGTCCCTGCTGTTAATGAACCCTGGGACTTGAGTCATGATGCTTAACTGCTTTGTGCTCCAGTTTGCTCAGCCTTAAAGTGGGAAAAACTGTGGTACCAATCACAAAGCGTTTGGATGGATAAAATGAGTTATTCCATGTGAAAACTGATAGATGCGTAAGAGCAATGCCTGGTATATAGAAAGCACTGAAGAGATGTTAGCTGTTATTATTTCTGCATGTTGCTGAGACAGTATGTGCTTTTTAACAGATTGCGCTGGACCCCTCCACCTCCATTCTACCCCTACGTGCCTGAGTCTAAGCCATGTGGAAATGGGTTCATAAATGTGTATGTCTGTGTGTTGAGGGGATTGCATTCTTTGTATGTATAAAGCACAGATGTACATACAGAAAATAAACAGATTCAGTATATCTGTGGTATTAATATTTTATGGGTTGGAGACAATTAGGAAGAAAATATCCAAAGAGGCTCCTTAGGGGGACAATAATGAAAAAAAGAAGTTTGGCAAAGCAATATTGATGCCCGCCAGCTGGAGACCACCGGGAAAACACCTGGAGTGGAACACGTTGGGTTTATTATTTGTTGCAGGAGGGAGAACACACACCACAGAGGACCACGGGGTGTCTAAGAAGGATCATGTTGGAAAGGACTTGGACTCTGGTTGGGCGATTGAGAGAGGGACCACGGAAGTGAGGTTCATTCTGGGTCAGGTGCTGTCACAAAGTGGGGCGATTCTATTCGGGTGTCTCAGTAAATCCTCTCTGGGGAGGGCAGCCTAGAGTGCAGCTACAGCCGTGCCTCGGGGAGAAGCAGCTGTCGCTCACGTGAGCCCAGGGAAGGCAGTGCTTGGTATCTGCGGGTTGGGCAGTAACCTCGTTCCTGTCTGTGCTTAGACGAAGTTTTCAAGTGGTCTTGTCTTACTTTTTCTTGATCTCATGATGACCTTTCCTGAGTTGTTGGTGTTCTGTGAGGTTGTCTGTGTCCAGCAGGAGCACGGTGTGGCTCAGCTGTGAGCACCAGGCCGGCTTCTAACACTGAGGCCCAGCTGTCAGTGTCAGACCGGCGCCCAGATGTCTGAGGCCCTTGCTTTCTCTCTACCTCTCCCTGCCCTTAGAGTGTTTCCATCAAGCATGCCAGATATTGATTCAAACGTGAGCTGGTCTGAACCGACTGGGGCCATGGAGCAGCAGGGAGAAGCCTGCTAGAACCTCTAAGAAAGAAAAGCTGATCTGTCATAGGAATTGAACAGGGAGGCACAGGGCACCTCCTGGCAGCCATCTGATCACCATGCAGGGAACTAACCCGGGGGCAAAGCCTCCGCAAGGTCTGTGAGCAGGGAGCTCAGAAGGCCTGGGGCCACGGCTGATGCTGCAAGGCCCTGGGCCTGCCTGACCTCTGCACCTCCTGTTTGGGGAGGTAGTGACTTTCCAGGTTCTGTAGCTGAAACCATCCTGATGAAGGCTCCTGCACGTTTCCATCTGTGAGGTGCAGCCATGTTTGAAAGGTGATAGGTAAAGAAAATTTTCTCTTTTTAAAAATCATGGACATTTAATTCCTTTTGCAAATTAATTCTGGGAAGAACTTTTGAAAATATTTAAGTAGGAAGATGATGGGCTCTTTGTGCATGGGGTAGTATTTTGCCCTTTAAGCCTTACTCTCCAGGCCAGGTTTCCCTCCAGCTCAGGAAAGGTCTGCCGCCTCCTCTCCGTCTCTTCCCAGATTTCACATACAGGCTCACTTTGCTGCCTGCCTCTAGCTGGCCACGCACCAGCCTGCACTGGCTTCTAATCACAGGGGCTATTATTACTCTTTCCTCAGACTATCACAGAGTGTTCAAGCTGGAAGGGACCTCAGAGGTCATCTAATCAAAACCCTCATTTTAAAGATGAGTAGACCGAAACCCAGGGAACTGGGACTTCACAAAGGTCAAGCAGCTTCTGGCAGAGAGACTGGACTTTTCCAAGCTGCAGGGAAGTGAAAAGACGCGTGGTGTGCCTACTGCCACTTCTGAATCCCGCGTCCTCGGCAGGCATGACTAGTCATTCACTGCGCTCCTTTCAGCCAAGCGTCCAGGCCGTCTCACATCCCTCAGCGCTGTGATCCCGCAGCCCACACCCATCCATCATTGTTGGCAGAGGCGCTGGAACCATTGCTGTGCCATGTACGCTTTGTAAGTCAGTATTTAGTTCTTATTAAGGGATAGCTATTTACACATAGAGATGCACTTGAATCATAAGTGCCATATCTAACACTTAGGTCTTGTACTTCGAACATGTAACTGTATATGAAAGAAGTATAATTTTTCTAGCATATGAATGCATGTTAATTAAGGCCCAATATTGTTTTAGTTCCCAAGGGGGATAGACTCACAATGTGGACGTTATTGTCCAAAATATTGAAGAGGAATGGACCTGCACTTTTGGTTTGGTTTGGTTATATTTTTAATTTTTGCGGTTTTTCTTTTGGTTTGGTTATATTTTTAATTTTTAGGATTATCTGTCTGATGTCAGGCTACTGTAATGACTGAGTTTTTAACTCCAGTTTAAGACAGTTTCTTAATTTTAAGTATCTGAAGGATCTTTTTTTAAAAAGTTACTTTTTAAGCTTGAAAATAGTTCTAATCTTGTGCTGGTTACTAAGCAACAATTAAAAAGAAATCTCAATAGATTTGTAAAGCTTCTATTTACTTAAGAGGGAGAAGTGTGTGTCTTTTGCACACGTGGTATCTCTTGGTCGTAAGTGACACTGGGGGCTGACAGGAAGAATAAGAGGGGGGTCGGGCTTTACGTGGATGGCGGTTGAGTTGGGACAGATGGTCCTATTAAGTTGCTTACCTTTCTGGCACCCTACAAAAATCACAATAAACTGAAGCTAAAGCATGGAGTGAAAATGACACGTGTTCCTGGTGGCACAGTGATCCCAGGAAAGACCTGAGAGACTCTGCTTGGGTCAGGATCCCCCACCTGCATCAGAGTGGGAGGATTTTGATGGTCCAGCCTGGCTCATGACCCTCCCCTCTGCCTGTGTGAGGGACGAGTGGTATGTGACCACCTAACCAGGACCACGTGGATAGAAGAGACAGGGAGTTCTGCAAAGGAGAAAACAATGTTACTGTCAGAATCAGGAAAGGATGCTGGGCAGGAAGTAGTAACAGAGACTGCTTTCGACAGTTTTGTTTCATGTCTAACTTCCTGCCTGAGGTTGGACGTGGTGGAGATCGTGTCCTGCTTTTGCTATGTTTGACTCAGGATCTGTGGCTGGTTTGTACCTGCAGGTGGAACAGTTGAGGTTTTAAGAAATGGGAGAGTGCCAACAGACAAGAGAACTGAAAAGCGCTCTCATTCAGCTATAGGACTGAGATTTGCAGTTTTACACTTTAACACACATATTATGTGAAATGGAAAGTGGTACCCGCTCTGTGACCCTTTTTATTCTTGAAGAACCGGACTTATTTCTGGGATTCTCTGCCACTGTTAGAGAGATTTCAGTGTGATGTTTCTGCCTTTCTTTTCGCCATTGAACAGTTTAAATATAAATTGGCTTTTCACAAAAAAGCAAATGTTTCATATAGGAATAAGTAAACTGTCATAGAGATCATTTCATAGCAGAAGATGATTAATTGTGCCTTTTAATCATAGTTCCATTATCATATGAAACATTCATGTCATTGGACCCATTTCACTTAATGAAGGTTTAGCACCACTAGGAGCATATTTGCATTAATGAGGCATCACAGGTTATTAATTGGAATCTAATAACAACTTAGAATATTATAAGTTTGCATTAATTGGAAACAGAATTGTAGATTTATTGGCAATATACCTCTTGTCATCTTAGAGAAATTATTCCTCAGTGGGCTATAAAGGGGCCATTTTTGTACCATTTGGAGCTCTGGTTCTTATATGTTGATTTTACTTTAAACTGGAATAACCCTTTATGACTGATTTCTGAAGCAGAACTTGTGGTGTGCCTAGTACCATCCCCACCTGTGCCTGGTCATCAGCCGACTACGAAGGGAAGGCATAGGGAATGACCTGAGCCTGGCTCAAGGAAGGAAGGCGCACTGACAGCTTTTCTGTTCCTGACTCAGCTCCCCAGGGAACCCTTGCCTGGCCACCCTGACCAAAGGCTTTCCCTTCATTCGGCTCCACTAGTGCTCTTGTTGATTTCCTTTATAGTATGGGTGGCCGATTATAACCATGTCTGTTCACCTGCCTTCTGTCTGTTTCTCTCCAGTATTATTACCAAAACTCAGGTCTGGCTGCTTGCCCTTGAAAGCCAATACTCGAGGCAAGTTATGGTAGAAAGGGAAGTCTGCTGTATTCTGGAGGCTGGGGGACAGGGCGGAGTCTGCTTCAGAGGCCAACTCCCCATTGCCAATCAGTGGGGCAGGAGCTTTTAAAGAGGAGTTTAAGGTGTGTGTAGGCAGGGGAGGGGGCTCCATGCAAAACAGCACAGTCAGCTCTGACTCTCATCTTGAATCTAGTCATGTGGTGGTCTGATCAGCGTCATGTTGATTGTTTTAAGTACAGTTTATCTTTAGTTTCAGCGTCCGTTCTTGTTTCTTTGAGGCCAGTTCTTGGAATTGTGACAGCTTATGTGAAGCCTATAGTCTGGTCACCATGTAGTTAACTGTTTACACCTGGTGGGGGTTTCAGTATCTCCAAGACAGTTCAGAGGATATGGCTCAGAATATTACCTATTGCCCTTGAAGAGGAACTAAAAGTCACTAAACTTTGTTTAGTGACTAAACTATTATTATTTTGTTTTGCCTGATTATTTCCCTTTGTTTCTCTGTATGTCCTTATTTCTCTGTTGAAACTTACTCTTTGACTGAAGTTTGTCTACAGACAAAAGGCAGGCGGAGGACATGGGGTGGGGATGGGGTCCGTGCTCGGAAGGCCCCGTGGGGCCCTGCCCCGTTGCAGTATGGCGTCTCTGGAGAACAGAGCAGCATCTCTCTTGTCCTTTGCTGTACCTCCAGCACTTAGTGTGATGTGGATGTGCTGTCAGATGGTTAACTGGACTCTGGCTTGGACTGGAAGAACCTGGGGAGGGCGAGTTGCCTTTGAAGCTATGATAATCTTCCAGTGTGGGGTTTAACCTCTGGGTCTAGGACCGAATGATAAAATGTTGGACCTAAAATGTACCTTTAAATCATTCTGTGTCCTTGGCATTCCAGACACTTGGCCTGAGGATATCGCCGAATTTATTTCAGTCTGGATTGTTGTCCCTGAGACTGAGGAAAACAAGGAATAGAAAGAGTCCCTTGGTATTGTGTCTCATGACAATTGAGTGAGCGCTGTGTTTTCTAACACTTCTTAATTAAGAATTTTGTAGAAACCAACATTCACGGTAAGCCTCAAAATAGAATTCCAGTGTAATAATTGGCACTTGTGTTAACGCTCACAGAAACCAAGCAGGCAGACTCAGCTGGATGCAGTGTTGAGGTTACAAGGAGGTAATCACAGTTGGAGTTGAGAGTCCGTGACCGTAGGGGTAGAGGATTAGCGTTGGGAAGCAGCCTTCTTTTTTCTTATTCTTTTCTTTATGGTGAATTATGTTTAGAACTTACTGTCCTTTCACTTGGTGTGAAATTCGGGATGGTGACACAGTGGAAATAGCATGCATCAGGCCATGGAAACACGAGTCCTAGTCCAGGCTTTCTCACTTCATAACTGACAGACTAAAGGAAAGTCAGTTCTTGAATCTCACCTGGAGAACAGAGACGACAGAGACATTTGTCTGGTAACTCTTACAGAACTTTTGCTAAGATAATTGGGGCGGATAAGTAAATGGACTTGGCAAATTGTAAGGCAAATGCAAGATACTGCTGCTATTCATATGTTGGCTGAGGAGGAGGATAAACAGTAGCAGCACAGAGGACTTCCCAGGGCTGTCCTGGGTTGACTTTTGGTTCAATAGAAGTAGCAGGTTCTATTTTTCATTATACCGGACTTTGAAGAGTCTCCCTAAGTTTTCCCACAGAGCTTTAAGAAGTTCCCTTATTTTTTTGACCTCGAAAGTGAGCTTGAGTCAATGCTGAAGTTGCGCACTAAGCCACTTGAAGATTTCCTGGAATAAAGCAGTCAGATGCGGTGTTTAAGCTACCCATCTGGAAATGACTTAGCACCTCATCACAGGCAAGGGCGCAACTCACTGGGCATTCTCATACCCTGCCCCAGGGACAGGGGAAGCCCATGCAGTACAGATTGTAGGCAAAGCAATGTGTAGAAGACCATTTTGGTGGAGAGTTGGGTGGATTTGTAAAAGAACTGTCTTTTCAAATTTTCTTTTGCTGTGTTGCATTTGGATTCAGAGCAATTATTTGAAACTTCTTCCTTTTTCTCTTGATTGGGAGCATGTTAGTTTATTCTCTTTTTGTGTGTTGTGTGTAAACTTCCCTTGGGCAGAAAAATCCATACATGTCTTGTGTATACACGCCCTGATTTTTTGATCCTCTGGAAGTGGCTTTGGCCTCCTCTCCCTCTTGGAGAAAGCTCAATATTTTTTTTTCCCTCTGGGTGAGGTACCGCATTACTAATACCCAAAAGAATATTTTTAGTATAAAAATACAGTCAAATTATTTAAGATATCAGAAACCAGTGCAGAGTGTGTGTGTGTGTGTGTATGTATGCTTCCTACCAACTAAGGGATGCTTTTTCCTGCTACACAGTCTCACAATAAAAAATAAAGTCACTTTGCCTACAAACTTTTTAATGTACAAATATGCTTGCCTTTCACCGAACACTGATGTTCACCAAGCTGTGTCATGAATAGTGGCCTCTTGAATCATGTGAATAGATTAGATAGTATCTGAGCATGGGTTTGCCTTTGGATCATGTTACAGCAGAATTTATTTATTCATTGGTTCATTCATCCATTAATTTATTCATTCAGTCACCAAATATTTATAGAGTAACTTATTTGTGCCAGGCTATGTTCTTTGTTCTGTGATTCAGCAGCAAATAAGACAAACAAATTCTTGTACCCAGAGAGATTACATTTCAGTGGAGAAGACAGATAATCAGCCACACAACAAAGAAATAATGTAGTTGCAGGTAGTGATATGTACCTATGAAGAAAATAGAACAAGGGGATAGTCTTAAGAAAGGATGCTATTTTTTTGCATTCTTTTTTATTGACGTATAGTCAGTTTACAATGTGTCATATTTTGGTGTACAGCACAATGCTTCAGTCACACATACACATATATATATTCCTTTTCATATTCCTTTTCATTATAGGTTACTGTAAGATATTGAATGTAGATCTCTATGCTATACAGTTTAAAATTATTTATTTTATATATAGAAGTTAGTATTTGCGAATTTCAAACTCCTAGTTTATCCCTTCTCACCCCTTTACCCACTGATAACTGTAAGTTTGTTCTCTATGTCTTTGAGTCTGTTTCTGCTTTGTAAATAAGTTCATTTGTATCTTTTTTTCCCAGATTCCTCATATAAGCGGTATCATATATTTTTCTTCCTCCTTCTGGCTTACTTCACTTAGAATGACGATCTCTAGGTCCATCCATGTTGCTGCAAATGGCATTATTTTATTCTTTTTTATGGCTGAGTAGTTTTCCACTGTATAAATATACCACGTCTTCTTTATCCAGTCATCTGTTGATGGACATTTAGGTTGTTTCCATGTCTTGGCTATTGTAAATAGTGTTGCTATGAACATTGGGGTGCAGGTGTCTTTTCCAATTAGAGTTTTCTTTAGATATATGCCCAGGAGTGTGATTGCTGGATCATATGGTAACTCTATTTTTAGCTTTTTTTAAGGAACCTCCATACTGTCCTCCATCATGGCTGCACCAATTTACATCCCTACCAACAGTGTAAGAGGGTTCCTTTTTCTCCACACCCTCTCTCTAGCTTTTATTATTTGTAGACTTGATGATGGCCATTCTGACTGTTGTGAGGTGATACCTCATTGTGGCTTTGATTTGTATTTCTCTAATAATTAGTCATGTTGAGCATCTTTTCATGTGCCTTTTGGCCTTCTGGATGTCTTCTTTGGAGAGATGTCTATTTAGGTCTTCTGCCCATTTTTTTGATTGAGTTGCTTTTTTTTTTTTTGATATTAAGCTGCATGAGCTGTTTGTATATTTTGAAAATTAGTCCCTTGTCAGTCGCATCATTTGCAAGTATTTTCTCCCATTCTGTAGGATGTCTTTTCATTACGTTGACAGTATCCTTAGCTGTGCAGAAGCATGCTATTCTTAAACCTGACTAAACGAGTAAGGGTTGGACAGAATTACAAAGCTGTGATGACTCTCATGTTCACTATGTTGTATCCAAGTTCTTTAGATACATTGTACTCTCACTAGAAGATGCCAGTACAAATTCATCCAGCTTTATGCCTGACAAAGTATGATATTGCCATGTATTCCTTATTGAAAGTCTGTAAGTCCACTGTGTACTAAGTATAAGTTCATTCTGATTTTTTTATTACTAAGTTAAGCATTATCTTTGTATCCGAGAATGGTCAAAGCCAGATGAAATTCATCTCTGGGTTTTGTCCTAAGGGTTTAAAACATTGCCATCTTCTGGTTGGTAGGGGCAACAGAGACTGACTCCAGTATATTTTATCCCTAAAGAGAGATTATAGAGCTGTATTCCCAAAGTCCCACTAAATGCCTGAAGGCCACCAAACGTTGCTGTGCTAACCAGCAGTGGTATTATGGCTGCAGAAGTTCGAACAGAAAAGAATACATTTCTTTTGTGATAGGTCTTGGAGACTTTCTTAGAGCACGCTGGTTGGAATGGATTAGGTCATGTGTCTTAATGCTCCACAAATCCCTATGGCCAAGGGACTGTGACATGCCTCTTGGCTTAGCGTCAAACATGCTCTCAATCTTGAATGATGGAGCCCTCTTATGGGTTTAGAGTAGGATTGAGTCCCCACATGATGCCAGGCCTGCTGCTGGAGGGAGGGGGAAAGGACTGAGGAGTGGTGTATGTTCACGGCCCCATGATGACACTATGGCATCTTCAGGCTCCCTGCCCTCTGTGAGCTCTCCTGCTGGTACCATGGAGCTCGGGACTCCTAGCTTGAGTGACAGAGATAATTTGGTTAAATAAAATAGCACAAGTTCTTTTTATTTGCTTTTTTCTTATAAGGGACAAAAGAAATTAAACCTTGAGATAGTTGTCAAGATAGCACAGTGGAAGAAACGCATTTTGGTTTTCAACACAGCCCATCAATGTTGATCCTGAAAAAGCATGTTGAACAGCGTATTCAATAATCCTCTATTTCCGGTGGTTTAGTGTAATCCACCTGCAGAATTCCCTCTTGGACATTGATGTTGGTGGTGCCTATTTTCAGTTGTTCTTTCCAAACCCCACTGCGTAGATGCCAGAATGTGAATGGAGAAATGCTGAAAAGATAAAGAAACAACTTAATTGTATTTAAATTCTTACCACAGTGGTTTCATACCTTTAAGATCCTATTAAGTGAATTGATTTAAGGAGCTAGTTCAGAGAAAAGTTTTCATGTTCAAAGCAAATTATTTTACCACGCATGTCATAACTACAATAAAAACATTACCACAGTGGAGGGAACCTCCTCTAGGTGGTAGAAGAGAGATTGCTCTAAGGATTATTGTTACATGTCCAAGGTCAACAAACAGTAGCTAATGAATACAACAGGGAAGAAGAGGTGGCAGAATGAAAATTAGGGTCATGTGTATGCTTTGTGGAGGCTAAACGTGTTTTTCAGGGAGAAGTTCTACCTTTGTTAAAATAGTCCATGCCTAAGAATAAAGAAAAATACACTTAAATAGCACATCTTTCTCTTCTGAGCAAGGTATGTAAACTCAGGCTCTGAAAGAATCAGTCTTAATTCTGCAAAAGGTAACCCCTGATCTCTGTTATGTTTCCTTACTGGAGACACTGACAGATATGTATTCTTTAAATCCAGTGTAGTATGACCTGTGAAACAATTCAGATGCCGTGTCTGATTACTTTGCACCTGTAAACAGTCTGGTGAATCTCCCTCAACACATTTTTCCACCTAATATCTGTGGTTCTATGTATAAGATGCTACTGAGATTATCTCCAGTATTAGCAAACTGTCCAAAGGTAAAATTGTAACCAGAAAGGTCAGGTATAACTTAAGAGGATAAAAATGAAATATGCTGCAGCTTCTCCTCATCTGCCCCACATACCAGATGTATTTTTCACTAGGTAATTCTAGAAAATGTTTATTTTTCTTTATCTTCAAACAATTGCCTTGGCTCTCATCTGTGGAAACTATTTCTCTATTTAAAATACTACTTTGCATGTTTGCCATGTATTTATCCTTATGGTTTGCTTAGTTTGGGATCTGGGGTTTACTGAAACACACAGTAATGTAATAGTAAGTTGATGAAAGAACCGAGCGTTTAGCATTTTTTTCCCCCACTGTGCCATTGGAATGGAAGGTAAAAATTAACTCATTTTTGTGAACATGACCATCTCATCACTGGCAGTGAAATGTTAAAATTTTAAGATCCTCTTCTTGGTCACAGCAAGTAACACGTGCCCCTTTTGCTTCCTTCATGAATCTGGTGCACCATGTAGAAGAGACAGCTTTAGTATGAAACTCCTACAAGGAAGCCACTTCATCAGTGAAAATACTTGGTGACCACTGAGTCAATCAGAGCCTTCCGGCCCCGTGTTCCACTGTCCTAATAGTGGGCCAGCTCAGCAGTCCGGCACCATGGAGACAGACCTGAGAAAAATGCCTAAATGGGCTTGACTTTTTTTTAACTAATAAAGAGCATCCCAGATGTCATTTGGCAACTGCTACATCCCTCATGTGGCACATCACGCTATAGCAGGCAAATTCTGGTAGCTGACTTGATTCAGTGGCACAGAGAAACTGTGGAAAGGTGGCCTGACTCAACTCCTTTGTTCTTGGGGGAATAAAGCTCAAGTTGTCTTTCCTGTTTTCCTGCTACCTTTTTTTTTTTGTTGTTGTTGTTGTTCTTTTGTTACTAAATAAATAAGAATACATTGATGCAATTAAAAAAGCAAAACAGAACTCTGTGTGGACAAGCAGTAAAAGAGCTGTCCGGGATAAAGCCACAGGCTTGGCTTGATTCTCCCTTGCCTTGGATTTGACTTGAACCTCTCTATAATGGCATTCACAGCAGCCAAGCCAGGAGTGCAGACACACGGTGCGTTACATCTTGTTCCTATAATGCCTCACAGTTTGAAGGCAGGATGGATCAGTTTCCTTCTAAACCCAGAGCTGCGGAGGTCTTGTCTCTTGAATCATTGGTAAGACTTGTAGTTATTAGAGTTCTTATTCAGAAATTTCCACTGACTCTCTTACTTGGCTGGCCAGTGAGATTGCTTTTGCAAAGATAGAGACTCCAAAGAATTCCTTTGGCTTCCAGTCTTGAAAAAGGTTTTGCAAACATTTTGTTTGTATTGTTGGAGGCTTTTTCCTCCTGGTTGGGCTCATTAATACCCTTTTGTGAGTACTATTTTGCTTTTCTTGAATAGCTTTTTCTGAACAGCTTTCTCTGGCGGAAAATCCAATTTAGTTGCAAGAATACTACCAGTTCCGCTCCTTTTTTTTTTCTTCCTCATTGGAAAGGAAGATAAAAGATTGTGTGTCCAAATGGAGATGTACGATTTATGGCATTAGTGCTTCTATTAATACATTTATGCGGCAATTATATATCTTCACATTTTGTATCTATCCATGACTGAAGACAGCTTCTTTATGTTGCAGGAGTGTATTTTCCTTCAAGACACATTTTATTTTCTTGGATCTTAAGCTTTTGCCCCAAATTTCCATCAAAATGGACACATGGTAGCGTGTTCTAGCTGTTTTACAGACCTAGACATGGAGTAAGTGTTGCTTTAGATTTAATCTTAGACCTGTTGAAACTTAGATGGACTTTGTGGTAGTCATCTGCGCAGAGTTTCTTAGAACTAACCTTTTCTCATTTCAGGTGAATCCTGCTTCATACAAATGATTTGAAAGCAGCTGTGCCTGTTCTCTTTAGCTCCCAAATTGGGTGATCAGAATACTTTATTCTCTGGCCATAGTGTTTGGTTCTAAGAGAGCAGATCAGAAGCCAAGCTATTGAGAGTCCTTCTGACCACAGTCCCCTGCTGTCATCTTTACCACCGCATAATGAACCTGAGAATGAAATCAGACGGAGCGAAGCAGAAAGGGGACGGGGAGATGGGGATAGTTAGGGTGCCACTTGAGAACCTGGTGTATCAGTGTTAGTTCAGACTAGTGCACAAGGGCCATTTGTTAAATTTTCAGGAATTTTGTAAGTTGACTGATGACATGTTGGTAGCTCGATATTGACAAATGCCACAAGTCAGCTCCTCTGCATTAAAAAAAAAAAAAGAGTATATTGTCAGATGTTTTCCAACCACCACTGCCTGGACCCACCTTAAATAAAATCACATGACCTCCAGTCATGTGAGCTAATTAATCCCCTATTTCCCCCCACCACTCCATTTAAGTGAGTCTGAGTTGATTTACCATCACATGTAATATGTAGCCAGCCAAGTTATGGCTTGGCAAAATTATTTATCTTGCCATATGATAAACAGCTTTCTTTTATGTAGAAGATCAAGTAAGGGAACCAATACAACTTTTGATTAAAAAGCTGCATAATTCTCCTGTGTGTGACAATATCTCTGAAGGAAGTCATATGAACACTCTGGAACTTTTTGATGGCTCATCATAACAATCTGATAGATTCACTACTGTTCTTGAGGATCCTTTAAATGGCAAAGGGAGTGAACAGCAAAATTTGCTTTGTGAATCAGCAGTTATGGTGTAAGATGAGTAAGTCTTTGAGGGAAAAACCCGGGTGGCAGGAAGTTCTGAGATAGTAGCGGCAGTTACTTTGTTTCTGGAATAAGCTTGACCTGAATGAGTGTGGTTAAGAATCTGCTTGTTGTGTCAGTTGAATAATCAGTTGAATCAAGCTGCCATGTCAAGTAGACCCGTCCGTGTTATTACTTTGCTCGTGTGAGTTCTGAGTTTGCTTCAGTTTCTGATAATTGGTGAATATTGTGGAACAGGATGCACGTCTCAAAGAACTACATACTTTTGCAGGGATTTAGTGCCTTTAAACAGTCCTACAGGTCTGTTTTAAGTCATCTGAGCTAAATTTGAAGCAGAATGCTTAAGAAATGCTTATATCTAGTGTTCAATAGGTTTCAATATAATTTCTCATGATTTATGGCTGGTTATTATTATGCATCCCACATGCCATTGTTTTAAAGTCATTAGATACTATGCAAGCCCAAGTGGTGAAACATAATTTACATACAATACAGGTGCAAAATCTGTCACCTATTTGGTTGCCAAGAGAAGGAAAGAAATCAGACAAAAAACCTTATGTGTTCAACAGTGGAATTTCCTGTAACACTGAGGTCTGTGTATTATTTTCAGTAGAAGATAATTCAAAGGAGAAAAACATTGTAGGTTGTCCATCTGATAGTGAGAACATAAGAATGAGATGTGAGATGGGTCAGAGTTAGTTGAGGGGTGATGTTGAGGAATTGGGCCAAAGTTTTTGGAATAAGCCTGGATCAGTGGGATATTCTAAAATAATATCATTGGAATGGATGTTTTCTGTTCCAACCGGCTGGATGGTGTCCACAGTGCATCACAGTTCTTTCCATTTACAAAGGTCTTTCTGTTTGGCAGAATATTTTCACAGACCAGCTGAAATTAGGGAAGCTTTCTGTTTAAGAAAAAAAATTAAAACATCAACCAATCCACAAAACGTTGTGTTAAAGCAAGTAGTGATCAAGTGTATCTACTATAATTTTGCCTGCTAAATAGCAAGGAAATCCTCTTAAAACAAGGGATGTCCATGTGATCAGAGTTTCTGTCTGCAAAAACTGAAAGCAAAAGGCAAAGTGGGTTGAAGAAAGGAATAAAAGTGGCTACC
The DNA here is from genome assembly GCF_048564905.1 of Vicugna pacos. Lineage (NCBI taxonomy): Eukaryota > Metazoa > Chordata > Mammalia > Artiodactyla > Camelidae > Vicugna > Vicugna pacos. Next base: position 29,836,719 of record NC_133003.1, on the reverse strand, counting down.
TTCTTGGGTTATCATGAATATTACCTACTTTTAGTGGAATAGTTTATGCCTCATGCTCAGCACATTGTCTTGCATGTTCATACTGATGGCTAGGTGTCAGCTACTATGTGTGTTATTATAGTTACCAGCCTTGCTCATAAGAATCATTAACTGTGGCTGAATAAATTAATCCCTTCTAATTATTCTGTTCTTTGCAGTCTGGACAGAATTGCCCATGTGAGACACCACCTAATCTTAGATCAACACAACTGTTTGGAACATACGCCCTTGTGACTTTAACATAAGACATGCATTTGGAGATTTTTATTTTTTCTGTTCAACATCTTCATACATAGGGCATCTCTCCTGAACTCCAGGCTCGTGGGCCACTTGTCATGCCCTGGGCTACTTTGGAAACTTTTGGCCTGTCTCTTTAAGGTATAACCTACTCCCCCAACACATCCCACACTCTAGTGAATTTTGCTTTTGAATTTAGAGACTCATTACATTAGACCTATCATTTAGTTTTGGTGACTGTCTGGGTACTTTCATTTAGTATGGTAAGCAACAAACAGAACTTTTATTTTACCTCTATTAATTATTATGGGTGTCAGAAATCATAATAGTGAGGTTAGTAAGTTTATACATTGAAGCTATGAGGACATGTACTTATATCCTTTATGCTGCTTTTTATCTGGGCCGTGGCAATCCATTTAGAATATATATTTTTGACTTACAGTTGTCAGTGTGTATACTGCTTAAAAGAACTGTCATTTGGTTATTGTATTAGTTTGCTACTGCTGTGTAACAAATCACATAAATAACCCCACATTCAGAGGTTTAAAACAATTACTTATGTCTTTGTGAATCATCTGTGGTTTGGCTGATCTTAGCTGGGCTCAGCTGGGTGACTCTTATCCATACTGCATGAGCTGATTCTGCCTCCTGTCTTTCGTCTTCCTTAGGCTAGCAACCAGACTAGCCCTGTCACTTGCTTCTCATGCTAAGGCAGAGATACATTAGGGCCAGCAGAAATACTTGAGACCTTTTAAGACCAAGAACTGGAAATTAGTTAGGACATAATATCATTTCCACCTATGTATTAAGGCCAAAGAAAATCCTAGGACAAGAGTTCAAAGCCAAGGTGCAGGGACTACATGTGGACCCAGAGGCTGTGGTACAGGTGTGGATGCATGGAGGGGTAAAGAATATTAATTATGTGCTCTCCCAGAGATACATGTATTGACATTAGTTCTGTCTGTTCGCTGTCTCTCACAAAATCACTATACTCTACTGGGGTGTTAAGTATTTTAATTTCATGAGTACTGAGAATTGTGCGGCAGACTACATTTTCTTTCTTGTGCTGTGTTCGAAAAACCCAGTCTTCCCTCCTATGTGTCTCTGTTACCAAGTCCAGACGTGTTCTACTCGCCACACGACAGGCCAATAAATGGGGATATGTGATGCTGGGGTAAGGAATAATGACTTTATTCAGAAAGTCTGCAGACCGAGAAGTTGGAGGGCTAATGTCCTAGAGAACCATCTTACCCAAGTCAGAATTCAGGCTCCTTTTATACTAAAAAGGGTGGGGTGTGTTTGGTTGTTGCTAATTTCTTGGTGTCAGAATCCTTTGTTCTTATAGCTGTCCACATGAGTCAGGTCATAATATTCCTGTAAACCTCCAACAGGACAAATGCTATTTTCTTTTCTGTGACTTGTGATCTCTTTATGAATGGAAAAATATTAATACCCTTAAAGGTCAGAGCCTTGAATATGGGCTCTCCTGTATATTTCAGGCTACAGGCAACATTCTTTTACAAAAGGTGCAGAAGCAGCATGACTGAGCACAGGAAACAGAACACAGGGTTAGGGCCAAAGGAACAAATCTAATACAGAGGTTCCCATGTCCCCCTCCCACTTTGGATTTCATTCATTTATTAGAGCAGCTCCCAGAACTCAGGAAAACATTTACTTCCACTTAGCAGTTTATTAAAGGTATGGTAAAGGATCCAGATGAAGAACTAGATGAAGAGATACGTAGAGCAAAGTCTGGGAGGGTCCCAAGTGCAGGAGCTTTTGCCTCTGTGGAGTTGGGGTGCACCACCATCCAGGTACATGCATGTGTTCGCCAACCTGGAGACTCACCAGACCCCAAAGCATGGAGGCCTCCTCAGGTAGATCAACCATTAACTCTATTTACAAGAGTTTTCCTTCTCAGGAGAAGGGTCTGGGAGTGGGTGGTAAAAATTCCACACTTCTTCTTGTGGGTTGGTCTTTCTGGTGACCAGCAGTCTTCCAGGAGCCTACCCAGAGTCACCTCATTAGGACAAAAGACAGTCTCCTCTCACCTAGGAATTTCCATGCATTTCTGAAGCCCTGTGTCAGGATCTCTGGACAATGACTGAACAAAAGATGGCCCTAGTGCTCTTATAACTTAGGGAATTACAAGGTCTTTAGGATCTCTGTGCCAGAAATCCAAGGCAGATAAATATCTGTGTCCGTCTATAGACTGTTGATGTGAAACTTTATGAATACTGTGAATATGTGAAAAAAATATATATATATGTTTTTCTATTATCTCACACGTTGGATGCTGGAAAGCCTAAGACAGATTTGTAGTTGCAGCCACATCCATATGATTCTTATTCTTTGTCACATTCCTACCTTATTTTTGTCTATAACCTTTGTTTTACTTGCTTATTTAACCTCAATTCTTACATTGGGCTATTTTGTTGTCTGTTGTATGTTTTTGCAAATGTCTGGCATCATCTGTGGTGCAAGAAGAAATGTAACTATAGAAATAAAATTTGAAACAGCAGTTCCCTTCCACGCTTCACCTTTTACCCAGCAGGCAAGGTTACAAAGACTACAGTACTAGCTAGCATTTATTGAACGCTTCTTTCCCCTTCGGGCCCTATGCGGAAGGGTTTTCGAGCAATGCCAAATTCTCTTCCCACAACAACCTTATGAGATATGTAACTGGCGTCATCCCTGTGGAAGCAAATGCAGTTTGTGTCAGTTTTTCAGGGTCTGGCAGGTGGTAAATGCCACAGCTATGATTTGAGCTGGTGAAGGCTGGCTTTGGATCACTCACGCTTGGTCATTGTTATGCTGCTTCAGACCAATGTGCTAAAAGAAAAGGGTAAAAAGAATGGGTAGTAATTCTTGACTTCTTTCATGAGGCCTTGACTCAGGTTTCATTCCTTGCTCATCTTCTACTTTTTCTCGTCTCTCTGGTAAATATGCCTAATTAAAATGTCAGCTGCTAATGGCTTAAAAATGCCATTTAAGCTGTGACACTTGGCATTCCCATCACTGCGGGTTAAACAGAAGACTTTGAGGATTTAGGCAAATGAAAATGATTTATGAAACCCCCTTACCGGTACGGATATGTTTAGCACAACTGTCCTCATATTTATGACGAGCATAATACTTCAGGTACATTTTATGTTTCCTTGCAGAAGTTTGGTGGTAAATGTGGAAATTAAACTGGGAAATATGGATAAATCAGCACAATTCCAAACACCTGCTCAAAACATTCATTTTATTGATTTAGCAGTTGACTCTTTAGTATGTTTTTATAAAAACATTGGCTTTAGGCAGAATAAGTATTCTCAGTGAATGTATTTGTTGACATATCACTTAGAAACTACTGCACTGACAGATTTTAGAAATTTTAGATGAGTTTGAATGACAAGCAAAGGCCATTTTAGGTGAGAGTGGTTCTTCCTGTATTTTACTGGCTGATCTTGTATTTATGTAATGTTAGTGAATAGACTTTCTTGTTTTGATCTTTCACTCTCACATTTGGCTAAATTATTTGGAAAGTCTTCAGAGATTTTTTTTTTCCTTAACAGACATCATGTTGTCTCAATATCATTAATGGCGTGCAAGTAACATCTTTGGGAGAAACTTGCAGTAATCACTTTTCCTTCAAATCATTTCTAATTCCCACAACCTGTAAAGTCTCTGAAGCCATTTTAGTAATGATCATTTTCTGATAATCAATTATCTGTGCATATAGACCAATGAAGGGCTTCTTGGGTTTTTTCCTTAATTCTCTTAAGAAGGGCCAAACCCCCTGTTGGCTCCCCTTGGAATGACTGCTTGGTAGGCCACTGATAGATTGGGGCCCCCAAAACTGAGTTCCATTCTTCCACTGCTTTTAGGCATTTCTGTTTCTTCAACCAATAGTATAACTCTGGTAAATGAAAAACTGTGAGCTCCTTTTGGTGGTACAAGACAGCAACCCTATGTGGTTCCTTACCCTCTAAAAGGGATTTATTGACCAGTGGTAGCTTTGGCATTCCAGATCCAGGTACCCAAATTGATTTTGATAAGAATCTGTATCTCTCCATCTTTAGGCTTTGATTCTGCTATGTTGGTGACTTTCTTGGTTGGGTATCTTGTATCTCGTTGTGGCCCTTGACGATCTGAGGCTTCCAACTTATCAGCAGCAGGAATCGCACCAGAAAAAAAAAACTTTTCCCACTAACTCATTGCCAGAATCTCACATAGGACTCTCTTTGGTCCATCTGGATCATGTGGCCCACCTGAAACCCCAAAGCTGAGGTCCAGCCCCTCACATGAATCCCTTCCCGTGAAGCAGGTGGCTGAGACTCCCTACAGGGAGATCAAGGTGCTGTTACCAGAATGCAGAAAAGGTTGTTCAGTTAGCAAAAACTGTTGCCTATTACTATCTATAAATGTACAAAAATAAACTATAGGGATATATTCTTCATCGCGTTACCAATCTATAATCTGCAATTAACCTATTTTTATAATGAAAGATATTTAAGGTAGGGGGAACGTTTTCTCTTTTTAAGTGGGTGTGATCGATTATATGTTAATCAATAGAATGTCCATTCTGGAAAGGACTTCAGTTAGGAAGTAATTTTATCACAAATACTTATTGAGCATTTGTTATGGGCCAAGGACTAGGCTATGTTCTGGAGATACAAAAAAAATGACATAGTTCTTGCCTGCCCTTGACCTCCCACCCTCATTCTTACAGGATTAGTACAGCAGACAAGAAAATGCGTAGTTGCACTTTCATGTGATAAATGCAGTAGCTGAGGGTTGTTCAAGTCTTCTTAGAAGCTCAAGAGGGATGTCTAGCTTAGACTGAGGATGCTTCTAAGCTGACGTGATAGACTCTTCGTCATCTGGCCCTTTTTATGCCTCTCCAGCTTCTTCGCTTGCCTTGCTCCCAAATGTACCCTTCACTTCAGTTGTTCTAAATCCCTTTTAGCTCTTCAGTTAACCCATTGTCTATCGTGTCTCCATGCGTTTACCCGAGCACTTGATCTTGCCTGATTTTTGATTCTCACACCCTTTAATTCTGAGCTGCCTTTTGGATAGCACACTTGCGGGAGTAGATATGGTGACTGGCCTCCAAGAAGCCTTTCTAACCTCCTTGTCTTGTGCCCTCCTCTACTGAGAAGCAGGAAAGCCAGTAGTTGAATTCCGCAGACTACCATACAGCTGAAGTTCTGGATGTGATCCGTGTTTGAGTGTTCAAAGGCAGAATTGAGTCTGAAGCCACGTTTTGTTTTGTTTGGGGTGAGAACATTGAAGTCTTACTCTGTTGGAAAATTTGAATTACACAATATAGTGTTATCAACCATAGTCACTATGTTACACATTAGTTCCTCAGACCTTATTCATCTATAATGGAAAGTTTGTACCCTTTTAAACCTCTCCCTGTTTCTTCTCACACCCTAACCCCTGGCCGCTACCTTTCTATGTTTCTATGAATTCAACTTTTTTTTTTTTTAAGATTTCACGTATAAGTGGAACCATGCAGTGTTTGTCTTTCTCTGTCTGTTTTCACTTAGCAGAATCTCTCCAGGTTCATCCATGGTGTTACACATGGCAGGGTTTCCCTCTTTTTTTTTTAAGGCTGACTAATAGTCTGTTGTATGCGTATGCCGCATTTTCTTGATTCATTCATCCCCTCAGACGCTGAGGTTGTTTCCGTACTTGGGTATTGTGATCATGCTGCAGTAATGATGGGAGTACTCATACCTACTCGGGGTTACAGTTTTGTTTCCTTGGGATAAATATCCTCCAGAAATAGGATTGCTGGATGTTATGATGGTTCTGTTTTTAATACCTTGAGGAGCCTTCATACTGTTTTCCATAGTATCTACACCAGTTTACATTCCCAAAAACGGTGTACAAGGGTTCCCTTTTCTCCACATCTTTGCCAACATTTATCTCTTGCCTCTTTTGTAACAGCCATTCTAGCAGGACTGGGGTGACACATCACTGCAGTTTTGATTTGCACTTCCCTGGTGATTAGTGATGCTGAGCACCTTTTCATGTACCTGTTGGCCATTTGTATGTCTTCTTTGGGAAAATGTGTATTCAGGTCCTTTACTTATTTTTTTTGTTGGGTTATTTTTTTTCTCTTAAGTTGTATGATGAGGCTGCCTTTCTCTTTTCTCCACAGTTCCTTTTGGCTAGAACATTGGAGGAACAATTGGGTTTTTCAGAAGCAGAGTTCAGTATCCAGCTCCTAACTTCAGGGTCATTGGAAAGCAAAGTTGGGGCATCTGTTTCTTTGCTGGTGTGGTTTTCTTATAAATACAGAGGTGTTGATGATAGCAGCTTTCTGAACCCTGTTGACAATCCTGGCGATATATTTCCCATGTCAGTGGTTCTGTCAGCGGCTTCCTGATTGTCTGTCTTCCTACTGGTAGCAGAAGTAGCATCACTGCTCATGAGTCATTCTGGGTGTCTTCCTAGAGCCCACACTTCCAGCCTTCCAGTGACCTTGGTGTCTCCCATCACCCTGTTTTATCTCTGTTTTGAGCAGCTCAGCTTTAGATGATAGAACCTCTCACTTCTGAGCCTCAGTCTCTATCCAAAACTTGGAGATTGCAGAGCCTCACTCTTAAATTTTCCTTCAGAGTGCAACGAGCAAAGGCATATAGCAAAGTTACTTGGTGAAGGGCTCCTTGGAGCAAAGGGTTGTTGTTAACTAGCTTGAACTGGCTAGTTTGTCCATTAGGTGAGAAGATTTCTGTCTACAGGAAACACTGTTGAACTCAGGAAAAATATTTTCTCTCACCTTTTCAGAGGAAAGATGTCTTTGTACTATTTTTTTGTGACTTGGGTTCCACATAGCGTACCTTTGCTCAGCCATGGCCAAATACTGCCTGACTCTTTCTTTGGTCTCTAGTCACTCACTTGTGTGGTTCACGTGTTGTGTTCAGATGCTGTAACATGAATCACTTCTCATGCTGCAGGACTCTAGATGGAATAACTGTAACTTTTGACTTCCTTTGCATCCGTTTAAGAGTGAGATTTTTGTTGAGCCGGAAACCTCTGTCCCAATGCAGAATAATGAAGCAGAGAACTGGGTTTTACAGATTACCTTTGATCTAAGCCACTGAGAGTTGTGAACTGAGTTTCAAACTTCTTATCTTTAAAATGCGTGTAATCACTGCTGCCTCACAAAGTTGTTTGGAGCATTAAGCTACACAACAGGAAAGCCCTACAGACTTGTAATTAATACCAAGGTGGAGACTGAGAAAGCGTTTGATTTAGTCAGTGGGCCAAAGGGTAGAATAAACAGGAAGCCATTGGTTTTAATTCCATTGATATTCATCAGTGTCTCTCACGTGCAGACGCTGTTAAAATCTCGATGTACATGACATCACTTTATCTTGACAGCATGCTCCTTAGGTAGGTATTCCTATCCCTGTTTTACAGGTGGAGGTGTTGACTCAGTGGAAGTGACCTGTCTGAAGTGATGTTGTCGGTGTGACTCTAGTTCTCAGCTTCTTTCTTTTAACTATAGATCCAGAGGCTTCAGATGTCCTGAAAGAGTTCCAGGTATTTTCAGCTCTAAAGAGATGATGCCTGACAAAGATAGTATTTAGATTTTTATCTGTTACTGCTTTGACATTACTCCCAGGTTCATCTCCATTAGTATCCGTGCTCTGGTTTTGCTCCATTTAAATCATGACGTCAGTGCACATCTCAGAGCCACAGGATGGCTGAGATAAGAGGAACTGACAGCTAGCTACTTAACCATATCCAGAGTGGGGATCACAGATGTAGGGCGTTTTCTAGTCTCACTCACACTTTAATTATTCTTTCTTTTTTTTTGTTTTGAAGTTTTTACTGAAGCGTGACAATATGTCTCTCTCACCCAGGTGGGATTTTAGAAGCTCTTATAAAAATGCTTTTTGCCTTCCAAGGGGACTCTTGTCCCTCATCACTTTCACTTTCTGTTATGAAAGGCAATGAGAAGTGAGTTCAGTTGTTAAAATGTCATTAATCACCCATACAAGGTGGCTCTGCCATTGGGTGGGGGAGTCCTTAAAAGGAAGCCATTCTGCCCTTGGGAAGCACCGTTTGGGAAAAGCTGCTTCAGTGTTTTCTTGACTAACTTTGTTGTTTCTGTGCATTTAGTGGAAATGTAATAATCTGTTAGTTCTCACTACCTGTGTATTTTGAAATAGAAAATTGTTTGAATAATACAGCTCCCTGAAGGGACCAGTGCTAATGCCGAAAAAATACTATGTATTTTTTTAAAGTTTCTAGTGAACATTTCTTCTGATTAGAACAGATGCCATCTTAAACTAGAGGTGATGTGATCCATCTTATCAAGTCACTGGGTTTTATTTGCCACACACTATTGAGTTTTACCCTTTCCTTTTTTTTTTTTTCCATCAAGACTGTTACTGGCCTATAGGACATAATGTTTGTGCAGAATAGAAAGATAACTCCTTCGAGGAGACACAGCCCCAAACTAAGATGTAAGGCATGATGAGAGGGGCCCAGCTGGGTATCAGCTTCCAACTCATCTCATGGGCGGGCGCTGTTGGGTCTGCACAACTGCATGTTATAGCCGCCAGTAACAGAGTTGTTCTATATGGGAACATAACTCCTGCACTTGTTTGCCACTGGGGTTGTGTGAGGATGCCCTGAAATCACACCGTCTGTAAGGATGGAAATTGATCATGGCTCAGCCTGACTGAAACCACTGTGGGCAGATTTAGGTTAGAAAAAAGAGGAAGTCCATCGCCACGATGTGTATGTGAGTCAGAGAGCTAGGCGGGGTTCTGGTAGTAGTGAAGTGGTCTCGGAATCTGAAATCAAGGTAGATTTGCATAATAGCACGAACTTCTTAAAAAATTTTCTTGGTTATGGCATGATGAAGACTACGGAACCCTTGGCTCTGCTAGTGCGATGCTGGTGTACCTCCAGCAGTCGGGAGATGTAAGACGTGGCAGCTCAAGAAGTAACCTTGACATTGAGGACTCCAGTGACCTCCCTCCCTCTCCTCCTCCTGTCTTGCACGGTTGGAGGTGTGCTGATGTAACAACACAAGTAGCAGCGAGAGGTAATGTTGGTTGGGCTCCTGCTGTGTACCAGGCAAACCACCAACAAAGAAAATACGTATCCTGTGTTGACTGTGTGCCAGATACAGGAGATTCAAGGATGAGCAAATGTAGACTCTGTCCTTGACCTTGTGGAGTTTACAGTTGAGGGGAGGAAATGGACAGTGAGCAAGACAAACACATTACTATGAATGATGAGAAGTTTTGTGAGGAAAGCACAGGACACAAAGAGAGTATTAGTGGCGTTGCGATGGAGGCTAATTTGGATGGATTTAGATTTTGAGCCACTCTGCCAAGAATATGGAAATGTGGGAAGCAAACCCCACTGTGCTCCCAAATCCTTCTCCTGGAGAACTCTGAAGTGTCCCAACACGAGCGAGTCAAAAATCAGCAACGTCAAGGAAGTCCCCATAGCCAAGGGGTTAGTGTGTCTGCCACGTCTTCTAGGGGCTCTGTGGGCTCCTGCTTTGAAGACCTCGGCCCGCTCTCAGTGCCTGAGAAGCTCCGGCAGGTGACGAGTGGTTGATTTTCCTTTCCCAGTACCGAGAAATCAGATCTGGGTTACTTCCATTAAGACCTCCCTTTCTCTTCCCAGATGTGGGAATGTTTGTGCTCTTCTATGTGATGAGGCGAGAGGCTTGGAGAGGGCAGAGGTTGCAGCTGTTCAAGTAAAGGGCTGTGATTCAGACCCCACTGTAGATGTTTCACAAATATCTGGATTGGACGGATTTGCTAGCTCCAGGCGGTGGGGACAGAATCTGGGCTTAGCCGTTTGACCTGCGCCGATTGCCCCCTTTACGTACATGCTGGGCTTGTTGCTTAAGCACCTTCTCCCTTGTAACCTTATAATTGATGCTGTTGGCCTGGTCCCCGGAGGCATGTTGAGGATGTGACCGTTGATCGACACAGCCCCAGGTGCTGGTCTCATTTATCTGCATATGCTCCTGGCAAGGAGGAGACATCATCGGGGGTGACATCGTTTGGCTCTGACATTCTCTTCTGAAGACAGTTCACCTTTTGGCTCCTGTGGCACTGTCTTCTCTCCCCTCTGCCTTCCCGTAACACCTCTGACAACTTCTTTTTCTTGGGTCCCATTCCTCTCTTCCCGGCTGGGTATTTACTTCCTCATCAGCTGCCCTTTCCCTTCTGTCTCTGGCTACCTCCTTGCCTCCCACTTTCCTTTCTGTCCATCATCCCCATTCCTCCTCTTCCCCTCTACTCCACGGCACCCCACTCCCCTCTATTTCATGTTTACTGAGTGTATACTTGATAAATACCCTAGGGTTGGAGGAGTGTGTGTCCATGTCTCTCTCCCTCCCTCTCTTCCAGGATTCCCCGGCAGGAGAGTTTGAACACAGACCCACTCTTTGAAGAAGTAAGACCTTGTAAGACCCGTCAGTCTAGGCCGGGCGTGGTTGTACGTATATGGGTGTGTGTGAACACAGTCACTGGGTTGTCTGTTGTGCTCAGTCTATGAGCCGTGAATGGACAAACTTATGACATTTTGTAAAGGCAGATGGCTCCCTGCCCAGAAACTCTGATTCTCTCCTTTTTAAAAACCTTGTGGGTGAATTACGACCCAGGCTGAGAACCAACCACTACATTGGGAACTCTCAAAGGGAACAAATGTGAACAGTTCTCTAAAGTAGAGAGGAAGATACTGCTTCTATTAGATTACCTTTTCCTGGTGTGTCTAAAGCTAAGCGACTGAGTGTGTCACGGATCATAAAACGTTGTGAATGTATTTATTTGAAGCTTTTGTGTGGAAAACACTATGGCTGTTTTCCCATCTGTCTTGGCCCAAATTCATTAGCCAGTTACTTATGTTTAAACTTGATTTCTTCAAGAATACAGTTAGATCAGTTACTGATAGTCCCCCCACAGCTGTCTTTTAATAGCATTTCTCCCAGAATGGTCACACTGGAATCTGTCTTTCTGGTGCAACATGGAGAAGACCTTTGGTTATATTGTGTCTCAATGGTGGTAAAGTCAATCTTTAACAAACAGTTAATGTAGAAACTGTGCACAGTGATAAATAGACCTAGGATTCCAGCTGGCACAAAGTCTGATTTTAGATTGAATGACAGTCAAGCTACAGTATTTTCTCTTTTTCGAGGGAGGGGGAAAAAGTCACAGAAATGGAAACAAGGGGTTTTTGTTTTTTGTTTTTTGTTTTTCCCCTTTACTTTAGAAGCTATTTGAAACAGTCATGAGTGTAAAATACCCTATTTTTAACTTCAGGTGGTTTGAAATGCTTCCTCTTTAAAAAAAAAAAAAAAAAAAAAAAGGCAGGAGGACCTGTGCTGGCGGGTCGTGTTGGGAGGGCTCTGCCCAGTAAGTAAACCGGTTGTTCTGCTGCCACGGCTCCCACACAGCAGGCCTCGCCAGAGACTCTGAACCCTGCCCTCCAGGCCCGCGACACAGTCTTCTAGATCTGGGCACAGGAGCTAAAGAAATAAGACAAAGGATCCTTCCAACTTTGGATGACCCCTTTCCCTTCTTTATTTACTTTTCATATTAGCCAGTACACCAGAGGCTTAAGACCCTGAGCCATACGCTCTGTCATTGTCAACTTACAGTGTGGAGAGAGGTCCTTGCTAACTGTGACTCATACCTTAGTTCATCCCTCTGGACAGAAGATGTCCTGGCAGGGGGCTTTCTCAAAGTGTTATGACGAAATTTGTCTTTTACTGCTTCTTTCCTGGTATTTCATTAGGAAAGTAACGGTGGAAGTTTGTCGGGTGGGGTGGGGAACAGACATGGAGACTTTGGGGTGTCTTTGGCTGAGCATACCTGATGTTAAGGTTCATAGGTTTGGGGTGCACCCTCCCCATACAGTGCTGGCCCTCATGTTTTTACCATCCAGCATGGCAGTGAAAACTTCAGATGTTTTCAGAGCTGTAAAACACGTGTCATCCCAGTGGTAAGGACTACCAGCTTTCCATTAGATGTTTTAATAAAATGCTGTCGGAGCCAGCCGACAATCGATCAGGTCCAGAAACCTGTGCTGCAGGACTGAGAAAAGAAAGACAAGACTAAAAGGTGGGGTTGAGAGGGTCTCACTCTAGCCCTCAAGACGCTAGGTCAAGAGTGGACATCGAGTTTATTTCAGGCAGTTAATTTATACAAATTCAAGTGACTACCTTGTGCATTCTTACACGTAGGCACAGGTATTGTTTTTCAGGGTACATTAATGGTGTGCACTAAAATCATTATCATTGTTTACTGTTCCATACACCAAGATTGACTGATCCCCAAAAGCTAAGATCATAGACTAAAGATTATTGTTCCTTTAGGCTAACATCATGACTCGTGTATCATTAGCTCAAGTGATTGTTCTTTCAGGCAAAGATCACTAACTTGTGGCCGATTGTATCTCTCTTTCCAGAAGCCCTAGTTCTTAATAACTCAATGGCATTAAGATGTTTTTCCGACTCCAAATGCACCTGCTGTTTTTCTAACAAAGGGGTGGCGGGACAGAGATTGTCTTAGCTCAATCAGCCTTAGAGCCTGACGCCCCACACTCTGGGAGTTTAGGCCCAGTTTCTGTGCTCGGCAGCCCTCAGGTCATGAGTGGCCCCCCGCAAAATGCATATTAAATCCCTCTCTGAGTAGTGTTTCCTATTTCAGTAGGTAAAAAATCACTTCTATTTTTTAAAAATTATCTATTAGATGTTCATGTATTAGCGTCTACACTTACTATTTCACAATCTCATTTATCTCCAATCATCGAACTGAGGAGCAAATTTAAGTGTGATATTTTTCTAAATATCACTCACATATAATAAAATGTGTTAGATGGTGGACTTAGCAATGGAAATTTTGATTTAAAATTTATTTCTGTCTCCTGTGTTACTGCTGATCAGTCTCTAGAGTTTCATTTGATTTACCTTCACCATTGAATGCAGATCCATAAAAATCAGTGTTAAAATAAGGCATTAGAAAGAAAGGCAAGAGCAGAGGAAATTCCCTGAGATGTTCATCCATCCAGCATATCTCGACAATACTTAGCAATTCCTTAGCCCTGTTAGTCACATGGAACATTCTCCTTTATTAACTAACGGGTATAGATAAATTTGAAAACTACCTTCCAGGTAGGGATGATATATCAAATGCGTTAAAGGGCTGTTTCCATTCTTCTAACATGTATCAAGGGCCTATAATAATGTTTGCCAAAACCGTTAAGTTTTGCTAACCTTTTTTTTTTCTCCCTTTTCAAATGAGTTTCTTTTCTTTCTCTTAAAGTGAAAAAATCTGAGGTCATATGTTCATTCTTTCCATTCTTTAACAAATAATTATCGACCACCTAACCCATACTGGGCTGTGAGTTAAATGCTAGGGAGAATTTATCTATGAGTAAGACCAGCCTACTTCGCACCTTGTATCATAGTCAGTGAAGAAAGAGCACACATACACAAGCACACACACAAAAAAAATAATGGTCAATAGTAACTAGTACGAAGGAGACAAGGATGAAGGGAGGCAATGATGGGGGCAGGGCCAACTTAAATAAAGGGGACATGGAAAGCTCTGTGGAAAAGGAGTAATATTTTAGCCGCTAAAGATGAGAGGTTCTGACCAGAGGAGGTAGGTGGGAAGGGAGATGTCCTAGGTGAAGGGACCAGCGTATGCAAAGGTCCGGAGTTGGGGGAAAAGCTCATTCTGTTAAAAAAAAAAAAAAAAAAAAGAAAAAGGACCAGCTGGCATATCTGGGCAGTTGACCTCCAAGACAATGGAAGGGTGTTTGGATTTCATTTCCAGTGCAGTGGGGAGTCATTTTCAGTGCAAATAGGTTGTAAGTGGGGGAGTGACCTATGTGATTTGCTTTGAGAGAAGATCACATGTCTTTTGTATGGAGAATGGACTGAGGAGGGCAAGGTAACCAGGCTTAAGGCTGTTACCTCAGTGCTGACTAGGAGAAATGACTAGGGTCTCACCTAGAATGGCAGCAGTGGGGCTTGCTGATGGCAGTAGCTTTGGGGGCCGGATTAAGAGGCAAAAGGGATGAGCCGTCTCAGTGCAGCAGGAAGGGGGCACGTCTGGAGGTGCTGGCTTGTGGGGGTGAGGGGGTAGGGCTGGGGCACTCTTACCACATAGAAACCTTGTTTTGTAAAGGGTACAAAACACAGTCAGTTCTCTTGACAAGTTGATGATGTAATATGATTGAATAATGCTTATATTGCACTGAAGTGGAGATTATATGTATTTGTGTGAATTGATATTGATTAATGTATATGTATGAAGTTTATACATTTACGCAGTAAGACATTTTGAAAAACTTGCTAGAGTTTATTGACATTCTTTCAAGTCATTTGGAAGAGAAAATAATTTTTCAACAATTTGGGTGTTATTTTTGTACTTGATTTTGTTATTTACGAAACTCACATGCTGAATGTTTTCATTTCTTAAGCTGTATACAAATATAGGAGATCAATTGATAGGAGAATGTGACTCAGAATAAATAACGCAACTTGAGAGTCATGCTGCCCGAGTTCCAGCCTCAGACTCAGATTTTGTCGATTGCAAAGTTACTTTACTCTCTGAGCCTAATTTTCCTCAGTGATATAATGGAGATAACAGTGGTGACCACTTTGGGGAGCTGTTGTGAGCGTTAAAAGTGATAATCCCATCCAGTGCTTAGCTTGATGCCTGACACATGTCCAGTACATATAGACTGGTCTTGTTTTACCCTCCAGTTTTACAGATGAGAAAATCAAAGCCAGATATTATACAGTTGGTTAGAAACAGACCCAGACTTGAATTCTTTTAAAGCTTCAGTGATTGCTCTGCAAGATCCCTTTTCACCTTTTCCCTTAAAATTGATTCCCTGGGGTTAGGGATGGGAGAAAGAACTTTTAACAAAGGTAGAATTAGAATGGCATATCACAAAAATACATAGACTGTGAATTTGGATGTTGAATATGTATGTGAGAGAGAGCAAGCTATGGAGAGCCAGAAAATCCCAGGAAGAAAGGCAGAACCCCAGAAAGACATAGAAAAACACAGAAAGTGTGGACTAGGTAAGAAGAGATACATCTTTTGAATGGCTATCTAACTGAGTATCACTAAGGTGAACCAGATAAAAATGAAAAGTTCAGTACATTCCATAAGAGAGGTAATAGCAGTTTCTAAGACCCAAAATTCAAGAATGTGCTGGATAATAATCTGAGGGTCTTACATCTCCGTAATTTAAATTTGATCGCAAAAGAAACCTTGAAAAGTTTGGGGTGGGAAAAATAGGCACCAAGGATGAATGAGGCATAATAAAAAACAATTAGATAGATTACACATTTGAAGAGTCATAATCTTTAAATAAGAATGAGAAAAATGCCATGGCTTTAGAGTGACTAGGAAAATACAGTTGGCTCTTAAAACAACAGGGGTTTGAATTGTGCGGGTCCACTTATATGCAGACTTGTTCCAGTAAATATACAATCAGTCCTCTATATCTGAGGATTTCACATGTGGGAAATATCCATCTGCGATTGGTTGAATCCTCGGATATGAAACTCATGGATTTGGAGGGCCAACTGTATTTGTTGTGCTACAACGTTTTATGTAAGGAACTTGAACATCCGTGAACTTGGGTGTATGCTGGGCTCCTGGAGCCAGTCCCTCAGAGGGATATGGAAGGAGGATTGTAATGTGATTGTTCATACCAGTATAAAAGTAAACCTACTTACAGTAGAACTAGGGCATCTCCAAGTCTCTTATATGCATATTGTATTACTCAGAAGAAAATAATTAGATGGTGCTTTATTAAGAAATTGGGAATTTGAACAGGAGTATGTAGCCTGAGAGAGTTTTCAAGTTGGCTTTAAAGCCCTTCCATATGTAGGTAGCAGAGAGTCATATATACATATATATATATGAGACACATCTGTTAAATTCATTCAGAGACTCTCCTTGTGGGAAGCTGAGATCAAGCAGCAGAAATTCATGTTGTATTGAGAAAAAAGGAGAAGGAGAAAAGAGGATAGAGTAATTGGAAAGGGAAGATTTAAAATCAATGAGGTGTTCAAAATGGCAGCAGAATTATATTGTACAGAACTAACTAAAGCAGTTCATCCAGACATCTACCAAAATGAGTATCTACTATGTTCAAGGAACTGTGTTAGGGGTTTTGAGGAATATGGAGGTAGAATAACCATGGAACTTGCCCCAAAGGAGCTTTCAGTCCAGTCAGAAAGATGGCATTTATGCATCTGTTTATTTGTGTCATGTCGATTGAGCGTACATGAATGGACTGTGTCATTCCCATGGCTAACCCTATGGCAGACATTGGTAATCAATCCCAGCACTCTTTCCACCTGATCCTCAATTACTGTGTTAACCAGTTGGCTGTAGAAGAATTATTCCCCCTCCTGAGCTTGGTCTTGGTCTGCTTTAACGGCAGAGATTGTGTCTTTTTTGCCATAATATCCTGAACACCTACCACAGAACCCAGTACCCAATACTCATTTTATTCATTGAACTAAAACTTACTTACTTAGAGCTATTCATTCTTATTGTATGTGAAATGCTCAGTATTAAATCAACAATGATCCTCAGGTTACTTTGAACCTGTGTGTGTATGTGTGTGTGTGTGTATGTGTATTTTTGGCAGATATAGACATATATATCTGCAAAATTTAACAATCTGAATAGTAAAGTCAGTTGTTTTACTGAATTTGTGTAGCTCCTCAAGGCTAACAGGGTGGACTTATTTAAGTTTAAAGAGCGAAGTGTGTATGGTTTCTGGAGAGTGACTTAATGTATATGTGATCTTGTTGAATAGGCGTGAGGTTCATGTCACAATGTCACGGAGATTTTATTAACAGCTAATAGCTTTGTGAAGTTGGAGAACATTTCCAGGGCTGGGTAGGAAGAGGGAGGAAGTTATTTTAATCACTTGCGTAAGCCATTTATAGTCCTGTCATCTTCTCTGTCATAAAGATTATCACTTAATTATAAGATAACATGATACGCTGTTTAGATATCAGAGATAGAAATGCACAGGCCGGGATCAAAGTGGAAATCAATTCTCAAAAGGTCTGGGTACTAATTAATAAAACTGGTACAGCTGTGTATCAGCCCAGCTTGGGTCGGGGTGTCTATTTTAAAAGCGTTAGATGAGCTGAGATGTCTGGCTTCCAGGTTAGAGAAGATGGCCACCTTTAAATCCGGAAAGGATAGCTCCGGCAAGTGGGAGATTGCACGAGCAGAGATCAGTTCTGGCCATGCCGGATCTCACCATGCAGGCCCACAAAGTGCCAGGATGTTTTGCTAGCAAGCAGTAGGGCATCGAGGGGTCCTTTGCATTGCCCGCCTGCACTGTTCTTGAGTTGTGCAAGAAAATGGCAGATTCGGTAAATTGAAAAAAGGCTGCTAGTTATGGAAGCATGTGTCTCTCTGGAGGTGAGTGTTAGCTTGCAAAGGAGGGAACTTGTAAGCAAGTGGATGCATAGAAGTGTGATAAGAGGATAGATTCCAGTTCTCCCTGACAGATAAAGTGGGCTGAGTGTGGCCACATCTGAAGAAGGGTGGGAGGAAATTTCTGACCACTCACACTGAAGTTCCTTTTATCAGGGACATTGTTGAGGTAAACCCAGCAACACTGCTGGGTTTGACAGGGTGTGCTCTAGACTGGGTTGACCCTGGCCTGAATCAAGTTCTGCTGCTTCATACTTACAAGAGCTTTATGTCTTGGAGCTTCAAGGATTGTTGTTGTTGTTGTTGTTGTTGACAAAATGGGTATCATAATTGTACCAGCCTTAGAGGTGTAGTTTCTGTCGAGCTTGGCAAATTATATACACCCAATAAATGGTAGCTGCTTAGTATAATTTTTGCTGTAATGGTTTTCATTTTTAGAATCCAGCAAGGGCAAGAAATTACTTTTTGTGTTTACTGCTTCATTTCCCAACTCCAAGTGTGAGTACAGGGCTTGCAGTGGACTCTAAACCCGAACAGAGGGCACACTTAGATAAGGATGAGCTCAGGAGAGAGTCTTCCAGAGGGCCCAGTTAGAGAGCTGTGGCTGAGGTGTAGGGGGAACCACAGGGGACCTAAGGGGAGCAGCAGTGGAGTTCTCATGACTCAAGCCCGAAGAGATGAGGGGAAGGAGTGATCCTGCCACATAGTGAGACAGAGAATTGACAGGAGTGGGCTGCCTGGGAGGAACAGTGGAGCCCGGTGAGTGGGGACTTGACCTCCCCTTCATCTCTCTGTCTGATGTCCTGCTAGAACTCACTGGACAATTTATAGGGGAAGCCCGAAGGCAAGAGGCCCCAGCAGGATATTCGATGCAGTTAAGCCTTCTGGGGCAGAGAAGAGGGCAAGAAGTGGGGGAATGGATCTAAGCCCACCTATCACAGTATCTCACACATAGTAAGCTCTCAGTAAAAATGTGTTGAATGAGTAACATCTTGTAGATAGTTGGAATCAACTCTTTTTCTTCAAGCCACTGTTTTCTCAGCACCTCCATTGTGCTAAGTGCTATAAAGCATGGAACAGTGGAGAAGGCCCAACTGTAGCCCTCTCAGTATCCATAATTCTCTCCTTTTCAAAGTACTTTATATGTATATTTTTTCATTAACTTGTACCATCTCCCTCTAAGGTAGGATTTATTATCCTCATTTTATAGAGAAGGAGGCCTGAGTGTTGAGAGGTTAACAGACATGTCCAAAGTCAGATAGAGAGTGGAATGGACATCCGAACCCTGGCTGCTGGGACCCTCACAATGGTACTATGACCTTTTGAGGTCAGAGTCTTGGAGGGGCTACTGGATATCTGCAGAGAATGGACTGTTGATCTGATTCAGCATGCTTTTTCTTTTTTCACCTAATAGTTGAATGAATTCAGTATATACAGTTGTAGATTGTTCTAGCTCTGTCTCTCCTGTCTTCGCCATATCCTCTGGGAACTTACTAAAATGCAGAATTTGGGGGATCTCCACCAGGGCTAATGGATCAGGTTGGACCCAAAGTCCTCAGAGGATGGGGCTAGCCAGCCTGGCAGTGGACCCTGCTTTCCTGAATCACTGATGTAACTCAAACCCCTTATTTTACAAATGAAGAAAATGAAGTCTGGAGAGTCAGAGTGACTAGTTCAGTGGCCCAAGGCTAGTTGATGTCAAACACGGGTTTTCATGTTGGCAATAAGTAAAATCAACAGCAAATAAGAGTAATACTCATTAAAGTATGTACCCTAAGAATGGGTGCATAAAGCCTATTTGGCTTATGTGCTCTTTTATAGGTGTGCGTCTGACAGCTAAATGTGAATTAGATGGCACTTTGATCAGAGAGGATGCAGCCTATCAACAGCTAGTGATTTAATGCATGTAACAAAGTGAAATGCTGCTCCCCGACATCCAGATCATTTTCAAAGACAGGATAATGGAGCTGCCTAGCCGTCGGTTTCTGCAGATGAGTGTAGGCTGAGTCATAAGAATAGGAACCCAAAGGTGTGGAAGGGCACAGTCACCAGTCAAAACAGAAGATTCCACTTTTGTTTGTAAAGTAGACATTTTATTAATGCATCTGATTCCAGAGCAGATACTGGCTACCTTAAAAATAAGCCTTAAATGACAGGATGAACACTGGGACTACTGTAGACCTGTGGTCTCTAAACTGGTCTTGTGTCTCTAGGAGGGAGATAAATCGTTAAAGAAAAAAATATGCAATGCATTTCTCTTGATAGATTGGGAACTTGGACACAGTTCAGTGGTTGATAGGAGCATACTCAACGTAGCAAATGTTTCTAAGTGTCTCTCATTCCAGGGCGGATCACTCACTGAAGTATAGTGATAGATTATGAATTCTTTTAACAGCACTTGTGACAGTCTAATCCATGGAACTTTAAATGGGAACTGGCATTCTTGCATGATTATGGAGATGAAGTTGACAAAGGAGGATTTCTTAGGTAGCTGCTGGTGAAGTTACAACATTGACGAGAGTTCCTGTACTGATCATTTGAACGTCTATTTTAACAGACTCTATCTGCATTGGTATTAGAATTCAGTAATTCTTTATTCTTTCAGTGTAGCCAACAATATTTTCTATAATTTGTTCCATGAATCTGAGTATTTGTTTTTGTTTTGTTTTTGAGAAAGGGTTTTGCACATCCTCTTGCCAAGCCTGTGTTTAGTGAGTTTATTTGGTCTCTTATGGAGAAATAATTTAAAGCCTGTTATTAAGACAATGGCTTTGACTTTAGAATGAGTTAACGTCTTTAAGGATAGTTTTCAGCAAATGAGCCAGCCACATGTTAAATCAAATTTAACATCTATTATGAAACACTGAATCATACTTTATATCTCAGTAATGATAACAAATGATCGCTTACCTCATGGTATTCTCATTTGTACTACTTCTCATCCATCTTGCTAATATTGCAAAGATTTATTAAATGAACAAGTACCCAACTATAACTGTTCATATTAATAGTGTCTTTTTCCACTTTCTCTTGCTGCCTTCCGTTTGCATGCTTGCTTAAGCCCACTTTAATGTAGGTTTTAAAAGTAATAGTTTTTCTTATTCTGAAATGATAATTAACAGAAAACTAGTAAGTTAGCAGTAAAATTATTTCAATCAAACTCCAATTACCCCAGCCTATTACGCGGCAGAGAATTTGCCATGCTGCGCCATTGGAAGCGAAGATCTCTTTTCACTAGAATAAAACAGTCGATTTTAAAACTCTGGGAACATTTCAGATCCCTTATGACTTAAAATTGCTACTTGTGCAGTAAAAGTTTAAATCACTTGAGTAAATTTGTAATTTAATCTTTAAAGTTTAACTAACATTTATTCTTCCTTTCTAAGTGCTTTCTGTTGGTGTAGATTGTGAAGAGTTGCCGCTATCTTTCCATAAAACGTTACTGTGGGGCCTTTAACTCACTAGCTTCCAAACCAAGAGCTTGCTCTAGGCTCACCCACCATATTGTCACTTCTCCCAGGCTCTGAATATCAGTCACGACTTCTAGTTTGTGTCCTACATTGAATGTTTTCAGGTAAGGCTGCTTTTTCCTATAAAATGCTCTTTTAGATGTTTAAACTTCTCCTGTGGTCTTGTTACCAGGCTCTTTCTGCCTCACCCCTAGATTTCTCCCCCAGCCTCTTGGTTGAATTCCAAAACATTTGGTTTTTTTTCAATCCATCCTGCATTCCTGGTGAAACTAGTCTTACTCAGTGTTCATGATTCCTTGCCTTCTTTCCTGAACTCAGATGTGCCTTGAAGGCAGGGATTCAACACAAACTTGTTTGGTATTTCCCAGAATTCCTGCTTTGCATCAGATAACACATATCACCTAATTTTATCTAATGAGGTGTTTGTGAGCAAAATTTCTTTGTAATTGGTAAACATCACACATGTATAATGTATTATCTTTATTGAAATAATAATAATAAAGTGAACATTTCCTAAGTTGCTTCTGTGGGTTGGAAGTTTTATATCTGTTTACCTCCATTTCTTTCTTTCTTTCTTTCTTTCTTTTTTTTTTTTTGGCCTTGGGGGAGGTAATTAGGTTTGTTTATTTTTAGAGGAGGTACTGCAGATTGAATCCAGGACCTTGTGCATGCTAAGCAAGCACTCCACTGCTTGAGCTATACCCTCCCCACTATTTACCTCTACTTCTTGGACCACCCCATCAGGGGGAAATTATTCCTGCTTAGGATGAATGCTTCTTTGAAATTAGTAAAATGTAATTGAAATTCATTTGCATCCCTGTAACATCTCTTTTATTATCTCTATGTGTTAAATTATTATTTTTTTAAGCTGCAGGAGTTTTTTTGAACATTTTTTTGCATTTCTGTCTTTTTTCCTCTCAGAACTTAAGGCCCTTTAGGTGCTTTGTTTTCTATGTCTAATAATACCTAGAAAAGCAACTTACGCTTAGCAAGCATGATAAATGATTCTTGGTTTGAGTAAATAGTAAAATAAGACCAAATCTTTAAAATATATATATATATATATTTTTTTTTTTTTTGACTGACTATAGATACAGAAATATGATCAGACTTGAGAAGAACTATGAATAGAGGCTCAGGATTTGGGAGGCAAGTTCAATTTTGGGGGAGTCTTTTGTGAGATGTTTCATAGACTTAGAACCATAGAGATTCAGTTGCAGAGGACAGAGAAAGGGGTGTAACTCCCAAGGTCACATGCATTTCATTGTTGCAGGGTTGGGGCTCAGCAGTGGGATTGTGGCTTCAGATGGGAGGGCTGGGGTGCAGCAGTAATGTGTTCTTCTATCAGGAGAGGTGTAACCCAGGTGAATTGGAGCCATGAAAGATACTCTTATTCACACTACTGAATTTGTCTCTCGGCAGGGACAGGGATGGGTTCCCATGGAGAGTGAGATGGCAGGCTGTCAAGTCAGGGCCTCACTGATGTTTTGTCCTTTTCCCTGTGTCACCTTGTCTCAATCTCCTGATCTGTAAAGTGGAGATAAAGCTTACCCACAGGAATGTTGTGGGAATTTAGTAAAAATGCAGTTAAATCACTTAGAATAGTGCTAGGTAGAGCTCAAAGACTCAAACTGCTGTTATTTTTATAATTATAACATATTAATATAATATATTATAGTTGTATTAGTGAGTATGTGTACTTCACATTAATTTATTTCATTTAGCAGCATTAATATGTAACATATAATTACTATTCCTAATAACGGTGAACATTGGCCTTTGCCTTCTTAGTGATGTGATTGCTAAGGCTAATGAACCATTATAGGGGTGGTTTAAATTGCTCATTTTCAATTGGTTCAATGCAATGAAGACATGATCAATGGGTAAAAACAGTACTGCAAATCACAGAAAAAAAGTTTGAAGTTTTTTTTTAATATCCTTTGGGGATTTCTGGAGGTACGGTAGATGAGGAAACCCTTAAGAATCTCCTAAGATTTTAGAAAGAAAGCCTTTGAAAATGCTATGTCAAAGAGAAGGTGACTTCATTTAAAACCTATCACTAAACTTAAATGCAAATCCAGGCAAAATCTGAGAGCTGCTATGTGAAGACTGATATATTGTAAAGCTTGTTCAGTGCTATGTAAACAAATGGTAAAAATCATCTATTTGAGACATAATTAAGGCAAGAAGAATTGATAAGCTCAGGCATTGAGCAGTAGGTTGTCACCACCACCTGCTTCCTAGATGCTACAGAAGGGAGAGTAAATACCTGTATTGAAATTAGATAGTTACCAAAGCTTGGCATAATGCTGAAGATGATACTGCATTTTCTCCAATAAGCTTTTCAAATACTTCCTTATAAAAAGCATTTAGAATATTTCCCATTTGATCCACAATTAGGCTTACATTCTCAACCCGATAGTAAATTTTTATAATCCAGTCCATGCTGCTGTCATATTCTTAATCAAATAGGAAATTGCTTC
The DNA here is from genome assembly GCF_048564905.1 of Vicugna pacos. Lineage (NCBI taxonomy): Eukaryota > Metazoa > Chordata > Mammalia > Artiodactyla > Camelidae > Vicugna > Vicugna pacos. The sequence goes on along the minus strand of NC_133003.1, from coordinate 29,813,019 downwards.
CCTGGGTTTGGCCAAGATTGAGAGGGAAGATTGTGCATTATCAGCATCATATTATCTAAAACGCTGCCATTCATGGTAGAACCTAATAAAAACCCGCGGATGCCTAGCATGGGACTAAGAATTTCAATTCAATGAAGTTTTCCTTATAATATCCTTGACCTGTGGTCCCTTGGCTTTAGCAGGTGTTAGAGCTTTGTTCAAGATTGTGTGTTTCCTAAAAACCTACTATGTGCAGTTTACTGTGCTGAGCTCTGTGAAGGAAACTAAATTAAGACCTGGCTTCTGCTGCCAAGAAGCTAATCGTCTATTTGGATAGAGAGACGGCACCACGTGGCACGGCTTTGGGCTGTTATAAGCTGGTGGTTCTGTGCTGTGAGAATGCTGCGGTGGCAGAAATTTATTTTGATGGGAAGACAGAAAAAGTTTGATGGACAATGTGACTTTTGAGCCAGACCTTGAAAGTTTCAACTAATAAAAATGTGGCAAAAGGGCTGTAAGTTCTAGAAATAGTAATTGGACTGATTAACCATGGAAGAAGCAACTGACATCTATGAGACTGGAACAGAAGGATCCTACATGGATCTAGAGGATCCTAAATGCCATTTTGGGTGCTTTGGACCTGATTACGAAGATCCAAGGGAACCATTGGAGGTTTTAGAAAAGGAAGTAACAGGATCAAATACGGTTTCATGAGAGTATACCTTCTCTGTGTGGTGGATTAGATTGGTGCTACAGTAGGGGGAATAGTTGATGTAGAAAATCTGGGAATGAGAGAAAAGGCTGAAAAGATAGAAATGGAGTCATCAGGACTCAATGAGTACTTTGATGCTTTGGTAGGAGGGGCAGGTGTGTGCCAAAAGTGTATTTCCAGGTTTCTAGACGAGATGAGTCTCGATTTCCTTAACTGAGACATTGACAATAAGCTATACAGACAGAAAGAATTCATACAAAGCCTTATTTCAGAGAAATGATACGTGTGTATAACACATACATACACATCCATATCACAGTTTCTTGATTCTCTAGTGCTGTTGGTTGTAAGAATAGCACTGATCTTGTAATATTTTGGAAAAAGGAAATGCCACCATATTAAACACATAAGTCAATCGTAAGGTGCAACTCCATTTACTTACATTAAAAACGTAAAAATCAACACCTAAAAATTTAGGAAATATGGCAATGACCCTTCAGTTATTAATACCTACTAACTTACAGTTTATTGGACAGTCAAATAATTGTAGCAAGTATATACTTTAAATTATTAGAATTTATTTCTTACCTCTTTTTATATACTGACTCTCTGTGACCTTGGAAAAGTCACTTCACCTCTTGGGGGTGGGGGGCCCCAAAGATTCTGAAGCACATCGAAAGAAAAGCACCACGGAAGCCCTTGATGTTACCGTATCTCTGTCATGTCATTCACCCCTGAGCACATCCCATCATTCAGATTAAAATGAGTGATCATCAAATATTACCTGTATTTGAATTTTAAAACATTGAGAAAAATCTAAAGAAGTGATCAAACCTAGCTGCACATCCACATTCACTATGAAGTATGTTAACAGACATAAAAAATTAATAGTCTGGGTCTCCTCTTCACCTCTTGAATCAGGATTTTTGGAGAACAGATTTCAGAATCCCATCTTCTTAATAAGCACCACAAATGATTCTGATACACAGAGTTGATACCCAGGGTGCCTGGGCAGCCTTACGTGGATGCTGAAGGATCGGCATAATGACCCTACAGTTGGTGGCCTTTTTGAACAGCCTGAATGTCGTGTAAGGGGCAGGGGAGTTTTTTCTGGTCACTAATGGTAACTACGATGCTGCCTCTTGCCCACTGTTATCATCTACCTTTGCAGCCAACTTTTTAAATGGAATCCGCTTGTGTTAATTCTCTGAGCATATATGTGTCTGGGTACTCACCATCGGTGAATTGTTGGTTCTTCGTCATTTGCTTTGTTACAAGTTTAATAAAAAGGGGGCACAAGTTAGGCATAATTCACAATTTTCCCAATTAACCATAGCGTGCTCCTGAATTCTTAAGAACATAAAAAATCTAATTATCTAGGTGATAAACAGTGTCTTTTTTTTTTTTTCAGGTAGGAAGTAATGGACTTTGGATCTGTCTAGATTTAATGCTGACATTATAGGACAGAAATCCTAATCATTGAAGCTGCAGTAAAAATTTTAAAATGTTAAAACCTTCTTTCTCATACAAAATTATATTCTAAATTTAAAATGGGAAAAGGCAATTTGAGCTTGAACTTCTATACTCTCTTTCTGGAAATTTACCCCATTCCATTACCTCTTCTACTGTTTACCCAACTTCTTACTCACTAAATACAGATGTCTGAAATGTCTTTGGCCCCTAGGGCTCCCAGACCTGTAAAGAAATAATCTTTCCCTTCTGGACCTCAAAACCAACTACTGGAAATCTTATCATCCATTTAGTCCAATGCATATTAAAATTGAGCAATTAATTATCTCTAGTTCTAATCCAGTAAGCATGTGCAATGAACACCTGGGATTCAGTTCATCTTTCTGCTGACTTTCTAATTTAAGGTTTGGGACATAGTGGATCTCCCTAGAAGATATATTTAACAAGGATTATTTTCTGTATTTAAATCTTCTTTTTTTTTTTTTTTAAACCCATGCTGCATCTTGTGCAGTATTTTCCTAACACTTTTCAGTTGTAACTTTTTTCCTGGAAAGAGATTGCCAGCAATAAGTAACTCTGGGGGGAAAAAAGGGTAAATTTAGTTGTATCGCTAAATTTTTTGATTTTCTAATAACAGGTAGTATGTCACAAGCACCTGTAACAGAAAATGACTTATCAAAGAAATAGAGACACAGTCTTTTGCCACATGCTGTGATTTTGGTTGCCCTGCCCTCTCATCTTGGTTAAACTCCCCTACCTGCTTGCCTGATACTTGAAGTTACTTTAAGATTGGGTAAACCTTTGATTTCACTGCTAGAAAATAAGTAGACTAAGTATATAATTATAAACACCAAGGAAGGGTTCATTTGAGAGCCCTAATTCACACAGTGTTGTAATGAATGAGAGGGCTCTCTCCTTAATAGCAATAATAATTTGAGATGGTCTGTAAAAAGTGGGTTGTCTCACTCCTATAGAAACAGTGGCTGAAGGAGGCTGAGGAAGGTGGGAACTACATAACTGATGGAGAAGCAAGAAAACACACTGAAGCTGGGCGTTATTATTTTTACTTGAGGCTGAGGTTCTAGTCCAAATGTTGATGCTCCCTGTTGAAAACACCTTCTCCCACTGTTCCACCAGATGGAGGCTCCAGCCTTTTCACATAAAGCTTATATGTCACCTCCTCTGAGAAGCCTTCCTGGCTTTCAACTACAATATCGGTTCCCAAGCCTTTATGCTTCCATTTCTACTTTACTTACATTGTAAACTTTGTACTAACATGTGCTTCTTTTCCTAGAGTATTCCGTAATGTCAGGAGCTATTTTTATGTCTACTATTACATTTTCTCTGTCACAATTCCTCAGCATAATACAATGGCCTACCATAAAATTAACAGAATAAATGTATCTAGAGAGTGAATATTTACAAATTATTGAAACTATTTTCTAAATATAGCTTCACTTTATTAAATAATATTTGAAAAATACAGAAAAATAAGAAAAAAACAAGTCTACATTAATTCTACTTTTAAGACATAACCATTATTAAGTCAGGAGAATCTCCTCCCATTGCTCTTTTCTGTTTATAGCCAAATGCAAATAAGCATCTTTGGGGTCTTTTGTATATTTGTAAAATTTTATATTTGCACATATATACTTGCACATTTCATTTTAAATTTTTTTACACTTAGCTATGTCAACTTTTTTATGTTATGAAGTATTCTTTGAAAATCTGATTTCTTAGTGTCTTTTAAATATTAGCCATTGCGTATCAATTTAATTAACTGTCTCTTTTTAAAATAGTTTTGTTATTGTTATAGATAAAACTGACAAATGTCTTACTAGTGATCTTTGTCTGGATCTCTGATAATTACACCGGCATAAATTTTTGGAGGCTATGAATAAATATTTTGATATATATGCCAATTTGCCCTGAATAGTATTGTATACTTATGCCTTCCTCCGTATAGCTTCTTCCCATCTGAATATTTTTATTGAAAACAAAATTCTTTGCCTATTTCCTGGTAAAAAATGCTATTTCACTGTTTAAAACTATGGTTAATTGAATATAGTGAATTTGAATATATTTTTCATATTGTAGTTATCCATTTATATTTCTTATTTGGTGAATTCTTCATGGCTTTAATTCAGTTTTCTAATGACGTGTTTGCATTTTATTGATTTGTAATAGCTTCTCTTCTAAAGATATTAGCTGTAAGTCTGTAATACATTTTTCAGATACATTTTTCCCATATGATTTTTTCGCTTCATTTTGTTTGTAATGGTTTTGGGGAACTGAAAGTTTTAATTTTCTGTAGTGATAAGTATCATTTTTTTTCTTTGTCATTTAACTCTAATGTCTTTATACTTAAAAAGTCTATTTCCATCCAGATATGTTGTCTCATTTTTCTTCTAATTATCTAATGGCTCCATTTTCTGCCCTTATTTCACTAGTAAATGTGTGACTTGTTTTAGTATTTGACAGGAGGAAGAGACGTAACTGTTTATGTCCTATAAACAGTTAACCAGTGTTTCTGCCATTGTTTGTTGCGATCTGTTCTTCCCTAGGATTTTTTTACTGCCACCTTTATCAGATGGTGACCTTTGTTTACGCTCTGATCTCTTTCTGGCTTTTCTCTTTTGTCCATTGACCTAAATATCCTTAAATCAGTATGCTTTCAGCTATTACAGTTTCATAATGTATTTATTGTTATTGAAGTATAGTTGATTTAAAGTTTATATATATATATATATATATGCTTTTTAAGATTTTTTCCATTATAGGTTATTACTAGATATTGAATATAGTTTCCTGTGCTGTACAGTATTTTAAAGAAGTTTTTTGTTTTTTGTTTTTTAAAGAAGTTCAGCCCACAAGTATAAGATTTCTAATGTTCTCATTTAGTTTTGGAGTAAGTACCATTGATACGTGTTACTGTTACCAAGTCCAAGCTTGTACAATAGGCCAGTAAATTGAGAAACAAGGTGACGGGGCAAGGAATTGCAACTTTATTCAAAAAGCCAGCCAGTGGAGAAGATGGTGGACTAGTGTCCCAAAGAACTATTTTACTTGAGTTAGAATTTACATTTCTTGTATCCTAAAAAAGAGGAGGGGGTGGCTAACTGTTGCAAACTTCTCAATGTAAGAATCTTTTGTTTTGGGAACTGTCCATGTATAAACCTCCAACAAGACAACTGTTACTTTCTCATCTGCAACTTTTTTTCTCTATGTGAATGGAAAAGTGGTAAAGATCAGAATACCGGTAAAGATCAGAGGCCTTAAGAATGGGCTATCACATATATTTCAGGCTGTAGGCAACATTCTTTTACAAAGGTGCAGAGCAGCATGACTGAGCAAGGCAACAGAGCACAAAATTTAGAGATAAAGGAACAGATCCAATATGGAGTCAGGTTTGTTCTTCTATGTGACGTTAGTGTATGTGCTTAATCACCTGTCTGCAAGAACAGGGGGAAGAGTTTGTCAATTAAATAGGAGGGTAGTAGGCCATTTGAGATCAGGATACTGTTGGTTATTTGTTCTAAAACTGGTTTAGTGTCAGGACTATGTAAGAAACAGAAAACCTGTGTTCCAAGGACGACCCTCTTGACCTTTCTGTTCCCAGGGTCCCCTCTTGTGAATTGGCAGGGTGGGGCCAACTTCCCAGAATGATGATACACAGGAACACAGCTACCAAAGGCAGAAATAGGATATGACCCTGTAAGCCTGGCTCCGAAGTACACCTTCTTTAATCACTACACCACTAACAGTAGTGTCCATCTAGGAATCCATGGATTCTTTTCAGAAGACCCTCTGACCTCCCGTAATCATTTCTCTGAGTCCACTTGTACTAGTGAGAAAGCAGCAGAAATGTTACACAAAGCTGGAAGGACTGTAGTGATTGCTTCGTTCATCTTTGTGTTGCAGGGCAGAACTCTGCAAGATGATCGGATGAGTTGGAAGATTGTAACCTACTCTGCCTCTCTCTGCCCTTAGAGATTCACACTGCATGTTTGTACGTTACGTGCTCAGAAAAGTCCTGATGTTGAGGCCAGCATTTTCCAAATCTTTCTGACCACAGACTTGTATCATCATTCTGAGGAGGTGGCCCCACCCCATCGGTTCACAAGAGGGGACCCTGCGAACAGAAAGGGCGAGAAGGTTGCCCCTGGGACACAGGTTTTCTGTTTCCCGTATAGTCCTGACATTGGACCAATTGTGGCCTATTTGAGTTGTGTGAATCATTATGTGTATGATCAAAGCCTTGAAAACGAGTCCTTTAACATTCCTAGTAGTTTTTCAAGAAGCATCTATCAAAGCAGTCAGCTTAACATGCCACTTTGGGCAATTATTATCTTATTAAAAGAAAGGCAGGGGGAGAAGAGTAAATATGTCATTGGTTTACTTCTGGCCGCTCCTGGGGGTTAGCTGCCTGCTGAGAGCTCAAGCTTCATCTCCAGCCTATAAAAAAGAGCTTCGCCTACAGAAAGGTCAGATTTGTGCAAACAGAAGCAGGCTAGCTGAGAACAGGCTTCCAGAAGGTCCCTTGAGTTCCATTTTCACCTTTTCTTCGTGCTCAGTCTCAGTACTGTAGGATATTTATTTATACACAGGCCATTTTCTGCAGCATTTAAGAAAACCATTAACCACTTGCTCATGTTATTCTCATAATTTATATCTGGCCCCTTCTCTGTTCTGCTTTGCCAGACCTGCTGGGATTTGCAGGCTTTTGGAACAGGAACACTGAGAGATGCAATCCTTCCGGTTATTTGATCCAGGAAATATCTTGTTTATTCTCTCTTTAGGAATAAGCCAGAGACAGTTTTTTTATTTTGCTTTATTTTATTCCCTAAGGACTCATGTGTAGAGTCAAAATGGAGAATCATTTCGCTTTTGAAGCTGTATTTTATGGCGCTTAATACCCTCTGAGAGGCATGAAATGACTTGACATGCGCCAAGACAGACTTTGCTGATGAATTCCTTGTGTGAATGATGTTAACTAAAGAACTGATATTTCTTTCTGGGCCCTTCTGCTGAACTTGGAAAATCACTCCCATTTGAATACCTGCGGTAGGAGAGAAGGAACATCCTGGCTGAAACAGCATTTCTGTGTTGTCCTTTTAGTCTCTCTCTCTTCCTCCCCTCCCTCTCTTCTATTGCATCTACAGCACGGTTAACAATGTGTGAGGCTCTTCTAGTTCACAAGCTTTCCGCTGGCGCCGTGGGGGCCAGCTCTGATTACCTATAGGGGAGAACTGCTGGGTTGACAGTGAGAACTCATGAATCTGTGAGTGGCTGAGAGCCAAAACTTAGAAAAAAGAAGGAACTAAGGCAGGTTTGAGGACCAGGAAATGAGAAGCACAACACATTTTAGGGAAATCAGTCAGACCAGGAGGCCTATGTGTCACAGGCCCTTGCAAGGAAGAGGGAAAGGTCCAGCTGTAGTGGGAGATGGACACTGTATCCAACCGAGAGTCCACACAGTAAGAATTCCAGCAAAACAGGACAGGGGCAAATACTGGATAGGCAGAAAATAAAAACCAAGCAAATACACCCAAATTACTTAATTGTGTTTTGGCTTAACTGGCTGAGAACCAGCTTTTTAGCTAACTCTGAACTAGGTTTAAGGAGCTCTGAAACAGTTACCCCTGCAAGTACAGAATCTTAAATTGTATCTAAATCTCTTGTCTGTCTCCTTAGTGCAGAGGGGCTCCCTCAAACAACTCAAATAAAAATGTAATACTTTATAATGGAAATAACCACAAAGTATACTCACTGAATTACCCTTCAGCTAATTGTAGGGGAATGACACACACAGTAAAAATCAAGCAAGGCCAGTCTCCAAATCCATAAAACTGAATTAAGATTAAACTGACCAGCCTGTTCAAGTAATCAGACTAGTGTATACATAAAGATGAAACATCAGAGAAATTTTTAAAGAGCTTTTGTCTACTCTAAATGCCCTTTCAAAACTTTCCCGGAATAGTGTATGTGCGCGTTTTAATTAAATGATTGAAATTGAAGTGTCTCATCACATAGATAATGCCTTTTCAGAGCAAACTGAGTGTGTTCACAGAGGGAAAAACCTTTCTGGTATTTATAAAAGATTGTATTGAAAATTATCTGCATTTGTAAAGTCTCTTTTAATCTCTTTATTGGTAGGTTCTTCTGATAACCTACCTATTTTTTTTTATCTTTGAGAAAACCTATCTGTAACACGATAGTTGACTGTGAAATTCTATCTGTGTTACATGCTCGGATATGTAGATTGATTCAACCACCACAACAGAATGCTTCGTGTAAAGACAAAAAAAAGCATTAAGACTTTTTAAAGGTCAACATTTGTTTAATCACATAAGCCTTTTCCTAGGAAAATATTGGCCAGGTTTATTTTCAAATGCATGTAAAATATCAGATTTTTTTTTAAAAAGAATTTATTCACCTATTATAGAGCCAATGTGAATGATTGCTCATCTTTCTTAGTCACATTTAGACATAAATATAGGAGAAGCCTATATTCTAAAACAGTTCCATTTCCTTATATACAGAGCAATTTTCATTAAGAAGTTTTACATTTCTAAAGGATTCCAAATTAAAAAGGATAAAATATAATTTTATGTAATGTAGCTATATAGAGGCCCTGTCTAGGTGGAGCTGGATTCTGCCTTCACAGTTTTTAATTGCCTGAGTGCTGGATGTCTTCTGCCCTGCACTAGCCTCACTCCTAGAAATGAGAGACCAGTGGGGCAGGTACCACATGCAGCCTTTGGGAAAACAGACAGGATTATAACTCATCTCTACTGAGTTATACCATTGCCCTTGGCTGGGCATCTGAAATTCTTTGGGTTTGATTTAGAATTCTTTTCTCTAAGAATTCATCCCTTGCCACTATTATCACTACCCTTTTGCTCTTTTCCTCTTCTAACATAATGGTAGGAGTTTTTAGAGTGAAAATAAAATCCTTCAAGATGGGCTTTCAACTGAAAAAAAAAAATCCACATTTATCTTCTTATAAATTTGGAGTTGAAAATTTGGGTGTGAAAGCTGCCGCATCTCACATTTCTGTCTCGCTAGCATATTTAATCATACATGGCAGATCAGAGGAAGTTAGCTCAGGGTAAAGCTAATTAAGAGTTGTTTCTTTACTGGTTCCATTAGCTGAGTAGAAAGCACAGCTTTGGAGTTTCATATTCTTCTAGATTTCTACTCTGATCACTAAAGCAGGCATCAATCAAAGGTCAGGTGAGGTCTGGTCTTCTGCATTTCAAATGTAAGTCCCAGCAAAGTAGAGACATCACAAATATCTTAATCCTAAGAAATAAGAGTATTTCTCTCTTCGTGATTTGCCAGGTATTCTGTTCCATATTGGGACAGAGCACAAAAGCTGTTTCACTGTATGCAGGATTATTGAGAGATTGCGTGTATGTGTGCGCACGCACTCCTGTGTGCATTTATTTCTCAGTGCTGTACGTGAGCAAAGAAATCTTACTATTTAAAATAAAGTCACAGTCAGCTTTAAGGTAGGATAGGCAGCTTAAACTCTGAACCAGTGTTTGCTTGGCACGTTGTTACATTAAGCCTTTTCCTGGAGAGTTTTGTACCCAAACAACCTCCTCATTGTTGGTTGGAGAAACAGAATGAGTGGTCTTAATTAAAAAGTGTGATGCTTTACTGTACAATTGTGAAGTGCAGGGAGCAGTCACCCAGCCAGATGTTGAAGCACACAAATTAGGCTTAATTGTGCTCTTTTCTTGTTGGATTTTCATTTTATTTTAAAATACATTAAGACAGTAAGAGCTTCAAGAGGGGAATTAAACAACCCTCTTTGATCTTGGATTTAGCTGACTGTAGCTGGTGGAGTTTGAAAGAAATGTCATTCTCCTTTCTGAAAAGGAGGTTCTTCTGTTCCCCCTGGCAACTAAGTTCAATGATTCTCGGTTACTTGAGTGGCTAAATTTGGATTCAGTTTTGGTGAGGTAGATGGTTTCTGTGGTTTTCATTATGGTTAATAAAATGTGGTCTGGCATAAAAGGAAGTCTAAAAAGGCCTCAGTTTCTCTTTCTGATCTCATATTCTCAAAGGTCGTTAATTGAATTTTGCCTGATTTCAGTGTTGCTTTTATCGCAAGTTCTCACCCTTCACTTTCCAGTGATTGTTCTTTGTGTGTCATCATGGATTACATTGTATTTGTCAGTGAAAAAGATACATCCGCTCCCTCTCTCTCTTTCTCTCTTTTCTAGAAGCCAATTGATTATAAACAATAGAGTTTAACTCATGCTCCCTCCAAGGCTCTCACATTGTGTGTTCAGGTCATTCTTTCGCTCCTCTTGGTACAAAGTTGTTTATAGTCATTTGAAATGATTACGGTCATCTCAAAGATAGTTACACTCAAGGCACTGAATAAGGACCCTGAACGCCAACCCCATTTCTTTTTTTTTTTTTTTCAACATTTTTTTATTGATTTATAATCATTTTACAATGTTGTGTCAAATTCCAGTGTTCAGCACAATTTTTCAGTCATTCATGGACATATATACACACTCATTGTCACATTTTTTTCTCTGTGAGTTATCATAACATTTTGTGTATATTTCCCTGTGCTATACAGTGTAATCTTGTTTATCTATTCTACAGTTTTGAAATCCCAGTCTATCCCTTCCCACCCTCCACCCCCCTGGTAACCACAAGTCTGTATTCTCTGTCCACGAGCAACCCCATTTCTTTATGTCAAGTAGGTTCTCATGCAGAGTTGGCATTTCAGGAACACTAGTCGGTTGATGATGGCTTGGCAAGGTGACTTTCTCAAGGCGACAGCAGCCACTTAGTGGTGAAAACTAAATGGAAAGCTATCTTTGGTCACATTGTTTAGTCTGTAGCATGCTGGTTTGGTGACAGTCTTTTTTTTTTTTTTCTTCTTTCAAAATGAGTTCTCAATTTTGTGTTGTGGCATGATTATAAAAGAGTCTACCTTTCTCACTCCCAGCAAAACCATTTAGGAATCAAGGGATGGAAATTTGAAACAGAAATGTAAGCACTTATCTGATAAAAGGCCCATTATGCACGGGCAATGCTTTCTGTCTGCCTCAAAAGCATCTGCAAGGAGGGGGACCAGATATGGCTTGTAACTCTGAAAATGATCTGCTTTTTAGAAGTGATAGCACTGTGGTCCTGCCAGACATCCTTAAAATTGGTTTAACTTAATATGCAATTGAAGTGCAAATGAAAACGTATTACTGGGTGTGTGTGTGGGGGGTGCAAATATATGCAATGTATTTATCAGGCAAAATAAATTTCTCACTAAAGGAACAAAGCCATCTCCCTTCATATGACAGCTGGAGGAGAGAGCTACCCAGAAAGGAGAAAGTGGAAAAAGGATGATCAGAATCACACCAAGAGGTGTGCTATAAGCTACCTTTTTTTTTTCTTTTTTTAAGAAAAAGCATAAACTTCCTAATTTTCATGCTACAGTGGTGAATAATATTAGCTGTTCCTTGTGCTCAGAAAGAAAGAATTGGGGAATTGTTTGACTTTTGACAGTTCCTCAGAGTGCCTTCTCAAATGTATGAGCAATTAAATGCATCCTTACCTATAACTGTGATTTTATCTAATAGAAGATTCATGTACTTTAGTATGTAGGTGTTACTTCTCTTTATTTAAAAAGAAATTATTCTGCACATCCTTTTCATTTTATTCTCCTGTGAATTTTATAATGATCTTGGTGACAATGGTCTTTATGAAACTCTGAATGGAAATGAAAGGAAGCTCTGCAGAGGGAGTGTTATTGACATCGGTGACCTTTATTGCTGAGAAATGCTTTATTACACATAAAGATGAAGGTTGTTTTTAAAATCTTACTCATCTAGTGTTGATTTTCCAAAATAGCTCAATGGGCGTGTCAGGAACTTTGGATTTGAAGACACTTAAACTTTGTGTCTTCGTGAGGCGTTTTGGAATGTAAGCGTATGTGCCCACAGACCTGGAGGCTCTCCTAGAAACAGAAGGAAAGTCTCAGAGTCTTTTGGGTGAAGTGTCTCCTAGTGTTGAAGTGAAAGTAGAAAGTGCCTGCGCATTCGTTGTGTCGCCTTCCCCTGGGCTCCCCTGTGTCTCATCTGGAGTCCCTCCGTCTCTCACACACCCACAACACTGGGGACTTTTCACAAGGTGGTCTACTGTGCAGTGTAGTTACTGAAGCCAGCTTGGCTGCTCCCCTTATTGGAAACCCTCCACCTTATCCTCCACTGAGCCTAGTGACTGAGATACGGAGGGTGCTCAGTAAACGATAGGTAAGCTGAACTCACTCATGTGTTTAACATTTATTGAACACCTGCGGCATGCCAGATACTGTGTTGGAGTTAAAGGTGTGATTTAGCCTTAGTTCATACACTTTTAGGACTCACCCCATGAAAGGCAGATATTTTAACAGAGTCTTGCTGCATTTAACTTTACCTTGACAGTCAAAGATTTCTTTGAAATCCTCGAGGAAGTAACAGTTAAGCTGGGCCTTGAGCAGGCCAGGACTTGAGTTGGGTAGGGAGAAAGTTGTCCTAGCCAAAGGCAAGAGCTAGTGTAAAACTGCAGCGACAAGAAGAAACAGTGACGTGTTCATGCCATAGCAAGGGACTCAGTGTGTCACGTGTCACTGATGAGGCTGGAAGGAGTGGCAAGGGCCCAGATAACGGCAGATCTTATAACGTGAGGGGGCTTGGGTTCCTTTGTTTATTCATGCCACAGACCTTCTTTGCATATATGTGACGTGTTCCAGGTCAGTAGGTGATACAGTATCCAACAAGACTAACGAGGTCCTTGTCCTCATGAAACTTACATTGCAGTAGGGAAAACTGAAAATAAATTAAGTAAACTTATAAAGAAGATCATTGGAAACAGTATTAAAAAATCCCTGGAAGAAAAAAAATATATATATATAAAGTGATTTAAAAAATGGCAGAAGTGGAGTGGGGGACAGCAGAGGTACTTGGAGAAAAGGTAGTGAGAGAGGATGTTCTGAGGAGGTGATGCTTGGCTGGAGTCTCAGGGAGGAGCAGGAGCCAGCCGTGGGGAGATGAGAGAGGGGGTCTCCAGGCCTGTGGAGCAGCAAGTCCTCAGCAGTGAGAGGAGGCCAGCCAGCGTAGAGTCCAGGAGGTGTCAGGGCAGGTGGCCCAAGGTGGACACAGCTGTTTGGACATGTACCACGTAATATCAGACAAGCCCTCACAGGCCAGCTTGAGTACTGTCGCTGCAGTGGGAAGCCACTGAAGCAGAGGTGGGAATAACCTGACTGACATTTGTTTAAGGCTCTCTGGTTGCTGTGGGGAGAATGGATGAGTGGGGCAAGAGGGGCCGCTGGGAGGCCCGTTAGGAGAGGATTTCACAGTCCTCTCCAGGTAAGAGGTGATGGTGGTTTGCACTGGGGTGGTGGAATTTGCGACAGAAAGAAGTGGGGCAATTTCAAACCATAGTTTACAAGTAAAACCAAAGAAATGTGAACTGTGAATATCTTTAGTCTGCAGAATCAGGACCTTAGCTCTAGATGGCTTTATATGTAACTATTCTTTTGTAGAGAGCAGAAGTGGATCTTTAATATCACTCACACGATAATAGGAGAATAAAATAAAGTGAAACAAAGACATGCTGGTCTTTAGTTTGATCTGATTGCTCTAGCAAGCCTCTACCTTTTAGTTTCAGGGGTAAAGGAAGAAGTCATGACTTTACAATTAATAAGAAGGGAATGAATTCATTCTCATGTCCAGGTGACTGCCGTCCTCACACTCTCTACTCCAGGACCGAACGTTCGCAGTAATTTGTGATGTTTCTGATGCAAGACCATAGAGGAGACTCCGTGGAATAATGGAGTTTGAATAACTCAAGGTCATGGAGTAAGTAAGGCAAAGAAAGCCCCCCTAAATATGCCTGCAGGAGGAAACAACTTAAGATTGAAAAAAAAAAACAAAACAGTTTTTATAAATAACGCAATCCTGGACTTGTCCAAATGCCAAAAGGAAATGGTTTTGTTTGCACCTTGGCACCAGTAAAGAATTTTACAGTTTCAGACAATCACAGAGTTTTATAACAGCACTTCTTGGCTGGAAAAGGTTTTTTGGTTCTGCCCCGAGCCTGGTGAGAACACACTGTCCGGATGGCCCCAACAGGTCAAGGTCAGGGCGGTGCTCTCGGCAGACAAAGGGGACTCTGGGCTGCTACTGTTAGAAACTTTGATTCTTGACAGCTGTTTGAGCGGAGATCTTCAGCAAACGCAACGGTCACTAGTAAAGCACTGTGGTGTGTGAAGCACTGTGGGAGGTGCTCATTCAAGAAAGAGAACTTGAGCGTCTGCTGTGTTTCAGGCAGTGTGAGTGCTCTGCGTGTAGATCAGCCGGAGTCCCTGCTTCCTCCAGGCTCACGCTCTCCTTGGTTAGAGGAGGTGGTGCATATACCAATGTGTAAAGTGAGTCTGGCAAGAAATTACCAGGGCAGAGCTAAGAGTGTGCAGAGGAAGGAATGGTAACGCGCCACTGAAGCATTCAGAGAGGGCTCCAAGGAGTGGGAACAAAGGCCAGTATTACAGCCTTGGAGGGACTGTTGGAGGCACAGGGAGCTATGGGCTAACAGCTCACTCTCAAGTCCTCCTGCTTTGGTCTGAATCCCAGAGGAGTGATGGTGGGACCTTTACCTTCCAGGATCTCACCTGTGAAATGAGGATTAGTGTACCTCCCTCCTGGGGTGGTTGTGAGAATGTTGTATGATCCACTCTTAAAGCATTTTCTGGGACCTACAAGCTATTATTATTTTTACTGTTGGAGCCCAACTGCTGCCTGATCTCATCTTAACGTGTTGTTGTCTTACCCTTCCCCTTGGACACCGGCAGTGATAGACGCTCTCCCCCTCCTAGGCTGTCCCATTATATTTGTGAGTCATCTCAAATGTCAAAAGGTCTTAATTGGCAGATTAAATTACTAGGAAGGTGAGGAAGGGAAGGCCTTTCGGTAGGAAGACCTGAATGAGAAAACACTAGTAGAAGTAAGTGTGGGGCGTGTTCTGGCAACAGCACATGATCTCATTTGGCTGGAGGATTTGGTTTTGGGTCACAGTGATAGAGGAGGTGAGAAGGGCAGATGCAGAGGGACTGGAGAGGCCTTGAGTGCCAGGCTCACCAGACAAATCCAAACAGTCTACTCCATCTCGGGACTAGCCTTTCCGTATTAGAGGTCAGGACAAGGGTCAGATCAGATGAGATAACAAGTGGTGAGCTAACAGAATGTTTACTCGAGGCAACCCTAGAAAACTGGAGAGAGATAGATGTCCAGTGAACACAGCATACCTGAGAGGGAAGGTGTGCCCTCTCTCCACTGGTACCCTGGGCTCTTGAGCAAATTCGTCTCATTCTGTTCAGACCCATTCTGAAGGTTAAGGAGCAAAATCCCCCTTTTTACCATTGCATATAAGTTTGGATTGGAGGTGGGTCTTCCAGACCATTGGATGGATGTTGGGTTATCTAGAGGGGATGAGCCAGTCCAGGTTGAGGCTGGTAACAAGACTGAGGTTTGGAGGCACGGGCCAGTAGAAATCCTCACTTGAGATTGAAGTAAGCTTGCACCTGGCCACCTGGTCCTCTAGATTGGGATGCTAACTCTTTAAAGACTCTTGCTCTTCCTTTCCTTTTATTTCCTAGAGATGTACCCTCTTGTGTGGTCCTGCCCCTTCCCCAGCCTGATGCTGGTCCCAGTCTCCAGGACCTCGAACCATTGCTCTGTAAACACGCTGTGAAACTTTGGGCTCCATATTTAGCCAGCAGTTAATTCCTTTGAGTCTGTGTATCTGCTTTAGTTGGAACTGGGGAGAAGGGAGGGAAACACACAAAAATAAAACAGAAACCTGCCACCAGAATGTCTGGGACCAAAAAGACAAACAGGAAACAGGCCAACAGATGACCCCTTCAAGGTATACGTGTAAACCCATTCGGTCTTTCTGGCTCCCTTCCTCCTGAAGCTGGCTGCCCTGGACGTGGTGCGAAGAGTTGTGGGGAGCCCGTTCTGAGAAACGGGGGCCCTGGGACTTAATCCTGGCTGTCAGTGACCCAGTGATATTCAGGACTAAGTCACTCACCTTCTCTGGGACTGGATTTCTCAACTTTAAAATGAGGTGGCTGCATCAGATTAGACCAGTTTGGATGGTCCTTTGCAGAGCTAACAGGCTATGGTTTTGCCTCTCTCAGTCCCTGAGAGATTTGATTAATCTGATTTTTCAACAAGCCTACGTGGCTGATTATCTAGAAAAACATCTGTATTGAAATAGCTGAGAATTGGATTTAGTCCTTTCAGCCCGAGCTTTCCCTCTTATGTGCTTGGCTGCCTGGTAAACAAATAGCCTTTCTCCTGAGCAAGTCCCATTTGTGATACTACAGTTTCCTAATCAGAAGAGGAGGAATATGCATCTAAAAGAATTTCTTGAGCTTTTATTCACTGTTTGCTTGGTGTGGTGTTATATTTAGCCACATTTTTAAGCTCTCCAATTTCCTTTGAAATGCACATGGGAGGGAAATGAGAAAAGCAATTGGAAAACAATAGAAAAGGCATTCAGAACACATAGAGAAAGGCTTGGTGAAACCTACAAATGTTTGGGAAATACTTCAGGACTTTCTATAAAGCCTTAAACACACCACCTGTTTCTCCCATTTGGGGCGTAAATGGGATGTATGCACTGCTTTCAAAGCTATCAAGGGCTATAGAAGTATTGCCTCCAAGTGAATAAATGTACAAAATGCACCGTCTCTTACTGTTAGCGCATCCCGCTTCAGACCTTTTTGAAGATAAGGCTCTATCTCAGCTTTTTACTTCCTGCTTTATAATTGCCCAGCTAAGCTAATGAAGCCCATTTGGTGTTGTGAACATTCAAAAGCACTCATCTGCATAAAAGCCTCTGCCCCTTCATTATGTAAAGCAGATATTAAAAAAAATAATTCCCTGCCTCTAACTGGGATCAAGACTCCAAGACTGAACCCTGAAATCTCAGCTCGTTCAGAGTTGTCCTTTTATGCTCATAATCATTTGCTAAACTTGAAACGCTGTGGCGCTTCCTTCCGAGGTGTCATCTTTCTGTCTTTTTCTCCACCTCGCCTGCAAATGACGGTAGAGTCCCCGAGGCACCCAGCGAACACCCTGTTTGCTTGGTGACATGACTCCTCCAAGTTAGGAATCGCATTGTAGGGAAATAGGACGTGGGTTTGGCACTCATTCCCCTTTCACAGGTGTCTTACTACATTTTGACAGGTGTCTGACGTGAGATGTTGTCAGAACTGGGGTTTAACCTTGGGATGCCACCTTCGATTAGGGCGTCTCTGGATAGGAAACTACAAAATAGATCTGAGAACTCGATGCCTCAGTATTATTCTATTTAATTTCATTTTTGTACCAGATGTATTGCCTGTATGGGCATTTTTATTTTTTTCAGGTGCTACGAAAATAGGTGCTGGTTGTGTTGTGTCACTAGAACTGTGACTTTGATGAGTTGCTCTTGTTGAGGGAGTCAGATGAAGCAGTGCTGTCATCCTAAAATATATTCAGCGGAAGGCAAACCTGCTATTGTTCTGATACCTTCGCACTTAATGGGGTCTTAATTTATCATAAATGTCTAGACTGCTAATAGCAATGAAAGTCGTTAGAAATCATTCTGCACATAGACGAGATAGACCAAAATAAATGATTCAGAACTTGAGACGGGGAAAAGGCTGTGAGTGGGTAGATTCCCTTAGAAACTGTGCGCTGGGGAAATTCAGACATTTGCAGACACTGTATCCTGCCCCCCACCCCCCTCTCCAAATGTTATTTGTTAATTTTGGTTTTCTGATTTTTTGAAATTTTTTGGTGAAGAGCACCTGTATTCATCTCTGCATAGCAAGGAAGTATGACTCTCATACCTTATATGTACACTGTTTATACAAATGAGAGAAACTCATTTGTCCTTGTGGTAGTTGGAGATGGACAGGTTTTTTAAAAAAGAAGTGGATTTGAAGGATGGATTCCTGTAGTAGCAGAATACAGACTATCCCCTCTTCTCCCCAAAGATGTCCAGGTCCTAATCCCAAGAAACCATGGATAAATGTCCTTACATGGTAACGGGGAATTGAGGTTACAGATGACATTTCAGGTTGCTAAGTAACTGACCTTAAAATGGGGAGATGATCCTGGACTATCCCAGCAGGGCTGATGTAATCACAGAAGTCCTTGAAGTGGAAGAGGGAGGGAGAAGAAGAGGTCACAGTGATGCCATGTGAAAAGGACTTGACCAACCATTGCTGGCTTTGAAGGCGGTGGAAGGGGCCATGAGCTAAGGAATGTAGGCAGCCTCTAGAAGCTAGGAAGATGCCTTCAGAAAGGATTCCAGTTCTGTCCACACCTTAATTTTAACCCAGTGAGGCCTGTGTCAGACTTCCAACCTAGGTAACATGACGATGATACATTTGTGTTGTTTAAAGCCACTTTATTTGTGCGAATGTAATACAGCAATCATAGGAAACTAATACAGTGTCTCATAAGTGAGGCAGTGGTTTCCTCATTTTCTTTCCTGATATTTGGGTATCAAGCAAAACTGTCCTCCCCTATGGAATTTCTCCCTCTGTGACAGAGATGCTTCTTCTGGCTAAGCTGGGTCTGGCATTAAATATGAACAGACCCACAATCATTTTCTCCTCCCTGCTTCCTGAGATCATGTGAAGAAATTAGTTATAATCAGCTATTAAGACCCTTAAGACCCCTCATGTTGATGTCTTCTGTTTGCTGGCAGGGTTCTTTGCTCATGGTGAATGTCATTGTCGTTGTCATGATTTGTGTTACTATTCCACCGTGCCGTCCAGCTCGGACAGCTTTGCCCATCTTGTTAGACTTGAGTTTGCCTGGGTGTCATTCTGCTTCCCTTTCCCTTCATGTGTCAGTCCTCTCCTGATGGCTTCTTGTGGACTTTGCTCTTACTCTTCTCATCCTTTGTCTGAGACGCATGCTTGAAAGAAAGGCAACCCTAGAATGAATAATCAAGAAATGGTACCATGGTGTACATGGTTTTTTAAATTTAAAGAGGTGCCTCAATTTAGAAATTGTGTATTGGGAAAAAGCATTACCTCGAAAATACTTCACACTGTTCGTACACTACGACATAGATGTAACACTGCTTTCTACATCTTCCTTAGCCGGTCTGCCTTCTGTCTTTGGAACAGATCGCTGTTCCTTGAGATGAGAACTAGAAGAAGTTGGCTGTGTTCTGAGGCCATGCCATACAAAGACTATCGATCTTTGTGCTAGTGAATTCCACGTGGTACCCAGCACATACAATTGAATCAGTGTAAATTAGCTGTACTTATGCAACGACTCTGCTGTATAGTCATTCAGTCATTCAGGTTCATTCATTTAGCAGATACATAGTGAATGTCTGCTACGTGCCAGGTAGAACTCTGAGAAGGCTGGCTATTATTTGGTTGCAGGTATATCTGGAGGACACCCTCTGTCTACTGTTTCTTAAAATGTCTTTGTCTTTCTTACATGAGTCAGGGGTAATAGGGCCTGCGGGCAACAGGTACCAAAGGCAGCTGTCTCATGTTGATGAGCAGATTAGGGGTACCTTGGTGTACCCCCAAACCAACCTAATTCTTTTCTGCACAGGAGGTGCCTCAGAGAGGATATTTCTATGCCAGATGACTAGAGCCTCCCCATGCCTCCCCCACCCAATCCCCCCAGGCTGCCCAAAATTGTCAGCCATCTATTCTTCAACCAGCAGGACCTCAGACCTGGCCAGGGGTACTTCAGGTGACATTTCGGCTATAACACCAGAAAGTTTTTTACTTTCCTGTCATCAAACCAGAGACTCTTCCTTCCTATAAATCTTTCTTCAAAGTTTTTTTTTTCAACTGCAATTCAGCCGACCCAGACAAGCTTTAGCAGAGTTCAGAAAGAGTAAGCTTGTGAGAATAAAAATTCTCACCTGCCTGATCATTCCTGCTTCTTAAGGTTTGTGAAAGTCAGCTCTGTTTCAGCTGAATTATTTGCTTTTGTGAAGTTCCATTTGCTAACTAAGCTGCTGTAGAGCAGTGCTTTTTCCGAGGGGAGAAGCGCCTGTCTCTGTGTCCCTGAGCTGAGGTCTGGAAGTCAATGGTCTTCTGATTGTCAGTCTGAACATTGTGGCTAGCTGGTCATGAAGGATGAGCATGATGAGATAACATTTTGAAATATCATTCAGTGTTTCTTCCCTGTTCCATCTTGCTTTGCTCATTAATTTCCTCCACTTGTACCTTGAGGACATCCCCTTCTCCCCCAAGGTCAGACAGCAGATCCTCTCACAGTGTGTCCATAGCCCATTGGCTTCTATGAAGCAATAACTCTTTTCTCCTTCAGTCAGTGTTTTATCCAAAGTCTGTGCGATCTGATTGGTAGCAGGTACATGCTGAGCCAGGATCAGAGGAGCCCATCAAAGACACTTTTACATCATGTCAGTTCCACTGTCCAAGATTGCAGCATGTCACTCTCTTGGTAGATAGTGGAGAGAAGGTTGTCATCTTCACTTCATTGGTCATTCTAAGAGGCTCCCTTCCCTTCAATCACTCATGGGTGTCAGGAGAAGAAAGAGAACACTGCAGAGGTATTATATGTTGTGGCACTTCAAAGGTGATTACTTTTTATTCCCATCAATCATGTAAAGACAATTCTTCTAGCTCACTTGATAAACCTATTTTTCCTTTGAAGAAGGGAAGCTGACTTGCTGCCAAACAAGCCACCGAATTAGCAGTGTCATTACCAACTTTTGGACTCATTAGGGCTTATTTAGTATTCCCAAGCTGTAGAAGGGTCTGAAAAGTAATTTCTCCAGTGATGGATATGAAGAGGGCAGTGACAGTTTTGCAGGAAAACAAATTGCAGATGGAGTCTTCAGATTTCCAGGCTGGAAAACCACATAGTCTTGTTGATTGGGCACTTAGTGTGGGGTTATATTTGCTTCCAGAATTAAATGCTGCCAGGTCACCATGGACCATTGTTGTGTGCGTGTTTGGGTCGGGGGTGGGCAGCCATGATAGGTATAGTTTTGCCCCCGGATCAGGAAAGAGTAGTCACTTGTTTTGCACATGGAGAATTAGGGGTTTACATCTGTGAAGCATTGAGAACAGTGCCTGGCACACACCAAGTGCTGTATTAGTGCTGGCTGCTCTTGGTGTTGTTTCTGCTGTTATTGCTTCTGTTTTAATTCGCACGTGTTTGTTGTCCTGTCATCTGTAGGTGGGTAAGCCTCTTACCTCTCCTATAATGTAATGAGACTAACTTTGTTGTTGTTGTTGACACTTGCTTTTATTATTTGGACTTGTGACCCAGAAGGCCGTCTGGCTGGCTCGCTGACTTCCTTTCATCCATCCTCTCAGCCACCCATCCAGCCCACCATCTGCACGTTTATTCAGTCATTGTTTATTGGCTTCATGGACTCTGTGCCAGGCAGTGGACATACGCAGTTGGGCCGAAGAGTCAGAGTTTCTTCCTACATAGAGCTCATTGTCTGTTGGGGATGCAATCCAAAAAAAAAAATGGAAGGAAGGAAGGAAGGAAAAAAAAGAAAGAAAAAGAAAGAACAAAGAAAAGAAAGAAACAAAGAAAGAAAAGTACTAAGCAGATTAATAAAATTAGTGTAAACTGTGATGAGTGCTCTAAAAAAAAAACAAGTGTATCATAAAGTCAACAAAGATTAATTACTTGTGTTTGTTTGGACCACTGATGGTAGCTCTGTATATGAAAGCAGCTTGAACTAATCCCCCGATATCCAAAATCACCTTTTGTGGAATCATTTGGAATTAAGTAGCCAGCTGTCATTTGTCCCCCACCAAACCGTGGACTCCATCTCATAAATGATAGTTCATGGTGGCTTTGCCATCACACTCAGGGCCATTTGTTCTTATAAGTCCCCAGCGTCTTTTCAACCTCAAAGCCCACATTTGGGCAAACTAAACTGATCTGAAAATACATTATCTTGAAAATGTTAGCTCACGTACTCCTTCCTGATCAAGTCTGAGTATTTATGTACTCATTCAACAAATAGTTATTGACTGCCTACCATGTACCAGGCACTTTTCTGGTGGGCGTTTATAATGGTGAATCGTAGATCTAGTACTAATTATTAGTCAAGTTCATTATCCAAATAAATACATTTGTTGGACATCTGTAGTGAATGATAAGCTTTTAGTGCTTCTATAACTTTGGAGGTTGCATTGTCTTTAAATGGAGTAAATAGGGGATGGAGCAGTGTTGCATCTCTAAAGTAGGGTGGTTTCTAAGAATTGCCATAAGAGAGACTCACGCACGGTGTCCTCATTTATATAAAGGAAGGAGAGGTGTCCTCTGATTGTGGAAACCAGGAGTGAGATGACCTGTAAATGACAAGAGAGGGTTTCTGTGACGTGATAATGTGGGATGGCATTTCAGACGCAGGGAACAGTACTTGATGTAGAAAATGATACACTTTGGGGGAAGAAGTAGCCAGCGTGGCCGTATGACTAGTTAGTGACAGCTGGAGACCAGAGTGAAGGGCCCCTCATGAGCATTCAAGTGTCCTTTCTGATCTACTCTGTGGCCTTCCTAGGATCATATCTCTAATTGTGAAACTTTATATCCAGAGCCACCTTTAACTGATAACTGCATGTATGAGGCATTTTTCTAATGGTTTTTCACTTATCCTCCCAATAATTATGTAGATCTGGTTATAATCCCTTTATACAAATGAGGCAACTGAAATTCAGAGAGAGTAAGTGATTTTTCCAAGGTCATACAGGCAGAAAATGGCAGATTTGATAGAACGGTATTTGCCTGAAGGGCACAGGAGAGCCCCCTTAAAGGACTTTGCAGTAGTGTCTCCTGACCTGCTCGCCTATTGTTATGTTTGTTTCTGACTTTTAATAAATATATGAGGTTCTGAAATGATACCACCTGACTTTCAATTTCTGTCAAACTGATGGGAAAGTTCTGGGAGAACATTCTGGAGAGAAAAGAACATTAGGATTTGTTTTGGCTTTGAAGCCCTGAGTGAAAACATTTATTGTCAAGAAAGCAGTATTGCGTATTTTGGAATATGCACACAGGCAAGAGTTAGTACTCTTTTGGTTTATAGCCGCTTAGGCGAAAAGGGAGGGTTTACTTTAAGTATATACCAGTGTCTTTTGGAACCCAAGTGGGTGTCACAGGGCTTTTGGAAGAGCCTATCACTGAAAAATAGAAAACTGGGTGAAATGGGCTGCCCTTGGTCATCTTCTGTCTGCACGAGTGCCCCATTCTTTTCGGATCCCAGCCCTTTGGAAAGGGAAAGCCATTTCCAGAGAAGGCACTGGGCATGCAGCTCAAACGATGGTGCCTCCAACATAGAGAAGATGTCCCTGCCTCTGGCCTCTGATTAGGGAGAAGGAGGACAGGAGGTGACTGAAGCAGCGGTAAGGTCAGAACACATAGCCCGTCTCTAATTCTGAAAATCTGAAAAGAACAGCAACATCAGTGCAGACAGTTAGCCAAGGAAGACTTCTCAATGCTTTGTATGTTAGAATTTCAATTTAAACCTTTTTAAAATAGCAGTCATGATTTCATATCCATAGTGATTTCAAGAATCTTTTAAGTAGATGCTATGCGAGGTCCAACACTGCTCTATGCTGCGTCTAAACTCCTTGGCATATTTACTCTTTGCTCTTTCACTGTCTCATCT
The DNA here is from genome assembly GCF_048564905.1 of Vicugna pacos. Lineage (NCBI taxonomy): Eukaryota > Metazoa > Chordata > Mammalia > Artiodactyla > Camelidae > Vicugna > Vicugna pacos. The sequence continues at coordinate 29,789,159 of NC_133003.1, read as the reverse complement.
GTATTCACTGCTGCAAATTTTACACGCCAGCAATAAAGGGCTATGGTTTTCAGTAAACAGTTCACTAAAGGCATGAATGATACCATGTCTCCTTTGTATTACTGGTTGTAATTGGCGTTTTAGCTTTACTTGTATAATTATTTAATTAATATCTGTTTGCCCACCTAGACTCTAAACTCCATGAAACCCTCACTGCTAGTCTGGTGTCTGGGTTGTAGTGGTTACTCAATACATATGTCAAATAAATAAATAAATGAACAAATGAATGATTGCTTGACAGTAGGATTGTCTGTAAAGCTTAGGTGGGAAGTAGTGGAAACTGGTTAACAGAAGTCTTCAAGCATTTATAAGACTCCAAACTCATTTTTTAAATTATTTTTTTCAACTTACAAAGGTAATGTATGTTCACATTAAGAACTTCGACGGCTACAAAAGAATGTAGAGGAAAAAGCTGGTTATCTTCTCCTTCCATCCTGATCTCATAATCCAGAAGTTAGTCCTCCGGGTATTTTGGTTTCCTGATGATTATCTATTGTTATACAGCATTGTGTGTGTTTGTCTGTGTGTGTCTTTTTGTGTCTGTGTATACACAAACATAGGATTATGTTTTGGTTCTTGTTCTTGTTTTTTAACATGATATTTCTGTAAATAGTGTGATTTTCCCCCCCACTCACTATAAGGTGGACATCTTTCTTGTTAATACCTGGGCCAACACCATTTATCACAGAGAGCACTCAAGGGTGAACGTGATGCTGAGAGACTGTGGCTTAATTATCAGTACAGTAGAGCATGGCCTCGTATGGTTAGCAGCTGCCTGGCTTTTGCCTAAGATGATTTGGGCTGGGGTTGGAAGACTCTAGCCTGCAGTCCAAATCTAGCCTGCCATTTGTTTTTCTAAATAAAGTTTTATTGGAACACAGACATACTCATTTTCTTTCCTAGTGTCTGTAGCAACTTTTAGGCTTTAATGCCAGAGTTGAGATATTGTAGCAGAGACCGTCTGTCCCGCAAAGCCTTAAATTTTTACTCTCTGGCTAAAATTTTTTTTTTTTTTTTTTTTTTTTTTTTTTTTTGCCGAGCCCTGGCTTGTTCTATCTCTGTCTTGATGACCTGGCCAGAATCTAGTATCAAGGATAATGCAGTAGACTTAGCCAGTTTGTGGAAACACACGAAAACCACTTAGTATTTGTGGATAGTTGAGTCTCCCCTGTCTTTTGACAGGTTTTGACAAGTGATCCAGGTGACTGGAAAGGAGACAGGGAAGATGCCCAGCCTGGATGCTTATTATTAGTGTGGTTCCACTAATTAAGATTGTGTTTACATTTCTTGAACACTCACACAAGTAGACACGTACTCCCCACATCTGTTTGTTTAAAAGGGGTCTTCCTAGCTTATTATTACACAGTTACTAAACGGGGACATAATTAAGTAATTGCCCACATTTATTACCGTTACTCACTAAGTAGCTTAGTGTGTGAAGTACGCAGTCCTAGATTTCTGGGTTGGAATCCGTCCACAGTTAATAAATTTGGATGGGATTTGCTGCTATCTCAGTAGAAGTATGAATGATTAGGCAGAAGTTTCTTGAACAGGGTCTTACTACCAGTGAGGAGCTCTACCCTAAGTTGACTTTAGTTGACTTCAGGATCGCTCTGGCTTCCTTAGTGCGCCAGGAGGGAATGTGATGCTGGGAAGTGGGTGGGGAAGGTTCCAGCCCTACCTGGCGGTGACAAGGTTTTGAAGGCATCCGTTCACTGCAGGGCTTGGCCAACTTGACTGTAAAACAGAGCGCCTCGGTTTTGTCAGAGGACTGTATCTTAAATTTTAATACCTAGAACCACCTAGAACCTTGTTTAAAACGCCAGTCCCAGGATCCCATCCCCAAAGATCTGGGTTGGGGCACAGGAATCTGAATTTAAATAAACCCCTCAGGTCTTCTGCTGGGAGCATTCCCCCACCCAACCTGGAGAAGCACAGCCTTCATTTAGCATTTATCTGCCTCCGCCCAGCCCCCTCCTTTTCTTCTCTCTTCTCTGCTTTCTCTTTCCCGACCTCCATGCCTTTCTCCTTACGTGTAAGGTACCTTGACGAGATGCGTGTGCGTGCACTCCCGTGCCTGCATGTGCACGCGGACCCCCGGGAGGGACACTGGGGCTCGTGCCTCTGCCTCTGCTGCTTCCCAGCTCACGCTGTCCTGGCAAGTTCAGGGGTACATTTCTCTCTCCCTCCCTCCCTCTCTCTCACTGTCACAAATGTTTGCATCTGAGAAAAATTACTGGATTCAGTTCTGGGTCCAACTTTGTCATCAAGTAAACCATGCCCTTGATAATACTCTCGTTGGCCCTCCTGAGTTACGGAGTTACCTTTTTCTCCCCAATTTGGTTCCCTTTGTCTTTGTGATGATCAAGCAGGGTTGAGAATCCTCACCTGCCTCACCCTTCTCAGAAAGTCCATGAATTCAGATGAAACAAGACAGACTGGCAGCTCCATGAGGCCTCAGGCCTGGCCTGTGTTGCTCGTCATGTGATAGTACCTCGCACAGCATTTGGTGACTAAGTAAAGAATGAATGACATAATCAACACAGATGAAATGAAGCAGGACAGAGGAGATCTCAGAAATGTTACTAGTAGCTGATAAGGGCTAATGAGGCTTTCATGGCATGCGATCTACCGGAAACAAAGTCTTCCCATCTCAGAAATGGTTTATGTTTAGAGACTTGATTTGAAAGATATTCCTGTCAAATCTGAATGTGTACCTGGCAGCTGGCGCCCCTCCTAGCAGCTGGCCCCTGACTCCCAAACACAAGTTTGTCATCAGGAGCCTTGTCAAGCAAAATACTGGATATTTCCGTTGTTCTCGGTTTTCTAAAATCGAGGAAGGTATTTCAGGAAAGTTACTTTTGAGATTTATGTACCCTGTTAGTTGTGTTTCAACTCTCGTGACTTTTTTTTTTTTTTTGGCTGGATACACATTTTGAACTGTCAAATAATGGGAAATCACACTGAAATGAACTAAGAAAATCTTCCCCCTCCCCTTTCAGGATTATACGTTTGGGAATTAACTCAGATTGAGTTCTAAACATTCTCCATCATTAAAATAATGACAGTAAATGATAGTTTTCAATGTCAGAACACATCAGAATGGAAAAATCTATAATTAATCTATCTTTACAATAAGTCTTTAATAGTTAACATAAAGCCATTTAACATTTTTAGGCATTCTTCGGAGCTTGCACCTCTCTCCCCATACTCATGTTCTGCTTTCCTGTTAGAATCATCTGGGCTTTGTCAAGGGCTGCAATTTCTGGTTGCTCAAGAGGTTAGTGTGAGCTGGAGGAAGAACTTAAACCTTGGCAGTTGGTGGAATAAATAAGTGCTCACAATTCATTTCCTTCCCACGTGTCTTTTTTGTACATTTGGAATTAATATTTTTTCAAAACAAAAGCAAATGAAAAATAAGAGGGGAGAAGGTAGTTTCTCAGGAGGGGGTGGCATGTGAGTGATCAGATGCAAAAAGGAGGGAGGAGAAAGGTGGTGAAGGGACAAGGAGCAGAAAAGGCCAAGAGGGAGCAGCTGGCAGGAGCTGGGAGCCAAGGGAGGCTTGGCAAAGGGAATTAACTATTTTTAAATATTCTGAGACTGCTGTGAAAGTGAAAAACCAGTCCCTCTTCTAGAGAAGCCTCCACCCACATCCTCCCACTCTGGAAAGAGTAATGTTATCTTCAATTGTATGGAAACTTTTTTTATTTTAAAAAAGCCCATTTAAAAGCAGGTGTGAGGCACCTGTGTTCCCATTCCTGATGCACCAGCATTGTGAATCCAGCGCTCACATGACCTCGTGAGATTGCCTTTGAAACAGTAATGCCCCCTAGACATGATGCTCTATTTTTAAATTCACAAAAGTAACAATAGCTATACTTGTTAAAGGCTTCTGTGAGCCAGATCTTGGGCTTTGGGCTTGGCAGCATCTTCTTTGTCCTCATAGAGACCCCGTGAAGTCATGTTAACTCCACTGAACAAAGTAGGAACTCAGTCTCCATGAGACTGAGTCATTTGTTCAAGTTTACCTGTAAGGAGCAGAGGTGACGTCTCAGCTGACGTTGGAGTGTCTGTTGGTCTATTTTAACTCTTAATTTTGAAATGATTTTAGACTTGCAAAAAAGTTGCAAGCATAATGAGAATTCCTCTACACTCTTCCTTCAGATTCCTTGGATGTTAATTCTTGATTGCACTTAACTTCATCATAGTCTCGCTCTCTACGTAATTGTTTTCCTGAAACCTTTGAAAGCAAGTTACAGACATGATGCCCCTTGGCTTCGAAATGCTTAAGTGTATAATTTCTAAAAAGAAGGGTGTTCTCTTAGAAAAATACAGTACACTTATCAAGCCAGGAAATTAATATTGATGCAATACAACTTGTGACACGTGAACCTTACTGAGATTTTGCCAATGTCTTTTTTTACTGGTTCATGATGCATTCCAGGGTCACACATTGCATTGAGTTGTCCTGTGTCCTGGAATCCTTCAATCTCAAACAATTCCTCAGACTCTTAGTCTTTCGTGACTTTGACATTTTTGAAAAGTAAGGATTTGTTCCTTATTTGGGGTTTATCTGATGTGATGTTTCTTCGTGATTGGAGTCAAAGTTTGCTTTTGTGGCAGGAGCAACACACATGTAGTATTTTATGTTTCTTAATGCATTACTTCAGAAGGGACATGATATCTGTCCCATTCTTGGTGATGCTTGTTATTATTAATAGGGTGTCTATCAGGTTTCTCCAGTACGAAATCATTCCTTTTCCTTTTGTCATTAATAAGTATCTTACAGGGAGAGACTTTTTGACAGTTTAAGTATGCTATACTCTTGTCCATTCATTTTAGCACTCACTAATGCTTCTTACCTGAAACAGTTATTATGGTGATTGACAAGTAGTCAAGTAATCAATTTAATTAATCATTTCAGTTGTATTTATTAGTTGGGATTCTGCTATAAGGAAGAACTTTCCTCTCTTCTTATTTATTTTTTATATCAATGAAGACTCATAGATTTATTTTTATTCTGTGGGTTATAATCAGTTTCTGTTATCATTTTGTCCAAATTTAGCCCAGGGAGCCCTATATTGCTGGCTTGTGTGTCCTTTGGCCAAGCCTCCATAACTTGTTTTCAGTCATTTCTTGCCTCCTTGCACCACAAGATATTCCAGGCTTATGTTTCCTGTCCTATTCATGGAACCAGTCATTTCTCCAAGGAACTCTGGTTCCTTTTATTGGAAAGTGGTATTTAGAAACCATGGTCTGGATGTCAAATACGCCCATTGGTACTGGGGTAACATTGCTTCTCAGCCTGTCTGGGGTTATAGCTAGGAAACACATGTATGTGTATTTACACATTACATGTATCTTTTTCAGTTTGTATATTGAACACTATGAATTCACGGTGGTACTTTCAATCTATAATAAGTCCTCTGTAGGCTCCTCTCTTTCTGCCTGAAATAGATATTTTGGAGTGCTTAAGAGATGTTTAGTGGTCATTGTTTTCAACAATACTTCTTTTTTGAATGCTTTATTTTCACCTCCATGGGAAAAATATATTTCTATATCAACTAAGTTTTATCTATCTTATTTAACCAGTTATTCATTACAAACAAATCACCAGCATATAAATATAGGCCCCAAAAACATACAAAAAAAGAAAGCAGCTTAACTTTTTGGCTTAAATTGTCTTCAGTTGTTGTTTCATGGGGAAAATTTTATTTTCCCACATTTAAACCACCCTTAATCTATCTATGTCTCCCTATGCAAACATGCATTGCTAATCACAATCCATTTCTAAAATCATCTCTCCAAAAAAAAAAAAAAAGAGAGAGGAGAAGAAGAAAAGAAAAAGAACAAATTTCTTCTAAAAGCTTCTGGTTCAGCTTATTACCCCATGATTTAGTTTGTTAAAAACACTCCAACCTTCCTCCACAAGTAGCATAATGAGAGTCTATGGAAAAAATATGAATCATTTTCTAAGTTGGCTATATCAAGAGAGCACAGTAGGCTTTTCTGAATTTCAGGCATATCTAACTTAATAGTTTAGTACTGGGCTTCATCTTGAGTATTTTGAATATTTATGGTGCTTGATGTTTGGGCTTTTTAAAAGGTCACTTGAAATTGAAGTCACTTTCATTTTAAAGTAGGAGAAGGTGAACATGAAAAAGGAAAGCACTTTTAATGGAACTCAAGATGTTTGTTCTCCTGCAAAAGGTCGTAGTTTACTGTAGTAATGGTATTTCTTAATGGCTTTCCTTACGGGAGATGATTGCATCTTGATAGACAAAAGTATTTTGGCTCAAGGTTCAAGGCTCCCACAACAAGTTGACAGTCGTGTTTACCTGGGACTTCTGTTCCAGCCCAAGTGACCATTGCAGATATGAACGAATCAGCAGTGGTCACTCACAACACCTGTATGCATGTTTTTCTCAGTTGAGAACATGATAGTCATTTGCAAACAGAAGTACCTTTTGTTTAAGCTGTCTCAAGAGCAAGAGGAGACAGCATTATAAGGATTTGGGAATGTGGCATAAACCATAAGGGGAGAGGCTGGTCTTTATGAGAGGGGCAGGCCACAGGACCAGGAACCAAGGGGGACCATTCTCTTAACTTTGCTGTGTGTCATATCCTACGTGACCACGTATTACCGAGAATGACAGTCCAACAAGAGGATCCCTGCTAAAGGGGAACTTGGATCAGATTACTTTGGGAAATACTCCATGTCAAGGCCACCAGCTCTTGGAGGTTTATAATATAAAGAAGAATGTTGAAGGATCTGAAAAGTGTCATGATAAAGAAACCTACTGAACCTTCTTTAACCCAGTGATTCTCAAACTCATTTGACCGTTGCTTTGAGAAGCTTCATTTTAGACAAACCACTTGAATAATATAGAATTCAACTTAATTAAATCCACAGAGTACTATTGTATTTTTTTTTTTTGATGATATGAGTGAGAACTTATTAAGTGACTGAATCAGGGTTGCACAACTTTTTTTTCAGACTCCTGGTCCAGTGCTCTTCATCCTTGTGCTTACATTTGCAGACCTTGGCTGAGGGACTGTTTGCTCACAGCTGTTGACTTCATACCCATACTCCAGGGCCCTAACATTTGAAAGAAGCTCCCGCTTTAAATATAGCAATTTGTTATTTTATTAGTTCTCTTGACAGTCAGTCTGCCGTTTCACAGACAACCCATCAATTCTAGTCAAGAATATGCTTTTACTGCCCGTGTGTGACAAATAATATCTTCAGCTATTTCTGGTCATAGGCACTTTGCTTCCAAATCGTGGTAAGCTTTTTTGTCAATCCAAATGGTGACGTTTAAAAGGAGCTGCAATTGGCTAGCGTGTTACTCTGCTTCTTTTGAACTCAACCAAAATAAGTTTCGTTGGGTTTGCCTTCATGTTCACTCAGTCAGTTTCATTTCTTCCTGTCCTGGATCCAGTGGGAGGCAGGGGGTGTGTCCAGTGTTACAAGAGGCTGTAGATTCAGTGACCTTAGGAAATAAATCAGCTTATCCAAATGGACATGAGTAAAGACAGCCAAATTTTCCAGAGATAAGTCTTCTGGGAAGCTGGGAAGAGTTCAGATGGAAGAAGATAGTGGGATATCAGAAATGAAAAGCTGAGGGAGGTAATGGGGGGGATAAATACCAAGAAAATAAACATTTCTAATTCCTACCAACAAGAATAGCATGTTCTCAAACTGAGGCCTCTCCCCCCATAGGTAATTATCAGGAATAACAGAAACAGTACCATCAGCACATCAGATATGATGTGTCTCTTGTCCAGGAAGCTGGGCCAGGTGTAGTATTAAATGCCATTGAGACATATTTATTTCTAAAATGTAGCCATTTGCTGAATGGATGAATGTACGAACAAATTTTAATTTGGTTCTATCTAGGGGTATGAATTTTTGATGCTCTGAGGTCCAAAGATGAATGAGACATAGTTTGCCTTGGAGGTGGTTATAATGTAATAAGGCAGAGAAGCCTGGATACACAGCAGCACCACGGGAGAGCTAAACTTGTGAAAGTTTAGAAACAAGGAAAATTTCCACTGGGGTCATCAGGGAATACTTTAGACAAAAGGGGGAAAAAAATGAACAAAGGTTTAATATTTGTTATGAGTACATCATTTAGCTATTTCAAAATACTGCTGTATAACAAACCATCCCAAAATTGGTGTCTCAAAATAGTCATCATTTATGCTAACTCTTGTGTCTGTGAGTCAGCTTGGCTTGGCTTTTCTCCAGGCAGCAGGTTATCTTTCCTCCTCCAGGGTCTAGCCGAAACCAACACAAATTCTTCTAATGGAGAAAGGCAGAAATGCAGGTCATATTTCAAATCCCTGCTCAAATCACATTTCTAAGCATCCCACTGACCAATCAAACCTTCTATTCAAAGGAGGTGAAAATACACTCCTCCCAGGAGCATTGCCTGAACAACAGTCTGATCCACTTCTGTCAGGAGTAAAGGGTTATTTTGTGTGTCTGAGAACTGATGGAGAAGTAGTAGGATTTAGGTCCTAAGAGGGATAAGGAGACTGCAAGGCAGAGAGGGAGAGATGATAATATCACAAAGAAGTGAGTTCTTAAAGTGAATCAGGGGCCACAGGATGGTCAAGGGAGATGGGAACGGAGACTATCTGTTTGAAAGCATTTACGTAGCAGGCTGATTTTGATATCTTTTGAGAAAACAGGTTCAGCAGAAGAATAAAAGCTGCAACCAGATTGTAAGTAGTTAAAGGAGAGTGGAGCAGAGGCAGTTACATCAATACCTCTTTTGAAGACTTGAAGGGCTGGTGAGAAAAGAGGTTTTGAAATGAGAGCAGAAGTGAGACACACACACACACACATATGCTTTGAGGGCTTCTGTTCAAAGAAGGACAGTTCTGGGGTCATTTTGTGTCCCAGGATAATGAGACATAGATGACAGAAACAGAGCTGTCATCCTTGTCTTTCAATATAAAATATTTTGTAAGATGGGTAGGCAAGGTTAATGAGTAAGGCATTCCCCTCTCCCAATAGCTTTGTTACATGCAAACTTCTAAATGTGACATGTTGAAGGGGTGCATGAAACTCTTCAACCTTGAGAAGATCACCCTTCCTACTTAATATGCTCAAGGGACCTTATTTTCAAACATTAGGTGGGGGCACAATATTTACCTGTGTGGTTAACAAGCAACTTACTGACAGTCATTTGAGTTGTTAATTAATGTTTAATTTTTAATTGCTCACACCTGCAGAAATTTCCTCCAATAGGAAAGAAGACCTAGTTTCCACCCTGGGTGATTAGGGTTGGAATTTTTTTCTAAGAATGTTTAAGTAATTGCAACTCCTTTTATTTCCTGGGATTTAGTGACATAATGCGATTATCCACTGAGTAGACCAAAACCTTAGAATAGGGTACATTGGTATGGGGTCCAAACAGGAAAGACTGGTATAGGGAAGATGGTTGAGTCTCTTTCCTTAACCAGCAGCCAGTCTAGCTGGGGAGAGGAGGCAAGGATAAATGAAACAGTGAGTAATTAAAAAAGTGCTACCCCTGGTACCACAGAGTGCTAGCTGGGATGCTGTCAGGAGAAGATAGTACAGAAGATGTAGAGTGGTGTGTACTGAAAAGGTTAAAGGCACAAGCTCAAGATCAGATAGTGAGGGTTCAAGTCCTGGCTCATCCACTTACTAGCTCTGTGACATTGAGCGAGTCACTTGACTTTTTGGGTCTCTGTTTCTCCATCTGTTTAATGGGGATAGCAATATCGGCCACCTCAAAGAGTTATTGAAAAAGTTAAGTAAATTAATATATAAAGTGGATTGAACCATGCCTGGCACATGAAGAATCATTCATAAACTCAGGTGTTACTGTTTTTGCTGTTTTTGTTGGTGGTTGTGTTTTGTTGTTGTTGACTTGGTTGGATTTTTGTTATTAAAGTGGTATAAGCCCCTCACTGTCTCCTCTTTCCTGACTTTGTGCAGGATGGGGCTTTTTAGTATTAAGTGGGCATTCCCCTTAAGATTCTCCAAAAAGCATGGTCCTGGGTTGACTAAGATGACTGGGTGTGAAGGTCAAAAGTAGGCTAAGAAGTTGGGGGTTGGGGTGAGAGAAAAAAGCTGTCCTTGGAGATATGGGTTGAATGAGATGAATGGCCAGGGCTTTCAGCTTTTCATTCTTTCGTGTCCCCCAGTGAATAGGAATGCTGATCGAGGACATTTCATTCATTCCTTCAGAAGCTCCTGATTGAGTACATTCTAGGTGATGGGCCACGGGGGACCTGGCTTAAGATCATGATTCCACTGCCTCCTAGCTGAGTGATCTTGGACAAATTACCTAACCTTTGTATGTCTCAGTTTATACTTCTGTAAAACTAGGAATAATTCTACTTCCTTCCCGGCATTAGGGTAAGGATTAAGTGCCTGCAGTGTACTTGCCAAAGCCCCTGACACACAGTGAATAGCTAAAGCTGTACCATTTGTCAAATGAACTGCGGTTCACGACTCCACCTACTGGCTTTGTCATTTGGGGCAAGCTACTTGTCTCAAGTATATATTTGGTTCCCCATCTTTAAGACAGGGGAAAGGCAGGACTTACCTCATACGGCTATTGTGAAGATGAAAGAAGACAATCTACCTAGAACCCATGGGACAGCGCCTGGGATAGAGAAAGCTGCATACAGTGTGAGCTGCTGCTTCTGCGGTTGTCATTAATTACAGCAGTAGGAGGCGGTGGTAGTTGTACTTGGAGGCAGAAAAGAATGAGCTAAGGAAAGGTCCCGACAGGGCTCTCTGAGCGCTTAGAGAAATGCGAAGTTGGGAGGAATCCAAGTTTATTTTGTTTTCAGATGGGGTCAGCTTAAGACTTCAGTACTTGGCTTATTTTCCCTGACTGCTGAGCCATGGTCATTGGTGTGCAAGAAATTACTTTCTTTCCTCTCATCATGTGTTTTCAATACTTGTTAAGCTAATGTGTCCTGTTGTCCCAATCTCAACTGCCCGTGGTTAAGTGGGTGGGCTTGTTTCCTGGAAATACGCTCAGTAACCATGAGCTCTATGCCAGGAAAGAACGCAGCAGGCTCTGCATACGAGTGCTTGTGTTTTCTGACTTTGTGTTGTATGGTCTAGGCTGGTTTCAGTTGCTGGACTAACAATAGAAGTGTTTATAAAACATGTGTAAAAAATCCCAAAGAACCAAAAATACAGTGTTCATCAGAATGTCTGGCAGATGGAGACTCAAGAACCAAAGGAATCTTGTCTGTGTCTTGTTCTCCCATCAGGTTATGGGAGCTGACTTTCAGGTCCAGATGATTTTTGCTGGCATCTCCCTCCACCCAGTTTGGGGGTGCCTTTGCTTACAGACTCATCACTCTCCTAGTAAGAATGACTTCACCTTCCCAATGAGGGGTGCTAACACAAGACCAACCATTTTTAACCTGCCTCTGATACAGGAAGTCAGTGACATCTGACCCCCTCTAGCCTTCCCCCCTTACCTTTCCCTCAAGAATGGGTTACCCCCAGGAGAGTTGGGAAAAACCACTGCAGACCAAAGCCAGACGTTCTCAAACTTTGGTGTGCATCAAAATCACCTAGAATCCTGATGAAAACGCACAGTCCGGGGAAGGTCCCCCTAGATCCTGAGTCACTGGGTCGGCATGGTGCCTGCATGCTGCATTGGAGGTGATCCCAGGAGCATCATACAATGAGAAATAAGTTTCCCCAGCCCGAACCTATCTGTAGACTTCCTTGTCAGCAGCCTCTATGCAAGGCACAGAGTTAGAGGAATGTTCTGCACTAACATGGCAAATGCTGAGCATCTCCGAGTGAGGCGTGGCCTGTGGAGCGGTCTCAGGGTGGGAGCATGGAGGGCTTAGCGCGCCAGAATCCGTACCCCTGCCTCCTTCTGCTTCAGCCAAAGAAATTCAATTTTGATTTTTTTGGTTATGTCTGGCATTCATTTCTATTGATGATTTAGTTCAAATAAAAAAGATTTCCAAAGTTTACTGTACACCAGGCTCTGGGAATACTGAAGAGGACAGGGCAGTCATGGCCCCTTCCTTCCCAGAGTTTGTGTTGTAGGGTAGCTGCTTATACAAAAGAGTGATGGGCTTTGCTTAATGCCAAGGAAAGCTTGGGACAGAAAATAAATACGTAGAGGGGACAAATTATACGTGGGCTGCTCAGGTAGAGCCTTCTTCTAGAGATTCTAAAAAAAGCTGCACTTGGCAGGGTGTGTGGCAGGTCAGGCAGGCCAGGGGTGGAAACAGCCATCGTGATGAAGGCAAAAGCTAACCCAAAGCCTCAGAAGTGGGGAAATGCTTATCATAATAATGGAATGAAGAGGCCAGTACAAAAAGGTGGTGCTGTCCGGTGCCAGCCTCACACGTAATTTTAATTTTTCTAGTAGCCACATTAAAAAGTCAAAAAAAAGTGAAATTAATTTCAGTAATACATTTTATTGAACTCAGTATATGCAAAACAGTCTCATTTCAACATATAATCAATGTAAAAGAATATTAATGGGATTCTTTTACATTCTGTAATTTCTTATACTAAAGCTATGGAATCTGCTTTGTATGTGACACCTGTAGTACATCTCAATTTGGGCTCAGTTTAGGTGCTCAGTAACCAGATGCAGCTACTCGACTGGACAGAGAAGAACTAGACATGGGACGCGAGGGACAGAGTGGAAAGGTTGAGGTTGGAAATAGAGGCTGGAACAGATGGGAAAGGCCTTTGTAGACCACAGTAAAGCCTGCGTGCAGTGAGACAAGAGACCCCTCTTACAAAGAGAGTCCCAGAGTAAAACCCAGTTAGTAAATGACAGCGAGTCTTCGTGTTGCCTTGTGGGTGGATCTGCAGAAGCTGCTCCCCGTCCCCGCCCGGGAGTCCACACACAGCAGCAACTGTAGGTATGAACAGTGCCTTCTAACTTGGAAAGAAACGATTTAAGAAATTTACTTTAAAAGCTCACTGAGTAAAGTTAGGAAGGAAAATTCACATCATCCCACCTAAATTCCTTCTGTCACGCTGACTGGAGTCTTAGGCTGAGCAGAGGCGCCCTGTCTCTTGGCCTGCCCGGGGCTCCCTCTGCTTGAATCTCATGTCTAAACACAGCTGAGCGGTGGGGGCCCTCTACTGCCATCCCAGGAGTATCGGAAGGAACACTGGCCTCTAAGGAACATGAGAGAAGCTCCCAAATCTTGGTTGATCTTCTCTGACTCACCTGCCACAGGACTCAGGGGCACGCGTGCCAGCTGGGTTCCTGTGGCCACTCCAAGTATTAGGTAACTTCATCTTACTGATGAAAGCTATGCAATAATTGTGACCTTGGTTCATTTCATGTCATCATTCAGCACAAGTGTGGCACACTGAAGGCGCTCAGTACGTTATCTGTTGAAAGAACCAGAGGGTCAAGGAGCAGCTCTCTACTGGGCACCAAAAATGCACAGGTGCTGTTAGATGATATTGGTACAATGGCTAGCAATGTGGAGACAGACACAGTCCACACCTCCATTATAATTGCTTGGGATGAGCTGCTTCAGAACAGCTCAAAGCTTTTAAAGTGATGGGTGGATGTTGTGTTTTCCTCTGTGTGTGTCAGACTTTGAAGCTGTGGGGGGATCCAGGGCCCATTCTGGCCCCAGTGCCATGAACGGGGACACCAAATTGCCATCACGAAACAGCATGGTCGGCACCTTGTGGGGGCTGGGGGCATGGAAGCATGTAGCCCGGCATGCTACCTGGAAGAGGTGGCATCCAAGCTATAAAGTGAAGGTCAAGGACACGTTGGGTGAGTAGAGAGCAGGGGGAATCCTGTGCCAGACAGGAGGAGGTTTTTTACTATAATAAATGTATATTTTCTTGCTCCTGCATTATAACCATCCCTCTCCCAGGACGCCGTGTATGTGAAAGTGTTTGGCAAGATAGAAAGCCCTCTTAGAATGCAAAGTTATTATTTTATAGATTCCGTTTGAGGGAAGCTAAGTTGATTGATGGGTGAGGGGGATGAATATTTGATAGGCAGGGAATGAGCCAGTGCCGCATAGAATGTGTCTGAGAAGGAGCTTCAGCGGAATCACAGCAGACCTCTCCCTCCGCCACGGGGCCCCAGAATGTTGTGGTTAATTGAATTATTTAATAGGCAAATAATGGTTAATCTGAAAATCTCTCTGAGTACATAGGCCTCTTTGACTGGCTTGGACTAAAACTCCAAAAGGGCAGAGGCATCACCTGTCTTTTTACTGGACCTCCAGTGCCAGGAGCGTGTTTTACGTAGTGCACCCGCTCCGTGGGCGCACCTGTCGGAGGGAGTCATGGAAGTGCACAGGGAACGTTCGGAAGGTCAGCTTGAGATAATTCAGTATTTTGTTGTGAATCATAATTTTTGGGATTAAACTATACATAAACTACCCTGGCAGTGTTTTGCTCATTCTGGAATATTTATATATTTTCATAACACAAATAACACAAACATAATTATCACTATATATAAAAAAATTTCAAAATCCATAATTCAAGCCATGAAATTTCTTTTTTGATCTGTCTCTCCCCCCAGAGTTACCAACGTAAGAATGGTGTATATCCTTTCAGGCCCTATCCTTCCCCCTAACATCTTTTCGTGTACCACATACAAAAATTTAAGAACTGTGCTAAATGGCATTACATTATTTCTATTGTTCTGTTTCCATTTTTGCCTTAAGAGTAAATTTTGGAGCTGCGTCCTTGTGAGGAATTTGTCAGGTTACCTGTTCTTTTTAATGACTTCATAGGATTTCATGTATGGAAGTCCCATCATTTATTTAGGCACTCCTGTGTTTTAGTAATGTCACTAACAGTATTTCAGTAAGGTTCCTTGTATATGTATTTTATGCACATTAATGTGTTTATTTAGCACAGATTCTTAGGACGTTCCAATTGTCTTTGAAGAAAGCTGGGTCCCACCTCAGCTTTTATTCAGTCATTGTTCTGGCTTTTATGGTCTCTTTTTACTAAAAATCTGATACAGAATAAATTGGGTTTTATGAAGCATTTTTAGCTGGTACCTTCTCATTTGAAAATTTCATTGGGAAATTTTAATGTATTGCAAAATGAAGTATTTCATCTACACAAAAAGGAGTTTCTAAATGTGTTATGGAGAATTGGATGGTTTGTGCCTCTCATGCCAGGGAATAATGTCAACCCAAGGAATATGCTGCACTTCCATGTGTGGTGTTCCCACCACTCCCCCATCATAGTCCTAGCAGTAGTGCCCCTGGACTTGAACAGTGCACAACCCACACAACCATAAGGGGCCACCTTGATGTCTGAAGTTTCCCATTGTCACTATTGTTATTCTTTTCCTTTTCTAAGGACTCCAGCTTACCTCTGGGTACTTTGGATATAGAGGCAGGATTAGTTACGTTGTGCTGTTGAGAAAAAATAGCTAAGATATTTGAAGCTTGAAAGTAGACATGGAGACCTGTTGATAAATGCTTTGTTAAATGAACACATGATTGAATGAAACTGAAACAAAAGAAACAAGACTTGTGGCTTCTCAGACCATTTTTCTACATCAATTATTGCTCTTTAGAGTGTTGACCTGAACTTGCTGCCCCTGTGAGGTGTGGGCAAGATTGTACTCATTTAATTGGGACATACTTCTGAATAACAAGTTCTAACTGAGCGTTGAATGATGGAATGGGGCTGCCAGGTGGAAATTCCGAAAGCCCGTGACACTTGAGCCTTCATGTGGACAAAAAGAAAAAGTGAGGTATTGCTGTACAAGGGATTTTAGCAAGAAACAAGGTCTTCCCAGATCAATATCCACCAAACAACAAAGGCAATTGATACGTTAAGCTGTGATGAGCCAGACTACCCGTGGGCTCTCTTGACAAATGCGACTCACCAGTCCTTTACATTGTACATCATGCAAGGAGGAAAACAAAGAAGAAAGCAAGCTATCTCTACTTTGCTGGCTTAAATGGAGCATGAAGTTTTAACCACCCATCTATTTTAGTCAGATTATTTATATTTAGAAAAAAGAAAGAACATTCACCTAGAGTGAGTTTTCTTGCAAGATGCACGTGTACACGTATTCATTCACTCAACCCGCATTTGTTAAGAGGCTGTTATGTGGCTGCCTTAGTGCTAGCCTAAGGAGATACTTTGATGTCTGTACAACAGAATGTACCCATAAATACCATTGTTTAAGGTATTTTCCCTCACAGAAATCTTATCTTTGCCTTTAAAACTTAGTATTGAATTACCTGAACAGATGATTAGAGACTCATAGTCATAGACAATTTTGCACCAGGGTTGGATGTGTTTAGCCCTGGGTCTTTTCTTAAGCTGTGCTAATTAGTTGGGGAGGATGGTATCTATTTTAGAGGGCTGAAAAGAATTTATAGAGTACTAAAAAGAATTTAAAGAGAATTTTTGAAGTGCCTACCACAGAGACAGGTGCTAAGAGTGACTAGGTAAAAAATGATAAAGCCCTTTGTCATTGCCCACAAGTTTACAGTTGAGTCAAGGAATAACAGCAAATAGTTAATTAGCAATACAAGGTGACATGATTCTGGGACCAAAAGTTATGGAGGCATCTTTGAGACAGAGAGGTTAATAGGATCAGAACAGTCTAAAACTCCACCTCGTTATACCCGTGTTTCACACATGCACTGTGGACATGAGCATATAATGCACGCACAGAGATATTGACTGAGTGCTCTAATTAGTCAAACATTAATAATCAAGGTAAAAAAGCAACTCAACTTCAGAAAAACCTGATTTCTCTGAAGTACTGAGCCAGTGTGGAAAAGGGAAGCTCTTGAATATCATTGGGAAATTCATTCTGAGGATCACAATAAAAATGAGGACAAGGTGAGAAGTGAGCTTCAAAAATAAACTAGAAATTGACTCAGATTTCAATTGACAAAAAATAAGAAAAAAAACAGGGCTCTCACACTTAGGGATTTCCCAGACAGCTGGCTGTCCTCAGATTTTGTACTAGCACCTGCCATCCCCTTGGTTCAGGGGACGTCAGTTACCATAGGAAAAGGAGCCTTGTCATTTAGGAATGAGTTCAGCTGCAGATAACAGAAAACGTGCCTGCCAATGTCTTAAACACATATGAGTGTATTTTCGTATGTACAAGAAATCCTCCTGGAAATATGCATGTCAGTTATTTTTCTGTTCTTTTGCAAGATAGCTGCCCTGTTTCCTTGCATCTTGGTCAAATTCATGTCTGAATGAAAGAGAGAAAGGTGGCAGGAAGAGTGTCTGTTCTTTTTATTGGAAAAGCACACACTTTCCCAGAGTATACCCTCAGGCAGATTTTGTTCACCTGTCACTGATAAGAACTTCATTGTGGCAGCCACACTTGGCTTCAAGGCAGGTTGGGAGAGTAGTTAGTTTGCCATGGGTTTGAGGTAGGCAACCAAGGGTTGGAAATGAGAAGTGGGTGAGCCGACCAGCTGTCCCTGCTACTGGAAGTTTGGTAGAGGTGGCATTCAATGCAAAATAACAACTCACATGTCTAACTTGAGTGGCATCTTGTCTCTGACTGATCAGGTATCCCTGTTTTCCTGCTGCAATGTTCTAGAATTTTTCTCAAATACTTTTATAATAATTAAGAACTTTAGAATGTCACACGGAGTACACTTCTCAAGGGGTTACTGTGTCCCAGGTACTTTAAGTGCTTAATACACTTGCTTTCATTCATTCCTCACCACACTTCTGTGAGGCAGGCGCTATGATGCTGTCCATTTTACAGATGAAAGCAATCAGATTAGGGGCAGGTTAGACAGCTGCCTCTTGGTGACATAAATAGCTGGTGGCTGGGTCAGGATTCATCCCAGGGTGGCTGACACCAAAACCCTTTCTCTTGACCAGTAAACCGTGAAGTTCACAAGGCAACTTCACATATGAATGTATTCTGTCCCCACGTCCTGGCTGTATGTACAATCCACATGTTTTCATGATTCTCATTTTTCAAAACTTCCGAGTTTGGGTTTGGAAAGTCCTCTCATCTGCAGACTGAGTGCTTTCTCCCTGACCTGTGTTTGACTGCAGAGTCGCAGCAGAAAGGACCAGACTGGAACCAGGAATGAGTGCACTGTGCTCTCCTGGCCTTGAGGCCGGCTGCACTTACAGTTGAATCCCACTTCTGCCACTTGCTGGGTCTGTGACTTTGAGAAAGTTACCTGATCTCTAAGTGCCAGTTTCTCCATGTGCAAGGGAAAGATCACAATCTTAACCAATGGCTTTTTCAGTGAGAAGTAAGTGAGGTGATGCACGTGAGGTACCTGACGTAGTGTCTGTCAGGGTATTAGGTGATCGATGACTGTGGAGTTGCGTAAAGCACAAGAGAAGTAAATGCAAATATAAACTAAAGTTGGAACTCTTCGCAAATGGTAAACATGCTTTGTCCTCACAGGGATCTCCTGCATTCTCACAGTCCGTGTGCGTGTGTGCGTGTACGTTTGCTTTGCCGCACGTCCACTTTGTGAACTCACGTCAGCTGTAGCTACAACAGCTCTAGGGCCCTGTTTTATGGGTGGTCCGCTGTCTAACCTTGTCCCCCATACTTTCATGTTCCACTGATATGACTTGCTTATCTCAGACAAAATAGCACATGCACATAATAAAACTCCAAGCAGAAAGCAAAGCTTTAAGAGGAAAAGTGAAAGTCTCTTTTGCTTCCGTGCTTTGATGTGCTGGCCTCTTCTCCTCCAAGTATTACCATCCTGAAGCTTCTTCTATAAATTTTCACAAGAATAAATTATACCAATATTGACGTAGAATCAAAGGGATATGGACAGAGCCTTTTAGAACTTCGTTGAGACGGCATGATTTTATATACATTCATCACACCTTGATCTTTCACATTATACTGTGCCTTGAAGAGCAGACCTACCTCGTTGCTCTGAACAACTGTACATACTGCTTTTGTTGATGAACCAAAATACATTCAACCCAACTGACGGCGTATAGGTTCTTTCCAGTTTTTTTGGCTTTGTATACAGTGTTACAAAAAAAATTCGTATGCGTTATTCTTGCATATTCTTGTAAGTCTATCTGTAGGGAAAAGTCTTAGTGAATATGCTGGGTTAAAGGGTATATCAGTTTGTCATTCTTGTTGGAAATTGCCAAATGTCCAACGTCCAGGAAAGCTTGCACCAAATTCTCCCCTTTAACAACCGGTTAAAGTACCTCCTGTTCTTTCCCCCAGTGTCATTTGCTTGTCTTTGAATAGCTTTCTGAAAAAAAAAATTGAGTGCTCTGTCTGTTAGCTTGGTTTTATTTAGCCATCCCTCTGGGCTTTTTTGCTTCTAGTGCTTTTCAGAGAAGAAGGGAGGCCAGTGAGTTGCAATGAACACAGGGAGTCAGTGTTCTGCCTCTTCTCAACTAACATGAATTGGGCTGGACTCTATTTTTAATTAGAGAAATCTCTTAAGGTATGGTCACGTATCTGGGTTATATTACTTTCCCCAAATGTGAGATCATTATCACTATCTCATCTATTAACTGTCCACAAAATTACCTTATTGCCAGGAAAGCAATCTGGTATTCCATATGTCGGTGGGGGCCTCACCTACGACCGGCCCAGACCCGCAGTTTCACAGTCTATGAGAATTTAAAGGTTTCTCGCCACCTTCTGTGAATTTCCCACATTCCTCTGTCCACGTGTCATAGATGTTTTGTCCCACTCAACACGAGGGGCAGATTGTACACATTTATCCATCACAGTCCTCTCCCTGGGCCTCTTTCAGAAGCTTAGTGGCCAACTGGGAGAGATGTGAGGTCCGCTCACCTCTTCCTGGCCTCTTCCTGGCTCCCTGGCCTCTTTGGCGTTTTCCCTCCTCGGTGAGGACTTGCTGACCACCAACATCCATGCCCTTCAGTCCTCACATCTAAGTGGTCGAAAGGGCTTGTCTTTCAAGCAAATATATGTTCTACCAAAGAAATTTTTAAAGGAGGGGGAAAAAGATGCCTCCCCATCATTAATTACAATCTCATTCCTTTAATCAGATTGGGAGCATCTCCCTTACAAGGAAACTTCCCCACGTGGCTTTTCTGTTTATTGCTGTTTCTGTTTAACTGGCTGTTATTGGGCTGTAAGGATTAGCAGAGGGAGGCTTTCCCAGGTTACATCCAGCACTTCAGCAGAAGACAGAGAGTGACTTCTGGAGAAAGGGAGAACTGGGGTTAAATTCAAGCCCTACTGTTTACTTTCTGTGTAACACAAGCGACTTAACTTTTGAACCTAATTTTCTTCAGTAATCTGCAGAGGATAGTTCTTAACGGATTGTTTTAAGCGTTGGAAATCATAAATATCGGGCATCTAGTCCAGGACTTAGAAAGCAGGGGGTGCTCAGAAAATGGTATTGTTATGACCAGAACTATAACTTAATCTTCGTGGCCCATATCGCTGGATTGCGAGGTACGTGTTTTGTGGATTCACGGTGTGAAATACAGGCGCATTCTCACTGTTCATTGTTTCCTTGCTTCCTTTTCTTAACCCCATGCTGACGTGTCTCTGGAGAAGAGCAAATCTAATTTTCTGGTTGGTTGTTGAGAATACATTAGGTGTTCCATCCATACTTATTGATTGGAGTTTTATCGATTAGTAATCTTTCAGAGATCTGAAAATTCTTTTTCCTTCTACCTTCTTGGTAACAACCAAAACATACAGAAATTCATTGTATTAGAGAAGTTAGATTTCTTTCCTGCTTGCCTTACTTTGAGTCAGATTTCTATGTTCTGACATGAGACTTTTCTTCATTTTTTTTTCTTCTAAGGATTAATCAATCTTTTTTGTTTCTTGCTCTTTTCCAAATTCCCCTTTGTAAGTCTTTCTCTTTCTCTCCTACACTTGAATTCTCTCCTGTTCTTCTGGTTGAAATCCTTCTCTGGTGTCAAAAATGCCATTATTTCTTTATGATTCTCCTGTCTTCTTTCCCTCCAGAAGGTATAGTCACCTTCTTTAAAAGAAAACATCATTTGTTTCCTAGCATCTGATCTGAATAACAGTGAAATGTTTGTTTAAAATTAATGCTTGGAGGAAAGAACCCTCTCTGTTTACTTGACTGGCAATATTTTAATATTTAACATGCTATGATGTAAAACTTGTGGAAGAAAAATATCCTGGTGTGATCCGGTTGCCTAACAATTTACATTCAGCTGCAATATTTTATTTGCTATAATTACTCACTGACAAAACAGGGAATCGAAATGCAAAAATACAAAATGCTCTCAGTTTGCATTTTATTTTGGAATGTGAAAAACCTACGGTTCTTGGAAGAGCATGAAAAAGGAAAGCGAGCTTAGTCAGATACCTGGTTGTCACCAACCAGCTCTTCAGCGAAAAGACTCAAACCAGGGGGAAACTCAGAGGGGTTTGTAGAGGAGCCTTGTGATGGGGACTCAAGGCTGGAGGGCAGGGCCCAGGATCATCACCACGTTCCAGAGTCTCCCTGTGATCTTGCCTCGGTCCTTTGACTGAGTAACATCTCGGATCTGCTCTTCACCCATTGAAGTTTCTTAGATGAAAGATGGGAATCCACTGGGCTCTTAGTATAGAATGTCTGACTCTGGCACTCTCTCCTCCTCCTGTTATTTGCATCCTTGAAAGGGACAAGTTTTTAATGGGACTGTGATCTGAGTGATGCAGGACAGCTCACACTTCCATGTTGTGTGTGCTGACTAATAGCTAGCCCCTTGATTTCCACCACCACGAGAAAAAACCTTTCCCTGAATTCAGAGGTAGAAGCTCTCATACACCCAGATCTTAGCTCCTTCGTACCTTCAGCCCACCTTCATCTGCAACTTGAAAAATGAAAAGCATTTTTATTTCTGAGATTCTAAATCGGTTTGCCGCAGTGCATTTTTCCAAGGAGTAACCGATAGAGAAAATCACAACAAGATTCTTCTTTATGATTAAAGTCAACACATAGTCTCTAGTTTAAACAAAAAGGAAAACAAAAAGACCAAAGGAATTGATTTTTTTTTTGTATCCCACTGGGGACAAAAAGTGGTTATGCATTCTTTAAATTTGAAAATGACTAAGACAACCATGCATTGATTCCTTGTAATTCAAAACATCATTTTTCTCCTCATAAGCTACTTTATTCCAAATGTGCAGCAGTTTTCATGTAACTTATTCAAAATAGGTAGAATTCTTTACAGGGAAACTATACCAAATAGTTTACCATGAACAATTAATGTGCACTCCAGTATTTCTGACATATAAAGTAGTTAATGCAAAAGATTAGTCATTCCATAAACCACACGTTGGCAGGATTTGGGGAATGTTATTAGAAATAAAGACTATGTTATATGATGCATATTTAAAAAGCGAATTTTCTCCAAGCAATCAATAACACAGGATTTACTGATCCTTAGTTAGTCCCCAAGTATTCATCCTGTAATCTCAAGTCATTTTAATTTGATTTTTAGAGAGCTGAAAAGTTGACTTTTAAGTTGAAGAATTTCTTTCTTTACAGAGAAACATTTTTTTCTGGTAACATGAGGATGGATTTCAGCACACATTTTATTTTTTAAGGCTAATGATAGTGTGTTCTTTATTTTTGTTTATGCTTTACACACAAGTTTTAGAGGTTCCCCAGGGTTAAGAATACCGCTTTCCTATTGCCATATTTCTAGCAATAATAAGAAATTGGACAACTACCCATTTTTCCCTGTGCATCTGAGCATGTTGTCTGTCAAAGCACAGAAATCTCATGGAGCAGAGTAAAATGCCTGTGAACTGAAATTGCTCTCCGCGGATGACACGTTATATGACCACTACCTTCTGAGGCCCTGTTGAAGTTAGACTATT
Source organism: Vicugna pacos (assembly GCF_048564905.1). NCBI lineage: Eukaryota > Metazoa > Chordata > Mammalia > Artiodactyla > Camelidae > Vicugna > Vicugna pacos. The sequence continues at coordinate 29,766,315 of NC_133003.1, read as the reverse complement.
TTAGGTTTAAGGAATAGATACCCAAGTTCCATAAAGGGAAGGGAGATTGATTGCAAGGCTGCGTGGAATCTTGCACTGGCAGGAGAAAACAACAGGTAGTGAGTAAGCTCTAGGCAGCCCTCACTCATGAACTTCATGGTTACAGAAAATCTCTGATCTTTTCAACTTTATGAGCACGTAGGTTTGCTTGCTTACTTGGTTTCAGTTCCTTAGGAAGTTCAGCTTGTACTACACCATCATGGTCTCTCTATGCCATAACCTAGGCACTTGGGCTATGCCTCCCAATTCATATTTCCAGGAGCAATTAAAAATGTTTTGTTGTATTTTATCCAACATTTTTGTGTGTCATTGTGAGAGGACTTTACAAATCAGCCACGATGTTTGTCTCTTTTGTACTTGGAAACATCCTCAGAATCCTTCTTAACACTGGGTTCTTAGCAGCCACTCTCAATGGGTTAGAGTATGTATCTGAGGTCAATAAGCTTTTATGTCTTTTTACCATTGACAAGAGGTAATTCCAAGATGGAGCTTTGGGGAAAAAAGGCAGATGTGGTTTCTATAAAAGGTAAAAGCAGGAAATATTGTTATTTTTATCGTGGTAAAATACATATAATGTAAATTTTGCTGAGGCATTTTTAAGTGTGTAATTCAGGGGTGGCATTGACCATGTGAAGACATTGTCGTGCAACCATCACCTCTGTCCACTTACAGAAATTTTTATCATTCCAAACAGAAACTGTGCACCCATTAAGTAGTAACTCCACATTTCTTCCTCCTGCTGGCCACTGGTAACTTCTGTAGTATTTTCTGTGTCTCTGAATGTACTCTAGATACCCCATGAAAGTGAAACTATACACTATTTGTCCTTTTTATGTTGAGCTGATCTGAGTTTGCATAGTGTTTTCAAGATTTCCTGATGCAGCACGTGCCAGAATTTGACTTCTATTGAAGGCTGGATTATGTTCCATTGCCCCCCCCCACACACATACACATACACATACACATACACAAACACACACAATTTGCTTATCCAAGGGATGGCATTTTTAAACCAGGCTCTCTAGGGCACGAAAGGGACAGCAAAACAGCTTGGTGGCGTGGGAAGACACAGAAGCAACAGATCGGGCAGGGGCCATACGCTGAATTCTTCTCATTTTCTGCTTACTTGTAGCATGACCTTTGACTCTTCTGAACCTCTTCTTTGTCATCTTCCCTCTGGACGTAATAAGACGTCTTAAAGGTTTCTGGTGATGTTTATATGAGATGATGCATAGGCTATGCTTGGCCTGGCACACAGTAGGTGTTCAGAAAGTGACTCTCACTCCCAGAAATTCCCATCCGTGACAAGAATAAAGAGGTACCTACTAGTGAGTGTGTTTCGCTTATGGTTTAGGGAAGGAATAACATAGGGCCCCGGTGCCCAGGATGCGGATTTAAGACCCTCAGACTGGTAAGAGCGGCCGCTGGGATTTTTCCACTCCTGGCATCAGGAACTGGCAGGGGCCGGCCGGCTCTGTGGGCCGGGATCTCGGGGGAGAAAGAAAACATGCCTTTCCATCTGCCATGTTGAAAACACCTCGTCTCAGATAAAAGTGTCTGCCCCTCTTCCAAAAAGCTTTTGCTGCTTTCCATGAAAAAATCTTTTTCATTTTGATGAAAAGCGATTTCTGTCCTCCTGCCAAGCCAGCAAAGACTCTTTGAGAAGTGCTTATGCTTTCCTGGTATCAGGGTGTAAAATCTGCATGACATGGAGACCGTCGCGGCCCCATTTCAAGCAGCTGGCAAGGGAGACGGCTGGAAGGACAACTGAGCAAAACACACCCCCTCCTCTGTTAACGTGCTCCGATCACAGGTGCATGCTCGGAATCTAACTGCGGGTCGTTTGGGCGCATCCAAGCTTGCTGCAGAGTCAGGAGTGCAGAGGAGTTTTTGTAAAAGGACTTCCTGCAAATAATAGAATGGGGATGAGGTGATTGAAGTAGTCGAAACTGGGTACCATTTCCTCCTCTCTTCCCCCAGCTCCAGTTTATTAAATGGTTACCTTTAGGCAGAAAATCTTTTAGTTCCAAGTAAATCAAAAGTAATACATCTTGAAGCAACCTGAGCTTTCTCATCGACTCCAGAATTTCTAGGGGAGATCCTCTGTAGAATCCATTCTCTCCGTGGGTCTCGGAAGAGTTACAGACAAGTTGAACTCAGAGAAGTTAAAGCAGAAATGTTGCATGCTGACTTTTCACCCCGCGCTACTGTAGAAACCCTGCGCACGGAGATTACAGAATGCTGTGGGTGCTTACAGAGGTGTGTTCTCGGGTATCTTCCTGAAGAAGGGGGCTAGTCACGAGTTGTTTTTGGAGGATGTGAATGAGATTTGGTTGTGTGTGGAATGGCTCTTTGCACATCTGAAAGCTCATGTTTCTTATTAAATGGCTGGATGGTATCCAGCATATCCCTGTCATCTGGCTGATTTCGCACGCTCAGGGAGTCCTCAGGAACCCTTCTTCAGTGTCTTTGAAGCTGCGTAGAGAGGTTTTGTGATGCTTGAGGTTGAGTGTAAGTTTTGGAATCAGATCTAAGTTACGCTTCCTGTTCCTCAGAGCTGTGTGACATTTGGCAAGTCATTTAACCTCTCTGAGCTGAAATCTGCTTCCCTGTAAAATGACGATAAGCCTGACTCTCCAACAGGTTGATTCCCAAGATTAAATAAGATCAAAGAACTTTTCAGTGTTTTGCACAGTGTTTACCATATAACCAGTGCCCAGAAAATGTTGGTTTTCTCTCTTCTTTCATTCTCCCAGCTTGCAGTACACTTTTTCTTGGGGCAAATGTCACAGAACACGAGCTCTGTGCACCACCATCTTTAGGACATAGAAACTGGTCTGGAAGCTCAGGAATAAAGCTGAGAATTCAAAAAAAGAAGAAAGCTTATCACCATGAATTTCTCAGCTGACACTTCTTTGCCTTTTCTAGTTAGGGTCTTTCATAAGTCAAGTGGCTATTTATTTACTTTTTCTTATCCTTGAAGCCTTGTGTGTGCAGGATCATGTTTGACAGGCGTGTTGTGTGTGCCAAAGTACAGGGAAAGTGACAAGGAGAGGCCCATTTGAGATGTCACTTCCCTGTGATGCAAGCAGGAGCTGACAGTGAAATGCCTTCTGCAAAACCGTGATGGTGGGTTGGAGCCTCTCAGTGTCAAGGGGAGAGAGAGGACCCGCATGGTCAAGACTGCCTCAATCCCCACGTGAGAAAGCTGTTTCAGGGAGAGCACAAAGAGAGGATGCTGTACTCTGGCATGGGGAGGGGGATGGGGTGGCTATTCTTTTTCCATCTATAGACAATCACATTGTGACATGATGTTTTTTAATTCTTCCTGTGATGGGCAAGTGTCCTCTCTGATCAAAGACACACACACACACAAGCATAAGTGTTACCTTCAGTGAGAATTTGGAACGTGCAGCAAAGGCATCTGTTCTCATTTCAATGGTTCTGTAATTTAAAAAAAAATTCATTTCTCACTAGTGAGAGGTGATGAAATATTGCTGGGGAGGCCAAGGATGAAATTGAACCTTTTTATGTCAAGACTTACTGTACAAAGAGATCTGAAGACACAAATAACTACAGCTACCACTGTCATAAGAACAAAGAATATAAGGTCGAACTCGCAGACTCCTGTCCTGTGCTCAGCAAGCACCTGACGCCTAGGAAGAGCTCAGTCAGTGCTGGTCTTGGTATTAGTAGTAAACAGGTTAGGCAAAAGTCTTGATGTCAATTACTCAGTGTTATCTTAAGGGAAAGTGTTGTACAGCTGTCAAGATTCTGAATGGACTTCCTTGCTCCATCATTATGGTAGGGTTCCCAGTAATTTCAAAACCAGGATGCCCATGTGCAGTGTTGGCTGGGGGACCAGGGGTGGGTATATCAGACCAACATCCACTGGTGACAGGATTCTAAGATGCATTTACATTTGTTCTTTTGTTTACTTGGCAGGAGAAACCTTGTGGTTTTTTTTCTTGCCTGACCTTGGCACTTGGATTTATCTCACACACGTAGAAAGTATTTTCTAGGTACGTAGAAAGTATTTTCTAGGTACTATGTTAGATTTTTTTTTTAACTTTGTAATTCAAAGTGATGTTACACCATGCAACTCTCCTTCTTTTGCTTTTGTCTGTTCCTATTTCTTCCCAATAATTGCAAACTTGTCATTTGGTTCCAAAAGAATTTGAATCTAATCCAAAACTTTTGTAAATTTTATTATTGAAAAGCTAAAGAACTCATATGTAGAGTTATTAGCAAGTTGAACTGATTTTTCTACTTGCAATAACTTGTATTTATAAAAATTTTTCATTGATTAAACAAAGTCGTTACATTTATTCTCTCAATAAATGCATGTGGGTGTTTTTCCCCCCCTCAGAATAATCTTAGAAGACTACAATGTACATGCTTCCTGATTCACATACACAAAATGCCTAACTCGAGCAGGACTGAGCAGGACTGTGGATACATTTATCCTAAGAAGTATGTTGAAAGAAAATATTTAATTGTATATGTATATATGTGTATATATGTTTCTAAGAAAACTTTTCCCCTATCTTTGGAGTTTTTTGTCCTGTGAGCATCATATCAAGTGACATTAGGAAAGGACTGTTTGAAGGAGGTGAAGGAGGTGAAGGGAGGGGGTTACAGTAGGAAGAGGTGAAGAAGGCCGAACAGACACAGCCTAAGTCCCTGATAGGACTCGTAAGAAAGGAAAAGGATTGGGGAGTGTTATCAAATCGTGGGCTTGATTTCTCCCCAACTTTTTATTTACCTGGAGCTATCTTTCCTCAGGCATTAAAGTTAATAGGGCCTTGACCATCCTCCATCCTTGTCGTCCACTCATCTTCCCTCTGCGGGCTGTGTGTTTTCCCTTGATCACCAAGGAAGATATTCTCTTATTTGATAAGGAATTGTTGGGCACCTTGCACATGGCAGGCAGGTTGCTAGATGCTTGGGATACACAAGGGCAAAAGAGGTCCCCGACATAGGATGGAGACAGTTAAAGAAAAAGTTTAAAAAATAATAATATTTAAGTATAATATTATATTTAAGTTTAATATTTTATTTTAAAATTATTATTGTTGTTGTTATTATTATTATTAGCTGGCATATGTAAATACAGAAAGGAGAGGAAGTGATTGGGATAGCCTGCTTGAAATGGTGTGGTTAGGGAAGACCTCTCTAGGAGATGTTATCTAAACTGCTAGCTGCAAGATGAGAAGGGACCAGCCATGCTAAGAACAAAGGGGAAGAGCCTTCCAAGCAGAGAGAAAAGATGGCAGCCAAGGCGGTGAGGTGGGGAGGAGCTTGGCATGTTCTCATCCTCCCAGAAGGTCAGTGTGACCGGAGCATGGGGAGCAAGACAGGGTGGACTACGATGAGACTGGGAATAAGAGGATGATTATTGAGGTCCACATCACGTGAGGACTGTATTTTGTGAAATTTTAAGCGCTTTAGGTTGGCAGATTGAGCAAATGAAAACACAGGACTCCCAGTTAAATTTGACTGTCTAATAAATAACATGCTTTCTTCATAGAAGTGTAACTCAGATATCCCATGGGATATAATGAAACTAGAAAGAAAAAGTATCCATCATTAATCTCAGAGGCTACTTTAACTGGATGCCCTGTATTTTGTCTGGCAACCCTAGAAAGAGGGGAAGAGTGTGATCTGATTTGTGTGTATGAAAGATCAGTCAGCTTGGTTTCCTTGCTGAATATTCAGCCTGCTACTTTTCTGTTTTCCAGAAGTGGCAGAAAGAGTGCTCTAGCTGGTTCACAGTATTAAATACAGAATGGTTTCCAGGAGTCCCTCCTTTCCTCCCTACTCTTCTTAGGTGATCTGCCCACCTTCTGCCCCTCTACTGGGTCTCAGCCTAAATGTGGCTCCTCCTGAGAAAGCCATCCTTCCCCACTCACACACACCTCCTTAGGTGGCCTCCTCCTAAGCAGTCCCAGAGCCACCCTCCTTCCTTCAGCAGAGCATTTATGCCCTGTGTCATGACTGCCTCTCCTCTGGCTGCCCTGCTAGACCAGGAGCCCTCTGAGGGTGTAGACTGTATCTTTTTCGTCAGCATTGGTGTCCTAGCCTAGGGTGTGGCTCAGTGGATGGGTGAATTAACTGCAAAGTCTCTTCAGAGTAACTGTCACGTTCATCAGCCAATCTCCTCTGAGTCCAGTTTCTGAGATACCAACTGCTAAGGGGCTCATATATTGAGCACTTCCTGCTGTCAGGGACTCTGAAAACTCTTGGCAGTATCTGAGTCTAGGTCTCTGCCCTTAAGGAGCTCATAAACCAGTTGAGAATAAGAGATAACCCAGAATGTCGATAGTGAACAAAGCCACAGGGAAGACAGTGAGGTATTAGAAAAGATAGAGTCGATAAGACATGAGGATGGTGAACCTGGATTCCGTGGATCGCAGGACGCTCTGTGTAAAGGGTAGAGGGGTAGAGGACTGAAAACTCACTGGGATCATGTGCACAGTGTCATATGCCTGTGTTTCCTTCTAGTGAGAGAGTCTCGAGCTTTGATCAGATTCTCAAAGGGGAAGCACCTGACTCCAGGCAGAATTGTTGAGAACTATCTGATCTGAGTGCTGTAGACATTCATGATGAACTAAAGATCTAAATATTAAAGAAGGGAAATGGAAAAGATAAGAAATTTCTTTACAATTTCACACTATTGTAGAATTTCTTAAAATAGTGGAGCTAAAACTTGAGAAATTTAATTAAGTCATAAGTGAAGACTTATGTTCAGTGAAGGTAGTCATGGAAAAAATTAACAGAGGACACACAGAAAAATATTAAAAATATTTATTAAAGCTAACAGGAGATTTATATCGTGTATATACTTTTTTTTTTTAACTTTTGCTAATTAGTAAACAAAAGTTTGAATGCCAAAGGCTATAAATTGGCATTTTACAGAGGGGAACCTTGAATGGCTAATATGTTTCTGAAAGTGATGTTCAGTCTCATTAGTATTTGGAAACATGACTATTAAAATGAGAGACATTACTCTAGTCACTATGTTGGTTAAAAAAAATTGGAGTCAAATAATATATGTCAGTGGGGATACATGAAAATGGGGATTTCGGGGGTTGTTTAGGGTCTGGCAAAGAATTAGAAGCAACCTGTCTGCTTGCTGATAGGGGGATGGGGAAGTAAAATTGTGGTTTATGCTTATGAAAAAATACCGTGAAGTGGTCAAGGGAAATTAAAACCTAGAGCAGCAGGGTCACATAGAAATTTAATGTGAACCACATGTGTTATTTGAAGTTCTTTGGGAGCCACATCAAAAAAGTGCAAAGGAAGAGGTGAGATGAATTTTAATGTTACATTTTTTTTCAAGCCAATAGATCCAGAATTATCATGTCAGCATATCAATATAAAATTATCAATGAGGGATTTTTAATTTTTTGTACTAAGTTTTTAGAATCAGGTGTGTATTTTACACTTATAACCCATCTCAGTCAGATGCTCAATTTTCATTGGAAATACTTGATCCTCATTTCCATATTTAGGTTTCAGAAAAGGTAGAGCTAAAAACAAATAGATTTACACCCTTAGAGTGTTCCAAAAAACACTTAAAAGTGTTGCAATCATTGGCTAGAATAACAATTTTTAAATGTAAATGAATTAAGATTAAGAATTCAGTTTCTCATTTGCATTTGCCACATTTTAAATGCTCAGTAGCCACATATGAGTAATGGCTGCTGTAATTGAATTGCACAGACAGGGAGCTACCTGTAATATTTAGGTGCTTTTCAGAATATAATGGTGGAGGAGAAAGGAATAAGAGTGAGATGTTTAGTAAATAAGTTGAACATACCAAAAAAAATCAGTATATTATTATTATTATTAATTATTATTATTATTATTATTATTGCAAAAACACATATATGTAATGAAATACAAGGGAAGTATTTGAGAATTTACCTGTATCTACAGAGGTAGCATCAGGGAGGGATGAAAAGGGAAAATGTAAGTGATGTCTAGGGGAGTTCCAGACTGTGGGTGTGCTGTGGGTCAGGGAGCTTACCCAATTCAGTTCTGGGCACCTGGAGTTGAAACAAAGCCTTGAGTAGTACATCCAGACGGTGGGGCATTATTCAGTGCTAAAAGGAAATGAGCCATGAAAAGACGTGGAGGAACTTTAAATGCATATCACTAGGTAAAAGAAGCCAGTCCAGAAAGACTGCATATTCTGTTTGATTCCAACTATGTGACATCCTAGAAAAGGCAAAACTATGGGGACAGTACAAAGATCGGTGGTTGGCAGGGGTAGCAGAAGAGATGAGTAGGTGGAGCATGGAGGATTTTTCAGGGCAGTGAAGGTGCTCCGTATGATCTTGTAACAGTGGCTGTATGTCATCCTACATCTGCCCAAACCCACAGAACGTACAACAGCAGGAGTGAACCTTAAGGAGAACTCCGGGCTGTGGATGGTTATGCCGTGTCAGTGTACATCCCTCCCTGGTAGTAGCTGTGCCACTCTGAGGGGTGACACTGATAACGGGGAAGTCTACACATGTGTGGAGATGAGGGGGATTTGGGAAATCTCTGTATCTTCCTCTTAACTTTGATGTAAACTTAAAACGCCAAAAAAAAAAAGTCTGTAGAAAAAAAAAAATTTTTTAAAAGCAGTGAGAACTAGCTCTGCTCAAAACCATGACAGAATTGGAATCTTAATGCAGAATTATGGTTTCATGATCACATTTTCCAATAACCCAGTTGATGTTCCTTTTAAAACAGCAAACTGAATCATAATGGGAACTCCCAGACACAGTTAATGCCATCAGAGGACATCACTATTTAAAAAAAAAAAAAAAGATTAGAGAAGATTTGCCTGAAGGCCCTTCATTCTTCTGATAAACATAGTTTCTAAACATCATGTTCAATGTAGAAAATCCAGAATGAGGTCCTATATAATTAAGCCCTCCCAGGCCAGAGGGCAGTGCTGCCCTTCCCTCACTGCTCTGTGTTCTGATCAGCACTGTAACACACATGCTGCTCAAGGCTAAATTGTGTTCCCTGCAAATGTATGTTGAATCCCTAACCTTCAGTATGTCTGAAGATGACCGTATTTGAAAATAAGGCATTTCAGTGGGTAATTAAGTTAAAAGGAGGCCTATCTGATCTGACTGGTGTCTTTAGAAGAAGGGATGCACACAGAGATAGCAGGGAGGTGCTTCTGTGGAGGGGAGGTCATCTGTCAGCCAAGGAGAGAGGCCTCGGGAGAAACCAGCCTGTGTGCACCTTGATCTTGGATGACTTGTCCCCAGAACTATAAGAAAGTAAACTTCCTTTATTTAAGCCATCCAGACCTCACACTGGAGAGGCAGCACAGCGCTGAGAGCAGGGACGCTGTCCACTTAAGCCCTCCCAGGCCAGAGTCAGGTAGGACTGGCCTCAACCCCAGTCTTTAAATGACTAGTTCTGGGATGCAGCATGCTACGTTCTCACTTGAGAAACAAGAATAGTCATTGTACCTATCTCCTGAGATTATTGGAAGGAATAACTGAGTGAAAGGAAGTAGTTGCTATAAAATGTTAGCCATCACCGTGACTGCTAAGATTGGACGCCAGGCTTGTGGCCATGACTGGTTGTCATGATTTCTCTGCTCACTAGAGCGAACGTACCCCAAGAACCAGAGTTACAACACCCCAGTTCATCCCACGTGTGATCTTAAGAACCATGAGCCAAGAGATTGATGTGTTAACTGTTGAACGGTTTCCCCATTATTTTCAGTGGTTCATGGTTTTCTTAAATCATGGCTTTGAATTAAATGCTGAGGTTCTGAAATTGAACATGATGTATTTTAAATCCCCCCCCAAGAATTAACGTGGTCAGTGTAGATATGTGCCCTTTGGAAGCAGTGAGAAACCACACTTGGTGGTTAGAGGTGCAGGAATAAACAACCACTTTAAATAGCCTTATATGCAAGCACCAGCTTCAGAAAGAGCCAGCAGTGTAACAAAACGGATTCCATTCCTGTGATACTGCTTTTCCTCTGGAATGACTTAAGGGCAGAATTAGCCTTGGCCAGTCAGAGGGCAGCCCAGTTATTCACCCACTATTTTGTTTTGTGGAACATTACAACCATATGCTTGCATTTTAAAATACAGCAAATTCTTACCGAAGTGTCACCCGATGAATGCAGTCTCAGCAGGATGTTTAAGTTGGTTACCTTTGCACATTAAGCTTTAAGAGACAGAAGTGGGCGCTTAATATTCACTGGATATGCTGTGAATATCTGTTCCTATGCTCACTTTCCTAAAATCACATAACCTTTTGTTATCTTGTAATACATGAAAGAGATAGTTGGATCTGAGAAAGCTGTTACTGAATCAGATAAACAAGTCACAAAGTTCCCTTTATAGTACTTAGACCCTGCATGGCAGTCTGCCTTGGAGTGGAAACTTGCCCTGGGAAGCCTGGTCTGAGTTCTTGGCATATTTCTCAGGAACATGTCTGATTTTAAAAATGCTACTAAGCCTGTTTTTTAGAGCTCACATACTCGACTTCCTGTAAAACATGATTGGCTATGTTTGGTGATTTCTCGCCTTTCTCCTCCCCTCCTCCCCTGTGTGTTTCCCTCTCACGGGGTGCTTCTCACCCAAGTGCCCTTTCTCAGACAGAGGCTGGCTCTGTTTGTCTTGTTTATTTCCCCCCCTAAATTTGTGAACAAGTCCTACTGTCTGTGAAAGGGGAGGACTAATGGGATTTCCTGCCGGCAGTCATACGTACTTTTGACACTTGCAGCCCAGAGCTTTGCAGTTAGCCTGCCGAGCCCGCTTCCGTTCCAGCATGTGAACAGCGATGGCAGGCTGGCCCGCGCGGCCACTGCCAGGTACCGGCACGTTGCATGGCGGGCCCAGCTGGCTTGACCGTGCTCGCTCAATTGATTGGTGTTCCGTTCAAAATTCACCTGTTTATTGAACACCTGTGTTCACTTAAATTCAGCATTGATCCTACAGAAGGGTCAAACTGGCCATGCATGAAATGGTGATGGCTAAAAATAGGCACTGGGAACTAGTAAAAACCCAGAGGAAAAGCAACTTCTTTCAGTATCTCTGTTGGGTTAGGTGCTTGTTCTTGACTTAACACCAGTGGCCTAGTGTCTGTCTAGCATTATTCATGTATGAAAGATTAGGTGAGGAACACAAGATGAATCCATAACTACTTCTGGAAATACAAGCTTATTATTAATGATAGAAGAAACAGAATTTTGGAGGGCATAGGGTTTGACTGTAACTGAAAATTAGAGTTCCCAGTAGAAAGACACAGCATCTCTGCTCTAACTCTCCTTTCTGAGCTCTGGATCCGCAGAGCCAGTTGCCTGCTGGTGATCTCTGCTTAGATGAACCTCCCACGCCTTTCCAGCCCTGCTCTCCTCCAGAAGTGCTCTGTCCCCCAGGTTCTCTGGTTTTCAAGAAACTTGGAAATCACCCCCGTCCTGCCTCATCTTCACCTCGACATTCAGTCACACACTGCATCCTTTCAGCGGTAGAGGACTGTAAGACATTTGGCCAGTGTTTGCTGAATGAATCCAAAAAGAAAACCAAATTAAGTGGCAAAGAAATTTTTTTCATAAATATTCCTCAGATATGTCTCCTCTTTCCATCCCCAAGGCACAGGTCTTCCCTGCAGGGGGCGGACAGAGCAGGAGGGGAGAAGAGAGGAGAGAGTTTTTTTTCTTGTTAAAAAAGTTTTTATTGTGGTAAAAACATAAAACATAAAATTTATCATCTTAACCACTTTTATGTGTACAATTCAGTAGTGTTAAGTATACTTGCATTATACAATAGTTCTCCGGATTTTTCTCATCTTATAAAATTGAAACTCTATACCCACTAAACAGCAATTCTTTCCTTTCTTCCTTCCTTTTTCCCCTCTCTCCCTCTCTTTCTGTCCTTCCTTCTGGCTACTGTGGACAAGCAAAAGAAGGTAGATAAGTCTTTGGGTCAATGTAATATCAGTTTCTTAGCATTTGATTATTTTGACATGACAAAATGAGGGGTTTTACGTGAGACCACTCATGGATGGCTCCGGTTTTACCAGCTCACAGTGTTCACAGGGCTGGGCCTGAGACTCCGCCCAGTATCTACCCCGGGTGTCTCACACTGCCTTAATTTCAACAATCTGAAAAGAAGTGGGGGTGACCCAGGATATGTGCTTTTGTTGGATTTTTGCCAGTTTATCGGTTAGAAGAGAGCTTGTCGTCAAATGCTATAAAAGATCTGGATTTGAATCTCATTTTCATCATTTATTTGTGACTGTTTGCCAGCGAAATCGTGCGTCATATGAACTCTTGGTTTTCATCTGGCAGATCACTTGCCATGTGCCTGTATCGGGATGTTGTCCACTGTCTTCATCCTCTTCCTCCCCCGCCTCTTCCTCTCCCTCCATCATTGTCATCACATACACTTTTGAGATGCTTACCTAAGGCGTGCTGGCAGTAGAAAAACCTAAGAAGGATAACATTGGCTTTGCAGTGCTGTGGGGGAGCTGAACCCTGGGCGCACATACTGGAAGTCCACTGAATAATGTTCCAGGCCTTTCTGCATGTGTCGGCAGGGCTGTCTCCTACTTAGAAGTTTAAAGACACTGTCCCAAAACTTTAGGATGTCAGTGGGTAAAGGTCAGTTGAGGAGTTAAATCTTATAAGTGTGATTCATAAAAGGCAGCTCATCTATCAAGACACGTTTGTTCTCTTATAATTAAGGATCTGTCAAATCCTTCCACATTCTCGAGTAAACCCACATTTTAGTGATTTCAGGGTTTTACTTGGCTGTAAAATTTCCTCTGGGCTACAAAGCAGTGCATGTAATCTGTTCAGGAATGAACTTTTTAGCAGAAGTTAAAGGAAAAAAAATCAATTTAACTGGTTTTGACTTATCACGGTTAAAAGAAAAATGGGAAGTATTGGATTTTGGATAAGTAGTTTTGCTTTGCAGTTTGAGGGTTGACTGGATGTTAAAGTATCACTCACCACATTGGCCAGTCATTTAGATCAACCTGTTTTACTATTTTTGAAGCTATATAGTCAGCCAAGTAATTAAGCAGGCTTCACGTTGTCAGATGTTCCACATAAAGAACCGTTAGGCTTTTCAACACAAATACGAATTGGTTGGCTCAGGTTTTTTTTGGTTGAATATGTTATTTCACAGGTATAGACGTGAGAAAAAGTCACAAATTTCTTTCTAATAAGTGCAAGGTTTACTGCTAAAAGATAAGCATCAATCATAGATTTTTGGAGGGTGAAATTAGCTACTTCATCTACACACACACACACACACACACACACACTATAGGGCAAATGACAGAAGTTCTGAGATTGAATGAGATACTAAGCATAGAGCTTATGAGTGTGGGGTTTTTGTTCAAACACCGTGAGTTCAGATTTTACCTCTATTGTGTATTAGCTGGTGGCTTTGGCAAGATACCTAATCTCTCCAAGACTCAGTTTTCTCATCTGTAAAATGGAGTTAATGGCAGTCACATCTTGTGAAAAGGGCATTAAATTGTGCTTGGCTGGTGCCTGGCACAGTGCTGGAAAGAACGTAAGTGTTGTGAACAAAGTATGGTATTATCGCTTTTCTTATTATCAACTAGGCAAGAAGATGGGTGGTTTGCCGTCATTATTTATTTACACACAATTCTTTTAAAATAATTATCATGGGCTTAGTGTCCCAAGGAAATTGGAGACAGCAGGGAGGTCCTTTCCATGCTGATGCAGTCAATGAAGCCATTGCTGTTGGCTGATAAGTTGAGGGCCTTCTCTATCCCAGGTCTGCTCCTGCTCTTAACTAGGGCAAGGGAGAAGGAAGTAGAAATTTGCATTCTTTTGCAATCTGAAGATTGGTGCTCTCGCTCCTCCACATTTCTGCAGGATGGAGAGACTGGCATAAAAAGAAGGTAGATTCAAGAGCATGGAGATTGCATTTTGTTTCTCTGTGTTTCCCCCTGTGTAACAGAGCATGGATGCTCACTCAGGGCAACAGACAATAAAAGAAGTGAATGACCGTCATATTGTTCCTCTTTGACAAATGACTTTTTAAAGTCTACCTACCTTGGTGTCCTTATTAAGAAGGAAATATGAACACAGAGATAGACACACACAACAGGAAGTTGATGTTTAAGGACACAGGTAAAGACGGCCGTCTGCAAGTCAAAGATCCATCCCTCCCTCACAGCCTGCAGAAGGAACCCACCCACCCTGCTGACACCTCGATTTTGGACTTGCAGCCCTCACACTGTGAGATAATCAAGCTCTGTTGTTGAAGCCACTGACTTTGTGGCACTTTGCTGTTGTGACAGCTCCAGCAAACTAATTTAGTTCAAATACAACAAATAATGTATACAGAGTAGGGCTGTTGGAGAAAGAAAAGAGAAAGATACTTGAGGTTACACTTTCTATTCAGGTGTAGGTTTACTCGTAGCATGCGATTTCAGTGCTCAGCAGCTGAGAACAAGGAGCTGTTTCTGATAGATTTCGAATGCCCCCTCCTAGGGGATTTGGTCGCACACGAGAGTTCAGAGTAAACCTGGAAGAGACATCTCCCAGCATCTGCAGGAGGCGGGCTTACGCGCACTGTCGGTAACGTCCTGGGTCGCTCTGCAAGGGTTATGTGGAAAAGCAGCCAGGATTGCAGGGGTGTGTAAACCAGAAATGCAGTCCTTAGCAAATGCTTCTTGAAAACGTGCTTCTTGAAAAATGTTTCTTCCAAAACGTTAAATAAAATATTTCTTAGAAATGGGAGTAGGAATTAGGAACGATAGGAAGGAAATATTTATGGAAAAGTGATTTTGATTGTTTTTGTTTATAAATCTTATTTCTCAACCTGTCCTCTTATCTGTCCTGAAACACAGGCACAGGTGTTGCAGAGAGGTCAAAAGAGACCATTTCCTGTACTGATAAATAAAGCTGCTCAGTCATTGGGAAAATAATGGCAGAAAACAATGAAAGTCCAAGTTTCTCCTGTGGGTGTCCTGCTTGGTTCTCAGGTGGGGTCTTCTCCCCATGACAGCAGGGTGGGTGTTCCTTCTCCTTCTTCATTCTGGTCCATGCTGGATTGACAGAAGTCGGGTCTCGTAGACTGATTGAGATGCTAGAATTATTAAAGACCGTAAATTGAAGACAAGTTCTAATCCAGTGTTTCTTGCCTTCTTCTTTGGCCTAAAGGTAAATAGGTCTATAGCTAATTAACTTGGAGTTTCTCTGAGACACTTGATTCTATCCCCAGGGCAGTAATTATTATTCAGGGCATGACTACCCTTTGACTTTTGCCTGAAGTGTAAATTATTAGTGTCTCAGAGAAGTCATTGGCCCAAAAGGAAAACATAAGAGACAAAATAAAAGGAGGATCAAAGGACTTCTGAACTGGATTTCCTTTCCTCCTCAGAGCTTATCATCAAGGCAGCGAATGCCCCGATGCACGGGGATGCCTCCTGCGAGGCTGAGGCTCTGGAGAGCGGTGGGCGTGACAGTCTTCCTCCCTACGGTCATGCCAGGCGTCCAAGCACAGGCTGCTAATAGGACGGTTCAGGGATCGGAGATGGGGCAGGGGAAAGTATTCCGTGTGTAGGTGTTTCTTGTTCTGTGGACTTGTTTTAAAGTGCATCGGGAGTTTCTCCAGTCAGAGAAACCCTTCAGGGATGGATTTTGGATACGTGTTTGTCATTCCCAGATTGTCTTTCTTGCAAACTTCCCTTTTCGGCTTTTGGGAGAGTCATGGGCTTGATATTGTGAAATCCAGCTACGTCTGAGGTCCTAGGGTGGTTCAGTCCCACCCCCGAGTTGCATTCAAGAAGTACAGCTCAGATTAGTGTTAATTAAAAGGAAACTCAATCTTTCCTTGCATCTCTCAGAAAAACAAGAGCCAGTCCATTTCCCCCAGCAGTATTTTCCTACTTGTCAACATTTTGGGGCCCTGAGGCTGCTCCAGAGCCATTCAGACACCAAAGCTCCCATCTCTCCCCCTCGTTCTTACCCGGTCCAGATGTTTTCCTTTTGCTTCCTCTCCCCCATTCCAGATTCTTGATAATACAGACCTTGCCCCCTAGTTCTTTTTTTTTTTTTTCTGTCTAGGCCCATTGAACCACTTTTACAGATTTGGAAGCACGGGAGGGCCAGGAGCCAGGCTTGGGAGAATGGGATGGAGGAGGGTGAGGGTGAAGAGAGCAGGAGACAGTTGCACGTGGATGATCCAGGGCTCTGCTCCATCCACGCTGATAACAATCTAATGATGCTGCAAAGGAAGAAAGAAGGCAGTTGGCATGTGTTAGGTGCGTCTCATTGTTCCAATCCTAAGGTTTGGTAGACGTGTTTCCATGTGTCATCCTAAAGATGACTGATATTTGCAGGCACACCTTTGCTTGGGAATTATTTCCTTCTAGTAGGCATTTTTGCTCACCATTGTGTTTTCACCCTATCCTACGCTTGATATATATTCAGTTCGCCATAAATATTTACTGGATTGATGAAATAATGAGTGGAGCGGCGAATCTTATGGCCAACTCGTGAAATTGGATAATCTCCACCTCACAGAAGAGGATACTTAGACTCTGAGAAGCCAGATATTTAGCCAAAGTTCTGACGGCTCAAAAGTGGGGATGCTAATGTTTTCAACTCAGTATATTTGGCTCAAAGATCTTCCGCTGGACCCCATGGCCTGAGGCACAGTCTTCCCCCATCATCGGTTCATTCTGAGAGTATTGAATTTGCTAAAAGCAAACACTTGTTAGGGCTGTCTTTTGCTTTTGCTGCTACTAAAATATTCCCATTGTAACGGGAAGATTGGAACATGAGGCTAATTGAAAGTGACGTATTTAGTGCAGCACTATCTATGTGCACAGGATCTTGGATTCGTGGTGAATCAGCTCTCAAGTATATACTGATTAGTTGTTTTGATTGAATTCTCCAGGGACTCTTGCCTCGTTCATCACCTTGTGCAAGTTTGGGGGCATTAAACCCCATTCAGACCACTGGCTTTTAAACAGTTTCTGTTCTGTTTTCAGTGAGACAGTCTTTCGTGACACGTTATGCCGAAACCACGTTTGTCATACTGAGAAGAGCGACCTTTCTCAGAGAAAGGGAGAGAGCGAGGCGCTCAGAGCTCCTGCCCCATCTCTTCTGATCCTCAGACTGAGACTTCTTAGAGCAGAAATGAGCACCCGCTGACCTAGATGAATGTTCTTAATTTTATGGTTACGGAAACCAGGTCCAAGGAGGCTAGGCGACTTTGGGAAAAATCACAGAATTATTAGTGACCCAGGAAAGTTGAGAATCAGGGCAGAGAGCATCTTATGCTGTGCTGTTAAGAGTCACTAAATGACCAGGAGAGCAGCCGCGCGCCCTGACTGATTGTTGCATGTCTGGCCGGTGTGAAGAGCTTCACTCCCACTTGCTCAGTAAGTCTGTGCAACAACTCAGTGCGAGAGCCACTGCTATTACCCCCACTCTGTGGATAGTTAGACTGTGACAAAGAGCAGCCACTCATGTTTCCTTCAAGTGACTCAGTCAGAAAGCAGGGGTTGACCAGAACCACACTCCTAATCTCTCTCTCTTTGCTTCCCCACCCCTCCCTCCTGGTGTCCCATGTAAAACCATGAATTCTCTCCCATTAACTTAAACAGCTTGTATGGTTGTTTTAGTGTTATCTTCCCACCGCTGATTCTTGCCATGTACTGTGGGAGGGCGGCTCCCAGAAATCTTTGCTCTCTGACATGCACGTGGATGTGGATCCGTATGTTAGATGCTGAGACTCGAGTGGAGCTGCCTGGGGTATGTGAGCTGGAGCTCTGCTTCTCCTCCCTCCGAACGGCTTGGGGTGCACCTTGCACCAAACTGCATCATGCGTTGTACTGTGGATTCGTGGTTAAGAACCACTGCCCCAGAGCATCTTATCCACAAAATACATGATTTAAAATTGTGCCACATTGACATAATAGCTCTTCCCTATCAGATGAGAGGCTAGCCCTGTGTCTGCCCACACTTAGAGGCTGTTGAAGACAGCAGAGGTCATTCCATATTATCCTGAAGTGGAGTTCTCTCAGCTCTATTTATCAGTCTCCAGTCTTCAGCTTACCTGGCACAGGTGACCCTACCCTTCTTCTGCAAATGTACTTTTCTCTTGCCTTTCCAGACACCTCCCGTTCCTCCTATTTTCCTGTGTGTTGGAAATTCCTTTTTACTTTCTTTTGTAGACTATGCCTCCAAAGCAACCCACCAAAATGTTGGAGTTCCTCCTGGCTGCATCTTGAGTTGCCTTCTCTTCCCTTAGCTGATCTGGAGAATGCAGTTGCTTTCCTGTGGCCACCAAAGAACTAGCTACATATTAGAAAATTTGACCTAGACTAATTTTGCTCATTGCTCTGTCTCCAGTGCCTTGGCATAGTATTTGGCTCACAGTAAATATTTAGAAAGTATTTATTAAATGCATGGTCAGTCTGTCTTGAATCGAATGAGCTTCCAAGCTTTGTCATTTTCAACTTAAGGTTTGTTCTAGCAAAATTTCAAAAGGAAGCTAATGCCCCCAGAAGAGAAAAAACAAGCACCTCTCTCCGCAGATAGCACCAGGGCTGGTTGTTCAAAGTGAAGCGTTGTGCCTCCATGCAAGTCACCAGTACTCCAGAGAAAGTGATAAAGTATTTGAATTGTAATCGATATTTAGATCTTACAGGTTTCCTTTTCATACTAGCTCTAGCCAATTTGATATTTTCAAGGACTGAATCTCCATTCAAGTCTGGTGTTTTATGTTAACAAATGTTTGTTCTCCCTGTTTCCTTTTGTAAAACTGAAGCAGACATTGGAATTTGGCTATTGTTCCCTTACAGATTATCTTGTTAATCACTTTTCCAAGTGCAGGTGACCCATGCAGCTAAGCATGGCAGGTTAGATTTTCCAGAGATATGGCACTTGATAATGTGTATTATACTATGTGCTCTTACTACAGTGTGAGGGTGATGCTCTTATGAGAGGTGAGGTCTTTGTTCCCTCCACTTGAATCTGGTGGACCTTTGTAAACGCCTTGACCAATACAATGTGGCAGAAGTGAGTCTGTGAGTTTTTAGGACGGATCCTTAAAGAACTCTGGTTTTGCTTGGTTCATTCTCTCTCTTGGAATGTATGTCTTGGCTACCCCAAGGCAGCATGTGAGAAGTCTGGCCACCCTGAAGCCACCGTGTTGGAGAGACCACATAAGGATGCTGTGTAAAGCTAGGGAGGGATGCCCCTAATGGTTTGAGTCTTCCCAGCCCAGATTCCAGCCACGCATAAAAAGAAGCCTTCAGTATGACCCCAGCCCCAGGCATTGTCTGACTGCAGCCTCATGAGAGGTTCAGGGATGGATCCTATTGCTGGAGACGCTCCAAAACTCTTGACCTGCAGAAACCATGAGAAGTAATACATGATAACTGTTGATTAAGTCTCTGAGTTTTAGGGCATTTCATTATACAGAATTAGATTAACTAGAATCACAGGCACCGTGTGTGTTTAATTTTTGTATAGAAATTTGATTACTGTGCAGTTTAATCTTTCTGATCTTTGTTTCATACCATAGTAGCTGTTTCTCAATGAATATTAATTTTCTCTTCATATTGCTTTCTTCTGCCCTATTAGAACATTGTGCTATAAATTCTTTATCAGCAGCGAGTGACTTTCTCAGCTAAAACATGTATCCCTTTCATTTGTTACCAAAATTTCTCCCTTGGGAATAGTTTCAGCGGTGTTTCAGGTATTTAATGTTTTGCACTTTAATGAAAGTACAGCTCATGAAAACAGCTATTGAACTGTTGAAGATTTCATGAGTACTGAGACAGTATTAAAATCGAAGAGAAATGCACTAGCAACTGTCTGTAGTCATATGTGAAAATGTACTTCTTTTATTTTGACAAATATCTAGAGAATGTTTATGTTTGAAGTAGGTATTATGGACTCTTAGAAAAATATACAATATTATTTATCATAGAATAGTTTTGGTAGATCCTGTATGAATGATAGCAGTGGTAAGTATTTGCAAATAGTCACATTTTGTTCCCACTATGTTCTTTTGAATCAAGTAAGAAATATTAGATTCAGATCAATAATGATGGTAAATAAAATAATAAACCCTTTTAAAATGTAGGAGTATAAATGATATGTGCTTGTGAAATGGAAAACTGAACATAAAATTTTAAAATATTATACCTTGAAAACCAAATAATTTATTACCTTTTGAAATATAAAATAGGCAAGCTATCATTACTCTGAAATTTAATAATATTGCAAGGTGTTTGGATGCTTTTTTCTGCTTAGTATAGAAGCAGCTCTGAGTACAATTTAAGACTTAACTTGCTCCTAAGTAAGCTTCCTGGATTAAATGGCCGTCTGGATTGTTATCAACTGTGGTGAGACTTCCTAGTGCCTGTTTGGTAGTATGGATAGTAGACAGATGCGTTGTGTGTGTGTGTTCCACCTTGTTCGAGAAAGAATACAACGCAGCTTACATAAATGGGAAGAGTAAAAAGTAAAAACAGGGAACACACCTCAAAGCAATAAAGGCCATGTATTGTAAGCCCGCAGCTTCCGTCATTTTCAATACTGAAAAGCTGAGAGCCTTTCTTCTAAGATCAGGAAAAAAACAAGGATGCCCCTTCTTGCCACTTCTATTCAACTTAGTATTGGAAGTCTTTCCAGAGCTATTAGGCAAGAGAAAGAAATCAAAGACATACAAATTGGAAAGGAAGAAGCAAAACTGCCACTGTGTGCAGATGGCATGATATTATACATATATACAGAAAACCCTAAAGCCACCCACAGATTCAGTGCAATCTCTATCAAAATTCCAATGCCATTTTTCAAAGAAATAGTGCAAATAATCCTAAAATTTGTATAAAAACACAAAAAAACGCAGAACAGCCAAAACAATCTCAAAAAAGAACAAAGCAGGAGGAATCACATGACCTGATTTCAAAGTATATTATAAAAGCTATAGCAATTAAAACAGTATGGTATTGGCATAAAAATAGGAATATAGATCAATAGAACAGAATAGAGAATCCAGAAATAAACCCACACAGATGTGGCCAGTTAAGGAGGTAACAAAGAGGCAAGAATATACAGAATCCAGAAAGGAGTCTTTAATAAATGGTGTTGGTAAAATTGGACCACTGTCTTACCCCATACACAGAAATCTACTCAAAGTGAATTAAAGACGTGAATGTAAGACATGAAATCATAAAACTCCTAGAAGAAAACATAGATGGTAAGCTCCTTGACATAGGTCTTGGCAATGAGTTTTTAAAAATCTGACTCCAGAAGCTAAAGCAACAAAAGCAAAAATAAATGAGTGGGAATACATCATACTAAAAAAGATTCTGCCCAGCAGCAACAACAACCAAAAAATGGTTGACAAAATAAAAAGGCAGCCTACTGAATGGGAGAAAATATTTGCAAGTTATATATCTGATTAGGGGCTAACATCCAAAATATATAAGGAACTCATATAACTCAATAGCAAGAAAACAAACAAAAATCCAATTTAAAAATGGGCAGAAAATCTGAGTATAGACATTTGTCCAAAGAAGATATGCAGATGGTCAACAGATACATGAAAAGAGGCTCAACATCATGAATCATCAGGGAATGCGGGTGAAAACCGCAGTGAGAGAACACCTCACACCTGTTAGAACAGGATCTTCAAAACCTAGGGAGTAACAAGTGTTGGCAAGGACGTGGAGGTAAAGGAACCCTTGTGTATTTTTGGTGGGAATGTAAATTGGTCCAGTCACTGTAGAAAACAGTATGGTGGTCCCTAAAAAAATTAAAAAGAGAACTACCATTATTGTCCAGCAATTTCACTTTTAGGTATTTATCCAGAGAAAATGAACATACTAACTCAAAAAGATATATGCACCCCATATTCGTTGCAGCATTATTTACAGTAGCCTAGAGATGGAAAAACCTAAGTGTCCATAGATGGATGAATGGATAGAGAAGCTTGTGTGTGTATAGGATTATTATTCAGCCACCAAAGGAATAAAATCTAGCTGTTTATGACATGAGTGGATCTCGATGGCATTATGGTAGGTGAAATAAGTGAGAGAAAGAGAAATACCATATGATCTGTCTTGTATGTGGAATCGTAAGACAAACAAAAAAAACAACATTTAAAAAAATTAAGTTCATATTACATAGATCCATTTGGTTGTTGCCAGAGGACAGGGGGTGGTAGGTGGGAGAAATGGGTAAAGGGGTATACGTTTATTAAAAAATAAAAAAACTTAAAAAGCAACAGAAACCAGAAGCACAGTGCTGTGCATTCACCAGTCGTGTGTCATTTGAAGTAACTCACCATCTTAAAAAATCCCCTCTGCTTCCATTCCCCATCTGTTCTTTCATGTCATCTACTTTTCCCGTTAGAACCGTCGACATTATTTTTAAAAATATAAATAAAGCGGATGAGTTAAATAAAACAAGAGGACAATAAAAGAAGATAAATTCAAGAGTGTGGTTAAAACTTTTGTGCAGTCTCGCTAATGATGTCTTAATGATGAACCAAAACATGGTTAATGTAGGCAATTTTCTTCCTTACACGGGTACTCTCCACAGTTGTCCAAGATTTAGCACATAATCTACATTTTTCCCCTTCTTCTGATGATGGAAACCACGCTCCTCTCGCTAGAGGCGAAGCCCTCCTAGTGCTGGGTCGAGGAGTGGAACTGTGATGAAGGATACACGTGCTGTTATTTCTGAATGAAGGTGACTGTGTTAAATAGCTTAGAATCTGTACATCGCGGGCGCTCGTGCAGTGGAAAATACAAATCAGTCTTAAGATATGACCTGGCATGTTCTTGCCTTGGGGAAGGGTAAAAAGTACGTTGCCCGGGCAGTCACTTACCTTCTGTTTAGAATTCTCCTGATCTCCGAGGACAGCTATGTAAAAGGACAGGGCATACTCTTAAAACAGAGCTGGGAGGAAAAGAAATGAAAACAGTTGTTGGTTTAGGGTAGCGAGATTATGGGCTCATTTTTATTTCATCTTTATGATCTTTGTAATGTTGTTTTAAGCATCTTTGTGACATAAATAAGAAGAAAAAAACTTTTAAAAAGGTTTATTACATATCCAGAATTACTGGCCTCTGGGGTATTTGAAGTCTTTGAAGAGGAAACTCTCATTACGCAGACAGCCTCACTCCATCATTCTAGCCAAGGCCTTGTGGGAAGCGCAGAACCCCAGGGGAGACACTGTTCTCACGGAGTCATAAGGGCTTTAGGAAGTGAAGTAACATGCTGTGTATATTAAGACTGTGAATAGTTTTCTTTCAGCAAGAAGTACCAAGATTGTCTTTCTGAGAAAGCAGAAGCCAGCCCCTACCTGTAAGAGCTGTAAGGTTTGGGAGATGTGGAGTTAAGGAGTCATTCATGGTGTTGGACAAATACGTTCTCTTCTCCTACCCTCCAGGCACATGGTCGAAATGTCCTTGTGGTTCACTGACTAGTCGTGGCTAGGAATTGTGTCTCTTTGGGACTAAGTACCTAACTTCTGGTGCAGGACCCCACAGCATTTTCTTTTGCCCTGGCGTGTCTCCAAGTGACTCTCTGTCTGGCTGCCTATGTGACGAAGGTGGACGGAGCTGGTGTACTGGCCCCCAGTGGACAAGTAACAGGCAAGAAGTTTGTCGTTACAAGCCACGGAAATGTGGGGGCTGCTCGTTGTCACAGCAACACTTAGCCTAATCTAGTAATAGAAAGGACCAAGATACCCAGCAAAAAGTGCATTTTGGTTGCAGTCTGGAAGAGTTAGGGAGAATGGGCAGAAACAAGGTTACAAAGAGTCGAGAACTGCCGTGGCATGCCTGGGACTTTGGGCTAATGATTAAGAGAAGGCAGACCTTACACTGTGTCTGGGCCTTGCCTTGAATTCATTGTGTTAGTCCACATTCTTCCCCAAACTGAAAGTTTTGCAGAAACTTATTTTTAAGGGAGGGCACTTCCTATAAAACCTTGACCAAGCTTGGGAAACAAAACAAAACAAAACAACACAAAACACGTTGCTGGTTTAATATCCAACATTATGCCTTTCCTCCACATAGTGGCCATTCTGCCAAGTCCACGTAGCTGTCTGGCTGCACTCCCTCACCCCTGGACCTCAATACTCTTCCTGGTGCCTTGTATGGCGACTGACAGGAACGCAGCACTAAGCGTGATTTTTTGGGGGGTGGAAAGAATCTCTCTCCCCTGAGCAGATGGCTTGATCCTCCGAGTCAAGTTTGTGTATTCATTGCTCTGTGTTATCTTTTTCTCCAGAGTGTGATGAAAATGAGTTAAGCTTTAGAAAATGTTTGAAGAGGCATCAGGAAAAAAAAAGAAATTCTGTATGGATGAGATGGTAATAATAAAGTTAGAGCTGAACCAGAGATTGATGCAAATCAAACTAAATTTCCTTCACCAAACAGGCTTAATGCTATGAATGACTGGTAAATTTAAATCTCATTTCTGAAGTTCTTAAACATTCCCATTTCTAACCAGGGATTTAATATCATTTTAATGTAGTTTTTTACATGTGAATTAATGTAATAAATGTCAATGTTGAATAGAATAAGGTCACATTTTACTACTCTGACCAGAAGTGTAATCTTCCAAGATTCAATTTTATCGCTATTATACGGTCATACTGGATAAGGTCACCAATATTTCTTTCCGAATAATATAATATATGACAACAGCTTTTATACCAACTTTAGTTTTTGTAATCTGGATTTATATTCTGAAACATGTTGACAAAGACCTACCATGGATGTTTCTTGGTCACATGGCCGCCTGGGGAAGATTGCTTCCTTCCAATTTATGGGAAATTTGAAAATGGATAAATGAAAGAGTTGACATGTAGCATTTTGTTGATCATATTATCCCCTTGCTTACAGATAATTAATTTCTTGAGGGGTTCAGTCTCCAGCTTGAAAGGGAAAGGGGATGTTTAAAGACCTTTCAATAAGTGAAAGGAAGGATTGCTCTCTGTTCCCCGGCTGTGTGCGAGCCAGCTGGCTTGGCCCGCACAATTCATTTGAGTGACATGTTCATTGAATCAGAAGAGTTCAGGGTTGTCAGGGATGTAAAGGGCAACTAGCAGAGCCATTCACCTTGACCCTCCTCTGCAGCGTTCTCACCAAGTGATCAATCTCTGCTGGCATCGCCTCTGTCGGCGGTGGTAAGGGTACCTACCTTAGGACATTGTTGCGAAGAGTAAAGGAGGGAATGTGTAGAAAAGCCTTAGATTCATGCCTGCCACATTAGAAGTGCTGAGTAAACGCTGCTGTTTTTGTTATTAGGAGTATTTTGTGGGCCACCACCTCCGGAGACAGTGAATTTCCATTTTCATAGAACTCTCACTGTTAAAAAGCTGCTTCATATATTGAGCCCAGAGCTAACTTTTGTACTTACTAATTGATCGTCGTTTTGGCTTAAGGGATCGTGGATAATAATGACGATGCCCATAGCTGCTTGTTAACATTTATTGAGTGCTTTCTCCTTCGGTCACTATTCCAGTGTATTGTCATATTCAGCAATCACTGTAGATTACTTAAAGATATTTCTAAAGTAGTGAAAATAATATAAAGGATTCCCATTTACCTTCAGCCAGATTCATTGGTTATCTAGATTTTGCCACATTCTATCTATGCTCTTTTTTTTTCCTCAAATATTGTAAGGCAGTTCTTAGATACAGTTTTATCTTAACTGTATATACATCAGTATGCATCTTTAAAAACTAGAAATTTCCTAATGTAACTACAATGCCATTATCATATTTAACAAAATTAATAGTAATTTCTTGATAGAGTGCAGTAGTCAGGTGTCTGTGATTGTTTCAAAATGTCTTTCTGTCACCAGTCGGTTGGATCAGAATCCATATCAGGTCTTTATATTATATTTCCTCATTTACTGTAGCACTTTTTTGATGCAGTACTTTTGTGACATTAATTTTTTTTCAACTGGAGCAGTTTTCCCAGAGTCCATTGTATACCCTGGATTTTTCTGTTTGCTTTCCCTTGGTGTTACTGGACTTGGTTCTCTATCTTTTGTGTTTTGTGAAACTAAGTTAGCCCTCAAAAGGGTTATCTAGTAGTATAGATACTAACTACATGGGCCTATTTAAATAAAGATTAAACAATGTTAAAAATTAAAAATTGAGTTGTTCATTTGCTCTGGCCATATTTCTTATGCAGCTGATGGCTGAAATATTGGGTAGCATAAACATACACCATTTCCACCCTCTCAGAAAGTTCCACTAAACAGTGTGGTCTAAGGATTGATTCTTTTCAGATCTGAGCATTTGTGATAGTGCTGTGTGCTTCACGTCACACCTTGTAGGGAGGCACTATGTCTGCATGTCCCCCACGTAGGCTTCTGAAATTGATCAGGTAGTGGCACCCTGGTCTCTTCATTATAAAGTTCCCATCAACCTTTCATCTAAAGCAAGAGTTCTTAACCTTTTTTGTTAGAGGGGCTCTTTTGGCAATCTGCAAAACATGTAGATCTCATATCTCAATAATATTTTTAAACAAGGAAAATTAAGTATGTAGAAACACAAAGGTAGTTGATGTTACTGAATAAGAGTTAGTACAATATCTAAGAGCAATTTTATGACACAGTGAAATATATACCACTTTATTACATAGTAAATAACCAGAACTGGTGGCAGGTATAATCACTACTAGAATTTTATAATACTCTATAGCATTGATGAATATTGTGGAGTAAATGATATTTCAAGATATCTACAATAACCATAGTTATTATTTTATTTTTTAAAATATCTGTGATATTTACTTAAGAAAAAAATCATTAGTACTACTATTATTTAAAATTGTGATTTAAGGAGGTGCAAATTTTTAGTTAGAAGTTAGCGAAAACAAATATGCACCCTTTTTCTCATTCATTTTTATGTGTTCCCGCTCTTCTCTGCTTGCATCTTCTCCTAAATGTCCATGGAACTTCACCACCCAGGTTAAGAACCCTTGACCTAAGCCCTGAATCATCCATTAATAATTGTACATGAATCAGTTGTTTCATTAGGGATTAAAACTGGTGGTTGGTGTAAATCTGTTACTCTGTTCACTTTAAAAGCTGAAAAACTTTAAATAACTTTCCATCTCTAGAGTTCTTTGGTTATCTTGAAATATACAGTTCAAACAAAATTAATGATACCCATTTTGCAGATAGAGTCACTGAGGCTCAAAGAGTTTATTTTCCCAAGTCAAATATGTAAAATATAGTCAAGTAGAATGTGGATCCAGACCTCGGGCACCGACATCACACGTGCTGAATTCAAATTCTGTTCTACCGTTTGGTAGTTACTTTCTGTTCTACCATTTATTTGTCAGTTAACCTGCATCTTCTGTCCTCCCTAAATGACAGCCTTTCCAATGCTGTGGTTTGAAGATTGGCCCTTGTTTCGTGTTTTCTTTTTCTCTGTTCTTCCTCATCCGTACTTAGTCCTTCTGAGAATGTGCTGTATGCTGTCCCTGGTGGCTCGCAAGTTGACAGAAAACTCCACGAGTAGACTTGCCAACAAAGATCAGGGTGAGAAATCGCATCCCTCCAGCCAGTACCAGACTTGCATTCACAGTCTGAGATACAGTGTGTTGTGTGGAAACAAGATTTCTCTGTCGACTCATCTTAAGTGTATTCTCAGCACAACCTCCCAAGCTGTTCTCACACATGCTGCTGTGAAGTGAAACTCCTCCATTTTGTAGTTTAGCAAATGGCAGGCTGGACGTGGGGAGCTCACTGAAGGGATGCCAACCCAGAGAATTTTCTGTTTGTGGATATGAAGCATCATCCAGGAGAGGAACCGTTACCTACTTTTCACTTATTAAATGAAGATCATAGTTTCACTTTAATTCATATATTAATCTGTCATTTACTTCAACAGACATGCATTCAGCTAGTCATTCATGCAGACATTTATTCAAATCATCCATCCATCCATCCACCCACCCACCCACCCACCCATTCATTCAGGGTTTAGCAAGTGCTTTCTGTCCAGGAACTAAGCTGAGTATTAGGAGACCACTGAAAAACTAACTCCTACTCTCATTTTAGTTTATATTCTAGATAGGAGATAAGTAAATACTACGGTTACAGTATTTGAAACAGGTTCTGAGAGACACAAATGCACCAGGAGTTAGGGGAGAAGGGTGCTTTAAGTGGAATGGACAAGTCCCCTAAGAGGTGACATTTGAAATGAGAGCTAGCCAGGACTGGAAGTGTTGGCCTTTGGATTGAGAGATTAATGAGACGTGGCCTTTGTTTTTCAAGAGATTGCGGACTGCTGGCAGGTGATGTGCTGTGGAAAGGGCCAAAGAGGGGAGGGAGACAGCTACACCCGCATTTTTGTTGTCTCAAATCAAGGATTTGGGCAGGAATTGTGCTTGTTGTTCATCATCCATACGAAACAGAAGATACGCCTTGATGTTACCATTGTGTAATCCCTTCCCCTTTATAGACTTATGTACAAGGGGACATTTGGTGGAGAAAACTTAAAGCTTAACAGCAGATTTAATGATGCATGCAGGGATCAGGAGGTTTGATAACATGCGGTTCTCAACTAAGCTATTTAGGGAAAAAAATAAATTGTCAACTTTATTTTTGCCAGACAGTCTGTTGGGAGAATTCAGGAGCATATGACAATAGGTGTACCCTTCCTGGACAGGATGTTGGATGAATACATCTTTCTCAAATCACCTACAGTCCTTGAATTTCTTCAGCCCACTCTGCCTTGCTGTTAACTGATATGTACATGGAGTGCGATACTAGTTCCTGGCACAGGTTTTTAATTTGTGACCCATTAGCCATACCTTTTATTTGCCCTAGCCAGTATTTTTCAAGAATCTGAAGTGCCGACAGCCTTCACTGTGTACAGCAGCATGGGACTGGAAAATGACCATGCAAACAGTCTTAATGATCAATGGTGAAAATTATGATGGTTCCATGACCTTTAAAATTTTCATCCAAACTATTTTAATGTCTGTTAAAAGTATATAGGAAAACAAAAAATATGAAGACTAATACTTTCACAGTATACCAATACTAATACTGTGTAGTTTAAAACATTAGAAACATTGAAAACCCAAAGTGCTTTTTTTTTTTTTTTTTGGAAAACACTTACCAAGAGTAGTTTGAACTTTACTTGCCCCCTTTTTCTGGTTGCCTGACTTATAATGCAGACCAAGCATATTTTCTATGCTTTAGCAAGTTGTCATACTCCTTTTGACGTTGGGATCAATTTCCAACTTTTTATCCCTTGTGCTTTCAGTGTGGTAAAATATGAAATTTTTTTTTTAATGTGAAGTTTTTTGCTGGTCTCACTTCCTCTGCTACGTCCTCTTCCTTCTCACCATTATCACGTCCTACATTTATGTCAGTTTGCCTTCACTAAGCTCCTCTGGCTGCACATCTAGAGTCCCTGGAACAGCAACGTGGTCAACATTCCCGTGGTCAGCTGTTTTCTTCTATGACTTCATTTACATTTGGCTCACATTTCACTTCCAGCATTATCACCTTTTGTTTCTTTGTTGCACTTTCATATTTGTTGGCCAATTCCCTCTTCTGATTATCTGTGTATATAAAATGTCACCGAGGTTTAATCAGTGGAAGACCAGGAGCCAACACAACTCCATACTTTGCTGGCTGTGTGTGATTGAGTGACAGATGCATACTGACCAATCACTGAAAGACTTTGAAAGAAGTGACGTGGGATATCAATAACATTGAGAATCCATGCAACTAATCCCTTTCAGTTTGAATTTTCCCCCCCTTTTCATAGATTAAGCTGAATCAGATGGGATTCTGAATAAAAGTATCCTTTCAGAGAGAGGCTTGTCTTTTATCCATATGGAAACATTAATGATGGAATCTCTTAACTCTGTGGCTTAGTATTTGAAATTGCAGCCTGCTGGAGGAACATTGAGTCGTCTGTGAGAAACTTGTAACACTTACTTTAGTAGTGATCATGATTCAAGAAATTTCAACCTTCTTTTAAGTAGTGATGGCAAAGATGGTGGTGAGGTTGGTGAGGTTGGTAATGTTGGTATTGAGAGATACTGCGGCCAGTGTCTGATTCCCCATGCACAAGACTGTTGAGTGGCAAAGATAGGTTTTTAATATCTGAGCATATAAAGAAAATACCAGTGAGGTTTAGGATCCTGCAGGGAGAATGATAATATATAAACGTAAAATTCTTATGGAATTGCTGGAACATCTGTTTCCACAATTTTTGCTTTCTTTAGGCGTGGTTAATTTTTTTTTCAGTTATATACAGAATGAAATTCAAATACGTAGCAATCTTGAGTTCAAGTTTGTATTTTTATAGATCCTTTTAGATTATTTGGTCGCCTAATTTAAACTTGAGGCAAACCGTATCGTGTGCTAACCAGCATTTGAAAAATGATGGGCCAAAAAAATTCAGACTCTAAATGAACTTAGATGTTTTAAAATTTTTTCCAGAGTTTGTTTTGAGGATTTCTTTTTTACTGTTAAAAATGACGTGTTGAAAAATTCAGACAGGTTTTATAAGGAAGAAGAAATTATAAGATAATGAATTCCAACACCCTGCTTCCAATGATGCAGTGATGGATTATAATGGACAAGGAAAATACAGAAAGAGATAGTATGAGGGAATGGAATTGCGTATGTGAGTGGAATGTGGGAAAATGGGGGTGAAGTTTTCAATGTGGGATCAGTGAAGTTCTAGATTCTCAGTGATGATACTGGTGGTAGTCAACAGTATTTAAAACGCATACCCACGTTATGGTCGCAAAGCACAGAGAGAGGTCGTTAAGGAATTCACTTCTACTGACTTTTTTTTTTTTTTTTTAGCAACTGTTGTTCAGCTTTTACTTTATGGTCTGAAATATACTATTGCTAAAAAACAAACAAGCAGCCCCCCAAACCCCAAAACCTTATAACACCCTCGTAAAGTTGGTACAAATATTAACCTAGCATTAAAAATGACTCTAGCCTAAAGAGATTTGAGGAAGAAAGAGTGGCTCAGGAGGAATTTCTGGTTTGAAACCTTGTAATTCTGAATGCATTTCTTCTATTATTGCTGTTTTAAAGATGTCAGAGCCTCCTTTATCACTGGCAGTTGACTTTATTAGGAGAAGAGTTTAGGCATCTTGGAAAGAACAAAACTTTTTTCCCTTTGCAGGCTTTGGAGGTTTAGTGACAAATGCTGAGCTATATTTGCATACAAATCACTATCTTGAAAAAGCCTGCTTTCTTGACACTCAGGCGTTGTTGTTCCTTGCTGAAGTTTGATTTACAAAAAAAAAAAAAAAAATTTTTAAAATAAATTGCCATTTTGTTTTTAAAGGCTGCCTGATTAACTTATTCTATTCTGGGAGCTACCAGAGTGACATTAAAAGGTCTTTTGCTTCCTGTTTTAGAAAGTGGCGGAAATCACTTGCTGCTTAGAGTTCTCACTTTTTTCTGCTAGGATTTTTCTGCATTATTTTTTAGTGTCGTAAATGATTTAGCCTATTCTTTAATTTTGAATGGATCACAGAATCATCTTTATGTGTCCAGCTGTCTTTTGTTGGAAGAGACGCGTCTTAAATTGTTCACTGCTGAATAAGATTAAAATGACTTAAGTGTTAGGCTACTTAAGAAAATCTTCAGTTTGTCATTTACGGGGAGTTCATCCTCGCGAATGCATTGTTCAGACGTAGAGTAAACTTTTTTTTTAACTGTTCAGGAGTGAGTCTATTGGATTCTATGCTAAAATGAATAAAAGCGTGAGCCTGTTTTTAACCATTCTCTTTGGGATGAATTTCAAATAATTCTGCTAATTTAAATCAGTGATTCTTACCTTTTTGGGGTCAGGAGACGAATGTTTTGTAAGATGAAGACCTCTGGAGAGCAACACACATGCACACACTATTTTGCAAACAATTTCAAGAGATTCAGAGAAGCCCTGGATACTATCCACATGCTCAGCTTAGGAAAGTCTGTTTAGTCGGTTCTGAGCAATCTATAAAGCCAGGAAGGGAGGCTCTCTAAATGGTGAGCCACATGACACAGACTCCGCCTCCCCAGTGTCCTGAATTACATCACTTCCTCTCACGACTTAAGCCAAAACCCTGGCGTCATCTTTGACCCCCTCTCTCCTCTGCCTCCTACCCACATCAGTAAGTCCTGTTGCTCCTGCCTCAGAAATTTATCTCCAGTTCTCTTTATCTCCACCGCCACCACCATAGTCCAGGCCTGTGTTGACTCTCTCATCTAATCTCTGGTAAAGACAGCCCCAGTGGCCTTCAACTGTCATCCTTGCTTTGATTGAATCTCTCTCTCTTTTTGTCCCCTACACAACATTTAGAGTGATGTTTCTAAAAGAGCACTCAGATTCTGTCATACACCCCCACTCCCCACTGCCTGCAATGCTTCCGAGGCTTCCCCAGGCACACACAATAAATCTCATATGAGATGCCCTTCCCTTCACATATCAAAGGCACTGCTTACATTTTAAATGGAAAACCTGTAGACCATTAACTATGTCTCTCTACCTGGGTATCTTTTCGATTAGGAGTTCGGGACTAAGCTTTTCTTTTCTTTTTTCCTTTCCTGTTCTCTTTTTTTAATTAGAGTTAAATACATTTCCCTCAGTTACTTTCATGTAAGTAGGTTGAGCCTGGTCTGATTCAGTGGTCTCTTAGAAACTACGATTTTTCGATTTTTGAGCTAGTTTGAAGAATTGCTTATAAGAAAGAAATGTTTCCCAGATTAAGCAGTGAATAAGTATATTTGCCATTTACACCTTCCCCCTAAGTCTGTGTTTAAGGTCTGCTCTGCATGAAACACTGTGTGATACCAGGAATGCCAGGAACCTGCCTCCTAGAAAATATTCCCTATCTTCTGAGAATGTACTACCTGCTAAATATTCCCTGTTTATGTCTTCCTCCTCCTTTCTCTCTCTCATTTTCTATCTTTTCTCCCATGAGAAGTCTTTCCTGTGTTTACATTTGCTTGCTCTTTGCCTTCACGTGGTGTCTGAACTGTCATGCATAGGTTGGTTCATTGGCTTGCCCGGCTGCACAGAAGATCTGATGGGAATTGGAATTTTCAGTGGCTCTTGAGGGGCATAAACAAACCTGAAGTTGGAATCCGTGCTTTTCAGGACCTGAGGGAACTTGGCCCTGGAAGGATTCTATCTGTACGGGAGCTTGGGTTCCACCCCAGCTACCCCGTAGAAGTTAGGTACTCAACATGCTCTCTCCTTACTCCCAAACTGGATAGAATATACATGTATGCATGGTAAAGTGCTGTTAAATTATTTATCTTGCTTGTAGTTCTTCATCCGATCTCCGGTGAATTGCAGATCTTTAGCATTACTTTCTGATTTATGCCAGACTGAAAAGCTTTTCATAGGGTTTTTAAAGTGATTCTCATAGTACACTGCATACGTAATTGAAAAAAAATCTCTCATTGGGGATGATCCTTAAATATTTCTTTCAGCTGCTGGGCATACTTTATTTTTCTTCTATTACAATACTCCTCCAACTCTTAACACCTAAGAGCATTTTTACAACAATGCTTGTTGGTGTGTTCTCAGTCCTGTGCGTGTGCATGATGGATAGATACTTTGGAGTGGCAGTAAGTTTGTTTTTCAATACTCTCCTCACCAGAATTACTTTAAGTTCACATACATCTGTGTATCTCCAGGACGATACCAGTAACACTAGATTTTCATAATGGTTTCTAAGAGACATTGTAAGACCTAGATATGATTCTATATCGTTAAGGATGGGGGAAGGGAGTCTGGGGAGAAGTATTTCTTTTCCTTTCTAATTAAAGACTGGCAGATCCTCAGTGTGCGTGCTGACGGCCTGCCTTCCCTCACGGTAGCTGAAGCTAATCAGTGCCGGCATTCTCCCCTCCGATCCCCATCAAGGCGTCAGAATCCTCTTCAACATACTGCTCCAAGCAGTTACACAAGTTAGCTGGTGTGAGTGAAAGAAACAAAACCCATTGAACAAACTTGCTATTGTTAACCGAGCTCGGGTTCCACTGCTCGCCGCTCAGAAGCCGATACTCAACAGCAAGTGTTGGTAGAAAGGAAAGTTACTTTAATCAGAAAGCCAGCAATCTGGGCAGAAGGCAGGCTCTTGTCCCAGAAACCAACTCTGAAGATTCTGCTCAGCCATGACAGTTTTTAAAGGGAAAAAAGAGAAAGAATCTCACTGAGCCATCAAGGCAGGAGGTCAGCCTCTGGGGTATTTTCCCTTGTGTGCAGCCTGGCTGACTCCTCATGGTCTTTCTTCAGATGTTCCCATGTCCATATGGTCTGCCTGCAGGATTGCTAAGGGGACTTCTGGGGGTAGAAGCTAGTCATTTTTTAACTGCTTAATTCTTCATTCCTACTTCTTTTAATCTATGGGAAGAGTCAACAGGCTAGGCATGGCATTGTGTGCATTTAGTATAGCGCAGAAGTCAGCAGTTAAGTTAAATGTTACCTAGTGATCTCATAATGAAGGTTTAAAGGGAACAGAAGTAGGCAGGCAGGAAAGGGGCAAAAGAGCTGCTTACAAACCCCCACTTGTCATTCCATTTCTGTGGGACTAGAGGGTTAGGGATGAAGGCCTGTCTTCTGTAACTTCCTCACACTGACGAAGGGTGCCATATTCTCAGAGTGGAAGATGTGGACGGGGGTTTGTAGCATCTCTTTGCTGACAGTGTCATTTGCTCACTTACATACACAGGCAGAGCAAGTCTGCAGTTATTTTGGTGCCCACAAAGGTATAGATTATTGTGAGCAGTAATGTTAATTCCATTCTCTTGAGGCCACTTGTTGGGATGGTGCTATCCGTAGACGGAGCCGCTTCTGTCACGGCAACAGCTTGGTCATCATGCAGTTAGCTTTTCCCCTCTGGTGGCGATGATAGTATCCACAAAACAACTCAGGAACGTGTTTCAGACTCTTTAGGATTCTCTGACTCCATTGTCCCAGTCATTAACTGCTGGAGCTCACTCTTACAACTTAGGGAGGGCTGGGAGACTTCACCTTTCCTACAAACAAGAGGCAGGGGACGTGGCCTCTTGTCTGTAGGACCAGAAACAGTCGAAAACCTATTTTACTTCATTTCATTCATTCTTTGACTACACAATGTATATTTTTTTCTGTATAATGTCTAATAACATTTCATGGAAGCAGTGTTCTGGTGAAGCACTGCAGTAAGCACTGCGCTAGATACGTGGAGATGTTAATGACTTCGGGAGGCACTGAAGCAGCATAGATGACTTTAGCACCTGGCCCGAGGCAGTAGTTTTACTTTATATGACCTTGGATACGTAGTTTACCTTTTTGGGCCACAACTTCTGAATGTGGAAAAATGGAGGTGATATTATCTACCTCAAAGAGTTACTGGTCATCACTGGGGCATAATAAGGCAGCGAACAGTGCTATATATTTTTTTTTCCTTCCTCTTCTGAGATTTTTTACTTTCTTCCGAATATTTTCAGTTTAATATAAGCATGTGACTTTTTTCTTTTTCCTCTTAAGATACTCAATATAGAAATCGTTTGCCTTGAAATATTCACAGACCGTGTGAAATTTAAACCAAAGAATCTGCACCAGAATGCTTCCAGGCTGCAGGTTGCTCTTTCATTTTACTCCCTTTGAAAACGACCTGTTTACTTCTCCCTGTTAATGTGATTCTCACCTCTGACCATCTCGATCAGGACAGAAGCTTTGGGGATTACTCAGGGCAGATCTGCCTGGAAGAAGGATCACTGACTCCTCTCCTGCTGATGACTCAGGACTGTTTTGTGTCCTGGAGAATGCTTTGGGCCAAACGTGAGTAGACACTTGTGAGATGCTTGCCTTGAGATCCAGGTACCAGCAGAATACTATCGTTATCTTAATCACACTGTCCTGGAGTTTATCATGTTCTGCAAATTAAATTTGCTTAAAATTACATCCATGCCATGCACGCTTATGGTTGATGACAATCTCATAGAGCCTGCATTGAGTTATTAAAGTGGGTTTATTATATCCAGTCAAGGATGGTATGGTTCAGATGGGTTCATTTTGGAGGTAATATTTCTACCTTTCTGATAGAAAAATTCTCGGAAGTTCCTACATTGTGGATAGTAGATTACTTTCTGAGATGGCACCTTCTTTGATTTAAAATTCTGCAACTTTGCTATTTAAATCCAGTCAGTTGAATCTTCTCTTTAAAATCCCTCATGGTCCATTGTGGTGGTGTGCTTTTGAAGTGACATTAAGAATTATTTTTAAACATTTGTATTGACTAGGATGATTTATTAGAGCAAATAATTCATTACATGGGTCTGCAGAAGTCCACAGTGCAAACTGGGAAGTCCCTTGCTTGTCATTAAACCTCATACTGATCTTTAGTAGACAGATGAATGCCAACTCTTTTTTTTAATTCTGAAGAGTGACTGATTCTTCATCATGTTATTTGATGCTGACTTACTCTATATTCATATATATGCATGCTAATCAGCTTCATTGGAATCAGTGATATTTTGATGGTCTGATTTATTTTAGTGACTTTTATATTCTGTATCCCTAGAATATATCAGATATAGAAAAATAAATGGAAGCAAGTCTGAGCAACTCTGAGAATAATATTCTGCTGTCGTCTTCAATTAATCACCTGAATCAGTACATTTCCATTTCTCTGTCATGGCTCTATATTTAAATATTTCATGTTTGTCATGGAAATGCTCATAAAATTATTTTTTAATCATCAGTTATTATCCTTGATGAGCAAATCTCAGACTTATCAAATTTTTTTGAGTAAAACTGTAGCAACATAATGCTCATTTGCTGTTGGGGGACAATTCTCGCTTTTACAGCATCTAGTTTTGTTCTTGACTCCACTAGACCTTTGCAATCGTTTCTGTGGTTCAGGAGGTTGCGTGGGAGGCCACAAAAATAACACACGAGTCTCCTGTTACATGCCCTGTCTGACAGGTGGTGACTGCTCAAGAAGTCAGGGTTGACAAGGATTCTGAGTCTCAATAGTTCAAGGAGAGAACTGTGTAACTGATTATTGGTGTCTGCCATAGGTTTGGCATTGGAACATAGTGGCAAAGGTGCTACGTTGTGGTTTCTCATGGGTAATGGAAAGAGGTTTGGTTTGGAAAGCTGAACAGCAGATCAGAACAGAAGCACAATGCCAGTTGTGCTTGTAACTAACTGTGTGACTTTGAGCAAATCAACTGATCTTTCAAATCCCCATTTTGTCTCACCTAACAGGGATGATACTGGGGTAGATACTGTGTAAGACCCATCCCTAGTTCTGAAATGCCTTGGATGCATATACTCACTAGGACATCCAGGAAACCTCAGACATCTGTTCATTTTTCACAACATCCCCAAAACTTCTTTTTAGACTTACCAACTGTGGTAGATTGTTATGATCCCCCACCAGTGCAATGTGACTTCCAGTGCCCACAACTCTTTTCATTGTGGTCTTTCCACTCCTATCAGGAGATGGAATTTATTTCTCTGCCTCAAACAAGGCTGGCTTTTGATATCCTTTGACCCATAGAAGGTGGGAGAACTTAAGCCTTAAGAGGCCTCAGAGATTCCACCTTTGGTTTAGGATGAAAGAACAGGTAGAGTGAGGGGCCCAGTCCCAGGCCAGCCTGCCTCCTGAAAGCGGTTGCATGAGAAGTCCGACCGAGACCAGCAGCGAAAAACCAGACACAGAATCATGGTAAGGAAACAGGCAGCGTTACTTGAAGCCGCTGCGTTTTGTGGATCGTTCGGTGTGCAGCAAGAGATAGCCATAGAGAAGCTGGAGGTCGGTCAGTGGCTCTCCTGGGCCTGGAAGTTCTCACAGTTGCTGAGTACCTTAGTTCTCGGCCCTGCAGCTCCTGTTCCACTAGGCTAGCTGGGCTTTTCCACAGCGTGTTGGTCTCGGGGTTCCAAAAAGACAGAAAACAGACGTTGTAAAGTTGGTGAAGGCCTGACCTTGGAAAGTCACAAAGTGACACTTTCATCACATTCCACTGATCAAAGCAAGCCACAGGCCAGCCCAACTTCAAAAGGAGGGGGGAGAGACTCCAGTTCTTGATGAGAGAAGCGGCAAAGTCACTTGGCAAAGGGTCACGTAGGATGGGAGGGCTTCTTGTGCTACTATTGATGAATAAGCTCCCACCATATCTTTAGGTGCTTGACTGGTGCAAAGATGCCTTTTGATTTCTTTCTTGCATTGTGTGTGTTCTGAATTAGCTGTGTGTTGGCAAGAGCCCGGGGCCTGGCATGTTGTCACATCACTTTGATGTGGCAATAAACACTCTCTGTGCTCATCCAGAAAGACAGAGACAATCACTTGTGAGCTGTTGGTGAGAGTGGAAAGAAAGAGGGAAAGCAAAGGCCTCACCAGGTTTCTGGTAGTCCTTGGTGATGTAAATGATGCTATGAGGAAGTCAATGGCTCCCAATAATTAGGCTGTCCAACAAGCAAAGGAATTTTCAGTGTGTCTGACAGCCTGACTCATTGATTATAATACCTGATCCTCCTCTGATCTGCCAGCCCAGGGGAGGTCACCTTGAAGCAACCCAAGCTCTAAGATGGAAAAGGGCAAAGATGCAGGCTCTGCATCCCTCTGACCTCCTCTTGCCAATACAAGATGGTTCTCTCCTTCTTTATCCCCTTGCTCACGGTTCCCTGTTAGGACTAGGGCACTCTCAGTGCTTCCTTTGCCCAACACTGAGGACTCCTCCTACTGTGGGATTTTATGTCTCCTCTGCTTTCTTTGTTCAATGCTGGGAGTTTCATAGGCATCGAGCAGTTCTGCATGCACAGTATCTTTGTATTTCATGAAGAGTGTGATTCTCATGTGGAGTGTGCTGTCATGCACTAACTTCTTATTTTCTGTATGCTGTAATTTCCTCATTTGTGAAATAGGAATTACGACAGGACTCCACTGGCTCGTTGGAAAGATGAGGGACATGAGACTGCATGTATAAATGAAACAATGATTTCAGCCGGAAGAAGAGTACCTGACGACTTTCTTTGATGCATAAATTGTAGGCCATTTTCAAGGACAGATTTTGGTCCAGATTTGGAGAAATCGTTTCTGAGTTTTAGAAAATTGAAATGCAAAACCATGCTGAAAAGTTTATCCAACACCCCAAGCAGAGTTAGAGTCGGCCTCCTCTGTGCTCCCACAACATTCTGTACTGATCCGTATCAGTAGCATTCATCACTCTGCGTTCTATGATCTGTTTATACTACATAACAGGTGGGGACAGTAGACTGTGAACTCTTCAATGTCAGGTACTCTCTTGTATTCATCCTGCCATCCTAAATTCTCGCACAAACCCCAGACTGAGAGGAGGCTGTAGTTGAGGGATGGATGGTTGAATGGGTTGCCAGCCAACCTTCTGGTTGAATCCCTCCCCTATTTGTAAAGTCCACTTTCAGTCTCATCTGCACTAAAAAGTCTTCTTTGATTTTCCTGTACTATGAGGAATCTCTTTGTTGACCGTAGGAACTAAGTTGTAATTATTGTCCTACTCTTTAAAAAAAAAAAGTTATTACTAAATCCAAGTCTCTACTTTAGATTATAGGGAGAGACCAGATCCCATTCGATAATCTCTTTCACAGGCTTTCCCACATAGTGAGTCCTGGATGGACATATATTAAATTCAGTTGAGTAGATTACCTGCTTTGAGAGTTACTATTGCATGTTAGCTAACGTCTCTTCAGAGGTGTTAATTCTAAGCAAAAAGCAAAGAGGACCCAGGAGAAGGTGTGTTCTTAGAGCCTGTGCATAATGTGGGATTTGCCCGCTAACAAGGCCTAAGAGTCTCCAAATTAAATTATACCGCATCTGCAATATTACCTTAAAGAAACTGGCATATAAAGAGTGGCAGTAGAATTTCAAGAGCTGTCTGCTCTTCTTCAAAATTAATTTGCTTTCCCTGAGTTAGCACACGCAACCCACCATCTTCAGGCAATATAATGTTTTCTCCTAAGGTTTATGTGCTTACTTTGAGAAAATAATTTTATTCTCAGGTGAATTTGTGAACAAGACACTGTTCTGGCGCTCTCATGTGTTTACAGATCACCTGCTTCATTTTTCTCGTTGGAGATGGCGCAGGCTCCTTGAGTGCCATAACGGAGTAATACTCATTATTTGTCTATGTGGTGTCAATACTATAACACATTTTCTGATTGTCATTAGTCTTTAAAAGCATCAGAGATACTAAACAGAGCATGAAAATGTCCTACCATGCTCACGTATTTTTCTTAGAAAGTTCGTTTTTTAAAATACCATATTTTTCCAGCAGGCTGTTAAGATAACTTTGTAGTCCTCAACATAAGAAAAGAGGAGTAGCCTCACCCCTGCTCCCCAACCCCCCAGTACCTTCCCTTTTTTTTCTTTTTTTTTTTTTTAGTTACTTTTTTTCTAATGTGATTCCTGTCAATCAGGGGCTGACCTCTAAGGGCCATGACCCAAACCTGGCCAGCCTCCTCTTTTTTGTAAATAGAAGTTTACTGGAATAGAGCCACACCTGTTAGTGTTTGTATTACTGGTGTCTCCTTAGGCAACACCCACCAAACCTAAAATATTTACCACCTTGGCCCTTAGTAGCAAGTTTGCTGACCTGCTTTGCATCCTTTGTGAACCTGTGCATGTTTTCAGGTAGCCATGGGAGAATCCATCCCACTCAGAGGTTCCCCCTGGAACCTAGAACCCTTGCCTCACTCGGGTAAAGGTCACCACAGCCCTGGGGGCTGCACTGGCTTCTGCAGCCATCTGTGTGCCTCTGGGCTCCCCGTGGTGCTGTGCTTGTCTGTCTCAGTGCTTGTCCTGGACTGGAAGGGTAGGGACAGCTGCTTATTCCCCTTTGCTGTTTCCAAAGCCTAGTACGTGGTCTACACTTAACTGGTACTCCGTGTTCATTGATTGAATGAGCGAATGAATTACACTTCCTAGTCATAGTATAAAACAGCATATTTATAGATGTAGTTTATCTACATCTGACTCTGACTATTCTAGGAACTACTTCTTTCTAGTTATAAAAGGGTTTTTTAAAAAGGATTTTATCTTCATAATTATATTTCCTTTGGGCCCACATGAATATTAGTTTCCATTAAAATAAGTTTATATTTCTCCACTCTCATGCAATATGAGCTCTAACTATGCTAGATATTAAGAATAAACTTCTTTGAATTAAAAAAAATATTGCAGTTGATCCCAGTCTTGTATAGATGATTGAAAAGTAAATGAATGTTGTCTCCATTTTGTCAGGGTCTTGGTGCTCAGAGGTGACTGATATGAGGGTCTGGTTTATTATTTAT
Source organism: Vicugna pacos (assembly GCF_048564905.1). Lineage (NCBI taxonomy): Eukaryota > Metazoa > Chordata > Mammalia > Artiodactyla > Camelidae > Vicugna > Vicugna pacos. The sequence continues at coordinate 29,724,958 of NC_133003.1, read as the reverse complement.
TCGTTCATTCCAGCATTTCTTATTAAGTGTGTCTCGTGTTGAAGGTGATGGGGAAACAGCAGTAAGCAGGGCAAAGTCTTCACTTTCTGGAGCTTCCCTTGTCTCCCCGGATACACAATACACAGACAGGAAAACTGCCAGCTGGTGGTGAGGGCTGTGGACAGATTGAAATAGGTGCTACGAGAGTGAGTAAGCAGGGAGCAGTTTAAACTCCATAGCTGTTAAAGGTTCTTTTGAGAGAGTGGCAGTGGAAGTAGAACCTGCATGATAAGAAGCAGCCTTGTGAAGATCATTGCGAACTGAATTCTAGGCTGAACACATAACCAGCACAAAGGCCCCCACATCTGGGAAGGAGCGTAGTGTGTCTGGGAAGAACAGAAAGAAAGCAAATATGGCAGATACAGAGGATGCCAGAGAGGGGTGGGGAAAGAAGAGGCTCAGGAGTGCAGCCTGTGGTGGGGTTAAGGCACAGGCTCTTCTCTGCTCTGGTTGTAAAAGAAGTGAGGGGAGATGGTTGCTGCTGACTATCTGATGCCCAACTTGTGTCTACAGTGGCTCCAGGTCGGGGAGGTGTGGGATGGACAGAGATTCTGTCCACTACTCACACTGCACCCAGGGGCTCCAGAGCCCCACCGTCTGTCGGTAACTCCAGACGCATCTACCTCCCGCAGAGTGAGGTGGTGCCTTCCTGTGTGGCCATTTCTAGGTTGAGATTCCTGTTTGGCCATCCTCTGGGGACAAAGGACAAAGACAATGATCACCCACACCTACCTAAGTATGCAGCCATGAAAGTTATCTCCATTTACTCTTACTATTATTTGTATCACAATGCATGTGTGTGTGTTATATGCAGATAAGATGACTTTTTAGCAGAGGGTTGGGTGGCACGGGGTATTATGTCAGGACATTGTTGCTTAAATGGGTTGGTGAAAAATACTCACCTGAATGAGAATGTGTTTAGTCTGTTTAAGTGTTTTGTGACATGATGTATTACTATTATTAATATTCAGTTAAAATAATAAATGTATGTGATATATCCCCTTGCGGTTAGGTGTACACAGGGTAAAACATCTCATAGATTCAGCCATTTTGATTCAGTTCCGTGAACAGTCTGATTCATTAAACATTGAGTCAAACTAATCCTCAGCATCAGGCAAGCAAAGTGGACAGGTCGTAAGATGAGATTTTTTATGGCATTGAAAAAAACCTTTCAGATGTCATTGATATTGCTCAAGTTACGTTAGACTCAAAGATGGCCAGATTCATTCCACCAGTATTCACAGTGAGCGATTGTTTAAATAAAACGTTATTCCTTCCCCGCTTAGTTGTTGTGTGTAGACACAGCCAACCACAGCGATTATGAGTATTGTTGGAAGCTTGCAAAATCATCACCTGCCTGTGGTTTGGTGAAGTCAGAGCCTAAGGGAGGGTGTAAATTAAAGCAGGGAGGAGGAAGATGGGGAAAGGTCTCTTTTAACAACAACAAAAAAAGCAACTCAGTGGGAGTGGAGGCTGGCAATCTGCTGAAAGGAAATGAAAGGAAATTCTTCATTTCTAAATGGTTCATTGACCCATGATAATAAAGCAGCCCTGCCAAAGACGGATAATTATCTTTTTAAGTATCAGATGCCCTGTGGGTGAAGGCCTCCCTTCTCCTCTCTTGAAAAATGAACTCAGATTAAACAAATACTCCTTTTCCTAGTTTACCATTGACATGAATTTCCTGATTATGAGCAAAATTAATCAGTTTTCCCTCTTTCTTTTTCCCCTCTTGTCTTATGGAAATCAGGCCTGCCCAGCTGAGCTCGGTGCATTTCCCCTTGGGCCCTGAGTCCTACCAGTAGTATGATGGGCTAAAATGTTTGGTATTCTGGTGAGACTAGCAATTGCAGACTTGTGGTTTTATTATGCCCTTTAGCTTCCTAGCTCGAGGCAGAAACATACTCTCTTAAAACAAGAAAAGAGAAGGAAACAGAAAAGAACATTAGTGTGTTTTCTCTCCTGCTGGTACCTGAAAACTAAACAAAAATTAACGTAGCCTGGGTGTGTATATACACATATGCAGTCATGTATATGTATTGTATACAGCCATAAATGTGTGATGAGTATGAATATAAAAAGGAGCTAAAATGTTATTGATGGCATAACACGGAATATCTATTTGCTACCAACAAATGATCAAACTTAGATCCTTTTCCTCCAGACCTTGTTGTTTGTTCAGACCAACAGCATAAATTTGTGGACTTGTCTAATTTGTAGAATGCATTTAGCTGGTTTCATTCACATAGGCAGACAACCTTTTTCTTAAATTAATGAATTACTGTCACCTCTCTTCTTGAATTCCTAATGATCAGTTTGAAGAACACTGGTCATAAATTGCTTAACCACATGGCACATCTCCTGGTTATAGATGAAGTTCACTGTACATTTTCAGAATGTCTATATTCTTTTTAAAAATAATAAAGAAAAACAACTACTTTTCTAATTTTGATTCTGATGCTCTGCATGGAAAAACCAACTGAAGATGCCAGTTGGTTTTCCAATCCAGGGACTTCGGCTGCTTGAGAAGACAGAGCTTTAGAATAGGGGTCAGGAGATAATGGTCCAGAATAGACCTTTCCTCGTGGCATTATTATTTCAGCCAGCATGTGAGTCTCTCTGAACACTAACATCCTTCTCTCTTAAAAGAATTTCTTCAGTGCCCCACAGCTTCTCCTTCAAAGTATAATTAACCGTGTTTGTAAGCTCTCTTTGAACTCCTTGGAGTTCGGTGGTGGGTAAATATTTGTTCTTTTATTCCTTAGTTTTTGCAGGTTCAGGCCCTGGGCCAAGGGGATTCAGTACTGTGGGTATAAACTTCTTGGTAAAAAAATATTCCCCAAAGCAAGCAGAGTGTTCCTTAACAGACCTCACTGCAGATGTCCTCGTGTGTCCCCTTCGACCAGTGGAGCGCTTTCGAGACCTGCGTCCCGATGAAGTGGCCGATCTGTTTCAGGCAACCCAGAGAGTCGGGACGGTGGTGGAGAAGCATTTCCAGGGGACCTCTCTCACCTTTTCCATGCAGGTGGGTGTTCAGATAGCACGGACATTATTTTCCTTCCTTCTCAAACCCTAGCATTGGTCTCTCTCCCTTGTAAGCTGACATCTCACCGGGAATGCAGCTGAGGTTGTTCGCATCTTACATAACAGCAGAAAAAGATGTTGCTTGTCCAGGACCACCCTACTGTCCACAGGCCCCAAGGTGGACTTGGTGGACAAGGCAGATTATTGGTTGAGACAGCGCCTGCTGCCTTGTGTACCAAGCAGGTGGGAGTACTGGGCCAGTCATTTAATGAGTGCTAAGACATTCCAGATCTTTTATTGGAACTGGGGCTGGACAAGTCTTTTTCATTCCAGGATAAATATATTTTGAGCACTGCATGGACTTAGCCCGGCTCTGTTTCTAGGGGTGCAGAGACATGCAGGTTAGCTAGGGCCTCACCCTCGTAAGGCTGACCTTTTCTCTTTAATGCAGGTCTCAGTAATTGATTATGGATTGGTATGAAGCTGGGTTGACTGTGTATTCAGTGTGGCCCACTTCCCAGTAGATAAGTTAGACCTCCACCGCCCCCCAGTCACTGGAGATCTTTAGGCAGAAGTTGAACCAACATTTGCCATTGTGGGAGGAGGGCTCTGTGCTGGGTCATCAGCTGTGGGAATTGAATAAATCAATAGTGACTTACCCTGAACCCCTTCATATCCCCTAGGGAAAGAGCAGGGGGAATCTATACATAACGAAAGTCCTTTATGGCCCGGAAATTTTATGACTCTGAAATAACCCTTTGGAAAGATGTGAGGTCTTGTCCTCAGTGCTTTAGTTAAACTAGGTGTTTACTGCCCTTCCTCCACCCCCCGCAGCTCTCCCCCACAGACTTTCAAAGAGAACAGATAAAGAAAGCAGCTGTCTTCAGCTCTGACTAGAAATGCTCATCTGCATGCTTAAAAAAAAATTGCGCTGCCATGTCTGTGTTGAGAGTCTGTAAATTTCCCTATAAAATATCATGTGTGTGTTATACGTCAACCCCTTTGAGTCACCTTCAAGCAGATAGTTAAGGTCAGGGTGGGTTTATCAGACTTACGCTGCAAATCATGTTTCCAGATAAAGGAGAGCCCAAATAAAGGCAGATGAAGACATCTGTCATCTGTCAGTGTTTAACGAAACCCTAGAAGAAAATTCACATTTTTGGGAAATGGCCAGTGCTGGTTATCAACCTTGATTTGATAGAAAGTTAATTCCATAAACATAGGAACTGACTTGTACATAGCACAGAGAGCATTTTCATATATGTGGTGTTTTCAAGCTTTTTATCTTGTTTATTTATTTTGTTTCAAATGGAGGCATTGGGGATTGAACCCAGGACCTCGTGCATGCTAAGCATGTGCTCTACCACTTAAGTTATATCCTCCCTCCTTAAACTTTTTAAAACTTGAACCTACAATAAGATACATATTTATTTCACAATCATATATTCCCCTCACCCCACACATACGTGTGGATAAAGGAAACCAAAGTTTCACAAAACAGTGTTTACCCATTCTATGCAGTTGAATAGTGTTTGTTCTTTTATCTAATTTCTCTTGGGCTTCAGTGCTAATCACAGCCCATCCAGGTGACTCCATGACCCACACGTGGGCTGCGACTCCAAGTTCAGAACCCACTGATTACACAGGTCTGCTTAATCCTGGCCGCAGCAGGGTGAGAGTTCTCACTCTGTCAGTCTGTCCGGGTCATAGAGGTAGGAAGACTTACCTAAATTTGCAGAGTTCTAATTCAGTCTTGATGTTTCTGAGTATAGAAACATGGCTTGTTGTGCCATTCCAAACCAGCGGAGTGCTTGCTTTTGCTTGGGTGCATGGCTGGTGACTGGACGGGTTTGCTTATTTTCAGCTAAGCAAATAGTTTGTTGGGCTTCAGAAGGCAGGGGAAGGATTCAGAAGGCAGAAAGAGCCCAGCCTCAGTGAAGGCCTCCACCTTTTCTCCCAAGGTCAAGAACACCCAGAGAGGGCTCACTCTTGGGAGCGTCTCCTACATGAGACAGCCCATATTCTTGCTTAATGGAGTACATTGATAGCAGATTTCCTGAATAGAGACTTAAAGCCATCAGACATTAATTAAATCACCTCTGGTTAAAGATAACCAAGAGGTGTGATACTTCACCTCCCTAAACGTTTCCAGTCTTCCTTTAATGCAGTTAAAACCATAGCCAAAAGCAAAGAGCATGAAAAGTAGGAAGAGGGTTGGCTGACAGGGTAATTTATATCATTTTTATTCATAACTTCTCACCTACTCTCAGGCAGAAATGGAGAACTGTCAGGTCCCACACATTTGAAGCAAATGGCCCCATGAGAAACTATAAATTAACACACAATGAAGTTGGATCTAAATTATTAATGGGCGATATTTCTGAATAAGCAGGAGATACCATCTACCTGTTCTCACCTGTTTTTTTCCTTTTTTTTTTCCCCCTACTTCTAGGATGGCCCAGAAGCCGGTCAGACTGTGAAGGTGAGTGCTTATTATGTGCATACAAATTAACAGGGGGCAATTATGAGAACGAATGAAAAATCACACGGAGGCATTTGGAGCACTTTGCTGTTTCACTATGTTATCTTCGAGGTCAAAGAGACCCTCGGTGTTAGAGCCATAAATCCTGACATTATAAACTTTGCCAAGCAATGTGTTTCCTATTAGTTTACAAGACATTAAGTTTTGTAGTAAAATTGCTACTGTGCAAATGCTAAAACAGAAACTAAATCCTGGAGTCTTGAAACAGAAACTGAAGTCAAAGGAGCTCATGAGAGGAAGCGTCCAGGAAACAGCCCCTATGCCTGGTGTGGGCTGGTGAGTCCCCTCTAAGCCTGGGCATCTCTGACATGCGCTAATTGACATGATGTCCCCGGTTCCGCCTTCGCCCCTCGCCCCTCGCTCCTGTCTTCTCCTTCTCTCCCCCCGCACACCTACTCTTTCCCTCCCTTTGTGCTTAATACTAAAGTTCAGTGTAATGGAGTCAGAGGAGCTCAAAAATGGCTTTTTAAGTGTGCCAGAAGAGGGAAGGAGGGTTTATTAGGTTAGTCTCTGCTTCCCTAAGAAATAAAATAAAAGAAGAAAATCCTGGCTGATTCTGAGGCTGGGTTTCAGCCTCCTTCCTACAAATGCAAATTCCTATGCAATTAGTTCCTATGCTTAAATCATAAAGAAGGTCTTTCTTTCTTTCTTTCTTTCTTTCTTTCTTTCTTTCTTTCTTTCTTTCTTTCTTTCTTTCTTTCCTTCCTTCCTTCCTTCCTTCCTTCCTTCCTTCCTTCCTTCCTTCTTTCCTTCCTTCCTTCCTTCCTTCCTTCCTTCCTTCCTTCCTTCCTTTCTTCAGTGCTGGAAATCAGAAGCAAGTCTAACTGGGGTGCTAATGTTATACTTTGCAAAATAAGGTTTTATGGCTTTCAGATTGGCTATGAGCGAATAAAGTAATGTTGGGTACCAAACAATGCCAAATAGACACAGTCCTCTTTTGATACTAGTCTGCGTGTGGCTTTCATGTTTAATGTAGCTACTGTGGGACTTAAGAAATCTCTCGGAAGTACTTTGGAGGAACGAATGGCCTATGGGGACTGCCACCAAATTCCTTGTGGTAAAAAAGAGCTAGCCTTGCTCCAGACACACAGTGTGGTAAGGACAGAGGGAACTCGCAGCTTTCCTCTACCTCCCTGCCAGGCTTCTAAAATATGCAGACGCTTAAAAAAAAACCTGTATAATATAAGTAGCTTCATTTTGAATTTGTTTCTTGAAATATAAAACATAATGTTTAAGCCTGGTTACTAGTTTTGTGGGTTTTTTTTAAAGCAATATTTAAATGTAAATTCCAATAGTACCAGATGAGTTAGGTGCTCTGTGTGGGATCTGTTTGATGGAATTCCTTCAGTCATTGAAAGTCATGCTGTAGAGGCATGGCTAGTACCATGGGAGAATGTCAAACCATGTCAAGTGGAATGCACAGGCTGGTAATATGCACAAATGAAACACACCTAAAACTTACATGAATATATAGGTTATATGATTTTTAATTTTTATTTTGGAAGTTTGAATGGGCATTAAAATATTTCCTAGACAAGCCGGTGTTGAATAGAGGGAAAAACATAGATCAGTGGTGACCCAGAGCTGGAGTAGGAAGGGAATGGGAAGTGCCTACTGATGGGTGCAGGGTTTCTTTTGGAATGATGAAAATGTGAAATTAGATAATGGTAATGGTTGTGTTACCTGAAGACTGGATTTGCCTCATGGTGGGTGTCGAGCCGATGGATCCAACCAAGACAAAGAGTGGGAGAAGGAAGGACTGATTATGACATGTATCATGTGAAAAGAACACCAGAGATCTTTCCCAAAGCATTGTCTCCTTAAACAGCAAACTTGGGGAAGTCTTAAGCTAAGGATACATGCATATTCATGAAGGGGTTTGGGCAGAGGGGAATGTAGCATAGAATGGGGGCAAAGGTTGACAGAGTCCAAGCTTTAGTTGTTTGAAATCAGGAGGGTCAGCACCATCACTCCATCCTCCACTTGGGTGCAGAACTCAAAGACTTGTAGCAGGTTGTTCTGTACACCCCTGGAGAAGGAACTAAGGCTCAGTTTTATTGCTGAACTCTTGTTTCTTGACTATTTTTCCTTTGTTCTTGCATTCCTTTACTTCCCTTACTTCCCTTACTGAGATCTGTCCAAGGGCAAGCACTGTGGCCAGGCTTGGATCACAAAATGGCACAGATGCAGAAGCTCCTAGATGGAGGCCAACCATAAATTACACACAGATTTTCACTGTGCAGGAGGGTCTGTGCCCCTCACTTTTGAGTTTTAAAGGGTCACCTGTACATATAATTAAAACCTCAACGGTTGCCAAAGTTTTCACTGTCCTCTTAGACCAAGTCTACATACCAGAAGTTGCCTGATTGACTTTTTGTAAGTGTTATCCTTACACTGCCTACATGAAAATGAATTTTATTGTTAGTTTAAAACAAAAAGATATTTCTATTTTTATTGTAAATCCCCTGATTTAGAATCTTTGCACTTGCGGCTTGAGACTCTTCATTGTTGACAGGCCCATCCCATGATTCTTCTCAGAGTATAGATATTTGCCGGCCTTGCCATTTTATGGTGTGAAGATAATAGGTGGGAATGGCCACATAACCTTGACCCCTGGAAGCTACGAGTCAGCCCCTCCAGGCAGCAAAGTCGTGTCTTCAATACCTAGCTCTCCAGTGCTGAAAACTGCCGCTCACAACTGAGCATTTCAAATGCACGGCTGAACATTTTGAGGCAGTACTTGACAGCCTTCCACGGGAAGCGCAGGACTGTTTTCTTCATCTTGGCTTCTGTGTCTGACTCTTAGAATCCCGCCCGATGTGTGGGTTTCTGAACCATCTTTGCCTCGTGCTGGGTGGTAGCAGCGCTAAGCTCGGTAATGATGTCCTCCCCCGAAGCCACGGTTGCTGTTAGCGAAGGTGCACCACCGAGTCAGCCTCCTGAACATGGTGCCCCTTTAGGGTTTCTTGTTTTGTGGGCTTTAAATTCTGCTTTGCAAAGAACAAGGGTGGCCTGACTCAGTAAGACATTTGTAACAGGAAAGGCAAATATCAAATGGAAGAAAAGTGACTTCTTACTTCTTGATTTCTCGATTGAAGATTCACTCTCCTTTTTGAGTGTATAAGAGGGAGGGCACTGCTATCCACCAAGCGATTGTTGCAGCGATGTGGACATCCTGCAGGCTTGAGAGACAACCCTTCCTTCTGTTCTCAGCCATGCGTCACCATAGGCGTTTACATAGCACCGTATGCATGTGCAGCCGTTTGCTGCTGTATCCTCAGCCTTACTGCCCCTTCCCATGTGAAGCAGCCCTTCCCTGACCCTGTATTCCGCATCCTGTTTGCCTTTGTTGACTGAAAAACAGAACAAAAGAACCACCACTTAAAAGTTGTGAGTTATGGTTTATTCAGAGACCTTCCTGAGGACTGTAGCCCAGGATGCAGCCTCTCAGTAGCTCTAAGGAACCGTTCCAAAGAGGTAAGGGAGGAGCCAAGGTATATAGGAACGTTGGCAGAAAACAAACCCACAAACAAACAAGCAGACAAACTGAAACAAAACATGTAGTCAAACATCAAAAGATTACTGCTGATCACAAAAAAACAGACATCCCATCTTAATGATCTGAGTGCTTTTCTGTGTACGGGAAGAGGCAAGAGTCCAGGCTTGCTGAGATGATTCCTTTGGTCGGCATCCTAACTCTCTAGGGCCGGTAGCCCATCTTCCTCCGTCCTGAATTCCCCTCAGGGCGCTCCACTGGGGTCAGCAGCAGTGGCATCTTGGGTCAGGCAGCACCCTCTCTTTACTGAAAAAGCAGGCGACATTATTTTTTGCCCACACCTTATTTGATTTCCTTCAAGGCATTCTTCACGGTCTCTTATTTATTTGCATGTTACTTTCATTTTCCTGTACCTGTGTTGTTTCTTTAGTCCCTGGAGGATGTGAGCTTCATGAGAACCTGTGTTCCGTCATTGTTCACTGTGGCTCTCTTGGGCAGTGCAGGGAGAACGGAGATGATTATGGTACTTCACGTGATAGGACAGGTCTGTACTTCTGAGTTCCTGACTTCAGTTAACATGAGGAAGCAGATGATATGTGCTTGCATTTCAGTGTGCAGTCACGGGCCTGGGTTTTCGGGGATTTCTATCAGGAATCTCCCATATTCTGGTATCACTGACAAAAGCCAGCATTTCCAGTAATCAGATTCCCAAATCATACTCCAAAATATAATTCCAGCCAGCCAAATCATTAAGGCAATCAGTCCATTAAAAGAGATGCTACTGAAGAAGGTTAATGTGAGCTTCCAGAGCAATTACTATGTGCATCTCCGGGTGGGAGAGTGTTTTAGGTATATTAGAGAGATTTATGGCAGGCAGGTAATCTAGAATTTTGTAAGAGCTATTAATAAAATATGCTTGCTTACACTCTTCTGTGTTTATGGCACTTGAATCTTCTACTTAGATATTTAATTTTATAGTATGAATGCAGTGAGAAGTGTCTCTTAATAATTGTTGATACATTAGCAGTTACTTTTTTCAGACTGCTTTGGGAAGAACAGGAAAAGGAATTCGTTGAAGAACTGTGATTTAAAAATGAAAAAACAAACAAGTGCTTATTCACTGAAGAGTTTCTTCGGTTTTTTGTTCATTTGTTTGTTGTTGTTGTTGTTGTTGTTGTTTTAACCAAAGGAGATTTGGTAGTCTTTTCAGTTCATGAACTTAGAGGATATTTTAACTCTTAATAAAAGTCCAAGGAGTTAGTACACTGTGACATCAGTCAAAGGCTCCGTTGGAATATTAGCTCTACTAATTTGTTAGCTGTGTGACTTTGGGCCAGCCTCTTAACTTCTCTGAACATCCGTTTCTTCATTTTTCAAATGGAGAAAACCTACCTATTGTACTGAGTGATGGTGAGGAGAAACCGGTAAGAAGATGTGAATAGATAGCTTAGCCCACAACATATTGTCTCTGAGGCCACATGCGTGCTTCTTAATTTTAATCTTACCCTCAGTTTTCTCATCCCTAAAACAGACTGAATCTTCACTTTAGGAGAATGTTTGTGGCACTAAGATTGTTTGTGGCCCTTCCAAGTTCACTTGATTATACACTGAATTGTCTTATTATTAATTACTGCCTTTTCGCTTAAATTCATGAAAAAAACTTTCTTCTGATCATATGGCTTGTGCAGTTTGAATATCTAGTTTAAACTTTCATAAAACTGACCACTTGGACATTCATAAATGTGCCTTAATAATCGCAGGGAAAAATCTCTGCTGAGGTATTTTTAATCTCTGCTGTACCCCTAGGTGGTAACGAGTAAGTTGTGGTCCTGATCCAACAGTGTAGTTCACAGTGACTTGAAGTAGGTTTCAGTAGGACAGAAACCTGCCTGCCCGCTACGCTGATTCAGTAGGTCTAGTGTGGGACCCAGGACTCTGCATTTTAACAAACACTGAAAGTCGTGCTCATGTATATTTCACTCTAGTGCAAAGCCACTTAGCAAAGAAATGACACAAAGTGGAGGAATCTCCTCATAGTGGCTTGCTTTCTACCCCAAAGAATTCCTAATATTTGATGTACACAGGAAAGAGAAACCAACATCTTAACAATAAAAATGATTTTACTTGACTGGTTATTATTTTCACTTGGAAAGAAATTGCAAGAGAGCTATAATTCGCCAGTGAACTTTTATCTTTGATCAAAGCCATGAGGAAAAGTGCCTTGCCTCTGTTTATGTCTAATGCATGCATTTACTGCTGAAGAATTAGTATCTTCAGGATGCAGTAAGCTTTTATCTTGTTCATTTGCCTTACAATTTGCATCTTTGCCCTGAGAATGAATCCAGTTGTTTGCCTGAGTTTGGTAAACCAAAGCCAGGCAGGGATTTGGGCGTGCAGATGGGAGTGGACGCCTCCAAGCTCATCTTCCCCTCGGCAGGTACATGTCTCTGACCCTCCTTCTCCTCCGGGTGATTTGAGGGGCAAAATCCCTGGTCTCTGGCTCTCCAGGCAGAAGAAGGGAAGATGAGCCTGTGTGTCTCCTGTGGGAAACTTCGTCTTTCCCACTAAACCCTGAAGCCCTCTTCTAAGTAAGTATCAAATCACTGAGTTTTACCATTTCTAATTAGTTGATTTTGATTTGCACAATGCCATTTGGATCAAAGCACAGAAAGAAAAATTAGCCAAGCTCCCTGGTATTCCCCTATTCCTATTTATTTATTTTTCCCCTGTTCTCTCAAATTCACAGGCAGCTTAGGTGGGTGGGATGGGGGATGCTGGAGATGAAGTGAGGGTAGAGGCGAAGTACCATCAGGACCGAAACGTACTGATGAAGAATGAGGACTACTGGAGCCAGATGGCCTGGTTTCATTCCCAGAACTGCCAACTATCAGTTTGCTGACACTTGCCAAAGTCAGCCTTTCCTAGTCTCAGCACCTACTTATAAATGTAAAAAAATGGGGACCTTTCTACTATCTGGCCCCCTTGGGGTGTTGTGAAGACCAAACGGGTTAAAATGCCTGTAAATGCCTTTAACAAAACACTTGAAGCATAGGGAAGTCTCAATAAGTTTTTGCTATTTGTTTTATAATTTTCACTTAATCCTTTCAATCCTCAAAATTGGGCATTGATATTTTATACTTGGGAAAACCAAGGTTTATGGAGGTTGTCACTTACCAAAAAAGAAAAAAACAAAACAAAACCCACAACTGATAGGAGAGCTGGGATGCAAACCCAGGCCTGTCTGAAAGCTCGACTTGGAATTCTGTCATCTAGCTTTCTCTTCCGATAAACACCCTGCATCCCGTAAGCATAGCCAGAGAAGCACAAAAAGAGGTTTTGTAAATATTTTGTCTCCCTCAACATTCCTGTGCATCATTTTCCCCTGCTTAGAGTAATGTCGGCTTCCATCTAAAAATACCCTGAGGACTCCCTGTGTAACTTTATTATGTAGGTGGAGGGGAACTAACCTAAATGCTGCTTTATTGCCATCTGTCCATTTACAGCAGAATTATATGTTTTAGGTGTTTAATTTTTCATTTAGTGCTCCCAAACAAATTCATTATGTAATTGGAGGCCCTGACACATGGTAAAGTGGCTGTTTGGCTGTTAAACTTACTTTGAGATCCATGACACCAAAAGTGTGGCAAATATTGCAGACACACCCTTAACGTCAGTGTCTTACAGGTTGCAGTGGACTGTCTTTTACAACTGACGCTCAGAGTTTGGGGGTTTTATTTCATCGCTGTCAAATCAAATATCGTGTGAAAGGCAGGGTGCTGTATAGACCCCCAAATGCTACATAAATGTGAGTGAGGCATTCTTATTCAGAATCACCTCCTTGCCTCTGTTGATGCAGTAAGGGTGGCGAGTCACTGTTGTCATTTTGTCGTGGAATACTGGGTGCTCAGGGAATAATCACTGAAGGCACAACTCTCTCTCACTATTTTGCTGAATATGTTTCAGGCCCAGGACATGACGTATGAAATTCTCTAACTCCATATAGCCGCTTCATTTTAAGGTCAAGGTTATAAACCTGTGAACATTGAGATGATCAGCTTGGCTAAAATGTTAATTTAAAATAAAAGAAGTCAACTCAGTCCAATTAATCATTTGACAAGGATTCAGTAGTTTTGATTAAAATATTAATGGTCAGTTCAGGCATTGTAGTTGAGCCATTCGTTACAGAGTTGCAGCAAAAATTATAAAATATAAAAGGTTACTTCTAGGCTATCTATATAAGTATAAAAAGTCTGGATCTATATATTGCTTAGAAAAATGGACGGCATTGGATTGGGATTCCCCTAGAATGAGGTAGTGAGGGAAAGGAACACCATGGGATGTCAAGGGTACCCAGGGGCCTTTAACTACATACCTAATAAGTTCCTGGTTTCCCGTTGTTATTTGTATTTAGTAATATCATTGATATTTTAGATGTATTTTAAAAGAAAACATAAGAAGCTACCTCTATAATGGATTTTTATTTCATAGGGGTCCTATTAGAAGAATTTTCCACTCTAATGCATTCTTTTTTCTATATTATCTTCAGCATATAACTAGTTCTCACACCTCCTACGGTCAAATCTCTGAGGGCAGGGCCCCGTAAAAGGTCACAGTGGATTCTGATGGTTACCCAGCTTTATGGACTCTTCTTTTATTTATTTATATAAATACATTTTGATTCTTGGTCTCGATGACCTAGACTTGATTCTTACTCCCACATTCATCTGGAATTACTCAGTTCCTCTCAGGGGCTCCTCTTTGCCCTTTATGCCAAAGCCACTAGTAAAGTAATTCTCAAAGCTCAGAACACAGTTGGAAAAGTAAGGGTTTGATGACTGAGTCTGGGTCAGATTGAAAGCCTAATGAATAAGAGACATGGCAACCTGCAGAGCCATAGCCATGAAAGAATTAGAATAATGACCTTCCTAAAAATATTGGGTTAGTGAGAGTAACGGCCCTCGGGCCAGACCCAGTCAGAAGTTCTCCCCCCACTTCTTTGTGAAGTGTGTTAGCGCTAGGAAAGTGTGATTCTTTAATTTAGCTTTACGTGTCATGAGGGATCAATCCTACGCCTGGATTCTCATCGCAGATCCCCTCTCTGGAAAAGCTGCTCATCCACCAAGATCAGGGAAATAGAGACAGAAGTTGCTGGAAGCATTCTGAATGGGGTTAATCCCCCAAATGTCTGGGGAAACGGGCAAAAATGATGGTTTAAATCCTTCTGGGCTCATTCAGCATAAAGATGATATTACTGGATGCTGATAATGAAAACTCCCATTTCTTTCCCCCGTAGTTTGTCCTTTTAAATACGCTTCTTCTTGTTCTTGATGTTACGTGAAAAATAAACATGACGTTGTTCAGGATGTCGACCTTGCCTAAGTGGTTTAGAAGAGTAAACAACATGGAGCGAACAGAGTAAACTGACCAAATAGTCTTCTCCTTCGTGGTGAAATCCATTTATCCGAATGTTCACATTCAGATCTCCCACCCTTGGGTCTGTATATCAGTACTTGTTCCCTGAGAAAATATTTTCTTATCATACCTTCTATACTGGTGCCCTGAAAAACAACCCAGCAGGGCCTTTTATTAGTGTTTCGATTCATCTGTTGGTTGTAAATTGTAGAAGCTCCCAGGTGTAAGCAGGTTCTGGCATGAAAAGGAATAAATGAGATTCCACGCTCAGCTCTGCCATCAGATGACCAGAGATGAAACTCAACTCTCGAGGAAGAAACTCAGAGCCTGGGATGACTCAGAATCCCCAGAGAGGCAAGTGACCTTGGAAGTCACGTAGTACCTTCTCCTCTTCTACAAACGATCCCTCGTCTGTAGCCTTTACGTTGGTCTTTTATCTTCCTCTCCGCCCAGGGACCCAGTGAGCTCTGAGGTAGCTGCTTCCGGTTGGAACAACTCTGGTCTGTGGTGGATGGCTTGCTCACTGCCAAGAGTGCCCTATCCCTGCCTCCGGGGAAATGAACATCATGCCTGCTCGTCTTTTGCTGTCTAGTATTCTTTAATTTATTCATCCGTTACCTACCGTGTTCCAGCTTTTAGCATGAGGCCTGGGAGACCAAGAAGAGTGAGTCGTAATCCTTGTCTGTCTTTAAGGACTGCTGTTGAAATAAGTGCTATAACAGAGTAGGACTGAGCGGTTCATATTAATTCTTCTTCCCAGTAAGTGTGGATGGAGTCACCTGCTGTGTGTCAGGGGCTGCTGGGCCCTGGGTACAGTGGGAGGAGGGGGGCAGCCAAGGAGCAACTCTCACCTTATTGTCTGTCTTCCTCTACGCCAAAATGAACAAAGAAAATAATTGGAGATTTTGAGCGGTAACAGGGTGCTGTGAAAGGAGTAACATGGGGGGAGGGAGGGCAGTCGGGGTGGTGTGGCTGCTTTAGGTAGGGTGGTCAGGAAGGGCCCACTGAAAAAGTGACCCATAAACCAGGACCTGAGGAATGACAGGGATCCAGCCAGGTGAAGATCTAAGGAGGAAAGAGCATTCTGGGCAGAGGAAATGGCGGTGGGGATGAGCTTGGCACAGTCTAGGACATTATTGAAGACCAGGTGGCAGGAATTTGGGGCGGAGAGAGGTGGTGGAAGGTAAGTGTGAGAGGTGGGCAGGAGGGAAGTTCTAGCAGTGTAAGTACAGTGCCACTGTGAGGAATTTTAATTCTATTTTAGGTGTATTTGTTTGGTTTATATTCTAAGGGCAGAGGATATTTCACATGTGCTTAATATGATGAGTCCCCTAAAATTAAGTTTCTGTGGGGGGACACAGCAGACCAGTGTGCGGGCTGGTGCGTGGGCAGTAGGAGGATGTACCAAGACAAAGAGAAGTTTAAGAAAAAGGCAAGTTTAATAGATAACGCTGCTATGGGCAACAGCGGGCCACACAGACGAAAGATGCCTGTGTGAGCACTGAGGGTGAACGTGCAGGGTCTTTTACTGAGGGCCAGGGGCTGTGAACACAAGGGGTAGGGGGCTGCGTGATCAGTTTGTGCACAGGTACCTGATGGGCTGTAAGACTTGTCAGGGGCTACTCTGAGTAAGGGGATTTCCTCTGTTAAGGGCAGGATGCTTGTCTGCAGCCATTTCCCGGGGATGGTTAGTTTTGTCAGGGTAAACACACATCATGGGAAGATGTTTCTATCTTGCAGAAATGCAGGTATGCAGAGGGTCCTGAAGTGAGGAGTGGAGGTTAAGGGTGCTAGTTGGCTCTAGGCACATGGAGAGCCCAGGAGTGGGGGTTTTATGGACTTGAGAGCGGCTTCAAAGAGCGCCAGCTGTCTCCACCGTTTCTAAGCCCAGTTTTTGAAAAACTTGAATAATTTGGTCTCATGTCTATTCTGAGCCCTGTGGTTGTCTCCCCAGCATACTTTCCACACTACAGTATTTAGCAGCCAGGAAGGCAGTCTGTGTTTGAGTCCATCTGTAGCTTCAGGTGTTAATCTCCTTTGGTCTAATCCAAGGGTGGGCAAACTTCTTCATAAAAGGCCAGATAGTAAACATTTTAGGGCTTTGAGGGCCAAATGGTCTCTGTCACAATTTTACAACTGCCTTTGTAGCACAAAAGCAGCTGTGCAAAATATGCAAATAAATTTGCACAAGTGGGCGTGTCTATATTCCAACCAAGCTTGATTTGCGAAAGCAGGCAGCAGGCTGGATTTGGCCCCGGGGCTATAGTTTGCCCATCCCTGGCCTGAGCCAGTTCTCTTTGCCACAGTGAAGACTTCAATTTTGACCTACTTCGCTTAGAGTGTAGAATTCTGTCAGCTTCAGGGATGATTGTTCCAAGTGTCTACCGAAATAAATGCACAGCCTAAAACTTAAGAGTTGTGTTATATTTGGCAGGAGGACTCAAGCCAGGTTGACAGCCTTTCAGATCACTCTGAGAAACTGCTCCAAAGAGGTAGGGGAGGAGCTAGGATATACAGGAGTTTTACAACAAAGACCAGGGAGTTGGAACAATAAATGATTTCTTATTAAGAAAACCAGGCATCTCAAGTTAAAGAATTTAGCGCTTTTCTGTGTATGGCAGGGAGCAAACCTTTGGGCTCACTGAATTCATTCCTTTGACAAGCACCTAGCTATCTAGGGCCAGTATCCTGTCCTGTGTTATTCTGAGTCCCCTCAGAGTGTACCGTTGTGAGTGGCTGCAGAGGCTGGGCAGGCTTGTCTTCACGGGGCGGGGGTGGCGGCAGCCGCTGACTTGATGGCTTCAGCATTCTGTGTTTACTGAGATGGTTTGCAGTTATTTTTCGTTTACACCATCATCATGGAGGACTTGTGGGAAGAGATGATTCTCTACTATTGCTTGTAAATAAGAAAGCAGTAACCCTGCTCACTGCTGGCAGCACTCTTAGGACTCCTAGGGCAGCCTGCTTTAGAATGAAGCAGATACTGAGGCCGGAATGGCAGAGACAGAAAGAAGTCAGATCCTTGGTGACATTGTTGCGTGGCTGAATTAACCAGCCCTGGAGCCTGCGCTACACATAGACTTTTTCGGTTAGGTGATTCAATCAGGTCTCCTATTGTTTAATCCAGGAAGAGCTGAACTTTCTGCTCCTTCCAGTGGAAAACATCTTCTATGTGATCATCTGCTCTAAAATATTCAGTTACTTTTACTCCTTAATACGCTTCACTAGCAGTTTGAGCGAACGATTTCTAAAGTGCTTCTGCATATCTGCACTACTCATCACATGCCAGTGGGAACCTTTGAGTGAAAATCTGTGAATCAATGGCCCTAGAAGAGCTTAACTTCCAAGAGGCTCCCTCCGGTGCATGGCCACAGGGTAATTCCATTAACTTTAATGACGGTGGTGCTGCACGGAATGGGCCCAGTTAGTCTATTCTTCCCCTTCTTTTTCCGCCTTAAATCTTATCCTGCAGCTAATTCTTCAAGGTAAAGTACGCGCACGATGCCATTCATTTCTTGGCCTTTATTAGTATAAGGACTCTCTCTCTCAGGGAGGGAGCGCTAAGTGAGTACATTAAAAATGAATCCACTGCCCCATTCATCGACTGTGAGAAAACCCCAGAGTCAGGGACATCAATGGATTATTATCGATTGTTGTAAGATCCAATAAAATCATAAGTATGGCTCAAAACAATTACCGTGGCCACATTAGCAAATTATCAAATCCATAACTTGCATTCAAGCCTGGCCTCAGAGATTTAAATAAAGTGCCAAAGGGAAGAAAGTTGCATTTTAGGGATGTGACAGCCAGAGTTCGGATAGAGAAATTTATGATTTTATTTGCTGTGCAATCTAATTGAGAATAACTATAAGGTTTTTAAAAAGTGAACTTTGATTGGGTTTTAGGTGTCAGAAATAAACTGGAAATATGGGTCAGTTTTATATTTTTCTGTGAGTCTGTTGGGAGGGGAAGGAAGGTATTCACTGCGAGGAATGACTTTCCTGGGTGACCTTCAACCCTGCCTTCTGTGTTCTTATTTCTAGTGTTCAAATAATTGGGTTATGCTTGAGACTCGCTGGCTCTTCCCAGAGACCTGCTTTTTACTCTCTTCACCAAGTGTCAATTTTCCCCCATTTAGAAATAAATCAATTCAAAATGAAATTACCCAGAGCATTCATTTTTCACCATCTAGTAAATGAGTCTCTCTAAAGAACACAAGGTTCTCCGTTTTCAGTTCAGGCTTGATGAAATTCTTCTCTTAGACAGAAGTAGTGCAGAGCTGTTGTTCCCGCCTTCTTCGAGCTTTTCATCTTTGGTGGACTACGTACGAAGCAATATTTGCTCTGCAAAATGTATTGGCCTGTTCATAGATTCTTGTGCATATTTTCTGAAGCTCTAACCTGAAATCTACATTTCTAACCCTTAGCAGTTGGAACAAAACTGCCCATGGCAACATAACACCCAGTAGCCATGACAGTAGTTCGTCTGAAGCCTCGGCCTCAGCTGCACTCAGATAACATGCACATAGGTGGCTAGATTTTCAGGAATGGATTGGCTCATCTTTCGGCTCACTTCAGTTAAATAGAAAAGCAGTTTACACAAAACTCAAGGAGATTTCATGGTGATCTGTGTAGAACTGGCTAATGGATTTCTACAGGCAGTCAGCGAAAGCTTGAAAACTCAAATTTATCAGAAATGATAAATTACTACTAACTGTCCTAATTATTCCTTGACATTCTGTGTTGAGACCTGACCAAATTTTGCTGAAATGTACAAATAGGAAAGAAATTCAAGGTTTAATGAATTATCCATAATAGAATTGCTTAAAAGAGAGAGAGTGTCGTAGCAGAAGGGTTCACATTGATCACTCAGAGTTCCTTCAGCCTTTGCAAGAGGTGGGATTAAGTTGGGGGAAATATGTTAGATAAATCAGAATTTTAATCGCCAACTGAATTGATTATCCTCAGCATGCTTCTTAGGTTAAGGAAGACTCTGGGTTACCTCCCAAGGTCATGAGGTTAATAGATGTGGTAAACGTGTGATTTGTGATGAGCTGATTTGTGGAGACCACCTTCTCTGCAAACAGCATAATCAACATACCAGTTTTAAAGGGTCACATGCTAAGTGTGTTTGTTACTTTGTGTTTTAGTAGTCTTTTTGGTACTTACCCACCTTTTATGTTTTATAGTCTTAGGTTTAGCTCATATGTAAATCCTTGTAAAATGCCTTGAATGATGGCTAGCTTCCTTTTTTTTTTTTTTTAACAGCTGTCTTAATTCCTTTTGGATAACTCCAGTTAGAAAAGTTTTCTTTTACACAAATAGGGATACACAATATAGGGAGCTATATTCAGTACCTTATAATCGCCTGTAATGAGAAAGAATATGAAAAGGAATATATATAAATACACACACACAGGTACAACGGAATCATGCTGTACACGAGAAATTAACACAACATTGTAAATTGACTGGCTTCCAATAAGTAAATCAGTAATTTAAAAAAGTTTGTTTTTGATGTTGCTATTGCAACTTCTTCTTTTCCTTCTCCTCCTTCTTTCCCTCCTCCACCTCTTCCTCTTCTTGCCTTTCTTCCTTTCTGTGAATCGGCATCCCAAGAGTGGAATGTTTGCTCTGTGGTTGTCCTCTCTGTAGTGTGGGCGTTCTGGATTGACTCTGTACTCCCTCTCCTTTCTGAAACCCTTGTAGGAGTTGGAAGAAATGTGTTCTTCTCGCCCTAAGGAATCATCAGTGCCTCTAACTATGTACACAGCACAGTTTCTACTCCTTCGCCAAACTGGTTCCCCACACCTGGATGTCCTCTCTTTGGTGACTCTTCTCCTTTAAACATGTTGCCTAGAATCATGGAATTATCCAGATGACAAAGGGACAAGTGAGTAATTGCAGTTCTTGGAACGTAGTAGGCTCTCAATGTATGTCTGTTGAACATGAGGGTGATTTCCCCAAGTACAGAGCCTCAGGTCTGGACATTCTTGCTGCAGATGAAAACTGTAGAAAATGAAATGGTTAGAAAGGTCCTGTTGATGGGCACTGCCATGAGGTGGAATTCATTGTCTCCTTTTCATATTTTGAAGCCCACTGAATCTGGTCCCTGCTATGGGGTCCTGTGCTGTCAGCTATCTTCAAGATCCGCTAATATTGATAGAGTTGCTTTTTGATCTCACTGTGGACAAATGCTAACAATGGAGTGAATTCTGAACTAATATTCTTAAATAAGTGGTGATCTTTAGGGGCTCTTTCCACACTTGGGGTGTTTGCAGAGACTGACTCTTCTCATAACTAATACCCACCAAGCTTTCATGCTTATCATTTCCATTCTAGCAGGCATACAAAAGGCACTTGGAGCCCTTTGGACTTTTTGAGGGTGACAGAAGTATAATATAATGAAAAGTGGCTAATTTATTAAACTCTGGCTGTTGGAGGATTCATAGAATCTTTCAAGTCTGAAATCTATGGGCATTTTCTTCGGAAAATTTCAGGTACACACAAAATGTGGCATTTAACTTCAGGACTCTCTTGGCCACCTGACGCTTGTCCATACACTGCTTAACCGAACTTACCTGAATTATCTTCATTTCCTTGTTTAAGAGTAGTTAGTATTACCAGCCTAAGTTGATGGGATAAACCTTGAGGCAGATCGCAAGGAGCCACATTCTCCCCATCTGAGAGATTTTAATTTGTACAATGTCTCCCTTGCTCACAAGAATTTGTTTGCCCTGAGGATTTTCCTGGGCCCCATTCACTCTTAGCTTTATGGCTTTAGGCAAGTGGTTTGACTCTCTCTTCCTTTGTTTTCTTGTCCGTGAAATTGAAGTAAGACTACAAGTCCCTCCTGCGTGGGATTTTGTGGGTCTTACAGGAGACCACAGATGGGAAACTTTCCACACGGTGCTTGGCGCAGTGTATTTTTATTTACCCGTTATTTATTGAGACCCAGCTGCACGCCAGCTTCTGTTCTGGCTTCTGTGAGGACAGCAGGGAACAAGATGTAGGCCCTGCCCTCAAAAGCATCTCCTCACTTGCTTTGTCATCATCACCTCAGTTGTTTCCCCATCACCCCGGTTTCAGAGAGTCAAAGGAGACCCTTGGAGAGGAGTGAAAGTGGATTTTAGCTTATGTTCAGTCCCCTTGTGTCACCCTGTTCACGGGTCCCCGATTCTTACTAATGGTACACACACTGGTTTCCAAACCATCTAAGCTTGACTCACTGGTCAAATGGAAGTGGATGTGCAGGGCTAGTTCTTTATGTTGAAAGCAGCGATGTTGCCCAGGTGCCACTGGGGAAAGGGAGTGGAGCTGTCTGCAAAGCATGGCCCCCAAGACAGGTGTTCACTCCTTTGAGGAGCTGTGTGCTATCTTCCTAGTATCGTGGATTCTTTAAAATTGGACAACAGCATGATTGAGTAACTATTCTATTTCTTCCATAGCCCAGCCAAAATGGAACATTCTTCTGATGTTAAACTTGCAGAAGAGAAAGTGGGGATTTTCTTAACTTCTGAAGACTAGGTGTGACCTCAAACCAGGCTCATAAGTCACAGAAACTTATTCCAATCCGCTGTTCAGGTTGACTTCCCTCTTCAAGAGACTAAGCTTGAGTTGGAGTTCGAATTTAGAAACTTGAGAGTTAGGAATTGAGATTTCAGAGTTAAAAAGTGTAGACCTAAGAGAGTGAAATCTCAAGTAAATTTAAGAGAGTGAAGTTGGGAGTTTAGCTAGAATTGAGTTCGAAGTTATGTTTTCAGTTTGATATGTGTGTTTTTATTTGTTAATATATTCTTAATGTCCCCGCTAGATTTCCTTTTCAGCTTCCTGTTGCAGCCCCTGATTTTTGTTATCCTGGACGTGATTGTCAGAAGAGCAGAGCTAGGGACATTTTGAGCTTAGACTTATTCAGCCCTTACGGGGTGGGACGTTTCCCCAGCAAAGTTGGGGATTGATGGCTACACTGCTGTCCCAGGAGAAGGTCCCTGCCGCCCCTCCTGTCCCACCCGTAGCGACACAACACTGCCACCTCCATAGGCTGACCCTTGAGAACATTTGTTATGCAAACACTCTGCCATCTGCTGTGCTGCGGAGGCTTCCAGGCTAGTGCAGAAACAGGTGTGGTGTCAAAGTAACTTAGTGAGTAAACGAGTTGAAGGGAGGATTGGAAGGTAGCCCGTTCTCTGATGAGCTGCATCCTTGTCTCTTGGACCTGGACCAGCAATGCCATCCCTCATCAGTGGTCAGGACTTTGTATCCCTTTTGGGCTCCAGTTTGGTACCACAAGGCTTTGTGGATGGATGCTTAGGGCTGGCATTTGACTTGCAGGTGGAAACCAGCATTGTGCTGTGAATCCCTCCGTGGGATTCATGCTGCACTTGTTACTGATTTCCAGTGGAAGCACCTTCCTCAGCCTGTTTTTCAGAGGCTTTGTGTTTCCAGAGCGGTGAGAATTTGTTCCTTTTGTCAGATGATGCCCGGGATTTTTTTTTTTTTTCCGTTTTAAACTCCAGGAAAGAATGAGTTCTTTGGTTGAAGTGGTGTCAGTAGAACTTTTGTGATGATATGCCAATTCATTTCTAAGTGTTTCTCTGCCAGTGGTTTGTCAGTATCACTGAGAGAAGTGTGTGTGCTTTCACTAAAGGAATTGATGGTTACTTCATTTTTTAAAAGCTGTAATAAGCATCTATTTGTATTAATAATAATACTTTACTTACTTTTAAAACCAATTTTAAGTTAATAAAGCGCTTTATGTCACGTGCTTTAAATTATTTGTGTGTGTGGCATAACAGCACAGAAGATAAGCCTCTGGACCCAAAATGCCACAGGTCAAATCCTGACTCTACTGCTTACTAGCTGTGTGACCTGGGGCAAGTTGTTGAACATCTCTGATCTTCAGTTACCTCATCTGTAAAAGGGAGAAGGCTTTGTGAAGTTGTTATGAGGATCATAAGAGATAAGGAGTGAATAGGACCTTTATCACAGTGCCTAGTGTGTGGTGCACCTCAGGAAATGTTAGCTGTTATCATTTTGACACTAACAATGTTATTACTGTGTTTCTGGCATTGTGTGAAGTGTGAGTTTTATCTGTATTTTAAAGTTGATGTGACAGGCTGAGAGGGAAAAAGTGATTTGCTCAAGATCTGGAATCCAGTCAGAGGTGCAGAAAAACAGAGACCTAGACCCATGACATCTCATTTATCGAGGAAATGTTGGCAGAGTCCGACTGAATCCGCTCCCACAGCCTGGTTTCCACAGCCCCAGCCTCATCAGAACGTGGTTAATAAGCTCAGCTCCCAGCAATAGCTTTCACACCAGAACATTTAACTGTCTATGGCAGAGGAGAATGGAATCAGGTGAGTTTTCTGGGCTGAGAAGACTCTTTCTCTTGGGTAATGTTTTCTAAACTGAGAGGGTAGAGAAACTTTTGTAAACTGGCGTGAGGTGTCATAAATCCCCCCCTTTGCAGGCTGAATAAACACCTCTCTTACAATAAACATGCATTCCACACTCACGCTGATATTATTTTAGAATATTCATATCACTGTTTTCATATAGCCCACAGATAACCAGTGTTATCTTAAAACAAAACAAAACAAATAAAAAATCAACAGCCAGCCTAAAAGAGCATGTGATGAACGCAGACACACAGTATTGACTACATACTCCATAGGGTGATGGTCTGATCTTCAGATTTAGAAGCTCTGTGAGACTCAGTACGTCTCTTTCAGGGGATTGCAATTGTGTAGGAAGGATAAGAAACGTGCATAAAGAGCCCTAAACGCGAGGCAGCGTGTTGTAAGTTCAAGGGAAAAAGCAGAGACCGTGGATTCAGATGGTTAAGGAAGTCCTCTGGATGTAAAATAACTCTCTCTTAGGGAAGCTGTTCTGCAAGGAAAAGAGAGGATAATATGTTGCCTGTGTGAAACAGGGGAGGCAGCAGTAGAATGAAACATGCCTGGTTATTGTTAGTTTTTAGCAAGTTGTCATTTCATTAATAGTTTGGACTTCTTATGGGTAGAATCATTAAATCCGGTCTTTAAAGAAACATACATCAGCTCGAATAAAGTTAGTAGCTGTGTGGTAGATTCATATTATTATATCCAGAAATATTTTCAGTCCTGTTGCCATATTTGGGGCCTGAGTCTTTATTGCTAAACCGTTGCAAAGTTGTGGTGGTGATTTTCACACGTTCTTCCCGCTCTGTGACTAAGCTGCTGTCAGTGTCTGCTGCACGGATAATGTCTGTTTCTGGTGCCTCTCTCCTGCTGTACTGTACACAGAGCAATCCTGAAACCCTTTGGAAGATGAAGAATCATAGAGAGGTACACTGCAGCATATTCTATGTAAAAAAAAACCTCTAGTAAGTGTTTAATAAAGTTCTGGTGCTCTGTATTCAAGGGTGAAATATTAGATCTTGCCTTAGGTTTTGATCATTGGCTGTTTGATCCAGTCCCTGGGAATAGTCCCTTTGTAGCAGCCTCCTGAAAGTCCTGATTGGTGTTGGTGCATACTTATAAAGAAGCATTAGTAGGGAAATAATTTGGTTTCAGTGGACATGACATCCATCGATCCAGCTGAAATATTCTACAAATTGATTTTAGCATTAGTATCCCTTTAAATTGGAACTGGCATATGTATCCCCCTTGGGAAGTTTAATTATGAAAGCCGTTCTTAAATGTATAACACCAGGGAAACAAAATATAAGTCACTGGAGGCTGATGTCTGCCTTGTATTTGTGGAGTTTTGATGGCAGGCCAGCTCTCATTTGTTTAGCTTCAAAGCAACTATGTGCAGAAATGAGTAATAGTACTAATTCTGTAGTGGAGTATCAGGGAAAAGAGCAGTGAACGCTAGGCTTTGTGCTCTGTATTTTTATCCTACACTGGCTACTTGTATGACTTTGGACAAATCTTTCATTGTTCTGCCTCTGTTTTCTTCCTTTTCATTTTCCCCTCTCCCTCATCTCCTCCTTGTGTGTGTTAGGACTTTGTCTGTTGCAAGTGATGAAATGTCCAAACTGGCTAAAGTGAATGGAAGATTTATTGAACCATAATTAAGGAGTCCAAGTGAAGTTTGTGACTTCAGGTATGGCTTGATCCAGGGATCCAGTGCCCTCAGAACCCAGTGTTTCCCTCTCCCTCTCTGTGTGTTCCTCTTTCTCCACAGTGGTTATAAGGCAGAGGGGCAGGCATTAGCCTTGGTGTGGAGACGGCAGTAGTGAGTTGAGCATCCTGGCTGACATATGTCTGTGTAAGGAGCAGCAAGGAGATGAATGCCTCATTAGTCTTGGACTCAATTTGTAAAGATACTCAAGAGCCAGGGTGTATTATCTGAATTTAATTCATAAAGCATTTAGGACCCAGTGAAATAATGAGGAAGAGACTGAAATGAAAAGAAAGATACTTCCTAGAGAATAACAAGATAGCAGTGCTTTGGATGAGATTGAAGATCGGGATACTGAAGTACCAATCTGCTTGAGATTATAATGAGCCAGGGTGAGGCAAGTGAATTTATAAGGAAGTGATAAATATGAGTAAAATTCAAGATCCCATTAGCTGGAGGATTGCGGTCAAAGCCCATACGACCTAGATTTCTAGCAGGATCACTTATGTTGTAGGCCACATTAGATCAAACAGAGCAAATACTGGGTGATACATCTTTTTATCTGAAGAAAGTCTCTGTCCTCTTTCTAAATACCAAAATACCATGAACCGTCTGTATGGTGTTAGATTTTATCCTGTAAGTTTCAATTCCGAAAGGCTGTGATTTTCTGTTTGCAAAGTCAGGCAGTGCTATGAAATCTCATTCGTCCATTTATTATTTACTAAGAACCTGCTGCATAATGCCCATGGCCATACACAGCCTGGCATTTTATGTATCCGTTTTGCTAAAGAGTACAGATGTGGTCCCTAACCTCATGGAGCTGACAGTCTGTCAAGGTCTGTCAATTCCCAAGTTTACCTAAAACAGCTCCTCCTGATTCTTAGATTATTTCTAGGAAAGACATCTGGAAAAGGTAATCTGTAACCCTATTCAGCTTCAAACTCCTCACAATACCACTATATGTTTAAATTTTTTTCCTAAATTATTTCCTGAAATCTTTTTCTCTTGATTTATGGCTAAAAGCTCTATCATGACTATTTTTAAAATGACTTAGTAAGCCAGTAGTCTTGCTGTTCTAAAGGCCAGTAGGTCACTTAAGTGTCGTTTGTTAAATAACTTTGGTCAATAAAACCCCTCCTGTTGTCTTTCCCCAAGTGACCTTTGAGCCACGTGACACCAGCCTAGGTCTTTGCCCATCTTGCTCCATCTGCTTTGGGCTGGCGTGGACTATTAGTGATGGTTCCTTCACAGAGTGTTAGCCAAGAGTGATCACGATGCGGTCACAGTAAAGGTTCACAGAGATTAAATGCTCTAATTAGGGAGGGAAGTTGAGGACTAAGCAGTTTTTAAAGTGGATTGAGATCTGGTAAGTGAGAGCTGGTTCCCCTCATATGCTTACAGCTAATTTGAAACGGTGACTGCTTGCTTCGTAGGGAACAATATACTTTCTCTAAATGCATATTAAGATTTCACATTTATTCATTTAATAGCTGATTTAAATGAACTAGTAACTGAGGAAAAGCCACAGGAAACAGAATTAGGAATCATTCTGATTGAAGCAACTCGGTGTCTTGGCCACTGCACGTATTCGTCCCTCCCTGCTCTGTCTTACAACGCCTAACAGCTTCCTGAGAGCAAACAGAGAGAGAC
This sequence comes from Vicugna pacos, assembly GCF_048564905.1. Taxonomy (NCBI): domain Eukaryota; kingdom Metazoa; phylum Chordata; class Mammalia; order Artiodactyla; family Camelidae; genus Vicugna; species Vicugna pacos. The sequence continues at coordinate 29,697,687 of NC_133003.1, read as the reverse complement.
CTCATTTGGAGAATTTTTTTAGTTCCTTTTCTGATCGCAAAGATAAGACGTGTTTGTTGTAGAGATTTTGGAAATTACAGAAAAATACAAAGTCAGAAATTGAAATTATCCATGATTAAATTTTTATTTTGGCTGATGTCTTTTTTGAAACCACCACAAAAAGAAGCCTATATAATACGTGAAGATTTAATTTTCCCACTGAATGTTAAAAAACAACAACACTGTAGAAACAGCTTTGCTCAGGTTGTCTGATCCTTCCTCTGCAGTGTCCTTGAGACAAATGAGTTCTCCATCCAGAGAAGACCCTGCCAGTGGAACCAAACTCTTGGTCATTGGTCTGTTGGTCTTTCTGTCTCTGATGTTTGCAGAGAGGAACATGTCATTTTGGCTTAATGGTATTGTCGGCGATTAGGTTTTTGTCTTGTCACAGAAGGAATTCAGAGATGAGACACGGAGTTCAAGAGAGTAAAGTAAGGATTTACTAAGCTGTAGATAATACGCTTTTAAGGAGACAGCGGGCAGGTTCGGGTGAGCAGCTGTGCTGAGTTTTTTTGGCAAGCTGCTTACATAGGGTGTGAAAATGAATGGGTGGAATATCCACTGGGGAGGGAAGGGTTTGGGGTCATATTCCCAGATTTTTCATCTCAGCTCCACCTTCCCGAGGGGAGAAGGGATTTTTGTCCTTATTTAGTCTGGATTGGAAGTGTCATGGAGTCGGTGCGTGATGGGCACTTCTAATCTGCAAGGCTAATTATATTGTAATGAGTGCATAATGAGCAAAAGGTTACTTTCGGACACTGGAGATTCCTGCCTTTTCCCACCTTTTTTTTTGCCTGCCTCCAGGACACTTGTCACCACAGAATGTGTGATCTCTTACAGTCCCAAGTTTCCTGCTTTCCTCTGTCTGCCCAAGGACCCCGTTATTCACAAGATGTATGGATTCCTGCCATTTAGCCTATGCCCCCCCTTTCTCTGATCATATCTAGCTATCTGCCTGCTCTAACAGTCTCTTGGAAATGGAACACCATCTGTGAAAAATAAAGCTGTGTGAAAATTAAGAAGAAAGGTAAGGGTGGTAGGTAGGAAATTCCATGCTCCCTGCAGATGACCCCCTGTGAAGACACCACACTCAGTACTGATGTATTTCTGGTGCAGTCAACGTAGTGAGGTTTTCTGCTCTTCCTTCTATTTAGCTGTAGATTGTGAGAGATAGTTTTTTCTTTCTTTTTTTTCTTTTTTGCAAAACTGAAGCTCCCTTATACCATATTTCAGTATTTCAGACCCCAAACAGCCCAGCCCTCAGAGACCCAAATGCCACAGTGAAGTAGCTACTGGGAGTGACTCTTGTCTCCCTCTGGTCTGTGAAACTCCCGGTTGATGGAGGAAAAGTTAACCCGGATGTGAAGGAGCCGTGCCTCGCTCTAAGCAGAACAAAAGAGAGGGCCTGCCTTCCTTTCCCAGACCCCGGCGAGGAGGCTTGGCATCAGAGTCCTTTGTCTGAGGAAGTCAGCCGTCTCCTCCCCTGCAGCTCACCCGACCTCGTGAGAAGGCTGCTTCCCCTGCTCTCACAGGTTTCCGGGGAGTCAGGCTTCATGGTGTCTTCCTGTGCTGACACCATCTGCTAGGTTGGGAGCTGAGGGGAAGCTGCAGAAAATGAGAAGGTTGGCCTTTCCTAAATGGAAGCCACTGGAAGGCAGAGATAAATCACCATTGATCTATTTTCTGACATTCCCAGCTAGTTGAGTCACTCACCTGCCCAGAATCTCCTCAAAGTCTGCGTGTAAAGGCCTGAGGCTAGACCCTCTCCACCACCCCCACCCCTAGCTGCCCCTCAAAGTGGGAGCAAGTAGAGAACGCTCAGTGCATTCATTCATTCATGTGCATGCTGCTGGTATAGGTCACAAGGCAACCCCCCACCAACACCACCTACTCTTTTAGGACTTTGCCCCTGTTCCCGCTAGGGCCCCCATACATACCATTCCCCCATCTTGGGGTGCTTGTCTTATTCCTGCATCCTAAACCCCTACACTTGTTGAAGACCTTCACTTAAGTGCCACCTCCTCAGGGTGTTTGCCCCTTTATTCTGTGGTCCTGATCTGAGTTGGAAACCCTAATGCATGCGTGTAATTATTTGATTAAAACCCATTGTCTCACGTAGACTGGAAATTCAGGAAAATGGTACCTTGGGTATCCCCACTGCCCAGTCGAATGCATGGCACACAGACTGAATTTAGGAAACACCCAAGTGAGTGAGAGCTGTTGTGATATGACGACGTGTTGGTTAGAGTCTATTTAGTTAAGAAAGAGCAATTTCGCTTTCTTACTTTATTTCATCATGTTGTATATGGACCAAGAAGAGATTCCACCAGGGCATGAGGGACAGACAAGGAAGAGGAAGGTGGGAGAGAAATTCATGAAGCGTCTTCAATTTTTAATTCTACTTTTAAAAGGTAAAGGCAGATATGTTCTCTAACTGTCTCTGCATTTGTAACGAAGGGAACTTCGGAATATTCCGCACAGAAGGTGACCTGCGGTGTCTCCGGTTCAGGATCGGAGGCTGCCTGTTAATTTCATATTCTCCTTTTCTTCCAGATTTCCAGGAAGAGTCAGAGCCTCACATCTTTTTACTTGAAAAGCTCATACAGATTCCCTATAAGCCCCCCAAATGTATGAAATAATTACCCAGAAGACAAAAGAACAGGGCTCCTATAGATAGATATTCATTCAAGAATCTACATGTGGCATTGTTCTGTCTTGGGTCAGATTACACCCTGTTCCCTCTTTCAAAATACATTTCAAGTTACATTATTAAAATGCACCATAAGGCGTCTTTGTGTAAAAAATCGAAAAATAGGACTTCAGACAGGGCAGACATCCCTAGTACCCCAAGTTTTTCATTTTCCTTGCAACATGTCTTCACTTTGAAAATTGTAAGTAGGCCAGGGAGAGAAATGCCTGATGTGAATTTCTTCTAATAGCCCCAAACTCTTCTTTTCAAATTACTACAAAAGCAATTCAGCATTTTTAGTGCCAGATTGATGGGGGGGAAAAAGTGCATATTAAGCTTTCCTTATTAATTAAAGGCAGTGAGAAAAGAGTCATCCTAGCTCAAGTTTATGAAAACAAATAATGCTTGGAAATGAGTTTTCAGTCTGAAACCAAGAGATGCTGTGTGTGGACATAGTTTGTGTTCATGTTGGGTATCACTGCCGTTGAGGTGTTGAAACAGCTAACCACTGGTGGACAGGAAGAAAGAGGAAGTTCACAAGATTTTGAATATGATTTCAAATCAGACTTGTAAAACCCTTTAGGAAAAAAACCCTCCAGAGAAACAGTTCTGTTTTTGCCCTATGAGACCAGCAAGATGAACCAGCAGATCATCCTCAGCTCTAATTCTGAACCTTGTTCCCCACCAAGGTCATTTATACCAGGTGAATGATGATCTGGGTCACCCCCAGAACTAGCTGGTACGAGGAAAACTTTTACAGAGTTTCAGAAAAAAACAATATATACTACTTTCTTGTACTGAGAGTCCCTTGGGCTCTGAGGAGGATCCAATCACAGCAATACAGCCAAGGGAATGATTCTTTGGAAAGTTACCTATGGTAGAACTAAAAATGAGGAGGGTTGGGGAGAAGATGGTCATTGGAATTTTAAGCATTTTCCGTATTGTCTTTCTTGACCATCTTTCTAAAGGTGAAGTGTCACTTTTATTTTGACTGTTTCTTCATGCTGAGAAATGTTCAATTATCTTAAGAATGTGAACGTTTTTCCTTCTTTCTTTGCTTCTGGAGCTAATGATTCTGAGTTGGGTTTTTTTTGTTGTTGTTGTTTTTCAGGAAACTTAGCTTGATGCAATTTTGTGGTGAGCGGTCTTGAACTGTGGTAGGGGAAGAGAATTTTACCTTCTTAAGTTTTATGTCTGGGCCTGAAAATTAAACTGAAAGAGACAGATAACAAGGGAGAAACATTCAAATTTTATTTGATGTTTGTATTTTTACATGTACATAGTGGCTTATATAGGTATGTATAAAATGAAGACTCAAAGACATGGATAGGCCTGGGAGCTTGTGTACCATTTTAACAAAAAAACAATAAACCGTGCAGATGGGGTTTGTGCGAGGGGCAGTTAAATTGTGGGAAAGTGACCAGGAAATATATGCAGGAAACCAATGGAAGGCATGAGTTATTTTAGTAGGTTTGTTTGAATAGATTCAGTTCTGCATTGACTCCCTGTCTCTGGTAATAAGAATGCTTTCTTCTTCCTGGTACAGGGAAGGCACCTTTCTCACGAGAAATTTATGCTCTCCTTTTAGATAAAAGGGGGCAGTCAGGGAGAACTTCCTGCCTGAGCTACTTTTCGACTGCTTTCGGCTCAAAATAATTAGTATGCCAAAGCGGCGTGTTTTGGTGTAGCGTGTTCTGATCCCCCTCACTCTGAACTCCTCATGGGCACTGTTTATGGGGAACACAGGAGAAGGTATTTGTTTTAAAAATTGATTTTCTTTTCCTCCTTCCTCTTCCCGCTTCCTTCCCCTTTCTCCTCCTTTCCCCCTTTCCACCCCTCCTCCGTCTCTCTTCTCTCTGAGCGAGTGATGTGATGTCAAGGGGACCAGGCTTTGTAAATATATCACGGATGGCAGATAGGTTGCATCTTGAGGTCTTTCTCTGGAAGATCAGTCATGACCGTCTGGAGGGCTGTGCTGTGAAGGACTCGAGGCTCAGTCTAGGCTCGACGGGAGAATGATGGGGAGTAAATGAATGATGTCTGCCAAAGGCACATGCCGTGTATATTTGCTCAGTCTGCTGTAGGGCACCCTAGACTCGTTCCAAATCCCACTGACTTTTTATTTTCAGGCTGTTTGTTTTAACAGTCTTTAATCAAAGAAACTAGGGTCCTCACAGCTAAGCAATACCTGTAAAGTTGAACTATTTCCATGAGATGGGAGATGTCAAATGGAAGAGATAAGAATAGGTTAAGTTGCATCTTAGCATTTTTTAAAATATGCATGTAGATGTTTTGAGTATACTAGAACATTGCTTTATTTGTTGATATGTTTTTTTTCAGGATAGACGTAACTTTTACCTAAACCACAGAGTTTATTGCTTTCTATGGAACGATCATGATTATTTAAAGCCACACTTGATGATATCCTAAGGTTTTACAAACAACTCCCTGTGTATAGAGTTTTGGCAAATAGTCTGCTTTACCTGGCCAATGGAGATAAAATAGAATTCTATACCATTTGGAAGGCAGAGTACTTTTTGTTTGAAATGGAGATCAGTTAGTTTCTGCAGGGCACATTTGAAGTCGCCAATGCCAGTTTAATCCCCAGGTGGTCATACTAACATTAGTCCTTTCCATGTCCAGAAGCTGCACACACTGCTCAGCTGTCAGAGTCAGACCAGGCAGCTCTGCCATACTTCCAGGCACAACCCACTACAAGGAAGATGTCCCAAAAGAATTTGAAAGCAAAATATATCTCACTGTCCTGTAATGGAAACTCTGCTTCCTTCCAATAACTGTCTATCTGCTCCAGTCGTTTTTTTTTCCCCCTTAATTAAAGTATTGTTGATTTACAATGTTGTGTTCATTTCAGGTGGACAGCAAAATGTTTCAATTATATATATATGTTTGTGGGTGTGTACATATATTCCTTTTTAGATTCTTTTCCATTATAGGTTATTATAAGATATTGAATATAGTTCCCTGTGCTGTACAGTAGGTCCTTATTGCTTATCTATTTTATATACAGTAGTGTGTTAATCCCAAACCCCTAATTTATCCTCCCTCCCCTTTGGTAACCATAAGATTGTTTCCTATGTGTGTGAGTCTGTTCCTGTTTCATAAATAAGTTCATTTGTATCATTTTCTTTTAGATGCCACAAAAATGATACCATGTGATACTTGTTTTTCTCTGTCTGACTTACTTCACTCAGTATGATCATCTCTAGGTCCACCCTCATTGCTGAAAAAGGCATTATTTTGTTCTTTTTAATGTTCTCGCTCCAGCTCTTGATCAAGGTTGTAACTAGATCTCAGCATATCTGGATTGGTGAGGGGAGAAGTCTACTAAGGATGGCCCTGCTACTGCTCTTAAAATTAGGGACCGCACTTAAAGCAGATGTGAACAAGATCATGATATGCAGCCCATGGAATCTGCCTCTGCCCAGCCCAGTCATGCTGGATATTAAATAAGACTGTAATCTTTATTTTGTCCCTCACTGTAGTCCCAGTACCTAGAAGAGCACCCACACGTAGTAGGAGCTTGAATCATTGAATGCATATCTTCATACACGTGTGTTACTGGTGGTCCCCTGTGACTCACCCTTCTGGTATGTGTGGAGGCCATCCTATGACAAGTGCCTTCTCCTCCCCACTTCAGGGCTTTCTCTCTGCAGTGTAGGGAGCAGGCCTGCAGTGCTGGGGAGTTAATGTCTTCCCAAGAGCAGCTCTCAGCCAATGACAAGTGAGAGTTGAAGGATCTGTCTCCCAGCCTCCTTGTCCTCTGATGGGCAAGTCTGAGGCATGTTCCGTGCTACGATTCCCAGCAGGTTGAGCCCCAGTTGCCTGAAGCAGCCAAATGCTTACGCTTCTACCTTGTAGTGGTTTTCTTCCCTCCCCTGTCTGGTTTCCTCCACTTACCTCAAGGGGCTTCCTAGGAGCAAATCTCAAGTAATCCATTTGCATTTTAGTTTTTATCTCAGGCTCTGTCCTGGGGAACCCAGTCTAACACAGTGATAAGAAAGCATGAAGGAGCAGGATGAGAAATTGAGTGTATTTGCAACTTGGGAAAACAGTTTAGTACCACCTGTTCAGCCGTCAGTGACTCAGGAATCTCACTTTGGTACGTTAAGAATAGCACGCTCCTTAGTAAGAGGCAAATGTATATATATCTTCACCCATCGGTCGCAGGATATTGATCATGTAAGCATTCTGATACGTTGTACACTTGGGTAATCAGAACTCATGAACATGCTCTGTGCCCTGTTCTTTCAATCTCTGGAGGCTGTTGTTTTTGGCCTGCCCAGCACCCTTTCCTCTCTCATTGCCCAGCTGGTTATGTAACTCAGCCCCCTTTGGCCAGAGGAGGAATAGAGGAATGGATGCTTGACCCAAGCCAGGCCCCTCTCTTTGCTTATTTGGGGCTTTGCTCATTCAGATGGGGACATTCTCCCATTCCTCTCTGATTACTAGGTTGGGAGCTTCCCGAGGCCATTTTCCCCAGCCAGGCTGTTACCCTTCTGAGACAATGACGCCAAGACCTGGAGAGGCAAAGGCCCGTGCCGGCTCTGCCTGGCCATTCCTGGGGGGTGTCCATGTGAGTCAGTAATAACATCCCTGCTTCTGATCACAAGGAATCCTGACTAATAACATATGATGCACAGGACTTCATCTGTTATCTTTTCCTTGCTGCAATCTTTAATTTACTAAGAGATATGTCAGGATTTGATGACTATGCCAGTTATGTGTAGAAGCCACCAGCATGGTCCAGAATCACAGTTCTGAGAGGACAGGGACTACGGCTGACGTCATTGTTAGGAACGTCCTCCACTTCCTGTGTAGAGTACCATCTGACGGACGTGATGCTGTTCAAAGCACGAGTTACAGTGTTTTAATATATTGATGATCAGGCACAGTCACTTACCTGGCTCAGAGATTCCTTCCATTCTGTGACAACTGGTCTGTACTGAATACTGAGTGTAGAATCTTTAAAAACAGATTGCGGAGGGCAGAAACTCATTCTGAAATATTCTCAGAGCAAAACTGTTATTGATAACATACTTCACTTTAGCTGAATTGGTTGGTGCTAATTCTGTAGCCCGCCGACGTACTTAAAGGACCTTCATCCTGTTGCTTCTGGATCCTGCTCTTTATACAGTAAGTTAATTTTTTTCTCCTGTAGTTTTATTTAACTTTGGACTCTCAAAGTATTCTTGTGGGCCTTTTTGTTGCCTGCAAAGCTACAATTAAAAGACAAATTGTTCACGTCTTTTTTTCCGTTCAACAGTGATCTTTAGGGAAGTTACTTTGTGTTTGTTTAACTTTCTAATAGGATTTATAAGCCCCATCTTCTGGACTCTCATCTTTGCAAGCTAAGGTAGCACTTGAGAAGAAACCCATACATCACTACTTATTCAGCTAGTGCAACGTGAAGAGCTCTCTTTGAATAGTCTGTTTATCTCTTCCTGTTGTCACTAGGTGGAGGTAGGATCAGCCACTGCTCAGCACTTGGACAGTACCTGCTCAGAGATAAGTGAAGTCAACTGATTTTTAATAGCCAGTCAACAGTGATTTTTGGTTTTTGGTTTTTGGTGACACTGGCAAGAATGTCAACTAATAGATTCCTTGACTCCTGTGGGATTGTAACACTGTCTACCATAAAACACAATTTCAAATTAACCACACCAGGTTTTTCCTTGAGTTCCAGATAGTGATTAATGTTAATTCCAGAGCTCAAGTTCTTCTGAGTTCATTTAAGGTTAATTTGGTTTATTGAGGCCATTCTACATTAAATGTTTTATGTTTGTTTAGCCTCTCTCTTTGACCATTTATCCTTCTAGAAACTCTGTGAGAACTGTTAATTATCCATGGCTATCATTTTGTAATGTATACAAGTATTGAATCACTTTGCTGTACACCTGAAACTAATATAATATTATAAGTCAGTTATACTTCCATAAAATAAATAAAACAAAAAAAAAGAAAATTAATGCAAAAACAAAAAAAGAACTATTAATTATCGAGGGCATCACTGTACCTTCACATGTGGGCGCTTAGATGTGTTTCTCACTATGAACCTGAGGCAGTGCAGGCAGAATGGCAGGCCCTGGGGTGTTATCTATAGCTTAGATGATGCCGGCCAGGCACTGCCACTCTGGGAATCTGTACAATGAAGAGATTTTTCAGGTCCCCACTGATGGCCTCCTTTCTAGTAGCAGGAAGTCAGAGACCGCATTTCAAGGACAGCAGTAGAATCTGGATATTGGCTTTGTCACTGTAGTGGTGGCCCTTTTTCCAGTTGACTTATGTTGTCTTGACCAGGTGACCAGATGGAACAATAGAATTATCCTGAAATTTAGAAGAAAGTTCAGGACAGGACAACACCAAGTTCTCCTTAACATAGAGACATTGCACATATGAACATTGCAGATGAAATTAAAGGAAAAAACATGCATTTGGATTCAGGAATAATCTAAAGCACAACATTTTGCTAAGGTCCACTTCCCTGAGATGTTCTAAAAAGTTTTATTTTCTGGCCAAAAGAAATGCATTTCACTTAACATTCTTCCAATCTATTTCACCACGGAAATGCTGATTTTTGTTGGTGGTGTTTTGTTCGTTGGTTTTTGTTTACACAGAATAACAAACTTTTGCAGATACTTGGTCTGTAGTCATTCTTTGGTAATGTAACTACCAAGATTGGGGGGGTGTTATTATTAGAATTGGGGTGTCCATAATTTTAGCTTCATAGTCAGGATTACACTTGATTTTAGCACACATTGGAAATTATGGTAAGTAGCCATCATTATCCTTTTTGAGATGGAGTCACATGTCATTCCTCTGCTTAAAACCCTCTGATGACTTCCTGTGTTCATTAGGATAAAATACACTTTCTGAATCAGGAGCTCAGCCCCACTTCTCTCCCCTGTGGAATCGTATCTCTCTCTCCCTTTTGTTACTCTGAACCCGCACTGGCGTTTTCTCTCTTCCTTAAGCACACAAGTGCCTTCCCTTCCCCTCAGTACCTGGGGCTCCTTCTGCCTGGAATTTTCTTGCACCCAATTTGTACATGAAGATCCCTCTTCTCCTTAATCCCTTCTCCCTGGGTCACTTCTCAGAGCCTTCTCTTGGTCCCTGAGCTGAAGTAGCCCCTCTCTCCTACCTGGGTAGCCATGCAGTTGGTTCCCCTATTTTATTATTTAACTCAGAGTATCTCTTGCTATTAGAACACTTCCTGTTTAAAAAGGAAAAATATTTCAGCCATCTCTACCCCCTGCTCCATACACTCACACTGCGGAGTGCAAGCGGTCTGAGGGCACGGGCTTTGTTTCCACCCCAGCGTAAGAGCACATGGTACGTGTGAGCATAACAAAGCACCGAAGTAGGGAAGCGAAGAGAAATGCCACCATTTATGGAGAGAATCAGGAATGGCTCTTTGAAGGAAGGATGGAAATCAGAGGTGTCTCTGTAGGGTGGAATTCCTGCTTTAGAAGCCAAAACGAAGAATCTGTCAAACGAGACTCGTAGCCTGATCTCACAGTCCATCCGTGTTGCTCCCGTGCCTGCTTGAAGCCGTTCTCCCGCTCCCTGGCAGCGGCCCTCAGCTGTGATCCATATCACCTCCTGCAGTGGTGGAAGGGACCCTCACCTCCTGTGTCAGGAGGCTACTCTTGACCGTGACTTCTCCACACTGAATTGAGTGTCACTTGATGCTGCTTAGACAGCTTGGCATTCCAGAGAATTTCACCACCGCCTCAAGCTCTTCTCTGCCCTCCCTGCACCCACCTGACATAAGTGATGAACCCTCTGGAATGCCACAGCCCAGGACAAACTGCGACATTGTGGCTACTCATAGCAGCTAAAGTGGAAACAGCACACCTGTGGGTCTCCGCTAAATCTAGGGCCCCTTTCTTTCCTTCAAGGGAAGAACCCAGATGTGTACTTCTGGCTATTGCTTCTAGGAGTTCAAGGATCCCGCTGTCCATTAGTTAACCACTCCAGGCTGGGAATGAAGCTTCTTCACTGTTAGCAAAAATGAGGAATAAATGCTCACGCCGCTGTCTGAATCTGTGATGATCCTCAGTGGCTGAGTTAATTTAGTAAGGTGGCTTTGGTTTCTTCAGACAGTGTCAAAGATAATGGGTAGGAGGGAGAAGTGGGGAAAAGAGCAGTTAAGCTTAAGTGGTCCTTTAGACTATCTTTTCACCGGGGAAGGAAAATTGACAAAAGATTCAAATTTGTTAAATTAGGTAGAAAAGTCAATATGGTGTATTTGCCATCTGTCAGGCACATTAAGTCTTCCTCGTCAAACAGTGTTGCCAGCGGACCTTAACACACTAGGAAGGGCTGACAGAGAGCTGCGGCTTCATCCCCCAGAGTTACTAGAACCCCCCGTCATGGAGGTGCTGTGTTCAGTTTGCGATTGCCAGTGGTCTTGAGATGGGAGGATGGTGGCACTTATTTTCACAGCTTCTGTCTAGTTGAAAGTATGTCCCACGGGCTCACTTCCCTGTGGGAGACTTGGGATTCTAAGTTGAAGTCATGGGGAGCCCCACCCATTCCTCAGACATTCGGTGAGCCCCATCACATCTTGGCATAGAGTTTCAGTGTGCCCAAATGACCTGGAATGTTCTGTGAAGGCATGCAGATCCTAAGCGGGCTTCATCAGTACTTTCTTACCTTCCCTTGTACCCGAGATATTTCTGTTTAGAAAGGATTTTGTTATCCATAGAAAAAAATAATCACAAGGGATTCTCTAAAATATTTGATTCCTGTGGGTGGCATTTTACAAAATACTTTCTTCTCCCAAGACTATCAAGTAATTTATAAGGTCTCCGCTCTAAACATGTTCAATTAAACATCTTGTTTTCCATGAATCTTGGAAATAAAAACGTGCAAAGTACGTGATAAAAATGCATCGAGGGAAACGGTAACTTGGAATGTGTCTCCGGCTCTGATGAGTTAGGTGTTAATGCATTAACCGCAGTAGCATTCTGTGAGTCTGCAATGCTGCCTCATTTCCCCGGTTCCTTCGACTCGCAAGGCCAGCGTCAGCATCTTCCTTGGTGCTTGGGGGAAGTGATTTGAAAAAGCCTGGGTGGGTCCTGGCTCTGGGGTAACTCAGCCCCGGTGTGGCATTTTTAGCCACATCTGTCCCAGCAGCCTTCAGATGTTTCACAGGCAACAAAAGCAAAGTCAGAAAAGAGCAGGCCCCCACCAGCTCTGCAGAATGGTTTGGGTACATCTGTCTGCTCAATTCCTAAGGCTCCAAGTGCAGAAGGAGCCATTCAGTGAGAAGTATTAGCTTTCTACTTGCTTTTCACTAGCCTCACCTCTCCCATCACTTTGAAACTTGACACATTTCTTTTGGGGAGAAACCTGGGACCCTGAGGAGCAGTAAGCTGGTATGCTGGGAAAATACAGTCTTGCCAATATCCAGGCCTCTGAGTTGAGTTTTAGCTTTTTTATTTAAATAAAAAAAATTTTTTTTAGGTTCTGGGCTCTTTTGAGAGTAGCCTTGGACCTTCTCCTGAGAAAAATACACGTCTCTCTGTTTTTCAGTCATTTCAGACACTGTCGCGTCCCCTCCGGCCCCGCCCTCCAGAGCTCATACAGAGACCCCTTGGTTGTAAGCGTCTGCTTGGATATAGATTCAGGTTGTTTCAGAGAACTAAGTAGAAATGAGAGGTGAACAGAAGTGCACGGCTAGGTAATGAGCTCTTTCACTATTCTAGTCTCTAATATTTATAGTAGGGCTTTTAATGCTATTGTAAACATTCAGATCATGGGTGTAGCTCGTTACACAGGAGTGATTTCGGGGCTCTGACTTCAGCGTCGTTATGTGGTAGGTGTCTCACGTTCCATTTTCCTTTTCAGGAATAGATGAAGTACTTTTTAAAATAAAGGCCTAATTGGCACAGAAGGGAACCTTATAAACACAGCTTCGGGACGGGGCTTCCCCATATTTGTCGGCCGAGACCGGAGAGCCTAGTACAGAAGAGCACCCAGGCTTTGACGTTGGAGTCCAGATTTCGGTTTATTAGCCATTTGATTGGAGCAAGTTGCCTCAGCTGCTTTCAGGCCTCAGTTTCCTCATCTGCAAACTGGAACTACCAGTGGTGCCAGGGTTATTGGAAGGACGAACTGAGATGTTTCGTGAAAAGGCCATACCTAGCAAAAGTGTCTGGCACATAGTTAACGCTCGGTAGATGTGTCTAATAATACTGTACACTTGCCTGGTGATGTCCTTAACCTGTCATTTCAGGGCTGTCCTAAAACAGAATAACACTTAAAAACAGAGCATGGCCCATTCATTGACTGTCCACGTCTGAGTATTCCAATGCCCTCTTTCTCTCTCTTTTGCCATTGTGTCTCTGTCAATTAACACAAAAATAACTAGGGCTATTAGACATTTGGCCTAAAAAAAATAATCAGTGTCCTTAATTAATTAATTCATTAATTTGGCTTTGCGTGTAAGTCTTTTGTCCTGAGGCTACAGATAACTGTCTACAAATACATTCATATCTGGCATGAGAAACTCTCTTTGCTTTAGATTCGTTAAGGGGGACCATGAGGGGACCATACCTGATGTCTCACGTTAGATTACACCGTGCCTCCACCTTGGCTGCTGTGACCAGAATGTAAAGTGAAACCCAGTTTGTTTGTTCAAGCTTAGCGCACAGAGAAGACTCTGTCATCGTGTGTAATAACCTCTTTGAGGCCTGGAAACATAAATGCGTTTCTTCGTTTTATGACCCTTTTGCTTGGCTATTGTCATGGCTGGTGGTGGGTTCTTCCGCCAGGCTACATGTCACTGCTGCTGTGGCAGGCTGGCTGTATTTTAAATAAGCGCTTCAGGGATGCCTACATCTTCACTAAAAACAAATCAAAATGTTGGGAAGGGAGCATAAACTGTAGTTATCTTAGCAAGGAAAGCCCTCCGAGTAGCTTGCAAAGAGGCCTCGATAGATAGAAGAAACAGCAGGCCCCAGTCTGGGGGGGTACTAGCCTCGTGGTAAAGGCTGGACCATTGGCAGACGCGGGATCGTGGGAGAAACACTCCTGGTTTATTTGACACTCAGTTGTGCTATTTACAAAATGAGCTGAAAATGCATTCTAAATTCTTAAACTCTTTTGGTTCTCGGGCCTCCTCTGATCAGCTGATGAAAACTGTGTCCTAGCTCTATGAGAAAACAAAAAAGCATATTCCCCGACAGTCTCGCTAGGTTCTCACTTGTTCCCCGGGACTGGGGGGAAGAAGTATCCTGCATACCTCTCCTCCTGCTTGAATGGTTGGCCTCTGTGGTCAGGAGCTCTTTGTTGTGCTTAAGTTTATCAACACCGGAGGGCTTGGTCTGCTGTTTCACTTGACATTTTCAAATGACTGGCCTTTGAATCTAAGCTGAAATGTGCTCTCCCTTGTCAGTCTTTTTAGGGCAAGTCCAGAAATGAAGATGTCTGGAAAGTGCCAAGGCGCATCTAGATTCATTTGGTTTTGGCAGAGATTTCAAGCATCACATGTGTTGCTTGGTTGTGGTGGGGCTGGTTCGGGGGAGGGAACAGATGCGAGGGGATAGTGAACACTAAGATTGGAACCCCTCCGTCCTTTCTGCTTTCCCAGTTCTCTTTCCTTATGACCACATCCATGACATTGTGGAATGTTTGCCTTTGTCTACTTCTTAAGACAAAAGTCCCTAAAAACCCTTCCAGTGTCGTATTTGGAGAGTATCTAATTCTTTGAGATTTTTTTTTTTGTACTTGAAAACTGCTAATTTGCCCAAGATGGTAAGAATGATAGTTGCTGATTGTTAACATGTTTCTGCAGGTGGTTTTGGATTTGTGTATACCACATATTATTCTATTTGGGGGAGTCAGGACAGGGAAGACAGAGCATGTTGATTCTATGAAACGCATTTGCTCTACAGAATGAAATGCTGCCTCTGCTTGTGTGGTTACTGAAAATTTCCTTCGCTAACGTTTGTTGTGTAATTACTAGTGTGCCCAGGAGCTGTGCAAAGCACCTTATAATTATCATCTCATTACATCATCAGTCCTTTGAGCTAGTATCCTTATCATCGTCTTCATTTTAGGGATAATCACTTGGGGCACAGAGAGGTTACGTGACTTGCCCAGGATCAGCATTTAAATTTTAGAACCTAGATTATGTGACTGTGGAGTGAATCGTTCCTTCTCCTAATTCATGAAAAGCACTAGGCACAGTGCATATAGTAAGGACTCATTCATCCTTTCAACAGATAATCATTTAGAGTCTCCCAGGTCCCAGCTGCTGGGGACAGGAGTGATAAAAGTGATCAAAAATCCCTGCCATTGTAGAGTTTACCTTCCAGTTGAGGGGGTGGGGGCGCACAAGAGATAACAAACAACATTTGTGTCAGCTGATGCTAAGCTAAGCGGAGAAGAATAAAGCCAGCACAGGGACTAGCACGTGCTGGCGGTTTTAGACTCTAAGGCGTAACTGGAATCATTTTTTGTGAATAGTTGTGGCAGAGATGAAACCTCTGCTCTTGTTAGATTTGTCTACCACATGCCGGTAAGATCTGGGCTTGGTGTAGCACTTTTCTCTCTACTTTGGACTCCCTTTTTCACGTCTCCGGTCAACCTTTGAATATGAGACAGCTTTGGAACATGAAATTGGAAGTCACCTGCCTAAAGTCACGTTCAGCTTTTAGTATGAGTTTTGTGCTCTAACATTTATTGGGTTTGGCTGCTGTGTGCAGGGAAGCCATTCAGATATGGGTAAAATCAATGCTCTGGCTCTGATGCAAGCACGGTTGCCTTTCACAGAACCATCCATCACCAGGTTTACTGATTGCATTAGTGCCACTTACTGTGCGGCAGCATTGAGCATGAGGAAATGCCAAGTAGATGAGGTAGGGAGTAGCCTGTATTTGTTTCTCACACTGGGTGAAGCTGTTTCGTATGCACTGGAACAGTAAGTACAGCTAGGTCAAAATGGCCTAAACACTTAGAGCCTTTAGGTGGGTGTTTAATTGCACAAGTGAACCAGCCCCATCACATTTAGGCACACATTTTAAAAGGCCAAGTTCACTGTTTTTGCCTTTGAAGAACGTCTGACACAAGAGTTTCTACACACATTACACAAATGGAGGCAAAACCGTGCATGACTTTTCTTATTTTTCTTTTGTTACTCGGACAATTTGTAGAAGACCGTCTGTCATTTTGCGGTTGGGGTACAGCTTGGCAAAGCAGGCAGAGGTGACACTCAGAGGTCCTAACAATTCGCTTTGGCCTGCCTTTATGGCCAGTATAGATTGCTGTGGCTGTAGCAATTATGAGGCAATCCATATTAGTTGTTGAGAAGTGCCATTGTGGCCCAGGAGGACCATATTCTTCTTTTTATATGGCACTGACTAGTTTTTTCCCCCCAAATTTTATGCGTGAAGCCGCCACAGTGCCCTGTAAACTATTGCTGCTGTAGTCCTGCTTAATAGTAGTACCAGGAGGAACAGGACGCTTTCAGGCACTATACCCATATTTTTGTCGGTGGAGGGAAGGTAAGAAAGCCTCTCCTAGGTCCCAGACATTGAAGGAATAAGAAAAAAATTGAAACCTGGTCTTTGGCCCAACTAACTTCAACCAGCAAATATTAATTGAGCAGCCAGCATACATTTATGCAAAACCCTAGGGAGGAAATGTTGAACAAAGGCTAACATGCTCCCTACACTCGGAAAGTCTCATAGGGTAGCCGGAAATTAATTTTAAAAAATACCAAAACATAAAATCATGTGTCTGATGTGTGCTTTAAGGAAGACATATTAGTGCTGGAGGATTTTAGTCAAAGAGAATGGGCCTCGTTGGGAAGGCCATAAGAGATCTCATTTAGAAATTGATGATTGAATATAGATGTAGAGGATGGATAGGTGTTAACTAAGTAAAGTCAGAGACAGGGAATAAATGAGGTGAAGGAGCATGTGTAAAGGCCCTGTGACAAGGAAGAAGGGTTTATACGGTGGGAGCATAAGACCAGAGAAGACTGAAGGTGTCAGATGAGACTAAAGATAAGCAGGGCCAATTAAGGTCCTCTGGGTTGTATGGATTGTATTTAGGATCATGTTCTTTGTTGCATGTACATTGGGAAACCCCTGAGAGACCAGAAGCAGAGGGAATCAGATTTGTGTTTCAGTAAGACCATTGTAGCATTTGAGTGGAAAACTACTTGGAGGGGATATGAGTGGAAAGGAAAAAAGAGTTTGCAGGACAGTCAAGAGTTTCAACAACATGATAGGACTTATCATTAATTATCATTACCAGGGCTGACTTACTGCCAGGACCTGGAACGTGGGTTCTCAGAGCCTGGATTCCACTGCTCAGAGAGTTTCATTATTTCAAAATCTGGGACAAGGTGGAACCTGCAGAGAAACGCTGACTGGCCCACTTGTGGGAATGGGGATCCAAGAATAATGAAGGCCAGATGCCCTCTGAGGTTTCAGTTGAAGGCCTGGTGAATATGTGCTCCCAGACCCATACAACTGACTGAAGTTTATAGTTTACTGCCAAAGATACGTTCCCAGCCAAGCATGCCAGGAAATGAGCTGGAATAGCTGGTGAGCCAAACTTTTCAAGTCTCCCGCATTCCTCGTGGGAGACATGCTAGACTTGGTGGCAGTGGTAACTTACTGTCCAGAGTGAAGTGGCCCTGTGTCTCTCAAGGCCCCACTTGGGGCTTATCAAACTTCTTAAATATGCCGCCAAATTAGTCAAAAACTCCAGAATATTTTTCATATATGTGTGTCCCAGCTGAATTTAGCAAGTCCCACACCTGGGCTGTAACATCTTGGTTCTCAGTACCCATTCTTACTGGGACCTCAGTGCCATGCTGCTATGTCGTCCACAGGTTACATAATAGTGACGGGGCCCCTCACATAGGCAGCTCTTTACCAGTGACTGAGTAGTGAATATTATCATCCATCCAAGGCTAGTGAGCGACAGTGTTTTCATATCTGCTCAGGCCCTACCAGAAAGTGGTTGAATCTTTATAAGGACTTACAGAGACAAACTAAATACAAGAAATGAGAGAATAAGAATTGACATTGGTAATATTTATGATTGTATTTTATTGCCATTGAATGTGCCCTTACTGTAGGCTAAGCCCCTTGGTAACTCACTTTGTCTGCACGGTGACCCTTGTAATGGGCATAATCATGACCATATAACCATTGAGGAAACTGACTCCTAAGGAGTTGACTTAGTTTGCCCACAGGCATAGAACAAGTGAATGGTAGAACCTGAACATGAAAAGTTTGTCTGAGCCCAGAGCTAACCAAGGACCTTATGTGGCTTCCAAGATCTTTTTTCTACCATTGTTTAATGCACATGTTCTAGAAGAATGTTGGTCATTCTCTTTGCCTCTTGGCAAACTGTCTCAGCTTATTTCCTGTCAGGGAATTGACTTACAGGAGTGAATCTCTCCAGGTTCCTCACCTGATAATGGAAGGTTGTTAGACCCCAAACAGAATTGATAAGCCCACCCAACCTTAGGTCCCGTTGATGGTGTTGCACTGAAATTACCCGTTGAGTCAAGGACCCTTCAGAAAGAGCTGCTCGTGTCTTTAATCTCCAAACACAAGACAGTTCTCATTATAACACTTTTCCAACAAAGATAATAGTGGTGGTGCCCCTTTCCCAGGTGTGTTCCCATTTTTAAGAAAATAGTCTTGCCTCTATCAGAGAACTTGCTATCCGAAGATTTCCTATTCACTGTAATTTTTTTTTTTAATCTTGCAAAGCTGACTGCTTTCAAATAGGATTCAGATTGCTGAAGACTGAAATTTATTTCTTTGAACTTTATTTAACTGGGCCACAGAATCATTCTGAGAGAATCATTGAAATTAATATGAGGCGTTACAGCGTTAAAGGGAAAAGAAAAGTTCACCGCAATTCCCAGTTTCAGAATTTGTCGAGACCTCTGTTCGGTGGCTGTGACCCCACGATTGTGTGCAGCTGCTGTGGCTCAGCAGCCCACACACATCCTGAGGTCACATTTTCAGGCTCTGGGGCTTTGGGGACAAACATAGAGAATTTATCTTTTCTTCCCTGGTCATTCAGTCAGAAATCATGGGTTCACAAGTAAACCCTTGTTAAATGTGCAAAATCTGGGGGGGAAAAAAAAAAGGCTAGAGTGGGAGGTTTTTTCATACCCAGCGGTAATTCACCCCAAACTGTGTTCGTTTCAGATGAGACAGCTTGTATGAAAATTTAGGAGTCCTGGAAAACACAATAACAAAAATTAGCAAGTGGCAGGATGAGCAGCAGAAGGGAAGATCGAGCATATGCTGCTCGTTTGAAATGTAGTTTCATTAAAAGTCTTTCCCGTTGCACCCTGAAACAGTCTGTCCTTGCCAGACAACGCATCGGACGCTGTGAAGCCCGTTCCCTCCGCTTGCTTTCCTGGTTGTAAGGCAACCGTTTAAAAAAAAAAAATGAGAAAGAGCCCAGCTGCTCGAACAAACAAAAAATGTCAGCCTGTCTTTGGAGGTAAAATATCAAGAGGACCAACCGGTGCCTCTTCCCACCACTTACCGACGGTGGCAAGGAGCACTTGGCTGTTTGTGTTCAGTCAACACTAATCAATAAACATCTGTTGGAAGGAGCATCGGTGCCTCTTTACGATTCATTATGCTTCATTAGGAATTGGTTCTGTCTTCAAGGGAAGGGAAAAGAGAAATCTTGTGTAATTAGAGAACAGTATCTTGTGCACCCATATTTTTCCCCCTAAAGACCTAAATTCTTTTAAGGCCATTATTTACAGTACATTTATCTGTATTTAAATGTAACTACTTCTCCTTGAAAAGACCATCTGTTCATAAAGACCATCCTTTTTTCCACCCTCCCAGAGGTAAACGCGGGAGAGTGGTGATACTCACCGAGGACTGTGGTGAAATGAAAATATATGAGACTCAAGGCAGGGAAGGGGACCGTGGTGGCCAGCAAAGTGGTGCTCCGCCGTGTCCTGGGGTGGGGGTGAAAAGGAGTGGTGAAGTCTGCTGGAGGGAGACGCGCGTTCGAAATGACAGTCTTTGGAAATGATCTTACCAAAGGGAGGTGTTAAATGGGAAATTCTCAAGGCTGGTTAACTTCAGTGATCCTTTTGCTGGGTTTATTACAGACAATTTAAGTGGCCCCTGCAGTATCTGGCATGCAGTACATTTTGTTATTTTACTTTTGAGGAAATACCTTGCTTTTGAGGGAGCTGCTGGAAATGTTAGTATAAATGATGCGGTTATTCTAGCGTAAGTCACCTTAAAGGCGCTAGGACTTTATTGCCGCTGAGGGAAATGTCCTCGGGTGAACTTAACAAAATACAGCTAATACACGCAAGTATACAGATGAAGCCTAAAGTCGCTGGTAATGACCTCAAATTATGCAGACCGTGGTGAAGGTTCCGATTAGTTGAAGGTTTATTTAACCAGAGCTTTTCCTGAACTGAAAAGCGAACGAGAGCTTCAGAGAGGGCAGAGCACAGCGGAGGTCAGGGTGAAATTCAAGAATTAATGAAACATCGGCATTTGCTTTTCCTCTTAACTCACATTAGGATCCCCAAATATAGAGATTCGGGGAGGTGGGGTGCTGTTTGGTTAGGGTAAAGGCTTCTTTTTTGAGAAGCAATCTTTAGGAGTTTCACTTAAAGCCTGTTAACCGCGCACAAATGAAGGAAGCTGAAGAACCACGTGGAATACGATCAACTTTTATTTTTAAATAATAGAATGAAGATGGGAATAGAAATAATATTAGGCATTCTCAAGCAACACAATAAGTGTGCGCAGAGCAGGTCATATCCCTGTGGATTTAGACGCAGGGGACTTTTTCTTGTTGTTCATAGAAGTGAGGGATAATTACACCGAGTATAATGCGTTTGTGTGCAGAATATGGGAAATGGATTTCTCATACCATCTCGCTGACCTCTTCGTTGTCTACAGATTTCCCAAAACGTGTTCGACAGAACTCTCATCTGTCTGGATGTTTAACCAAATTAAAAGGTGAGGAGACCTCCCACGAAGAATGTTCAGGAAATGTTGCCTTCTTGGTCTCTTGGACATTCAGAGGCTCCACTGGCATCTTAAAGGCACTGAGAAATCTAGCAGTAAATAAACAACGTTGGCTTTGTTTGATGCCAGCATCTCTCAAACTTATTTGACAAGCAAACCCTTCTGTTCGCAGAGCATGTTTTCACATCTCTCAGCACGAGTGTTTGTGGAAACACACTTTGGCAAAGGGTGACCTGCAGTGGTGTCTTCCAGGCTGGCATAGAACTGGTGCACTTAATGGGGAATAAGGGATTCAAAGTGCTGAGACGCTGTTTCTGCGGGTCTCTCGGAGGGTAGAAAACTGCAGCGCTACAGCTGGAAGCGTTGTGGGGGTGCTGGAATCTGATCTTTGGAATCAGGAGATGAAGGATTACTCCTTGGTGGAACAGCCTTCCTCTTAGAGATGTCTTGATGATGCATCTCTATTTTTTGTTTTTGTTTTTGGCCCACAGCCCATCCCATTGAGTCTAAAATAGATCTTAAATGGGTCTGGGATTCCTGAGCTGCTTAAGATTCACATAGGTTCCCACCCTCTTTCTGGACAGGTCCTCACTTTATCAAAAACCCGTAGTTGATATTGTGAAATCAAATTGAAATGGTCTAATCTCATCACCTGCTTCTGGGAGTCCTGGTCACCTGACCTTTGTAGGAAAGGGCACAGTAGAGATCGGTGCTGAGTCCCACCTAAAGCAAGTTTGCCTTCCACAGCCTATCATATATATTAAAAGTACCTCTCTAGAAAGAGAGGTGGTATGTTTCTTTTATTTCACTGTCCCTCCAAATTGGCGAAGGAGGAAAACTTCTCACCCACCCCTGATCCTTTAGAATGGTACTGTTGCTTGTGTTCTGTTCTGCTGGATTGAAATGACATTTTTCCCGGGCTGGGAGAGACTGGGTCCTATGTCTTGCATGTATCCTGATTATTTCTTTGTTCTTTATTCCTCCTTCATTTTTTCTTTTTCCTAAAGTTGTCTCACTTTCCCCATTCTCTTTCTTGGTTCCCCCTCCCTTTCCTCCTCCTTTCCTCTTTCCCTTATTTTTTGTTGTCTCTTTTCTTCCATGTCCCTCCCTAAAAGAACACTAAAGTAGCACTGAACACCTCACACGATATCTTATGGCATTCCTAGGATACACCAAGCTCATCCTGCACACATAGAAGCTGACGTGCATCTGGGAACCATGCCGATTCTTTGTGAACATCTTCGGCGGATTATCACCAACAACTTAAAAATAACATGTTTTAGAACTGCGCTCACTTGTATCAAGCCTGTAAGCTCTAGTTAGTTCTTTTGATCAAGGGGCACTTATTCTTACACAGGTGAAGGACAACCATAGGTGGCTTGCACGGGTTATGTCCCGCATGAAAGTCCCTGGCCAAAGGGGAAGTGAGGAGGAAACGCCGTCCAGGCTTCCACTCTAAGCCCTGCACCTGGGGACCAAGAAAGGGCGCTTTCCCCGTGAGTGCCGCCTCCGTCTTGGCCCAGGCCCTGCCTGTCTCCATACTTCCGCTTAGGATGCTGAATTGTCACAGGCTCCCAAAAGCAGCTCAGCAGTTTTATCTGCCAGTTCTAGAGCGGTCCTTTCTTGGACGCCCTTGAATGTGGCAATGCTTTCTCAGGGACCCTCACATCAGTTCAGCAGTTTTGGCTGCACGTTCTCTCCCTTCACCGAGTCTAGAAAGGCCTTTGAAACAATGCCATGGTCCCCTGTGGTCTCAGTTCCCTCTGTCTTGGCCGTTGGTTCTTGCAGCGACCAGTTTGATGTGCTTTTCCGAGCTCGATCATCCCTTTTGGGAAGAGCAGAAAGGAGGAAATGAGAAGCTGATTCAGTGTCTTTACTGATGATCTGGTTGTATTTGTACATTAAAGGATTTTTAAAATTGATAGATAGTTTTGAATATCAGCTTTAACATAAATTTAGTTGTAGTCCTGGGTATTTTATTGTGTGGGCTGGAAGTTGGACTGACTTAGTCTTCTTAAAAGAGTCCCTTTTAAGAACCACTTAGCAGTATGG
Source organism: Vicugna pacos (assembly GCF_048564905.1). Lineage (NCBI taxonomy): Eukaryota > Metazoa > Chordata > Mammalia > Artiodactyla > Camelidae > Vicugna > Vicugna pacos. The sequence continues at coordinate 29,674,884 of NC_133003.1, read as the reverse complement.
CTTCGTCTGATAAACATAAACCTCAGTGTTAGGTTAGAAAGGTCTAGCCTGACCTTGGAAGGTTCCCCGCACCTCCTTGAGGGTGGGAGAAAGTTGGTCACTCATGGTATGTTAATGAAAATTCCTAGAATATGCTCTACTACCAAGAAAATTTATTCTCTAGTTACAAGAGGACACAATTCTGCAAGAGACAGAATAATTTAAGTTAAATAAAAAATACTGTCATCTCTTAAATAATATTCTCTTGCAGTAAAGGTATAAAGCAAGCAGGGAGATATTTCTGTAGCTCTGCGAGATTTAGTGTTTAGCTGCATACATCCTTACATATATATGCATACATATATGTCAGATATATCTCTTTAATGGAGATATATATTTTCTGTATATTCTACCGAAGCAGATACCTGCATCCATATATTGTATCTCGTGCTGTGTTCTGCCAATTTAAAACCTTACAAATTTAGCAAGGAGTATTTAATGAAAATGCATGCTATTGATTTCTGTCATAATGCAAGCATTGTTTCACTGACTCTATGATCTATCTACCTTAATACCCCCCTACAATTAGATATTTCTAATTTAAGATTTGAGGTTAATAGAGCAGAGTGTCACAAACCTTCTTTTTCCCCCTGAGAACACCGTTTTCCCCCTGAATAAGACTTTTTTTTGCTCTAATAGATTTTTATCTTGATGTTAATTTGATTTATGGAGCTGATGGTGAATTTCTTCCTTTCAAATTTATGGCCTGATAGATTTCATGCTGCGTTTAAGATGCTGAGCATAATGATAACTCACATTGGTGGCATTATATTGATTTGTTTCCATATGACATATAGGGCTTTTAAAAATAATAACACTGAATAATTATACAGATACAGTATACTTTTCTCCTGCTGATGAGCAGTGGAATTAAGATTTATGTTCACCGTCATGTGACTAATTTTATAAATACCTGAATTCAGAACTCTGAATTGATGGCATATTTAATTAGGAAGAGGTAGAGCTGTGTCTTGTCTTGTTATTTCCAAAAGGTTCCGTATTTGAGCGCTGCTATTTATTTGTCACAGTCTATTTTATGGGCTTGTTGGGGGGCGCATTTTATAAATAATTTACATATAAACATGAGAAGGACTTTTTGTTTTAGTTAACCAAACCCTAGAGAAAAATTGAGTAACTAGCCTTGTATATGATATATAAAACCCTTATGGTTTTATGCTACACTATGGAAATGAGTTACACATCCCATCACATAGGGTAGTGGATGTGAACATACTTTTGTATAATACATGTCTGTTAATAAAGTAATGGATTAATGAATGACGGGCATTGGTCCTCACAGCCCGTTGTTCATGAAGAGTAAAGGAACATGGAAACACGAATGGCATGTTGTATCTGAAATACACCCAAATCTCAAGACAATTTCAAATGTTCCTTTTTCATGCCTTTGTGCAAAGGAACTTTCCAGAGCTTAAAAATCAATGTTAGTGTAATATATTTGAGCTTTTACCATGAATAATATATGGTCTGTCAGTAAAGAGCTTGACCAAAAAATTAAAATTATTAAACACAAAAAAACCCCCAAATTATTATGCGTCAGTTTATTACGGGTTTCTTTATTTGAAAAAACCATTCCATACAGATACTTGGCATTAAATGAACTGAAAAAAATCTTAGTTGGTTGACCAGATTTACTCCCTTTTTAACCAGCTGTGCTTTTTTTGCACAAAAACAGCTTTGCTGAGGCCTTTGCCAATAGACAGCAAACTATGATGATGAAAAATGTGACTTTTTAGTGACATACATCTGTTTACCAATTCACATCCAACATTTTAAATTGTGTTCTCTTAATTTGCTTGCCTCTGTTCCTGTGAAACTCCATTTGTTTATTTACTCACAAGATATTTTAAGATGAGCTATTTCCCCCAGTTTGTAGTGAGCTTTATCAAAAAAGAAGTCTGGAGCCCAACAGATCTGTCCTTGAAACTGGGGTTCTACCACTTATTCATGAATATCTCTGGAGAATCACTTTGTTTTTCTGAACCTCGGTTACTTAATTTTGGGGAACAAATGAGATTATAAATATGAAAGCTCCTAACATGGTACTTGAGCACTTGAAACATGGTAGCCACTCAGGGAAGTTTGGTTCTAACTGTGTAGTATTTAACCCCTAGAATTCAGACTTGGGCTTTGAATGAACTTGCATGAGCTTTGAGTTTCCTGACTCAATCAAAACCCAGAAAACTTTTAACACTACCGATCCTTTATGCTTTTTCTACCGTATACCTGGCTTGTGAGAAATAAAGTATTGGCAGTGCTGAGTTCTATGCAGAATGCACAATACGTGCTTAGTGTGTGTTTTAAAAATGGATGGATCTGTTCTGTTGTGATTTTCTTCATTGTGAGCCTCATTCCCACATGTCACATTTGTGCCCTTGAACTAGCAAACACATATGTGAGCAATTGCTTTAAGTTCAATTTTTAACATTTAAATAAAACTTTCAAGGAACATGAAATTGTACTGAGAAAATAGTCACTGTTTTCAGTCAGGTCCCTTCCGTGGTTAGAAAAGAAATGCATATATAAATAGCTCTGTCGGGATGGAGATGGTAGCCAACAAGCCTGGGGATTAAACTCTCTTTTAGGAACTCATGAACCATCCTTTCACTTAGAACAATAATAATTTAACACCTTAACACCGCCTCACCCCCAGTGATACCGTATTTCCTTCCTGGGGCTGTCTGCTTTTCAGAGGTTTTGAGTGATACTTAAAGTTAGCTGAAATATATTAAGGTGATCCCGAAGAGTATGGGTTTACTATAAAAAGATTATGCTTTCTTTTGATTTTGGTTTAACTCTGGACAAAATAGGTCTTAAGAAGAAACAAAAAAGAGAGTGTAGGCACCATCAAGTATTTTCCAAGAGCCCCATGTCTACTTGGTGGCATTTTTGTTCAAAAACAGAAGGCCGACTCTAGTCACTATTTTGATATTCTTTATAAATAATTTGCCTTCTGGGTTGTCTTTCTAGAAAACATATGAATAATATTGTTCCTTTTTTTCAGAAGTGGTCGGGGTGCTGAATTAAACATTTTGGCTCAAAAAGCCTATTAATGGAACATCTCTATGGTGTCAGACAAATTATTTTGTGGGATGTCTCTGCTCTGTATTGAGGATTGCTCATGTGGTTGCATTAGTTCATTTGTGCTGTGCCAGACACCGTGCTAGACTTGGGGGATTGCAAAGAAAAATGAAACCAGCATCCTGTCTCTCAGAAAACTTGTAGCTTAGCATCAGAAAAATATGAAAAAAATGAGCTTTAAGATAATGTGAAAGGCCTAATAGAGGACTCTGAGAACAGTGAAATGAAGTGATTTTCTTCTTGAGGAAAGAGGTGTTGATTAAATCTGAGTGGTTAATATCCAATCATGAAGTAATTAAACTCATTACTTGGTACACATATTGTATTTACATGATTCTAGGAATGTTTGCCACTGGGGACTGTTTCCTCTTTATGTTTCCATTTCTATAACTATCAGTTTGAGCTATAAATCGATCAAGCAGTAAGCTTGAAGATGAGAAAAATGGCTCTAATAGCTAATGTGTCCTCACTTCTTCAAATTTTCCAATTAGTCATGGTGAATTTAATCCACCCTAAAACTGAACACTGGCAAATCCTTTAGGCATCAAATTCTGGGTCCAGCCCCTCACCCTCCACCACTTTCAAACATTTTGGTGTTCATGATAGGAAGGCATCGAGAATCATCTTGGAATCTCAGAGACAGTTTCTTTTAATACACTATTAGTGAGTGAACATAATCTATTGCTTGCTGTGTTAGCTGCCAGGATAACCTGCCTACCTGAAGTCTCATCTGGATGTTCTGAAGACTGGTGACTGATCCTCTCTCTCTCCTCATTTCTCAAATGCTGGAGTGGCTATATGGTTACATACTACAAAATAGATATGCAAAACCACTCTAGAAGATAGAACCAAGGGAAATGTAATTGCAAACTGAAAGTTCTGTTAATGTGGAAATAAAAGAAAGCTGCAAATACTCGTAGCAAAAGGAGAAGTGATTGGAAGAATACAGTTAATAGAGAAGCGTGTTTTGCCCAGTTTTCCATGAACATTGTTTTCCATAGTACCCTTTCTCTATCCCTTGGGACCTCAACAACCATCTCTATGTATGCAATTAACTCTCAAGTCAGTATCTCCATCCCAGACTTCTTTGCTTACTCCTAACGTGTATCACCTAACTACCTGTGGGGCCTCTCCACTAGGGAGCCTAGAAGGTACCTACAAGTCAGTGGGACTACCTTCTGGAGTTGCTGATCAGGGAATGCCACAACGTAATGGGTCAAGTAAGAAATCTACAGATTACCATTGATTCCTCCTGCTTCCTTATCTTCCCAGATCCAATTCATCAGTAGATTGTATAGATTGTACCTCATTATGGTTCTTAAATCCATCCATTTCTCCTCACAAATGCTGCTACCATGTAATTGAAGCTACCAGCTTCTCTTATCTGAACCACTAAGTGACCTACTGACTGGTGTCATGGAGCCCCTACCATGCTTCCCGTATTATTTATGCCCCTGAAGTCTGATTGATTATGGAAGAGCACCACAGCCGCTCCTGTCCATCTTTTCCCTCTCTCTTGCCCTCGTAAATCTTTGATGTTTTTCCACTGCTACCCCAGGCACGTTTATATGTTCTGACCCCTACTTGCTTCCCCAGGCTTTTCTCTTATCACCCTTCCACTCACTGACTTGTTCCAGCCACACTGTCCACCAGCTCCTTGAACACTGCGTGTTCCTTCCTTCCCTGGGCCTTTGCACGTGACCTTCTTTCCTCTGCAGAGCTCTTCTTTCCACCATCACCTTTCTCCCACCTAAGTAATGTGTACCCGCTCTTTAGTTCTCATCTCAGGCCTCCTTTCCTTAGACCTGACGCCCCAGCCTAAGTCAGGCTTCTTTGTCGTGGGCTCCCGTTGGACCATATTCCTCCTCAGTGTTGCCACGTGTTTTATGCATTGTGGGAGAGCTGATACCCCAAATGGCTAAGAATATGGGTTTCAAGTCAAAACACCTTTGTTAGAATCTTCTGCTTAACGTGTTACTTACCCTCCCTGAACCCCATTTTTCTATAAAGTAGAGACAGTACTGTCTTATAGGTGCAGCAGTTGAAGGGATTAAATGAAATAGCCTGTGCTCAGTTTTGGCATGCTGATTATCTATGGTAAGAAGTCACTGAGTGGCAGCTATGGCAATGATTGAGAAGCATCAAAGAGCTGGAGGGGGGATTCCATGGCTTTGGAGATGCTGATGATCTCCATCACTGCTCCGTGCACAGGGCCCAGCATGCAGCCATCCTCAGTGCATTGCTATCTGGCTGTTGTAACTACACATGAAAGCAGGACAGCACTGCTGTTGCCGCATCACCCTCCTGCCAGAGGAGAGGATCCTGGAGGGCATTCCCAAATCTGGACCCCCAGCAGTTACTTCATCTTGTCTGTTACAGTTTAGTCTGCTTACCTCAATGACAGTCAGCCTGGTATTGCTTTTCAAGGCTTGTCCCAAAGCCACACATAATTAAAATGACACTAGGCGGAGAGTAGAGGTTGCTGTCTTGAGTCTGGAGACTGAAAGCTGATGCTGACTTGACTGTACTCTGGGGGAGTGAGTTGGGAGTCTCAGGAGATTCTAACTTGTTCATCCCAACTGCAAGAGCAGGAGTGAGGAATGAGGAGAAGGCAGGAGAGGGTCATAGAAGGTTAACACTGGAAGGGACCTTAGGGACATCTGACCTAGCCATGCTCACGTATTTTGTAAGTGGCCAGCTAAGCTTTCAGAACTGGAGCTGGCAGCGCCAGGGTCTGAAGTCTGCACCATTTTTCTCTCTTAATGGCATCAGTGCAGAAAAGTAGCAAATGGCAATGCTGATTTTATTAGAGTCCCTTAACTGCAGATTATAACGGTAGAGATTTACATTCAAAGTGATTTGAGACGAGTTCTGAGTTCTCATCTCATTTCTGGACCTGATGTGTAACCTTAAGGCTCTGGCTTCCTCATTTTTAAAAGAACAAGATTGGAAAAAAACTATCTCCAGTGTCCCTCCTTGAATTTTAATATAATTGTATAATTTAATTTATATTTTAATTTCAATTTATAATTTAAATTTTACTAATATAATTTAATATAATGTAAGAAACTTTCCAAAGGAAGCTGTGAAATAGTTCCACTTCTTAGTGCCATTCTGGCCTTGAGTTCATGTTCAACATAAACTCATTTAGTAAACCTTCTACTGTATGTGTCTAGTACATGCCAGACACTCTCCTTTGTAGGTGTTTGCTCAGGCTGTTCCTCTGCCTGGAGTGTCCTTTAGTCCTATCTCTTTAGAGTCTCAGATTCCAGATTCCCCCAGGGGAAGTCTTATCCCCTCCCCTTCAGCACTAATCACAGTCCTCCTTAGATGAGGGGGAGCGTGAGTATTTGTATGTGTGTGTGCGCTGTCCCCTAAATTGTTTATTGCCAAAGGGAAGAGACCCGATTTTTCCTTCCTTACATGTTTACAGGAAGTCCTAGCACAGTGCTTTTCTCAGACATTTGTTGAGTTGAATCAGCTGCAAATGATGGGAGATGTATTGAGTCCTGAAAGCCCTGGGTCTTTCAGGGATTCATGCAGGTGCGCTGGAGGACTTTGAAAGGATCAGACCTGTATTTTAACAGAGAAGCACAAACACACATTTGGAAAAACAAAACACAATAGCCATAAAACCCTCTAAAATTCTTAGGTTCCCTCCCAGCGGTCTCTAATGTGGTGTGTCTGGGACTCTGGCTTTGGTGATGAGACGACAACCTGAGCGTTACACCTAGAGAGCTTAACATGCGTCCGGGTGTCCTCACAGAGGTGCTCAGTGGGTTGTTTCAGAAAGAGCCACCATGGAGTTTTCAGTTTGCGAGGCGAAGCGGTTTGGACGATGGGAAAAATCCAAAGTGTGTCCACAGTGTTAACCATGTCCTTGATTCTTGGATGTGTTGTATTTCTGATGCTTCGACATCTGGAACCTCCGTGACGCTGCAGGGACTGCCCCTCCTTCCGAGAGAGAGTAAAAGACTAACCTGCAAGTACGCCTTTCAGGTGCACACCAACCAGCCCAGAGTCCATCCGCCCCGTCCACCTTTCGTTATGAGGCTGTCACGGGGCTCTTACACCCCAGGCCACTCACTGCCACCGGCTATACTCACCCTGGGGCCAGGCACCAGGCAGCCTGGGGCCGCCTCTGTGCTCTACAGCCTGCCAAAATTATTTGAATTAGCGAACCCTAAGCCTGCTAATCTGCCTTGCCCGTTCCTTTCCACAGAAACCACGTGAGGGCTCTTGCTTCTGGTTTTCCCCTCCCCCTCTGCCTCCTCACCAACCCCAGTTTTCGTGTCCCCCTTGTCCTTGGGAACCTGAAAGGATAACAGACTGTCTTTTTAATGGCAGTCCCCTTCTGATCCTTTGGTCTCGCCATACTTAAATAATAATGAAGCCTGTGTTAAAACACCATAAGAAGAGTAGCTAACGTGGAAGGGAGTGAAATTCGTTGCCTGAACAAGGAACCAAGGAACTTCTAGGTGAGACTGTTGTTGGTTGGTCATTCATGGTCACACTGGGGATGCCCAGGATGAGATCCTGAGCCAGGCAGGGATTCCAGGCCCACGAGGCCCCATGAAAAGCTTCACAGGGGAGGCAGCTGGAGGCCACAAGGGGTTGACATACCCAGTAATGCAAGTTGAAAGGAGGTGACTGTTGAGTGAAGATTGTAGATGCTTGTTCTCAGGGACATTGTGGCCAAGAAGAGGCCAGTCCCAGTTGTTAGCTTTGAGATGTAAAGGTCGTGGCTGAGGGAAGGTGAGCCAGGAGGGTAGCTGGGCTGGGAGGGGTGATATGACGGGGGACAGCTGAGCAAGGGAGCTTTCCAGAGGGACAGTGGTTGTGGATCCCAGGAGTCAGGGGATCAGGGAGGGAGGAGGCTGTGGGGAGGAGCTGGTGACTATGTGGGGCTCAGAAACTCTGAAGTTCTAGTGGGCACTCAGATGTGATATGGGGCAGGAGTCGCCTCCCCAAGGTGGGAGGCCTTAGGCCTGCTGGTCCCACTCCTGAGCTGAGGGTCTAGAGGCAGCTACAGGGTCTTGAGTGTCCGGAGCGGTGGAGGTGGCTGAGGCATTGCAAGCCGGTGTCAGAGTCATTTTCAGGGTTCTTGTCTAGGTAGAACCAGAAAACGCTGGCATATATTTTTATACCCATTTTCACAACAATGTCCTTGTCTTTTGGAAGCAGTGGCTGTGGCCATGAAAGTTGTCAACTCATATGATGCTGGGGGTCACTGTAGTTTAGGGGTCCCACTCAGTACCAGGGGCTATGGAGTCCTGGAGGCAAAGGAGCGCAGAATAACAGCCTCCACCGCTCTGTGTTCTTTCTGTGCCATGAACCCAGCTGAGCGCACGCTGGTCCCCAGAAAGGGAACACACGCTGTTTCCTCAGGACTGTACAGGGCGGGGCTTGTAGCCTGACGGCCACCGCTTACTCTCTGGGCAAGTCTCTTAACCGCCCCAAGCCTTGGTGTTCTCATCTGTAACACGTGAATAATTATAATACTCAGGTTAGGGGGTTGTGGTGACACATGTACAAGCTAAGATGATGTGGACAAAGAAGGTAGGGAGAACTGTGAAGAAAATTGAAGAGGTAAACTAAAAGAGAGGTGGGTAATAGTTCTGATCAGAGGGTGAATCAGGGGCAGGCTTCGCTGTGGAGGGGCATTTGCGTGTGTGGAACCCTCAAGGCCACAGTGCGCCTGGTGTTTGGGGGAAGAAAGAAAGATCAGGATGGCTGGCGTATATGAACAAGGAGAGGGAGGAGGGGAAGTGATGTCAGGGGGGAGGTGGGAGCAGAGCCTGGAGACCCTCCTTGAATGGCTGCTGTTTTTCGTCTGCCGTGTAAAACCAAAATAATGAAATCCATCTAACTAACTGTGGTGATAATTCTTGAATTTTATATCATGCCTTTCCTTTAATAAACAAGTGGGCCTGTTACTCCACATGATCATTCGAACATCCATGGCAGAGGCACGGAGAGAGTGAGGGGAAAAATGTATCTTTGTTTTACAGCCAGTGAGGATCCTGAGACCCAGGGAGATCAGGAAGCAGGGCTAGAATCTGCACCCCACCACCCACGTTTTCTTTACCTACACTCTGTCTACAACTCCTCCTGTGACCTGGTCTTCCTTGGAGCTTTCATTCCTTTGGAAGAAAGACTTGGCAAAGCTTGGGTATCTCATTGTTTAAGTATGCGTTGTTGTGATCTACCGTAAGGAAGATAGCTGTTTACTTAACTCCAAGCCACACTTTGCATTCCCCTCAGCCATGCTCACTAATTAAACATAATAAATACAGAGCTATAAGGCTTGGAACAGGTTAGAGGTGCTAAACAATTGCCCATGTATTGACTATGATGTCCATACATAAACACAGCCCACAGAGCACAAGTTCTGAAACGCGTGTGTGCTTAATTAGCCAAGTCTCAGCCACAGGCTGGCATAAATAGATCCTCCTCAGTAAACAGCAGCGTGTCACCGTGTCGCCATGTTAGCTCGAAGTGTGGTAGCCAAGAAGACATTAATCACTAACACGCCCGGGTGTGTGTGTATTTCTTCTTGTAATTATCTTTCCAAGGTATTCAGTGATTTACATTTCTCCCAAGCTGTGTAACCATGACAACCATAGGTTTTGATTTGGGTTGAAGTCTTAAGAGTAACTGCATGAAAAGCCAGGTCTGTTTGCTTCAGTCACTTGGTGGACATCAGTGGAATGCCAGGTGGGTACCCAACTCTTAGCATGACTCTGAGGAAGGCAGACGTGGGTTCTGCTTGTAGATTAGTGAGGCAGGGGGCAGTGCTGTCTGCGGAGGAGTCAAGGTAGAAAGGGGTAAGGATCCTAAGTGACACTTCTGTAAAGAAGTCAGAGAAAGAAGAGATTACCTTCAGCTGAAGGGACCAAGGAAGGATTCCTGAAATTTAAAGTTACTGGTAAAGAACTCACATCTAGAACACTGAAAGAACTCTCAAACTCTATAGTAGAAAAAAAAAAAAAAGAAAAGAAAAATCCAATTAGAAAATGGACAAAAGGAGTAGGAGACATTTCAGTGAAGAAGATACATGACGGCAAATAAACACATGAAAAGGTGTTCAGCATCACTAGCTCTTGAAGAAATGCAAATTAAGACTATGTGGGCTATCACTACATACAGATTAGATCAGATAAAATAAAGTGGCAACACCAAATGCTGGCGAGGCTGTAGAGAAACTGAATCTGTCCGATGGAGATAGCAAGTGCTGCTGCCACTCTGGAAGGTAGTTTGCAGTTTCTTAAAAACTCAACGTACGCTAACCATGGGACCCAACAGTTTACACTCCAGGGCGATTACCTGAGGGAATGAAAAGTTAAGTGTGCACAAACACGTGGGCATGAATGTTCACAGTCACTTCCTTGTAGTAACCCAGAATTGGACACAACCAGATGGTCCTTGAGGAGGTGAATGTTATCACAAACTGAGGTCCATCCCTACCATGGAGCATTCATTGCTCAGCAGTGAGAAGGCAGGAGCTATTAGCACTGGCCACAGCTTGGTTGGATCCTAGGAGTGTTAGGTTGAGTGAAAAAAGCCAATCAGAAATGGTCAAATAAAGTACAGTTCCTTTTGTATAGCATTCTCAAAATGACAAAATTAAAGAGTTGGAGAACAGATCATTGGTGGCTGAGGGTTAGGGGTGGTATGGGGAAGGGTGCAAGTGTGGATCTGCAGAAACACAAAGATCTTTATGGTAATTGATTTGTTCTGTATGTTGATTAGAGTGGCGGTTGAACATCCATTCATGTAATAAAATGACTCTGACCACTCCAACCATTGGCACTCCCTGGGTTTGACACGGTGCTGTAGTTAGGTGGTACTATACCTACTGCATTGTAACATGACTTTCCACACCGTAACATTCTTCTAGCTCGCAGCCCTTTCCATTTCAGCTATCCCTGCTCCCCCGCAGCCCTTCTCACCTTAACAGACCACGTCACACCTCGTGCGTTAGGGCTTGATGTCAGGAGAGTCCAGGGGCACTGGCCCTCCAGGTGTCTGAGTGTCCTGGGTCTCTTACGGCCCTTGCAGATGTCCCCGTCTCTCTCATGGCCCTCGTGATAGCGTGGCAGCCGGAGTGCTTCTTTCAGTCTCACGTGCTGCTGCCACGACTCACATGGTGTGTTGAATCCAATACGACACAGGCCCTCAGAGCAGACGTAAAACCAGTGGAGAACCCCACTCTAATTGTGTAACTGCACAGTGCCCACACCAGGAGGCTACAGGACATTATAGGACACAAGAGAATGTACCGTGGGAGGCCTTTTGCATGGACGAAGTAAAGCCAAGGGTGAGAGACAGAGAGAGAGAGAGACAGAGAGATGGAGGTCATAATGTAGAGCAATTTTCAGGAGAAGGAAAAGGTAAAAGGCTGGTGAGGACATCGGTGTTTTGGCTGCATCCTTGCTCTTTTGGCTGAACTCTGATTTTGACAAACCTCAAAGTTAGTTTGAGGCTCTGCCCACCCCACCCCACCCCCGTGCCTTGATCGCAGAAAATACTGTTACGAATACTTGACAGTTTGAGCACAATCACCTTACCCTACTCTATACACAAAAGTACGTGCCATCACATTTATTTCTGTTATTTCTAAAAGGAATTGTATCTCCTACTTTCAAGTCCAGTAGAAATTCAAAATCAGGAGGTTCCCGCAATCTCTTGAATGTTGAATACAAATGCCTTCTCTCTCTTCCTCCTCCTGTTTCTTTTATCAGTCCATTCTGTACCGATCTACTGAGTGTCTTCTGTGTGCCAAGCATCCTTCCAGGGGCTGGGGTCACAGTTGAGAATATGTCAAAATTTTTTTTTAAAGTAAACAAATAGAGATTGTAATTACAGGTGGGGAAAGGGGATTGTGTTGTGGGGACTGTGTTGCAGTGAGGGGCTCTTTCATATTAAGGAATTGAGGAAGTCCTTGCTGGGGAGGGGGCCTGGATCAGGCTGCTGTAACAGGACACCACGGACTGGGTGTGTTAACAGCAGCACTGCTCACGAATCTGGAGGCTGGGAAGTCTGTGATGGGGCAGCTGTAAAGCCAATGTCTGGATACAAAAAGTATCCTCCCCATAGTGGGACACAGACAGAGGGGAGCAGACTGGCTTGTGTCTTTTGTAGGTTCCCTAATCCTATGCACGAGGGCTCCACTCTCGTTACCTAATTACCTCTCACACTCCACCTCCTCGTACCATTACACCGGGGGTTAGGATTTCAGCGTTTGCAACACAGGGGCACACAAACATTCAGTTTATGGCATGAGGTAGCACTTGACCAGAGACCTAGTGATAACAACTAGAAAAGGAGCTCAAATTGATGATGCGTTTTGTGCAGGAGCTGCACTTAGGGCCCTTCATGCATTATCTCGTCTAATCCTCTAGCCAGCCATTTGAAGAAGGTACATTATTATCTGCATTTTACAGATGTGGAACCCAAAGCTTACAGATGTAACACTGTTTCCCCCGTGTCACTAAGGAAATGAAAGTTGGAATGGGAATTTCATTGGAGGTCCTGTGACCTGAGAATTTGGCCCTTTTAACCACCCAGCTCCACTGCCTAAGGATTTGTATCCTTAAGCGGGGGGACCTCAGGCCTCTGCTCTCGGTCTCTTTCCCCAGTGGGTTGAAAGCCAGGGTTTTCACACTGTGCCCTGCAAAAGCCCCAGAGCTTCTTTGCATCTAGGACACGTGTGCGGGGTCTCATTTGGGGTTCTGAGAGAATGGTTCTACTTCTGTGTGTTTTATACATTAGGATTCAACTGAATACAATTTCAAAGGATGGACTGAACTCCTTAAAAGAGAGTTGAAAGATGACTTGATTCATGAGTGTTTATTTGAAAATTTAATGTAAAAAAATTAAGGTGTTTTATGGTCAGTTCCCAGTAGTAGAGGTGGTAGCAGCTCGGTGACAGCGGCGGTGACAGCGGCAGTGACAGCGGTGAACACCTATGTCAATGCTCACTCAGTTCTGGGCACTAATCTAAGCACGTGGCAATACTAACCCATTTACCCCTCCCAGCCACCCTCTGAAGCGGGTTCATCTCGCAACAGAGGACTGTGAAGCTCTGAGATGGGTGACTGTCCACTGCCGGTAATAAGCGGGACCAGGACCTGAGCTCCGATGGCCTGGCTGCAGAATCTCTCCATCACCATTGCATGACACAGGGCTAGAGACCTGAATCTTCTGTGTCACTGGGCTGAAAGTGGACACTGTGCTTGCTCTGAAATCTAGACTTGGTGGCTGCGTGTCCACGGAGAGCCCTTGACAGCTTGCGCTGGCTGTGGGAATTGTCATTCACTCAGCATTGCCTGGGGTGCTCTCTGCTTAGACTTTTGGCCAGTGTAGGTATGACATTTCTCGGGACCAGAATTTGATTCTCAACTTTCGTATCCATTAGCCTGGCATGGCCTGCTTGTGCAACTAATTTTAGCAGATGGATTGTTGGCTAAACATGTTAATGAATTAAGCCAATGCTGGCTGTAACCAGGGCCCAGCAGCTTCCTAAACCAAAACAAAGAAACATTTGTTTCTTTCCATGCAGCAATACATAGCCAGTCACTGAATGGCCCCCTTAACCAAAACGTAATGGTGAAGGTTAAGAGGCATAGGAAAGTCATCATAAACTGTTTCATGTGACCTCACCTCCTGCACAGCCAGTCCTGACCCATGCCGTGGGGGAGCATTCATGCTAAACGTCCCTAAAAGGTCTCCAGCACTGGAAACCTTGGGTCTGTGGCCAGGTTCCTGGCAAACTGAAGATGTCATTAAAATTCTAGGGCATTTCCTTCTGTAAAGGAGGGTTTGGGCTAAATGACACAATGCCGTGTGTCTTCTGTTAATGGGCAGTCCCTGGTGAGCCATGGAGATTGAAGTTAGCAAGGCTTCCATGCTGGATTGAAGAAGTTGAGTTAATAGAAAGCCCAGGGCCTCCGTCACGGAAATCATCCAGAAAAAGAAACATGATGGATTTCTCCTATTACCTAATTTCTGGGTACTGCCCATGGAATCACCCTGTCTCATTGAACAATAAAGTATATTACGAGAAAGAAAGATGAGGGCTGGTTCCCGGGCTTTCCCCACTGCCCATTTCCTTGTTTTTTTTTTCTTTATTATTATTGCCTTAGTGCTATTCATCGTTTGCACCTCAAAGCCGTCAGACAAGGTCCCACAAATCTCCCTGGCTCCCTGTGTGGGATCCAGCCTACGATGATATGCAGCCCTCTAGATGCTCCCCACATCATCATTCTAGACCCAACCCGAGATATGATTTAGGAGGTCCCTGTAAAACTGGGGGCCATTGGCCTAATCGGAATCATTTATCCTGTCTTGAGCTATCAAATCAGTGCTCATGGGTTGCAGGGAGTTGGGTGGGAGTGGTGTTTCTGGTATATTTTACAAAGACTGCTTTGAAAAGAATCTCATTTATGAAGTTAACGCTCTCTGTAGCGTGTCTGGGTAGAACCCTTTGAAGAAGTAGCAGCTCCACTGAGCAGCTCTGAAGGCGGAGATTTACTCCATCCTAAGAAAAGGATGTCATTGCTAAAGCGGGACTCCGAAATAGATACCTGCTCACTTGAGTTAGAAGGAAAATGCAGTGATCTGAAAGATGGTTCTGCCTAATTCTTTCTAATTCAGGAACACTGGAAAACAAGAAAGCATATGGACCAAGAGAAAAGCAGGATGTCACACACACACAGACACACACACACACACACACACACAAACCCCAAGGGAGAAATATGGTAAAATTTGGATCACGCTAAATTCTATTTATGCTGAACGTTTTATGTTGTTGAAGTCATATGTGAAAATAGCCATATTGAAATGGTGGAAGGCTTGTGTTCAGCTAGTGTGAAGGAAAGAGAATGTTCGTTTGAAAGATTTTGCGGTAACAGTGAAAGTGAGGAGCGAGTTACTCATAGCAAATTGTAAAATATTAGGAAAGAATACATACAACTCCTCTTGGGAACTCTTAGCTGCTTGTAGTTTCTACTGCAGGTAGCAACACAGGCTCAAAAAGTTGCACAAAGGCCTGGAGATATTTATTCACACTAAAGAAACACAAATCTAACTGTCTAAAATGAGTGCTTCCTGACAGTGTTTAAATAAATCGGGGGAGTGGGGCATCGCTAAAGCAGGCCGCCGTGTCCTGAGGTGACAGCTGTCACTTTAACGTGTTTCATCGCCTCTCTGCAAAGGCCAGGTATCTGGATATTAGCACATCACAAAGGATCTTTGTTACTTGATTTCTTCTGACGTCCTTTTTTTTTTTTTAACTCCCCTCTAGTTAAACAATCCAGTCTTAGCTGTTGGACAAAGAGAAAAGATATCCATTGTTATGCTTTAGTGATTTTTAAAAGCACCCACTTTTTGGAACACACTTTGCAAAAATTATTTGAAATAGATTAACCTTTTGAAATGATAATGCCATAAAATTATATTAAGTAATTGTCTTAAAAAAAAAACTCACACTGAAAATAACATGTGACATCATCAACTTGAAGCCCAGCCTAGGATCCTGTCTGGGTTCAGTTACTTCAGGGGGGACTGTGTGATGCTCAAATCATGTGTCTTTTTCCACGTTCAGCAATGTCCAGTCTGTGTTATCCTGACTTCCCCCAAATTTATGGGTCGACTCCCTGGTCTCTTTCTTAGCACTAGGAAAGGGCTGAGCACAAGCTTGCCCTTCGTGGCTGACCTTTCTGGGCTTCTCATTACTTTTGTTTAAACCAGATATTAAAGGCAAAAACTACACTAGTGATGCACGTGGCTAGCGAGCTAATTAGGAACCACCATCTTCATAATTACCTCATCACTGTCTCTGGAGGGACATGAAAGCGTGCCCTGTCCCTTTAACAGGACAAGTTGCTAATCCCCTTAACATTTCCCCCCCCCTTTGGACTGATAATATTTCATAAAATTTTTGCTTTGTAAAATATTCCTAAAGGGAGGCTTAAGCAGTAATGCACAGATTATGGAAATGGTGCTCATTAAGTAGAAGGCGAGACGCTGGGAAGCCACGGAGCTGCTCGAAACACGTAACCTCCATTAGAGGCTTCATTTGAATGTTTATTCATGGAGCAGTAAACCTTTATTATTATACATTTTATTGAAACATAAATTAAAGAACTGTAATTATGTGTATGGCAAATAGTAAAGCAATGTGCATTTGTCACAAAACGAGTAAGACAAGGAAAAATGCCATCACTGTTTCATTTGCATCCAAATCCTTTATTGTCTACCCAACAGAAAGACACCCAGAGGGAAAAACTCTGCAGCAGATGAATGTTCTGATATGGTATGCAAATGAAAAAAAGTACGTATTCTGGATAGTCTTTCTAGCAAAGAGCGCATCCTGGAATTAATTTGTGAAGGTCAGAAACTATCCAGAGAAAGGGTGGGTTTCTTATTCCCTCCTGAGACAGAACCACAGTGACTCTTATTAAAGTTAATGCTGAGTAAAGAACCCATCCCCTTGGCAGTCTGCTGGGTGCTGACTGTTTGCAAGAGGAGCTGTTTGCTCTAGACACTCAAGCATATTTGAGAAGTTTACTTAAAGGACACATAGGAAGCTGGAAAGATAAGCCCTTCAAACTTCTTACACCTTTCGGTAAAAAGATACTTTTCAATGGGGAAGAAAGGCATGTGAGTGCCGTCCTAGTGTAGCACAGGCCACATCCTTGTGTGTCAGGAACTCTTAAGCAAGGGAAAAAGGTAAGAGTCATGATGAGAATCTCTGTGTGCAAGGTTTCTTGATTCCATTTTTTTTAAGCAAGCCAAGAAAGTAAGAGCACTTAGTCATCTGCCCGCCTGCCCATCCATCCATCCATCCATCCATCCATTCATTCATCCATCCATTTGTCCATCCATCTATTTAACTACTTACCCATCCATCCAACAATTACACAATGTGTCCTCTAAGCTAGGAATCTGGGGGAGGGAAAGAATATAATCAGGAGAAAAATACAGTTAGGAATAACTGAGACTAATTCCAGACTAACGAAAGAGAGAAAACCGTAATTCTGATATTTCATGATAAAAAGCAGTCATTGAGATACATACAAAGAATCAGAAGAGCCCTGGACAGCCTGAAGGCTACACAGAGGAGGTGGCATTTGAACTGCCTCATAAAGGCTGAGTTGCAGGTGGAGAGAAGGAGGGAAAGGAGCTTCACATGGAGGGAGAGACGCGTTTTGTTAACCTACCAAGAATATGTAAACACAGCGACTACAATGATAGCAAGGGTGTCAGGTTTGGAAACATTCTTCGTATCTCTTTAAGGTTGTTTTAACTGGTGGTATCACTAATGCATTCTGCCTGCAAAGCAGCAAACAGAACCACTTTCACAGAGAACCCGTGTGTGTGGTGGAAAGGATCTACCTGGGGTCCTATGCGCCGTGTTGCTGAAGCATAACCTCTAGGAGTAAGAATGACCACATATGAGAATTATCATTGTTTCATGGCTCCTGCTTGAGTTAACTTTTTTTAAGGGCAGTGATTACAAATTCCATTCTTTTTGCTGAACAGTTTTAAGAACTTGAAGCTGTCACGTCACTTTAGAAATCAGCCATCAGCCAAAAGATAGTACACAACATCTTGCAAGATTGATCTCGATTTTGTAAGAAATATTTCCTTTCATGTGCCTCTCCTGCACAAGTGCTCAGTATCCTAAGGGTGAGCAATGTAAGGGGCAGTGGGATTGTAACTTCTGCTGGGCTCTGCTTAACTGGGCTGGAGTGCCAGTAGGAAGTGTCCGACCTGGGCTTCGGAGCTGAGAAAACCTACTCACTTCAGCTCCCAAGACCTCTGTCTCTGTATCTGCAACTTCTCTCACCTCGCCTCATCTTTCTCTTTTTTCCCTCCCACAGGGTGGTTGTTGTTGTTTAATTAAAAGATGCATTTGCTGAGATAAATATTCGGGGGGTGTGCTTTCCCCATATTCAAAAGGATATTCCAAATTTATGCCCCTATCTGTTTGCAAAGTCTTTGAAAATTGCTTTTCAGATTCCAGTAGTCAGGTAGGTGATTTACAGATTACCACCCCCCCATCTCAATGGTCTATCTTAACAACTCACGATGCCTCATCTTTTGAATGGAGATAAAACCAGTATTCTAACAAATATGATGATTATTTGGATTATATGAATTATGTAGGTAAAATGCCTAGACCAATGCCGGCATATTCCAAATATTCAGTAGATTTTATTATTACTATATTGTACGATAATAGTTTTGAAAATATTTTTGACACCTTGCTTCTGCTCTAAACCAGAAGGCTCAATTCTTCAGTGAGGCTTGCTAAATATATCCTACACTGGACCATCACCAGCCCCAGAGTTTGTGTTTTCTTCATGGTTGAGTTCTGTCTTGGTTTGGGGACATCTAACCTTCTGCTGCTAAGTTTAGGGTCAGTGTGAAAGCAGTACCAACTACTTAGTTCCAAAATAAGTGTTCTTGGAAGTGCCTCCACTTACAGGGCCTTGAGGACACCTTGACATGGTCAACTCAGGAATAAATTAGTTGTCTGTCAAAATGCATAGGCACAGTGATGGTTTCTGGCCCTCTTGCTGACGAGTTCCTTCCTTTGGAATATGGCAGCTGGTGTGCCTTTCATGAAATAGAGGAAACACACTGTTTTCTAGGTGCCCCTATTATCCCAGCCAGGCTGAGAAACTTTAAGAAAAAATAAAAGATACAGAACCAATTCAGTTTCAAAGAAAAAAAAAAAAAACCTCGCAGAATTTGTGGAGACCCTGTGGAGTTTCGTGGCTTAACAATTGTGTTTTTAAGCCATACATCACTGGCGGTGTTCCAGTTGTGAGGTGTAATAATATATCATGAGAGGGATGGTGCTCTCATGATATATGGGTGCAGTACATCATCTGAGCATCACAGCTTTGATGATTCATGGCTCCAAACCACAATGAGAGTTTAAAGGAGCTTTTAGTGACCAGGCAGCTTTAAATTTCAAATTTAAAAAAAAAAATTAAGGTCTTTTCAAGTCAAATAAAAGCAGGTTGATGGAATCCAATGCTGTATAAAGTGTCCGTGAACTCTGAGAGCCTGGGTTATGTGTCTTTTCCTTTCGGCTTTAAGCTCTGAAGATGGAAGTAATTGTCAAGCTCTCCTTCAGCTCCTCCTCCACAAGAAGAGAAGCCCAGAGAACTGAACAAACATGAGCTAGTGTCAGTGCTTGTCAGGTCAGTTTCCCCGTCTTCCACACCACAAGCGCAAGGAGCTCATCTTCATGGCGAAGTTCTGGCTCACATGGGATGCTGTGATAGGCAGTGGGTAAACCCAGGAGAGGTTTGTTTTCTTTGTTCTAAGGAACTCTTCCACTGAAATTTAGAACAAAAAGAACAGATAAAAAGTGGATCAACTCCTTGACCCATTGCTCACAAATTCAAAACAGGACATAGGGGAAGAAAACTCACCTTTTCTATCATTTGCCTTTATAAGGGACGCACTGATTGCAAATGAGAAGAAAAAGTGAATAGCATATGGACTGCTAACCCTGAGCAGGAAATGGGAGCTATTGTCATAGTGCCATCACCTTTCCTGTTTTAATGACATGTTTATAAGATGGCAATGGTGCTTATGAGAATGTATCCACTTTGTTTAAAAAACAGTCATTTTTGGGGGTGAGGAAATCACTATCAGTTAAGGAAGCAGGTGCTGGGAGAACTTCTCCTCTTCCTTTTTTTTTTTTAAACCCTACTGCAATAAACAGAACAAAATGAGAAATCTCCCTACTGTTTGTGTAATAGACTCAAACGGGAACAGCAAGAGATAATTACATTTGAAGTGGCTTCTTCCATTTTCCTTTACTAAGTGAATTAAAGGGAAGAGTGGTGGCAGAGTGACTGCCATGTGGAGAGAAACATCTGGGCATGGGGCATTAACACAGTCTCCCTTCCCATTATCTTGCCTCTAGTTTTTCATTCCTTTGGCTTTTTCCAGGAGATTCTAACTCTCAAATTACTGGGGATTTTTGGTGTCTACCTCCTACCTCTCTCTGACTTCCAAAGGGCAGAACACCCTCTTTTCATCAAACAGAATCATTTATTGTCTCAAAAAGAAGTTCTAGGCTTCTATTCTCCTGTATTAGTAGCTGAAGTGTATAATCTAGGTCATGTAAGTGTTGAGAACAGGTCTTCCCAAGATGTATTTTGGCATGTGGATTATATTGAGCCAAAGGCCATGGAGATCCTGTGGCCTCAAGAGAAACTCCTTCCCCTCCCCAAACTGTGTAGAAGAGTTTACATTGTGGGTTTTTCCCAGAAAAAGAGTATTACCAGAGATGAATTTGATCTCAGTGTGCCTATCTATATGGCAAGGGAGACATCTAATCACCAAACTTTGTTCTTCTTCATCCTGTGAATGACCCTGTTGTCCTTAGAAGCATCTGGTCCCTATCCCATTCCTTAGCTCAGGATGGAATAGCTGCCTCATTTTGGTTTTCTGTCTTGAAACCTCTTGTGTGTGTAGGTCTCCTGTATGTGCGATATTAAATTTGATTTTCTCCTGCTAATCTATCTCGTGTCAATTTACTTCTTAGACCAGGCAGAAGAATCTAGAAGGGTAAAGGCAAGTTTTCTTTCTCCTTGACAGTCACAAAGACATGTAAATAAATGCACCACCCACTATTCCGAGGCTGTCAGTTGAAAAACAGGAGTGAGGCTGGCGTGGCACTTGAGAGATGTGGGCTAAATCATGGGTTGTTTGAAGAACCCTTCAAATTTAGTCTGCTTATTTTCTATAGAGAGAAATCTGACACATCATTTCATCATTTCTTTTTCAGAAGGTAAAACACTTCACACATTTATAGTACTGTCATACTGTTCATCCACCCATTTTAAGTCACTATCAGTTATAATATTCGCTACTTCCTAGGTGAGAGCATTGTACGCTAGTAACTGTGCATAGAATGCTATACCCATGTTATCGCATCCTCTTCCAAACACGAAGGCATGGGAACCGTTACTGTCTCTGTTGTTCCAGATGAGGAAACTGAAGGTTATGGAGAGTAAGTAAATTGTCCAAGGTCACCAAACTGGTCAAAGTGACAAAGCTGAGATTCTAAGCTCGGTGGAGGGGATGCCAAATCCCAGTTTAGTTACACTATCCTCCTTCCCAATTAAGGAACTAATATTTGGGTGACTGTTCACCCTGCTTTATTTGAAACAGTCCAAGTTTAGACCTTATGCATATCTTCTTCAGCTTTTAACAGGGTTGCATCTCAGTAAACCCATTGTAAGTGGATATTATTCTTAAGTTGAAAATGCATTAATACACACAACCTGGTGTACATCACAGCATAGCCTCGCCTGTCTGAAATATGCTTGGAACACTTGCATTTGCCTACAGTTGGGCAAATTCGTCAAACACCAAGCCTATTTGATGATCAAGTGTTGAATATCTCATGGAATTTATTGACGACTTTCCTGAAAGTGACAAACAGAATGGTTGTCTGGGTACAGGTGGTTGTGAGTGTATTTGTCGATTACTCTTGCTTAATCGAGTGGCTGCCTGGTAGCTGTAGGGGCTGCCACTGCCCAGCATCATGAGACGTCATCAGACCACATGTGGTGTTCGCCTGGGAAAAGATCAAAATTCAAAAATCAAAGTATTATCTCTACTGAATGCCTATCATTTTCACACCATCTTAAAGTGAAAAAAAAAAAAACTTGTAAGTAGAACTGTCGTTAAGTTGGGGACCATCTTAAGTTATAAACAGGCCCGTGAAGTCATGTACAATATTTCCTATCACTCTCTCACTCAAAAAGTTCCCCTTTGGATGATAAACTATATGACCCCTAACTAGCAGTATGTTTCATGCTGGGAAATCTTACTTCTTCTGGTTTTAAATATTGTCATCTGCCTCTAGGGTGGGAAGCAGAGAAGAAAGGGAAGGAGGGAGGCAGGCTCTTGTGCAGTTTTTGTAGAGGATGGCCTGCAAACACTGTTCCTATGTTTATTGGCTATTTATGCATCTTCTTTGGGCAAATGCCTGTTCATCCTTTGCCCATTTTTCTTTTCAGCTGGGATTTTTGTCTTCCTATTACTGAGTTGTAGTATGTCCTTATATGTCCTAGGTACAAGTCCTTTCTCAGCTGTATGATTTGCAGGAAAAAATGTTCTCCCAGTCTGTGGGTTGCCTTTTCACTTTCTTGACTGTATCCTTTGAAGCACAAAGTTGAAAATTTTGAGTATGTCTACCTTCTTCCATCTTTAAGTGATTGCCTCAGGTGCAGGTGGCTAACCCAGGATCATTCATACTCTTCCCATTTTAAGGTCAGCTGGTAGCAACATCAGTCCTCCTGCAGCCTGAGTTCTCCTTTGCTATATAACCTA
Organism: Vicugna pacos; assembly: GCF_048564905.1. Classification (NCBI taxonomy): domain Eukaryota; kingdom Metazoa; phylum Chordata; class Mammalia; order Artiodactyla; family Camelidae; genus Vicugna; species Vicugna pacos. Next base: position 29,652,369 of record NC_133003.1, on the reverse strand, counting down.
ACCTGTTCACCAGCCCAGGGATTAGGGCATGGACATACTGGAGGGACGCATTATCTGCCTCCCGTGGCAGTGTGTTTATTATTCTATAGAGTCAGAGTTGCCTTCTGTGGTTAGCCATTGGTCTAAGGGAGAGGGGTTCACACGAGGCACCTGGTGGAGGTAGATGGACAGTAGTTACGGAGCTGGGAAGTTCCCTGTCTCCATCCTTGCCTGCCCTTTCCCCTGCCATGATTTTATCCCTTATAGCTGAATTATAATATATTCTGACAAGGACAAAAGACATCACTGTGACTAACTGACCATCTTCAGGTGAGTAGGGGGTAAAGTAGAAGTGTTCAGAAGCATGGAAGGAGGCACGCAGGTAGAACAGAAGAGGCAGGACCTGTGAAAATGTTGCCAAGGTACTAAAGCTCAGAGAGATTCTATACTAGGAGAAAAAATAATGGAACGGTCCTTTAAAGCCTACATTTGCTCAAGCAGGTGAGCCAGGAAAGGGTGGATCTGCTGCTTGATGCAAGTTACATAACGTTTATACATTTGGGGGGGGGAAGACTTGACACTGAACAACTTGGCTGATCTCTATTATCTTGGGTATGGCTTTGCACTAGGAAGACATGAGATAGAAATGGGACTTAGGCGGTCACACCCCTGCTTTAAGTGAATTGCGGTCTCCAGGCAAAGGCACATCCTGTCCCACGATGGATGTTGGTCCATAAGGACTTGTGATGAAAGACATTACTAAGAAATCACCATACCTAGGTGAGGCATCAGGAAGCCACAGCAAAGAGGTGTCCTTATATCTGGAACTGGGGGAGGCAGAGTGGCCTCCTGAAGGCCAGTGCCGTTTGATGGTGAGGAGCAAATGCTCTGGCATCTGCTGACAGACTCAGGTTTACATTTCAGCTCATGGTCACTCCCTGCAGCAGCTTGGCTAAGTTGCTTAACCTCTTTGGAATGTTTTGTTACCTGAAAGAAGTCACTTAATCTCTGTGGTCTATCTTGTCACCCGGAAATGGTGATGCATTTATTAACTACCTCTAGGCAGTATTGTGAGGATTCATTGAAATAACACTACACATCAGCCCAGGGACTAGCATTCAATAAATACTAACAACATCACTCCTACTGAGGATGGTGATGGTGATGATGATGATGATGATGATGATGATAATAATAATCATTGTAGAAACCGGTAGGCTCAGGAACCTTTAACCAGTAGTTCCTCAAAATTGATTTCCTCCCTCCTCTGCAACTATGGCCACTGATTTCCTTGCCAAATGCCTTTTCCTTGGAAAATTTGTGCTTCTGTATCTCCCTTTCTCCTTCTACTCTCTGTTAAATCCACTTCAGTTTTTTTTTTAAGGAGTTTTATTGAAATATAATTCATATACCATAAAATTCACTCTTTTTAAAGTATACGATTCCATGTTTTCCTAGTAAACTTACAAAGTTGTACAACTACCCATCATGACTCTCATTTTAGAATATATTCATCATCCTGGAGAGAAATGTAACCCCCGATGGGCAGTCACTCCCCACTGCACCCGGATAACTGCTAGTTTACCTTCTAGCTCTATGAAGTCGCCTGTTCTGGGCACTTCGTAGAGATGGAGTGAGACAGTATCGGCCCTTTCATGTCTGGCTTCTTTCACTTAGCATGATTCGCTTAGCGCAATTCTTTCACTTCGCAGTACTTCATTCCTTTCTGTGGCCAAATTGTATTCCATTGCCTGGCTAAACCACTTTTTCTGTATACATTCATTCCTTGGTGGGCACTTGAGTTGTTTTCCCCCTTTAAGCTATTATGAATAATACTTCTGTAAAGATCCATGTACAAGTTTTTGTGTGTTCGTGTTTCCGTATCCCTTGGGTACATACTTAGAAGTATAATCCTGGGTCACTCTGTGTTGAACTTTTTGAGGACATTCCAAACTATTTTCCAAAAGGGCGCCTTTTTCCATTCCCATCGACAGGGTATGAAGGCTCCATCTGTCCATATTCCCACCAACACTTATTACTTTGTTTATATTGCCCTCCTGTTGAGTTCTCAGAGATAGCTCAGTGTGGTTTTTATTTTCATTTTACCAATGACTGATGAGGTTGAACATCTTGTCATGTGCTTTTTAGTTAAGTTTTATCCTCCCGATTTCAGCGCAACCAACCAAGTCAAGCTTTTAACAGCGCAAACGCTGTTGATGACACCCTCCTTCTTGAAATTCCTTCTTCCATCAGCTTTAGAACCTACCTTCTCTTGTTTTTGCCCCCTTCTCTGCTATATCCTTAAACTGAGTCCTGCTATGTCTCTTATCAAACTTCAAACGTTCAAGTGTCCCATTTCTGAATGTTCAGCTCTGCCCACTAGTTTTTGTTTTTGTTTTTTTCGTGATACTTATCGCCACCTGAAATTAAATTGAATATTTATTGGCTGGTTTATTTTCTGCATCACCCATTCCAGCGTAGCTCTGTGGAGGCAGGGACTTTTGTCTTGTTCATTACTATATCCTTGGTTTCCAGAACAGCACCTAGTTATAAATATTTTTGCATGAATAAATGTAAGTATTAGAACAATGTGAATAGATGTTATATGAGTGAAGAGCAGAGATTTCCATAATTGAATAAGCTTCTGGATTGCTGACTGAACAAAGTTAACTGTGTGTCTTTCAGATGGTGAAATTTTCATTGGCCGTGAACATTTTTTTGGTGTGTAGTGTATCATGGATTTTTTTTTAAGTGCTCTTCCAACTCAAGCAGCTACACTCCTTGAAACTCCAGCAAAATTTAGACCCTAGCAAAAAAAAAAAAAAAACCCTAACAAAATTTAGAGATTTTGTTAGCACGTGGAAAAGTAAACTGTGATCACCAAAGCTCAGTATGAATTCACTATGAACAAATTATGTCAAATTATCCCTGAGTGTGCTGTTCATGGGGTTTTTATCAGAATGCCATTCTGTTGGAAGGCCTTGGCTGTGGTAGTCCTTGACAACAGCAAGGTTTTGAGCTGGCTTTATCATACGGTTTCCTGTTTCTGAGAAGCTGAGTGAGTTGTCAGGATCTTGTGATCAGTCTGTCACTTAAGAATTTATGTCAAGATATCAGGCTGGGTTGAGATCTATGCCCTTGGGGAAAATCATCTATACAGTGAGCTATTTGCTGTCATCCATGTCACGGTGAATTTAAAGTGGTTACCAGTGATCAAGAGTGGCGTTTCCAGGACGGGGTGGTAACAGGGTCTGTAGAGAGAGCCCTGAACACTAAACCCAGGAGAGGAAGGTAAAGAAAAAGAGGGGTGGGGTGAGTTGACCCAGGAGGTCCCCCTAATGTGAGTTCATAGCTACCTGTATGTCATAAGTGGCAAGAACAGCCATATTCCTAAGGACCAGGCTCAAAGGGCGACCAGACAGCAGAAGCCAGGAAAGCATTCAGTCGTGGGTCTCCCGTGATGCAGTAGGTTTGGCAAAGCAGTGGGTGACCTTGGTGGCGGCATTAGCACATTTTCAGAAGAGGTCTGGAGCCAGGTGGATAGTCTGGACTACTGTTTCTCAAAGTATGGCCCTGGAGCAGTGACACTGGCGTCCTCAGGAGTTTGTTAGAAATACAAATTTGGGGAGCCCGGTGATCTATTTTTCACCAAGCCCTGAGCTGACACTCAGATTTGAGCCACTAGTCAGAGTGACAGAAATAAGCTTTAGCAACAGAGTAACTATAACCATGTCCCATTCAAGGAGCTTCTGAAATACCTTCCCTACTGGTGTGGGAAGCGACCACTGAACGTGATCCCTACTTGGTCTGCAACTTGGTCTGCCTGTTAAAAAAATAATAATAAACATAAATGAAAAATCAGAGTAATGCTACTGCAGTTACATGTGTTGAGTACCATGTCCTCAGCAGCGTGCTTAGCAGATTTGATCCTAAAAGCTCCGTGGGGTCGAAACGGTGGCAATCCGCGTTGTAGATGAAGATACTGACATCTGGGCCTATGAGGCAAGGCTACACAGCTAGTAAGCGGGGGTCCAGGACTTGCGTTAGGCGGTTTGGCTACAGAACACTGGTCTGGGATACCTGGTTACTAGAAAGTACAAGGGAGATGATGGATGGATGGTTGGGGAGAAGGGAGGGAGGAGAGGAGGAAAGAAGGCGAAGAGGAGGAAAGGAGGAGAGAAAGAAGGAGGGGAAGGGTAGCTGCAGGTTTGGGGAATAAGGACCGGGTGACACTTCCTTCTTAAGGTGGCCTGTTTCCTTGTCCTGCGGCATTTTCCCATCTTGCTAAGTCAGCCAGTCCGTGTGCATCCGTCAGCTTCAGCCTGGACCCAGCCTGCACTGCTTCCTTCTAAGAATTTGGTTCCACGGGTGGCTTGTGATGTACTTTTCCCGTTGGTTTTTCCCCCCTGTCTCCCGCTGCTCACATAGCCTTTGTGATTTAGATGAGCGCTCATCCCAGTTGCTGAGGGAGCCATGCCTGGCTCCCTCACGGACTGGAGAATATTCTGGGAAATCATGTTGCTCTTTAGGGATCCTGTGCACAGGGGCTGATGCGAAGCTCCTCTCTGCTTCGTTCACCTTGGACCGCCTTGTTCCCAGCCTCCGCTTTAACAGCATATCATTTTCCCCTCCTCGCGCGGCAAAGCCCCAGGGACACTTAATCTCGTGTTCTCCTGAGGCTCTTTGGAGGCCTGGAGCCTGATCGCTGTAATCAAGAAGGGGTGGGTGTGATGAGAGGCTGGGTTTGATTCTTCATCTGCGGTTCCTCGTTTAGGCTTTTTGCTTTTTCATTCCTCCCCAAGGTTTGTAATGAACGCGGAACGCAGCTCAAGGGCAGGAATGACGTTTAACTTCAGCTGAGGTACAATAGAGGCTATTTGGCAAGTAAAACTTTCAAATGGCAGTTTAGCCTTGAAGGATATATGGAATTAGATATGCCGTGTGCCTTGATTCATGATCTCTGCATAATCGCATTGCTATGTAGATTACCTTGGCGCTTTAGTAGACTGGAGGAATGGGCCGTTAAAAAGATTAACTTCCCCGAATCAGTGTTATGTGCTGCTGAAGAATGTGGGGGTAAGAGCCAGATGGGCTGGCTACCTGGGCTGACCCTACCTACTACTTCCTGTGGGGTCTTGACCTCTCTGAGTGTAGATTTCCTCATCTGTAAAGTGTAAATCATAGTAGTACCTGCATCACGGAATAATTCGGAGCATTAAATGAGATAAATGCCAAGCACAGAGCTTTCTTATCATAGAAATTAAACACTTAATAAGTGAGAACTATTTATATAACTACTATAAAATTATTATTTGAAGCGCCTTTTCTGTAGGTCCATACTCCTTTCTACTCTCAGTCACCTGCTTTTTTATGCTTTCTCCGTTAGCCAATTCTTATTTCTCGTCGGCTTCACAGTCGCTGTGGTCACCTTTTAAGACATGCTGTCATTTCAGAGCACTGGCTAAATACAACCAAGATTGGCAGCTCTGAATAATTCCACAGAGCCCCTAAAACACTCTGGCATTTCACTCAGACTCTCATATATGCCACCACGTTGTTCTCTCTTGTTTTCTGCCTCTGTATTCTCTGCATATTTCAGACATGGTTACTGAAGGTGGTCATCATCTTCCTCTGAAAAATAATCCAGCAGGAACCAATGAGGAGTAATTGGGCTTCAGGAGAGCATCACTGTCAAGTCTAGAAATCTGTGGGGGAGATAATCACATTTCATTTTTTTCTTTCTTGTACATTTTCAGCATGTTCACATCCACGTTCTTCCGAGGAAGGCTGGAGACTTTCACAGGAATGACAGCATCTATGATGAGGTAGGTCTGCTCTCTCTGGTCTTATTGTTTGATCACAGGGCCTGTCACTGTGATGAAATCAGCCTAATGAACCAGGTATCACCCTGGATCTATGGTCTTAAAAGGGCTTCTTCCCAGAAAAACTTGGGAAGTGGCGGCAGAGTCCCAGGAGCCGAGAGTGGCTGTTCCAGGATCGGAAGGCAAGTGGATTATAATTTTCTTTCTCAGATGAAATCTGGCAGAAACCAAGTGTCCTTGTAATTTCTGCCCTGTCATTGACCAGGGCACTAAACATTTGCATGGAGAATACAGCCTGGAGGCTTCATAGGAGATAATCTGTAGTGCCGTCAATGGAAATCAAGCAGATGGATACGTGGTATTTTTGGTCAAATACTACATTTAATTTTAAAAACACTTTGGAACTCAGCTTGTCTTCTCTAACAGCATTTATTCAGAGTGGAACTTGGACCGATGGTCAGCAGAAGCTAGGCTGGTTTCGATGATAAGTGTGTAACCATAAGTGTTTAACAGTTAATGTGAGTCTAGATACTTCCATTGAAAGATAAATGTGAAACCGCTATAAAGATAAACAGCAGGAGCCAGGGGTCTGGTCCTGGAGCCTGGTTTACATGAGAACCTTCAGATGTCTGTCTGCGCTACGTGGGGCGTATCCTATGTGGTTTGTGGCTATGCTGATGTCACCTGTAAGAAGATCATTTCGGTTTGACTACTTAGACTAGCCAGGGAAGGGGAAATGTGCTTCCCATGTATAAGAGCTGATGGGATGGCAGTGGTGCCCAGGAGTGCTTGCTTGGAAAAGGCTTTGAGGCTGTTTCTGGATGCAACAAGGAGAAGTGGTGTGATTGATTAGCCATGTCTGCCATGAGTATCACATAGGAGAGAGGAGCCATTTTAGCCATCTGTTGGACACTCCTGTCCTAACCCTTACAGAACGACGTTTAAGGGACATCTTACAATTTTGGTTCTTTGTCACATGGCTCTACCCCTGGGATATTCCCACTTGGTTTTCAGCAGTCGGTTAGAAAACTATTTTTTAAATATATTTACAAGGTTTTTTAATGCATCTTTATAGTATTTATAGAGTTTCTTTGCAGTAACTGGGTGTTAAAATGGCTACCCAGACCCTGAAAATAAAGAATGAGAGATCAAAGGTTAATAATGAGATGTATAATTAATTTTTCTGGGACTCACTGGACCCTTTGAAGTGACTAGCGATCATGCCTTTGGGACGTATCTCACTATCTTATGCAGCCTTGGTTTTCCAAGGACTGCAGTAGACCTGTGTAGGCTAAATAGGCTCTAATCACTGATCCCTAAGTGCTGGTCTGGGACCAACTGCTGCAAATCTCAGTTCCCATGAGGTCCTATCCCTGGAGATACTGGTCCAGTATATTAGAGGGGTACGTAGGAATCAGTAGCTAATGTGAGCACAAGAAAGTCCCCAGGAGATTCTGATGCATGGCTAGATTTGGAAAGAGGCTTTCTCCCATATTTGTGCTCTCTGAAAACTGTATCCTGTAATACTTTATTTTGAGCTTAATTTTCATTGGATGTGGAATGTAGTTTGGGGTTAGTAAGAGCTTAGTTCGAGTTGGAAGAAAATCAGAATTATGGAGTAATTATAAAGATGCATTTTTAAAAAATACAAGTACTGATCTTATTAGCATAAACTAAGGTTAATAAATTGTTGCCAAGTACAGGCTATTTTAATGAATAAATTAGCACATGATTTATATACAAGTGAATACTGCTAAAGTGGTATTAAAAGTGCTTGAAAAGTGGTATTAAAAGTGCTTGAAAGAAAACACTGTTTTCTTAGGCTGAACTGTCACCTTAGAGTCTTGTTTATATTCCAAATGTGCTTGTGACAGAAGCTGCCGGGCTGCACTTCAGCCCAGTTGGAGACCCGATGTCTAAGGCAGAGGCTGGTGTGTCGCGTTTCTCTCCTTACTCGTTTGCCCTCGTGTGCAAGCTCTCCCAGTGTCTTGAGCCCCACAAGTGAAGCAACACGTGTTCCTACCTCCCCTCTATTTGGAGAAGCATCTCAGGAGAAGTAATTACTGAAAGTTTCTGTTGTTGTTGTTCCCCTATCAATTGCTGAGTCATAAGTAACCCATAAGGGAGATTGTGGCACCAGACTATGAAGAGATTGAACTTTGGGGTCAGGCAGAATTGGGTTCACACCCCAGTGGCACCTACTAATTGTGCGATACTGGTCAAGTCATTTAAACTCTAGCTTTTAACACCCTTCTCTTTAAAATGGAGACAATATATATACACATATATATACACATCAAAAGATGGTTACCTGTAATCTATGACATACTGTTCATGAAAAGCCTCCTGTAGGGATTGGTACATGCTAGGTGTTTATTAACAAGTAACTGTATCTGTTCTTAGTACCATTATTAGTTTTGTTTAAAAAAAAACAAAACCCAGCAATGATGGGTAGATGAAGAACCTGGACTCAAAGCCAGGTCATTGGATGCCCCCATCTAGCATTCTTTTCAAGGGGAAGGTTTCCAATTTTCCCTCTGTCTTGAACTACTCATTCTGAGATTCATCTTCCTCTTTGTACAAAAATACTTCCCCAGTTTGAGGACGTAATAAGATAATGTTTAGGAGGTAGCATGAGAAACATGAAGCATGGTATTGGCATTATTGGTACAAGACGGAATGTACATTAGACGGATCGATCTTAATTTGAAATGATGGAATGAAGAGGAGGGTGTTCTTTATACTGAAGGGAGGACTCACTCTAGATGGTGTATCTCTCCATGAAATACAGCAAACAGACGGCCTCGGAGGGTGGGGCGTGGGAGCAGGGACAGCAGGAGGCTGAGCTCCATAAAATATAATTGTATTCCTACTGCTGCCGAAATAGAAAATGATGCCTAGAGAACGTCTAGATTATAAATTGGCTAGGAATGTTGTGTTCTCCCTGGGCACTTTTTGCAGAGGGATGGTGACAAACCGGAGAAGGTTCACGGAAAGGTGATTGGGATGACAGAGGCTGGAAATGGTTACCTGGGGAGTCACTGAAGGTGAAATTGTTCTGTTTTAAGAAGGGAAGGCTTGTAGAGGGAAGACAGTGACAGGGGTCTCTGTTTCTAAATACTTGAAGGGCTGGCAGGTAGAAAAAGTATTACATATGTTCTGTGTGCTGCAGAGGGCAGATCTGGGACTGCGAGGCATCAAGGAGGCAGATATCAATTCCACATACCAACAGGTCAAATCGATAGAAAGTTCTGAACACGCAGAGTGCCTTGCAAGGGGGTGAGCTTCCCATCCCGGGATCTATGCGAGCAGTGTGGATGGCTAGGATTCTTCAGGAGGACTTGTACGTTCAGTTCTTAGATGGACCACATACTTCTGTGATTCCTGTCTTTACTTATCTGGCCATCTGATGATTACCTCTCTTTTTAGATTATGCAAGTTGTGTAACAAATAGTATAGGGTTTTTGTTGTTGTGGGTATTAGAGCATTTGGATCATTGCTTAGTAAAACACATTCTTTCTTGTTCAGTTCATGGAAATGTATTAACTCTTCCTTGAATTATATGAGACCACGCTGTAATGAATTTTGCTCATTCCCAGCCTACTTCCTGCTTTTCCTCAAGCTCGCTGTTGGATACTGATGTTCCATGGACTTCACTTGCCTCCTCACACGTGTTTTATTTTGCTTGCGAAGTATTATTTAAAGACATGCTTTGTTTTGCCTGCAAAGTGTTTTTTAATGAATCTGGATGCTTTTAGGCCTGTCACTCATTCTCCAGGTCACTACCACTCCCTGCCCCTTACCCGGATTGCCTCACTGGTTTATAACACCTGCCTGACCCCTGAAGACATTTAAGTTTGAGATTCCTGCCTATTTCATGGGCTACTCCTCTTCTCTCTACAACTCATACATTACTAGTCCCCAGGATCCTCTGTCTCGTCTGTGTGCTGCTGATCTGTAACATCCATCCCACCTCCTTGCTTACTTGTTGACAGTGCTCTGGCCTTGGGTGAGTGCTTTAACTTCAGTAGTGAGTCTGCCCACCTCCCCTGCTCCTGTTAGTCTCATTCTCTCTCTCTCTCTCTGCTTGCTTTTGTCAAGTACCTAATTCTTGTTCCCACCTCAGGGACTTTGCACATGTCGTCTTCTTTGCCTGTAACTTCTTCCATCTTCTCTTGCCCTTAATATGGCTTCACATCTTCCAGATCTCAGTCCGTGTATTACCTCCTCAAAGAGTCCTTTGCACCGATTTCCCACCTCCCCACTCCGTCTAAGGTAACTAATCTATCCACTCCATGGGAAGACTATCCTGTTTCCATGTTTATTTCCTTCGTAACATTTATCACACTTGAAATCATTTATTAGTTCATTATTCAGTGCCTGCATCTCCAACTACACTGCAGAGCCATGAGGACAGGGACCTAATCTGGTATAGGAATAGTAAATAAATACCTGTCAAATGAATGAATACATGAAAAAACAGGACATTGAAATAGAGGAACTTGACATTCCCTACTGATCCTTATATAATTTAAAAGGAGAGGTGGGGAGAGTATAGCTCAAGCAGTAGAGCACGTGCTTAGCATTCATGAGGTCCTGGGTTCAATCCCTAGTACCTCCTCCAAATATAAATAAATAGACCCAGTTACCTCCCCCTCATTAAAAAAGAAAAGAAAAGGAGGGAGCATCTTGGTTTGCAGAAAGTCACTTTATTTACTCATACCTACACTGGGTGACATTCTGACATGGTGAGATCAGCCGTCCGAGGTTAATTTAATGCAGCACTGATGGAATGAAGTCTGTTGGTCAGAAATCAGTGTACAAACAGCTGCAAATCGTGGCATATCATAAGGGCTTGCTGAAGTAATTATAAACCTTGTCTGATTGCTAAGCAAGTCTGGTAGGCACGTGTGAAAGCTGATAAGCAACTTGCCTCCCCCCAAACCTAGACTTGCGTGTCGGGAACAGATACAGGTGTGGGATTTACTGAAAGCAGGCTGAGAGTCTCTCTCTCCCTTTCTTTCCAGGCTTGATTATCATTTCTGATTGTATCTTTATCTGCTCTTCCTCCAGCTCTCTGTCCTGAATTTGTCTTTTTGCATTTTGTTCATAATTTGTCTTCCTCATTTCAGAGGATGAGTCTCTGTCCTCTCCCTCAAAACTCGGTTCAAACTTCATCCTTTCCAAGGCAGAATCTTTTATAAAACTCTTTCTTTGTGATTCTCTGTGCAGATCTTATTTATATGGTGCTCTTAAACCCTTTCTGTATCTATATTATTTCAGTTTCCATGAATTATATGAGGCCTTCTCTGAACTCCCATTATCGTGACGAGTTGATGAAGATGATGATAATGACATAAATGGGTCCTTGGATAAGGGAGCATGTATAGCTAATGTGGGGGATGGAAACAACCATTGCTTAATGCCATGGTACATGATCTCATTAATTCAGTAAGGCTCACCCTAGCAGTGTCCCAAATAAGCAGTGCTCATAACTGTATTGGACAATTCATTCACCGTTTATGGGTGACATTGAAGAGTTGTGATTGTGCACTGTATAAAACCCATTACTGATGAAGGAAGTGACTATTATTAAAGCAAATGGGAATAGCAATCAGAAACTGGACAAACTCAACCATGAATTTCATAGAGCAACTGTGGGTTCAAGCATATCATGGGAAGCAATTGCTTGGCTTAACAAAATGCATGAACAAAATCAATTTGCTAAAATGCAGGTCATTTGGCCCTGAGGGCCGGAGAGAACGATTACATTGCTGGTAATATTTATTGTTGAACTTGGGCCCCTTTCACACACCATTTGACAATGGGCTCAAAGTCCACGGGTCCCTAGTTGACTCTGCAAAAGGGAAGGAATGTTTCACCGAGACAGTTAATTAGCCTTTTTTTTTCCCTTTGAGTTCAATGATGTCCGCATACTAAGGGACGAGTTTTCTAGTGTTTGAGAATTTTGGATTGAAAACTATTAACTCTTGTGAAGAATAAAGTTAAGAACCCCTTTGGTTCTTCTTAAACTCATGAGAACTTTTAACTCAAAGAAGCTGGATGTGATGTAACTAACAAATATATAGTAATGGTAATTTTTCTTATAGTAGTGATAATTTAATGATCTCTAACCTCAAATTATCCCTGAGTGAATCTCTCAATGCTCTGTGGATACCTATTTTAATGACAAGAGAACTTGGTAGACATCTGGTTTACCCTCACCTAGAGCAGATTCTTACTGAATTAAATCTCTGTGTCCTTTGGAAAAGAGAAACATAAAAACTACCAGAGAAACATTTATCTGGTTAAAAAAACTATTCCCACCCCTTTTTCTTAGTAAAGATAAGAATTCAGGGAATGCATAATTCAGATTAGTCACCTTTGATGGAGTCTGTCATGAAGAATGTTGAGAAGCATGAAGAGCTATAATGGTGGTGATGGTGGGCTGGGGGCCTCCCGGGAAAATCATGAAGTCCTTGGACTCCTAAGAGGACAAAAGGAATGAGAGAAGGCAGAAGAGTAGCAAGATGATGGAGGACAGGGATCTATAGGATAAGCCTCAAGCCAAAGGATGCGGCCTTTATGGTTTTTCCCAGGATCAGCTTCAAGAACTGCCATCCTGGCTGTTTTCCCAGAGCTGTTGTTCTCTCTCATTTGAATGCGCTCAGCTACACAGTGGGGAGAAATAAGCAAGAAGAAGTTAACTACATGCCAGTCTATCCCTAAAACCAAAGTAAAACCACTCCATCAAAGTGCTCCATGTGGTCCTCCTTCAGTATTTTCTAAATAAGGCTTTGTTGTGTGCCCTCCACAGTGAATTCTCTCAAAACAGACACGTTCCAGCAGAGATCTGTAGGATGCTTGCTAGTTAAGATGGACGATATTTGCTCCAAGAAATCCTTCTTGCCAGGGTGTCTACCTGTCCCCTGCCTGCTTCTCACAGTGCTGTTTTCAGTCACTGATAATTGTGTCAAACCTCCGTTAACATCAGTGCTTGAAGGCTGGGCCATTTGTATGTTTTTCAAAGTCTTAATTAGGTTTATCATCAAGGTTCTTGGCATAGCTATCAATGAACAGTCACTGGAGAAGAGTGTCCAGAAAGTTTTGATAACTTTGGAGCCTATGACCCACTATCGAGATCTCACATAAGAATTTTTTTATAAATCAGTTTACTTAGAGAATTGAGAGTGTGGGTAATAGAGATGGAAACTAAGTTGCAGGAGGAATAAGTTATGAGCAGAAATGGATAAATGCAACAAGAAAAAAAGAGATATGAATTAAGCATTGACATTTTTGTATCAGTATAAGTTACAATGGCGTCAAAGAGAAAAGCTCCCAAACATTTGACTTGATCTCTCTTTTAAAGAAGAGAAGCAAAATAAGTAAGAATTAGAGGGGAAAGGAAGATAAAAATTAATTCAGTGTTAAAGCCCAAAGCATTTAAAATCACTTTTGCTTTTCAATTATCATCTGTCCTATGTTAGACAAAAGAATGATAATATTATTTCAAATAACCTTTATAAGTTTATCCCCTTACGCCTTAGCTTGGAGCAGGGCTTGTTCTTTGAAACTATCATGGGTCATTTGTGAGCAGAGAAGAGCAATAGGGCTCCGAATTGCATGCTTCAAAGAAGGCACAGAGAGCCCTGGAAATACAGCCTGGCATTTGGAATCCCAGCTTGGATGCCCGTAATGTGGGCATCCTTCTTGTCACCATCAGGTGATGTCCATCATCAGTGTTCCCAGTCTGTACTTTGCACATTGTGTTCTAAAGCAGCGCTGCCCAGCAGAAATATAATGTGAATTACATATGTAATTTGAAGTGTTTTAGTGGCTACGTTAAAATGAGAGAAAAGAAATAGGTGACGTTAACTATAATGGTACAATTTTTAACCCATTATAACCCAAATAGTATCATTTCAACATGTAACTAATATAAGCCATTATTAATGAGATAGTCACATTCTCTTTTTGTATAAATTCTTTAAGTACCGTGTGTATTTTACATTTTCAGCACATCTCAACCTAAGACTAGCTGCATGTGGCTAGTGCCTACCAGAATGGATGGTGTGGTTCCAGAATTTATTAAACCCAGTTAGCTTCATTAGTTTTCATAAAGTGTAATTTGATGTAAAACCTCTCAGTTTTTTTTCACCCTGACCCTCCAAATCCAGGGGATACTAATTTCTTTTTCCTGGTCCTGAAAATCATAACACAGGAATTTTATCATCAAACAATTGAGTTAGGTTCCATCATCCTTGATCAAGACTGTGTTGAAGTTTTAAAGATGAAATGACCTCAAAGATGGCCAGATGGATCCTTCTACACAGAATTTACTTTTTAAAAAAATCTTTTGGCTACTGATTTCACCAGGGATGCTCCCATGGTAATCCATGAATTTTGGAGGACAGATAAGCCACTGTGATCATTGTTTCTGAAGACTGTAGCTTTTCTGTGGGTGACCCCATCAAACATTACTCAGGTTCTTGTTCTACTTTTGAAAAGAAACACATTAAATGTCCTTTTGAGATATTATCATCTCGGGGTTAAGACTGAGGCTCTCGGGGGAAGATTATAGCTCATGCGTAGAGTGCCTGCTTAGCATGCATGAGGTCCTGGGTTCAATCCCCAGCACCTCCATTAAAGATAAGTAAATAAATAAACCTAATTACCTTTCCTCCCCCACCCCCCATTTTTTTTTAATTAAAGGGGAAAAAAAAAAAGACCAGGGCTTTCAAGCCAGATTACTTGGTGTTCATGCTCAGCTCTGTGTCCTTGAACAAGTTGCCAAACTATTCTGTATGTTAATTTCTTCATCTGTATAATGGGGATTATGGCGGGGCTGCTGTGATAATTACAAGTTATTACATATGAAGCCTGCAAACAATGCCTGGTGGTCATCTGATGCTCGGTACCTAGCAGCTTTTATGATTTGTGTAGTTGTTAGCACTACTGTCGTCGTCATCGTCATCATCTTCATCGTCCGCCTCATCCTGAGCACGCGTCAGACTAAGGAGTTGGTGGGGGTGAGTGAGGAGTCTGGCCAGAGACCACCTTCTCGGAGACCCAGGGGTTTTTCCAAATCCTAAGAACCCATCAAGGGGCAATCATGCAGGTTCAGTGTCATTACCAGTGCCTGTCATCATGTGTGCCTGTGGGTGAGAACATAGAGACATAGCAGCTCAGTAATTTGTGAGCACAGTAAACTTCTAAGCTGCCCCAAGTATGCAGCCCGGACGATCCAGACATTCAAACACAGTGAGGAGGTCTCTTCCGAGAAGAAGAAGTTCTGGCTAAGGATTTTATTCTAAGACTTTCAAATTGCTTTAGCTTACTGGGAAACAGATCTTTTTAGAGATTTTTATGAGCCCCTGATTTCGAGGAGCAAGTTGAGAGATGCCTGATTCTCTTTCGAACCAAGAAAAATCTAGAAAAGGCTCCTATACCTACGTAGCTCTAAATTCTATACATTAGGTCAGTACAGTAATTTATTACAAGTTCTTTAATGTTGAATTTGCTATTTACATCTCAATGTCTTTCATGTGTCTCATATTTAAATTAGGAGGAAAAAAAATCCAACAGCATCGGGTTCACAGTAACAAACGATAGATTAACAGTAATAAACAACTGTAGTTCTTAATCTTTGTTCCTAGGGAGGGGTCTAATGAAAAATAATAATAGAATAAAATTGTTACAGTTATTTAATGAGCACCCACAATGGGCTGGACTCTACTGGGTGCTATGCATGCATTACTTTAATCGTCGTAAACCTTACAGGGCACAAGTTACCGATACCATTATATTGAAGCTAAGCCTCACAGTGGGTGAGTGTTCGCCCTTATCTTATAACCAGCTCAGAGTCAAGCTTGTTTACATGAAAGCCTGTTTAACTTTAAAGCCTTTTGTGTGAGGAAAATATTATCTTTCTTTTTATGGAAAATGCAAGAATAATGAAATAACTGATTTTCTTAGAGACTGTGTCTTCCAGTGCTCCACCTTGAAAAGTTGCCAGATCTCTGTTCAACCTTAGAGACATTCATACACACACACATATACACCCCACCTCTTGGATTTCAATTAAACCCTATAGGCTCTTGATATGCCACTGCAAATCAAGTATGTAAGACTTAAAATGTAGGAAATTGGCATTTTCCATAGTTAGATATTTTCTCTGCTTTTAGGATATAACCTACTAGCCCCCAGCTGGGTACTTTATTGTAATGCCTTTTTATAGGTGTTTTTTCTTTTCTTTTCTTTTTCTTTCTTTCTTTCTTTCTTTCTTTTTTTTTTTTTTAAACAGGGAGGTCATCAACACTCTCTAGCCAAGCTTCTACAATTCCCAAGGTCATCCTTTCTAAGCTGGCTTTTTGCACTGAACCTCTTAAATACTTTTGCATGCCTTACAGTGCATGCATGTCATGATAGCACACTAAAATATTTAAAAGGAAATTGCTGCCCTTTTTTTTTTTTTCCTTCAAAACGAAACAGTCCTTGCTTACAACTCTCAATGGACCATAAATACCTTCTAGGCCAGCTGCACCAGTACCTGTTGGAAATTCTTCTTCCATTAGTAGTAACTAGGGAACTCATAGAATATTCCCTCTGCACTGAAAGGAAGCCTTGTTTCGGCATCTTCTTTTTCCTTTAAAATAATTTGGATTCTTCTTAGAAAACTCTTTGGAGTTATTGAAGAGATGTTTGCAGATCTGAGTCAAATCCATGTGTGAACTTCCGGCTGGCTTCTCCAGTCATCTTGGCCACATCAGTTGATGTGAAAGTGAATATTTTTTCCCCTGAAATAAGCCATCTGACTTGTTTTCCTGAAACATTTTCCCTCCACATGGTGTGTCTACCATTTACCTTCCTTCCTTGGGGGCGCTGAGATAATTTGAGATTTCATCTCAAATTCAACAGCGTGAGGAGCTTGAAGGAGTTTCATCTGTTGGTCATCTTGGCTGAACCAGATGTCTTAAGAGAGGTTAGGGATAAGATTTTCTTTGGTTGGTGATACTGCCAGTGGAGAGGGAGCATATGGTAGATTTTGACATCAGCTGGTGAGTTGCAGCCAATAACATACAAGATGGGGAGTGAGTTATGTTTACTTCCAACAGAGAAATAAGAAAACTGAGGCACATACATTTTTCTGAGGTCACAGAAAATTGAAGAAACAGACCTGAGAGGCATAGTCAGGCTTTCTGGTTCCAGGATCTCGGTTCTCTTTTACTCTGCCACCTCTGTGAACTCCCAGAGATGCTTACCTTTGTCCTTTCTACCTCCTCACAACCTGATACATCCCGCCATCTGATGGAGGAGGTTCTCAAAGATATCTGTTCAGCCGACTCCCCAGCTCTCTGAATTCAGAGCCGGGTTCTCCCATTCCTCAGCTCTCTGGCTTTCCTTCACCAGCAGCAACCCTACCCCCTTTTCCTGGGGACTGTCTTCCTTCCTGTCAAAACCTCCTCTCTACAAGGATGTATGTCAGTCGTTGCTCAGGGAAACAGAGAGAAAACAAGCAAACACCAACATGAAGGCCCCCTGTCAAGAAAGAATCAGGACCTTCATGAGAAGAACAGTAGTTCACATTGTCGTCCTTCCTGACATTGATGGAAGTATTTTTCAAACTTGCAAAGCCTGATAGGAAAAGAATGGGGTTTTAAAGCCAGATTGTCGATCCTTTTTCTAGAGGAAAAGTGAGACTTTGCTGGGAACTCCAGAATCAAATCACAAAGGCCAGCTCTCGACCTTGCACCCATTTCTGGAATCTACTTGAAATTAGTTTGCTGAATGGCCCGCTGAGGGCCCCATTGGCTCTCTAAGCTAGAGCAATCCAAGATAGTACAGTACGCAGGCACCTTCCTGTTTTGGAGTTGTGTCAGCATCCTGCAACCAGAATAATAGATATTTCTGCTTTCTCCCCTTCTAGGCTCAAAAGTGTTGTTATCTGTGTTTCCAAGTTACCTCGGAGCATGTGTCTATGAAACTTGGATAACTTATCTATTTAATGTGAAAAAAATCTTCGCCTGGGAAATAATTTAAATGCCAAATAATACAGGAGTTTGGTTCAATCATATATGTTCATACGTATCAATGAGTGTTTTAAAATAATTTTAGAGACATAAAGTACTGGAATATAATGTTGAGTGAAAAGAGTGGCGCTTAAACCAAGAACAGAACGGAAGTGTATGTACCTAGTAATTAAAAGGGGCTGTGTCTGGATAATGAAATTAGACATCACTCCTACTTCTTTCTTTATATTCTTTGGCATTTCCCTTTATATAATGAATGAACAATAACTCTGTAATGTAAAAAAAAAACAAGCATTAGGAGTCATTTTTTAAAAGCAGACATTCTATGTTCCTTTTTATTCATTGGCAGAGACCAATGGTGAACAGAGTAAATGAAATTGACTTTCATTTTGGAAAGAACCTCATGGGAAATAGTTGTGTATGACCTACCACTTAATTTGAAATATCCAGAGAAGTAGCCTTTGGGGGGTTTCCAGTCTCTGACTTGTTAAGGAAAAATACTCTTAAGGCTAGCATCTCCCCTGAGTTCCTGCTCTGAGGGGCAGGGGCAAGGATACCTTGAAACAGGCATTCATGCTGATGGGACGCCATGCAGTCTCACGTTCGCCATTCACTCTGTCTCGTCTCAGGTTTCCTCCCAATCACCAAGTCACTTCTGTGTCTGAGGTTCGTTTGAGTGTAACAGTTATTAATTTCACGTTCACCAACTTGACTATACAAAAATGCAATGTTCTTTACTCCCCAGATTCAGTTTCCTTCTGGGCTGTGACAGCAAACCACTTCACTGGCCCAGAGTCAGATTTCGTTCTGCAAATTCAGTGCTCTCTGGGTGACTTCAGGTCTGTAATTCAGCCCCATTCTGATATATAACCTCTCTATTCAGCATCCTGCTCCCTAGGGCTGTTACGAACAGTGTGTCGCATGGAGCAGGCAGGGATTAGGTGGTCCTTGGCTCCTTTGGCATATGATATCCAAGTAATCTGCCTTAGCTGGTGCTTGGGTGCATCCCTGGTGCATGCCGACACCCATCACAAGAGCCATCATCCTTTGGGAGTTGGTGTTCATTGGTCTCCTGCATCCCTGAGGTATCTATCCATGGTCCTGACGTGGCCTCTGGTCACAGCACATGAAGGCCACCCACTCAATGCCCTTTGCCAGCTTTTCAGCATTCTTCTCATGGGCACAGAGAAGTCTTTCTGTTCTTCCACACTTCCCTGAGGTCTGCAGGAGGTTGAGGACTCCCTGGCAGGCACTCATGTTGTCAGAGACTCTCTTAGCAGAGTTATGTACTTTCAGACCTGCCAACACCTTAATTTTAGCTGATTGAGACCCATTTCAGACTTCTGACCTCCAGAACTGTAAGATAGTGAATGTGCATTGTTTTAAACCACTAAGTTTGTAGAAATTTTTTACAGGAGCAAATATAAAACTAACATATTACCAAACCCCAGGATTCAGCTTGGAGCTTGGGGGGAAAGGCAGCGATAGAGCATGTTGCCCTACTGTGCACACTCTGTCTTGATTTCTCTTTCTTGCTTTTTTGCTTTTCTCTCTCTTAACTCTGTTTCCTCTCCAATTTGAGAGTGTTTTTTCAAGTCTGGGGACAGATGGGTAGAGCTATTCAGCCTCCTTACTCTTCTGCATGAATTGTTTCTGCCTCACACAGGGGCAGTGCCTTCTGCACTTGGAAGCCAAGCTGGTGAATGGAGGAAGCTACTACGAACCAGCAGGTGCGCTTCCACTCAGCCAGGAGAGGGTCAAGAGGGAAAAGGCACATGAGTGATGACTCTGAATTATTAACTTGCCTCATACGGACAAGAAATGAGCAACCGTGACTATGGAGAGAGTAGGAACCCCTGAGCACCCCAGGGCAGTGTGCTCGGATGGAGGGCCAGCCAAGTTCAGGGAAGAAAGTGACCACCTTCCTTCCCTCCTGCAGGGGCTCGTGTCCTAGCTCCACTGCTAATAAGACTCTGGCAGCTGCCTTTGTCTGGGGCTCAGTTTCCCTCTCCTCAGACTGAGAGGCATTCATCTCATCTAGGTCACCTCTACGCACACTTCCAGCTCAGACGCTTTGTGATTCTGTGACACTAACTAGTTCATCTGAGTTGCCCTGAGGACGCCTTCCCTTTGATTTCCACATGGCAGCCACATTAGCATAGCAGAAAGGGTATTGACACTGCAGTTGACTTTTAAAATTCACCGAGAAGGGGCAATGAAATGAAAACACAGCAGATGGAACGTACGCTCCCTACTACTTCAAAACTTAGGCATTTCCACTAAATGTTGGCACAAACTTAAAATTAAATACCATCTCAAGTGCTATTTCCAGTTTTCTAAGTGATAACAATAGTCTTTTCGAAAGGAGGAGAGACTGTTCTAAGACTGCTTCTAAAACTCTTGGAATTTTATTTAATGATTGGTGATAATAAGGGAATAACGGAGATCGGAAGGAGGAACATGCAGGCAATTGAGACACAGATCTGGCCCCACCACTGAGTGACTGAGACTTCTAGGAACCAGTCTCGAGAAGCTCTGTGAATCTGGCTCTTCACCAAAGAGTTTATTCACTAAATAAACTTTTGGTGTCTTTCATGTTTAGGGGTCCACCATGCTGTGGTCCTTGATTCGTTTGGTAACAGTCCCCTTGGAGAATGCTGCTGAGAGCCGGGAAGTTCTTAGCTAAGGAAAATGTTTAAATATTTACCCAGATACCTTAAAGATTTGCAATTAATAGTGGGATATTTTTAAGTCCCAGGTTAATAACTTGGAGGAGAGAGAAGAATGTTCTCTCTAGGAGGTTAGTAACACTGATTCTCTGCAGTTCAGAAAACTTGATGCATCTCCAACTCATTCTTGAATGTCACCCTCTGTAGCTATTGTTCACCAAATGCTGCCAGTCTTTCCAGCTAAGCACCTCTTCCAGTTCTCCCCAGTCTGGGCAGGAGTTCGGGAATTCTACTCTCCAGAGTTTTTCTGGGGCTTTCTCGAGTCTGCCAAATCTTGTTCTCTGTCTACTTCTCTCTTGATTGTGGGTGAAATTAGAGAGAAATCTTAATTTATATTCTTTTCCCGATCTGTATGTGAAGGTTGGGGTGTACAGTTTTAGTGCCACCCCATATCACACCAAAATTGCCTTCTATTTGTTTCTTTCCCTCCCACCTTCCCCCTCTTTGTTCCTTCCCAACTTCTTTTTTCTCATCAGTTGCCTCTTTGAATCCTGTGGCTTAATTTGTACTTGATTTCGCATTTAGCGCTGACTGGTAAATTTCCCCTGGTTCTCACCATTATTTTGTGGCTGTTAGTGTCGGTTTTGTTAGATGCTGGGGAAAGAGGAAAGTTCTTTCTTTGACACCTGTCACCTTTATGATGATGAAGGAGCCTGTATTTTGTACCATTTATTTTGTGTTCTCATTCTTACCCTCTTTCTTCAGGACCTCACCAACCAGTACTTCCAAGCTCTGTTCCAGCCACCCCTGTTCATTATCACATAAGCTGGCAGGTTAGTTTCCCTTATATTCAGTTACTGACATACCAATGCCCAAGCAAGTCCAAACTTCTTGGCGTATGCTTTCAAGACCCTTTGAAATCTAATTTTGTCTCTTCCTCCAGCTAGTCGCTGGCACTCATGAACCATTTGCTTAATCAAACTGGCCTCCTCATGGGTCCAGTAGTGAACCAAATCATTGCCCCTTTTGTGCTTACAGATTGCTACTTAACAATAATATGAAAAGCCCTTGCCTCCACCCTTGCCCTGTCCAAACTTGGAAAGGGATTTCCTGACGACACCAGTCCACACTAATCTTCCTCCTCTAGACATTGTTGAGTATATGTTTAAGCACTCAGAGTCTCAGAATAACTGAGTTGAAAGGCTCCAGAACAATTTACTGCATTTTAAACATGGAGAGACTGATGCTCAGGTGGGTTAATTGTAATAGCAGTGACCATTTTTTGTTCCTACTGTGTGCCAGACCCTAGGGTGGGGACATTCTGTATTTCTTAAATGAATGCTATATTCAGATATAACTAGAATACCATATAGTTACCCATTTGAAATATTTGATTCAGTGGTTTTAAGTGTACTTACAAGAGTGTGAAGTCATCACCATTTAATTCCAGAACGTTTGATCACCCTGGAAATAAGTCCTATGCCCAGTAGCAGTCACTCCCCACTCCTTCCTTCCTTCAGCCTCTGGCAGCTGCTAGTCTGTTTTGTGTCTCTGTGAGTTGTCTATTGTGAACATTTCACATATGCGGCATTGCACGTTACATGATCCTTTGGGACTGCCTTCTTTCACTTAGCATCACGTTTTCAAGGTTCGTATACCATGTAGGAGGACTCAGTATGTCATTTATTTGGTCAAATAACCCGCTGTTGTTTGGCTGTACCCCATCTTGTTTATCCATTCATCAGTTGGTGGCCATTGGGGTTGCTTTTATGTTTTCTATAAACAACACTGTTTATGAATAACACTTAGGAATGCTGCCACTGTGAAGGCTGCTATTCATGGACCAGTGTCTGCATGGATGTGTATTTTTATTTCCCTTTTGTATATGCCTAGGAGTGGCATTGCCGGGTCCTATGGGAACTTAGTGTTCAACCTTTCGAAGTAATGTCAAAGTGTTTCCCAAAGCAGCTATACCACTTACATTCTTACCGGAAGTGTACAAAAGTTCTAATTCCCTAATTCCTTCATATCCTCATCAATACTTGTTATTTTCCAAGTTTTTGAGTATAGTCATTCTGATGGGTGTGAAGTGGTATCTCACTGTGGTTTTGATTGCATTAGCCGTCCCGAATGGCTAATGATGTTGAGTGTCTTTGCACATGCTTTCCGGCCATTTGTAGAATTTCTTTCGTGAAATGTCCGTTTGGCTCCTGTGCCCATTTTTAAATAAGGTCTTATGTCTTTTTATGGTGGAGCTGTAAGAAGAATCTTCATATTTAACTCATTTAACCCTTGCAGTGTCTCTCTGCGATTGACATACTCACCTATGTTTCGTAGGTAAAGCAACAGAAGTTCAAAGGTGTCCGCTCACTTGCCCAGGGTTCCGTAGATTGCAACAACAGCTTAGCACCAAAGCACTGGCTTTCTGACTCTGGGCCAAGGGCATTTCGCAGTGGTGTGCCCACTCTTCTGGTCTTCTCTATTTCGCTTGAAAAATAAAACAATGAAGACTAAATGTGACCATAAAAAATAACGTTAGTAAAGTTAAAAAAAACAGTGTAGAAATGTGCAGAGTTAAGAACAAAACCCAAAGCATAAGGACAGTGAGGTATTGAGGTTAGCAGATAAAACAGGAAGTACACTTTTGCTTCTTGGAGTCACGTGAGTCACACAGTTGGAAGGAAAACAACTGGCCTCAGTATTACCACACCAAGGAAGGATTGCACAGGCTCCGAATGATGTGGCTTAGGGCAGAAGCCACCCCTGGTCCTGATGCATGCTTGGTACACAGGGAGTGAGTGTTTCAAGCACAAGAGGTTGGCTTGGTGCAAGGTGGCTCCAGGAGTGGCACCTAGAGGGAGTCAAGGGGTGATGCTACGAGGAGAGGAGAGTCGTTCGGTTTTGTCTCGATGTACAACTCTGAGCATCCTTGTGCGACAATTCCTTGGGTACTGCAGGCCTGTCATCAGTTGACTTTGATTTAGCCAAGGAGCTCATATATCCTGTGGTTGAAAGTCCATGTCACCTCACCTGCTCTGCTGTCCAGCCTGCATAGCTGCTGGGAGGAACCTCATTGTCCTCAGCACTGTGGGGCTAGTCTGGGACTGGAGCCACCGAACGCCTGGTCTTTAAGCACCATCACTGCTCAGGCGTCTACCTCTGAGGGCTGGGGCTACGTAGAGAGAGGAATCCAATAGGCGCCATCTGCTATTACTCTTGTTACTATGCTAGATGATGGTGAAGAGCAAGTTCAGCATTCCCTGCTGAGCTCTGCTCTGCCTTCACGTTGCATAGCTCAGAGGTTGGCAAACAATGGTGAATGGGCCCATAGCCTAGTTTTGTAAATAAAGTTTTACTGGAACACAGCCATGCTCATTTGTTTACATATGGCCTGCAAAGCCTAAATTATTTACTTTCTGGATCTTTATAGAAGAAGCATGCTGATTCCTGGCCTGGCAGAGTCCTGGGCCCATGACAGCTGATTCTCCATTAACATGCATCCTTTCAGTGTCACCTGGCCAGCACAAAGCTACAAGCACCCTTTGCAGAGCCAAATTTTTGTTCGTTCCACTGAGACATTGTCTCCCTACTGAGGGTTCCTTGATACTCAAGGCTGGGTGGGTGCCAGCAGAAGTCACAGGGCCAGTGTTTTCTTTAAATGGTTAAAACCTCTCCTGCCTCCCTACTCCAGGTGCGTCAGCCCTCCCCCAGCCATCATCTGCCTACTCCGATGAGATCATTTTCCATTTGTGAAAATGTCTGAGGCGTTCAACATTTTACCTACATCATCTCATGTGCCCACATGTGTCCCTGGAGGTAATGTCAGCTCTTATTTCTGAAGTTCATTGCTAGTGGAGGAGCAGAACACAGAAAGGTTATGTCACTAGCCCAAGGTCCCCCTTTGAATGCAGCTCAGGCTCTAAATCCAAGCCAGGGGAAGTGTGGAGGGATCCAGCTTTGCAATGGAGAGATGGCAGCAAGGACTCTGATGATAATCAGACCTGCATATAGAACTTTCTGCTGATTCCCAGGGTCACCCGTTGGAGTCTTGGTTTCCTCGTTCATAAAGTGAGATGAAAAATGTTTTCTAGGTCTGGGGAGGTTTGGAGGATTCATACAATGTTAGTTGCCTAGTAGAATACTTGTCTTGTGATGCTCAGTAAACATTAGCAGCCATTATTATTATCACTGTGTTGTTGCTATTGTCGCTTCTATTATTGTTGTTGTTGTTATTATTATTATTATTATATATGTATTTTTTATCTTTGTAAGTGAGAGATCAGTGTCTGAATTTGAGCTTTGTGGCTCTTCATTCAGTGTCTGGAGTTACAAAGGCAAAAGCCCACAGAAGACGGACAGAGAGCATCAAAGATTAAAGCTGGCTAGGAGTAAGAAAACACAATCCGTAGATTATTTTTATTATCTAAAAGATGCAGCTGCATGTTCCATTCTGTTTCATTGTTGCCAAGCAGGAACGTGGCATTAAAATCGCCAGAGCTAATCATTGTTCCTAGAAATGTTGCACATTCTTAGTTTTAACATTAAGAAAAAACAGTTTCCATAAAAAAAATACGCATGACAAAGTACTGTCAAATCTGAAGGTCATACCTGGTTTGCAGCTTCTTGTATGAAGTCAGTAAAACGTTCCCTGGGGAAGAACTTTCCTGGGAAGCTCTGCTTATGTTTGTTCACGTCTAAAGATAGTTTCCCTGTCTCACTTGAGCATCTAGCAAATATTTGCCAGATATTTCTCACATGCCAAGCACTCACCTAAGGATTTAGAAATGAGCCAGAGAAATTCCCTGTCCTCAAGAGATCCTCGTCTCGTGAGAGGATCAACATGGCATAAAGTAATTATGATAGAGGGTGATAAATGGATATTTTCAAAGTGTTTGCACTTGCCACAGGGGGCACAGGAAGGGCATTGTGGAGGAAGGAGCATTTGAGTTGAGTCTTAAAGGATGAATAGGAGTTTACTGGATCAATAAGGGAGGGAGTGAGGGGAGCTGTCCAGGCCTGTGCTGTGTAACAAAGAAACCCCTTGCTCATATGTGGCTCTTTAAATTTAATTTAAGCACAATTAAATCAAAGGGAACATTCAGTTCCTGAGTTGCATAAGCCACGTTTCAGGTACTCAGTGGCCACATGTGGTTAAGGGCTCCAACATTAGACAGTGCAGAAAGTTCTCTTATGCTGTACTTTTGTCAGTAAAGATACAGACAGCCCAGCACACTAGCAAGTTCAGAACACTGCCAGCCTTGGGGTTTTGCTGGAGTGGTGATAACTGGAGTTGGAAAGGTGGGCAGGAGGCAGAGCAAGAGGATGAGTGTGTGGCAGTTTAGCATTGTTCCTCTTGACCTTGACTCTGCTTGACTCTATATGCCACCACCTACCCAGTCCCCCAGCCACTGCCAACAGACTTCTGGCTTTTTTTTTTTATTTGTAGCTGACAGGCATTCAAATATATCACATGGTCTTAAAAAAGCAACATAACACTTGTGTACGATCCAGGTTTCTGTAAGGGCTAACACACTTGTGTTCTTGCCTTAGATACTGCCTGTGAATTTTAAATATTTTAAATGATTTTTTTTCCACAGTAACAAAAATTAAAAAGGGAAAACAGACAAATTTATTTTCATACCATCCTGGTCATCATTGCTGAACCATATTTGGAAACTTATAAAAATCATTGCTATATAGCGAGCATTATGAAAATCACTTCATTGTACTTTCATTATTTCATTGTCTCTTTGCTTGTAAAGGATTTAAAAATATAGAGTGAACTTTAATTTAGCACTCATAAAGAGAGTGAGAGAGATTTTTCTACTAACAGATTGGTAATTTCATTTCTGAGTTATATTTGGTGATTGATGCACTTTAACCACTTTTATTATTTTGATGATTAGTCTTATGTTGGCTTGATCTCAGTTAAACAGGGGATGAAATTTGCAGTTTAATTTGGAAATGCTAGGAAACTCTTTTGCAAGTGTTAGTTTGAACATATTTCCTTCCAGTTGATGTCTTTTTTCTCTTAGTTTACATCTCCATATACATATCCATCCATTCATTCTTCAGAAATCTATTCATTCTACAAATGTGTATTGAGCCCTCATGCTACACAGGGCACCGTACTTGAGATACAGCAGAGAACTGAACCGTCAGGTTCCCTGCTGTCACAGAACTGATATTCTGGTTGGGGAGGAATGGCCAGCATGTGAGTATAACCAGACAAATAAAGACTAAGCTCTCAGATTGTGCCTCATGATCTTGAAGGCAATAACAGAAAGTGATGTGTCTGATCAAGAAGGGGAGAGGGCAGTTCTTGATTTTGTGCAGTCAGAAAATTTCTCTCTGATGAGCTGACTTTAAACTGAGTCTTGACTGACATGCCAATGCCAGCCACGTAAAAATCAGGAGGAACAACATCCAGGCCATTGCAGAGATTCTGAGGGGAGAAGGAACAGGGCACGTTGATGAAGTAGGAAGATGGCCACTATGCTTGGAGTGTGAAGAGCTGGACAGGTGCCAGACCATATAAGGCATTTTACCCTCCAATGAGGACTTTAGCAGTTCTTGAACACAGAGGTGATATGCCTGACTGGTGCCTTTAACAGGTTATTCCTGTGTACAGAATGGAATTTAGAGGTCAAGACCAAAAGCAAGGTGACCCGTTAGATATGTTAATGATGGTTACTTGCTTAATAGTAGTAACAGTGGAGAGAAGTGAATGGATTGTATGAGTATTTGGTGGAAAGTTGACACAACTTAGTGATGAGTTCTAGATATGGCACCAGTTACTGCTGCAGGGAAGATGGGCACGTAGGAGAAAGGGACAGATTCATTAAAGGTGTCTCATGTGCTAGGTGCCCACATAAGCAAATTCATGTTTGCCTGTATCTTTTCTTTTCTCCTTACTTTCTGTGACTTTGATGTGGAAGAAGTACCTGTTCTGTTGTGGAGGAAACTGGTGATCTTCACTGCTTTCTACTGTTGCAGTCCATTCACTCCACAAAAACTAATAGAGTCCCGAACAAGTATTCGACATTGTGTCAGTCACTGAGGATGCAGTCGTCCCTGCCTATGTGGGGCATCCAGTCTAGTGAGAGAAACAGCAAATCAGTCCACCTGGATCTGTATTCAATTATAGTGCCGGCACTATTGATGTTTAAAACCAGATAATTCTTTTTTTGTTGTTAACTCAATTGATTTTATTTTATTTTTAAAATTATTTTTATTGAAGTATAGTTGATTTATAATAGTATATTAGCTTTAGGTGTATAACATAGTGATGCAGTATTTTTATAGGTCATAGGTATACATATATACTTTATATGTTTAAAGTTATTATAAAATAATAGCTATATTCCCTGTGATGTATAAAATATCTTTGTAGGTTATTTCTTTTATACATAGTAGTGTGTACCTCTTAATCCCCTAACCCCATCTCGCTATTTCCTCCACCCTCTCCCCATTGGTAACCACTGGTTTGTTCTCTATAACTGTGAGTCTGATTCTGTTTTGTTATATTCATCCATTTATTTTATTTTTTAGATTCCACATATATGTGAAAACATACAGTATTTATCTTTCTCTGTCTGACTTTTTCCACTAAGCATAAAGTCCTCTAGGTCCATCTATATTTTTGCAAATGGCAGAATTTCATTCTTTCTATGGTTGAGTAATATTCCATTGTATGGAATATATACATAAATACAGACACATATACAAATACCACATCTTCTATATCCATTCATTTGTTGATGGACACTTAGATTGTTTCCGTATCTTGGATATTATAAATTGTGCTGCTGTGAACATTGAGGTGCATGTATCCTTTCAAATTAGTGTTTTTTGTTTTCTTCAGTTATATGCCCAGGAGTAGAATTGGAATTGCTAGGTCATAGTGTAGATATATTCTTAGTTTTTTGAGGAACCTCCGTACTGTTTTCCATGGTGGCCACAGGGATTTACAGCCCCCCTACAGTGTACTAGGGTTCCCTTTTCTCCATATTCTCACCAACACTTGTTAATTGTAGACTCTTTGATGACAGCCACTCTGACAAATGTGAGGCGATAATCTCATTGTGGATGACTGATGAACATCAAATAAAACAAATGGACCAACAACAAGCTATGGTTAAGTAAAAATGTTAGATCAAAACATGGTGGCATGAAGATAATAATGTTGCTAACTAACTGACACAACTATGTAATTATGAATTTTAGATACAGTTTTAAAATATAGTGTGATATAATGACATGTGTGTAAGTGATTCAGCTTTTTAAATATGGTCTTAGGACTAGTTTTAAAAGTTACTATATGCATTTTTATACAAAATACAAAAACACTTCAGGGATCTGTATTCTCAGGATGTCCGAACACAACCAAGGAACCCGTTTTGTCTTTTTGATGTTAGGCAGTATTTTTGTGATTGACCCATCGGTGGTTCATTTTTAACAAAATCTTGATTTTGGCTGGGTTTGATCTTTAAGGATTCCCTAGTCCAACCTAAATTATATTTCTATGCACAGGGCATTGATTAAGTTTTTTTTCCCTTTAAAAAGTAATTGGACAAGCTTCCTAGCATTAGTGATGCCGTGTTTGCATGTAGGTCCACAGTACTCGCTGAGAAACACTGCTTTGTAAGTCTTGCTCTTCACATCTGGCTTACTTTTCCCGTTCTTGAATCTACCTCAGTATAATCTGACCCCCAGCCTCTTCAACATTCAACACTAGGGCTCAAAGAAGTGATGACTTCAAATTTACTATTGTTAAGTAGATTGTTAGTGGCAAAAGCACCTGTCAGTCTTGCTGACTAGAGTTATATGTAATAAAGGAGACGACTAATTACTAGACTGTTTTGTTAATGTTTTTTAAATCACACTGACTGCCCTACTTGGCGTGGAAATCCATTAGGCAGGAGAGGCAGGAGACAGGCCACCGCGGCAAAGTGGTGCTGATGCTGGAAGTTGTACTCCAGAGGGCAATTTGTCAGTTTGCTGAAGAGGTCCAAAACTTACTTTGTTGGGCTCAAACACCACTGCCTGTTTGGCTACATCCCTCCTGATGATGTAAGAATTGGTTAGTTCCTCTCTTTCATTGTTCTTCAACTTGCAAACTATAGGGGCATTATTTAGAGTAGACAGAGCCTGTAGGCAATTCAAGAGTCTCAGAAGATAGGGACCAGGCTAACTCAATTTATGAATGGGACCATGATTTCACATAAGATCATTGTCAAATGGCACGTTTGTTTAGCTGCTAAGTTTACTTCCATCTTTCTCTCCTTAGTTTGGAAACAATGACGTTTTCATATATCTGCTTTTCAACATTTCTCTAAATTCAGTAGTCCTCTAAAAGGAACTATACACTGGGCAGGAAAATCTAAACAGAAATCTCAGAGTGGGTGTGATTCCTTGCTTCCCAAGGAATTCACTGCAAGGATTCTTCTAATAGGTCATTCTTCATGGTCATGTAAAATGATTTTACTTGTAGGACATCCATGAATATCCATCCACCTTTTAAGGAAAAAGTCAGACAGAGAAAGATAAATACTTGTGTTTCACTAATGCCTATCCCTACGCTGGTGCCCATCAGACGGATGACTAGGAGGGAAAGCTTGCTGCTGGGAGACATGGAGGGGCCTGACTGAGCAAGGTGAGAGGAACACAGGGACTTGCTCCAGACCTGCCGTTTAGCAAGATGTGGAATGCGGGCACTATGGTTTCCTGCTCTGAAGGAATTAGCTAACGTTTGTCCACCCCATCGTGGAATTTTTAAGATCTAGATCCTCTGAGACCTTTCGGCTTCTCTGGGATGTTGGAGTTGGGGTGGAAACCTTAGAAAGACCATCCACTTCCCATCTGTAGCTTCGGTCCTTCTCATCATGCTGCTTCCTCATCTGTCATCCTCTGTCTGGAAATCTCCCCCTGTTGGAGTGTAGTTCAACAGCCAGTGTATGTACTAGCTTTCCTTTGACCCTCCTCTTTTTCCATGTCATACATCTCATGGCTTATGTTTGGTTGTCTGTGTCTCTGTCATGGCGGCCTCCCTAGGGACAGAGGTCACGCCGTACTCATATTCATGTCCCTGGTTCCTGACATTTCCACTGTCACTGAGTTGGTCCTGGACCTCAGCTGGACATCTGGAAGGTTGGATTTATAGTCTTTAGTTCATAGATGTTGAAGTTTCTGAGAAGTATGTTAAGTCATTGAATTGCACGTCCCACCAGTTTGGGACCTTTCCCTTGAAGAGCACATTGCCTTTATTCTGACCTGACGTCAGAGGACTGCTGAGGGTGCGTTTGTGTGAGTACATCGCAATTGATGGCAGCCACCGAAGGCGGAGTGCAGGTGCGGGCTGACTTACCCATCACTCCCCAAAGTGTATTTTCTGCAGTGAAATGGGGAAAAGTGAAAACATTTCTTTGGCAAATAACCTGGGAAGATGCTCAGCTAAGTGGAATTAAATATAATTCTGAACTGAAGAAATTCT
Organism: Vicugna pacos; assembly: GCF_048564905.1. Taxonomy (NCBI): domain Eukaryota; kingdom Metazoa; phylum Chordata; class Mammalia; order Artiodactyla; family Camelidae; genus Vicugna; species Vicugna pacos. The sequence goes on along the minus strand of NC_133003.1, from coordinate 29,621,378 downwards.
CAGACCTTAATGTTCTTCCCGAAACTTCAAGAAGAGGTACAATAAGCAGCATTTCCAAAAATACTTTGAACTATAATTTTTTTTTCCTTTTCTCTCTCTGTCTCTGTCTGTCTCTTTTTCTTGGCAGAGCAGTTCTTTGTAATAGAGTTTCAGAGACCATACTTGGGAAATGCTGATTTAGATGGCTAGGATTCATTAACTGGGTTGGCTGGTTTCACAGCAGTAAAAGAGAATGATAGAGTTGGTCCTCGTGTTGTATATGAATTAAAGTAACCATTTTGCCTTGGGAAGCTAGCAGATGAATTTCAGAACAGGAAATGAACCGAGGCAGCCCTGGTTACTCAGGGACCTAAGGCTGGCCTCCCCTTGGGTCCCTCCTGTGAGGGAGGGCCCAGGAGCCACATGGTGGCCCTTTCTATTCCAACGGTTGGTTTTCTATACGATCTAAACGAAGAGTCCCAGAGTGATTCCCAGGACCGTATTTATGGCTCTCCTAGCATGGGAAATATGAAAAGTGGAGAACCATCTGTGGAAATCACTACAATCTCAGGTCTAATTCCTTCCCTGGGATCTCCACAGAGCAATCATCTGCTCAGAGCAATTGAGGCCTCCAGAAGCCCAATGGGCTCCACCCTCTCAAAGAAGTTAATTTTGTAACTTGCAAATAATGAAATTACTGATGGATCAGACTGGGCTCTCTCGTATTTAATATCGCCTCCATCTCGGTGCCTCGTGACACTGCTGTCGATTAGCTGTAATGCGGTATTTTGAGCACCATTTAGATATTAATTATTTTTTAATAACCTCTCCATTGAAAGCCAAAAGCTTTGCCTAAGATTCTAATGAAAGTTTTCATATGAAAGAGAGGGATAATATTAAACAGGCACTAATAAACCCTCTGGAGAAAATTCGATACAATATCTCTGACAAAAGAAAGGAAGCCAGAAAAGAACAACACACGCTCCCAGCCAATGCACATTCTCTCGTTAGGATGTTACATTCATTACTGCACCGTCGCTGCAAATTACTCTGTTACGTATGTGCTTATGAACCCATGAAAAATTAGCGTCTTCTTAATGAGCACCAAAGAATATATGTACTAAAAACCCTTTAACCGTTATGTTAAAGAGACATCATTTATTAGCAATTATGTCTTGGGATTAAAAAGCATTTTTCTTTGGAAGCATTCAAAGCACATTTCACTGCCTTCTCTTACCTGACGTTTGAGCATCACTTTGAGGGAGAGCGGGGCCAAGGCTGCAGTTTCTTTTATGTGGGAGAATGAGTTTTCCTAGAGAATGTAATTGGCTTGGCGGTGGCTGCCCAGTGAACAAGGGACCATGGTAAGGGCCTCCCTCCCGCGGTGTAATTTAAGGCTATGGAAAGGCTTCATTGAGTCACAGTAGTTCTCCTACGGACCTGTGGCACATGTACTAGAATTACCACCACTAGACGTTCATGAATTGTCTTTTTAGGCATCCAGTTAAGAAGGCAAATTCTTGGGAAGGGGCCCGTATTATCATCAGGACCTTTGGAACAGCTTGGGTGGGATGGATGGCCAGGAAGTGCACCCTGGGAAGGCTGGGCTGACTCATTGCTGGCATTCCGTCCCATTCTGACTGGCCAGTGCTCGTGTACTGTTGAACATGTTTGAATATCATCCCAAGCAGTAGAGAGACATTTAGATAAGTCAGATGAGAAACACAAGCTGAGTCCTCTGAAAGGTCGTACTGAATAGGCCAAGTCACTGGTGGTGGACAGACTAGGACTCAGTCCCACCTCAGTCACATTCACCCAGGTTTCTTGGGGAAAATCAATAAATATGAACAATATTTTTTCCTAGTGTGGAGCTGATGTTTTAAAAAAAAAAAAGTAGCCTTGGTCTTTTCCCCCAGATTTTTCACTGCACAGTGCGTGGAGTAGGTATCATTAAATAATATATATCCCTTATTATAATGTTGAAAATGAAATGAATGTAATAGTGGCTATTGTATATTTCACTCAGCTCATTTCTTTGCCTTCAGTTTGGCCCTTTCTTGTGTGATTCCTGAAAGGAATTTGCTAAGCTTCAGTTTCACAGGTAGTATAAACATACTTTTCTCCTTATTAAAAAAAAAAAAGAGTTCACATTCTTTATGTAAAAAAAGGTGACTCTCTGTATATGCTGTGTATGGTCATTTAAAAGTTACACGATTTAACCTGGAATACACAGTCCCTTGGCTAAGGCAGATATCTGAGTAGAGTGGATTTCCAAAACCGAATTACTGGGTCTGAATTAAGAGGCAACTCGTTAAAGAAAACAGACTCCTTTCTTTCTTCTTACAGATTGCCCTGATGGCAGCCGAATCCTTGAAATCCTCAGGGGACAAATTGGGGACAAAAGTTAGGAAGCCCACCCGGTCGTATTTTCTAATCTTTGAGCGAACCCAAGAAGAAAGACTGAATTTAATCAAAAAAAATTTATTGATGAAGGTATCTCTCCTTTAGGCTAAACTTTGGCCCCTGCCTACTAATAAAACCATCTCATTTCTCAGAAGTAGCCTTCTGCATATAATCCGGGAGAGACCGTGGACAGGAATACATCTTGGGGAGAGGGACATGAAGACAATCGATCAGAAGCTGGCAAGGTCCCCTGCCGGCCGTTGCTGAGGCAGGAGGCACCCACCTCTTGTCTGGGCCTGCTGATTTTAATTCCTGGGCAGTCACCTGGATGTCTCTGGATTCCTGGAAGCGAACGGGTGGCACTGGCTGCCTCCTCTGGCTCATGCTGAGCCCTCAGTGATGGCTCTCTGCTGTTTTACTTCCACGTCATCTGCACATGTGGCACTTTTACTGCCCAGATATGACGAGGAGCAGTCTAGAGCTTTGAGTTTTTATGAGTGCTAATTAGTACTCTGTTTGTGCCCTTTTAATCTGTTATTATAATAGGATGGCATGACGTGCAGTCTTCTTTTTTTTTTTCTGTCTCTCTTTTTTTGCTGCAGCCAGAGAGGGCTGTACTTTGCACTTTCTCATTACCTATGTGCTGGAAGAATATTAATAAAGATGAGTTTAAAAGGGCAGGCTGTGTTCTGAAACTTCCATGTCCTCACAACCTTCCATCCGGAATTCAGCTCCTGTCCTCAGCGCTGTGGAAGAAAGCACTTGCCCCAGAGATGACACTCAGACTCCAGTGAATAAAGTCAGGCCATGGAAAATGTTCCTCGGCTACTGTTCTTTCTCTCATTCTTTGTTTTGCTTGGAGATCAGCAGAGAGGGGGTGTCTCCAAGGCCAAGGGAAAGGAAACAGGCTGGAATGTGAAACTGGGGCTCTTCAGCTTCGTACCTGGGGGTCCTTGGATGATTTCTTTTCTTTCCTTAGTTTTCTCTCTTTTCTTCCGTTCCTGTGCCTCCGTCCCTCTTAGCCAGCCGGCCAGAAGTTTCTTAGCGACTTGCCTAGGCCTTTGCTTCTCGGAGCTCCCCTGAGATGTGAATTCCCTAAGTTCAGGGGTCACATTTTTCTCTCCTCTGGAAACTCTGCAGCACAATTTCCAGCAAGTAGTTGATGCTCCCTCAGTGTATATTTACTTAGTGCAAGAGCCTTACTTTCCTGATCTGTAAACCCAGGTTCCAAACGTCTCCTCTCCAAGGCTATGGGGAGAACTGCAAAGTGCCTGGAAAGTAGTTGGTCCTTAGTTAGTGTGGGTGAAGTTTCTTCTTCCCTCTGAGCCATGTGAGTTGAGATGCTCAGGGAAAAGTGGCTCCAGGCTTATGAGAATGAATGAGTAGAAGTTAAGGGAAGGTGAGAATAGGAGGTGCCCCTTTTTTTGGCCAAATGACCGCTTTGGGGGAAGAGAGGATTTCCACGCTGTCATATATGATGGGCACGTGGAGTACGTTGCTTCGTCTGCTGTCTTCATGCAGTAGAAAATGTTACGTGTGACCATAGAGCTATAGGATGCTGACATTTGGAGGTAGAAAAAGCTACCATAGAACCTCCATGTTAGAGTTTGCCCAATAGAAAATTCTCCCTCAAATCAATCTTTTTGCTCTCAGCCCACAACCCTCCTATCCTTGTAGCTAAAAATGCCTAACATTGTCTTCTCTTATGATCAGAGTTCTGAAAATTTCAAGGAGAACAAGCAAATGTCCTCTTGGCTGAGACCTGCCTCTGCTGGTTTTACCCATCTTGAATGTGTGTCAGTTCTTATGTGCCACAATGGGGGACCTGGCACATGCTTGCAATTCCCACTAGACAGCTGGTTGGTTTCTTCTGGGGAATGGAAGCCAGAGCCCATGTCCTTCTTACATGTCTTGAGGCTTCCATGGAGGAAAATCAAAGGAAAAACCCACCTGTTGGTAACACCCCAGGCTTATGTACTTCAAGGACTGCCAAAAAAACAAAAAAACAAACAAAAAAACAAACCCAGCATTCAAATAGCAAAGCTTTGCAAGGAAGATGCAGTTAAGATGTGAAGCTGGAGCTTGGAACATGTGGGATCAGACAGTGCTGTACTCTACTAAATTATAATCCAATAGGCTGCAGCTGTCGGCGTTCTCATTCTATTACGGATGCTGCAAAGAGCTTGGAGCAAATCAAATCAGAAAGGTCAGCAGTTTAAAAGAAAACATACAGCACTATGTTCTTTGCTAGAAGCACTTTGGGTCTCTCTTCCGGGGAGACATCTCTCTGTGAGGTCACTGCATCCTTCAGCCTCTTTTGAGTGGAGGGGACTTGTGGCAGTCTCCCTGTGCCTCTGAGTGCTTCATCTTTCTTAGGCTGTTTATGTAGTTGGAGCTGAGCCTGAGCCACGAGGAACCTGTGGCTTTCAGCAGCTGAGTGCAAAGCGCATCCCATTTCTTCTTCTCAGTGTTGATAAGAAGTGTGCTGCTGGTCCCTCTGCATGGTTCTAATTGGGGAGCTTTCTTAGGGGACGTAAGGGTGATAGCAGAGAGAAAGGCTTAAAAAAATCTTTACTTGGAAACATTAAAAAAAATTAGCAAAGCTATTTTGGTACCCCATTTTCTTGTTGCTTTATTTTTGGTTTTGGTGATTTTTTTTTTTTTACTGTTTCCTGAAATGTAAAACTGCAGGCAATAGCTGACTTAAGATTTCTCCTGTCCTTGAAATTAATTGAGTTAACAGTTCTAAACTATTTTGAATACAATCAAATACTGAATAGAATCTTTTAATAGTATTTCAACCTATACAAAGTATATATCGTCCCGAAGCTTTCACATAAATGACCTTTCAGTTCAGTGTTTTCCATTGCATCCAGTAGCTGCTTCTCCACAGTCTCCTGGCAGCTGACAAGGTGTTGACTTCGCCCATCCTTCCCAGCCCACTAACGGTGAATTTACCCACTGCCCCCCAGCAGGACTCCCCTGTCAGCCCCCAGAATAATAGAAAAAGATTTTAGCTTTGTCACCGTCTGTTTGGGGAGGTAGCTGGTATAGCTGATACAGCCAAATATTGGTAACTTTAGAGTTGTGAAAAGACTTCACTGAGCTTTAATGATGGCTTTATAAACCTCCTAGCCTCTAGTTTCTAACTATAATAAAATTGTCCCTAGGAAAATTGAATGGTCATCTTTAGCTACTTACATTTATTGTATTTGTATCTGCTGGCATGCTGGTAAATGTTTAAAAGCCATCTCTTCAGGGAAAGTAAATGTGTATGTGAATGTCTATTTCTGTATCTCCATCCATACGTATGAGTTTATCACAAAGCTTACTGATAAAAAGTGTGTGCGGAGCACGATTTGATTCCCACAGACCGCTTTTGTTGATGTTGGCTGAACTCTTATACTCGTAGTCAACCTGCGATTGCAATTCAGCCATGATTTGAGAAATTCCAATAAGGAATGATGCTGGGTTACTCTCCAATTCAGAGAAATTGCTCATGTCACTGACAAACAAGTGTGCTTTGGACATAAGTGTCAGGCGATATTTTGTTCACATTAACACCTAAGACAAAAGGGTAACAATGAAGATAGATGCCAAAACCTTATTCATGCATCAGTAACAGGAGTGACTTTTTGCTGAATGATTAATAGATTTAGGATATTGGAAGAATATTTTCTCAACTTGTTGTGCTAGTCACTATGTAACAGCTAGAGACACAACATGCTTTTAAGTTTAATCAGGGCTAGATAACCAACAGAACAATAAATCTATCATGCTTCCCAATTTCATCCAATCACCTTTGCTGATTTCAGAATACAAACTTGACATTACTGCACCCAGTCAAAAAGAGATACTTAGTAACGTGCTATCTTATGGTATTTCCATATACAGACACATTTGACATAAATAACCTAAGAACATAGATAATGGTAAAGTGCAGTGAAATAATTAAGAAGCAAGGAGTTTTAAGTATTATCTTTACTTTGAATATGTATTTAATTATAGGAGACAAAATTTAAATTGTAATGACTTTTTGAACAACCAGTTTGCAAAATTTCTGAAAATTCTACAAACAGCTCTTATAAGCCGGTACAAACCAGTTCCAGCACTTCACTGTATCCTACTTACGTGAATCCCGAAATAAGCAAGAGACCCAGAAAGTTTGGAAAGAATGGAGGTTTGCTGACCTAGTAAGAATGCTCCCGAGAAAATAATTTCCACTGAAAACTTTATCATCACCCTCTTCTCAGAATGCACATTCATAGCCAAAGGCAATTTAGTTTTGCCTTTTACGATCTTGGGAAACTTTAGATCAGCTTTAGACTTGAATTTTCAATGTTGAGGACGATGCATGTTTCTTTAGTGACAAAGGACAACCAGGGCTCATCGGGGAAAGGCGGGCCAAAGAGCCACGATGGCAGGCATTGCTCGGAAGCAGCGCTGTTTGTAACAGCGTCTGCCTCCCTCTTCACAGTGGGTTTCAGTTTTCTGGACGTTCTTCCCCATAATCTGAAGTTGTTTGAGGCCCCTGACCTCTCTGTACCTCCACCATCTCTCCTTGACAGTCTTCTGTGGGAACAGTTTGCTTTGCAGGAAGGTGAAAGTTACCTGTCTCTTTGATTAACGCCATTAAGGGGAGACTCTCCATTGCCAAGTCTGCATTTCTCCACCAGGCACCAGCTGAGAACTTTCTAAAAACTCAGTTCCTGGCGGGGCTGCTTGTGAGCAAAAGCAGTGTGCTGCAATAATCCCTCCTCCTGATAATTTGACTTCTGCACTTGAACATTAATACTTTTTTTCTTTACCTACCCAGTTGAAGTTGAGTGAAGACTTTTCAATAGATGATTCCCCAGAAAATATTTCATGAAGTATATTAAGTGTATAATTCCAAACACATTAACATTTATATGTTTTGGGGTTTTTTTTAATACTTTTATTGAGGTATAGTCAATTTACAATGTTGTGTCAGTTTCCAGTGTATGGCACAATGCTTCAGTCATATAGGAAAATACGTATATTCATTTTTATATTCTGTTCCACCGCAAGTTACTACAAGATATTGAATATGTTTCCCTGTGCTCTACAGTATAAACTTGTTGTTTACCTATTTTAAAAGTTTGCATTTTAAATGTTCCATCTTCCATACCTGAATGTCCTTTATATTGAATGCAGGCATTTTAAAGGGCTCCTATTTTAAGCATGGCTGTACCTGAAAGTGTGCTATGTTTAATCTGAACAGTAGGCAAGATAAACACCTCACATGTGAGACTGGCTGAAAATGAGAAAAATATTATTTTAATTAAAATGAAAGTAGGAAATAAAAGTTTTTAATGTGAATAATTTCAGAGCACCTAATGTGAACATTTTTCCTGTATTTATTGCTGTAATTTAGTAACTGAAAGTTTGCCTCATTTCTCATCTGTTGTGGGAAAAACTGACACTGTTTTCTGTTCAGAAATTATACGGCAACAGGTCTGTCTTATCTTCTTTCATTTTGCATTTAATTGATAAAAATTGCATTATTACATGTTAAAGCAAATATCCTTACCTTTAGAATGTAACCAAGAAAAGAGCTTTTAAACTCTAACATAATGTCCTTATGTTTTAGCTTAATTTTTTAATTTAATCTCATTTTGCTTATTTTTATTTAAAGGAGATACGGCTATCTGGAAAAGAAGTGAGTGTGATTTGAATTATTTATAGGGCTGGATTTTTACCCTGGAGTGAGTGGTTCATAGCTTGGCTTTGGGAGATTTCTCATCTTCTAGAAATTATACACGAACTTACATTTGTATGTGCACTTGCCTCGGGGGCCATAGTTTTAATCAGAATCTGCAGGGGGCTTAAGATGATCAAAAGATTAAGAACTACTGCCTTATAGGGAAAGTGGGACCCACTTTTTTCCAAATCTCCCCACCTCTCTGAAATGATTTTTATTAATGAGCTGTTGTCTGCATCTCCTTTTATGTCTCTTAAAAGGTACTTTTTGCCCCAAGTTCAAATCAGTGAAAGGATAAATACCAATAAATACCACATTGGGCCAATGTAGCAGAAATAATACATATGGTCGGTCAACAGCTTGTGGTGGGTTCAGATTTGGCCTCTTCAGAAGCAGGTATCTCTGGAGCCAAATGTCTTGCTGCCATCTTATCCCTGCTACTTGGAGCATCAGAAGCATCCATTTGCATGATGATGGAGTGGATGAGCAATAAACTGTTTAGTTGCGGGAGCCAAAGGTACAGCGTCACTGTCCACGACAAATGTTTGTGCGTCAAACGTGTTTGTTGCTTTTAGGAGTAGACCCGTGAATCCATCATTGTTGTTTGACTTTTAAATGCTGTTGAGACGTCCAGCAGTGACATTGCTTTTCCAGGTGCTCTCAAATGGAAAGTGATTGATTGTATATTTATTGGCACTCCTTAAAGGGACTGAAAGACAGGTACCTGTTCTTTCTGTGTGATCTCAGAATGTGGCAACAGAAGGAACACAACATTGTACTGGCTAGTGTGTCCATGTGAGAGCGTCTTAATCTTAAAATCTAGAAGGATGTAGCTCTGAGGTAACTCTTTGGCAGTTTGAAGCCATATTTCTTTGTCTCTGCGACCTGAGGTCATGCTCTTCTTATAGAACTCTCCTGTCTTGTGGTTGGTTTCCCATTTCCTCTTATTTCCACGTGGATGTCTCCTTCTCTGTTGGTGCCTTTGGTGGGGCACTTGGCCATCATGCTGGTGTTGGGTGGGGGGCGGTGAAAATGATTTCATTAGTTAAACCGTTGAATTAGAGGCTCAGAAATAATGTAGCCAAAGAATCTTAATATAAAAGTACTGGAGGAGAGTCCATGAAACCACGAACTCAGCCAGAGTCATCATTACTGTCATGGGAAGAACCTTCTACCTGCTGGGTGTTTCCCAGCCTAGCAGTTGCTGTGATTATCCCGTTCCTTCCAGGGTCTAATATAACGATTGTATCTAGACCACGTTATTAACTTTACTTTCCATTTCTTTGACCCTGTAGAATGTGCACTCATTTGTGTTTTGTTTGTTGTTGTGTGTTTCTTTCCAGGCAGTTCAATTTTCTCATACATCACACAGTTAAGATTTCGTATCTTGGCTTCATCTACCCCATGATGGCAAATGGCGGTTGATTAGGGCTTTCTTTAGATCATTATCAATTGTTTCCTACCTTGCAGGTAGTGTTGTTAGGATGAATCTATCACAGCCCAGAGATGCTCTATGGCTTGTTATTTCCAGGTGATTTATTACTCTCACCGTGGAAATGTCGTTAGTGAACATTGGAGAAGCAGTGAGGCTGTATTGAGAAATATCAATGTATCCTCATGTTCCAGCTCGCAGTGACAGTCAGAGATCCATCTCACTGACAGTTACCTTGTTAACATTTTGATCAGATGGCAAATTTGTCATTTTTCATGGTAACAAGTATAAGTTTGCACAAGAACCATAGATAGATGGAGAAGATAAAACAGGCCTCTCCTAGTTTTTCTGTGTGATGTCATCCGTAATCTTGGGGAGAAGTGAAATAATTACTCTGTGAAAAGCTCATCCGCTGGAAAATGTGTTTATTGTAGAAAGCTCAAATTTTTCTTCATTTGGAGAAGATGTGCACACGCTCTCTCTCTCTCTGTCTCTTTTTTCTTTTTTCCTTTGCTGACAGTTTGATTAACACACCAAGTCTCAGTGAAATAGTGAGACAGAACAAAAGAGTCTGCAGTTGGAATGGTTTGGTTTAATCACAGCATAAAATGTGAGCAAGGTGGGTAAAAATAACCGCAGGCAAAGGTCTCGGATACAGTGCATGGGCTGGGGTTTGAGTTTTCGCTCTTCCCACTCTTTAAACTTGTTCCCATACCCTCTCTCATTAGCGTCAGTGTCACATAACGTATGCTCTTCTCCAAACCCCTGTCACAAACCATGAGGCCCGCCATCCTGATGCCTCACTTGTGAGTCATCGCACAGTTGTTGTTGTCTCTGTATTGTTTTTCTCCTGTGTTCTCCCAGCCGGTGCTCCTGGGGCTGTGAAATCTCTCAGCTCCCAGCACTTCAGAAAACTCTGCCTCCTCTCCGGTGCTTAGAGGGTGAACGTGTTTGAGCAAGAATTTCACTGTTAGGGGCAGCATTTCTTGACACTGTTTGAGGGTCAGAAACGGGCTTCTGACCTTCCTGTGAAGATGACAGTTCTGGGTGCAATGGACCGCTGTCAGTTAGAGGTAGTGAGACTCTCTGACAAACCAGTGTTATTGAAACTCATGTAAGAGCAGCGTCAGGACGACTGGGAAGCCACCTGAGCGGGAGGACAGGGCTCTTGTTGTCAAATATGGGGTTCTCCTCTGCACTGTCGTATCACACACACGCGCACACAAATGCACACACGCCTAGAAGCCCAAAGCAGAGTTGGTTTTCAGATGCTTCTGTCTGGTAGCCATGGCCTTTGGAAAAAATTATATTATGGTTTTATAATTGCAGTGGAATGCAGCCACAGAGAGGAAAATATGCCGAGTGCAATCAATCATTCTTTTCATTATGGTATTTTTTAAAGGCAGAAAATGCTCATAGCTGCATTTATATGAGCCACGCTTTCTAATTATGGTGCAGCTATTAACCTAACATACAGCTTCTTATTCCTTGTTAGTTTTGCCTGTGTGCTCACATTCCAATGAAGAGTTGAAAGTAAGCCATCGAGGTGAAAACCCTGTTTCTGACCATCCTGTTTACTGTTCCCACACTTTGACCGGGTCTGAGTGAGGGGGTTCCGTTCTTGGTCTCGTTGGTTACCAAACTCACTGGGGGAGGGGGGCTTCCTCTCCGTTTGCCTCAATACACCCATTTGAATTTGTCATTCTGATGACGAGTATCCTTCTAGAAAATATAGAGACAGATGTAGGAAGTCATAAAGGAATCTCTCATTTTTTAAAGGTAAGGGAGATCCTGTGAGATTCTTTATAGCTAATATTATCTGAATGCCTCCATATTTTCCATCTTTCAACTTTACTTTTGTCTTTGTTAGCGGATGACCACAGCCCAAGCCCCTATTCTGCATATCTAAACGAGGTCATTGTCTTAGGTGAATTCCTCTCCTGTCACATTTCTGAAGACCCCTTGGCTTGTTTACATGTCCCACGAGTCCATCTCTCATGTCACTTGTCACTTCATGCCATGGGTCACTGCTCTGGGCTTCCCTTATTGTCACCTCTTGCTGTTCATAACCGTGTCTTCATGTTCTTGAGGCCCCTCCCAAGGCTGCTTCATCCCCTCTGTCGTCATCAGCCCCCTCCTAATTCACCAAAGGCACAGACAACACTAGACTGTCATTTCCAACAAACCTTATTTTGACAACTCAAGGAAAACATGAAGGAATTACAATTCTGAATCAGGCAAAATGTCTTTTGGCTGCACATTATAGAATTCCTGATTCAAAAGATTCAGGCAAAAGGAAGTTCAAAAATCGGTTATTCCTCATTGACACAAACATTGTCATCTGAAATATAATTTCTTCCCTTTTTGCTGCTCTGTGTTCTCTCAGTGCTGGCCTCTTGCTCAAGGGTGACCTTCAGGGTCACAGGATGCCTGCGGCGGTGTAGCCGTCCCATCCAGAACCAGGAAGAGCTGGAGAAGACTGGTGCCCAGCTCTTCCTATGTGTCTCTTTTGATAGACAAGGAGCTCTTCCACAGATGTCTCTGGAGTGTGTTAATGGGCAGAACTGGGTCATCTGCCGATTCCCATGATAGTTTAGACCAATTCAGTAGAGGGTGGAATTAGCTCCCCATGAAGAAGGTGGACAGATGAAAAAGGGAAGATTCTCTAAGGAAGGTAAATAGGGGGAAGGAAGAGTGGAAGACAGCAATGTGTCTACTACTAATACAGGAAAGAAACCTTAAAGCTGTGTTTCAGATATTGCTGCTCTTAACCCTTAGTGGGACTGGGGTGCCCTACTGGTCATCTTCACCCTGGCTTGTTAACCATGATTCAGGGGCCCACTTGCCCCCAGACATAGGAATGCCCTCCACCTCTCTTCACCCTTGAAGTCTCTCTTTATACCCCAGGATGACTGACAGTAGAACACTGGTTTCCTCTGAGGGACGCACCATTCCAATCTCCATTGTTGGGCAGGGTCTGCGGCTCCCCAGCTCCCACACGGCCCTGGTGGTGAAGGCATGAGACCAATCATTTGTCTCAAATTGTCAGTTTTTCGGTTTTAAATAACATCTCTTACTAGACATCAAAATTGCATGCTAGACAATTTCAAGCCTGATATAATGCATGTTACTGTTCAGGAAAAAAATAATAATCTCTTCAAGATCACAGTTCTTTGTTTAGATATCCAATGTATATGCTTTGATATTTTTTAAAATTATTTTTAGAGTTATAAAATATACATACCAGAAAATGTATGATCTTAACTCTCCTAAGTGTACAGAACAGTGGCATTAAGTACATTCACACTGTTGTGTAACCATCATCACCATTCCATCCACAGAACTCTTTTCATCTTGCAAAACTGAAACTTTGTGCCTGCGAATCTCCTCATACCCCCTCTCACCCTAGCCCCTGGCAATCACCGTTCTTCTCTTTGTCTCCTGGCTTTCACTACTCTAGATATAAGTGGACGTTCACTACCCTCATATAAGTGGACTCATTCACTTTTGAGACTTATTTAGTGTATTGTCCTCAAGATTCATCCGTGTTGTGCTCTGTGTCAGAATTTGATACCTCTTACGGCTGAATAATACTCTCTTGGATGTATATAATCCACTTGCTTTTTCTAATCATCTGTTGAGGGATACTGGGTTAATTTGACCTCTTGGCTTTTGCAAATAATGCTGCTATGGACATGAGCGTATAAATAGCTATTTGAATCTGTTTTCAATTCTTTCAGGAATATACCCAGAAGGGGAATTGCTGGATCATACGTAATTGTGTTTTTGATTTTTGAGGAATAGCCATACTATTTTCCACAGTGACTGCACCACTTCACATTTCTACCAGTAGTGCCCAGTTTCTCCACTTCCTTACTAACATGTGTTGTCTTCTGTTTTTCTGATCATAGCCATCCTCACTGGAGTGAAGTTGTTTCTCATCCTGGTTTTGATTTGCAATTTTCTAATGATTTGTGATGTTGAACATCTTTCCATGTACAATTTATATTTTTAAATAAATTTCTTAACATGAGAGTCTGAAGCATCTGTGTTCAGAATACTTTGCTGACTGAGGACTTCCCCAGTTTTTCTCCCAAAGGGAGGCATATGCCTTGTATTTACAGGACCGGAAGTGGTTTTCTGAAATAATTCCTTCCAAAAAAAGGATCCATCTGCCCCAGTGTCAAATCCAGATACATTTCTATAACAAAGACATTGCTTTTGCAAAACCCCTCCTGCCTTTGAAACAAAACATTTTTTTCCAGCCTCACCAATTTTAGAATTCAGACTTTACCTCCAAGAAGCCATCTCTAGAATGGTTAAAATAACAACTTGTCCTTGTGACACCAAAGCCACAATTTGCATAGCTCACACCCCATGCAGATTAAAGAAATAGCTAAAAAGAACAATAAATGCTGTGGAGGAGATCGCATGGCTAATGCAGGTAAATGCCAGTGAGGTGATCCTCAAAATGACCCCAGGGCATTTGCATCTTTTTTCTTGTCCTGACTTGGTAGCTTCTCTCGCCCACACGGCATATGGTATCAGCGCTCACATTCTGTGCTTGCAGTGTGGGTCCTTGTGAATCAGGGAGCCTTTTAGAATAGTGCTTGCCATTGGTGATTTCATGGAAAGCCAAAGACACATCACTCAGTGGTTCTTTTATAACTAGAGGGAAGATTAAGCATGTGAGCTAACTATCTAGGAATAGAGAACTTCTTCAATTTGGACTCTACCGTTCTTGAACAGAAAGCGTTTTTCACAAAGCAGAAGAGTTGTTTCTGACCCTAAGAGTATCTGTGCTTGGGAAACACTCTGATACCTTAGGAAGTGATGAGACCTGTGGCTGATGTCTGGATATTACTCAAATCCATGTGACTGTGACCCATGGATGCCACATGAATCCTTGGCACCGGCCATCTTTCCATAATAGACTACTTCAAAACTAGTCTCCTTGTGTTGTCAAAGCATGAGTAAGTCTCTGCGAATCGAAGTTCACCCAAAAAAACTGTCTCTAACACACATTTTCGGTTGTAAAGAAAGGCAAATTTTTCCTTCCCTAAAAACTGAGAGTAAGCAACACCATCTGGATGTTCCTAATATTACAAAAAATATAAGTAGTGATTTTAAAGGCTTCTCCTTCACCACACTGGTGGGATTATGAATCACAGGACACTTTCTCTATTCCCTGAACAAGGATAACAGACCCAGAAAGAGCCCAGCATGAGACAAGTGTCTTGATGACTCCGGTGAGAGCACCTTGGCCCACACTTCCCGTTGTCGCCTCCCCAAATGATGATGAAAAGGTGAACCTGAGCGATGTCCTCACTGGGAGATGGAGACTCTGAAAAAGTAAACAGTGAGGAGCAGTTAAGGAGAAACAGTTGACACCTCTGGCAGTCACCTCAGAGGTCAATGAGAATGCAGGTAGCTTTCCCAGAGGCCTTGGTGACAGTGACAGAGGAGGCAGGCATCCTAAATCAGTCTGAATTACTGCTCCCTGGAACCAGTCTGAGGCACTTCAGACCTGGCTCTGCGTGTCGGAGCAAAGCACTGCTCTCCTCACGACCTGAAACAGATGAGGACGGGTGGACTGATGCCCTTCCCGTCTCCAGAAGGGACTCAAAGGATGTGGCTGGTATGGACCACACTAGTAAGGATTTTTCCACGAGATAATCAGAGTCACAGAAAAAGGAAAGCATTTGCTAATATAGGGGATGCTTCTAGAAACACTTGGTTTTCTGTTCCGTTTTGTTATCCTGGCTTCTTTGGTTTGGATTTTGAAAAATGGGACCTGTCTTCTGGGAATTTAGAGAATGATTGAAGGTGCTGAAAGCAGCTGATAAACAGAGCAGCGTGCGAGAAAGAATGGAACAGGGGCTCGGAGAAGAGCTTTCATCTCTAAAAGGGGAAACCGCAGGGAAGAAGGAGTCAGTGCAGTGAGAAGAGGCCCTGCCCATCCTGTTCTCCCTGCATCCCGGTGCCTAACGTGCTGCCTGGCACAGGCAGGGCTGGGAGAATTTCCACCTGATGAGCTAACTGGGAAACAAATACCTGAGCAAGCAATCTGACGAGAACTCCTGACCTCCCTCTCTCACCCAACCCACCTCCACAGAGGCCCAATGCTGAATGCTCCAACCTAGAGGAAATACGCAGGGAGCAGCTGGCGTCTTCTAGACCCCTGGCCCAGTGGCATCAGCATCACCAGGCAACTCCTGAGAAATGCAAACTGTCGGACCCCACCCCTGACCTGCTGAAATCTGAGAGTGAGGCTCTGTGATCTCGGGTTTAACAAGCCCTCTAGGTCATTCTGACAGACAGGAAAGCTCACAAACCACTGTGCTAATCAAGATTACTGACCCACTTTTAAACCTCCTGAACTTTTTAACCAGGTGCATTGGCATCTCTCATGAGTGGAGGGTGAGCCCTTTGTATTAACGTGTGGAATGAGGCTGTTTCCTGACTAGATCAGTGGACTGGACTGCTTTGAACTTTTTGAGGCATTTAGGGTTAGGATGACATAGAAGGGTATCTATGGGAGATAGAACTTTCTGAGGAAAGTCAACAACATGTATGTGATTTTTTTTTTAAGGGCAGGGATAGTTTACAGACTTTGTGCCAGTTTTCCCTCCCAGAACTGCACAGAGGAAGGAAGAACACTTTGGGAGTCAGAAGTAGGGAGGTAATGTAGTCTGTCTTCCAAACTGGGACATTTTTGAAAGTGAATAATATGCCTGGGATAGCAGGTGTAAACTGAGTCTCACCATAGATGAGTGGTTCTCAACATGTGGTTTTGTTGTCTCCACCCTCCTCACCCCTTACTCCCCCATTTGCCATTCCCACATCCCCGGGGGCTCTTGACCATTGTCTGAAGGCACCTGTGGTTGCCACACCTCGGGTGGGGAGATGTGCTGCTAGCATCAAGTGAGTAGAGGCTAGACATTCAACATTTTACAGTGAACAGCACAGCCCCCCACAACAGTCATCTAGAACGTTGCCAGGTTGAGCCAACCCCGTAATTCTGTTATTAATGATGTGATTTTTAACACCAAGGTGTTCTTAGGTGGTTTAAATTGGTTGGTCTTGCTGTGTTTTTATCTTTATTCCAACTCTCTCAAAGAGATGTCTTATCTTCATCGATTCACCACTATCCTGCTCTGCTGCCCCAACCTCCAAAAAGCATCAATTCATGCCTCATGCTAATTTGTGCAGAAGCAACTTTTCTTGATCTCATTCTCAATTCTGTTGTGTTCTATTTAACTCCCTCATGTCCTTGGATTGTAGAGGATAACAGTGGCATTTTAAAGCATATTTTGAACAAGTGTGTCACTTACAGTCCCGATTTGTGATCAACATTTTGCTTGACAAGGTCTTCAGAACCATAGCAGGTTTCCTTCCATACAAATTCAACAAGATCATCTAATCTGGACAGAGGTGGGAAGGATGGAATAAACCTATTTTATCAGGAATCTATGCCTTTGTTTATTGGGAAGTTCCCATTGTATTTTGAGTTTTCCTTAAGAAGCAAGTATACAGTTAAAAGTAATGCTTATTTAGTTAAAAAAAAAGTTTCATAGTTTAAAAAAAACGTTTTATAGTTATTTCAAGGATGAGTCTAATACCCATGGGTTTGAAACACTCTTTCATGGTCTCCTGTTTTATTTTTGTTCTATATTAATGAGCTGAAATGTATTAATATTTATTGGGTTGAAGATAAAATTGAAAGCCAAGGTTATAAGCCAGCTCTGGGGCTGATCACCAAGGACTTGACCCTGGCAGGGCAGAAGGACCCGGGCTCTCTAGTGGATCTTCCTTCCCTACGCCCGTCCCTAAGTCTGATGTGGGTTGAGGTTGGTGGTAGAGGAGAGTGTTCTCAGTGTAAACTAGTCCCTGCCCCTCGAGCTCTGGGTCCTGATAGGAGGGCAGAGGCTGAAGGAAAATGTTCTGAAGCTTTGAGGGCTCTTGAATCATATTTTATAAACAAAAGGAGGAGCATTCCTTTTCCTTCCCCCCAATGAGAAGATGTGCCACCATTACTGTGGATGTGCCTGACTGCTGAGAGCTAGTGAAAATTCTATTTCCTGGAGACCAGGAAACCCACAGACTATCCTAAATGAGAAAAAAAAAAAAAGAAAGAGAAAATCTCTTTCCACTTCATTTCCCTAAATGAGAAAAAAAAAAAAGAGAAAATCTCTTTCCACTTCATTTCAATAAAATCTTATTTCGCGTGAACAGGAAAGACGTTGTGCTGAGCACCACTGAGTCACAGTGAGGATTATGCTCCTTTGCAAAGCCTACAGTCAGTTTGAGAAGAAATTATCCCAGGACCCCAATGGTAAAATAAGGTTCAGTTAGATGAGTTGACAGAGTCAAACCAGGTGCAAAGTGAGTTGAAAACCATAAGAAATGACATGGCCTTTGTGGCTCCGAAAAGGCTTTTCATTGCTGTGTTGTGCATCAGGAGTGAATTTTTAGATCATTTTGGAGGACAGAAAGAATTCTGATGAGGTAAGGAAGCTAGCAGAGAGGAGGAGCAAGAAGCTGGGAAATTCCAAAAAAAGAGGAAACGACGTAAAATAGAATTAAAGGTACAGAAACAGTTATTTGGATGATGTGTCTATTATGTGAAAGAACTCAGTTTGCACTGGAGCAATGGTTCTCAGTGGGATGGCTTTGTCCCCAGGGGACATTTCTAATGTCTTGAGACATTTTTGGTTATCACTTCCGGGAGAGAGTACTGTACTGGCGTCTAGGCGGTAGAGTCTAGAGATGCTGCTACATATCCTGTGGTGCCCAGGACAGCTGCCCACAATTTTCGGATCCCAAGTGTCAAAGGTAGCAAGGTTGGAAACCTTTAGCTAGAGGCTGGGTAGGAGAGGTAGGTGACCGGGGTGAAACAATTAGACTGGGGCTATGCTACTGAATACTAGGATGAGCTGAAAACGAGTGAGCAAGGGAGTATTTTGTTAGAAGGGGCTTTGTTCCCGGCTTCATCTTCACTGCACAGTCTGATGGCTGGCCCACTATAAAGGATCAGTGAATACGCTGTCTAAAGTTTGTCCATCCATCCAACAAATGTTACCCGAATACCCACTATGTGCCAGGCAAAGTGCTGGCTGTTGAATGTGTAGGTGGCCTTTACAAAGGTTCACTGAGCACTGTTTCAAGGATGGATTGGAATGGGTAGTTAATGGAGATGAGGAAACAAGTGAGGGGTCCAGAGGGAAGGCAATGAATGCTTTACACAGTGACACATTCAGAGGGTAGAAAGGAAGGAGGCGAGATCTCATCAAAAATGTGTGTCTAATCCAGTTATAGGATTTGACAGTTGACTCATTTCAGGGTGTGAAGGTGACTGCAGGTGTCCAAGATTACTTCTAGATTTTTGAGTCTCAAAAAGAGACTGGTGATGTCAAAATAAGATCTCCTTTTTGTGGGAGAACTGATACATTTATTACCTGCTGAGCTCCATGTGCTAGCTGTGTAAGTTGGAGCCGCCCAACAGGCAGTTGGAAATGTGGATCTGAAGCCTGGGAGTAAGCTAATGGGAGCATCTTGCAGGACTCACTTCTACATCTGAGCTAAGGCTCCAAAGATTATCCTGCCATCATCACAACAGTGTAGGATGTGTGGTTATGTGCTAAGCCCCGAATCTGTTCTCTTCCTGAGAAGCATTTTTAGAAACATCTCAAAGTCTGCAAGCTTTTTGTTTGTGTGTGTGTGTGTGTGTGTGTGTGTGTTTTGCTGCTTATCTTTCTAGATATGACTTGCTACGTGACCTAGGGGAAAACTTAACATTCAGCCCTGAAAGTCTTCTGTTAATTATAGCTATTATTCTTCCCCCTAAAGGGCTATTCCTCTGGAATTTCCAAGATCCTTTTATGCAGTGAATTTTCACCTTCACTGACATCTCCTTTTCCTCATTCTCAAGTAAACATGGATGCTTGGGATTTTTAAACACTGGCTTTGACATTGAATCACCAGGAATAAAGGCCAATCTCCTCATCTGTGTCCCTAACTCTCCTTCTAAGCCTCCGTGTGTTGCTGATTCTTTTTTAAAAGTAATTTGTTTCTTCTGGAATTGCCTGAGCCCGAGTTACCGTTTACTTGTTAATTATGAAATTGTGTTTCAGTATTATGGTTCCCAAAATGAAGCCAAAGATGCTAGCCTCCTTCTCCTGTGCCATTTCTCCCCCCTCTCCTCTGCTGAACCTCTGGGAGGGCCCCCTGGGGAAAGTATGTAAATGATGGCTTAAATGGCTAATTCTTGCTAAGCACCATTTATGTAATTGACTAATATAACTGGAGGGTTTCTTCTGAGATAAGTCTACACTTTGGAAACTATGTGCCACCTTTCTTTCTTCTAATAACTTCAGATGAAAGGGTACAAAAAAAAGTACTTTAAGGATGGATGGGACAATGAATAGTACATGAAAATGCAAGCATTCAGCACTGAATACAACTTGATGAAGCATGTTTTTATTTAATCTGGTCTGTAAGTTAGGAAATTTATCAACTGTGAGTACACTGTGGTTGTGGTTACAGAATTTGGACAGAAAAAAAAAAAAAAGAATAACCTGAGACACCCTTAGGCATTGCTCATTCTTCTTGACTCAGCTAGTAGTAGAATCTGAACTATTTGAGCTTGTTGTTTTATGAAAAACCTTTTATTTCTAATTTTGGAATCGAAGTCCACTAGAGAAGTGGACCCAGATTTTCACTGTGTAATAAACTTACTTGAAATGGCAGTGAACACCTGCTATTTCTGTGTGGTAATAACGTTCGACCCTTTTTGATAATACTACCCCATTTTACTGCGTAACTATGTTTCCCACATTTCATATGGTTTTGAGTGATCTTCTAATCATTGTATCCCCCTTCCCAAGCCTTAGGATGAGGGTGTGACCCGACATGTGTAAGGAGGTTCTTCCATCTCTTGGTCACAATGATTGGTCTAGGGAGTGAGCATATGATTCAAACAGATCCAGTCAGACTCTTTTCCTGGAATTTTATATATGAACAGTAGGGAAGAGAATGTTTCTGTTTCTTTTTCTTTTTTTCTCTTTCTTTCTCTTTCTCTTTCTTTCTTTCTTTCTTTCTTTCTTTCTTTCTTTCTTTCTTTCTTTCTTTCTTTCTTTCTTTCTTTCCTTTCTTTCTTTCCTTTCTTTCTTTCCTTTCTTTCTTTCTTTCTTTCTTTCTTTCTTTCTTTCTTTCTTTCTTTCTTTCTTTCTTTCTTTCTTTCTTTCTTTCTTTCTTTCTTTCTTTCTTTCTTTCTTTCTTTCTTTCTTTCTTTCTTTTTCAATCTGGACTCACTGTGTTGGTATAATTTAAGCCTAGAAATGGCTAAAACCAGCCCCTTCCCCCTCCAGGTTCTCTCACATCAAGATGAGCAAGCAATTAGCCCAGCACCCATAGAAAATCAGGTAAAAGAAACAAAGAATCTGAGGGACATTATTTTGAGTTGCTGAATGCCATGGAGTCCAGGACTAGAGTTGCATCTAATGCTGGTTGGAAGCAAGCATGATAGATCTTTTGGGTTCTGAGTTGCCATCAGAGAAATGCATGGTGAACCACGTGGTACTTGGTGGGGATGGGGCATAAGCTGACTTGTAGCAAAACAATATTGAGAACAGGATGGTGTAATTCAGGTCTTCACATGTGCTTTCTCTACCAAGGGATTCATGAGCCCATGTTCTTTTCACCATCTATCGATAAGGAGAAATACCTTGTATTAAACATTAAACATTATCATTTTGAAGCAAGTACACTGACAGTCATAGGAAGAAAATAATTTTTTGTGTGTGGAAATGGCAGATTACTAATCTTATTCCTTCATACTATATTGTGACTAGGAAACAGAAGAATATTAATCACCCTGCTTTAGAATCCAGAAGGCGTGTTTGTAGCGAACTGGTGTGTTGGTATATAGCAGTGCAGAGAGAAAAGGGGTCACTTTATGGATGTACTGATTCTTTGAGAAGGCCATTTAAAAAAAATAATGAAATTAGCTCTTTTGGTTGGGCCATGTTCAGTCTTTACAGTGGTAAACACAATAAAAAGAGAGAAAAACTTATTTTCAAAATGTTTTTAGAGCAGTTCATTCACTGAGCCCAAAAGGGCATCCGGTAAGAGTAAAAAATGCTAGGTTTTAGTCTCATCAAGACTGTGCCCAGCCTTTTGTGTAACCTTGGTCCCTACTTTCTCCTTGCACTCAGCTTCCTCTCTGTAACAAGGTATTATTGAAGGAGACACACTGTAAGTTGCCTTCTCACTTGGCATTTTGACCACAAAGAGGTTTATCTCATGCCTCAGGATGGTGAGGCCACCTCCTAGGGTGGGTATCGGGGAGGATTTTGTCCCTGGGCTTTGAGGAAAACTCTTAAAGTTCTAGGAAATGTGTGATACACGGTATTGGGTCCTGAATTTTGAACTAACTTTGAATTACATAGTGGTTTTTTCTTGAGCTGAAGCACACGAAAAAGGTGAAGCTTATAGATTTCACTCTGGTTCTAGATAAAAGGGCTAAAGCAAAAGGACTAAAGAAAAGGGAGGGGGGTGGTTAGATAAAGTAATCACAAAATAAAACAACTTGCCTGAAAGCAAGTGAAGTTGACATTTCAGGGGTAGATAGAGGATCTGAATGAGAATATCCTTCTTCCGGTTTCTGAGTGTGTGGGCAGTAAGAAATCTTAAAAGGCAGGGCAGTTTCTGTGTTGGGATTTCCTTTATAATGTAATTGTGCGTTCTGAAATAAATTCCTTTTGCCAGAATGTTCATTGAGAATTAGTGTAGTAATGACTTACGTTTTGATCTTATGTTACTTCAGTAACTTCTGATAAATCACCCTTTATTAGAGATGCAAGTAGAATGTATGTCCAGATTTTAACACGGGAAGGGCAGACTCCACAGGACACAGAGAGAAGGTGGATAATCTTCATAAACTGCCATTAATGACTCATTCTCTTATTAGGTTCAGAATGGGGCTGGTGATTAGTAAGATAATTAGAGCCATCAGACTTTGCCACACATTGTTCTGATGGTCTAATGTGTAGAGTCATTTAACTAATTAGATACTATGTGTATGGGATGGTTGTAAAAAAAAAAATGCAATCCACACATTAATGAAGTTCCCAAACCCCTCGTTTGTCATAGGAAGCAAAAAACAGTGTATTCTGCTTGTGACCACCTTCAGGTGAACCCAGAAGGGGTCCCAGCAGTGGCGAGTGAAACCTTCTAAAGTCCTTGGCCAGATCAGGAAGCAAGAATGCAACGGGTGAGGAGAGACAAAGGCAAGACATTCTGGTCTCAGCTCGGAGATGTCGTGCTGATTCTTAGGAAATCCATTAACAAGAAGCCGTCTGTAGGAGCTGTGATGTTTCTGTTCTTTCTGCGCATTATCCCCCTGCCTCCTTCCCCGCACACAACGCATCTCACCCTCCCCTTCGCAGATTGTGGTCATCTGTTTCACACCATCATTGAGTACTATCAGCTTTGCTTTTAAACAAATAATGTTTACCGTCGTCACCATTCCTCTCTTCTGGGCTTTGTTTCCCCTTGCCTGACACATTGTAGGTTTCTTTTCACTCTTCTGGCCTCCAAGAGTCTTCTTGCCCCCAAGAGTCTGTTCTGCACGTGGCAAAGTCTGTAAAACTTAGACCTTGCCGTTCACCTTTTTCCAACCGTCCATTGCTTTCCGCCCATCTTACAGTGACATTGGGAATCCTTGTTTGTGTCTACGGGCCTGAGTGGTCTGCCCTCCTCACCTTTTTCACACTCCTCTTTATTCATCAGACTCCAGTCACGTGGCCCTCTTCCTGTTCCTGGAGACGCTGAGCCGGTGCCTCTGCGGGTCTTTGTACTGGCTGCTTCCTCCACCTGGAATCTTCCTCTCCTAGATCTCCTAGATCTCGGAGGGCAATTTCTACTTATTCGTGGCTCAACTCAAATTCCACCCTCTCTGTTGGGCTTTCTCTGACACCATATTTGAAAGTGGCCCTTATCCCAGGTTCTCTCTTATCTCATCATCACGCTTTCTTGTCTGTGTACCATCTAGGTTATCTGAAACGTTCTCA
Source organism: Vicugna pacos (assembly GCF_048564905.1). NCBI lineage: Eukaryota > Metazoa > Chordata > Mammalia > Artiodactyla > Camelidae > Vicugna > Vicugna pacos. The sequence goes on along the minus strand of NC_133003.1, from coordinate 29,597,770 downwards.
TTTATTTAGGGGTTTACTGTCTGTGCCTGGTAATATTTACTGAACTAATGGATTATTTTAAGAGTAGGAGCAAATTGCATATGCCGTCATTCACAGAACCGCAGTGTAGAAAACAGACGAGAGAGGAACCGCTGTGGATGCAGTAAGTGGAAGAGACAGCACCGAACCCACATGGCCTCTCGCACCCGCGCACCGCCTTGGACTCCGTGAACATAGTCTGAACACCATGGCACTAGACCACCAGCTACGGCGAGGAAGGGGTGGTTTGGTCCATTTCCACTTGTGTCCACCTGGGTCCAAAGCTTGGCTGCCCATCCCCCCGTGAATCAAGCCTGTCTCACTTGCTTATTCTTTGTAGATGAGCTGTAAGTCGGTGGCATGGGGTAAAAGCATTCTGCTAGTGAGTGAATGTGTCTTAACAAAAGACCTGGCTCCTTTCAAGTCCTGCCGAGGCTCTGACCCAGAATCCCATTTGGCTCCTCGTTACATCCCAGGCCCCGCTTCCGAGAGGAGGTCATTATTTCAGCCTGTAATCCAACATCAAGGCTTCCCGTTTTTCAGTTACATAAAGTAATATAACACACATCTCGGCATCAGACGTCAGGATTAACACTGACAAGGCTTACGCTAAAATGTTCCACCAGGCAGCATCTCTAAAGTGAATAGAACAGCTAACGTGCCTGCACAGTGATTCTTGCTTCATGGCGAGGAGAATTTTATGTTTAAATACTATTAACATTTTAACTGTGACAGCCATGGTTTAAAAGAATTGTATTTTAATATAAGGTTGAATGCGTTTCTGTAATAATACTAATCCCATATTATTAATTTTTTATACTTTTAATTTTGATAACCCAACTAACTAGTTTGAGGAATGTCATTTCTTTGATTTAATTTCTTTCTCTTTTTCTTGGTAAATGGAGGTACACTATTAAGATAAAGTGCACAATTTAGAAATGGGGAGCTGTCAATTTGACTTAGAGTGTAGGAGTCAGAAATGGGCAGTTTTCAGTTTAAGCTGAACATCAACCATTAATTAGCAGTAATAGTAGTGGAAGGACAAGTAATTATGAGCCTGAAGCTCTGACCCCCTGGGGAGTGGCAGCCTTGATGGTTGAGGAATTGCTCTGGTGATTGCATGTGGATGGAAGAATTAGGACTCCCTTCTAAATGAACAGCATGTAGAAAGTTTTTCTCTGTCGCATGACTTTAGAAAGGCCTCTTTGGATGGAAGTGGTTAAGTCCAAGTACCCTCTCTGTCTTCTTCTTCACCTAGAAAAGCAATGCTTGTTAGAGGATTTCGTTGTTTCCAGTGAGAAGATTAATGACTGCATGAAGATGTAGTATGCATGGCAAGTCGTGAGAGAAGAGAATCTACCCAGGGCCACTGAGTGGAGGGTTGTAGGTTGTCCAGTGTATCAGTCACAATGGGCTTGGTATGCCTTAGTAACAAATAGCCTTCTTACCTGAACAATAAAATGTATTTCTGCCTTATGCCACAAATCCTTTACGATTCACTGGGCATTCTATAATATGTCGCTTTCACTTTAGGGATATAGGCTGATCAGTGCTCTCCTACCTCAGAAATCGCTGGTTGCTAGGCCATAGGGAAAGGAATGTGGTAACTCTTGGAGGCCTCTGCCTATAAGTGCCTCACTTCTGCTTTCATTCATCGGCCATAGCAAACCGCATGACCGTACCTAATATCACAGGAACAGGGAAGGGCAATTGTCTCATTCATAGGAAGAAGGAAAACCATAAATATCAGTGTGCAGCTTTGACAACCACCACAGGCACCCTGCTGCTGATGGGTGCACGGGGGTGAGTTCCAGTCTGACTTCCTTTTGATCAGCAGACAGCCCTGGCTTAGGGCTTTACTTGCCTTGAGTAAGGAACACCTTTTTCTAATTTATAGGAAGTTATCTCAATAGTAGTCCAGTCCCCAGATGTACAATCCATTCTGCCTGATGGATGAGGGTAATAATCTTCATTCGTTCACTTATTCTTATATTCAAAAGTAGTTACTGAGTCCCTGCTCTGTATTAGACACAGGGAATGGAGCTGTGAATAATCAGATGTGGTCTCTGGCCCCACTGAGTGTATGGCTTCTCAGACAAGACAGATAATGAAAAAGAAATAATTACAAATGTGATGAATGCTAAAGGGAGATGTGTAGGGTGGCGTCACGTGACAGCAGGTAAGTTACATGTGCACGCATTCTTTCTTTTGATGCAGCAACTTGACTTTGCCTTTCAAGGCCAGCTAACAGTTTTGGGTCCCTTAGATGATTAGACTAAGACACAGATAATTTCAATTACTTGGTCTTTGAGACCTTGATGAGCCCTGGAACAGTCTAAGCAGTAATGTGCATCCCAAAGCAGGTCTTGAAATGGCCATCTGATGGTTTATTTGTTGCTTATTAAGACTTTATCCTGGAGAGAGAAAGAGAAAGAGAAGGAGGGAGAGGGGAGAGAGGGAGACAGGCAGACATTGCCTTGGTTTAGAATCAAATGTTTATCCCGGCTTCTCAGCATTTCCCCTTGAAAGGACCCCGTAGTGGAGCCGTCCGTGTGCTGCCCATATGGCGGGGACACTGACCATTCCACTGCACATTGACACTTGGCTTCCATCTCTAACCATGACATTCTGGTTGAGGGCCTTCTGTAGCCACTGGCGTCTACTTTGCCTGTGTGCAGTACAGAAGAGACTGAAAGTGCTGGAAATGTAATTCCCCCCAACCCCACCTGCCCTTGGTAGCAGCTATCACCAGTAACTAGTGGAGACTGGTGGATAAGTACTTAGGTTCCCTCACTTCCTGGGTGGAATAACTCTGAAATGTGTCCACACTGCCTCCCGGGGGACTGAGTCCCTCTTGCCAAAGAAATAACCTACTTGATAACACACACTTGGAGGATGTATTCCCTCCAGTCTCACTTTCCCTCTCTGTGATGCATTCTGGAATCACCTTCCAAACCAATTTCTCGCCCTCAGTCTTGTCTCAGGATTTGCTCTAGAGGCGCTCAGCCTAGATAGACAGATTTAAACATCTAATCAGGAATCCTTAGAGTCAAGGCCTTTGAATCTTTTTCTGTCTGCTCCTCTACAAATGCAATACTAAGGGGGAAAAGGTGACATTTGACTTAGACAGCTCGGAGAAGTAGCGTGTGTGTCCTGCTAGATGACTGTGGGTCCTGAGATGCTGATCGCTGTTGTGATGGCGTGGTGGAAAACACAGCGCTGTTCATTTAGTCATAGTTTCTGCAGCTGGCAGGGGACATGGTAGCACCAATTGCTGTTTTATTTGTTTTTCCAAAAAAAAAATCTGTGGTAATTTGGCATTTGTGTGTTCATATCAGCATGACTAGGGCCAATTACATCACAAAGTCTTTTGGAGAAAAACACTTTAAAGCAGAACTAAGGTGGTAGAAAATGTATTTGTCAGTTGGAATTTTTCCTTCTGAATACCATGTCCCATGTCCCATGTCCCCTTCCAGTCCCTCATCCCTTCCCTAACTGCATTGTTTACTATTTGACTTTGGGGCATAGAAATACATTGATTGGAGAAATAAATCAGGGTCCAATTTATGGAAATAGACTTCTTGTACTTCAAGGAAATTCATGTGGTGCTATTTGGAAAAGGTGATGAATGTAGTTTTCAGTAGAATATCTGCATAAATTATGATTGATTTGCAATTCATCACCTTCTTCTCCTTGCTCCCCATCAGTGAAGAGACCTCATTCGTGCATTATCAGGGAGGGAATATTTTGGGGGGATGTGATTATTCCACAGAAGTGCTAATAATGATGGGGGAATTTTTCAGAAAATGTATCCAAACTAGAAGTTTCTGCAGCTTCAAAAATAGCACCTTGAAAGTTTGCACTTTCAATCTTCCAGGCAATGCTTTCCTTAAATGACGTCTGAAAATGAATGTTTTGCCTTTGTGAGTTAATGCACAAGTGGTTTTAGCCTGAAGCTTCAGAATGTGGCTGGTGGGGATGTGGTGGGTGCGAGGAGGGCACAGAAGTGTGGCCAAGGCTGTCTGTTGTGCCGCCCCCACCCCCCACCACCACTCAGTATCACTGAGAGCTTAGTCTTCTTCACCCCCATCATCTTTGTATTTGGTCTTGGCATCCATATTTGCCCCAGAATGGGTCATCTTGTATTCTCAGCATCTTTGAAATAGATTTCGCTGCCTCCACACCACCACCCAGACCTCCTTATCTCCACATGCTCCTGCTTACTTCACCTTCTGCCAAGAATCCATTCTTCTCATCCTGTCAGCCAGTGAATCCTACGTCAAGTTTCTGTTCAATGCCACTTCCTCCAGGAAGCCTTCTCAGTTCCCTCCCTGTACGCCCCCTTTAAGACCAGGCAGAAGGTGGCCTACAGTGATGGAATAAAAGTGATCTTTGTGGTCCTATGGACTTGGGGTCAAATCTTGGCTCTGCCATTTACTACCTGGGGGAGCTTGGTCCATTATGGAAACTCCATGTCTTACAGTTTCTGTATCTAACTCCTGCCCACTGAGAATATTCTGAGGAATAAATGTGGCAACAGACATCAAGGCCCTACTTTGGAGAGAGTGCTAGGAATTTGAAAGCTTCCTTTTATTCCGTCCTCTGAAGTCCTCTCACACCATATCTGCCTCTCCCTGGCAGCTTGGTCTTACTCTTTTCTTTGCCCTTTTGTATTAGGGCATTTATGTCTGTTTCATCTCATTCTTCATGTGAAACCTGAATGTAGCTGCGCTCTCTGGGCTGCCCTGTGCTCCCGCACCTGTCATGTAATCAGCCTCGTACTAGTCATGAAACCAAGCTAACAAACAGGGTCATGGACTCATGTCTGTCCGAATGGTGCCGATGAATCATGGGGTTGTTATTGGTGGCGTCTTGGAATAATGGAAGGATTTGTTACATACCCAAGTTCATTCAACTTTTCTCTTAACATTCTTCTAGTCCTAGAAGTTCCATTCCCTATGGCAATTCTTTGCCCATCTTACTGTCAACATCTGGTTATCAATTTTTTTTCTTACACAGACACCCCACCACTCTCCCCTCCCTTCCTTATACTGACTTTACCTTTTCTTAAGTCAAGTCACCTTGCTTACCTTTGGAGGTTCTCATTAGCATCCTTGCTTCTCAGTTATTCCCTGCAAAGGGTCCCCTTTAGGACCTGAACTTCTTAGAAAGCACAGAGGGATTCTAACCGTACGCAATGTGATTTTTCCCTGAAACAAACTGTTGTCTCCTTTTCAGAGCTCAGCACTTTTACTAGCTCTTTTTTATTTTGAAGCTGTTTCAAACCTGTAGAAGAGTTGCAAGAACTCACATCCCTTGAACTCAGATGATTCGACTTTTAGCGTGTTAATCCATTTATTTTCTTTTTCTTTTTCACAGAGATACATAGAGATTCTTTTTTTTTTCCTGATGTGATGCCCCATTACTCCTAATTATCAGTGTTTACCTTCTCATGTCTACTATAAGAAACCTCCTGTTTGGGAAATCAACACTGATGCAGCCCTGTGAACCAATACACAGACCCCATTCAGGTTTTGCCAGCTGTCTCAACAATGACTCCTTTTCTTTGTTGGTCCAGGATCCTATCCAGGAACATGTATTGTGCTGGGCATTATTGTTGCTCAGCAGTTTCCTTCGATCTGGAAGACTTTCTCAGTCTTTCACTCTCTCACGTTTCGCTGTAGAATGAGCCTCTATCTGAATCTCAAAATTTCTTCATGATTAGACTTAATGTCATGTATTCTTGCAGCATTCCTGGCACATACCACCGCCCCCGCCTCTGTGTGCCACCCCCTCCCCACACTGCCCTCCCTCTTTGGCTGTTACCACTCACCACCACAAGATGCTCCTCCTCTCTCTCCCCACCTGCCTCCTAAAATGCTGTCACTTCTCTCCAGGAGGGAAAGGGAAAGGAAGGTGGGAAATGAAGGGAGGGGAGGATCACTGTTTATGCCTTTTCACTGATGGGTGGATTTGGGGAACTCCCAAACACCTTTCACAACACGTGCCATCCGTGTTGAATGAACAGATCTTTCTTCTCCATTCCCTTTACCCTCTCAGCATTACCTGCCTCTCTCCAAGGCTGGGTCTCAGCATGGTTGAAGACGGAACTCATTTAATAGTGTTCATTGAGCCAACAAGGCATAAAGCTCTTACCCTAGAGGAAACGAGGAGAGCTGGATGGTATGGGCTGTGGTGTCAGGCGACCAGCAGGTGGTACCCAGAGGTTCAGCTCAAAATCTTTCTGTCTCAGGGCTTACTCACTACCCTCCTTCACCATCTTCTCTCTGTCCACGCTCTTTGAAAATACGTTAACATTCACTGTTCTCAGTATCGCTGTGGACTCAGTATCGCTAGGGATGCTAAATGATGAGAAACACATTGTTGGTGTTTTCCTTTCCAAGGTGTCAGTACTACAAAGACAAGCATAAAGCCTCTTAAGATACAAAAAAAAGCATCTTGGACAGCATAGTAATAAATGGTGTCACTGGGTAATCTTTAACAGAGGTGATGTTTTCCACACTCAGAGGGCAAATTGATTCTTAAATCTTTGTTAGCTCTCTGTGTCTAATCGATAGGCAGGCTTCTCTGGGGGAAGAAGAGAGTGGAACACTGTATCTCCTCTACTGATTTTTTTCAAGCCAGTGGAGTCCCCAGGCCTCATCAGTTCCCCGCCACTCATTTTTCCTTCAGTTGAGAACTCTCATTCATCTCCCTAGATTGCTTGTTTGTGTAAATAATCTTTTCCTATGAAAATATGAAATGGATTATTGGCAGCATTCTTGGTTACCTTAATGGAATAAAGCCATAAGCCCTGCCTAAGGGAACTTATCATAAATCTTGTATCTCAGGGACCTGGCAAAGCGTTCCAGGTGGGCAGGGAAGTGGCCAGAATGTTAAATAAATTTTAAAAAAATCTTCTGACCTAGAATTTGTGGCAGAAGTGGAGGGAGCTGCCACGACATGTCTGATCTCGTTAATGCTCAAGGTTCCCCATGCAGAGATGGATAAATGGCAGTGTATCACTCACTCCTGCCCTCTGAAGCCTTTCCGTTAGAAATGCTGCAATTTAATCTCATCTGTCACAAATCAAACCCCAACTTAAAAACTACCTTTCTCAAAAAGGTGTACACATCCCGTACTCATGGAAGGAACTAGAGTGCCTCTCAGAGGAAGTTCTGTGTCCTCGGTAGCAGCTATTAAAATTGCCTCTGACTGGAGGTGTCCACTGTGCACCCGTGTCCAGACTGCACGTGGTTGTTAAATTCGCCTGGCTTTTTGCAAACTGTGTGACTTTGGGCAAGTTGTGCAAATTCTTCTTGACTCAGTTACTTCATTCCTTAAGTGGGGCTAGCACTCTCTATCTCTCTGGAAGGTTATGAGCAATAAAGGAGTTTTGTTTTTGTATTTTTTTAAATTGCTTAGCTAAGTAAGCATTTGATAAATGGTAGCTATGACTCATTACTGCTTATTGTTGCATCCGGACACCGAGCCAAGGGCTTTTCCTCATTAATTCTCCTGGAATTAGAGAGATACTATGAAAACACCATTTTTCAGAGAAGGAGACTGAGTGTTGGAGCGCGCAGATAACATTCCTGCATCATACAGCTAGGAAAACGGTACGTTCCAGAGCTGATGCGGTCTTTCTAAGCTGCTGCCTGTGCACTGCAAATAAAGGTTCTTACGGATTTACAGCTGAGTGCGCTACGAAGAAGGATGATATGCTTCTGTATTTATGAGTAAAACGAAACCATAATTTTCTTCTCTTGTAATGTTTTTGTCCGGGCTTGGTAACAGGGTTATACCGACCTTATAGAATCAGTGGGGAATAAGCTCTCCGTTTCTATCATCTGGGAAAGTTTCCATAAAATTAGAGTGATCTCTTCCTTGAAAGTCTGGGGGGAAGAAACTTGCCTCTACGACTGTCTAGCATAGTGTTTTCTTTGTTAAAGTATTTTGACCACTACTTCCATTTCTTCACACATTTGCAGACTGAATGAGCTTTTGGGTATTTTTTGTGCCCATTCTGGAAAGTTGGGCATTTATAGGTATTTGTCCATTTCATCTGTTTTTGAATTTTGACTCAGAGTTGTTGATTTTCGTCTTATTTTAGCTGTTGATGGCCACCTTTTTATTCAAAATCCTGTGTTTTTTTCCATCTTCTTTTCATCTGTCTTGCTAAAATCTTAAATTTTATCTGAGCACCAACCTTTGGCTTTTGGCATCTTCTCTTGCAAATATTTGTTTTTTGTTTCATTAATTGTGCTCTTGTATTTATTATGGGTTTTTTTTTCTTCTGTTAAATATGGACTTATTTTGTCTGTGTACTTAAGACTGACATCAAGCTTGTTCATTTTGAGGCTATTTTCTAATATTAGTTAGGATTTTGATATGTAGTGTTTCATTATCTTTAGTTTTAGGTAACTTTTCATTTCTTACTAGTTAAATAGTAAGCGGAGGACAGGTAAGCCCACAAAGAAAACACAGAATGTGTCTTATCCTTTTTATAAAAGTCGAAACCAGCTAATATTATAAAGCACTGCAGGAACAATTAGAGATGTGTTACGGAGTGAATGTTTGTATCCCCACCTCAGATTCATATGTTGAGGCCCTAACCCCCAACATGATGGTTTTTGGGGGGCAATTAAGCTTAGATGAGGTCAAGAGGGTGGTGCTCTCGTGATGAGATCAGTGCTCTTACAAGAAGAGGAAGAGAGAGAGAGACAGAGGGAGAGACAGAGGGAGAGAGAGATCTCAATCTTCCCCTAGTCACAGATGGAGGAAAGGCCATGTGGACACAAAGTGGGAAGGCAGCAGTCTGAAAGCCAGGAAGAGAGTTCCCACCAGAACTCACCCTGATCTGGGACTTCAGAGCCTCCAGAACTGTTTAAGCCACCCAGTATATGGTACTTTTTCTTTGCATAACAGCCTGAACCAGCTAAGACCATGCAACAAAACCATGTAAAAATAAGACGCAGGAAGGATGATCCGGAGACTGGATTTTACGCTTACTTTGAGTGGAGGAGGCAAGGTGATAAAATGAGGGAGGTCCAGATGGATAGACAGAGGTCCTTATCAGTCAGAGCTTTTTTTTTTTTTTTATGTGACATTCATGAGTGCTTACTGCATTCTTAAAAATAACTTAATAAAATCAGGAGAGTGTGTATATGTCCATGAATGACTGAAAAATTGTGCTGAACACTCGAATTTGACACAACACTGTAAAATGATTATGAATCAATAAAAAATGTTAAAAAAAATAAAATAAAAAAAATAAAATCAGGAGAATTGTTTTGTAACTAACATTGGACAAATGCTTACCAGGTTGCCAGTCCCCTGAGTCCTCACGAGGGCAGGTGAATGTATTATCTCCCGTGCAGTCCTACAGATCAAGTACTGAGCTCAGTGAGTGTGGGGCCAGCCTGCTGGAGAGGTCACAGCTGCGATCACTGGATATGAGTTATGGAAGAGCAAGTTGAAGTCTTTGGAATAACCAAGTTATAGGAGGAGGTAGAGAGCTCCCTGTCAGGGGAAGGGTTCCAGCAGAGACTACTTGCTCCTTCCAGGGAAGTGCCGTTGAATGAGACCTGGCTGCGTGAGCTTTGCAGTCGTCTTCATATTAATATCAAAGGCTTCAGAGCAGTCTGGCTGCTCCACTTGCTCACTTAATATAAATGTTGTTGAGGGAAAGATCCTTTATGGTAATAACACAGGCTCTTGAGTTTCCTGGACCTGGGTTCAGATCCTTGCCCTGTTACTTACTAGCTCTGTGCCCTATGATATGTGATCCTCTGTCCCCAGGCCTCAGTGTCTTTATCTGTAAAATTCATAAGATTGTTAGGAGGATTGTGGACTGTGCTCTGTATCGTGCTTGGACTCGTGGAAAGGGCCCTGTCGCATGGAAGAGAAGGAAACTAGAGTGGCTGAATTTATGATGCCAGAGCCTGGATTCCCTAAGACAGTGAGCCGATACGCCCATGAGGCAGAGCAGTGACCTAACTGATGAGTGGGATGCCAAGTGGAAATTCACCGGGGGAACATGACCTCTTTGCCTTCCCCTCCCTGTTCTTCAGCACATGCGATGTGAGCACACTGGAGTTTTCTCTCTCCAGCTTCAATTATTTATCAGACGTATTTGTGCTCAGTGACACGTGCAGCAGATATAAATCCATGTGTTCTTCCCCCTGGAATGCTTCTGGGCAAGTTATACAGCAGGGACCCTTTAAAGCATCAACGCTGAAGAGCAGAGATTGATTTCCTTCCCAGACTATTCTTTCGCACATCTAGGCTTCTCGGGATTTCCTTGCAGTGCAGGGCTAATGACTTTTGATACCAATCGATGCAAAGCTAATTAATTTACTTCACAATTTTCATGTACTCAGACTACTCAATGGTTCAAATGATTTGTTGTTGTTGGTTTGGGGGAATTTTTTTTTTTTGAGTCTGTTCTTTGTCTTTCCTTTACGTGGGGGAGTAATTAGCTCTCGATGACTTTATCTACTGATGAGATTTGAATTGTGGCAGGAGTGTGGAATTGCAGGGAAGAAACGCTGGCATTCCATGCCTTCCATGACTTTCAACTCCTGAATCTTCAGGACACTTAGGGACTCTATAGTTTAAATAAGTATAATTTTATTTTGATACTTAGGGAAATTAGGTAGCTGATTTTAATTGTCTCTGGAAAGTTCCAACATAGCGAAGAGGAAAGGAGTCTCTCTGTCTCTCTTTCACACACACTCATATAATAGAACATGAGGAAAATAAAAATACACCCATGGGAATTATTCTCAATCTGGAAATTGTAAATTCTCTGTTCCTCAATTTAACACATCATCTCTTTATGTTGATACTGATGATTTTGTCAATTTAGATTAATCTTTGAGTCTGGCATTTTAAAAAATATTTTGAGGATATTCGATGGACCAAAGATCATACTTTGTCACATGATGTTATATTTTAAGTATGTCCTACTGCAGTGATAAAAATGATAGGCTGTGAAATTCACTGAACTTGGATTTGAATCTTTCCTCTGAAGCACGTAATGACTAATTTGAAATCTGTACATTCTTTGAGTGTCAGGTTCCTCCAGTGTAGAATGAGGATCATAATATCTTATGGGGTTACTTCAGAAATGAGTGTTCATGTAAAGGTTATAGCATATTGCTTGGTACTAGTAAGTGTGTGATAAATTCTAGGCGCTGCGTTGGCAGTGTTACTGGTTGGTAGTTCATTCTCTTCTTCTACTCTCTACTCCAGGAAGGAAAAAAAAAAGTGCCATTCAGGAGTTAAAAAGGACAAGCTAACAGGGAAGGCCTCCTCCTAGTTTCCTTACGGAGATGGAATGTGGCTGGCTGGGGGGCCGTGTGCTAGAGGCCAGGACTGCACTGCACATTAAGTCATTCATACTGGATTTGCAGAAGCTACTCAGTACAATAGTTTTGTTTTTTTTTTTAATTTAAATACTTAGAAAGAACTAATATCCCCCTACAGGGTGGCTCTTATCTCTGTCTAAGCTGAGATTCACGCGGTGTGTACTGAAACAAGATTAAGGTGTAAATTAGAATCCGTTCCACAGGTATGTGTGACTACTCTTTGTCTCTTAATTGGAAGATTCCTACTGATTTATTTGAAAAAGAACTCCAAAGTCATGTCTGATTTTCATGTCAGATGCTTGTAGGAGCTTTATATTCGCAGTTTAAAAATAATACCTCCATGAAGAAACTAGCATGACAACGAATGTAGAATCACTGGCAGGGGGGAGCATCAAGGTAAATTCTGGTGAGAATGACGTTTGATGAGGACACTTTGTACTGTTTGGGGCAAGGTATTGTGGTCTGTTGAGAACACAGATGCATTTAATATGCCTGATGTCAGGGTGAAAGGAACTTCTCTATGGTGTAGCTGTGACTGAGAACAAAGCTAAGCTTTGTGTAGGTTGGGTAGGTGTTAAGTGATACTGAATGGCCCTGGAGTTGGCCGGACCTGGGTGTGAGCCCCAGGTCTACCACTCGTTAGCCGTTTGACTTCAAATGGGGAACTTAGCCTCTCACAGTCAGCTTTCTTATCAGGAAAATGAGGCTAAAGACAGATCCCTTGCATGGAGGTTATAAGGATTAAATATAATAACATATGTAAAATGCTTAGTGTAGGGACTGACACATAAGAAGTGCTCTGTAAATTGCTACTTCTAATCGTCATGATTCATAATAAACACTACATTGTAACTGACATTTAACTAATAGCTAGTGAGCTATGAAAGCTTTAGTTAACTGATAATAAGCTGTACTAGTTTTTGAGCTATGAGAATTACTGCCACCACCATCAACTTCAGAGGTCACATGTGAGAAGATGCATCAGCCAATGGGCTCAGCCAGGATGACCCTGTCCCAGGATCTAAGAAGAGCCATCTGGTCTTCATCTTCATCCAGGATGGAGAAGACCTTGCTCCCTTAGCTGGGCTTTGGTTTGCCAACCTTTGTGAAGGAAGGAGAGTGGAAGACTTTTAGAAGTCGCACCTTCAGCAATAATCTAGTCATTCTCAAGAAGAGGATCTTTGGTCGAGTGAGAACAGGTTAGAACATAAAATCGGGCCCAGTAGGATGCCCTCATTGGCCACCTCTCCCCACCACCGTGTGGCATCCTCTCTGTTATCTCACCGCCACCTGTACGAATGCACAAAGGCTCTTGCTTGTGGCAAGTCACACCTCCAAGGTGACTTTTCTCAGATTTGTGTGAATCTTCAGTCATTGCCCAGATGTCTGGGTGTCAAGTGATGAGTGTGGGAGCTGAGCAGAGAGGTGATATGGTTTTAATTGATATTTTAAAGGAAGTTCCTTGGTAGTGGCCATCTTTCCTGTCCCTAACCTCTCTGGCTAGAGAGCCTGAGCTTGCATCAGCTCATTAATAGTTTGGCCTTCAGCTTCTCCGCTGTGTGTGATGTTCCCGGCTTCACTTCTGCTGTGTAATTTAAGAGGAGAGACAAGCCCCGTTTTTTTATCAGAGGGCTAGGTCTTGCCGGGTTACTCCGAGTCTGAGTTTCGTCTTAATGAGACAGTGCCAGAAGAAGAACAGAGGGAGCCATTCTTCAAAGAGAGGTACCCAAAGCCATTGCCCATATGTAGGACTTGTGAAGCTGAAAGCTATGGGTTAAGATAGATGTGGATAAAGAGGCAGAGTTGCCAAATCAAAATTTGCTAGGGAATATTGCAAATTAAACCTTTTTCTACTGATAATGAAGAGTGACAGTTTCCTCTGCTTAGATGCTCAGCCCAGCATCTCTACTCTTACAGTTCACATGGAAATAATGAATGTTTTGTGTTAAGACCCTCCCCTTCTGGGGAACAGAGCTTCACCTTTCTGATTTTTATTGAATTAGCTGCCAGCACGCTGGAGATTTCACGTTAGCCTTTGGTCCTGGCTGATCATTTCAGAAGACTTTGAAAAACATATACCTCATTAAAATTGTATGAAACAAAACCCAGCATGGCTATCTTTAAGGTTGCACACATAGACAGTTGTGTATTTATAATTTATTTTAAGGAACTAAAGTCAAAGGTAGCTTCTGTGCACTTAGAATATATTCTTACAGTATTGCTGAATTCTGTCCAAAATCGAATGAGGCTTTTCCTTCACTGCAGAATTAATACATATCTCAGTCTTTGAGCTATTCATATGACATATATGCTCATTTCAGAATTATTCATTTTTATTTCTGAAAACAATGCTAATCTCTCTCTCTTAGAGAGACGTAAACTTTTAGGTATTTTGCCCTTATTTGAAAACAACCAGCTCCTTCCTAGTAAACAGGTACCTCTTGTCCATCCTTCCCACACCGGCCCTCGGGAAGGCTTAAGGTACAAATGTCCCAAAGCCGTTCCTCTTCCACGTCTATGTATATGTGTTAGTTGGCGGCCTAGGGTACTTCGCAAGCTACTACTCAGATTAGTCTTGATATTTTTGCCTCCGTTTGATGGTAGCTTGGACACAGTTCATGCTTTTATGCACCATTATTTCATGTTGTCCGTGTGCATTTTACAATGGGAGAGCCTTGTTTTCTGACAAACAACTATGCCTGTTACCGTAAATGGAATTTGCCCACAAAGGGCTTCATATGTGAGAGCACTGCCCTACACGGAATTTAGGTGATAATGGAATTTATTCCACTGAAGGTCAGGTGATGCTTGAGCAAAAAGGAGTTTGTAAAGCCCGCGAAGAAAGACAGCTGCAGCTCTGTGCTCAGGGGGAAGGATGAGACCCAGGGACCTGGCCGTGGGATCTCCATCCCTCAGTGTTTTACTGTTCCTGGAAATGTAAGGAATTACCTTTGAAATACTACTTTTCTCGTAGAGGTTTTCAGGAGTACTTACGTGGCACCACATTTGCAGAGGCCACTTAGCCAAGCCAAATGCCCGCAGGGTGTGTGACGGCCTTCTCGCGTAGTAGCAAAACCGGGCACCATAGCACAGGTTGTCTTTTCATTTTATTACGCATTCCCCTAATATACCCTTAAACATGAATACTTTGGGGATTTGGGGATTTCAGAAAGAAAATGATCGTGTTAACACAAAGGAGTCATTTACTATGTTTGTATTTTTAAAAAGTAATTTCCCAAAGCTCCAACAGTATCTTAGAAGATACAGATATTTCTGGAGGTGTCCAAAGGTCCAGAAAACTGTTGAAGGGCTGTGTTCTTTTCTGCCTTCTTAGTATGCCCTGTCTGTAAATACAGGTACTAAAATAGAATCGATAATCCTTCCCAATTCTGTCGATGCCTCTGACTCTGTAAAACCTATAGATTGCCACCCAGAACTGCTCTTCCTCACAAGCAACCTTAACAGCTTCATATTTATTAAAAATATTTAGTTTCAAAGGCTTCTCGGGGCTTTAGGAGTGGGCATGTCTGTGTGCATGTGTGTGTGGTAGGTTGGCTTCTGGGGAGGCAGGGCTGAGCCAGAGTCCAGGGCGTAAGGTGTTTAACAGACATCAGCACCTGTGAAAGAAGGGGCAGAAGAGGATGGGGCAGAGGAGCTGGACCAGGACAGGCCTTGTGAGGCATTGCCCAGCCCGGCTGGGAGATCCAGAGTAAGACTTGTTCATCAGGGTTGTCCTGCGATGAGCTGAAAGGGCAGTGCCTTTACACACTTGCCTTGCTCAGTTAGGAGATGCTGGCTGCCTGGGGAAGGGGTGACTTCTAAGGAAGCATCTGCCTGTTGCTGAGGCCACTTGAAGTCGCTCATGGCTGCACCCTGTTTGCTGGCCCCCTGCCTCCCAGTTGGGCAGGATGTCCTTCGGTGAAGGGGAATCTGAGGGGTGAGTCTCTGCGTCTGCCATAATACGTGTGTCCTCCTGTCCTGACCGTGACCTGCAAAGACCTAGTTCAGCATAGAAGTGTTACCTTCCTAAATGACAGGTAATCCAGACAAGATCATCTGACTTTCTTTTTATTTACACTGTATTCAGTCGTCAAGAGGGCTATGGATTCTGCCAAGAATGTAGCAAGCCCATTTGACCTTCAGAGGGAAAACTGAACCCCAGAGGTGACTGCAGTGAGACCATTGAGACTCTGCAACACGGAGCTGTGAAATGAGGGCACCATCATTCCTGGGTGTTTTGACAGAATTGGGATGTGAAACAGCTTCCAAATAACATTTGCTGACCTGTGACTCTGTGAGCTAAGTGATTCGCACCCTGCCATCTCATGTAAACCTAGGGCTGTTATTATCATCCCCAGTTTACAGATGAGAAAACCGAGGCTCTGTGAAATTCCTTAGGGTCTCAGAGCTATCAGGTAGTAAGGCAGGGGTATAAACGTCTAGGCCCACAACAGTTTTAACCATTCCCTGAGAGCTTGACCATTTTTATTCATGGGTGCACCGGGGACATTCCGTTCGAGTGGTGTAACCATGCAGAAGGGGGCAGAATGAATGTCTGTGCATCTTAGGGTTTTGGAGTCAAGCATTATCAGATGTGGCCCCTGCCCTTCAGGAACCCATGAGGCGAGAATTCTACACCCCAGATTATAAATGTATAGCATCGTAGTTCCACACACATGATTAAGAAATAACCCCAGGTTTCAGAGGGAGGGGAAATCTCAGGCCGCTGGGGGGGTTGGTTTCAGCCACACACTTACGGTAGGTTAAAAATAATTTTTTCACTCACTCATTTAAGTGATGCAGGCTCTCCAGGAAAGGGATACCCTCTCTCATGGTAGTTAGTTACCACCATTTAAAAATTAGAACATTTCACCTTGAAATCTTGATTTCACAGGGTCTGCATTCCTGAGAGATGGCGGTCTGCTGGGGGGGGCATTTGCCATTCTTGGGGGGCCCCCTTATGCCTCTATGTCGGTCACGTCAGTAGGGACACAGATGTCAGCCTTTGTCATTTTCTCATGCAGACACACCTCATGTCTGATACTGCAATCTGACAAGCTGCAGTTTCGTGGCAGCCATGCGGGCAAGCCTGCTAGTGCCATTCTCCCAACAGCATTTTCTGCCACAGTGTCTTTGTGTCATGTTTTGGTAGTTCTCATCATATTTCAAAAACTTCATTATCATTATGTTTGTTGTGGTGACCTGCGATCGGCGATCCTTGATGCTACCATTGCAGTTGGTTTGGGGCGCCACAAGCCACACCCACGGAACGCAGTGGACTTCATCCATAAACGTTGTGTGTGTTCTGACCGCTCCACTGACCGGCCGTTCCCCCGTCTTTCTCCCTCTGCTCGGGCCTCCCTATCCCCGAGACACAACCACGTTGAAGTTGGGCCAGTTACTAACCCTACAGTGGCCTCTCCGTGTTCAAGAGACAGGGAGAGTCGCATGTCTCTCACTTTAAATCAAAAGCTAGAAACGGTTAAGCTTAGGAAGGCGTGTCAAAAGCCAAGACAGGCCAAAAGCTGGGCCTCTCACGCCAAACATTTAGCCAAGTTGCGAAAGCAGAGGAAAAGTTCTGGCGGGTATTAAAAGAGCTACACCAGTGAACGCCGGGATGCTAAGAAAGCTGAACAGCCTTATTGCTGATACGGGCAAGGTTTTAGTGGTCTGGGTAGGAGATCAAATCAGCCACAGCATTCCCTTAAACCGAAACCGAATCCAGAGCAAGGCCGCGCTCTCTTCGACTGAGAGAGGACAGGAGGCGGCAGACGCTGCCGTAAGTAATCCAGGTCTAGCTGAGATAATTCACGAAGGTGGCAACACTAAACAGATTTTTAGTGTAGGTGAAACAGCCTAATACTGGAAGAAGATGCCGCTAGGACCTTCACAGCTAGGGAGGAGAAGTCAGTGCCTGGCTTCAAAGGTTCTAAAGGACAGGCCGACTCTCTCATTAGGGGCCAGTGCAGCTGGTGACTTTAAGTTGAAGCCAGTGGTCATTCGCCATTCCAAAAATCCTGGGGCCCTTAAGAATTATGCTAAATCTACTCTGCCTGTACTCTATAAATGGAACAACGGAGCCTGAATGACAGCACGTCTGTTTACGATGTGATTTACTGAATATTTTACGCCCACTGTTAGACCTACTGCTCAGGAAAAAAGAGATTCCTTTCAGAATATTACTGCTCACTGACAATGCACCTGGTCACCCAAGAGCTCTGATGGACATGGTCCGTGAGATTCACATTGTTTTCATGCCTGCTAGCACAGCATCCTTTCTGCAGCCCGCAGATCGAGGAGTCTTTTCAACTTTCAAGCCTTACTGTTTAAGACATACAATTTGTAAAGCCATAGCTGCTGTAGACAGTGATTCCTCTGATGGATCTGGGCAAAGTCAACTGAAAACCTTCTGGAAAGGGTTCACTATTCCGGACGCCACGAAGAACACTCATAATTCACAGGAAGAGGTCAAGATATCAACATTAAGAGGAATTTGGCAGAAGTTGATTCCACCCTTCACAGACGACTTTGAGGGGCTTCAGAACCTCAGTGGAGGAGGTACATGCAGATGTGGTGGGAGCAACAAGAGAACTAGAATCTGAAGTGGAGCCTGAAAGTGGGACTAAATGGTCACAATCTTACGATAAAACTTGAACGGATGGGGGGTTGCTTCTTCTGGATGAACGAAGAAAGATGGAATCTTCTCCTGGTGAAGATGCTGTGAAGGAACAACAAAGGATTTAGGATGGTACGTCAGCTTGATGATGCAGAAGCAGGGTTTGAGAGGACTGACTCTAATTTTGAAAGAACCTCAAACTTGGGTAAAATGCTATCACATAGTATTGAGTGCTATAGAGACATTGTTGGTGAAAGGAAGAATCAATCAGTGCAGCACATCGCATTGTCATATTTAAAGAAATGGCCACAGCCACCCCAGCTTCCAGCTCCCCCGCCCTGGTCAGTCAGCGGTCAGTCAGCAGCATCGAGGCAAGACCCTCCGCCAGCAAGAAGATTATGACTCACGGAAGGCTCAGATGATGGTTAGCATTTTGTAGCAATAAAGAATTTTTTTTATTAGTGTCTGTCCATTGTCCATTGTTCTTTTAGACATAATTCTTTTGCACACTCAATAGACTACAGTATAGTGTAAACACAACTTTTACATGCACTGGGAAACTAAAAAAATCGTGTGCCTAGTTTTGTTGCGATGTTTGCTTGTGGTGGTCTGGAACGGAACCCAGAGTATCTCTGCTGTGTGCCCGTCATGACAAGGCTGCATTTTGCCTCTCTGAATGGAAAAGCAGAGATCTGTAAGACCGAGGGCATGCCTTTGCTTTAGGGTAGGAGTTGAAGCCGGAGGCCAGGATCTCACCTTGCCTGTGCTTGTAATTACCTGGAGCCAGAAGGTCACGTAGCCCACAGAGTGACAGCTGCGTCCTCTTCTAACCCTTCCTGTGGCCTTCCTTTGGTCCCCCACTCACCATAGCCTCGGTGCTGAGAAGGGCCGTCACTAGAAGTGAGAGATGAGATTCAGTGGTGAAACAGGAGACTTGAAAAGTCAGTAGAAGAAATAATCTGTAAGAGTGAGGTTTAATGCCAACTTCTCCCCCGAGGGGCCTTGTCACTTCAAGCCTTTAATACCAGGCCTGACAAATATTTAGAAAATGTTCAGGCTGGAACCATTTCACACAGGGAGAGGAGAAGATGTCCGGACAGATTTTTTTCCTCCTTCATCTCTCATGTCTATGATCCTCTGAATCCTGCTAAGGAAGCGTGGAGCTCAGCGGCTTTTACTGGCTGGCATTTGGGGCTGGGGCAGAGCGCGTGGAGCTGGGGCTGGAGTAGATCTTGTCAGAAAATGGGGAACGGGGGTGGGGGAATAAGGAAGCCTGGGCCTGTTGCTCAGGGAAATGGAAAGGGAACCACTCGGTGGGCTTAAACTTCTAAAAGGGTGATTTCTGGGGGAACAGGCAGGGAGCAAGGCGTTGACTAGCATGTAAGTACTTACTGAAGGAACTAAGCATTTAGGGGTGACTCAGGCTGTGCTCCAAAGGCGTGTACAGACTATCTGGGGGGACGGCAGCGTGGTCATGGGTGAGAGAGATCGCCGTGGGAGGCAGTGTGTGAGCAGGGGTGCGGGTGTGTGTCTGAGGATCCAGGACTACGCAGGGCAAGGATTTTCCTCGTTCTTTTTTCGGAATGGTGCTCTTCCCCCACCCGCCACCCCCACTTAAAGGTTACCCTGATCCTAAATGTCTAAGTGAACTGATCGAGGTGGTGCAGCTCTGGCTGAAGCCTGGAGGCCGGGGCTGGAGGTCTGACAACCCGGCCTCCCTTCTGTTCCCTGCTCCTGCCTTTTAAGGCGCTGTTACCAAATCTTCGAAGGGCAAACAGGAAGACTCCGGGAGAGAACCGGGATGTGTGCACAGTGTGTTTATTCAAGCTTCCTAATAACCCTGGGGAGAGGACAGAATCAATCTCCATTTTACAAATCAAGAAACTGAGATGCGGAAAGGTTGCACGGTTCAATCAGACGTCTCCTGCTGGCACGGATTGAAGCTGGGATGTGAACCCACATCTCTAAGCCGAAACCTCTGCTTCCCTGCCCTGCAGCACACACTAGCGTCCCAGGCCAGAGGAGGTCCGCTTGGCTGGGGAGGCCCGGAAGAGAACACAGGAGCGGAGCTGGGTCTTGGCATTGAGTGGGGAATGTGAGTGTGGGCAGCAGGGACTGTAAGGACTTTCCCAGCGGGAAGCATCACAGGAGCAAAGGCGGAGGTGACAGGATGCGTGGGGCTTGAAAAGCACGTTTGGGCTGGTTTGTGAGGGGTTTGCAGTGCACGGCAACCTTGAGGTCTGCCAGCTCGGCAGTGGGGACGGAGCCGTTGTAGAGGAGCAGGCCGGGGCCAAGACGACAGCCGAGTCTGAGGCAGGTCTGTCTGGCCGTGGAGGGCAGGAGGTGGGTGGAGGGTGAGGCTGAGGTCCGGAAGCCGGCTGGGGGAGGGCCGAGCCAGCCCAGCACGGCGGGAGGAGGACGCGCACTGGCTGGGGAGACCAGTGATGCTGAGGCCTTTCAAAGACAGGCGCAGGGCAGGAAGAGGGAATGGCTGTGGTGGTGAGAGAAGAAGGGAGAGACAGAACAACTTTCAGAACCTGAATCTGGAGAATGGGTGGGAGATGGTGCGATAACGCTGGCGATGGCAGTAATGATGATGGTGAATGTTTACGTCATGCTTCCTGGATGCCAGGCGCTCTCTCAGCTCTTCCCTGCTCCCTGACTGAATCTGCCCAGAATCTTCTGGAGCAGATCTGCACCAACTCCTGTTTTCCACTGGAGAGAACTGGATATAAAGAGGTTTAGGGATTTGTCCAGGGTCTTGGAGCTACTGGTTGTTGAGAGCAGCATTCAAACCCAGGCAGTCTTGTCCTAAATCTGTGCCCTTGACCCCTGTACAGTAGACACCACATCCCATAGAAGGTGAACCATTGCCGTGACCAGAGCAGAGACCTTTGCCACACTTTGATGTGGAAACCTAATTGTCTCAACTGTTGCGTATTTATGTAAACTAGAATTTCTCAAATGGTATTCCATGGGACATTTATCAAAGACGTCATGAAAAAATATGTATGGAGTGAAAAAGAGTGACTTAAAATTCATCCTGCATTTGTACTCTGGAACTTCTCGGGCCCCTTTTTAATAAGAGAACAAACCCTGAGAATTGCCAGGAGGAGCCGGCACAAAGCAGTGCTTCCCAAGAACATTTGAAAAAAGTAACTCTTTTCTTTTCCCACAGAAAATTCACTTGTGTTTCTCCAAGCACGAGTGTTGTGTGGGATTTGGGAAATAGTGTTAGATACATTATGTGAGTTTTGGACCAGAAATAGCACTATGACAAGTACAGACCGACCATTAGGAGGGAAGAGAGTGTCTTAATCAGGAGCTGGGCCAGTCCTGTCTTTGCAGGAGCTCACTCAGTCCCCCGCCCAGGCTCTGCCTGTCTCTGAAAGGCGGCTTCCTGCTGAGTCTGGGGGTAACACACAGGGCAGGGGTTCTCTCTCCCCAGTGGGAAGTGGCTGCACCTGCTAACAGCCTGGGCCCAATTACTCTACAAAATTTGGACTTCAGTTGCCACAGTGAAGCACCAGTCTTCCAGCCTGTTCAGCCCTTAATAATTTGATTTCTGATGACACTCCTAAAGAGGCCATATGCCACATTTTTATGCAGAGGGAAAATCTTAGGGCTAAGCTCATCTGGTATGTGCAGAGGTCAGCCGCCCAACAGCACGAGAGGACCAGGGAAGGAAGAAAGGTCCCCGAGTGGGTTTGCTGGGTCCTGTTGGATCTGACATCCTTACCGGTGGCTACCCACCTACTCGGCCTCCTGCTGAGTTAGCCCGAGCCTGTTAACAAATACATCAAACAGCACTAAGTGTCTTTGAAGGGATGTAGTACAGCTAACTTTCTTTCTTGTGCAGCCATCACACAGGACGAGGAGGCCCAGCCTAAGGGTACAGAGTAGTGCAAAGGAGCCCAGCCTGTGAAGTCTGCAGAGAATCACAAACGATATGTTCATCTTTTAGTCTCTTGCAGCATCTAGCGAGAAACTTTCTCCTCTCCACTGAAGACTGAGTCTCTTTGACCTGTGAGTCTTGTCCATTTACTAAACTCAGGGGAGGACTCTGTGGAAGGTCTGCTGTCTTCGTGGGCACCTATGGATATTCTTGACTTAGGACATCATAGGGAGCAAGGGAGGATGGTAAAAATCTGGGTGACAACCAGACAGGATGTCCTGAGCCCGTTTGGGAACCATCTTCTCTTAGATGATTTGTGTCCTCTTGACTTACTCTCAGACTGTTCACTTGTTCCTTTAGAAATACATCACTTGACCAAAGTTTAATCATCCAGTGTCTCATCCCCTCAAGGCCCTGGAATTTCTTTGTCAGATGGCGAGAAACAAATCCGATTGTTGAGCTAATGGTCTTCAGGTATGTGGGTATTTCTTTCTAATGCGTCTGAGAAGGATGCTTCTCTACAGGATGTTGTGACGCAGAGGGTAATTTTCATGGCAGCAAGGTGTGTAATCCTGAACTAACTTGCTGAGGAAGACTTGCTAAGAGTAACGTCTCAAGCCCTCAGACTGCTCCCGATGCTGCCTCTTGGTGGGTCAGGACCTGGTCTTTTATGTTGGAAACTTGGTCAGACCCACCCGTGGAAACGAGGCTCCCTCTTGACGGTTATGAGCGCTTACTGGGTTACAGTTGACATCCATAAAAATGTCAGCTTTCTAGCTTCCGCATAAAACCCCTAGCTCTCTTGCTTTTGTACCTATGTGAGAAATGTGCCACACAAGGACTCTCCATGTTACGAAGGTGAGTGAAGATGAGGAGAGATTCATACGGAGTACGAAATATCATCGGATAGAATAGATAGGAAGAGAAAGAACGCCAAGGATGAAAAACAGAAATATCCTCCTTCTCACTTTTCTTCTGCGCCTAATGAAATGTTCAGATCTATTTTGACTTCCAGACCGTTATCGAGATCCTAAAAGCTTAGTCCATTAAAGAGGGAGAGTGCAAAATCTCTGGTAGTGCCCGTTTTGGCCCAGGCTGATGTAAGTCAAAAAGGCCTCTGATCCACACAATCTAGAATGTGGTGAGAATAGACAGTAAGTCTTAGGGGAAGACTGTCTTTGCAAAAATAGTAGACTACGTATTTACAGAACGGGGGCTACATGTCTTTATAAAATTGGGTTGATCACATTCAGTTTGAAAAAGACAACAGGAAGACCACCAGCAGTGCAGTGTACTAACTGATTTAAAACTGGGGATCTGAGAAAATGGATTGAATACTTGATTTCCGGTCATTTATTTAATTTAATTTTATATAGCTAGATAGAGAAGTGGATCTTTATATCTACAGATTTATGCATTGAAATGTCTTTCTAGTTGCACGTATCTGTATGTAAAGCATCATAAATGGAATAGTGGGCATTCCAATGAAGTAAGGACACAGGAGTCAGAATTCACCTAATCTAAATGGATTAACTAGGACTTAAACTTGGGGTTTCCTGATCTGTCAGCCAGCATGTGTGACCACTCTCCTATGTTGCATCCCCTTTTCCTTCTATCTCTCTGTATAGTGTACTGCCCTCTCGCTGTTGAGTAAATTTTGTGCATCAGCCTTAGCTGCCGTCACAAGCAACCCCCAGATAAACAGGTATTTGCTTCTCACTCACAAGTCTGTGGTTGGCAGTGGCTCTGCTCTGTGTCTCTCATTTCAAGACCCAGGCAGAAAGAAAAGCCCTCATTGGGGCCATGCTGTTCTCACTGAAGAGAACAGAAAACAAAAGGATGAGTTAAGCCTTGGAATTGCATTTACAGCTTCTGCTTGGATCTGGATATTTCACATCTACTTGCATTCCACTGGCCAAAAGAGTCACATGACCAAGCCTGACCGTGTGGTGGGAGGCCGCAGATAAAACGGGGGGATGCGTAATTCTCTTAGGGCAGGAACAAATGGTTGGGAAAAAATTGCCACCTACCTCAGTGAGGGAGGGGGTTAAGTTACAGAAGATATAACTTTCTGTGACTCACTGGTTAAGAAATGACTGGAAAGATCTAGAAGTAACTTTGCCCCTTGTCTTCCCCCCATGGTTCCCGAAACTGAGGAGAAACTGATCAATATTCTAGTGCTAACAGAGGCACAAAGTGGTTCCCACATACGAGCTGCTTCTTCTCAAAGACTAGAATGAAATGAAGCATGCACTGTGATGAAGGATGGGCTGGCCAACCAGATATGGACACTGGAGTGGCCAAGGCCTTTTCCCAGTGGGGCCGAGGAAATCTGGGCTCTTGGTCAGCTTGGAATTGTGGAGCCAAACAGCATAGACCCCATACAGTGCACATCAGGCGAGCAAGCAGATCACTGGGCAAGCCCCAGGGAAGGGGATAACTGGTTAATTCTCCTGGATGGGAGGAAGAACAGATGAGGACAGCTGGTAAGAGGAAGCAGGACCAGGGGAGGAAGGGCACCGTTGGCATGACTCTCCATGGCTGCAGTACAAACTCCATCATCTATCGGCCACAGACGGAATCCCAGGCTAGGAACGAACGAAGAGCAATATCCTTTAAGCTCTCCCGTACCTCTGGCTGTTTTGTTTTGTTTTGTGCACCCCTCCCCTTTACCCCACTCCTTCCCTCCATAAATGGTCTACTTCCAAGCAGAATTTCTAACCCCGATTCTCAAGTTTATTCAGGAGGCAGGACACTCAGACATTGAACCTCTCTAACAGGTTCTTGCTGCTGGCAGCTGGGGTATTTTCCGTACGTTGTGGCTCCGTCCTGTGAAAACAGCCCCATGACGTGGTGCTGAGTCAGTGTCAGGACAGCAAATGGCTGTGGCCGTGACTGGGTAAAGGCAGGAGTGCGGGGCGGTGACAGAGGGCACGGGGTCCAGGGTCAGACGGCCTGGCTTCTCCTCTGGCTTCATTCCCTCTTTGATTCGAGCAAGCTTCTTAACCTTTCTAAGTCTCAGTGTCTTCATCCGTCAAAAGGAGGTAATATAAGTCTCAACACGTTGCCCTGAGGATTCAATGAGACAATCCACATAAGACACTTAATAGAGTGCTGAGCACATGGCAAGCACTTAGCAAGCGATTATTATGGCTATCATCATATCATCACCATCATCATAGATAATGGGGAAGAAAATAATGGTATCAATAATGCACCACTGATGTTTCCTATCAGTGATGCTCAGTCACGAACGGTTAACAGTTACTGAATGCCTTCTCGGTGCCAGGCAGGCTTCTGAGCTCTTCTCAAGCGCATCTTCACAGGAACCCTAAGGGGTAGGATTATAACCACCACCACCCCCCCATTTTACAGATGAAGTAGCTAAGGTTCACAGGTGGTTAATAGCTTGCCAGGGCCACGTAATTAGGAAGAGGCAGAATAGGTCCTTCCCGCAGGTCGGCTGGCTCCGGAGCCCAGGCTTTTAACATTGCACACCGTGCTTCTTGCAGTGCCACAGGGTGCTAGCTCACATCAGTGTTTCTGTGGGACCGGAGTGACTGGACAGGATGTACATGCCTGCACCCACATCCTCTGTTACCCTGTGCAGCTCGGGGAAAGCAGGCATGCTATTCTCAGAACCACTGGCCTTGTGTGCACATTGTGTATAAATCATGCAGTGAACAAATGGCCCAATTATAAAGGCTGGCTGCAGGGCAGGATCAGAGCCTCCTTTCCTGCTTAACTGTGAGTCTCTTTGCGGGCCAGGCCTCTTCCTTTGCAAAAGGCCCTGCTCAGGGGTCAGCTGGGATTGACTGTCCGTGCTGTGATGGACCCAGCCCACAGATAATGAGGGAATTTATATCAGCAGAATTATGATGTTCTATTTAGGGTTTAGACTATGGAAGGATGGGAGAGTTGGAAGGTTTTTCTAACGATTAATTTGAGGCATGTTGAAGGAAACTGCACACTGTAAAATCCCAGAGATTTTTTTTTAACAACCTTTGATTGCTTTTTGAATCACAGTGTATAACATTTTCAGGAAACAGTTTTGACAGGGTGCATTTCAGAATCCCTAAACAGGGAACCAATTATGCATCTACTTAGCAGTAAGGACATCACCGAGTATCTGAAAATGTCTTGGTCGAAGTCATATATTTATTCCCAGCTTTGACCCCAAGTGAAAAATTCCCTAGAATTTCCTTCTTGCCGCCTTGGAATGTGGATTACCTAAGTGGTTGTCTACAGTTCCTCCACTGGAATAGGTATGAAAATAAGTGTTTGGTGGTGAGCATCTGCGTCCTACTGTGGTACTTCTGATTACTCTGATGATCTTAGTAGCTGATCAGGGTAAACTACACTGTACTAAAAATACCTTCCCTCCCATTTAGTAGCATAAGACATCCAGCTCATTTGCCATTTACACAAACTGTTGAGGGACTGGTGGCTCTCGGGGTCAGCTCCTTTACAAGCTCCCTAACAAGGGATCCAGTCTCCTACATGTTACAGTTTTGACATCTGGACATGCATCCTCCATGTCACTGAGGCAGAGAAAGAAAGAGTTGGAAGCTTGTGTGCTGGCTCTTAAATTCTCTGGTCCTTAATGCAGTATTTTCACTCAGAGCACATTGGCCATAACAGGTCAGAGGGGGCGCCCACCTGCAAGGGACTTGTTAATTCAGCCGAGCACGTGAATAGTCTCGGAGCAGTGTCACTGTGTCTTCCACACTTCCTCATCAGTTCAGCTTTCCAAGGATGGTGAAGGCTCTCAGCTCATGCATGCTCCGAATTCTATAGCTTAGACAGCATGGGGGAACGAGGAGGCGGAGGCTTTCCTGGCTAAGTCTTGGATGGTTTCTCCCACCGATCTGATTTTGAATTTGAGGGCTTCTCGGTCTCTCACCCTCTCCTGCTGCTGGTGCAGAGATACGGGACTGTAAAGGCCCGTGAGCATAGAGGAAGCCAAGGAAGATCACATGTTTTACTTCCCTTGCCTGAGACCTTGACATGTGAATGTGAATCTTTTACTTAGATCCATACAGATTCGCATAGAACAAAGATAAATTTTCAGAGGCCAAGGCACTGGAATTGTGCATCTTTAATTCTGCAAAAGTTGCCTCAACCCACTTAGTATTCTTGTCCACAGTCGAAATTCATGTTATTAGTTCCATGTGATTTAACCAACCTGGAGTGATTATTGTAATTAACCATCACCTACTTCCTGGTATCCAATGGATACCATATACATGTAGAAGAAACACAATTCTGCATCACTTTTCATCTTTCATTTCTTTCATAGTTGTCTCTTCACAGGGACTGTGATTAAACCAGAAAGCCTTGAAACACTTAATTAAGGTTTTCTTTCTTGGAAAGTTCATTTAACACCAAGTGAACTGAGTAAGTTAGTAACTTGGTGACTTGGTGGTGTGTGTGCATGTGTGTTCGCGTGTATCCCTCGGTTTAAAAAAAACCCTCTATTCCTTAAAAGTGCAAAACTTAACCAACTGCCTACTTTTAAAACACTACATAGTATTAGAAAGAGATTTTCCCACAAATCTACCTTAACCCAAAACAGGACATCTTTGAACTATTGTTTCTCATTGAGTGGTGAGCTAATTTTCTTGGATCAAAGACTTAAAGGAATTTGGCCCCAGAAGTCGGGCAAGCGCTTGGTAAAGCCTGTGGGAACATGTCACGTGCAGTGATTCACCTGGGAACTTCTTGCATCTCTCTTTAAAAAATGCAAACTTCAAAGAATTGCCCTTTATTATCTGTAGGCACATTCAGTCGGCCAGGAGAGCTCGGCTTCACTGTGAAGTTGAGTTGTCAGTGACTAAGAGATCCATCAAATGTTCCAGGAGAGTTGTAGCAGAAAACCAAAATTATATTGATTCCTGAGGAGTTACCGAAGCAGCACCATAACTTTCATTCTAGATTTTCCTACTCATTAGGGCACACGCCAAGGGGAAAATGTCTTCGATCCCGAAGGCAAAGAAAATGTGGTTTATTTCCTTGTCTTTGTTTCTTGTTTTTGATGATCATTTAAAAAAAAATGTCTGAAGATAGAAAAAAGGATTACAGCCTGACAGTGGAATTCAAACATGAAAACGCAAATGAAACCACAATTTCTTTGCCTTAAGCACCAAGTAAATAATCGATTATGTTTCTACCTTATTCGCAGAATTAAACACTTGTGTTATCCGATGATGTTGCCAGAGTTTGGCTTTTCATGTTAATTTTAGGAAAGATCAGAAAAGGATTCATTTATAAGTCTCTTCGAAAGGAATAGAGATGGACCTCTCAGTGCTTCTTTAATGCGGGGAGCTGTAATTCATTTCAGGATGGGCAACTTACAATCAGATGTCAAATTTGCAGAGACCAACGTATTAGAGCTGTAAAGACTTACCTGGAGTATAAGGTAGAGAGGAAGGCAACACACATCGCTCTAGAGTTAGGCATGTGTATCTGTTTATCTCCTTGGATTTGTGCTGATACAACCAAAATAGACCAGAACTGAAAATTTCAGGCAATTAAAAAATGTGAATTTGTCACATCGTAGTTAACACTCTTGGGCGTCAGACGAACTTGAATTTAAGTACTGGCCCCACCAATTTCCAGCTGAGTGAGACCTTGTTCTTTCGTTTCTCTGAGCTCTAATTCTCTCCTCTATAAAATAGGGATACTTGTAGCATCCGTGTCAGCAATTAATTAAGACAGAACGTGGAAAGCATTTTGTATAGCTGCTGTCGGTTTCGGCATTTATGTGAGTATCTGTATTCAAACACATACTTCGTGTCACCCAGCAGAATGACATTCGGTGCCGTGTTAACCACACCTTTCGGTGTCCTGCAGCATAGGACTTTGTATCCAGTAGACAATCAGTAATTACCTGTTGATGTTCTGTCATAGAAATGTCTGTTATTTTTGCCATCGCCGACTTTAGCTGTCTTTCTCTTGGACTGTGTTGTTCCAATTTGACTCATCAGCTTGTCCATCGTGGTTGAGTAACTGACCAGTGCAGCGAAAAGAAAGCGGTCAGACCTGTGCTCCGACTGCACTGCCCAGCTTTCAGCCAAAGTGTGGGGAGGGATTAGATCAGATGCTGACCTCAAGGGGCCCTGCACACCGCAGCCCTGGTGGGCGAGGTGTCATTTGTGGTTTAAAAGTTATTGAAGCAGTACCCCATGGAAGCCGTTCGTCCTCCCGAGACTGAGACTCACTGATGTAAGATAAACGGAGACCTTCCTTCAAAGCCCGTTCCTGAAGTTGTCTGCGTGCCTTAGACGCAGCTTCACTCCTCTACAGACCCGGGGAGCGAGCTGAGTGAGCGTGAGCATTTTCCCGAATGTTCATACCCTGGGCTGGGAAGCACACTGGTACCTCGAGAAGCCTTCGTGGACAGACGTGGCCGGTGTTCTCAGGTCCTCTCCCTCTCTGTGAGGCCACAGAAGTGACATAGCATGGCCAGAGTTGCAAGAGGATTTATTTCTCCTCTGAACCACAGCAGAGCTCCCCTGTCCCCCTAGAAATTGAAGTTGTCTGCGATAATAAATGAAAGCGCCATTAACACCCGCTGAGGCCCGTAGGAAGTTGTTCTGCCTAAAGATATATCTACTAAAAAAAAAAAAAAAAAAAAAGCGCATTCGAAAAGAAAATGACAAGATGTGAAATTAAAGATCAAACAAGTAGGGATGATCTTCGTAGAGAATCCATCCAGAGAAGAAACATGGACCAATGCAAACAGGCACCCACACAGCAGCATATGCGCTGCTGAGAAAGGATCGAGCTCTCTGCACGCTGGCAGGAAGGGAGCCTCTGGAGGTGCCGGTCGGAAGGTAGTAGGAGGCCCCGGGGGGAGACTGCAGCATTTCGGTCAGCATACCCAACCACACAAACAGAACCTTTGCTTCGCTTTACCAAAGCATACAGAGAGCTGCTGATTTTGAGAGCTCTTTGAAAGCACCTTGGCAGAACCAGCTGGAAAATCCTAACAGCAGAGCTTCCTTTTAGGAGAAATTTTCAAAGGCTTAGGAAGAACCCCTCTTCCAAAAAAAAAAAAAAAAAAAAAGAAAATTAGTCCACTGCATTTGGGATGGGGAGAGAAATTGATGGAAGGCGTAAGGGAAAAGCAGTGGAAAAAAGCAGAGAGAGGGGTCAGAGAACAGTTAGAAGCTGGAAACTAGCTCTGGACATTTAAACTACTTTGAGCATGTTGATAAAACGCACTGCGTCTTCCTAGGAAGAAGGTGAGCTCCAGTCTCTCTCTCGTGAGTGACTTCAGTGGAGGCATCAAATATCACCCAAGCCAAACAGTCTTGCCACTGAGAGTGCAAACAGAATGTGGCACAGTACAGAATTCTTCCAAGTTGTTTAGCATGAATTTTGCTGCATGGCTGTGGGAAAATGATCAAAGGATCTGGCCATTCAGAGGCTGACCTGCTTTCCCTGGCTATTCAAAAATAGAATCATAACCGACAGATACTAAGTGCTCAGGACGTGTCAGGTATAACACTGGATGCCCAGCACATGCTGGTGCCTTCAGCACGCACAGCAGCCCTCAGGGCTACCCGGCCGCGCGGGTCAGTCCCCGTGACAGGTCTCTGGCTCCTCCGCTGGTCGGTTTCTACATTCTGCCTCTATTCTTTCCTTTCTTCTTCCCTCCTTTTTTCTTTTAACTCCATCCCTCCTCCTTTCTCTTCCTCTCCTTTGTTCCTTTTCTGTCTCTCTCCAAATACATTAAAAAAAGAAACTCTTTTAAGAATTGGGAGCAAAAGGAAACAGTTCTAATCTTGGCACTAGATGCTTTTCCGGTTGGTTCGTGGCAGGCAGAGGCAGGCTGGCTCGACGGCCCCTGGACTCCAGGCATCAGTGAGCCAGCCCTGTTTGCACTACTGGGCATTGTTAGAGCTGCACCGAGGGAGAGCTCTGCAGGGCAGGGGCGGCTCCAGCTAGCATCCCATCTGCGCTGTGGGAAATTCATGTTACACCTCCCAGGGGGTGGGTGCGAGGAAAGCACATGAAAAGGCAAAACTGCAGCTGTCTCCTTGCAGATGATGGGTGTCGGGTGTTGTCCACGGACGGCTCCACAGGAAACTGGCAGGAGGCACCTGGTCATTCTCCTGAGGCCACGCCTGCTGAGCCCAGCAAAGACCGTGCTCCAAAGCCCACGTCAGTTGCTTTGCTTCCACTAATATCTGTGTTTATTTTCTCGCACCCTCCTGACTACTCCTTCACACGTTCTTCCTTTGCCAGCCCCTTAACTGATGGGGTTCCTCACAATTTCTTCCTCAGCCACTTGCCTCCATGTGCAGTTTTATCTGGTCTCGTCTGGTCCGCTTCATGAATTCTGCTCTCATTCCTCAACGGTAGCGCCTGAGTCTTCATTTTCTGCCCCAGCCGCTTTCTTGCATATTAAGTTCACATTTCCAGCTTTTTCCTGGGCATCTGTATCTGCACCTTGGATTCAGAAATTTGCTAACTTGGCTGCTACTCACCTTGTCGTAAACTTCTTTCCTTTCATGATCCTCCTCTTGGCTCATGGCATTCATCCAGGTTTCAAGTTGCAAAGAGGAACCTGTCGGCTCCTTTCTTTCTCTCACTTCAGATATTCATCTGGCCAAAAGGTCTATGGATTCCATCTTGGTGTGTCACTCCCCTTACTTTCTTTTCTTGTCTCTCGCCCTGTCCCTAACCCCCTTACCATTCTAAATCGTCCCCATTCTCCGTATCACCAGCGGGATCTTTCTAAAGCAGAGATCTAAAAAACATTTGTGAAGACCCAGTGGTAACTTTTTTAGGATAGAATCCCCAGGAGTGGACGAAGCCCGATGTACATTCATATTTTTAGAGCAATTCAGGTAATTCAAGTGAACACACGTGTTGAAGAACGAATAACCTTTAAACTCAGGCTTCTCAGACGTTGGCAGGAGTAAGAATTACCTGAGGAACTCATTTTCAAAAGCAAATTCCTGAGCTCCAACCCTAGAGACCCTTTGGTTCCGCAGGGATGCCCAGGAACCAGCTCCTGAATATCCATGCTGGGTGGTTCTAAGTTTATCTGAAGTTCATGCCCTGAGAAACAGACAGAGTGTATAAAAGTAAAGCATGTTAGCCTGGCAAATATAATCTTCTTCGTCATCTTGTCCTCACCCACCTGGCCAGCCTCTTCCCCAGCCAGCTGGCTGGAACATCCCACCCCCCCGTCCACTGGGCTGTGTGTGCTGTTCTCAGAGCCTCCGTGCCTTTCCCCGCAGAGCTTCATGCACGGGGAATGTCCTTTCTGACTCTAGCTGGAGAAATTCTGCTCGTTTTCTCTGGCCCTTTCCTAATGCCGCTGCTTCTAGGAATAATCTCACCTCACCCGTTAACAGTCTAAATTGCTTCCTCCTCTACTCTGCTTTAAGGATTTGTCCGTAATGCTCATGCTTTGTTATCTTCTTTTTCTCATTAATTATATGCACAGGTGTCTCCCATACTAGACTGTGATTCTGTTCAAGGACAGAAACATCTCCCTGTAACTGTGCCTGCCAGATCTCCTGAACCGAGCAGGAAAGAATCGGCACTCACACTGTGGCTGCCTGTGTGCAGGTTCCACTAGCTGGCTTGGGTCTAGGGTGAAGGCAGGAGACGTGCCCAGGAAACCAACTTTAAAGAAGTACTTTCTCTCAGGGTCATGCCGATGTCAGCCCTGCACCTGCCTGATGCTCAGAGTGAGTGCCTCCCTAAGAATGAGGCTCCCACAGCCTTGAACGCCATGCCTTGGGCACCTCACTCACCTCAGTCTAGTCACAATCCCTGCTGCTCAGGGTGCCCCCTCTGGGGGCTGATTCCTGGTCAGCTACTCGGGTGTATTTCAGTAAAGGGATCCTGGAGCTGGCATCTCAAGGTCAGATGCCTCAAGGGGCAGCCAGGAAGGAAACTGAAAGGAGTGGAGTGGGCTGCATGGACAGGTGCTGTCTGAAGGACTCATGCCCCATCCAAAGATGGCAGCCAGTACTGCAGATGGCAGCCAGTACTAAGCACCAGCTAATTGTGTTCCTGTCCTTCCTTCCAGCCAGCCACTTATTTTCTATCAGTTATTTTCTATCCACTTATTTTCTATCAGTTCAATAACTTTTTTTTTTTAGTGACTACTATGCACCAGGCAATCTTAATGTTGGGACTGGAAAATAAATAAAACGGATAAAAACATTTGCTGTCACGGAGCTAATATTGGAGTAGGGGGGACAGACGCTAAATGGAATACAGAGTAAAAGATAAGCCATGTGGAAATGATAGGAGAAAAACAAAAGAGGAAGAGGGATCAGGAATGCCGAGGAAGGGTTAGGGGGGTGGGTTGGGGGAGTTGCCCTGATCCAGACTTGCCTTAATCACCCTAAATTGTTCCTTTTTCTCGCCGTGTTCTGCTTTCCCCATTGTCTGGGTCACCGCCAGTAACTTTCCAAAGCATGAAAGCACCCATCTTTCCTACACAGCTAGTAACTTTGCCTAGGTGTACAAACCTGTGGCCAAATAGGATTTTCTCCTAACAGAAGTGAAAAGACTGTATTTTTCTATGAAACTATTGATTCCTAATTCAGTTAAAACAAAACCTCCGCATGACTCAGAGAAAAGACACATGTAGGCTCCAGTCCATTAAGTCATTCACCTCTGAGTTAGAATATGGTGGCACCAACGATCCGATGAAACCTGCATGGTTCAAGGTGTACAAGCATTTGGATAATGAGAATATTGGCACATATTTCCCAGTAAATATGTGTCTGTTGGAGTAAATCACTCACACTGCAGCGTGAAGAGCGTGGCCTCGGTACTGGGGGGCTGTGGCCCGGACCAGCTGACTGCTGCGCTCGCCCATCCCCAACAGAGGAGGAGATGTTGGTCCAAGGACGACAGTGACTCAGCCAAGACCACCTGGACATTAGTGACAGAGCTGGACTGAAATCCAGCCCAGTTTTGTATTCTTTCTACAACTCCAGCCTGGTCTGGTTATAAGTGTTGAAAACGGAACCTAGGTTTTTAGCAAATTAACAGGCAAAGTATATAATCCATCAATGGAGGAAGGGGTCAAGAAATCGTGACACATCCATTCTATGGTATGATTCTAGTTATGTAGCAACTGTAGCAACAAAAATAAGACATGACTGTATACTGAGATCTGTGCAAATATACAGACAAAGGAATAGGAGCCAGTCTGGTAATACTGTTACCTCCAGGGAGGGGACGAGGTCTGGGACAGTGTGGTGAATGGGGTCATAATCTTGTGTCTGTTTTAAAGTTTTACTCCATGCATATATGAATAAATAAGTTTGTAGAGCTAAAAATTTTTTTTAAGAAAAATAAAATGATGAGGAAGACTGGTAATCGTCTTCACAAAGCAATATGAAATACAGACAGACATACTGTCTCATATGAAGTAACAGAGACACAGTTGCTAAGACAGGGGATTTCTGGGACTTAATTGGGTCTAAACCCAGCAAGAACCTAGAAAAATGAGTATGTCGTTTCAGTCTGGGTTACAGGAAAGGACTGGCGAAGAACTTAAGAGCGTGATGCTTTCCACAATTAAATGTGAGCAGGGGACTCGAGACGGCTAGCAGCCCTCCCCTCCCCTCCCAAATGCAGAGCATGTGAGGGATGAACGTTCGTTCCCTTTGCTAACTCATGAGGCCATATTGTTAACAGAAGTTGTATCCGATAGAAGATCTATGTTTAAACTCTAAGATGCAGCAGGAAAAAAGAAACACAGCATATGGAACTGTTTCTACACCACTTCAAGTCAACAGAGACAATATTTTAAAAATAACCAGGAGAATTCTTTGCAATGTTTCTTTTTCTCCCTGTCGTCTCTGCATTGCCATTTTTACTGATTCTTACACACACGACGCATTGCAAAAAATCCGAAGCCAAGGGCTGATCTCTGTGGTGCTCACATAAAGATCTGTTGCCTTTAATAAAAGCAAACTTTACTTTTCATAAAGGATTACCAGGTTGAGCTGGAGATTTTTTCAACGGTAAATTGATTTCCATCACCTGCGCTGCACCAAAAAAAAAAAAATCTTATTTTTCAGATTGAAAAGAAGACTTTGAGGAGGTCACATGTCTTCTTCCTGGGCTGTTATCTTACTGTGAATGACTCTTAGTGTCAAGGAGACGAAATGCCACCCCCCTTCCTTTGAATCTTGAAAGGGAGTTGGTATTTAGCAGCCACTGTCCTAGACAGAGATTCCCTCCACAGCAGAGTCAGCCGCTGAGCGAACCCCACTTAGGAGTGGGCATCCTCGTGTGTTTATGTCGGCAAGTCTTGCCCGTGCTGCGCCCCGGGGGAGGCTGAACCAGCTGAATTGTGTGCCCTCAGTAGCCACGCATGCTGGGGGAGGGGCAGCTAAGCTGGTCCATGATGAATGTTCCTTGTACTTAAAGTCGGGCAAAGCGCAGGAGATTGTTACTTTGCTTTGAAGTTTTGTCTCCCTCTTCGGAGTGGGTCAGAGGTCTTCTGTTTTCTCTTTGCAGAATTCATACACACTCTTAATGCAGTGCGCTCCTCTTGGTATGTTTCAGCTGTCACTGTCCCCCGTACCACCCGCTCGGAATCCTGAGGTTGGCTGTCCACCTCTCATCTGTGTGGTTTCCCGGCCCTCCCGTCTTCCTCTCCCCCCACCCCTTTCTCTTTTCCTTGTCTTTCCTGGAGTCCCCTAGAAGCTCTCGGGCGCAGTTTCTGGTACCGCTTGCTCTCCGAAGAGCTTTGCAGCCTCATTTCTGGCTAGTGAGACAAGGACTATGAGATTTTTTTCTTCTTCTCTCTCTCTCCTTTTCTTTTTTTAAACAAAGGGGAGTTTGGACTGGCAAGAAAACTGTTGTGAATAAAACCGGTGAAACTGGCATCCCACGTTGCTTGGAAGCGGACGTGAATGTGAAACAAAGCTTTCTGGCGCCTTTCAAAAGCTGGAGGAACACTTCTTTTGCAGCTCTAGGATTTGTCTTTCTTCCGACACCTAACACTGTGGTAGCCATGTTGCAGGGACCCAGATTAAAACTGCTCTTCTTGGGCCGTGCGATGAGACCGTTCCCCCACCTGTTCGGCCAGCAGTGCAGAGAGACGGGAGACCCGTCTTCCAGGCCAGGCTCTGCGGCCAGCTGACTTTCCTCAGATCTCGTGCACCACCCCTCTGGGACAGAGGACCTGCCAAACAGGTACACTACCGGCGCACACAAACATTGAAGTTAAATTAAAATCTTAAAGCCTTGAGGCAACTAGTTTTTAGAAAACAGAGAATCTTGAAGATGGTAATTTAGACAATTAATGCAAAAACACCATCTGCTAAACCTCCGATCTACCAAGACTCTGGGGTCTGCAGGGAGCACGGGCTGTGTGGGGGGCTGTCTCCATCTGCTTCCGCTGGATTCCCGGGCATCTTTCTCACTAAAAGATCAGTGATCGGGGTCACTCTTGTCCAGCCCCTGTGAATCCACCACCATCCGTGACCAGGCGCTTGGCAAGAGACCCTCTGCCCCACCCCAGTTTTCTCCCTCGAGCTCCTGTCACCTCACGTGGGGCATGCTGATTTTCTAAAGCTCTCCAGTGTGCACGTAGCACACGTTTCCTGAGCATAAACCAATTGCCTATCCTTGACGGGATGTCTGTGGATTGAGGGCAGCCCGCTCTGAAGACAGGGAGGATGCTTCAGGAGAGGGGCTAAGGTTGGCTTGTTAGGAAAAGGGGATGAGGGCTGTGGGACTTGAGAGAAGACAGGTTTCTCACACTGTGTGTGTGTTCAGCACTTCGTCATCTCTGCCCCTACCTTCTAGTGTAAGTGTTTCCCTTCGTGTTCCCCCAGCTCTCGGTGCTGTCTGAAACAAATGATGCACTTAGGGGACCCCGCATGGCTCCACTGTTCGCACCGGTAATGATCGGTGAGCCTGACACCAGGGCCCTCTCTCGGCCCCTTCCCGGGACTCCGGGGCATCACAGGGAGTGTCTTCTCCCCACTTTCAGGTTGTGCGAAGGAAGAAACCCGCAGATTTGTAGGCCCGTGTCCACTGTGACCGCTGCCTTTCTTGCTGCTGTTTACATTTTTAATGAAAGCCAGAAGGCTGCATCAAATAAGCACAAATCATACGGAAGATGACAGCATGGTAGCAGTTAGTGGTGGCCACGGGCCGGGTGTGGCAGTCGTGTCTTCATGCTCATGATTGCAGGTGATGATCCCAGCAGGCCTGCCACCTAGGCCCCAGTGTCCCCATTTCCCATATGAGAAGACTGAGGCACAGGGGGATGCGCTGGTTTGCCCACAGTCTCACGGGGATGCAGGCAGCAGCCCCTGTTCTTTGGTGTTTACATTTTCGTGGCAAAGACAGGCTTTCCTCCCCACCCTGAAAAACCACCCAAGAAAATAGGACCATCACTAGAGGATCAATGAAAATCTTGCCTCCTGTGAAATTCTGGACATCCCTCCCAGCTTATTCTTTACTTGTTAAGCTTTAAAATCAACCTGCCTGCTCCAAAGAATACCTCCAAATGCTTGCTCTAGTCTCTCTCAAAAATCCGTGAATTTGGAGCCCACGTTTATTATTAACTAAGGGCTCCGAGAATTACTTTTCACGCGTTGTGCTCTCGGAGCATGCCTTCTTAGGCTGGCAGAGAAGCACGTAAGTCTCCATGCAAAGCTTTTCGAGAGCCAGGAGCCGCACATTTCCGAAGTGTAAATATGCAGTCGATGTCCTGGGCCTGAGATGCAGATCCACGTGAAGGTGTTCAAATACAGTAAGGTTGACGGTGCCACTTCATCAGAAAGAGGCAGTGAATTCGACGTTAGGAAATGCTTATAAGCCTGGGGAGTAAGGTGCTCAAAGACAATTACCAGCTAAACATTTCATTAATGAAATAATGATTAATTATAATTACTAATTGAAATGCAGGATTATGCTGTTGGTTTTGAGCATTAACAGGAGTAATGACATTACCATTTTTAATGGAATTTCAGGAACGAAAATTATAGCAACTCACCGAAAAGATACGGTTTGCAAGTGTGATTAGGAGTTACTGTGAAAGCCAGGGGCATGGAATTTTCCCTGCTGGTGAACTTAAGTTAAGTAAGTTTAATGCGGCGTAATTTAATTACTAAGCGTAGTTTTCTTCTCGGTGGGAAGAGATACCAGGTTTATACATTAAAGAACAAAGGAAGAACTTAAATAGCTATGGGAAATGACTGGCTACTAGCAGGAAAATCAGAGCATTTAGCTGTCTGTTGCATAATATTTGAGGGTAGCTGCATCCTGGCTCGGCTGGAAATTTTATTTAATTAATGCTTGGAGGATTAACAACAAAGTAGCCCGTGCGGACAGGGAATGGGAGTGCTGTCAAGTGTGTCGGGAAAGCGAATGTCCATAGGAGGGACGGCTGTGCTGAATAATTAACGCACGAGACTTTTCATAAATGTCAGATTCCCACAGGAAGCGGGAACTTGACCCTCGGTAATAAACCACTTAGGATTCATTAAATTTAAGCGTCCTTCTTAAACTGTTTGCCGTGGCCAGTGAGCGCATCCATAATGCAGTGTGTCCGCCCGCGCCGCGGGGTGAAGCCGCCCCGTGCGGGCTTTGGGGCGGCTGGAATCGCCCCGGGGGCGCCTGTGTCCGCCGGCCCTTCCCGGGGCGCGCCCGCTGCCCGTACCCGGGAGGGGGCCGAGCACAGGCCGGTGTCAGCACGGGCGCTCGTGTTTGGCGAATCCGTAGTCAGTGCAGGCAGGGGCTCGGACCCTCTGCAGACCCCTCAGTCTCCGCACCGTTGTCCCTTCAGGCCAGATCGTTCGTTGCCAGGGTTTGTCTTGTGCGATGTTGTGGAGAGACTTCCCTGGCCACCACTCACTAGATGCTGGGAGAAACTCTCACCAAACACCCCAGAGTTGTGACAGGGTACCCGGACATTGCCAGATGTCCCCTGGGGACGGATCACCCGTGGTTGAGGACCGCTGCTTCTGGGACTCACTGGAGTGTATCTATTTCTGGAACCTACTTAAGTGTACCCTTGAGTGTAACAGGGTCAGTGAGTAAGATGGCACTGGGCCCGAGAGGCTATGGAAACCCAGGGTCCCTGGTCGCCTTCGAAGCACCGCCAGCCACAGGACCAAATGTGTCATTGCTCTTAAATAACAGCAACTGCCCCTTACGGATCCAAATGTGGCAGTCACAGCTGCAGTCACTGTGCCATTAAAATCAGAACTATTCACTCTGCTGACCCAGGGCGGCCTTATAATCCCGTTCCTGCAGAAATGACTGTTTTCTTTCTCTTGTGCATTAAAATGACTGGTGCTATGAGCAACCACCACTCTGGTTCTGGATTTATAAAGAGTCTAGTAAATCACCAAGCTGTTTTCTTTTTCTTTTCCTTTCCCCTCTGAGATTCGTGCGGGGTGAGGGGAGGGCACAAATGAGCTCCCCTATGGAAGATTTTTCTCAAACTGTTTCTAAAGTCTGAAAACAAATCACAGAGGCTTTTTTTTTCTTTTAATACACTATATATTTGATTTCTTGATTTAAAAAGAAAACAGCAACACCCTTTTAATTCTGTCTGGGCATGCCGGCTGCCCAGAGACTGACTGAAAAAAGACACATGAAGCTGTCTGGAGAATCACTTTGCACAAAAGCGGAAGCTGATTTGACTAATGATTTTTCTCCTCTTTGATTTTTGTTTGAAGCAAAATGAGGAGTTATTTATCGGTGCCCCGCAGCCATCGCCTCTGCCTTCTGTTAAAAATCATGAAGATCTGACGCGTTCAGCAGGTGTGTCTGTGGGTGACAGAGGGGAGGTGTGTCGAGTTCGAGTGACACAGAAACCGGACACAACCCTTTTGCACCAAGAGGCTGAGGCTGGTCAGTTACTGGAGACCCTACAGGGTTCTGATTTTATCCAGTGACCATCATTGCACTTTTGCCTGTGGATAACTCACACCCCGGCTTGAGAGAGGCCATTGTTGAGTAATGGTTTCTTTCCAGTATTCCACTGTCAACAGACACACTTTCACCAACCACACAGGCAGCTCAGAAATCTGAACCAGTGAATAAAAAGTCTACTTGGCTCCAAACCTCAGAAAGTCTTATTAATTCAGAGAGTAGAAAGCTTACATGTGCTAATTACCAAAAGTACTAATTAGCTTTAATTATGAGCTTGGAAGGAAGTGGAAGTGTGTCGCATTTGATAGTGCTGTTGACCTTTCCAGGGTGCTTTGGGGGGCGGGGGTGGCCGGGGAGAAGCAGAAAGGAGGTGTTATGACATTCATCAGAGAGCAATTAATTTAGGTCTTCTGATGCATATGCTTTAAATGAACACATCCATGCATCTCAGGACGTAAAGGCGTTTTAACAGAGCCTTACCAGCATCAACGCAGAGCGCCCAGCCAGTAGAGAAAATGTACTCGTGTTGGAAGTGGTTTCTTTGTCACTGTTACAAACCAGAGGACAGGCTGGATGCAGCCAGGTGGATGCTTTTGTACCTCAGTCGTAAGTGAGGAGGAGGGCTGGCTTTGACTGATTTCGGAGGGTCACTGGGAGGAGCTGTTCTTACAGATATTTGAGGAGATGCTTAGAAATGTGCCCCGTGCCAAGGTCTGGTTACCCTGTGTCCATGGCCCTCTCACCGCTGTCTTTGCTGTCTCTCCCTCTGAGCACCTGCAGTCAGAAACCACTGGATGCGGCTGGGACCCTCTGTGCTGCTTCTCTGCAGGCACGACAGCTCTGCACCCACTCCTCCCACTAACACAAGGCTTCCGAGGATCACCCACGCAGCCTTTCACACCCCCGGCCCCGGGAGCTGTCTCACTAACCTGGGGGAGGAGCCCAAAGCCGTCTCCCGTCTGTTTGTCTTGCAATAACGTGTAAACCCTGAGTCCCTTATCCTCTAGATGTGAAGATTCCTCCT
Organism: Vicugna pacos; assembly: GCF_048564905.1. Lineage (NCBI taxonomy): Eukaryota > Metazoa > Chordata > Mammalia > Artiodactyla > Camelidae > Vicugna > Vicugna pacos. The sequence continues at coordinate 29,556,956 of NC_133003.1, read as the reverse complement.
TTCGCCTCTCATCTCTCAAAACTGACGTGTCTCTTAGTAACCACCAGAGGGATCCCATATAATGTGATCAAAATTAAAATCAGCACGGAGGGACCGCAGCTCAGCCAGGCCGGCCTGCACTTGCCTCTGCGGGCCGAGTCTCTTTCTGGAGAATCATGAGAAGGGGGAACAAAGGACGGGCAGGGAGGGACGAGACCCTGCTTGGCAGCTTAAGGGAAGGGATCGCAAAGGAGGAGGAGCAGATGTGAAGACAGAGGGCTCTGAGGGCCAGTCTTTCTCTTCACTGGGAAACAAAACCACCAGACAGAGGAATAAAACGAGTCCTGGTCAGTAGAAAGAAGGTAGCTTTTTAAGTCACTAGAATTGGATACCACTCATTTCTGAAGCTGCATTCAGTGGTTGAACTCCAGATATAATGAGATTTCATTTTAAGAGCTAAAGTCTTTTCTATTTTTTTAAAAATAGGCTTGAACAATTGTATAAAAGAGAGAATCCAGGCTGTTCGATATAGTTTTCTTGGGCTACTGGAATAAATTTTTGTACACCGGTTTAAAACAACAGCAATTTATTCTTTTCGAATTTTGGAGGCTGGAAATCCAAACTCAGGGTGCCGGCAGGGCCATGTTTCCTCTGAAGGTGCTGGGCAGAGTTCTTCCTTGTGTCTTCCTCGCTTCGGGTGGGTGCTGGCCGCCCTTGGCCTTTCGTGACTTCCAGCTGCATTTTCTCCAATTTCTGGCTCCATCTTTACATGGCATCCTTCCCTCTGTGGGTGTCTGTGTGGCCCCAGATCCCCCTCTCTTTATAAGGACACCAGTCACTGGATTTAGGGCCCAGCCTAATCTACGGTGACCTCATCTTAACTAAACCTCTGCAAAGACCCTCTTTCCAAATAAAATCACATTTGAATGTTTTGGAGGGACATGAATTTTTGGACACCACTGTTCAACCTAGTACACGATCCTTAACTATTTTTTTAAAAGAGCTTTTCAACTTGTGGTCCTAGACACGAAACAGGGCTGATATTCTGGTTCTAATATGATTTCCTGGTGATGCATGAAATCTATTATCATCATCTGGAAAGTGATGTTTCTGTGATTCCCTTAGATCCCAGCTCTGATTTTTTAATCCAGCTTCTCTGACATACGGCCTGTCCTCTAAGCTGTCGTAAGGCTGGTGTCAGAGTGTTTATAGCGGCTTTCATGCGTGGGTGGGTGTTGCATCCAGACAACGAAGACAGTGTTACTACCTTACGGTCCCTTTGTAGCTAATTTTACTGCCCTTGCCGTCTGGTTTTATAGATGATCCCTGAGGTTATTGGGACAAATCAGTGCAGTTAAAGCTCAGATGATCCTTGTCTATCCCTTCTCTTCACACCTGCCTGGCTGCGCTCACAGCCGACTGAAACTTCAGATCCGCTCAGCAGAAACTATACTACTCAGGTCAAACATGCTCGAGTGAGAAGATTGTCCGCGGGTTGTCAGTCAAATTGGCGAACAAGTGTCAACAAAACCGGAGGTGGGAGAGGGCTGTCAAGGCAGGAAGTCAGCGGGCGGAGCGGAGTTAGCCAGGCCACGTGGTCCATGACACCGCCACGGGTGGCCAGGCGGGCACAGTCGGGGGCGATGATGAGGGAGGTCACCCCGTGGGGCTTGTCACAGAAGCCCTGACTCACCATCCCTTCTCATCTCATCCTTTGTGCCTGAGCCCCCAGCACACGGGCTTCCAGCCTTGGCCCGAACTTCAGGATCAGGGAACTCAAACTCACTACCCAGCCCCCTTTCAAAGCACACAGTCTCCTGCAGTTCCAGATGTATTATAAGAACATCTGCTTCCTTAGATGCTGAAGGCCACACATTGTTTGAGTCCATCTCTGTGAAATGCCCAGAGGAGGCAAATCTGTAGAGACAGAGAGCCGAGCAGCGGTTGCCAGGGATGGGAGGGAAGGGGCGAGGGGAAATTACTACTTAATGGCTACGGGCTTTCCCTTTAGGATGGTGAAAATCTTCTGCAACTAGATAGTGGTGACAGTTGCACAGCATTGGGAATGTGCTAAATGCCACTGAGTGACATACTTTAAAAAGGGTAAAATGGTGAATTTTATGTTATGTGTATTTCAGCACAATTTCAAAACAAAATAGAAAAAAAACCTTCCTTCTGTTCCACCCACTGGTTCTCACTTTGCCCCTTGAAACCAAACTGAGGTCCAGTGTCTTGTACATGGGGCCAACTTTTAAATGTCTTTTTCTCCAAATCTGAGGGTGCTTTCAGGCCCCCATATGTCTACTTTTCCAGACTAATCACCCTTTGTCCCTCAAGTGTTCATCTTTGAAGTTCCTTATCCAGGGTAATTTCCACTGGATAAACACCCCTTTTCTGTCGCTTTATGGGAATCATGGTGCCCCTGGGGGATACTGCAGCTGCTGTGAATCGTGGCCAGCATCTGTTACGGTGGGATAATCGCCTGCTTTGACCTGGGACTTAGGACGTCTGAGTCTCAGCCTAAGTCCCAACTCTAAATCACTGTGCATCCTTGAAAAAGCCAGTCAACCTCTCTGGGCCTCAGTTTCTTCACTTGTAAAATGAAAGTTTCTGCAAGGTCTTTTCGAGCTCTCAGACTTTATGCTGCCCGGCTCTGGACCTTATTCCAGTTGATGGCTCACAAGAGGGAATTCCCTTTGAGCATCGATGCACCACCCCGTTCTCCCTGGGCTGAAACTGAACCACGGCGCCGCATCTTTCTCACTGTCATTAGGTTAGATCTCCCCCCGACCCCACCCACCCCAAATGTATGATCTCGGATTTGGGAGGCCAGATGTAAGATTCACTGGGATTCTGATCAAATCTTATATCATTAGATAGAACACAGCATTCTAAAATACGATTTTAGGTGTTCATTGCAATATCTAACCTATTTATAGTCCTCCTACTTTGCTGAGATACAGAAATCTCTGGAGGTCCCTGCAGAGTCTTAGTTAGGAGAGGGCCCGTGATGGCCCAGGGGAGACCTCGTGCCTGCTGTTTCCCCCATTCCCTCCAGATCAGCTCAGCAGAAGGGGAGAAGTCATGAGCCCCTCTTGTGGGTTCTATGATTTCCTTCCTTCCCCAAAAGAATCAGAGAGAAAGATATAACCTGATAGGATGGTCACTGTGCTAGAGATGTTTGAGGTGCTTCCCTGCTCCAGGCAACAGCCCCTTCCATGACTAAAGCCACACCAGTGAAGAACGGGCACATCTCGCCCGACGCCAGGCTGTACCTAACCGTGCTTGAAGCCCTAGCCCTGACAGTCAGTCCCCGTGTTCAGGCGTCACTACTCAGAATCCGCGTGCCCCGGACGGTCAGATTCCGTGTTCCTCCTTTCGTGCAGATACTCTTTTTCTTCTTTATGAAAAATCCCTTCTTTGAGATGACCCTTGCGGAAGCACGTAGGGAGTTATTACGTGGCAGTCTCCCTGAGGCTGTTTTATTCAGGCTTGGTTGTCCAGGGCAACCGATAACGAGAAACTTGGGGGACAGAGCCCCTTTGCTTTGTCGGGTCGCCTTTGATAGCTTGAAAAGGTCAAGAACTTCTTTACTTAGCCGAGCCTCCAAATGACTTTGCTAAGCAACGGGTGAGATGGAGATTCTCTTTAAAAGCCTGACACCCTGCCGCCTTTGTTCGTATGCAAAGTGTTTTTTTAAAGTGAAGCCCTCTGCCTCGGCACGTCCTCACACTCTAATGAGACCTGTGCGGCTGCCAAATCACACTCGGGACTGTTAATGCGGCAGGAGGCAGCGCGCGGCTCCTTTCAGCGGAGGCGCTAGGCGCTCGGCGGGATGAAGAGCAGCTTCCCTAATGAGCAGCAGGAGTGACAGGGAACCGGCAACCTCGCCCGGCCCCGCGCACGCCTTTCAGGTCCTCAGTCTTTGGTCTTCTTTCTGTCCCTGCAACTTGGGAAAAACGGGTCCTGTTCGTGTCTATAAATTGAAAGGAGTATCCTAGACTCTTGACTCTAATTCAGATAATTAAAATATTGAGCTTTCACTTAAGTGAGTGGGAGGGAAGGGATGTGTGCTGCTTTTTGGTGTTTAAATCTAGTGGAAACAGAAATGCTGGGTTTCCGGATTCAGGTTTACGATCCTTCAGCTGATATTCTCCGAGTGCCTTGTGTGTGTGTGTGTGTGTGAGCTGTGCTGCTCGGCGGGGCTGGGGGTGGCACAGGGCAAGAATTGCACCCAACGTGTGCTTTAAGGAGGGTGCGATCTAGTAGCACGGGGGAGACGTATAATCAGATGATCACCATCTAAGGTAGAAAGTGTTCAAAGAAACAAACAAAGGATGTCATTTCAGAGGAGAGATGGTTTTTCCCCCTCTCTTTTCACCACTTTCTAATTTGGGCCACCATTCTCTCTCCCTGGGATGATGGCAGTAGTGACCTGACTGTTTCCTGGTCCTCCTCGAGCACCTACTATGTGCTGGGCAGAGGGAAGGAAGGAACATTAGACATATAACATGTTTGTATCCGGGTAAAGGCAGAGATAAGGTACTTCCAAAATAATAATCCATGGCAAACCGTGTTCCAAGGCCTCAAACCTGTCCACAGGGGCCAGAACCTAGCAGTGAGTGAAGAGAAATGGGCCAAGGATATGAAGAATTAAAAGAAGATTCTTAGAACAGGAGCAAACACTTCCAGTCTGAACTGGGCAGTGGTTACTTAGCTACAATTAGTTATTTTCCAGCAGGAAAGCAGGGGCTAGAACCGCTAGATATACAGACATTTTGGGAGTACCAGCAGTTACGTTTAAGTCTTTCTAACACTGGATAAGCCATGCAAACATTCAAAAGTCCTGAGCTGGCCGGGAGGGAGCCTGCCACTTGGCAAACTCTGGGGTAACTGTGGTGAAAGTGGGAGAGTCATCCAGCACAGCCAGGAGTCTCCAGGAAACTTTGTGGAAGAAGGAACATTTCTTACACGTTTAGAAAAATGGTTGGAGGCAGGACCCCGGTTTTCCAAGTAGAGGGAAGAGTGAGCGAACGTGTGGACCTGGGAACCTGGAGGTTGTGGTCCAAAAAGTCCAAGGACTCTGGAAGCTGGAGCCAAGGGCATGAGCAAGGGTTGGGGGACCAGCCATGGAACCTCAGGCTAGAGAGGTTAATAGAGGCCAGATTCTATAATGATGTTGTGCAGGACTCTTACCCCCTTGAAACCTCACTGTCGTCTTCTGCCTCCCAGAGCTGCTAGAGGAGCTCATGAGAGCACGCATAGAAAATGCCTGGCGTTGAACCTGGCAGTGATACAGAGTGTTTAATAAGTGTTGGTTCTTCCTTCCATTTAATACCAAGTTTAGACTTCATTCTGCTCATGCTATGACATTAGAAAAGAGCTGCCTTTTTTTTTCTTTCTTAAAGATTGAGTTTTCACTTATTTATGAAGACTAAACATTCTGAAATGCACAAAGGAGAAGATAACAGCCACCTATGGTCTCGCCACTGAGAATTAACCACAGTTCAGCTCTTCGCAGATTTACATTTGTATCCAGTCTTTCCCAAAAAGAAAAAAATCATTCTTGATTTTGTGAAAAATTATAACATATCCATCATAAAAATTGTTACAAAGTAAAGTACAAAAAGTGAAAGACAGGCATTTATGTCCAAAGATAATTACATTGGGTGTGAATCAGTTCACGTAGCCTTTTATGCGTTTTGGATAAAATGACGGAGGCTTCCTATATTTTGGGGGGGTTTTGGGGTTGCTGTGAGGATTAAGTAAGTTTATATGCTAATAAAATATAATGCTAATATAATACAGTAGCACAAGGCCTGGCCCAGAGCGTGCAGTCCGCGTTGGATCACAGTGGTTGGTAGTGAGAGCAGATACAACTGTGTCGTTCTAGATCACAGTGGTTGGTAGTGAGAGCAGATACAACTGTGTCGTTCTAGAGAGAAACTTCTGTATCACATTTAGTAGAGGACCCCAGGCTTCAAGGTCTCCTCTTCGTCTCCAGTTGGCAAAGAAATAGTCACCACCTCTTTGCGGTAAACTGGGAGGGGAGATGACCCTGAGTCGTGATTTAGCTCCGCCATTTGTGAACTGTGTGACAGTAGACGCGTCGCTCTGAGCCCCTGCTTTCCCGTCGTCAAGACGTGAGGAGTTCTGCCAGCCTCCCAGGGTCCTTGGGAAGTTCATGAGCAGATGCACGGAGAGCTGCGGGGACAGAGGAGCTCATCAAGTGTTAGTCCCTCTTCTGCCCACCTCTCCCTCCCCTCCCCTCCCTCTCCTCTCCCCTCCTTCTCTCCCCCCCACCTTCTCTCCCCACTACCTCTCCCCTCTTTTCCTGTTTTAACCCTCAGCAACTAGAATATTCAGAAAAGGCTTACAGAGTCCTCCCAGTTACATTTTAGCCCCCGCCTCTTTCCCCGGAGTTCCCCTCCGACCCTGAGGCTGGAGTGAATGCGAATTGATGGTGAGGCCTGTGTTCACCAGCAGCCCGAGTAAGGGGTGCATGTGTTGGCAGCCGCTGGCCAACAGCTCAGCTGAAGACAGGAAGCGAATTAGCTGGTAGAAGGTGGTCCTTTGCACCTGAAATTCATTATAGATTTAAACCCATTTTGAAAATTCATCTGTAACTCCAGGAGCCAGAGTAAAACCTGGGCCACTTGGTGAGAAACCCATTTTGCTTAGTTACTAAAAAATCTGACACTGCCGAGTTCTTTGAGTGTTGCTAAAAATTGCTGTAGCTTCTTTTCACCATAAAGTAGGTATCAAGCGAAGACTTTGTGTGTGTCTGTGATCGTTATGTTGTATTAAAGAGTCGCATTGAGTTCCAGAATGAGAACAAGCATGCGGCATGGTCTCTACCTGCAAAGCAATTAAATTATCGTCTGACATGTTTATAGCTCCAGAACCAGTAATCAGCTTTTAGTCTGAATAGGGGACGTGGTGTTATAATCCAGGGCTTTGCTGAGAGGTTCATATTTAGCATTTGCATTTGATAATTTAATTTAAATAACACCGAGCAAGCACAGTTACGCTCTTGGCGTCTGGCAGGGTGACAGGGAAGAATGCAATGCACAAAGTGGTTTCTTTGTAAATAATTGTGTATTCCTGAGTGGTTTTCACTTGGCTTGTTATTAACCTCTGCTGCCCTCACTGAATAAACTAGCAAATGGTAGTAGCCTCTGAAGTCGCAAGTATTATGTCTCTCTCTGTTTCTTTTTTTCTCTTCCCATGGAAACAATATCTGAGCAATCTCCAAATTTCCCTGAGATTGTGAAAGGCCTGCAGTGAACCATTAAAAAAAAAAAATCCCCCCAAAGGGACTTATTTCTTGCAAGATGCCTTTATGTATTAGAGATCAATTTTCTGATAAGATTCTCTGTTCCAGAGAATATTTGGCAATTTTAGCAAAAGTAAGTACTTGCCACAGGAAGAGTGAATCCCAACTTAATGCCCAATAATATCACAAACTAAAGGAAATAAATTGTAGAAACAGTCTCTTCTCTCCAATATCCCCCCTCCAGAATAAACTTTGTTGGGTGATTCTAGAATTTTCTTTTACAGGACTTCCCAGCTATCACATTTCTGTACAGGAATTGTTTGCTTCAGGGCAGCATGTCCCGGTGGGTTTCCAAATCTGAATCCCACTGCCGTCCTCACAGCATTGCTATTTTTACTTTCCCTTTCCTACTTCCCCTGCACACACACACACGCGCACACAAAAACACACATTAGTCCCATCTGTTGGTGCCCTGAAGATGACAGACCTTGAGAAGGAAAGTGCACTCATTCTGCCATGAGTTGTGTATTTTTTGCCTTAAGATATTTTCTCTCCATTTGGCATGGTTTTATAACTTTGCCCAAAATGATCTGCCTGAGCCTTCCTGGGCACCAAGTCTGAATTCGAAGTCAGGGAGCTCAAGTGAAGTTGTTTGTTCTTACTGCGCACCCCCGGTTCCCAAGACCTGCTTCAGCACCTGAACTGCTGATGGGTTGTGTATGTTGCACGTATATCAGCTGATAAGCACCTTCAAAGGAAGACCCTTTTGCTGTAGGATGGAATTTTCTGACAGATGTTGTTTAAAACTGAGTAAAAATAAAACTATTTCAAGAGATTTCCTAGTGTTTCGAACCCCTCCCCAGGAGTCTTTCCAGGGAAGGAAATGGAGTGAGAGGTGGAGATGGGCACCTTCCCTCTGGTGTGTTTACGTGCAGGATGGCGGGCCGTGCGTAAGCTTTCTGAGCGCACACCAGTGTAGCTGGGGGTGAGCAGAAGCCTCCGTCTTGTTCATATTTCAAATGTTCTGAGAAGTAAGGCCTTGATTGTGTGCCGTTGCCCTTTGAGAGGGCTCCCTTTCCACTGAAGAGCAGGCCTTGCTCTGTGCCAGCCCGCTTTACGTATCTTAGCAGATAGCCTGTCCGTGTGTTAAGCCCTTCGGTGTATCTGTGTGTGACCTTGGCCTTTGATCCATTTCAGTCACCCCTGAGCCCTCATCCACTCTGGTGCATTGGATTATGAAAACAGTTGCCAGTACCCAAGAAGCAAGGATGCAGCCGTACACGGGGCCTTGTGTGTTTCAGTAACTCACAGCATCATAGGACCCGTGTGGTGAGAGCGTGAGCCTTGGTTTACTCTTCCTCCCTCCCGCTGCCCAGCCCACATCCCGAAACACTGTACGTGGGTCTGCTTTGCTTCATCTTAACCTCTGCCTTCAGTGGTTAAGCTAGTGAAGTAGAGGGCAGCAGACATCTCTGGGCGGGGCAGGCAGCCTTGCACATCTTGGCTCTTTTGGGACAGCTTCAGGTGTTTTAGCTATTGTGTGAGGGTTTAATATTATCAACCAAAGAGAGGACTTGAGAGAAGGATTTTGATTTGCGTGGTTATGATTCTGGACTGTTTCCCAGCCCAGAGTCTCTGAGAAATGGAGCCATGTTGTTCAAGAGACAACCACAATTGGCAGCCTCAGGGGGCCGTCAGCAGTGATCCAAGGAAGTTGGATGCACTGCTCTTGTGGTTCAGGTTCTTCACAGGGACTGGCCTGATAAAATCCTGCAAACATAGATACTTTATCATAGCAACTGCAATGATTTTCGTTTGTTTTAAATCCATGATTAGTTCTGTTAATAAAAACGTCTATTGAAGCTATTTAAGACACCCACTAAAATTCTCTAATATTAATTTCATGGAAAAATTCCAACAGAACTGTATTAGTGTTTCCCCCCATTAAGGTAACATTATGGACTTTTAATGGAGCTCTCGGCTATAATGGTTTTTATTGACCTAATTATTAAATGAATTAAAATCTGTCTCAGTGCCTTCACAATTATGGAATAGTGGCATCAGAGGGAGGGCCATGGTTGGTTACTGAGGAGGCAAACAGGAGAAGCCCTGAACATGTCCCTTTATGTATTTGTGCTTCATTTAAAAGGAAAGATAAATAATACCCTAGTTTCGTTGAGTGGATCTGCCTTTTACTAGCTGGGACCTGGGTCATGTCAAAATGCTAACTTTGTGGCAAGTCATACTGTAATCCATGGGAAACTTACGTTTTCTCTTCCTTGCCTGTCTCCTCTGCGTTTTCTCTTTGGATGGTTTGCAAATATAATGTTAGAATTTTAGTAATGATATTAAATCTAGGATGGAATCTTTGAAGAGCTTTTTATAATTAGTTTTTAGTACAAAAGTCATGTGGTCACTGGAATAAATTGTGACAGTGTGGAGGGAGGAGAGTAACATAGCAAATCCTAGTTTCTGGAAGGATCATCATTAAAAGCTTGAGGAAGCTGTTTGTAAAGTATCAGTTTTTGCCTTTTAATATTTGACTTTTTTTTTTTTTTTGGCACAGATAACTTAGATGTGACACACGCACCTCTAGTCCCCTCTCCCTGGCCCAAAGCAGACGTTACTAAGGGATTGCTGCACCCTTTCTCACCTAGAACAGCGCAGCCTGAGCATCTCACGCCTGACTCTCAGGGAGGCTTGGAAAAACCGGTCTAATGTGATTTGACATGGGAATTGTAACCTAGTTTGCACCCCTGATAATCATTCACATTACTATAAAGTATGTCCCTAGACACACACATGTGAATTTCATTTGCTCATCAAAGACATTCTGTAAGAAAGAGAGGAGCTTCCTCAGTCCTGTGTAGCAGGCAAAACCCCAAGACTCAGTAGGAAGGGACTGAATCAGGGCCCAGAGCTGGTAAGGAGTAAATGAGAATGAAAAGACACAGCTCCTGACTCCCGGTCTATTAATAACGAAGATGGCCAGTCTTTCACTCATTTCTTCCAAAAGTACTTACTGAACACTTTCTCTGTGTCAGGCACAGGATATTCAGCAGGGAGCCAGACAGGCATGGTTTCTTCCCTCAAAGAATTTCCATGCTGGAGGAGGAGACAGAAAATAGACTCACAGATAAATATCGACGATTTCAGGGAGCCATGCATCCCATGAAGAAAAGAATGGAGAGAACTGTGGTGGTTTAGTGGGTTGCAAGGAAGGTCTCTTTGAAGATGGACACTTGAACCAGAAGAAGGTGCCACAATGAAAACCCTTGGCACAGAGTGTCCATCAGAGACAGAGGGAGGGGAGCTGGTGTGAAGGGCTTAGGATGGAAGGAGCCATGTGTATTTAGGGAAACCCACCCACAAATGGGCCTGGGAGAAAGGAGAGAGGTGGGCTGGGGCCAGAGTGTGCAGGACCCTGGGGCGGGGTGTTGAACACCCATCAGAGACCATTAAGCAAGGATTAACCGAACCCAATTTTGTTGGGCACAGCATGGAGATACCACATCCTGCTTCCACGACATCTACCCAATCACCAGACATAATTTAGTCTTGAATGCAAATTACAGTGAACCATGTCTTGCTGCAGGGGCATACTTCTACTCTGATGAACTCAAAAATAGTGTTTCCTGTCTCCATCTCTTCCCCGGAGCCATGGACTGGAACATATCCAAGTACCAGGGGTAAGATCACAGGGCAGGATGCTCAGCAGAGGTTCTGGCAGAGACAGGAATGCAGAGAGAAGTTCACTGTGTGTTACACCAACACCTGAGCAATGCGTGACTCCCCAAAAGGAGGCAGATCCCCAAGCTTGTCTGAACTGGTACGAGAATGGATTGAATGTAGCTCTGTTCTACTTAATGAGGCTTCTCTTTAGTCCTTAACACACAAACCCTCCCTCACTGTGCTGTTTTGGTTTATTTTAATCCCCATATCCTTCATAAGGTAGCCTTACTTTATATGAAAATAGTCAGAGCTATTACTACTATTAACCATACTAACAGTTGGCTGAGTAGTTACTGTGTGCCAGGCACTGCACCGTGCATCCTCTCAACCCTGGGAGGTAGATACTATTATTTTATTGTTTTACAGATGAGAAACTTAGCCCCAGAAAGGAGGACGCGGGGCTTGCCCATGATCAGGCAGCTGGCAAAGGTGGAGGCCAGGAGCTTCAACCACGGAGTCCCTGCTCTTCACCAGCACAGGCCCTTCCCACACAGTGACTTGGGAATAAACTGGGTTTGAGACCATCTCAGTTTCTTCCACTGTGAATTTATCACGGCCCTGAACTCAAAGAGTGTTTTTGGTGAGAGTAAATGAGATGTAAGGAGAAACATAGAGCGGAGTGCCCAGCACACAGCAAATGCTCTCAAGCCATGTCACCTGGGCACTAGGTCTCAGGGCCCAGAAAGGGAAGGTGATACGGGGCTGCTGAGGGGACAAAAGGAGGCCGTGTGGCGACGCGTTCAGCACGGAGCCCAGGCTTTCCTAGGCTCTGCGTAAATAGTGATGACTGCTCTTGTTAATCTAAGGACCAGTGATGGCTTGAATTTGCAACACCCTTTGCAAATCAAAGTATCAACTGAGGAAAACTCATTCATATGTCCTCCCTAGTTTCATTTCTGGCAGAGGAATGAGCACTGTTACTGATAACAGGAGTGTATCTGTAATCGAGTTGCAGTGGTGCTAACGGGCTGGCACAGTTTTTTTATTCTGTCTGATACTGTTTTCAAAGAAGCCATTTGTGCTGTAATGGGAAAATTCAGTCCAGATCTTTGAAGGAAAGCCTGATGTTTAATAGTTTAAGGCAACTTCTGACAACAGTATGTTCTAGAGAATTGCAGATGCTCCCAAATCACATACTATTTCTCTAAAAAAAAACTGTGACATTTATCTGATAGAGCATCTGGCGGGGGGGGGGGCAGATTCTTTTTTCCATCAGTTAAAAAACAAAACAAAAAACACCTTTGCCCAAGTTCGCGCAAAACATCCTGCATAAGTGAGATTAATGGGTTCTGAAACTGTGGACCATGTTAAAAAGCTGCACAAGGTTCACATTAATGTGAAAGCCAGCTGGGAAGTGCTCTGGGCTGTCACTGCCCGACTCTTGGGGGTGCTGTGTTAACAGTGAGGAAGGAAAGACAAGCCCCAACTTCACTGGGCTTGCTCTCGAGCGTCTAGTTTTTTGCCCTCTGAAGTCACATTCCTGTCAGTGAAGAACAGAGAATGGTGTCCTCCTTCAAATGAGGCAGCAGGGCGAGCACGTCACTCCATAGGTTTTCATAAATTTCCTTCAACCCTTTCTTGTAAAGGCCTGAACTCTCATGGGACCCAGGTCATGCAAATCCTGCATTTCCTCAAATTCTCCTCTGGCAATGCTCTCAAGGAAATCTTTTTTGAATTCTTGCAAAGACTGTGCTTTGGGGGAAGAGGCCTGGGATGAGGGAGGTGGCGGTCTAAGAGCCAGGAGGCTTGGATACGCTCTGCCACTAGTCACGCGACCTTGGGCAAGACTTGGCTCTCATTGTCACCTAAGGTGAAGTGAGAGACTTGGCCACGGGTTCCCATCATGTGTCACACTGTGTCGACACCACCTTTGCCCTTCCTCTCTTGAAATTGATGCTTGACTGCATATGATTTTTTTTTCTGGCTTATAATAAAGAAAGGCTGCTTCTTTATCTGGCCCTCAAATTTCCCCACTTTATTTTTAATGATCGCCTAAAATAGAGGTTCTTACCCTGGAGTCTCTAGACAGACCCCGAAGTTAGATGCGAAAGCTTGCATATAGGTGAATATTTACGGAGCAGGGGGAAGGCTTTATGATTTTCCTGTATTCACTCAGCGAATACTGAACACTTACTCTCTGCCAGGCACCGAGCTAAGCAAAGGAAATACAATGGGGGTCTGAGCAGATGATAGTACCTGACCTTCCAGAGCCTCCATTATAATCAGGAAGATTCTAGAAGCAAGTAAATGAGCAATCACAGTGCAGCGGTGTAGAGGTGTGGGGGAGTCGGGTGGAACAGGCAAGGTACCATTGGAGATTGAGAGAGGGGCCTCCTCAGACTCCATCAGAAGTTTAAGAGCATTCCTGACCATAGAAAAAGGATATGAACCTCTGACCTACAGGAAAGGGAACTTGACAGGTGTGATCCTAGTGTGAGCAACACCTGGAGAAAAGATGGCAGGTGGACATACACACCTGAGATGTTAATTCATAACAAATAAGGCATTCAACACTGCAAAGTCTGGTTTAAAGTCTTGAAATGATCCTGATCATTGGTATTATGACGATCATAGCTGGTGTACACTGAGCTCTTACTACGGACCAGATTCTTGCTAAGCATTTAGCGCCAGTAATCTCGCTTTGTCTTCATAAAACGTCTGCAAGGGGGTAGCATACTCCTGTCTTACACATGGGCATTAAGTCATCTATTCAAGGTCTTCCAGCCAAAAAAGGAGCAAATCCAGGATTTAAACCCCAGGTCTGGGTGATCCTTGAGCTTAGCCTTAGTATAGATTTTTGGATCACAGTGAGATCTCACCTTCCATACAGGTTGGAAAGTCATGTTTCCTTGAATTGCTTTGCACCAGAGGGCCAGGCTTTAGATGTAAAACCAAAAAAGCAAATGTCGGTGCCATATGTTCCTCCCCACAGTGCAAGGTGCTGTCTCCTAGGCTCTCAATTACCAGCTCAAATGAAACTGGTTTCCTGCAACTGGGTATGGTCCCAAACCAGTCCTTCAGAGAAGAAGCAAAGCTCGAAGGGGCTTATTAACAAGTTAGCATTTCAAAAGCACGTGGGATTGTTAATTCCATTTGCCACAGAACTGCTGTCATGATGATGAAGACTTAGTCATTGTAGGCACACAGTCTTATGCTAAGCTCCTGTAAGATCCTCCTGGGCTGGCCCTTCGCTCTCTCTTTTCCAGTTGACCTTGACACCTGCATTCCTGAGTGTCTGTCCGATCTCTGCCTTCTTTTATGAGAGTTTGATCCAAAATACACAGAACACCCCTCCAAGTAGCTCCTGCTGATAACCTGACCCCCAAAACACCTGACCCCGAGGAAATGTCCTCGCCCCAGAAGTGTGTTGGTCTGTTCACTCAACAAGCTTTTATGGGGACAAGGGCGTGAGCTAGACACTGGTGGTAGAGGAACGAGCCAGCCCATGCTCTCAAGAAGCTGTGGTCAGTAGACTGCACCTAAGGAAGTTAAGAGCTCCTTTGACTGCAAGTGACCCGAACCCAACTCCAAGTGCTCAAAGGGAGGGAGAAAGGATTAATCAGCTCGTGTATCTGAGCTGATACAGACGTGGCTGGGTTGAGGGACACAAACTGTCACCAGGGCTTTGTGTCTGTACTTTCTTCAGATGGCCTTTCCCCAGGGAAGGTAATAGGAATGCCAGCAGCTTGAGGGATGGGGCCCTCTTTCTTTCGTGATGACACCACCAGCCCCAGACCACCATATCTGCAGTCAGCACAGAGCACTGCACCTGCCTGTTAGCATTTCCTCCTATCAGGCGTTTGGGGCTCAAAACCCATTTTTTGATACGGAGGCAATGAAAACCTGGCGATGCCGCTTTTCCACGACTGCCTCTGTTATGCAATCATTTAAATTGATTATACGATTTTATAACCAGTCTGGTCATGAAAAGGTTCCATGGTGGAATCTGCCCTCGTAGGTATTTCAAGGGGAGGGGAATTTACTTGGCCATTTACACCCTTCTGAAAATAGCAAGGGATGGCAGAGATGAGACTGCCGGCGACGCTGCTGTGATGAAATGGCATTTACCACGGGACCCTCTGTGAGTGATGGGAGAGGTGTGCCGTGTGTGCAGGGATTCGCCTCTACACTGTGGCTTCGATTCTTTATTAAATGAAAGCCAGATGCTTACAGTTACCATTTTTAAGCGGTTCCTTCTCCCAGGTCGCTCATAAAATCCCACTAATAAATCAAAGAGCCCTTCTTAACAGAATGTCAGGGGATGCCATGATGTGGCTGATGTCTTAATGAATTCAGAGCACTGGAAGCTAGTCTCATAATTTCTTCTGAAGTCTCCACTCCCCATATACATGCCTCCCCCCCACCAAATAAAAGAAAGATCGGAAAAGGAAGTTGGGGATAAATGTCTCGCTGTCACAGCCACAAACGTGTCTTCCACAAGACAAAGTGAGTTACTAAGAGAAAAATTTCCAAGTGATTTAAAAGATACCATTTAAATTCTATTAGAATTTTTGGAAATAAAAGGCAATGAGTTAAGTGAGAATAAGATGTGAGCCTTCCTGCAATATTTGATTGCTAATGAACAAAGTATTAATCTTAGCAACCAAGAAGAGAAAAATGCACAGTTTTTCATTAAATCAACTAAATGATTAAATGAGTTAGTCAGTGGAAACCATTTTGATTTTCTGAATGTGAAATGTGCAGCTTATAACAAATAAATTCAAAGCACCTTTCTAAGCAAGTTTTGACCATAAAAAATGTGGGTTATAAAGATGTTTGGCATTTTCTTCTTTATAGATAAGCCAGTATTTTAAGGAAGTGACGTTAATTGTGTGGAATGAAATGCCCCTGCTATCTGGGCTTAAAAAAATGTGGTGTCTAGTGTGACATTTCTAATGGATCTTCAGCACTATTACAGAATGATGGACTGTTGTCGTAGTCATTTTAGCAGCTTTCCGAGCTGTTGTATTTTTAATTAAATTGGCTGTGAATTTTGTAAGTGGCAAAGGTTGATAAACTAGCGCTCGGCACGACATTAGCGCGGCTGTCATAGTTGGTACATTTATGTGCATAATCTTCTTCACATTCCATAAGTCTCTTTGGTCTCAGGCATTGATCTGCAAGATTACTTGTGTTGGGAGATGGGGAAAAAAAACATTAAAATAAGTTCAGCAGAGAACCTGGTTCTGGGACATTGCTTAATGGGCTGAGAGGAGGTCTAGCCGTGGAAGCCCACTGTAAATTGGTTTCCCACCCTCCCTTCTTGCACCTCCCCAGCAAGGGAAACCTGGGGCGTAGGTCAGGGTGCCATTTCTTCCACCAGCACGTTCTGAGAGGCTCCTCCAAGTCACGCCCTGGGCTGGGTGCTGGGGAGACAAACGTGAGTCTAGTAGGAGACCCAAGCACTGATCCATCCGAGCAAACAGGGACCAGTTTGGAGAACTGTTCTCAAGGAAAGGGCCAATCCATCATGAAGGAGCCTCGTTAGTCAAGGGGTCAGACAAGGAAGGCGTCTTTGAACAGGTAGCCCAGGGGCTGAGATCTGAAGGTGGCAGGACGGCCAGTCTCAGGAGGAGCGGGGGGCAAGTGTGTTCCCGGCGGGGGAGCAGACGTGCAGGGACTCTGGGGTGGCAGGAGGCCATCTGAAGACCTGAAAGAAGGCTGCGGGGCTGGAGTCCCGAGCAGGAGTGAGAGGAGAAGGGGAGCACTTTCAGCCCTGGATACACTGTCTGCGTGTCCGGAAAGCCCAGGGGAGCTGACTAGACAACCTCAGGGAGAGCTGCCACAGTGGCTGCAATCAAGGCAAGATGTTCAGATGATCGTGAACCAGAGGGCAGTCCAGTCTTGGATGTAGCTGAAGTCTACTGGCCATGAGAGAACGAAAAATCACAACCCAGGAAAGGGGTATGAGAGGGGAACCTGTTTAACAGAATTGCAGAACGTGGGGGCAAGAAGGGCCCTCATAGACTCTGTTCTCCACCACCATCAGCTTGCAGACCAGGAAGGTGAGCCCCAGGGGGACTGATGTCGCACTGTGACTCACGGTGACTCACCAGCCTGCTTCGTTCTTAAAATGAGGCTTCTTCCTAAAACACTAACTCGCTTTCCCAGAATTTCTCATTTTCACTCCTGGATAAAATGATTCCCTTACTTATCCAACACAAAGATGCTGGCTAGGAAAGGCTTGCAGAGGACGAGGTAACATAGCAGACGAGAACAAGGCTTCAGAGCCAGAGAAGCCTGGGTTTAAATTCCCGACCTCGCTGACCGACCTTACCAAGATACACAAGCTCTGAGCCTCGGTTTCCACATTTGTCCAGCGGGGCTGATAGCAGTGCCTCCATCATCGGGTTGTAAGGACTACGTATCCTTCATGCAGAGCGCTTTGTGTGATCCCTGGCATATAGGAGATACCTAATCCATGGTAACTGCTGTTTCCTTAGCAAAAGTGAACTACTCAGTCTATCAGTGAGTTAATTTTCTTACTTGCCCTTTGTAGAAAACGAAAAGGGGGTTTCTCTTTTCATAACGAGTCAGAGAGATGCCTTTGAAATGTGTTGGAATTTTTTTTCTTCTGCTTGTTCGTATTTTGTGCGTGAGAAATTACTTCTCTGGGCTACTGGTTCTTTCTTCATGAATAAATACCTTTTGCTTCAGGTAGTCTTCTAGTTATGGGTACGTGAGAACCAACAAATAATATTTAAGGACCACAGATAATGAAGATTTAACCACAACTCCAGGAAGGAAAGGAGTTGACTTTAGTCAGCTCATCATGGAAAGAATTCAAGCCCTGGAGTCACACAGACCCGCAGTAAATCCCGGCTGGGACACAAGTTGCCAAGTGAAGCCCTGTGCGAATTAGTTATCCCTTCTGAGCCTCAGTTTTCTCAAATAAAGACCTTTCTAGTTATCACATAGTATGTTATGAGATTTACCTAAAAAGGGGCAAAATACCTGACTCACAATAGTAAATACCCCAGGCTTGCCTCTTCTAATTAGGCAGCTCAACCTGCTGGTCATTCCCATTGAGCGCACCATTGCGCATGTGTTTTGGGGGGATGTGGAGTGGGGACCGGATCCCATTCAGTTACGCGACCTTTGTTTGTCAGATGGGCACGGTGGCTGTCATTTTCTGCACCGCCAGAATGGCGCCCCCGCCCTCCCAGAAGCTCGTGTGCTTAGCTCGTGCGAGGTCTGCAGTGAGGCTTTCGCAGCAGCACGTGCGGGAACAGCCCAGCGTGCGGGGGGGAAGCTCGCAAGACGGATGGCTGCGCGGGGAGAGATCGTATTAGTGAGGGAAAATTGCGCGCGGGGTAAACACAGCAGCTACTTTCAGTGGCATCATCTCCATAGTTTCCAGCGAGAGGCTGTGCAAATTGCAAAGGAGGGAAAAGAATATCTCAGTTTTCCTGTCGAGCTTACAGATGAGCCGCAGAGCTCCCGTTTGTGCGTGCAGGCGGTTTCAGTCACCGTGCACGCACGCTCACCCTGGCAGCGTTTCAGAGCATTTTTCCACATTACCGTAGTCTTTCATCACGCGTCACAAGTCTGACACGGTTCTCTCCTTGGCAAGAAAGTGCTCCAGGCTAAGTTTCAGATTTTGTCAGTAGGAAGAAAGGAATTGTTACAATCCAGAAATGGCTGGGGAAACATACCTTCAAGTGCCACACATTTGTAAACGTAAAGCTCCAGGTGGAAGGAAGGACTGGAAGCAAGCAAGCTGATGTCTTGCTGGTTTCCGTGGGCCCTTTGCTGTGCTCCCTGGCTGGACCCAAGACGCAGCCGCGCCAAGCCACGAATGCTTCGGCGGCCGGTAGGGGTGGAGCTCTGACGCGCCCGAATAATTCTCATCATCAGTTCTCTGTCTTCTCCATCCCGGGAGCGGGGTTAACGTCCTCAGTGACACGGATTCTCTGCTCACCTCATTTTGCCCTTCTCTTGGTGTGGCCAGATCTGGCTAAAAGAGATGATGTGTTTCCATTTCCTCCATTCAACCAAGATAGGTTTATCTAGTATCTTGTCTCTGCCAAGCTTCGCAGCAGGCACTGGAGAAGCCACAGTAGGCAGGACAGACATGAACCCAGAACCCACAGGTGCCACGAGGGCACAGGTGTCCAGGGTGCTGGGGGGGCACGTGGGTGGAGCGATTACGAGGAACAATTCTTGTCCTCCTCCTGCCCACTCCCCCTTCTTTGACTGTCGTGGGGACAGGGAAGACTGGGATGTGGAAGAGTCTGGGGCAAGTTCATGTAACTCCTCATTTTCCAAATACCAGTCGTTGGTCCCAGTTGTTGCTATGTTAAGAACCGCTTCTATTCCTCTTCATGTGTTTTCAAGTCAACTTCCTTTTCCTACCTGAATCTGTTCAGTGAAAAAGGAAAGGTTTCATCATTCTTGTAACAGAAAAGCAGCGTGACATGCCATAAACAGGAGGCAGCTACACAAGTTGGCACGATGAAAAATAAAATGGTGTTATTAAATTTCATCTGGATGGTGTAGTTCGAGCATGAGGGCTGTGCTTTTCTGGTATAAAATGGGAGACCATGGAGCGTTAGAGCCGTGTGAAGGATAAACACCTCACTGAACGTGCTTCCAGAAAGAGTGCGAGGAGGAAAAAGGATGGTGGAACTGAATACCGCCGTGAAAACCCATGCTCTGTGAGGCCGTGACTGTGTGCTGTCTGTAACCGCCTTGGGCACCCAGACAGGAGTGCGTCCCACACTTCGGGAGTAACCGAGAGGGTCCCGTGGAGTGGGAACTTAGAGCTGTCGGTAATGAACTGAGAACGGTAATTCACAGCTTTGCAGTCCTGGTAAGGAGTTTGGATTTTATTCTGAAAGAACAGAAAGCCGAGGAATCAAGCCAATGGCTGGCTGGGGTGATCGGATCTGAATTTCAGAAAGACGGCCCACCTGCATGGGTGGTGGTAGAGGAGCGGGTGGTGAGAAGCAAGGCCCGAGGAAAGCAAAGACAGGATGCTTTCAGGAGCCCCGGGGAAAGAAGATGGGGGCAAACACTGGAAGAGTGACTGGGGAAAGGAGAGGCAAAAAAATCTGTCAAATGACTGACTGGATGAGGGATGTCGTGGGTGCTCAGAACTATTTCCACGTGAAGTGGCTGCTAGACCTTCACTCTAGAGAGAGTTCAGTCCGTCCAGTCATTCTTACATCATTTTTTTTTTTTGACCAAAGAATCCATAGCCCTCAACTCAGCCCTTACTGCCCTCCGCAGGCCCCCTTCCCGCTTGCTAACGGAGGTCTCTGGTTCACTGAGATTCCTGGGAGGTGGGATCTGAAAAGCTGGCCTGAGAGTTGGTGACGATGTAGCCCCTTCGGTTCCTCAGGGCTGAGGGAGTTGTCATTTTCTCCCATCATTTCCCACTTGTCTTAGGACATTGTTTTTTACTGGGGTGGTTTACCCCGGGGACATGTGTCAATGTCCAGAGACCTTCGTGGACGTCACAAGTGGTAAGGAGAGGTGTGCTAGTCACCTCAAGTAGGCGGAGACCCAGGATGCTGCTACACAGGACTGTCCCCACCACCGAGAATTAGCTGACCCCAAATGTGACTAGTGCCTGAGGCTGAGGGAGGCTGAGGCACCCTGGCGGGACAGTGAGAAAGGCCGGAAGTGTCCGGTGAGGGCAGTGAGTGGACACCGTGGTGGGCAGGCTCTTCCATCAGGAAACTATTGTTTGCCCTTAAGAACCTGTGTGTTATTACAGCTGTGTGTGTTGCGGGACCAGGAGGTTGGGTAGGGAAGCGCGGCATCCTCTGGATCCTCCAGGACGGGAATCACGCCAGGGCAGGCAGCCAGCTGGAGGAGGCAATAGCTCCAAAGAAGCCCCCCAGACTCCCAGCCCCCCCGGCTCTGCTGCGCTGGCTCTCGGGAGGCTGGGGGTGACTCTCCACAGGCAGATCCCGTGCATCCACAGGGGCGGCTCGCTCAGTCTGGTCCTCCAGCAGGTGCGGTGAAGTGCCCAGAATCGTCACACTGTCTTGGCTAATCTCCAAGCCTGCCCAGAAAACAAGCATCTCTGTTTTCAGAGGATGATAGCCACGATCACTTTTTCCTGGGGGGGAAAAATGCCAGAAAGATACACGCTTTGTAAATCACAGCGTGTTTCCTGCCTGCGAGCTTTGAGTCTCTTTGTGAGACATTTATCTCCTTGTAGACTCACCTCCCTCAAATTATCATTTAATTAATAAACCTAATAGCCCGAGGTGCACCAATCAATAAGGAAAAGAATGCAGGAAGCTGAACCGGCCGCATCATGGTATTGAACTGTGTGTGGAGAGGTCTGAGGCCTTCCTTTAAAAGGAGCATGCCCCCAGTCCATGGAGATGGGGAGAGGGGCCGCCGTGTTCCCACAGGGTTGGGGAGGCAGGGAAGTGGCGGACGAGGGCATCCTGTCCTGACGCATGAGTGACATGGGCATTGAATTTCCCATTGTTTAAACGGGTATGATCTTGGATAGGAACGAATGATGCCTTTCATGCCAGCTGAGAGCTCTTTTCCCTTCTGTGACCAGAAGCACCCCTGTCTTCATGGTGTGAATGTGGCAACTGCTAGCCAACTATGTGATCGAAAACGTGTGGGAAAAAACCTTCTCGTTAAATCTATACACATAGTGAGAGACTTCTTCATACTTCCTGAAGAATCAGGCAGATCTAGCAGACAGAGTAAGGCAGGCTAGGTAAGAGGGAACCCCTTTCAAAGTCCCGCTTCCCACTCTGAACTGGAAGTGCCTGCTTCTCCAGCCCCTGCTCCACCCCCACGTTTCCTCGCTGAGTGTCGCTGCAAAGCCTTGAAAACTAGGTGTTAGAGAAACGCAGATCTAGAGCGTATGTGCTTACAGCAGGGGTGTCCTGCTTGGTTTGGGCACCGAAGTCCAAGTCCAGTGATAATTTTAACGTTCCCATCATATCTTTGGAAGTAAATGACATCTTGCAAAGGCAACCCCTCCCGTGGGCTACATCTTTTTTCTAGGGCTTAGAGCACAGGGGTCACAGAGAGAACCTTCATCTGGGGCCAGGAGGAGGGAGAGAAATGCCATGTGTTCAATATGCAGCAGATGCATCCGGGCCGACCTCAGTGATCAAAGTTACACAATGAAAGTATCATTCAAATTCATTAGCAGGACTGAACCCAGAACTTTCGCCACCCCTGAGCCCACCGGGGGCCCTTCCTTTGTGAACTCTCAGGCCAGGGATTATCTTTTCATTGAATTACAGTGAAATCTGTCTTAGGTGATCACCTAGGGACCATCCAAAATTGGTAACTTGGTAGAGGCTGAACTTTAGCGAAAGGTCAAACAGAATTCCTCCGGAAACCTTAGGGGTTGCTTAAAGGTGAAATAAAAAGCCGAAATGAAAATTGACTTAATCCCTGGTTTATGAACCACGTAGCAGAGCTAAGCAGGCTGAGGGATGCATCCAGCTCACAGATGCATCTTGACTTACTTATCTTTCTGAAATGCCTCATCCCTTCCGGCAAGTGCCGTGGCCTTTTTGGCTCGTTAGTCATGTGCCTAATGGTGCTTTCATGGTCCAAGGATGCCCGTATATTTTGAAAACCTTTGGCTGCTCCTTTGGGACCCAGGGAATTGGTGATGCCACATACCATTCCAGGTCAGGCCCTACAGAGAATGCTGCCCACAGCCCACCAGTGCCTTTAGGATTCTCAGTGTCTGAACCTGGGAAGAGGGAAATTGGCTTAACTAACATCAGAACATACATTCAGTGTAGGAAGGACCTTTTTTGAAGGAGGGATCTGAATTCTAGTCTGTTAGGCAAAGAATTATCTTCGAATTCTATTTATCTACTTTGCAGGGCTGCAGAGATCATTCGGTAACGTGGCAGGTGAGGGCCGCCAGGCCAGCCCGCCTCCTGCCGAGGGGGGATTTCCACAAAGTCACTGATTTCCCTTCCCGTAGAGACAGGCACTAACTGTGTGTCCCAGTGCACTTCATGACCATGCGTTGCAGAATCCTGTGAGGATCTGAACAGATGTGTTCTCTGCGTCCTGAGCTGAGGGTCACAGGCCCTGCTGTATACACTTCAGATCCAGCTAAAATGGAGGTGGAGGAAAAGTAATCAGGGAGGTGGCCCTGTGGGGAGAGGCCCTGGCTTAAGGATCTCCTGATGTGGAAGCAGGATTAGCTCTGCATGCCCAGCTCAGCATATGTAGGCCTTTGAGTGTTCTGTCTTAATGTTAACGCACATTTGGGCAACCTAAGTTAGTTGATATACAGAGGAAACTGGTGTTTTGAAAAAGAATGAGGTTTTATGAGGTGAAGCCATATGCACACACACTCTGTGCCTTGCTCATGTAACTAAAGACTTACTTACGTTAATGGGAACGGCGCTAATGTGACACACAGGCGTCCATCAGCTGAGCCCAATACTCTAAGTGAAGGCTCCCTGGAAGCCAGGCAAACCATCACCACCAAGGCAGCCCATGGACAGAGCCCTGCAGTGGCTGCTGCACATGAAGACCTCAGTCTGTTGGCTCCAGCTTCCTGGAGCCTGGCTCCTGGTTTCTGTCCAGACCACTTTCCCTCTTCCCTTAACAGTATTTACTTTTCTGATCACAGGTGGTGCTTCCAGAAGCACCCAGAGCGAGCATGGCACCCAACAGTGCCATCTTTCTTTTCTTTTCTTATGCCCAGGCTGATGCGCCAACAGCTAATGGCAAAGGCTCCCCGAAGGCCCGCACACTGGGATGCGGCTGTGTTCCCTGGCTCCAGCCACGGTGACACCAAGCCACTAGCTTCCCTTGAGGTAGAACCGGCGATACCGCCGGCCTTTCGAACGTGGCGGGAGGGCGGGCCCCCGCTAGCACAGGCGTCAGGCGTGTTCAGTCCCTCTTCATCAGCTCGAGTACGTTCAACCCCACGTGACTGTGAGGTTTCTTACTAAAGCTGTTTGATTCAGGAGGAGGGTTGAAACCAGAGCCTAACGGGAACCTCAGATCTGCAGCTCAGGTCTACTCACTGTCTCCAAAGGGCTTCAGAGGGGATTCAAGCTGAATAGTAAGCCTATAAGTTTTTATACACAGGATTCTTAGGATTCAACCGAGGCCTATTTCTCTGTGTAGCAGGCCTGAAGAACATTTTGCCAATGAAGACCCTCCCCCAGGGTTGCCAAAATGTATGTCCCACCCACCGAGTCGGACCTGACGCTTGTTTTGTCGGTCGTTTGATCAGAACACCGTCGTGTGCGCAGACGACCCAGGCCGCGTTCTCACTGCGGCAGCAGAGTCGTGTGTCTGCGGGGCGAACTGGGGCCTGCAGAGCCTACAAAGTGCACTACATCCAGCCCTTTAAAGGGGAAAAAATGTGCCCACGCCCAGTCCTGTCCTACCCTAAAATGAGGATGAAAAGTTTAAAAGCTGCAGCACAGGCTCCCCGAGGGCAGGCAGGGGCCATCTGGCTCAGCTGTGTGTCCCCAGGGCCTCGCGTGAAGGGCGCTGGCCCCTCCCTACTCCCTAGGCGTCCCCCTCACTGACGGTAGGATGGGAGCCCCAGCATTACCATGTCTCCAGTCTTACCTCCCCACTGGCATTTTGTTGCAAGCAAAGCTTACAGACAAATGATGTTCTTCGTTAAACCAGTGCTGCTGATCCCCCTTAAAGGTGCCGGCGCTGGGGGATACAGGCGTGAATCAGCCAGGTCTTGTTCTAGGAGATTCCTCTAGCGGGCGAGGCAGACGGACGCAAGTGAACACGCAAACATACATCGTCTCGGACAGTGAAACAGGGTAATAGGATAAAAATATGGGTGCAGGAGCCGATGAACTTGGGTAGAGATGTCAGAAGAGGCCTCGCCAAGGAGGTGTAACTGGTAACGGAAGGGTAAGAGGCAAGTCTGGAGAAGCCGGGGGCAGAGAGCTTTCCAGAAAGCGGGAATGGTGGCTGTGAAAGCCGCAGGTCCGGGATGAGCTCCATGTGTTCAGGAAACAGAAGGCAAGCCAGTGGGTGTGGAGCACGGGTGAGTGGGCAGGAGGAGGTCTGGGTACAGAGAGAGGCAGGCAGTGGCCCCAAGTCTTGAAGGCCAAATGAGATGGGAGTTGGAGGGCCTCAGACAAGCAAACAGCATGATCTGAATTTTACAAGGATCACCCTGGCTGGGTTGAAAGCAGATGAAAGCTGAAGCAAGGGGACCGATTCGGAGGTGATCACAGTGGTTTATGGTAGAGATAATGGTGCAGGGGAGGGGGAGGGAAGTTGGCCATTTGGCAGTGCATTTCGGAAACACGACAGGTAGATTTTGTTCATGGAGTTGAATATGAACCCTCAGGGGCTAAGAATTTCTCACATTTGGTTTCAGTAAGCAGCTGGATGGTTAGTGATATTTTCTGGAAAGACTGAAACAGGATGGGGACTACAATTCAGGTGTTCTCTTTTGGTTATAAGAAATAAGAGGAGCTCGCCACCCAGGCGAGAGAACTCATCAGGTAGGCTGTGAACTATCAGTCCCGTCTCTGTGACTGAGCCATGAGCTCCTCAAGCAAAGGGCCCCGTCTTGCCACTTCCCATTCTTAGAACTTGCCTTTGGTCCCCAAGCAGCGTGTGAGGGTGATAACGTCGAGCTGTCAGCACTCAGGAGAACCGCAGCCGTCCCCACGGTGTCACAGTGGAACGGACGCAAAGCACAGTGCATTTCCGAGGAAACTCAGGGTGTAGAGCAGTGGGAACAGAAAGCTATGAGACTCTGCCTTTACAGACCAGCCAGGAGGACATCAGCCCCTAGGCGGGGTGCTTCCAGCCCACGGGGTGGGGCTGTCTCCCCAGCAGGCACACAGAGCTTCCAGCCTCACTGAAATCCCGTGGATCCGTGCAAAGAGCTGGGCAGGCGATTCAAACTCATTTTCGAGGTCAGAGCACCCAATGTGGACTGTGTTAGCTCACAGCACCATTAATGGGGTGATGCGCTCCGTCCCTGCGTGGGGGAATCAGGACTTTAATGGGGCTTCATTACATCCATCTGTCTATCCATCACTTCCTCGCCATCGCTCACCACTTGACTCCAGAAATGGGAACACCCCCTAGCTAATTAGGTTTATCCTAATCTCCTTTATGCGCCATCAGCCCTCTCAGAGGCCATCTGTGCGTTTAGAGTTCAGACCTTTAAGAATTATGCTAATCAGTCTTTTTCTAATTGAAAGTGTTCAACAGATGACCACAATTTGAAACTTCTTGCTGTGACAAATGGGAACCCATCGTAAGATTCTGTGCTAATTTTAAGTGCCCTCGTCCTCTGAAGTGGCACAGAACGGGCCATTTCTCAGAAAACAGGCGAAGAGCGTTGGGCCATGGAGCCAGGGAACGAGGAAGCCAAAACAGACTGTGTGCGGAGGATTTTCGTTGGTTTGTGATATGAGAAGGAGATGACTTGCATTTATTTGTAGAATCAAAAAGGCAGGCACCTGGGCTATTAAATGTAGGAATGGATTTCTGCTGTGGTGGGGCAGCCGCGGGTGTGTAGAATGCAGAGGAGAACTGATTCACTGAGGTAGGCGCCCCAAGGGAAATTATTGACAAGTGGATTTTCGACCCCCTGTATCCTCTGGGCCCGTGGCCTGGCCACTGGAGGCTGGTGTGGAATGTTAAGCAGATTTCTGTGCAGAGAGGTCACCCCTGCACTGCAGTGGTTTGGACCCGGCAGGAGAAAGGGCACCTTCTGACACAGCACAGTAACGTTTACTGCAGAACCTAAACACCCCTGGGCGTGGAGTGAGTAGGAATAATCAGCTCTGGAATTAGGGGGTCGGACATAGTGCACAGTGGAAAGACCGATGCTACCGTGAACTGCTTGTTGAGTGAAAAAGCAGAGAGTCTTTATTGGGGGTTACAGCCCAGAGCACTGCTTCCCAAATTTACACATGCCCGTGAATCTCTGGGACATTTTGTTAAAATAGAGTTTTTGATTCGGTAGTTCTGGGGTGGTGCCTAAGAGCCTGCATTTCTAACAGGCTCCCAGGTGATGCTTCTGGTCCAGAGACCACACTTGGTGGAGTAGGAGAGGCTAAGAGATTGGGGAGCAGAAAGAACCAGGTTCAAGTGCGGGCCACTGACTGACCAGGTAGCCTTAGGCAGATTACCTTCCTGGGCGCCTCGACCACCCAGCAAATATTTACTGACTTTCTACCATGTGCCAGAAACTGTGCCCGGGTAAATAGTTGGTCAATCGAAAATGTCCCTGCTCTCCTGGGGTTTTTAGCCCGTTGGGGCAACACACAAGAAAAAATGGTGACAAAGCAAAGATGTCTAATTATACTTGGGGTAACGGCCAGCAGTAGTAGCACTGGGGGCTGGCGTGTACGGAGAACCTGTTACTGAGTCCAAGCTCACACTGCTCAGTGCACGGCAGGACGAAAATAAATCGAGTGGCAAGTTGTTGAGGCAAGGGGCAGTGACTATTCAGAAAGTCTGCAAACTGAGAGGATGAGAGATTCGTGTCCTAGGGAATCATCTTTACCCAAGTCACAATTCAGACTCCTCTTGTGCTAAAAAGGGGAGGGGATGTGGTTGGTTACTGCAGACTTCCTGGTGCTGGAATCTTGTGTTCTTGCCTCTGTCCACAAAGGTCAGGTCACGATGTTCCTGTAAACCTCCAAGGAGACCAGTGTTATTCTCTGTTAGGCAACTTTTTATCTGTATACGAATGGAAAAGTGATAATGCCCTTAAAGGTCAAGCCTTGAGAATGGGCTCTCCTGTATATTTCAGGCTACAGGGGACATTTGTTTTACAAAAGGTGCAGAACCAGCACGACTGAGCCCAGGAATGGAGCACAGGGTGAGAGCTAAAGGAACAGATCTAATTCGGAGTCAGATTTGTTCTTCCCTACCGCAAACATACTAAGTATGAGGCACAATTGAAAGAATTTCACATTATGAATTGATTTTAACTTCATATCAACTCAGTAAGATAGGTACTCTTTTCAGACATGGTAGTAAGAGACAGACATGAAGTACCTTGCCCAACGTCAGGTACTGGAAACCTGACTTGGAGCCGGGCAGTCCCCCTCTGGAAGCAAGGCTCCCAACCAGGGGTCAGCAAACTTCTCCCGTGAAGGGCCAGGTAAATATTTACGCTCGGCAGGCCGTGCAGTTTCTGTCGCACCTGCTTACTTCTGCTCCTGGAGCACGGAGGGGAGGCACTCACGGACCACACGCAGTGAGCGAGCGTGGCCGTGCTCCAGTGGAAGTTTATTTACCAAAACAGGCACAGGGCCAGAATGGACCCCGGGGCTGTAGCTTTGTCAACACCGGTTCCTGCCCATTATCCTAACAGCCCTTCTCAATGATTCAAAGCAGCCTTTTGCAATATAAATACAATGTGAGACACCCTTGTAATTTTAAACTTTATGGTCACCATGTTTCTTTTTTTAAAAAAGGAAACAGATAAAATTAATTTTAATAATATTTTTTATTTAATACAAAATATCCAAAATACTATAATTTCAACAGCTCATGGGGTAATTATTAATGAGATATTTCACATTCTTTTTTGCACTATCTTTTAAATCGGGTATACAATTTATCCTTCTAGCACATCTCAGCGCAGACTAGCCATGTTTCAAGTGCTCTGCAGCCCCTTTCAGGGTAGTGGCTCCCGGAGCTGGACCAGGCACTCTTAAGTACCTAACACGCACCAGGCTGGAGGCTAAGGTGTGCGTTTCTAACAAGCCCCTAGATGGCGCTGGTCTGTGGGCCACGCCTGGAGTACAGGGCTGCCCACAGCCCCGCTCTGAAGGAAACCTACCGTGGTGGGACTGGAGAGGGGCAGGCAACTTAGGGTGTTGCCAGGAAGGGGTTACATTCGAGTTGAAACCCAGAGGCCAGAAGACGTTCATGTTACAGCTATGCTGTGCAGGACACTGATGGGAATAAAGATGGAAAAGGCACAGTAGAGCTCCCCAGAGTGGCGGAGTCAGATGCAGTATCACAGAAATGCCCGCCAGTGATCGAGGAGCGGAACTGCCCCGATCCCAGGTGCCCGATGACACGTTACACGTTCTCAGTAGTGCCGAGACATCGCTGGGCTCCTTGGGGCCGAAAGGATCCTCTGAGGGTTGAAAAGCTTGTCACCCATGGAGCCCCCAAGGAAGTGTCATGTCAAGTGCCTGTGTTTGTGCACACATTTTTCTAGGAAAAGGAGTCATAGCTTTGATCAGATTCTCAAAGGTGCTGTCATGCCTAAAAATAAGAGCTCCTATTCTAGAAGAACTGGGATATAATTTGGAATTTGTGAAAATTCTCTGCAGTGAGTTGCCTGTAGTTTTAAATGTGAACTTGTACACATACCAAGACACACACAACACGATGTGTCCAGAAGGAGGGAGGCGGTTCTCCTGAAGACTCTCCCATCGTGTCCTAGGGTGACCCCTCTGTGTTGCTCCCCTCCGTGGGCACTGCCAGTGATCAGCTGGGCCAGGGAGATGGGCGGCCTTGGGCTAAGGATTTCACTGCTCAGAGCCCCCATTTCCTGCCAAGTGGGGGTGATGACAGCGTCTTCTTCACAAGATTCTTGGGAAGAAGTGAACAGTTTCACTGTCACACACACAGCAGCTGTAACAGGCCCTCAGTACACGTGAGCTTCCTTCATCTGGCGACAGGCTCTGTATCGGATTCATTCCAGGAGTCATTCTCAGAGAATTGTCTTCTTTTACTTTTTCTTTTTTTCCTTCTTATTCCTATGCTTTTGTTCCTGGACCAAAGTTGCCTCTCTTCCCAAGACAGTCCGTGTCCGTGGCCTCTCTGAAGCAGGCTTGTTCTCTGCCTTGCTCTTTGCCTCTGTTGTGGTATCTTGGGAAAGCCCGCCTGTCCTTCGCTCCCACCTCCTAGTCACTGGCTTGAGCTGTTATTTGCTGTGGTCCCCTCATGCTTGTCATCGTTGACGAGTGAGATTTTGGCCCATTATCTTCTCATGTTAGAGGTGGGAAGAGAACAGAGTATGACCGCTGCCCTCGCTCTACAAAAAGGTAAATTCTGTTTAGTTGCCCACGGAAACAAGAAAGCAGGTATTTCCAGCAGTCATTCTGTTTTAAATAAAAGCTGCATATAAACTTGGAAATAGCCACAACCTCAGCCATACTCTTCATTCAGAAGCACTGAGGGAGCCACGGCACGCCAGCCATTCCTGGGATTCGCTGCACTGATGCTCGCCATCCTCTGGGGCAGAAGCAGCAGGTGGGGCCGAGGGCAGGAGCTGGGGAGGCAGAATAGCCTGGGTATGGCCTCCACCCCTGCCTGTGACAGCGCTGTGGCCCACGTGTGGCCTCATCGCACAGCTCTTCTGAGCCTCGGCCTCTGTACCCTGGGGAGTCAGAATATTTGTACTGTGTTCATCTGCTAGGGCTGCCATCAGAGAGTGCCACACACTCTGTGGCTTGAGCAGAGGAAATCTGTCGTCTTACAGGTCTGGAGACTAGAAATCTGAGATCAGACTAGGGGCAGGTTTGCATCCTTCTGAGCGCAAATCTGTTCCTGGGCACTCTCCTCCCTGGCAGCGGTCTGCGGGCAGTCCCTGGCACTCCTTGGCCTGTGGACCATCACCCGGACCTCTGCCTTCATCTTCACGTGGGCTTCTCCCTGCGTGTGTGGCTGTCTCCGGGTCCGTGTATCCCCTTTGTCAGAGGACATCAGTCCACTATCAACGACCTTCTTTGAAACTGACTACCTCTGTAAAGACCCTGTTTCCAAACAAGGGTGCCTTCTGAGGGCCTGCGGGTTGGGGCTCCGACGTATTTTAGGGGAGGATGCAATAATGCAGCCCGTAACACGTACCCGCCACACAAGGTTGTCGGGGCGGTTAGGTGAGGTAATCTACAGAAAGGGCTTAACACCGTTCCTGGCACTCAGCAAACTCACTTAGCAAGTTAACTGGTTATTATCCTTGTGGGAATGGATCATGCCCTCGTTCTACCAGAAACTGATCTTTCTCACCTACTGGTCTCAGGGGTTTTCTGTGCCTGTTGCTGCTTCTGCTTCTTTTTTTTTTTTTTCTTCTTATTTTTCATCAACCCAAAGGCGAATGGAAATGGGAAAGGCAAAGAAAGCATAGAGTGGTCAGAACATGGAAGGTTCTGCATTGACCATCAGAACTCTTTATTCTTTAATATTTCCTCAGCCTGAGCTTATAGAAGGTTAAAAAAAAAGATTTTTGTGACTAAAAATACACAGAAATCTATTATTTCAGTCCAGTCTGTGTTAATTATTGGAGAAGCTATCTAAAATAGCAGAATGATTTTATTTGAGGGAAAACTTTGAAACCTAAGTAATTATCAGATGGCTATTAAAACAAAAACCCCAAAAAACGAACCCACTGTCTGAGAAGACATAATATAGGAATCAAATAAGCTGGTGGCATTAATCTGCAAATTCTGTGTGTACTGCTCTGGTATCTGGAACATAATTATCAAGCTTAAGTTAATTAGACTAATGCTCAGAAAATCTGGCCTGGCAGCTTGCTGTAAGTAATTATATATACTGATTAAAGATGTAATGCACTGTGAGCAGAGGCACAGGAAGCTCCATTTGACACAGCCTGTGCACATATACAATGAAGAATCCATGGAAAAGAGTGTCCACGATGAGAAGGAACTTTGTAGAAACTGGCAGGCATCCTGCAGGGTGAGGTCTGCAGGGTGAGGTGACGCCCCCCCCCCCAGCCAGTGTAAGACGGGAGGGCATCAGGACGGGGCTGGCGCAGGAAAGGGACGTGGCCGTAGGCACTCCCCGGTGGAGCACAGACAAAACAGTGGCCTGGCTGCCACTCTGTTGTCTACATTTTCTCTCAAGCTTTTCCTTCAAAGGAGGATCAGCTGTGGGACCACTGAGGCCAGCCTCCGTGGTGATTTTCCAGCCTCTGAAGAAATGAAATTGTCATTAATGACGGATCACAAGGAAGGGTGGGATGCTGACCTCCAAGTGGGCACAAGCGTATCTTTCATCTGCCTCCTGCTCACTGTGTGTCTTTCTCCCCAGTTGTCCTTGAAGGAGGGGAGATGCCACTGGGAAGTCATCGTCACAGACCAGGGATGCCCACAGCTCGGCTCTCTACTCAGAGCCTTCATAAGTTTATTGTCCTCTTGAAATACAATTAGGTAAAACTAGTAAAGTTTCGGGTTGATGCGGGCTGCAAAGAAATCTTGGTTTGTCCTGTGTCGTCCTCCACAGCGTCTTGTCTCCGTTTCTGCATTAGCGTTACAGCATTTGGCCTAGAGAACGTAATCACAGCCTTCCTTGAGGAGTGACGGCGGTGGTAACTGTCTGAGTATCTGTTATGGTTGGTTTCTTGCGACAAGAAGTGTTCCGTGGACACCTGTTATGTTCCTGGCTCCAGTTTTGTAAGGTCGCTGCTAAGGTATTAGATTGAACCATGTGGCATTGATGTTTTGAAAGTTAAGGAAAGACTGAATATTGTTAATGAGCAGTGGCTTTCGGCTCACAGAACCTATAGGTTAGTGGGGAAGACAGACACATGGGAAAGCGCTCACAACAAAATAAACGTCCTGAAATGGAACCTCATAAAAGGGCCCCCGAGTAGAGCCGCGGGGGAACGGGGGAAGCGGTGTGTTCCATGTGCGAGGCTGGTGGTGACAGATGAAGCAGGTTGTTTAAAGAACCACTTCTACTTAAATAGGATGGAAATAGTGCAAGGAGCTGAGAGATGAGGGTAAAGTAGTAAATGAGGGCCTGTCACACCAAGAAAGCCGTGTCAGGGATCAGTGATTCTGGACCAGAGCATAGACAGCAAGGGTGAAAAGTCTGAGCTGAAACCGCGCTGGCCCGTTACCCAGAATTTAATTTCTGCTTTTGAATAAGGGATCCTCCAGCATGCGCGTCCTCAGTTGCGATGTCCCGTTGCAGGAACCACATGCAGGCCACCCGTGTTGTTTTTAATAGAGGGTCCTTTTTTGTAGAGAAACATGTTGAGTCTTTCAGCCCAAGACTGCAGGAGACTTAAGCAATTCACTTAATTTCTCTGAACCTTTGTTTCCTTCTCTGTAAAACGGGGACAACAATGTTATGCCTCTTGCCCACCCCACCGTTGATCCAAGGAGATTCTGTAGGCAACAGGGCTTTGGTTTTGATTCCTCAGACTAGTCCCCAGTGCGTAGCAGATGCTTAGTACTGTTTTCTGAGAGAGGGGATGCAGGTCCCACCACCCACGAGCTGTAAGATCGCATCTCTGAGCCTTAATTTCCTCACCTGCAAGTGGAGAAGCCGGCACCATGAGGCAGGTACTCTGAGGAGGATGGAATGAGATCACCTCCGTACCTGGTACTCAGCAGGCGCTCATCAGAGCTCTGCCAATAATAACAAAAGTCGCAGAACAACAGAATGATGCTGTCTGTAATCCTGGGCCCCCACCCTTCTATGTCTCCACTTCCCTAGAGCAGAAGGGCCCCTAGTATTGGACCAAGAGCATCCCACCTCGGCCAGGGGTTCATTTTCCTTAAAGCAGTGTTTGCTTCTCGAGATTCAGCTGCCTTTTGGCTGAAAAAAATTAAGTCTCGAATCTGACTTGCTTTATAAGTAGATGAGTCGCCCCTCCACCTGAGGCTCAAATAACCATTTGCAAAGTAAAAGGACAGTCAGCAGGTTGTTTTGCCTCTTGGATGGCAAAAAATTAGTTTGCTTGATTTTTAAACATTTTCCATTTTGGCTTCCAGTAGACACAGGCTGAGTAACAAGTTAGGAACCAGTCGCAGATGTTGGACGGGTAACGTGGCTACTGTGCTTCAGTCTAATGTCAGTGAGCGGGAGTCAGATGTCACCAAAAGCAACCGTTACAGTGGGAGAGGCACAGTGTCGCTTGGAAATTAATGACTTTTTTCAACATCGTGTCTGTGTTTCCAACCTAAAGAGCGATCAGCATCCGTTTCGTTGCCCCCACTGGTGGGCAGCAGAAATGGAGCTTGAACCGCAAAGCCCCTAAAGTGCAGGCTTGGCGTGGGAATCAGCATAAAGAAGAGGACTATGAAATGTAGGAAGCGTGTGAAATTTATATTTCTACCACAGACATGTTTATTAAAATCCCAGCAAGTATTACTTTTGCTTCGGAAACAGGACATAAGAGCAAATTTACGGAGAGGAGAATGTTTGGAGGACTGTCTCACAGACGTAAAGCTCTGAAGGCAGAGCAGGTTTAATTAAGAACAGCGCCCTGTGCGAAGTGTTAGACCCAAAATAGATCCCGGGCTGGGGGATGCAGTGAAGGGATAAATCAATTCCAGACATCTGGAATCCAATTAATGACTTCAGTGCTTCTACACAGCAAACGCTATGTTGTAATTCTTACAGAGGCTCCCGGGATGGAAGCAGGCTTTCCGGAGTGAGGGGAGTGGCAGCCATCCTGTGTTGTAATCCCGCCTGCTGCCCACGGACGGTCATTTCTGTTTGCTTTCATTCAGGGCCTGCTTTTAGACAGTTATGTAAGCAGTTACAGTTAATGGCTAATGAGTATCTTCACACCCCATCACGCAGAACAAAGGCCACGATTTTGATGTCCTACATCTAACCATGTCATAGGCCCACACTCCATCCTCTCCCCTGCCTTCCCCTCACCGAGCTCTCCATCACCCTGAGTCCCTTGGTCCCTACTGCTTCACTTCTTTTTACAGCGTTTTAGGCATCTCTCTGTGTTCCTAAAAAACAACTCAAAAACATTTACTTTCAACTTTGTAAAAAAGCAAAAGATCATGCTGCATATTATCTTTTGGGAATAATTTTTTTCCTTAATAGTGTGTTATTAAGATTAGTCCATATGGCCTAATTGTCTATCAGATAAGTATTATGGTCACCGTGCAATATTCTATGATGTGAATGTATCCCATTGTAGTCATCTGCTTTCTGAAGACCAGTGGTCATGTCCTGGGTTTTGCTATTTTAATCAGAGCTTCTTTTGAAAATTCTCACGTATGTGAGCAAGAGTGCCTCTCAGGTGCACTCCTGGGTGTGGGATTGCTGGGTTGGAGGGTGCTGTCAATGTCAACTTCAGGAGGTAATGCCAAACTGTTTTCCTAAGAGGTTGCTTCAATATACTCTCTCGCCAGCAGTGCCAGAGCACCCCTGAGGGTTTATATCCTCTCTAGCCCACGGGTTTGCCAGATTTAAATGTAGCTCAAATTCACTAATACTCAAAAGTAGTATTTTTTTTACATGAACTTGACCTTGTGCTCTGTGACTCTTAAGAGCTGAAGCTAGGACTCGAGGGTAGAAGTTGGGGGAAGGGAGATGGCAGAACAGTCTCCTAGCACAGCTGCGAGGGTCAGGCTGTCTGGCGGAGCAGTAACACGTTCAGCCCTGGAGCCCTGCAGCCAGGGCATGAGC
Source organism: Vicugna pacos (assembly GCF_048564905.1). Classification (NCBI taxonomy): domain Eukaryota; kingdom Metazoa; phylum Chordata; class Mammalia; order Artiodactyla; family Camelidae; genus Vicugna; species Vicugna pacos. The sequence continues at coordinate 29,521,630 of NC_133003.1, read as the reverse complement.
GCCCCTTGGAAGCTCTATGGCAGAAGGGATATAGATGTCACCTTGCGGTTTGGACCGGAGATTTTTAAAGAGCTGTCTTGAACCCTGATTCTAGGACGAGGCATTTTTCAAGTATTCCTTTTTGGACCTTTAAGTAGGTACTGAAATTATAAGAAGCTATTTTAAAGCATTCTGATCTTTTATCTTTTAAAACCAACCAAATTCGTTTAAACCCTTGAGCAGCATTGAGGTGAGATTAATTAAAAGATTAGGTCTCTTAAAAGATTTTTATGGGTTTTTCATTCATGAAGTTATAACTCCCAACAATATTTTCAGCTTTAATGGGAAGAGCAAAGATACTAATATTTTAAAATCAAGCCGTATATACGTGAGCCAGGCCTGGGGTTTTTGCATGTGTGTGTGTGTTTATGGTGCCTCGGGAGCATCTCAGTAATAAATAATTGGGAGGTGCACAGTAGGAAGCTGAAAAAGGTGAGGGTATCTCTTTTCTAGCCTGATGCTTCGAAATAGTCATGTGCCTGGCGTTGCATTTTAATTTTTCACTGACAAAGCAGGGTATGTGCGTGTCTGAAGTCGCCTTACATCTCTATCGTCTGTGCTGATTTTTGGATTATGGTCACTTACAGGGCATATAAAAAGGACAATTGAGCCCATAACAAGGTAATCTCTGTTTCTTTCCTTTTAAGCCATCGGGTATTTAAAAAGTTTTACAGGCATTGGAAATCGTCTGTGAGAAAGATCCGCTATCATGCATGGTAAGCTGGTGTTTCAGCCTCATCCAAGGCCTTATATCTTCATTAAAGAAGGTTTTTAAATGAAATAGAGGCATTTGGGAAAGGCTGGCTCCTAATTTGTTTGTGCAGCTCACACGGGCCAGGTTCTTTGAAGGGCCCTGGAACAGCTCCATCGGAAATGAACGGATTTGTAAGTGACAGAGGGGAGGTTACTGCCAGGGGGTGCGCTGCCCCTTCAGAAGGTGCGGTTTTGTAACCAGAGGCAGAACGAGCGCCTCGTGGAAAGAAGGAAGCAGGACCAATCCAGCAGGGTGGTGATCACGTAGCCTTGGAATATAGGTTTTTCTGTTGGTCATTTCTCATCTGCCAATACGTGGGTCCCGGTGCCAGGCCCCTGGCTGGCTGGCTGGCTGGCGCCAGGGGCGCTCCTTTAGCCCTGCCAACCATATGGTGGACATTCGGAGAGAAGTTGGTGAGGTCAGCCCGGGTCCTTGCTGCTCCGGGGTGCTCGCCACCTGTGCAAATAGCTTGAGCCTCCCCTGCTTTGCTGTGGAAAGTTTCCCTTCAGCGGGGCCTGATGTTAAGGTGAGGGAGGGACTCGGTAAGCAAACCTCAGGCCAGACGGCAGCGCTGCCCAGGCTCAGAGGCAAAGCTGGGCCCAGCTGCTCTTCTCCGTGCCAAGTCTGGGCTTACTGCCTCTTCACCCAGCTACTGTTCTAAGCTGAGCAAAACGTCGGTGCGGAACAAGGGTGACGTGAGCAGTGAATCACCCGTCCCTCATCTCTGGCAGCATTTGCGCCTCTGGGCCTGCAGGGAAGGGAGAGCCGCCCGCTCCTCCCCCTCTCGCCTTCTCGTTGGTCGCTTCCTCACCATCTCCAGTCACTGGCCTCCAGCAGGTTCACCGCTCGTGCAGGTACCCTGTCCTTCCCGGGGATCTGCACTGTGTGATCGGCCCTGACCGTGCTGCCTAACAGGGTTCTCTTTATTACTCTCTCGTGGTAGTATCAGATTTCAGTCCTTGCTAAGCTGCTGCCTTCTCTCCTCAAGCGTAAGCCTCCTGAGCCCACTCAGGCCCGTCCGGCTTGCTGACCACTGTGAGGTGTGATGCATGGGGTCAGCTCGTGGTAGCCACGTTACTATTTGTTGAATCCTCGAATGAGTTCTGCAGAGAAACGAGCTTCCGCTGCTTGAGGGAACCCATATTTGCAACCCCCTAACCTAGTTCTGCCTCTCCAAATGGGTTTTATTTTGAGAGCCCAGGTGTTGCTGCCGGGAACATTGTGTTAAGTAGGATTCTGAGGCCACGTTGATGGCGGTGTATTGCTGGTTGGTTGTGGGCTTAGCCTGTGTGTTGTATATTTGCTTAGCACCCTCCGCGGGGATAGCTATCTTGTCTGGCTCGCATTTCTAAAGATTCTGTAAGGTGTCTCTGAAAAAAAGAGGGAAAAAAAAGCAGCAAATATGAAATAAAGTGTTCAGGAGATTCCAAGGAAGCCAGAAATGGGCCCTTTGCCTTTTCCCTTCCGTCACTGTGAGTACCACAGGGCGACCTCACTCTGGGAATAAAGGAGAACCCTCTGGCTCAGACACCAATATCCTCAGCACGGGAGACAGGCTTACGGAACACGGCAGGCTGAGGAAATTGGTTTTTGAATAAATGTTTCCTTCTCCCAGTTTTGCTTCATCACAAACCTCCCTTTCAGAAGGTGTTTCATTGCCTTTCTCCGTGGGCATGTTTTTAGAAAGAGGAAGCCCTGAGGATATCAAATTGGTTGAAACTGCTAGTGCCAGTGGTGTCACCAATGCCCGATGCACTGGAAAATCAGGCAAGCGCAGGCAGGGTGGAGCCTGGGGCAAGGGGCGGCTGATCAGCAATTATTTACTGAAAACTGCCCTGGGAGACGACTCTCCCCAGGCCCAGCCGGACCCTGATCCCAGCTTAGAGGCTGATCTCTATTTGCATATTTAGTTCTCTTTTCTGGGCCGTTTGATCACCCATGTTTAAAAAGATGTTAAACTGAAAGAAAATTTCCAAGAATTTCCTGAGTGAACCTAGGAGTGCACTGGGAGCCAGCGGACGGTGTGTCTAACCCAAACGCTGTTCCCCATTAGCCACGTGATGTTCCTAAGAGGCTCAGATGTTTCATCTGGAAAATGGGAAGGATGGACCTGAACAGTCAGTACATGGGGAGGGAAGGCGTAATTTAGAGACCTGTGTGACAAGTGCTTCTTGGACGCCTACCCGGCAAGCGATGAGGACACAAAGATGAGTGTTACTGTGATTTGTACCATGAACACGGGAGCTAGATGGAGGCTTTTTACAGTTGGAAGAGCAAAGAACGTCTGGGTGGCTGATTGGTTTCTCTACCAAACCACGATCGCCACGCTCTGTCCTAAGGGGATTTTCGTCTGAAGTGCTAAGGCCAGCTGCTAGGCAGGGCCGGGTTCATCCCTGACAAACAGGAGGCTCAGTCCAGTAAGCTGTGAGGAAAATGGTAGCGGGGGTCCTGAAGGGCAAGCCGTTTGCCCGCCGCTCCGCCTGTGCCGATGACTCTTAAGTCAGTGACTCCTATATGAGACCCCGTGGTCCCGTTCCCCAGCTGCCCTCATGTCACGTTGTAGGGACGTTCTAGGTGGTGGCCAGCCGTGAGGCTGCGCGGCAGATCCAGGTGGGCCACGTTTCTCAGATACACATTTCAGGTTAGCCTGACTGCTGGCTTCCTTGACACAAAGTGACCCTTTGATGTGCTAATAGGTAATAGAAATCGGCTCTGTGTAGGACAGGTTGCCACGGTTGCTTTGTGGTGAGCGGCTTCTCAGCTTCTGAGGGAAAACTGCAAACTTTAATGTCCCAGCGATTAAAGCGATTTTCTGATGGCAGGTGAGCCCTGGAATGGAATGGCCCACCTTGGTTTGTGCAGGTTTATAGGGCGCAAGGGGCGCTCTGAAGACCATTCACGGCACAATCAGTAGGGTAATACCGCGTCCAAACTGTGCTGCTGGCAGGCTCATTTGCTGCTTTGGCAATCGGCTTGACAATGTGATACTTTAATGTATAATTGGATAAGCAATTGGGTTCTGTTATAGCACAGTGGTTTGGCATAATTATTTTCCAGTGCTGTGATTTTCTAGTTAATAAATACTTTTGGGGGTTACAAATTCTTAAACATCAACACTCTATACTCCTTGAAAGTAGGATGCCATTAATTAATATAACAGCTGATTTCAGCATTTTGGTCCCATTGACGGCATTAAAAAAAAAAAAAACTTTTGCTTTTACTTAAGCAAGTTAGGCTCAAGTCAAAGCTTTGGCAAGTAATCAAATGATGGTATGCCCTATCAATTACTGGAATTTCTCTCCATAAGGAGCGAAGAACCACACTTCGGAAACTTGACAGTGAACAGAGGGAACCAGAGGGCACCCGGTCGCGGTAATCTGGTGGTTAGTCCAGAGTTCCAGCTCACAGGACTCGGTCTTCCCCATCGAGAGAAAAAGGGAGGAAATTATGTTGCGCAAAGAAATATTTGAAGAATCTCAGGGTTCTAGGGAAGCAGAAGTGGCAGCAAGAGGTGGATGACACAGGACTTTTTATGTGTGTGTGTCATGTGAAAGCAAGAGGTAATTCACTAGGACAACAACAAGAGCCCAAAGTGGATGACACTTAAGAGAGAGGCCATTTGGTGTTTGGGGACAAAATGCGTGCTCCAAGGATGCTGGCTGTAGTGTGTGTGAGAGACGGCGGGAGTGAGACAGCATGTGCGTCATGCAGTAGAACTCGGTGCCCATATAAACGGTCCAGGAAGGGGACTTGGGGAGCGTATGACCGAAGAGAGAGGCGTGTGTTGGGCAGAGACACAGTGGTTTTCACACTGGTTCAGAGCAGCCTTGGGCCAGGGAGCCAGGATCAGTGTGTGCTTTACACAGCGCCTGGAAGGAAGCATCAGAGGCCAGGGTCCGTCTACAGGGACACACACGTGGCGCCACCTGCCCGCCACGCTGACTCGGGCGCCTGGGCCCCCCTCCCCACTTCCCGGTCCGAGGCACCCCAGCTCCACCGTTTCTTCTCGGACTACTGCGCCGGCTCGTCTCCCTGTAACTCATTCTCCAGCCAGGCTACTCTTCATGAAAAGTCATTTTCGTCCTTTTACTTCCCTGCTTTTCACCCTTGCATCTCTTCTCATGGCATCAAAGAGAAAATCGTAACCTCTTAGCCATCCCCACTGGCTGCAGATGCCCTGCTCTCCCGCACTCCTTGGGCCACTTACTCACTTGCCCAGCTGTCTTCTTCCTCAAGGCTCTGCCCTTGCCCTTGTCCCAGCTCTTCACTTGATGGACGGCTAATCATTGTCCACGTCTGAGCCGAAGTGTCACCTCTCCAGTGAGGCCTTCCTCCACACCCCTCCCAAAGTTCGGCCACCATCCCTGCAAGTCACAGCTCTGATTTTCCTCAGAGCTCGTCTAATATGAAATCATTCTGGTTTCTGAGCATCTGTCATTGAAGCTGGCTGCTGTTCAGCTCAGTGGAAACAACCCACACCCGTCTGTCTGGGCCACGCGGCAGCGTCACGCTGGCAGTCACCACCCACCTCTGGACCATCTCCCAAGGTGACTGCCATGTTTAACGCCATTTTCCCCACATTTTTACTTAATATATTTTCTAAAGTGACTCTTCTTTTTAAGTTAAACTTAACTTTAAAAGGCAACCTGAGATACCGTAAATGGGAGATGAGCCCCCGATACATGTGATCTAAACAAAACAATCCTACATTCCAGCTGGAGTCGGGATGGCACCTCTGGTTCCGTCAGAGGACACGCTGGCACCGTGCTAAGGATAAGCTAGTGCTGACGGGGACTTCCTTCTTGACTCATGGGAGGACTGAGAGATGACTGTGAAGGCAGTCTCTTTCTCACTAGGCTTCAGAACTATTTGCAGCTTTGAATTGTACAACTGGAGGCCATCTTTTGGGCTGTTGGGGTGTATCTCCCATCTTTAAACCACAGAATGTCAAGCCTTCTTAAAAGGGCAACTAAACTGCAGTTCTCCTGACAGCTGTGACAGACGGGCAACGTGGTCCGAACGCCAGCCAGGGCAGGAGTCGTCAGGAAAGAGCGGTCCAAGCAGTGGGTGGAGCTGGCGCCCACTTTGCCTGTTTGCCGAGGCTCTTCCCACCACCCAGAACAGCCCCGTCCTTAATATCCCATCACCATCTTTGAAGCCAGTGCACATCCAGGGTTTTATAAAGTCAACCGTGGACCCTACCCCGGTAAGAGGCACCCTCGCCTGCAGTTATCCTGCGAGTGCTATGACAGAACTTCCAGTCTAGTACTTACCTCAGGCTGACTTAGACTAAGTGATGTTTGCATGAATTTCTCCGTGCTGTGGGGTGGTGAGACCCCACAAGACAAAGGTTTTTGTCTTACTCATTTTTATAGCTTTCAACAGTCTAACAGGGTGGTGAGACCCCACAAGGCAAAGGTTTTTGTCTTACTCATTTTTATAGCTTTCAACAGTCTAACAGTGCCTGGAATGTGTCATGTGCTCAACAAATACTTCTTGGCTAAACTGAAAGCAGTAACAGAGGATCGGATTTAAAACAAAACTTAAGGATTTACTTCCCAATTCATTGCAATTATTTTCCTTGCAATACTTTGTATAAATACCTGTCAGAACAGAACCATCAACCCATAATGGTTTCTTTAAGCTCTCTGCTCTTCATGTTGTTTAACAAAACGAATAATGAAATATACGGATGAATTTTAGGACAACACCCAAGTTTATATTCAACCACTTGCTTCTTTAAGAAGCGGCTTTCACCCGTTTTTCTGCTCTTGGAAGACAATGTGGCATTTTACTCCAGGTTATTTCTAAGTTCTGAAAAAACATTTAAATTACTGTCAATCATTCCTCCTCCTGTACTGCATCACAGAGCTATAAAAAGTGCCAATAGCCAAGGCAGGTTGAGTGTTACATCAGGGAAGTCGTCACCACCCCACATGCCTCGTGAGAACACACTCAGGGCCCAGAAGGGGCACGATGTCAATATCGACACGTCTCAGTTCTTCGCTCAGAAATCCTGGTACCACTACCTTCCCCCCAAATCATTTCAGGCAGATAAAGCACGATGACTAGAGATATATATATATATATATATATATATATATATGTCTATATATTTTAATCTCTTCTCTAAGCTGTATAGAAATAGAATTCACTTTGACACCGTTTATTGTGGGGCCTGTCCTTTCCCCATTTCGTGTCGCTGGCCCCTTTGTCATGAATTAACTGAAAGCATACACATTGGTTTCCTTCTGGGCTCCCTGTTCTGTTCCTCTGGTCTGCGCGCCTGTTTTTTGTGCCAGAAGCTCAGTGTTTTGGTTACCGTAGCTTTCTGACGCAGTTTGAAGTCAGGGAGCAAGATGCCTCCAACTGTGTTCTCCTTTCTCAGATCATTCAGGCCGCTCTGGGTTCTTCCCTGGTTCCTAGGGCTGGTACGATCGATTGCTTTTTGTTTCTGTGAAAAATGCCATTTGAATTTGGTAGAGATTCCAATTAACGAAAATGTTGTTTTAATAATATTCTTGCAATGCATGAGCACGGAATATTTTTTCCTATTTATTTGTGTCTTCAGTTTCTTTATCAGTGTTCTGCAGTTTTCCACATGCAGGCCTTTCACGTCCTTGGTTAAGGTTATTCTTAGGTATTGTGACGTGTGTGTGTAATTGTTAAATGAGATTGATTTCTTAATTTTTCTTTGAGACTTCTTTCCATACACTAATAAACTCAACTGATGTTGGTATATCACTAAATTCATTCATTAGTTTTACCAGGTTTTTGGTGGTTTGATGTGGAAAATTGGAATTCAAAAATGCTGATGTTCCTATCACATCCAGATCATTCACAACACTCAAGACATAGTGGGTTATAATACTAACTTCTCATAGTGCCTCTTAGTAGTATGTAGATTCCTACAAGGGCGATTAGCTTAACCATTTTGGATGAACTGGATCTGGGCGGCGGAGCTATTTTTCTACAGTGAAGTTTGATGTGTTCTCTGCTTTTCTGTCATGGTTTTGACATGGTTGATTTAAAAATATGGTTGATTTAAAAATATATACATGTGTATGTATGTGTGTGTGTGTGTGTGTGTGTATTTAATTTCCAGTAATTTTAAACATACAGAAAACATGCAGTAGCAGTAAAGTCTACTCTTTCTCTGTAAGCTGAGCTTTCTCAGTCATCATTGACGTAGCACATACACCAAACTTAAGATGAAAATCTCTGGTGGGCTTTTCCCTCAAATTCTGACACTCTACCACCACATGACCCCCGGTGAGGAATTGTTCTGGTTTCCACTTCAGAATTCCATCCGCAGACCCAGGGAAACTTTGACTACCTGCCCCCACTGTATGGCAATGTCTGTTTCTATACTGACCCAGTTTTCCCTTCCTGGAACTGTTTTTGTTTTTGTTTGTTTTTTCCTCTCCTTATTTTCACAACCTGGACCGATTTTAAGTGCACAAGATGGGTATGATGTGGGTGGCCTTTTCTGCATGACTTCTTTCTCTCAGGATGTTTTCAGTGTTCATCCGCGTTGTGACAAGTGTCAGCACTTCATTTATGGGTTTCACTGTGATTAAATCTACACAGCATGACTTTTACCTTTTATACCGCTTTAAGCACATAGCTCTACGACATGAAGTAGATGTACATTGTTGTAGAAATACCCTCAGCATTCTTCTCTGGCACTCGTTCTATTTCTCCAAGTGAAGCTGCATCCATTAAGCAGTAGCTCTCCTCAACCCCTGGCACATACATCCTGCTTTGTGCTGTTGACTTTGACTTGTCTGGACACCTCGTACTAGTAGGATCATAGACTGTCCTTTTTTGGTCTGGTTCGTCTCACTGGGCATAGACTTTATGGGTCATCCACGCTGACATTAGTTTTGAAGGCTTATTGTGTATTTACCACATTTTGTTTATGGAATCATCCATCCGTGGACACTTGGGTTGCTTACGTCTTACTGTGAATAACACTGGTATGAATATGGGTGCAGAGGTGTGTGTTTCAGTCCCTGCTTTCAAACCTTTTCAAACCTCCTTGATTACTATGGTTTTATAATACAGTTTGAAACCAGGAAGGATGATGCCTCCAGCCGTGTTGTTCCTTCTCAAGGTTGCTTTGGCTCTCTGGAGTCTTTTACAGTTACATAAAAATTTTAGGATTAATCTGTTTCTGTGAAAAATACCCCTGACATTTTGATAGGGATTGCACTGAATCTTTGGGTAGTATGGACATTGTAAGAATATTAATTCTTCCCATTCATGTGCACAGAATATCTCCATTTTTTGTGTGTTTTCTTCAGTCTCGTTCATCACTGTCTTGCAGTTTTCAGTGTACAGGTCTAGCACCTCCTTGGTTAAACTCATTCCTAGGTATTTTTTTCTTTTTGATGAAATTGTAAATGGGACTGTTTTCCATATTTCTCTTTCTGATATTTTGTTACTAGTGCACAGAAACACAACTGACTTTTGTATATTGATTTTGTATCCTGGAACTTAACTGATTTTTTTTTTAACTGGTTCTAACAGTTTTCAGGTAGACATCAGTATTCATGTAGATTTGCTTACATACAACTCAGCATTTAAAAACAGTCACCTTTTTGCATCAGACTCTCTCTCTCATATCCTTTTCCTTCTGACTACAGTACATCCTTAAATCAGTCTACAGGCGGCAAACTCTGTGTGTTCATTTGAAAACGTCTCTATTTTGCCTTCATTCTAAAAGTGTTTTTTTCTCATTAGAGCCCAATCCAAAAATGGGCAGAAGGCCTAAACAAGCAATTCTCCAATGAAGACATAGAAATGGCCAATAGGTATGTGAAAAACACTCAATATCACTAATTATCAGAGAAATGCAAATCAAAACCACAGTGACGTATCACCTCACACCAGTCAGAATGGCCATCATTCTCAAGTCCACAAATGACAAATGCTGGAGAGGCTGTGGAGAAAGGGGAACCCTCCTACACTGCTGGGGGGAATGCAGTTTGGTGCAGCCACTGTGGAAAACAGTATGGCGATCCTAAATGATGTATCTTTGCCAAATGTAAAGACAAAATCTTAAAAGCCATTGGGGAGCCTTTAAATGTAGAGAGAAGAGCACAGGGCGTGTCTGCAAGGGAGACTGGTTTTGGTGGAGCGGAGTGTTCGCGGACAGGCGCCATGGGAAAGGTGTGCTGGGAGCAGTCTGGAGCGTTTTGAAAAGCAGGTAATGCGTTAACACGTAAACAGTTTCTCTTCTCGTGGATGTATGATTATATGCCCATGTATGATTATATGCCCAATTTAAGTAGGAGCAGATTTCTACCAGAGTAGTAAATATATAACCAAAAAGCATGATTTGAGTTTAGAAGAATGACTAGCGTCTGCTGGGTCTGATTTTTATCATTCCTCTACGTTACTCAGTGCAAGGAATTTGTCTCAGAGTGAGCGCCACAATTCCAAATTCATGGATTCCCCTGAGCCACATCTTAGTTACACTAAAAAGTGATCTGTGTGAAGGACATCATTGAAATGAAGTGTTTTTTTTTAAAGACTTGAATTAACTTTATGAATAGTGATAAGGCTTACAGCCAAGGGGGAAGAGGTAACATGGTGCTTTATGGTCAGTCATTCATCTGCGTTCATGCGCTGACTTACAACCTCACAGCCTCACAAGTGGTTGTTCCAAGCTACGGGGCGTTATGGCAAGGCCAAAAGTGGCTAGAATTATGCACTCACCAAAGTTTCTTCCACCTCTGATCATAGTGACCAAGTGAAAGGAGGAATGAGTTGCAACCCCTGATCTTAAGAGTGAACCAGTGTCTATCAAGTCCAGAAAAGTCTGGTGGGGAAATCAGACTGCTAAGTGAATTCAGACCATTTGGGAAGTTTCATAAGCATAGGTAGTAACTTAAAAAGGTATGCAGGACTCTGTATTCATCTAAAAATGAAATTTGATTTTTTTCTGAAGACCCTGGGGCCCAGCATACTCCCTGAGTTGGGGGAATAAAGGTGAGTCTGGGGAAAGTAAGGTGGGTAGAGAGGGGCTATAGGTCAGGGGTGGAGTGCAGGGCTAGCATGCAGGAGGGTGTAGGCTCGAGGGAGGAGAGGAGGAGAGGACTCATGGCCCGGATGTGTGCTTATGGACCTCACTGAGGCTCGTACTCACCCCGAGGAGCAGCAGTGCTCAGCTAGGAGGTCCTGACTCTTCCGCCGTCTGTATCACATTGGGCTCTGAAATCTTGGGGACATTTCTCCATCTGCTGCAAGCTGCCAGGATGCGGGTTTCTCAGTGAAAGTGATTTAGACCTGAAACAGCAAGCTCCACTGTTTTAGTTCAGAGATTTTTTTCCTGAGTCGACCAGATTGTTGGTCAAAATCCGACTTTTGGGTGAAGGCACGGGGTGGGGTGGAGCAGGATCTGTGGAACTATTCACTCGCTGGCTTCCTCCAGGGTAGACTAAAGGACAAAACCTGTTGAGAACACCCCTCACTATTGCTTCCTTGCTGGGTGGTCTCTGTCAGGTGAATAATTTGCCTGTAACCTCCATTTCTCCCTGGTAAGATGGTGCAGAGTAGCACCTGCCTTGTGGATGGGCTGTTGTGAGGATCCAGTGAAATGATGCAGGAAGGAATGGTGATACACAAAGAGGAAACTGCCCTTTGCATCACAAATACTGGCTCTCATTGGTGCTAGTAAATAGTTTGCCTTAATCTCCTGAAATGACTTAACACGAAATACTTACATTGCACCTCCTGTAAAGAATTTATACCTTTAGCATTTTACAGCGTCTAGAGCCACACACAGCAGTAACAAATTTAGTTACTAAGACTGAGCTCTTCTAATGAGGGGAGTTCTGAGAACATCCTCTGTCTGATATGAGTGAAATTTTATTCACTCTATATGTAAATCTGAGACATATACATATTGTTTTACATAAATATGGGTATCTGAAGAGGATTCTAAAGTGACTAAGACCCATCGTTAATTTTTTTTATTTTATTTATTTATTTATTTATTTTTTACTGTTTGCCTGCTTGGAGCTTCTTTTAAAGCATATACTCTTATTTATTACTTGGTACTCAACGGCCCTTGTATTATTATCATAAATGACCTTGGGCTCACTGAGGAAAGGTGCTCAGAGCTCCTTTGAGAGAGGCTACGCCGCAGAGCGGAGCAGGTGAAGCTCAGGCGGCCTGGGGACTGACAGGTAGGTCGGCAGCGAACTCTGCCTTCAGGGTCTGGGAAGTGAAATGAATGGATGACATGGGCCAAGCCTAACAGTAGAGGGTGGCGGGGATGCCCTGCAGTCTGTGAGCCCCAACCCCACCTGGGTGGGGGTCGGTAAACGGACCGCAGTGTAGCCTACAATCTGGTTACTGTATTACAAAAGCTGAAAATGTCAATTTTTGCCCCAAACCTTCCCATTTTCAAATTTTGACAACGAATACAATGAACAGACACGTGTCCCCTGGCCTCTGATTTTCGAATTCTGTTCAGCTACCCCCACAACACTTGTGCCAGGAGAGCCCAAGGACCCTGTAATGAGCCTTTTCTGTTTTTCCCTCCAAAGCTCCAGAAACATGACAAAGAGGAGGAGGACTCCCCCACCTTGTGGAGATCGGAGGAGGAGATGGCCGCAGAAGCTGCAGCGCTGCGGGTCTACTTCCAGTGATGCAGGTAAGGATGTGCACTTCCTGCGGCGTTGCTTAGAGCCTCCCAGGGCCTCACACAGGAAGGGTGCTCCCTGCCCAGCATGGGACACAGCAAAGCAGCTGCACTCAGGAAGAAGACGTGGAAGCCAGAGGGGAGAGGACCTCGACTTTCGAGGCACTCACTCACCCTCCGGGCTCCTCTTCCCCTCGGTCCCTGCCCTCCACAGTCCAGTCTCCACCCAGCAGCTGGAGACCGTTAATAACAAAAACCTGATCAATTAAAAAATCAAAGCCCGTTGAGGGAGTCACGCTGCCCTTGGGCTCAAGTCTCGGATCCCTCTGTTGGGGGCAAGGCTCTGCGAACCAGCATGACCCCACAGGCAGACCCTGCTGCGCCTTGGGCCTCCTCTCCCCGCTGCTGTCTGGTACGCCGCCTCTGTGCTTCCCTTTCCCTTTGGCTGCGAGGAAGCCCAGGCCGCAGGGAAAGGTCAGACAGGAGAGAATTATCTCTTTGCATTAATGATGTTTAACTGTTGGGAGAGCACAGGTTTAAGACTCCGGTGGAAAGCTATAGCCAATCTCAGTTCCAAATTCTTACACAATGTCAAGGGGTACACCCATCTCCTGAAATTTACTAACAGGGTTTCCATGAAATATTGGGGCATATCTTGACTAGAATCTGTTGTTTATCTGAAATTCAAATGTCACTGGTGTCCTGTAGTTCATTGGGCAACCCTATTAATAAACCTCCTTCGGGATGATGGACCCCAGAAAAAGATCCTCTTTAAATCATTTCTTTCGTCTGCTTCATTGGGCCTGTGTAAATGTGTTTATACTATAAGCAACCAAAGTAGATCATATGCAAATTAAAAAGGCAGTTAGTGAACAAATACTGCTGACAACTGAATTATACCAAATTATATCCACGACTTAGAGATCATGATACTTAGCTAGAAAACACATTCGTTGTCCTGTTCTGTTTTCAACTTTGGAATGTAAGTCTATTTTGGTTAGTTTAACATAATTGTGTATTTCTTTCCCCATCCTCCTCCTCCAAGCATTCTAGTTACTTAAAGACCCAGTATCAGCGACCTCTCCCCCATTTCTGTCAGCTGTGCTGTTGTGCTCAGGCCCTTGCTTCTGGAAAGCTGTTTCTTTTCCCTGTGATTGGTTTGTCAGCTCTGCACTCAGACGCCTAGAGGGACATGGTAGCCTAGCGGTAGCTGTCTTTGATATTTTATTTTTAACCTTTTTCACTGCTGTCCCCCTCCTTCCCTTCCCCTCTTCCCAAAGCCAGCCTGTTCAAATGGGGTCACCATTCTTCAGACTCATAGGCTGAATTCAGACTCAGCTTCACAGACTGAATTTCTCCCTTTCTTTGGCTTTTTATGTGATGGGTACTTTCAAGGAGAGGCGAGGAAGCTCTAGGCTTCTCCCTGGGGCTTGCTGAATGGTAGGATTCTGTCTCACAGTGTGCTCTCAAGACAGTTTGAGAATTGGAACTTCTTACCCAAGTGTCCTGCAGGGTTTGCTTTGTCAGCTTTTGCTTCTCTCTTGCCTTGAGGCCGAACGTCTCCTGTCTTCCAAGTAAATGAACTTGCCTTCTCAGTCTTCCCAGAAAGACATCCACCTCATCTTGTTCTACAGACCATTGTCAGGGCGCCTGTGGGTTTTTAATGAACTAACATTAGAGTCATCTTTAAGGGTCTTTGGCTACAGACAGAACAAATCACCTACAGTTTTCCCAGCAGTCAGACGTGGGACGTGACAGCAGGAGGGAGAGAGCAGGAGGCTTAAGAGTTCACAGCTCGCAACCTGGAAGTGAGGGCCCTAAACGCAGGGGAGGGTCCTAGGGCTGGCCTGGAGCACCCCCCCCCCCCCGTAGCGCGAGGGAACTATTTACGGCTCTCCTTGGAGACAAACGGAAAGGGAAATGTTCCTTTTGGGAAACCTGGTCATTGGGTTGGTCCACCTGGTTCTTTGATACCCACTCTCCTCCCTCTTCAAAATGCACCTATGCCCCAAATGTTTCCACAGTGTCAACGGGTTCATGGACTTTTCTGAAATGTGTTAATAAATAGGGCTGTCATGCAAGCTAGGCACATACCTAGACTTACAATATTATTCAGATGAACTTGGCCTCTCCATGCTTTCCTGACTACCCCTCAGCAGCAAGGCAGTCTTTACGGACCCTGGTATTGCTCATTCTCCAGGACTGCACACTTCATAATGTGCACACAGGCAGATACCGTGGGGCTCAGCCCCGGAATTGCTAACTCTTGCCAACATTGCTGAGAAGTGATGAAAAAACGGAGACTCAGTGATATAAAGTGGTATTCCAAAATAAATAGTAAGTGATGGAGTGCAGATGGAGTGCAGACTGGAATCTAGACAGCCCCCCACCACCAAGCTCCATCCATTCTCTTTCTCTCACCACCCACCTTGCTGCCAAGAGCTCCCGTCCCCAGCTGACACCCCCACCCTCTCCCAGCTCCCCTTGCATCTTCTGAACGGCCTCTTTGGCCTCTTCCCCTGGTCTGCTGGCCTCCCCGGTTCCACCGTGAGGCCTTCTGTGCCCTGCAAGACTTCCATGCCAGCCCCGTCAGGGCCACCCTGTCCAGCACCTGCCTCCCTCGCCAGCCACATTGCAGCCAGGCCACAGGAACCCAGATGGACTGAACCTTCACCACCTGATTGATTCTGCCTGGGCTGCCTGCCCGCTTTTCTCCACCACCTGACCATTGGCCTAAGTCACAGGACCTGGGGCAGGCGCAGTGTTTCCCAAGTATCATTTATTCCCATTTCGTCCTGATTTTTCCCAACTTTGTGCACCACTTCTTACTTATCCAGCTCACTCTTACAACTTCAGCTCATCGATCTTAAACTTTGTATCTTAGCCTCAATGAGAAATGAGTATTACTTCTAATTAGAAGTTAAGCATAAAAAGAAGTAGAAACACAGCGCTGATAACTTGCAGCTCTGCATCGCTGCTCGGCCGTAGCCGTCAGGACTGAGGTTCATGCTCTTCTTTGTTAAAAGAGAGAGGCTGCTCGTCTCTAGAGAGGTGTCTTACTCTGGCACCAAACCAAGACCCTCCATTTCCCTATTGAAAAGGATTAAAGGAGAACTACCTACAGAGGGAGTCCATGCAGATCAGCTAAAATGATCTTAAACAGGCCAGAGATGCCCATCTCTGGAAAACAGCAGTGGAAGTCAGAATGCAAACCCTGACCAAGCAAACTCCAGACCTGCCCCAGCCCTTACCCCAGGGCTCCCCAGGCCTCTCACCTGGCCCGTGGAGAACATAAGCACATGGGGGAGCCTGGAGTGAGCTCCCCTGGGGGTGAGAGGCTGCTCTCTGGTGCCTGGATGAAGGGCTGCAGGCGCGACACCCCACTGCCTCCCACAGGCATGCTCGGTCTCCGGGCTGATCTCATCTGTTCGTTTGCCATTCATCCACCTGAAGTGCACAGCAGAAGGGGCAGCTGCTGCCCAGAGCTGCCCTATCCAGGAAAAGGAACTGAAGTAGGCCGAGAGCGGCTCTCTGCTGCACGTTCTGTGTGAAGAGACCTAGCCGCCCCTCTGTAGGTAGTGAGGCCCGTTCTACGGCTTCCTCACGTATAAACCCAGTTAAATCCTCAGCACGGCAAGACTGCCATGGGGCCACAGAGATGCACGTTCCCAAACTGGACAGTGTTTCCTCCACCTCTTGAAGCCATCACGCACCAATATTTCGCTTAGCTGTATAGAAGGATTCTCCTGATCTTTGGGGTATTTTGGCCTCTCTCTGAATCTTTAGCTGAGCAGAAAATGACTCTGAATTGCGGTTGCTTCAACAACAGTAAAACTCAGACGACGCCTTCACCACGCACAGGAAACGGCACCAGCCCAAAGGCTGCTGAATGAAGCTGAGGCTCACTCTTGACATGAAAGGACCCTGAGGAGCTCAGCGATCCTTCGGTTCCAGGAATTCACCATCTGCCTTCCATGGCTCTTTTCGTCTCTGTTCTAAACCACCTTAGATGACAGAGGAGCTGCATTTCTTATCTCACCTTGCACCCTTCTTGGAACCTAGTGGTCTTTATTTAGATGTTTAACACTTGGGTATGTAGAGGCGGCCAACCCAAGTTTATCATCATCTCCCACTCCCACCCCATGTTGGAATGGAGTGGGCTGTGTTGTTTATAAACTGGGCAAGCATTGCCCCTAACTTGGAGAGAAAGCCAGAGCGGAGCAGGTCTCCACACCCTGCTGTGTCAGCAGGTTCATCTGTAATTCATCACATGCTCCTCCGTGCCTGCCATTATCTTATAGATAATTGGTTGCCTCTCATTTACTCATAACAGAGCTGTGCAATTTGAGCCACTGAGTCAGCCCAAAACAGCATTATTAGTAGTTCCAGATATACTCCCAAGGCAAAATTTTGACACTGGCATTTTTGAAAAATCACCATAATTTCAGCCACTGGACCACACATACCACTACCACGGGTAGTCGAGGTTTACGGGTTTACTTATTGAGCGCACATTTGGGTCACAGAATTGTACCTTTTGAAACCTGCCCCACCAGCCTGGAAAAAGCTCACCCTTCTCAGAGAAGGTCTACTCTCAGCACAGCAGCCTCTGATGAGAAAGGCTCAAGTTGCAGATCTTAGGACTCATGTTTTCTTGGGGGAGACAAGGGTTACCTTCAGCTCCTTGGCCAGCTCAGTCCTAAACCCACCAGGTCATCCGCATGTGAGGGTGTCATCCACACCGCTGAAAGGGTTTGCCAGCGCTCCTGCAACCCACCCCCACGCTGATACAATAAAAGGTTGTCCTCAGCACAGGAGGGGCCCCGCCCTTGTTTACGGCTAGAGATACTTCAGTATGTTCCAGAGCGCTTTGCCACATGAAGGGCCCATCATCTTAAATAAAGCAAGAAAAGATATTTTAGTTTGCTTTTCTTCCCTCTCCAGTCCATATTCCTACCGGATTATGCTTCGTCTCCCCTCGTTCTGTGCAGACTATGTTTCTAGAACCATATTTCAGTAGGAAGGAATTAAAAGCTCAATGAGTGGCATTAGAGAAATATAAATCAGGTCCCCAGGGCCTACAGTGGGGACAGAGGACCACACACTCAGAGAGACTTTAGAAGTAGTCAAATCTAGTGTCCCATTAAATCATTCATCATAACCCCAGGACTAACCATTCAGCTAGGCTTTGAAAACCTCCCTTTATAAACATTGAGTAAGTCCACCCCATGACTCCAAAGTGACTTTTTCTTTTCTAAATGTTTCACCAAGGTCCAGCTTTCTCTCACATGCACCCAGTAGTTCAGGCAGAAGAGTCCACAGGCCACTCATAGCCAAGCAAGCTCCAGGGCTGCTCCACTGAGCTGTGGCTCCACTGGTCGCAGACGTGACCAGTGTCCCGGAGGTAACTTTAACCCTCCTGAACCTCAGAAATCTGTAACCCGTCAGCACAGAGTCTTTTGCAGAAGAGTGCAGTCCAAATGCCAGGAGTAACTTTTTAAAGTTTTCAGTTTTACCTGCATCCTGCAAAATCATGAAGCCTAGCACGACCATCGTCTTCATCCTCACCTCCACCCTTCTGGGGCAAAAGCCTAGACATTTCTACCCACTCCGAAGACTCTTCCTCTTTCCCTCCTTGCTTCTCCCCACCCTGTGTGGTCCTCTTCTACTTTTCTCATTCTGTCTTTGTCTCTGCCAGAAAGGAAGGCGGGGAATAGTCTCCTAGAGGTCATGGGAGGTGAAGATGAAGAAGGGCTATGAAAATTCACATTAATAATCTTTGACTCATCACTTAATAGCTAATATTTATGCAGTTCACTCCACCCTATGCCTAAAATGTCCCTCAGCCATGTCCTACATAGTACGTGCTCCATTATTTTGAGATTCCAGGGACATACGTCATGTGGGCACTCAACCAATCAATCCAGGCTGCGCTAGCAACAGCAGCTCTCAGTTGTGCTCCTTCTGGTTCTGATGATCCAAAAGACACTGCAGGGTGTTCTACAGCCTCTAACTGGTGATGAATGGTAGGAGCAGTGGAGTCTGTGTCTTTTTAATTAAAGTCAAGTCCAGAAAAATGGAGGGAAGAGAGGGTAGTGGGAGAGGACATTTAGACAATTACAATGTCCCACGGGGACTGCTTGTCTCAGGGGTGTTAGCAAAATGAGAGCCCAGCCCAGTTTGATGCCATGTGCCCGCTCTTCTTCCTCTTTTCCCCTCCTGTCTCCTCTCTTCTTCCTCTTTTCCCCTCCTGTCTCCTTCAAGTAATGCCGCACGTGTCCTCGGGTGAGGGCAGCGGCCGTACAAAGACAGGCACGGAGAGCGCTGGGGAAGCCCTCCTGGGGCCCTGCCTTTACCCTCCTGTACCTGCCACTCCCTCCGTGTCCCCCAGAGCCCAGCGCATGGAGCTATTTCAGTTCACTATGGCCACTTTGCAACCCTATCATAGGGCAAGCCTTGCGCCCCTACTGCAGCCCCACGTAAATGACCTGGAGTCAGGAGAAGAAAGTCAGACGGCGGGTAACACTTCCTCTAACGCAACTGCTTGTCGTGAGCTTTACACTGACTCTCCCAAACGTGCTTTGAAAAGAAAGGGCCTGTAAGTGAAACATGACAGTTCTGCGAATACTATGGCCCAGCCCTCCAACCACCCCCCAGAAAAAGTGAAATCTATTTTTCAGTCACTTGTCCTAAGCACCAGGCATATCCACCAGCACAGGAAGGTCTGAAAAGACATTCTGCAGTCTCCTAAGAATGGTGTCTCCATTGTCTACCCATCTCGCTACCCATCTTTAAATAATTTTAGGTGACTCCCCATCCACAATGCCATTAAACTTACTCTCTGAACTTGGACACATCCATCACTCTTTGTACCTCACTTTCCCTATCTCTGAATTACTGCGATGGAAAGTGTTTTAATTCTATCCCAGAGTTATTATAAGGATGACAAAACAACAGGTAGAAAATAAGGCTAGCAAAAGCAGCTCTAGGTTGTGCTCCTTCTGGATTCAGTACTTCTCTGACAATCCAAAAGACATCTCAGAATGCTCTGCTACCTGCAGTCTACACTGAATGGTGAGCCGTGGGGACTGTGCGTCCATTAGCTATGCCAATGTGTAGATTCATTATTTGCCCTCTGACTTCTATTATATTTTAAAGATAATAAATTATGGTGATGTTCAAGTTATGAGGAATTAGTTCAAACAGTAATTAAAGAGTGAAACCTGGAGGGCAGGATGTTTTCAGACTGTTTGAAAAGGAAGCATGCCTTCTGCTTCTATTACTAACAGAGCAGATAATTTGAATCAAACTCCCCACTGTGTTCAACTAGAAAAACTGTACAGAATATAAGAAAACATCTGTTAAAGGTAACAAGGTAGCGAAAGATGACGGGGTCAAGATTCCAGCAAAGGACAGAAAGGCAGAGAGAGGAGCCCGGCATGAAGGGTTGGTCGCCTTTCCCAGGAGGGCACCTGTGAGTGTCAGAGAGGAGATGCAGCGACAGCAGTCAGAGCGGGGTTGCCGATGGCACAACCCTTTCTAAACCTCCCAGTCCTGTGTAGGACTGTGAAGGTCTGGGAAAGGGAGACCAGCCCTGGTCAACTGCAGCCCAATTTCAGATCATCTGGGCAGTTGAGAAAGTCTCAGTCCCAGAAATTGAATTAAGGTGATTGTAAATTGCTAGTCCCTTTGGGTTCCTGGAAGCAGCAAATTAAAAAATAACCTCTGGAAGAAAATAAGACCATCCAAGACCTTAATTTATTTCTACAAGTAATTTTTTTTCTAATAGACATAAGTGTGCATACGTACACACACACCCCCATACAGCATATGAGGAGACGAGTCCATATAAATAAGGTTAGAATCACCAGACACAGCCATTAAAATAACTTAGGCTTACTTTGTTTCTGGATAGAAAAGACTAGATTTTTTTTTTAAATTCAGCAGAGAGCTGGAATCTATTAAAAATATAGAGATGATATGAAAAAGAAACAAACAGAAATTCCAGACCTGAAAAATACAATAACCCAATGAATGGATGAATTTAGCAGCATGTTTCTTATAAGCAAAAAGAGAATTAGTGAACTTCAAGATGAACCATGTGAAAATACTCAGAATGACCTATGAAGGGAGAGGGGGAAAATATATGAGAGGTCAGAAGACACAGAGTATAGCGAGAAAGGCTAATAGAGGATTATGCACACGTCCAAAACAGAGTCCGAGTGAAAGATAAACCAAAAAGGATAATCCAAAAATTCAAGAACATGCCAAAGCCAGGGTGGAGGGTTCCAGAATGTGCACTTACGTACGTCATGCTAAAACTACAGAAAATTGAATCCAAGGAGTAATTTGTCAGATTTGATAACGTGGAGGCAAAAAAATATTAAAAAGTAACTTACTTTTATAGGAGTAATAATTAGACCAAAGGCAACAACAACAGAAAAATCAGAAGACCATGGAATGACGTCTCTAAGGAGCTGACGGAAAACAGCTTCCATACTCAGTCACATGTTCTGTAGAATGAAGGTCAAATAAACAGTTTCTGACAAACACTGAGAGAATTCATCACCAGCAGGCTCAGACACAAGGAATTCTAAAGAAGAAATCAAGTGGAAATTGGAAACGATTTTGAACTGAATGAAGACAACAAAAACTTGTGCCTGCAACTAAAGGTGTGTTTAGAGGGTAATTTACCTTTCATTATGACTCATATGCATTTATTGGAAGAAAATAAAAGCTTAAAGTTAACATGCTAAACATCTTTCTGGATATTGTAGTCATTAAAAAGGAGAAGAGCATATAATGAATAATTTTAGACCAATAAATTTGAAAATTGGTATTAAATTCATATGTCTAGGGAAAAATGCAGTTTACCCAAACTGACATACAGTGAAAAACAAAATATGAGTGATTTGATAACTATTAAACAACGCCAACCTGAATTAAAACCCTTCTCACAAAGCAGAGGTCAGGCCCAGATAGCTTCACTGATGAATTCCACCACACAGTTAAGAAACAAGAGTCTGAGTAAGATTCTTAGTAAGAATCTTATGACTAGTGGAACAAATTCGGCCAAAGGGGGGAAAAAAAACCTCTCCCACTTCTCAGTTAGTTGTGTGAGTTGAGTTGCCTTACACGTGAACCTGACAAGAACATAAAGGAAATCTACATACTAACTGTACCTGAAAGCA
Source organism: Vicugna pacos (assembly GCF_048564905.1). NCBI lineage: Eukaryota > Metazoa > Chordata > Mammalia > Artiodactyla > Camelidae > Vicugna > Vicugna pacos. The sequence goes on along the minus strand of NC_133003.1, from coordinate 29,499,993 downwards.
GAGATGCCGAGGTCCTAAAAGATACCCGAGAGGTAGACAGATTGTGCGTGTGTGTGTGCGCATGTGTGCACGCACGATCTATGAAAAGGGTAACACGTTATGACCGATGCAACATCAGTTTCGCGTCAGACTCATCTTAGGTCTGTCACCAGACTAATCAAGGCTAAATGATAGGGCTGTCCCAGTAGATGCTGAAGAAAATGCTGATCAAATTCAGCATCCAACTTAATAAATGTAACAGTTCTAGAAAACCTTGAGCTAGGAAGGGATATAGCCTGAAGGGCGAAATGTTGAACGCTATACGTCTGAGATTGCAGATGAGACAGGAATACTGACTATTAGCCCTGCTACTTCACAGTCTACGCAAGGTCCCAGCGAACGCAGCGAGGCAAGAATAAGAAATAAGGAGGATTAGCAAGGAAGGAATGAAACTGTCATTATCTGCAGACAATATGATGCATGCAGAAAATTCAAAAGAATCTACTGAGAAACAATGAGAATTAGTAAGCTCAGCAAGGCCTCTGAATATAAGATCAACATGTGTAAGTTTTGAATTTCTCAGCCACTGTCTGAGCTCGGGCTGCCAGAATAAACCACCACAGACTGGGAAGCTTGAAAACAGAAATTTCTGTCTCACACTTCTGGAGGCTGGACGTTTAAGATAAAGGTACCAACATGGTTGCCCTCTGGCAAAAGCACTTTTCCTGGCTTGTCCCCAGCCACCTTCTCACTATGTGCTCGTCTGGAGAAGAGAGAGTGAACTTTAATCTCACTCTTCTCATAAGGACACTAATCCCACGATGGGGCCTCTACCCTCATGACCTCATCTAAACCTGGCTACCTCCTGGAGGCCACACCTCCTATTACTATCACCCTCGGGGTGAGGGCTGCAACACGTGGATGGTGGGGGGAGCAAACAGTCCCTAGTAGCCACACAGTTAGTATATGAAAAAATTAAAAGTTAGCTTCTGTTAACATCAGAAATCAAATGCCAAGGAATAATTAAAGCTATGCAAGTTTCTAGGTAGAACACTATAAAATGTTACTACGAGGCATTAAAAAGGAATTAAATAAATGGAGGGATGAGTGATTCAATTTTATAGACTCAGTTCTTTTCAGATTTACCTACAAATTCAATAATATATCAAAATTCCCATAGTTTTTGTTCTTGGTGGGTTTTGGGGGGGTTTTTTTGTAAAAACTGAAAAATTGATTCTAAACTGCTTATCGAAACGTAGCCGGAGACTATTGAAAGAACAAGACAGAAGCATAGGAGGGCTTACCCTAAAGACACTGACTTATTACAAGGCTACAAAATTTAAGAGCATGGCATTGGTAAAAGGATGAATAGACTGATGGAACAAAACAGAGAGCCCACAAACAGACCCAGGCATATATGAACACTTGATTTATGATAAAAACATCACAGAACTATGCAGAGAGAAAAGTCTTTTCAGTAAAAGGTTCCAGAAAAATTGGATATCTGTGTAGAAAACTAATGCAACAACACCCTACCACACACCATACACAAAAGTCAGTTCCAGGTGGATTATAATTCAAGAGCTGAAGTTTTTAGAAGGGACTATAGGAGAATATCGTCATGATCTTGCCAGAGGGAAAGACTTAAAATAAAAAGACATGAAAGCATTTTATTATAAGCAATTGGTACGTTGGACTACATTCAAATGAAGAAATTGTTTATCCAAAACACCATTATGAGAAAGGAAGAGAAAGACAAGACACTGAGAGAGAGAAGGTATTTGCCACATACATAACCAATGAAGCATCAGTATCCAGGAGATAATTTTTTAAAGAAAAGAAAAAGAAAAAAAATTATAAGCCAATAAGAAAAAGTCAACCGGCCAGTAGAAAATACAAAAGGCACTTCATAAAAAAATAGTTCTTTAAATGGCCAATAATCTTAAGTCATCATTTAGTCAAACACAATGAAACACCACTATGTATACCCACCACCACAGTCAAAATTTCAAGAGACGGACAACATCAAGTGTTTGCAAGGATGTGGAACAAAAGGAACACAGAAGAGTGCACACTGTGTGACTGCATTCAAAGTTCAAAAACGAGCAAAACTAAATTATGGCTTTAGAGATAGAGTCATTTAGAGGATGCAATTATAAAAGACAGCAAGGAAGCATCACCGTGAAATCAGCCCCGTGGTCACCTTCGTGGGGGAGGCAGGAAGCAGCCTGCGACTGGGGAGGGGCGTTTGGGCTGGGAGGGCCTGGCCATGTTCTATTCCTCGTCACGGGCGATGGGAAGATAGGTGTTCGCTTTGCATTAATTCTGTGCGTCAACCATAGACGCACTTTTCTGTATGTGTTATATATACTTCACTGGAAAAAGGACTAAAAATCACAGAAATGAAAAATTTTACATTAAGGACATAAGGAAAAGAAGAGACTGAACTTAATGCATGGTCTAAGTGCTGGCTGGATATTCAATTGTTCCTCAATAGGTTTAAACAAAACAGAGTAATTGCTGCATATCATCTGCACACTGTGAGACTGCATCGGGAAGTCCATTCTCCTCCTCGTGGCCATCCTCCCTGACTTTAAGGGGCCACACTGGCCAACGAGACCACTATTTTAGCAACTGAGTGGCGGAGGCCACCGCAGAGGACGCTTTATTATTAATGACTCTTAATGACACCACGCATGGCGATCTCATTATGGGCAAGTTACACCAAGCACTTAACAGGCTTTACTTCAGTTAAACCCCACAACCACCCTCTAGAATTGTCCCAATTTTCAGATGTGGAAACAGGCTTAAGGTCACTATGGGCTTTCCCAAGGACTCTCAGGTTTTACGTGGGGAGTCAGGGCAACCCAGGCAGCCTAACTCTGGAGCCCACACTTACATTTACATGAAAATCAGTGGATCTCTGTATAGAAACGTCCTCCCTTGCTTAAACTCCAGCTAACTGAAGACAAGTTGTACAATGGAAACTGGGGTACAAGTTAGAGATGACTCTTGCTTTCTCAGTAACTTCAGGAAAAGCACCAGCATTCGGTGATTCTGTGCCAGGGGATTTGCAACAGGTCACTTTACCCACTCATCACAACCACCCTGCCAAAGAGACAGGGATGGTCCTCCGTCCCGGTGCAACATGTTATGGACTGAACATTTGCCTGAAAGCTCAAACTGTGTTTGGTGAACAGGAGCGAATCACAGCTCATCACCCTTGGACCATAATGCATAAGATGTTGCATTCCTGGGATCAGTGAGGACTCCCAGGGCCTCCAGTCAAGACCCTGCAGTTCGGGTTTCCTGTAGAGACACGGAGTTTTCACCAAGAGTCTGTACTTAGCCCTAGGGTTTCAAAACATTTGGAAATCTGTTAAGAGACTCAAATAGAACATAGGACGGGTGTAGCAGACATGGGAATTTGGAACTGCCAGTCTCATCCAAAGACCACAGTGGTAGGCACGTGACTCCAGCTTGGCCAGTTGGAGTGCTTCTCTTGCATGTGGTGTGTGGACGTAGAGAGCAAAGCCTTGGAAGGGATGACAGAGACTTGAGGCTGCCGGCAGTCATCCTGCTCGTCATTTGGAAAAGTCTGATGCAGGAGAAGCCCCCAGAGTAAACGGAGACAAAAGGTAAAGACAGGCGATGAATTCGTACTTCCACCCCTTCCTTCACAGGGACAAGGTAAGTAAGTCCCTTTTCTCCAGAGGCCCATTTGAACTGGGGTTTCCTAACCTGCCGCCAGGAGTCCTGGCAACCTGGGCACAGATTGCTCGCCTACCACAGGACCTCTGTAACCTTCAGGTTCTAAAATCAGTCACCAGCTATTTGTTGAGATCCCACTTTGAACCCAATGCTGCCTGAGACACAGTGGGTGAAGCACCTCCCTGCCCCAGAGATGCCGACGGTGCACCTGAAGCCAGACGGTGGATTCAAGAATGAGCAAGCGTGTAACTGTGTTCTGTGCGAGGCGGCAGCAGGGTGTCAACCATCCCTCTGACCAGCTTGATTTCTCTACCTTATCCCACCATGAAGGAGTTGATGCTGTGTCAGCTGTGTCTAACCCCTCCATGCCCACACACAGTTACATGCCCTCCAAGAGCCACCCCCCACGGTCTTGGATTAGCCAATCCATTTTAATGAGTATTTAAGAGATTTTTCAAAGTGTGCAAGTCAGTGCGTAAGATGATAGATCACGTAATATTTAAAGCATTAAAACAGCCCAACTGAGGATTCTCTTTCCGCCAGCAGATATCTTTAGGTCAAGAAGAGCTATAAAAACCAGCAGATCATTTCCATTCCTTTAAGACAGGCAAAAAAAAAATGGCTTTGAATGTAATTAGATGGTCTTAGCCCTTTTCCTCTGTTAAAGCGCCATATCTTGTTCCAAAGAGGCTCCAGAAAAGTTTAGAACTGTGGGCACTCCGAGCTGCACACTGATGGCGGGTATTGTTTTGAAGAAGTGAGGGCCCCAGATATGCATGAATCATTTTTTAATTAGAAATGATAAGCCAGAGTCATACACAGCAACCGGAAAGGGAGGCTTTCGAACAGGCGGAAGGCCAGCCTCGGCCCCGCCGAGCTCCACGCTGCTCTTAGAACTCTGCCCCTTCTCTGATCCCATCTGTCTGGCGTCTCCTGCAGGTCCTGGAGGTATCTATTTGGAACCAGGAGTCTCCGCAACGCAGTAAATCAGCATTTATCTGTGATACCCCTATTGAGGGTTTGCTTTATTACTTTCCTTTCAAGGCTCTGTTACCTACCGGGGCAGTTTTTTTCTTTTAAATTGGAAGACCTTGCTTGTGGATACTTTTACTTTGTTTAGTCCTTCAAAAGAATGAGGCTCAGTGGAAACGAAAAAGTTTTTAAGACAATTGTTTCCAGTAGAACCTAAGAACTCTCAGCTTTCGGGATACCGCAGTTAGAGATACAGCTTCTTGGTACAGAATATCTCATGCCAGCTGTTGACTGTGACTCTTAAAATACGCATCAGTACCCTCAAACTCACCCAAGGTCATACACAAGAATGAACACGTGAGAACAGGAGATAATAAGATCATGATCCTTTGAAATGGGAAGTGAGACAGCTTCCCGGGCCGTCCCCCCGGGCCCGATCACACAGGGCCTTGCAGGCCACGGCGGAGGACGGAGGATGAAATCCGGCCTCCTCTCCCCTGATGCTCCCCGACACTCACTCGTCCAGCTTTCCAGATTTTCTGCTGTTATTAGATTGTATCCAATAAGCTCCCACCCTGGGGCCCTGGCACTTTTTGTGCCCGCCTCTGCCTGGAATTCTCTCCTTTCCTCGCTCCATTCAGTATTTGACTCAAGCATCACCGGCTCAGAAAGGCCTTCCCCACGTCCCAGGCTAAAGCAAAGCTCAATTTCCTCCTGCCCCTTAAACTTGCCTTTTTGTCTTCATTATCCTCACCATCATCTGTCATATTATAGACTCATTTGTTTGTCTGTACCTTCCACTAACAAGTTAAGTGTCTGAGTGTCTTCATCTCTGGCACTTAGAACAGTTCCTGGCATCACATGGGTGCTCAAAAATGCCAAGCGCATGACTGGGTGACAATAATAGACATTTCTTTAGAGTCCAGACCTCCCTCTGGGCCACGTGCTTTACTTGTATCATCTTTAGCCTTCGTAACAACTCTGCGAGGGGGATACCAGGATGTTCCTGCTTTGTACATGGTGGAACTGAGGCACACAGGCAAAGTTCTTGATAAGGTTACACAGCAAAACAAGTCACTGGCCTCACTTGGACCCAGAGCCATGCTCTTAAATACTAAGTTAACTCTTTAGAGACTCCCAGAGCGCCCCGCCCCAGACCAGCTTCCCCCTGCTCTCCCCCGAGCCCGGGCCCCACGGTGTGCTGGTTCAGAGCAGCGCTGTCCAATAGGAGCAGAGTGTCAGCTGCACATGTCCTTTTACATTTTCCCAGAAGCCACACTGAGAACAGGTTACATTAATGTTAATCATATCTTACATTTACCCCGTATATCCAAATACTATTTCCGTATCTGTTTAATATAAAAATGTATAATATAAAAATGCTACATAAATATAAAAAATAATGTGATATTATATATTCTTTGTTTAGAGTAAGTCTTTGAAACCAGGAGATGTTTTACAGTTTCAGCACATCTCCATTTAGACTAGTCCCCTTTTTTAGGGCTCGTCAGTGACATGTAGCTGGTGGCTACCATGTTGGACACTGCAGCTGTAAAAAAAAACAAAACCCTGATCTCTAGAGTTAAGTGGATCTGATCCTGCACTTACTGTGTGACCTTTTCCCAGCCGTAAACTGAGGTTATGATATCTACCCCATAGGGCTGAAGTGAAAACTAAATGAGTTCTCCATACATAAGACTACACACCCCTTAGCACGGGAGCTGGCCAATAGATGCTCTGGACAGATGGCTCTCCGTTCCAACCTAGAAAAGAGAAACTGCTGAGCCTTCCAGGCCTCTCTCCTCACTCCAGTTGAGCCTTTCGAGCCAGAGCCTGTGTTCCCACTGTCTGCCGTGAGTGGGGAGGTCTCCAGTGGAAGACCTTGACCCTCGGACCATCAGTCTGAGCTTTGGCGGCTCCGTGAGCCTTCTGGCCCACCTGCAGGGCATGTTTATATGGCTCTGCAGGTGCTCAGGGGTCCCTTCCGGACAAAATACCGATCGGTCCCCACAGTGGGCTATCAGCGCTCTCTCCTATTGGCGGCACAGTCAGCTTCCATCTCCCTCCTGGGCACCTTTGGGCTGGAAGGGAGTTTAAAGAGTATATAATTCAACCTTTTGCTCTACAAAAGAGGAAACTGTGGGCTAGAGAGTGGACAGAACTTGTCCTGGCACACACGGTGACCGGAGAGGCTGAAAACCGGACCTTCCATATTTACAGTCTGTATCCGAACACACGGAGAGATGGAGCCGTGGAGATCCCGCTGTGCGGACAGCTGATGCCTCTGTGCGGCTGGTCTTTTCACAGCCGGCACTTCTCAGCACTGGAAACTCCGGAAAAGCAGGGTGCTGTGAGACAGCCTCTATTCCCCACAGCCTTCAGCTGTGTTTTCTTGCCAGTTTTCAACCTTTGATCTTTTGGTGCCGCATAAAACTTGACCATAATTCAGGTTCCCCTATATGTGAGTAACTGAAGTAAACTCCAACGTATTTGACCACCGATTTCACAGCATTAAAATATAGCACTAAAAGTGTAATCTCTTTGTTTTGGATGAGAGGCTCCGCTTCAAGTAATAGACTTTACCCATTAGCCTGAGGACATTTGATATCATAATCTCAGCTCAGGCACAAGGCAAAAGAAACAGCCTTCTGTCAACCTCAGTACCTTTTAAATGGCAGGAAGGGGAAAAAAATATAATTACCATTGAGTTTTTCCATCTGCTGAAGCCCGACAAACTCTCAACATGACGATGCTTGAGTATCTGTCTGTAATCCCTCAGCAAATACACCTTTTATTCAACCACAGGGTTGCACACACTCCAGACACAAGTGCCCTTAATTAAATAACACACTCAGCAAACTCTCAGAGCCATTAATTATCAAAGGGAGCCTGCTCCATGCCTGGCTCTAAAATTCTCTCATAACAGGCGCACACAACTAGAGGGAAGGAGTATGCTGGAGGAAGGTCACCTCAAAAGCACGCTAAGTGGCAGCTGTCAGACTAAGTAAATGACAAAGCACGCAGGCCTCTTAGCCCTTCCTTTGCCCCTCGGAGGGCCCGAAGGCAGGGAAAGTGTTGCACACTGGCGGGGCTTGCTTTTCTCAAAATCAGTTTCTCTCATGAAAGACACAAATAAATATAAAGTAATCCTTTTTCATTTCGACTGAGTCTCGGGGAAAAGTAATATCAGCTGAAGATTTAGAGACAAATAAAGCCCGTTCTTCATACACTCTATCAGAAAGAGAAAACATTGTAGGGAGAGTCTTGCAAGGCACGGATGCAGGGAAGTGGAGGTCCACGGGACAGACAGGGAGGATGGAAGCCTTACTGACTTCACGTGGGACACAGGAACCTGCCCAAGGTGCAGCCTGAGGTCCCAGGGGTGGGTAGGCTCTGTTCTGACTCCTCACTCCCACCACCAAGCCTCAAAGCCCCTGCAGTTTCCTTTGCCCGGACAGGATGGGATCAAAGAGGCGATAAGCCCTGCGGGGCCGCGGTACATCACTCACGGCTACAAGCGCTGGCATCATCTGTCTTGTGCGTTCGCTGCTCTTCGCCTTTGATTTATCCCTTCAAAGACGAACCTGACAGTGCTGGGTCTGTGGCCAGTCCACAAAGGACAGTCACGTGGTGAGCCCCAACCTCGCTGCAGGGCAGAGGTCTGCGTCTCCCCTCCTGAGCGGGCTGGCCATGCGGTGCCCAGAGCTGCTTTCTGTGCCCCTCTCAAGGTGGCAAATGCGGACGACTGGGAAACGGACCCGATTTAACCGGAAGTTAATTAACACTCCCTCCTCAGAGGAGGTTGTGTTATTAATCAGCACGCATGACAAGTGATCAGAGAATAGTTTTGACTGAGAAAACTGTGCTGTGAAGTTGCCCGGCTCTCCCGAGTCCATCTTCACATCACTGGTTTCTGACCACTGCTCTCGGGGTAACCCCTTCCTGCCTCTAAATGAAAGGCTAATTGCATCGCCTCCGTTACTAACCAGAGCGGCTCTCTGATTCTTGCCATTTCTCCCCCAGCTTCTTTTTTACCTACATACTGTAAGAGATTGCCACCAGTGACTTTTGTGGTCCCATTTTGGAGACCAGTTTATTAAGAAAAAGCTGAAATGTAGGGGTCAGAGGTGCCTGCCCTCAGAAAATTGCTCAACTTGTTTTTGGTGTGAGCAGAATGACTTTCCAAGGCTGTCTGCCTGGGTCTGGAGCCTGCTACAAACTAAGACTTACTTAAAAAAAAACAAAACACACACCCAACGAGAAACAGCTGTTACAGAGGAGTTTTATGTTAGTATCTCAAGACTGTTTTGTGGATGAGTGTGGTTATTTTGTTTTAAAACCATTTCTGTGTCAGCCCTGGGATGGATGCAAAACAGGTTATTTTAGTCATCCTTGTGGGCAAGAGGCACTACCTTTGATGGGCAATACTGGTCCTGTTGCGTGGCTCTGCTAAAATGGCAGAAGACAGACAGCCTTAGCAGAAGTTGGGTGTTTGCAACTGAAACCTCCTGAGACCTGTCTCCGGCATCTGGGTTGCTTTGGGGCATTTTATCGGGAGCACACTTTGGAGCAGGATCGCGAGGGGAAACAGGCTTGGTGGTCGTCACCTTCATGCTCAGTCATCCCCTGCCAGAGGCCCAGGCCACACTCCAGGCTGGCCGGATCAGAATCTCTGGGGGTAGGGTGGAGGTGTGGCGTTGTTTAGATCTCCCCAAGGGATTCCCACGGAGCAACCAAGGTGAGAAACACCACCTGAAAGAACCAGGAAGCTAAGAAAACAGACCATTCCCTCTCTCTCTAGATGAATCTGGCTGGGAGCTGACCACAGGCAGTCTAACTGGGTCGAATGTAAAAGGAACATTTGAGACCACAGAAGCGGGGGGCGGGGGTCCCGAACGTTCCTTTCTGTGGTCCCCAATGTTCCTTTTACACTCAACCCGGTTAGACTGCCTGTGGTCAGCTCCCAGCCAGGTTCACCTACAGAGACAGACGATCATCTGTTTTCTTAGCTTCCAAACAGAAGAGGCTGTCCTCTGCTGGGCCTCTAGGACTGCAGGAGGAATGGCGTTAAGACAGAGGAGCCTCCTTCACTGACACAGTCAGTAAAAAGAGGTTGCCCTGAATGCGGTGCTGAAGGCAGTTGGATCTGTTGAAAACACAGGACTCTACCCCATTTTTTCGATGGAGAAGGACTTCCTGGAGCCTGGTGATGCCTGCATGCTTAAGAAGTCAGCGTGGTTCAGTTCATACCCTCAGGGGGATGCCTGCGTCCCTGTGTTTCCATCCAGTACTTGCTAAATCATGGCAACAAATTGCTCATCGACTTCACAGCCTTTCCTGAGCATTTCAGGGAGATGGAGGGAGGATTACAGCCCACGCAGCAAATCTTACTCAAATGTATTTAAATTTTTTTCCCATCAGACTCTTCTATTTTCCTTCCAAATTCAAAGCTCCCAAAGCTCCCCTCCCAAAGGACTCTTCTACTGTCTAGAGCCGTGGGGCCTCCCTTCTGCCTTCATTCCCTACTCTGCAAAACAAGCCCCTGCCCCGAGCTTCAGGACACTCTCTGTCCCTCCTCCAGCACGGCCTCGGGGGGAGGGGGCAGTCTCAGTTCATCTGCACTCTGTCTATTAGGAAACAGAAATACTTGAAAAGCACAAGTTCAGAGGGATCGGTCAAACTTCAGACATTCCAGGCCCCTGTTCCCGGAACTCCTGAAGCCTCCCCTGGCACCCGATTACCTACTGCCTTGCCTCCCCCTGTACGAAGTGTTTCCCCAAGGGGGCTGGATGCGCCTCGAGGATGTCATCCTTTACCTCTTGGCACCCTCCTTAGAGCCGTCATCACACTTCCAAACACACATTTATCAAAAGCCCCCCACAGCATTAAGAACACTCTGCCTACAGGTGACATCACAGGGACCTGGAGACATGAGGGCACACAGTGTATGAGGTCTAGCCAGACGACGGGAGGATGAGGACGTTGCCCAGACGCGCCCTGCGTGATAGTGAGGCAGATGCAGTCCCTGTGTAGCTAAGCACCGACTCACTGGCTGTGCCACGGGTGGGCCTCTGTCGTCTGCCAGCCCCTGACGGACAGTGCAATGCAGAGAGAAAGGACTGGTTGTGACGGTCGCAGAGGGTCACACAAGTGAGTTCCAGCCGCTGCCCTAAGCCCCTCCCGTGCATTAACCTGCTCAGTTCTCCCCACGCCCCAGCCGGGCAGGCCCCATCGCCGGGAGACGCACAGCCCGTGAGTGATGAGGCTGGACTTCAGACCCAGTCTCCTCGAAGCCCAACATGCCCCCTCACTGAGCCCCGTGCTTCCCACAAGCCTCCCGGCTGGCGGGGGAGGAGGAGCTGCTGCAGACGGAGCCTGAAGCGGCCAGGCAGCCCGCCTGCACGCCACGGCTGGTGCGGGTGCACCGCAGGAGCGTCGGAAGCAGACTGACAGAAAGCCTGCTCGGGGTGGACGGAGGCACCAGGGAGATTCAGAAATGACGAGGCTGGTGTCAGGAAGGGCGGGTGGAGGAAATAACCCGGGGCCGTGATGTGCAAAAGACCAAAAATAAAACCGAGGGAAACTTCTCCTAGGACATAAATCTGCCCCAGACAGCTGAGGCGGAGAAGAGGAAGGGCACATCCATTCTCAGCCTGCACAGGTGCCTCCGACTCAGAGTCAGTAACTGTTCAAGGACAAGGGCGATGATGGATGAGCGGGAGACGGCGCGCGTGTCCACACAAGATGGGTGGTGTCCGGAACAACAGGGGCCGACCCCAGTGTCACACAGGGAATGAGACAGACCCCCTTCTCCGTGCTGTACATGCCCCTGACTTTACACCCCTCGCTTCCAGACACCCAGGGACCTGGGCGGGAGTGGATCCCAAACTATAATGTGAAGGCAGAAGCAGAAGTGATTAAGGCTTCTGTGATCTGGATTCCAGCAGGGAGATTTAATTCCAAAGGGATGCCCTGGCTGCCCTTTGCTCTCTGACCTTGTTATGAACTTAAGAAAAAGTGGAGTACTAGGTTCACTAAAAACTCACCCCAGGTACCAGAGGCTGAAGTGTGTGCCAGTGGGTCCTCAGCCGGTGGGGCTGAATGGGCTGGCGCTGGGGACATCCTTGAGCAGCTCACTGGAACTCGCAGGAAGCTGGGTCTTTGCACCTCAGCCCCCGCGGCACCCGCCCCTCATGCCTCCTCAGAGACCTGTCAGTCTTCCCCAAATTGTATGAAATCTAGCCCGTAAAATTCTCTTTTGTCCGCTCCTGTTTAATGTTCTCTTTCCTGCAATGGTCTGTCCTTCCCAGTGTCCTCAGAGCAGGTCGCCTGGCCAGCCCAGCTCCTGATCGCACTGGTACTGGTCCCAGTAACTAAGGCCCAGAAGCCCAGGCTCCGACAGGGTCTCCCTTGGGGTAAAGAGATGGTTTCAGGGCTATGAAACTGCATTTCTACAACCTATGAATTATCTTTTTTTTTTTTTTCAAATAAGATAAAAGGGCTTCCCTGCACTTTCCTATTTTGTGAGTCAAAATTACTTGTTGTAAGTCTGGCTGAAATCCTTCAGGTAACTTGGCCTTGAAGCAAAGCTGATTCTGCCTGCTACACACTAGCTCAGTCATCCCCGCAGTCCAGGGCTGGGGCGCCTCCGACTCACGGGGTGGGCTTGTCAACAAGCACAGATTCCCGGCTTTCTCTCCAGGCCTGCCCATTCAGAATGTGGGGGGCAGACTGCAGAAATCTGTGTTTTTAACAAGCTCACCAGGTACTTCTGCTAATGGCTGTGTTTGAGAACTTGTTCTTACGTAACTAAAGGTCTGACTTGGCTTCAGTGTGTAATGTAAGACATGTGTCCACAAAACGGATTCTTAAGAGACCACGCAGCTGACCTCGGGGGCCGGGGCTGAGGCCAGAAGCCATGGGCCATGCAGGGATCCGGGGAGCACGGGCATCAGCAGGGCTGGCACCCACCTGCTTCACATCATCTGCCCAGGACAGGAGTCTCCGTGGCTCCTTGTAAAATGCTAATGGCGATCTAACGGATTAGCAGTAAGCAAACTGACATTTTGTTTACTGCCATGATTCAAAAAAGCTATTGGTTCTAACTAAATGTCTGGTTTTATGTTGTCATTTCCAGGCACGAAAGAACTGGAACAAATGCTAGAGCGTAAGGAAATGGGCCTCGTGCTCTCGGACCCTGCGGCACTGGAGATGAAGCTGAGCAGCCTTTATTAGCTCCTACAGTTCCACAACCTTCCGCAAAGCATTTTATTACACTTGTGGAAGCCACTGGGGTTATGTTTCAATCACAGTGACTGACAGGCCACCTTCAAAACAACGGCGCCGACAGCCCGTCCACACTTCCTTGGCTGTGTACTTAGAATAGAACCTTTTCTAAATTGTCCCTTGGCCTGGAAAGGAATAAAATGATAGTTAAAATATTTATCTTGCATGTCAGCTAACTTAAAAATTGATATTTGGGGACCTCTGAAAGGCACAACTGAGGAAGTTGATCTCTCAGATCTACCTGCGCTTCTTGTAAACCAAAGGTTGGTTAAGGCTGAGCTAAGATTTGGAGAGTTTCCATCGTGGTGGGGGAGGTAACAGGACGAGACATGGACAGTCTTCCCTGGGTTGTGTTCTCCTCCTGCCTTGGGTGCAGAGAGGCAGAGCCAGAAGAGCTTACGTCGGCAAAATTAGCTTCGGGAAACTAATAAGCACGCAAGGCAGAGACTGGACAGCTCGTACCGGGCTGTTGCAGGGGTAGGAACGTAAGGAAAAGAATGGAAAAGCTCTCGGCACTGGTCTAGGAAGCAGGCGCCTTGCCCGTAACAGTGCATTTCTTTAAGAAAGGATGACAGAAGTGGGCTCTTCCTTTCCTCTGGGAGATTAATCAAACGGGGGATTAGGGTTTATAGAGAAAAGCACCAATGGCACTGCTACACAGAACCAAAAGCAGGATTTTTCTTTTTCACAAAAAGCCTCCTGGAGAATCTCTTTGGGCTTACGGGCAACTTCCTGACCCCAGCACCATCACCGACATGTGGTGTGCAGTTCCCTGTGACTGCTACACCAAGTCCCCACAAACGCGGTGCCTTACAGCCACAGAGGTATGTGCTCCCACAGTGCCGGGGGCCAGACGTCCAAACTGCGGCCCAGCCGCGCTCCTGGCCGAGGCTCGCGGGGGACCTCTCCCAGCTGCTGGTGGCTGCTGGCACTCCTGCAGCTCCTTGGCCTCATCCTGCGCTCTGCCTCTCTCTTCACACCCGTCCTCTTCTCTCTGTGTGTCTCTCCTCGCTGCCTCTCTAAGAAGGACACTTGCTATTGGATTTAGGGACCACGCAGATAATCCAAAATGATACCCTCGAGATCTTAATATCCTTAACTTCATTACACCCACAAAGCCGCTTTTTCAAAGTAACATTTACAGGACCCAGGGATTTGACATGGACGTGTATCTTTTGAGGGGGGCACCACTGAGCCCACTACTTACGGCATTTGGCCTTTGACCGTTTCTGATACAACATAAGCCAAGAGACTGAGTATGACTGAACTGCATCTTGTTTCCAGTCTTCTTCTATGTCTGCCAAAGCCTGGTTTATTGCCAGTTGTTAGCAATGCCTTCTTGAGACTGGGAAGCCTCTGGTTCCCAAGCCTAGTCTGGGATGCTTCTTTCTTGGCTGAAGGGGAAAGCACCACAGCCTGAAAAGGATGCGTTCAGAAGGTAAAATGCCAGGAAGGAAAAATGGCAACTGCCGATCCGTTCCCCCGGCTCAAGGGGGGCCGATTTGTGGTCCAAAGAAGAGCTCTAAAGATACCAACTTCTCTTACTCCCAGCACGTCAAACATTGATTCCATCTCGGTTTCAACAGCAAATGTCACCAGAAGCCCTGCCCCTGCCTTTAGGGCTAATTCCACATTTTACTCGCTGGCTTTAAAGAAGGGAATGAGCGCTGAGTCCCCGAGGAGCCAGCTGAGTCAGAGGACAGGCCTACCTGCAGTTCTGTTTTCCATTCTGCAGTTCACACCCACAGGAGCCTCATTTGCGCCTGCCCTCCCACGGACTCCCTCACCTCCGTGTCTTCCTGTCACTCCGCCACGGCTTGGAGGCTGTGGGGGCAGAAGGGCAGCCCCAGGAGCCCAGGCTTGGCTGGAAGCGTGGTAACCCAGCAGGGACTGTTTATCGTGCCTTTGAAGAGATGTTGCAAAGCCGAGAACTAACAAAGCCACGGGTCCAAATAAAGTGCAAATGCTACTATTACTCCATTTGCTAAAGTGGGTCTGGTCTGCATGGAAATGATACAAAAAGCAATGGAAAACAGTGCTTAGGTCAGAACAGCATCCCAGGCAGAAGCCGCCTTTTTCCTCTAATTTCTTCTTGGGCACAAATACCACTAGGGTGTTGCTGTGTTGCTCAAGAGCTGGAGGGCTGCTAGTTTTATGCTAAACAGTGGACGACTGTACATGATGGGGGGGCAGGGGGGCACTTCCAGCCCTGAGCTTGTCACACAGAACAGCTCAGCAGCTACCCTGAGCGTTGACAGCATTCCCCAGGAAGGGGTCTGCTGATGATCTTTGAGGACTCACTTTTCAGACTCTGTTGTTCCACTGGCAATCAAAACCCAAACAGTGGAAGCGAATGATACTCTGTCTTTGGCAAGGAGCTTGAAAGGACCTTTCCCCATGGTTGTCTTCACCACACTGACCCCAAATTACACCCCATCAGTTCTTTCAGATGGTGAGAAAGAGCTGTGTATTTCCTGGAACAAAAACCTTTCCCATCGAATTCTTCTCTGTGTCCAAGCTTGAAACTAAGCTCTAGGCGAGGGCCTCCTTTCCCTGACGGTCTGTGTCTGTTGATACCTGCCCAACTTATTGGTGAAAGAAGGAAACTAACTTTTGGCGTATATTTATTGTAGATACATTTGCAAATGTTACTTAATGCACACAAGATCCCTATACAATACAGATGCAAATTTAGGCTCCGAAAGGCAACTTGCTCACAAGGTCACAAAGTTGTTAGTAAGGGGATTGGGGATCAAATCAGGTCCGATTCCCAAAAACTATACTCTTTGGAGAAGAATTACTAACCAAGGACTTTCAGCAAATATGATAAACACCATTTTCAGTTTCTCTCCTGAGCTGTCCGTTGAGTTGACCAGTTGGTCCGTTGCAGTGATGTTCACAGGGAGAGAGGGAGGCACAGGTAAGGAAAGGCAGGGAACCCCCACACCTTCTCAAGAGGAGAGCATCCCCTTAATCACATAAATGAAGGCAACTAACGGCATTTCTGCAACTTAATAACATACAGGAAAGGTGTTGCCAAAAATGCTTATTATGTCTGGGAGGCAAATGTGTTAACCAAAAGGTTAATGATTACCTGGTCTAGAGATAAAAGAAGGTAAAACAATTAACCTGTAATCACTCAGTTAGAGGGACTGAAAATACATCAGTCCCACTGGAACAGCCACCACCACCAACCCTCAAGCATGGCCACACACTTGCTGTTCATTTCAGTTCTCGAGTCACTGTGATCACCTACTGTGCATTAGACTTGGAGGCTATGGACTCAGCACCAAAAGTGCCGTGGCCCCCGAGGATAGCTGGAAAGTGGAGTGCCTGTGGGTTGCAGGAGGCAAGGCAATGGGAGGAGCAGGGCTAGATTCTCAGTAAGAACATACGCCCAGTTCTTGGCACCCGGAGGATTTTTTTCTGAATCCATTTTTCTTTCTCCTCCTCCTCATGACAGATACCACTTACAGTACATCTGTGTACCAAGAATCACGCAGACATTTTCAAAGAATTATTTCATATAAGCCTCACAAAAATTAAACAATCTTCATTCTTTCCTCCCTCCCTTCCCTTTTCTTTTATTTAACACTTACTCAACACCTATCGTGTGCCCAGTATTGTCTGTACAGGAGCCAGTGCTTCGATGCTGAGCAAAAAGGTCTGGAAGTAACTATTACCCTCCTTCTGCAGAGGAGGAGCCTGGAGTTTAGAGAGTCTGACTTGCTTAAGGTCCCACACTGGTAAGAACGCGAATCCACGTACTGAAGCCTGGGGCTGTGCCTTCAAGCCAAGCTCTTTCTCAGGGGGCAGGAGGAGAGCGCACAAGAGATGCCCTATAGCTAGCTGTGGCTTTTCCCTGCGGACCAGGACCAGTCAACACCCCTGCTTTCTCCAGATCAAAAGTAGCTGGGGAAACTCAGTCTACACTACTAAGGTTCAAACTTCATCAAGTCAAAGAGCATTTACTAAGTATGCTCTGTGTGTCCATCCTGGGCGAGCCCTTTGTCCTGGACCCTCCATTCGCCCTGGAAATGCCCCACCGTCCTCCCACGTGTCTGACGGTATGGCAGCATTCTGGTCACTCTGAGCAGTCTGTCCAGCCTCCCTGGCCTGGGGTGAACATCTCCCTGTCCCACACTGTTTCTAAGGAAGGCTCTGGAATATTACTCCCAGACCCTGGACGAGCCACATGCTGCTGGGCCAAGATCACACGCTCTAGTAAGCAGACATCCCACCAGATGGCTGAGGGCTTCTTTGCCCACCTTTCTGATTTTCTCTCCTGTCCTTCCCTTTTTTTTCCTCTTTTTCCCCCTTTCCTCTTTTTTCTTCTCTCTACCAGAAGGTAAGCCCACAAAAACAAGTCCATGATCTGAAGAGACAGTCTGCAAGCTTTAACCTCCGTCAGTGTCACCAGGAAGGCATGCAGAACTGACTGCAAGGCCCTACCTGCAGAGTTTCGGATTCTGGAGGTCTGGAGTAGGGCCCGACATCGTCCCAGGTGAGGCTGGCACTGGTGGGTCAGGGCCCACACTTTAAAAACCACTGGCCTAAAGGGATGATTTTTGTTTCTATAAATAAGCAGAATCCAGCTTGTCTTCTAGGCCCTGCATTTAACGGAGCTTAGTCTAGAAGTAATGAATTTCAAGTTAAATCCAATCAGGCCACTCAAGCATCTCCAGCAGGTTTTTAGAGTTATTTAACATCGCAGAAGACTTCTTGTCCCGGCTAATTACGTGATTAGTTTAGATCGATATTAGATGAACAGAGGGAAGGTGGGGCAGCTACAGCTCACCGCCAGCTTAATAAAATGGTGCTAACTTCAGTCAAGAGGAGTAACGTGGGTTTAAAGCTGGGCATAGCTGCTGAAGACATCTATGTTTCTATCTTAAGGGGAAAAGCTCCCTCCTGCTGTAGCTGGATGTGCTTACGCAAAAGGACTCTTAGGAATGCGTGATTTCCCTGGCTTGCCTGGTCAGGGAACTCCAACAGAAGGCGAGGGTGCCATTTTGAATGAGTGACATTCACATCTGCCTCCCGCAAGAGTGAATGAATATCCAATATCCCAGGGTCTGGGAAGGCAGCTGCACTCAAAAACCCCACTGTGGTCACGCTGCCGTTCAAAATTAAGGTACAACAGCCGTGTATCTCTGTAGCTTTGGAAGTTTGTACCAGCCTGTGTGTGTCTCGCATTTTCCCGGAGAAGGGACTGGCAAGGGATTAGCATTTATTGTGTATCCACCAGGGACCACTGACTTTTAGAGGCAGGTAGTACCAGCCTGACTCACAAACAGGGAGAGATGACAATGGTGATGATCAGAGCACCTACCACTAAGCACTTAACCATGAAATTATGTTCTAGGCATGTCTTCTAGGTACGCTCTATTTTTCACTCAATCCATGTCCCCAACAGCCCTATGGGTAACTTCTACTATTATCCCATTGTACAGATAAGAAAACTGCAGCACAAGGATGTGTAACTTGCCTGTGGTTACCCAATTAGTAAGTGCCAGAGCTCGGATATGAACCCAGGTGGTGTGAATCCAGAATCTATGATGACACTTTCCTGGCTGAGAAGCAAACCTGAGTTGACCAAACTCTGAAGTCCCATCTCCCCGCTGCCCTGACCTGATGCCCCAGGGAAAGAGCCTGGTGGGGCTATTTCATTCACAACCAAAGATTAATGTGAAAATATTCCCCAGCACCGTCTCTTCATCCCTCTGGAGAGCTGGGCTTTGCCTATTTGTCAAGACTCACCAATGGATGCATGGAGCCAACTGGCTTCAAGAGACAGTGGCTCCACCTTGAAAATAAAGAGGGAAGGGGCAATACTGCACCACGTGCAGTTTCCCCAAACTTCAATCCCCTGCAGCCTCCCCAGCCTTCACTATGTTTGCCTTATCTACATAATACCTAGGTTATTTACTTAACATACTTCCTTTTACTCACTTCTCATTGTTACATGTGTACAAGGAAACTTAAAATCACTGCAGCAAACGGACAACCAGTGCCCTCGCCATAAATAGAAGCTACCCAGAAGGATGAATATAAAGTTACGGAATTCCAACAACCAGCTGCCGAGAGCCCTGCCTCGGAGGCCTGGCTTCTCACTTCATCAGAAAGGGACGCTAGGACATGTTAGAGAGGTGTTAAGACACACAGGCAGCCGGAGTCCTGCCCCTTGAGGACTGAAGGACAAGTGGACAGAGAGGAACTTCTCACCTGGTGATCTGATGGGTTTGGGATGCTTTGTCCACTGGCCCCTGAGAATCCCTGCTGCCCCTGGTGCAGCATAGCCCCAGCTGGGGGGGCGCCCGGCAGAGCCCCGTCAGCCCAAATGAGGCTTCTCGGCGGCTTTCCCTGCAACAGGCGCATCTTGAAAAGCAGAAAAGTTATCTCGGGTTCAGGTGCCTCAGGGAAACAAGGCAAAATAATCAAGGCGAGGAAAATGATTACACTGTCAAAGGAGCCGACGAAACTTCCAACAGTAATAGTGATCATGGAGGAGTTTTTCCTTAGAACAGAAATGCCTTTGATAGCGCCTGCCTCCGTTCTCCTGTTATTCTGTTGCAAGAAAGAATAAGCAGGAAGAAACAAATGGGCACTTTTGTGTTTTACCAGAATCTGCTGTGGAAGAAAAGTGATGGCCCAAATCCAAAGGGGGGTAAAAATCTCTGAATTTTCATACCCATCTAAAGAAAGAGAAGGGAAGAGAGAAGGACGGGGGAACAGGGAGCCAGAGAAATAAATCCAGCAAGAAGGCTGGGTAACACGCCCCTGTAACCCCGTGGGGCCTTCCCAGGACAGACCCTGCCCCATGCCCTCTGCTGGAGCTCCTCGCTCAAGTACCCAGAGAGAAGTGTGCCATGCGTATCTCCTGAGCTTTTCAGGTGCTAAAAACCACCCTGTTATGGGAGTTAATAAATGCACTTAAACAGCTACTAAGCAGGTGAGAGGAGAGAAAGGAGTAAGTAATTACAACAGATAAAAGAATGACCAGACCAATGTGTATGACACTACTGATACATAAAGTGACTCAACCCCACTCACCCTGGGGGCCAGGGCCCCAGCCGGCATTCCCACCGCCACTACCATTCTCTGGATCTAATTCTGTGGTTTAACTGTCCAGGATTCTGCCCCCAGGGAGCCGTGAGTATCTGGTGACGACTGTGCTTCCTCTAGAATGCTCGTATCAGAAGGAAAGAAATGAAAACGGAAATGTGTCATGTCACCGTCTTGATGTTTCCAGGATCCGCAGCTGACTGACAGAAAAGTGCCCACAGAAGCCAATTCTGAAGTGTCTCAATGGTTTGAGTTTTCCTGCCAGAGGCTATGGCGACAAAAGGAAGTGAGTCAATGGAACCAGATGCCCTGTAGCTTTTTACTGCAGATGAGAGCCGGGAATCCAGCAGGGCTCTCCTTACAAGTGTAAAACAGCGAGGGGCTCCTTGCATCTCTCACCCTCTCCAAAACGCTCTCTTAAAATGCCTCACTTTCCTCCTCTGTGCTTTAATATTGGACCCTACGTTCCATGGCATCTTAGAGGCCTGAATTCCCATTGAAGGCGTCTGACTTTTGTTGCTGCATGCCACCGTGCTCTTTTGGAGACAGAACAGGATTGAAAGCTGGTCCATGGACCCAGAACCTTCCCTGCCGTGTCTGACGCTGCGTACCTGCTACAGACGGCAAGCCAGGCTCGACTCCGTCACCCGAGAGTCAGGAGCCGGGTCAGAAGAGCTGACCTAAGGGCTCCTGAGGCCACAGCCCAGCACTGTCCCCGGGCCAGGCTCTGGGTGCAATTCTTCCCATCCGTTCTCTCATCTGATCTTTACAACTACCCTCTTAGGTTTCCTTCAGCCCACTGAACAGATGAGGAGAACCTAGCTCACAGAGGTGGAGTGATTTCTCCAACATAACAGAGCGAGTAAGTGGCAGAGGCTGGGTGTGAGCCTGGCCCTAGGGGACTCCAAAGCCTGAGACTGTCATCAGAGGGCCTGGAGGAGTCAAAAGGAGTGAGCTTTTAGGGACAGGGTCAGCAAACTGCGGCTCACTGGCTGAATCTGGCTACCCACCTTTTTGTTAAAAAAAAAATTTAACACAATATGACCAGACCTGTCATTTCTATACTGGCAATGCATTCCCTCCACAATGACAGAAGTGAGCTGTGACAAAGAGCTTATGGCCCACAGAGCCAAACACAGGCACAACAGGCCCTTAAAAGAAAAGCTCTGCCAACCTGCATTTAGAACATCGACCCTGGGATTCAGTCTGGCTTAAGCATCACTTCCCCCTGGTAGCTGTGTGCGCTCCAGCTGTTCTCGTCTGAGACTTGAGGATCCCGGGAGCACTGGCCTGGGTGAGGCTTCAGTGAGGAAAGGGTGAGACACTGCATTCGAGCAGCAAGCACAGTGGTTGGTACTTAGCAGGCACCTAAGGAAACAGCCTCTTTCTTGCCCCACAAGACAGTGGGACATCCCGGTGCGGCAGGAGCATGTGCCAGGGCCGGTTAGAGGACAAAGGGGCATGACTGCAGCCCTGGTTTGGGGGCATAAAGGGTGAGGACTCACGCAAGCTATCAAACCAGCCTTTCTGGAAGGTGTGGGGCTCTGGTAGCTGCCCCATCAGAGCAACCCAATCCCTTCTTTGCCAGACCCTCCCGGGTGCCCACCCTCTGGAGCTGGGCTCTAGGAATCAAGGTCAATCTGAGTTGTTCTTTACACAGGACACTGTCCCATCCCACCCTCCACCAGCCCAACATAAAAAAATGGCTGTAAAAAAATTAAATGGCTCATCCAGGAGTCTGTTATCTCACTGATGTGTCAAGGACTCGCATGCATAACTCCTCTTGACGCCAATGAGAGCAGAGCAAATATAGATGATTTTCTTTACTGCAAAGGTTAAAAGTAAGTTTGTTTATCCTCTGTATTTGGAAGTTATCAATGATGATTAAACTGAGGGAGGAGCTGAGTGAGACATGCTGAATGAATTTTTATGCCAGCTTCCTTTTCTTCTTCTTACAACCTGAAGACTGTCTTGAAAAGAAACCACAGGGCTCCAGTTGGCTTCACTGGTGTCCACCCAGGGGCTCTTTGTGATTATGCTAACAAGTAATCACAACAATCTGATACTTACCTCTCAACACAGCCCAGGGTTTTCTCCCGCTGAAAATTACCTCCCGCTAAAGTAAACGTAGTGCAAGCACCATGCAGCATGAGAGACAGCCCAGAGTTACAAGGAAGAAACTCATTATGTGAATGTGTTCTCAACACCATCAGTTTCCCACTCTAAGGTTTTCTAGCCAGTGAGCTCAGTGATATATTGAAGGCTTAACTCAACTTCATTCATTAACTGGAGCTAAATGCTAACATGCACTGTACCAGCTTCCAGCACAAATTAGCATCCATAATAAAGCATATAATTAGCCACATACGCAAATGCTCTCCAGGATGAATAACCCACCCCCCCACCCCCAAAGCCCCGGGGCTGCTCTTTGATTTCCTTGAGATGGGTCTGTGACAGCAGCCTGGTTCCCAAAAGTCTCTCGTCCATCAGCAAAATGAGCATCTGAATTGACAAGGTTCTGGACAAATTCACCCAAAGTCAATAACGGAAGGTCAAGGAGAGTTATCTGCTTTCCTGTGGTAGGAAAGGCCCAAAGGGAGTTAAGCTCAAAGTCAGGGTAGAAGTGGAAATAAAATGCCAAGTTCTCCCAGTCACCTGCACTGGAGCCCTGGTCAGTGACCACCAAGAGCCCGTGGGAAAACCAGTACGGGCACAGACACTCCCAGAAATGTCTCGCCTCATCATGACCCCTGCATCTGGGTGGCTGGCTGCTTACAAAGGACTTGCAGACCTGCCACCTGAGCTGAAGGCAATTAACACCCAGCAGACTCAGGAAAAGCTTTCCACCGCCCCCTTAACTGCCTAAAAGAATTTAGACCAGGGGACTATACCAGGAAGAGAGCTATTACCAGAGATCACTTTTTAACCTGAGAGACTTATCTGCTGGGCAGGGCGACCTTTGTTTTCCAAACATCTCTCCTCACCTTCCTACGAATTGCCTCCCCCCTTTGAAGCCCCAGGATGGCATATGAGCCTTGTGCGTCTGGCTGCCTTTGAGTCTCATGTCTTTGTGGGGGTCATGTGCACACACGTAATTCCATTTTTTCCTCATGTTAATCTGTTTTTTATTACAGGAAGGTCTCTACCAACAAACTGTAAGAAAAGAGGGAAAATTATTTTTCCTCCCCTACAGCCCAAAGGTACGTAAGAGGCAAAGACTGAATCTGAGCCTAAAACTCCAAATATGGTTCCCTTCAGATCAAACCTTGACTGAGCACCTACTCCAAGCCATCTTCTATGCTACCATCTGGGGACCCCTCCCACCCAAATCCATCACCTCCTTTCAGCACATCTCCGGACTCAGCCTCTCCCTCCATCTTTCCAGCCGTCACTCCATTCTTGCTCCTCTACCACCACCCTAGGCCAAACCACCATCACACCTCTGGACTGATTTTGGTGACAGCCTCCCATCCCCTTCTCCCAGCTTCTAATCTCCTTCTCATTTATTCTCCACACAGGAGCCAGATTCTCACTAAAAGATGTCAGCCAGAGCCCATCACTTCCTACCTGAAACCTGATCATGGTCCCTACTGTACACAGAATAGGAGCCGAATGCTGGTCCCTGGCCCACAAGCCTCTCTCAGGTCCCACCCCACCTGTTTCTCTGACATTGCCCTCCCCATTCCTCCCCAAGCTGGCTTCTCCTTTTCACAATCCCAGATATACCAAGTTCTCTCCTGCCCCAGTGCCTTGACACCTGCAGTTTTCCTCTGCCTGGAACGTCCTCCTCCTGACTCCTGTTGTAGGTGGTTCTCCCCTCGAGGTTCAAATCCTCAGCTAAAACACCGCCTCCTCTGCCCACAGTCTGGGGGCGGGGTGTGCTCCTCCGCAGAACAGGTCGCATCAGCCTCTTGTTCATTTCATCCCTCCCTCTTGCCATGCTCAGCAAGCATCCTGTTTATTTGTTTCCTCCATCTCCCTCACTAGAAGGTGAGCTTCATGAGGACAATAGACTGACTCTTTTATCTGTGCTGCATCCACAGCACTTAGCAAAGGGAAACACAGTAAACAGTGAATAAGAATCTGCTGACTGGATCAATGACAAAGTGAAGACCTCACAATCCCGCGGCAGTGCAGCGCCCTCACTCCCCCACCGCTGCCGTCACACACAAAGCGGGACTCAGACTCTGAGCAAGTGACTCCTCCTGCAGGACAAAGCAAGTGCCTGGCGGAACTGAAAAACAAGTGTCCCCATGCCTTTTCCCCAGGACTGCACCCACACTCAGTAGGATATCCATCAAGCAGACAAGCCCCCGGGCAGTGGGAGATATCTGATCAACCATTCTTCACTTGCAAAGGAAACCTCAAGGGTCCCCAGTGCAATGGGCAGACCAAGGAAAGAGGCTGACAGAGGGAGAATGTGAAGGTATGAAAAGATGTGCTCTTTATGGTAAAGGTGGTTCTAGAATTCATTTTTGGGCTTCTCCAAAGGGCAAGCCTTGCGAATATCCAGATCTACTGAAGAGGTGTCCCCAGAGGTCCTATTCAGGGACTCTTTACTGAACCAAATACTTTCTAAGCTTGAAGGAACTTGCAGAAGAGGCTCCTCTTAATTTCCCTGCTCTGGAAGCACTGCTTTTTCTTCAGCTGAGAGCACAGGTTCTGAAAGCTTATCACTGCGGGCTCTGGGCCCAGGGAGCTGAAAACCCTTCACTCCAGGACACAGGGCCAAATCGAGAGCTTCGCCTTCTGGACTGCTGCCTCTCGAGCCCTACCCACCAATGGAGGGCATTCTGTCCAACTGAGAGGTCACGCCCCCACCC
Organism: Vicugna pacos; assembly: GCF_048564905.1. Classification (NCBI taxonomy): domain Eukaryota; kingdom Metazoa; phylum Chordata; class Mammalia; order Artiodactyla; family Camelidae; genus Vicugna; species Vicugna pacos. The sequence goes on along the minus strand of NC_133003.1, from coordinate 29,475,157 downwards.
CTACCCTACCCCTTTGCACCACTTGGGCCAGTTTTGTGGAAGCCAGCTTGAAAAACATCCCCCAAGTCCTAAGTAGGATGTACTGTTCAGGTTTCCCTGTGGTCAAACCTCCCTAAGCTCTGGCAGGCCACCAATGGGCGGAGGTTTTGTTCAAGACTCCGTACAGGGGTTCTGTCTGGCTCCTCCATCTTTCTTCAACTTTTGTTCATTTTATTTACATGTTTTCAAAGTGTATGTTTGGGGAGAACTCAGATACCTTAAATACAGTATTGTTTGTTTGTTTGTTTGTTTGTTTACAAAGGCAGTAAAACGCTGATAGACAGTGATACCAGGATCTCTAACCAGGATCTTTCCAACAAGCACTGGTGGCTGCAGCAACTACAATGGGAAAACAAGGAACGAGCATCTTCAACAGGACCTGGCCAGGAGCGGGGCTGATGTGCAGTCTGTGGCAGAGACGTGGGACAGCTCAGCTAGGAAAAGGAGGATTTTGGAAAACGTAGTTTATTGCTCCAATGGCGAGAGCAGTGACTCTGACGGACGCTTGAAACCTGACGCGGCAGTTTTGAGCTCTCAGATGTTCAGAAGAGTTTCCACGGGATGCAGTGACTAAATTGGGTACGTATGTGTGATGTGCTGTGGTCTTTTTAGAACTGTTTATTTTAAGCCTGTTTCCCTTCACATGGCAAATAAATACATAAAACCAGCTTGTGAGCACCAGGAGGGCTCCCCAGACAAGGAGGTATCGATTTTTCTGTGTAGGGATGTTGCCCAGAACAAGGTCAAGAAACGAACCTCTGCTTACTTGGAGGTTTGATTACAGCCTTCTGGACAGACCTGAAGGCAAGAAGGTAAGACTGTTTTTTTGTTTTTTTTTTTTCAAAAATTATTTGGCTACTGTGCATTAAGAACTGTTTAAAAGCTCCCATGCCTCCCCCTGCAGTGAGCTGATTTTCCGTGGGTACTTGGTCTCCTGTGCATGATAAGTACGTAGGTCTGAGGAAGGCGCTGCTGAATATATTCATTTAAAATAGTCTCTGCACTGATGGCTGAGAACTTTCCAAGGGACTATTGCACTACAGTGCTCTGCATAACTGAACACTGTGTCTGCAAATAAGACTAATAACCATAGTTGTCCAAATGATTACCATATCATAGATCATAATCGTCTACTGGAAATGCTTCTCATGGGAAGACTTTTTTTCAAGGTTACTCAACCTTGCACGGACAGACGCACACACGTTGGAATGGCCATTCACTTCTCTCTTGGTCATTTTCCTACTTCCCTACTTCCCTCTGTTCTTGACCAAATTACTCCACTTATAAAAAGTGGAAATGGGACCACATGATCTCTGAGGTTGTTGAAAGGGCTAACATCCTTTTTGGATTTGGAGGAATAAAAACATTCTCTTTCACATACTCAATAAAAATGGAAGCAACCTGCCATGGTCACCCAGCTTGGAGGAGGTGGCGCTGGTGTTCTGATCGTCTCTAAAGCCGTTAGTTCTAACCAGTGTGCTGCTCTGGGCAAATAAAAAGTCAATGACAGAGCCATTCTGTGTGATGCAGGAGACTCACCCAAAAGGCACAGAGAAATACATGCAGTTCCTACTGGGAGCTGGGCAAGACTGTCCCATTCTCAGTAGAGACAAATGTGGAGCTTAGGGAACCAGTGTCACAGGTTTGGCTCTCACATTAGTTGCTGGAATTCTCTATACAGGCTGGTTGTACTATCTCCTGATTACTCACTTGGTAAATAAGGATGGGTCTGCTAGAGTCCCAGAGATCTGGCGAGACAGAGCCAACAGCTTGGTGTAATTCTCCCACTAACACAACCAAACACATGTGTGCACATGCACCCAGCTGTTGGCGACAGCTCAATTCAGGACAACCAGGGAGACTTACTTTTTTAATGAACTTAGTTAACACATGTCCATGAAATGCGGTGCCCAATGGGCACAAGTGAAATATTTCAACTGCTTGCCGAGGCACCGAGGCAAGTCTCCTGTCTGCAAAGCTATCATAGCAACCTCACAGTCCCCACCACTTCCTCGCGGCCGCGGACCCTGGGGGCCGGGCTGTGAGCTCTGCAGGAGGAACGCGCCAACGAGAAGGTGAGCGTGGGCAGCTCCCAGGCACAGCGGGCCCTCTGGTCCCCTCCAGACCACGGCCTCTGCAGATCTGCTCCTGCTGCCCCTTCTGCCCGGCAGGGGCAAAGCTGAGTGATGGTGACCTGGAGCCCGGGTGTCTGGGCCCACATCACGGCTTCTCCACTTCTGTGGTTTGGAGGAAGCACGTGACCTGTCTGAGCCTCAATTTCCTGCTTTACAGAACGAGTATAGGTAAGGTGTCAGCCTCGGTCAAAGGGCAGTTGTGAAGATGAACTGAGATCAGGCAGCGCATAGGGGTGTAATTCTGTCCTTGGCCAATGATACGCACGGTAGGAGTTCCCTAGTGATGCTGTCTGCAACCAGTGATCACAAGCTTGGTGTCTTAGACAACACGAATTTATTATCCTACAGTTCTGGGAGTCAGAAGTCCGATACCAGTTTCCCTGGGCTAACATCAGGGTGTCGATGGGCCAGCATTTCTTCTGGAGGTTCTAGGGGAGAATCTGTTTCCTTGTTTTCCTCCAGCTTCTAGAAGCTGCCTGTTTTCCTGGCCTCGTGGCCCCTTCCTGCATCTTCACAGAACATCCCTCCAACCTCTACCGCTGTCCTCCCATCTCCTCCTGCTGCCTTTGACTCTTTCTCTTATAAAACCCTCTGTGGTTACATCTGCCCACCTAGACAATCCAGGATTGCCTGGGTCCACTTCAAACCCTCAGTTTAATCACCATCTGTCAAGTCTCTCTCAGCATGTGACGTCGCATGTGTACAGGGTCCGGGGCTAAGGAGGCAGACGTCCTCCAGGGGCCATTATTCAGCCTCCACATGCACACATGTGGGATTTTTACCAGTATGCTCTCCCTCTCTGCCCTTTTCCTTCTCATTAGGTAAAATGCACGTACAGTAAAGTGACAAATCGGAAATGTTCCGTTTATGAACGTTTACCCAGGTACCCACCCCTCAAGCCAAGATGAGAAGCCTGACAGCCCCCTGCCCACCCACTGCAGGCTCCCTCGTGCCCCTCCCGGTCCGGACCCGCCTCCATCCACCCTGAGGAAATCACTGGTCTGATGTGTATCCTCACAGATGACTCGTGCCTGTCCCTGAAGTTCAGAGGGACCGAATCACACGGTGTGACCATTTCTGCATCAGGCTTCTTTTACTCCGTGTGACACCTGTGAGACTCCGTCACGCTGTGGAGTCCAGCACTCCCTTCTTCCGCACGGTCACAGGGTGGATGTTATGCTGATTCCTCACCTGTCCTTTCTAAACACATCCAAGCCTCAGACCATAAGCACGCTTTTAGTTTTTCAAGGACCATGTCAAACATCACCTCGTTAAAGCACGCCCTGGTAGCCACATGTCCGCTCAGTCAGAAATACCGTCTGTAGCCACCTCCTCGTATAGAACCTCGAGGACCCATTTACCTTTCAACCCATATGACTCATGTCATGCACTGCTTCACCTGCTCCTTGTGGACAGGAACATTATGCTTTATTTGTCTCTGTATCAACGTCAAATCTAGCAGCCCGCCTACCTTAGAGCCACCCAAGCTCAACCATGTCTACTGTTTTACCTCCATGATAATCTGTTTCCTCTGAGAAAAGACACATTGCTGCTTATTAATTGAAACCCACATGTGCAAAAAAGCATGTCTGTTTCCTGTACGTATCATAAGACCTGCTAACAGGAGGCAGCCTGGAGATTTCCACACTGTCTGGTTTTAATACTGATCAGAAACAAGTGCTGGGACGCAAGGCTTGTTTGGGGTAGGCAGGATTTTGAACCCTTGACTTCTACGAGCTTTCTCCTCAAAGTACAGTAAGAAACTACGATCAAAACTCTAAGTCTGTTTCTGAGGTTGGACTGCTGATTGCTTATGATAAAGCCCCGTCCTTCCTTGTTATGACTTCCCCCACATCTGGGCAGGTCCAGGGAGAAGCTCGAGCTCTCCCTCCCTTGACCCTCACAGGGAAGGTCAAGCCACTGAAACCTCAGGCTTACGGGGGACCCTCGCCCCAGCCCCAACCTCCAAGCACTGTAAGAACCTGAAGCCACCTGATCCCCCCTCCCTCGGCTGCTTGCCTTACTCTGAACAGAACCTGAGCCCTTCTCAGGGAGTCCTTTGGCTGTCTGTACAAAATTAACACAGTTTATTTCAAATCCACTGGTGCCTCTATGTCACGTGTCCCTGCATCTATACACTTTGGGGTGGGCCCGCCTGGTATTCAGCAGGGGATGCCTGGTGCCCAAACGAGACAGACGACATGTGTAGGAAGCTCCATGCTCCAGAGCGACAGTGAAACCTCACCTGAGAGAGCACACTGGTCATTTGTGCATACGTGTATCCACTGTGCCTTTGTCTGGAAGGATCAGCTTGATTCTCCAATTCTCCTATTCTCCATCCATGCATTTGGGTTGAGGCTGATGCTGCCTTCAGCTGCTGGGCTCCAGGCCCTGACCTCAGCCTGGGCAAGCACTGCATTATGATTGGTCCAGGGTGGGGCCCATGACCTGACCTGACCCAGGGAAACTCAACCCTGGGGATCTCCCTGGGTTCTGGAGAAGGAAGTACTCTCTTTGCACTGGGTTTGTTGGCTGTAAGGCTAATCTAAACCTGGAGTTGCTGGGATGCAGTGGACTGAGAAGTCCCTCCCTGGCATGAGGGTCCTCCCTGGAGTGAGGCCAATGTGGATGAAAGCAAAGAACAGAGATGGGGGAGAGACTCCTAGTCCTCAGTGTCAGATCCGTCTCAAGATTTTAGAGTTGCATGAACTAATCAATTCCTATTTCAGTTTAAGGCACTTTAAGTTGGGTTTCTACCATTTATGCCTGAAAGATACTTTTGAATGATATAGTTATCAGGTATTTTGGCTCTGAGCTTTTTGCTCCTCTGGACACACTGAGGCCAAATATGCCATGGAAACCACACAACCTTGGTTCCCCCATAAACACTGAAACATTCTTTTTTAAAGTTAAAACAAGAAGACTTCCTAGAAATACCATGACAAATCTTGTTCTGAATTACCATTCTACCATGACCAGAAAACGCCTAAATAAGCAATACTAAGTCAACAGTTCACTAGAGATACCAGCTAAATCAGAATGCTGAAGCCTCCACTCAGTGGAATGTCATGTATTTTGTGCACTAGGAATCCTACGTCGGCAGAAGCTTGTGCATGATTTCTCCAGTTTCTACTCAGTAACTTTTAAGTTTTTTGTTTGGTAATTTACATTCCAGGGCTGGAGTCAGTAAAGTAAGCTAAGCTGATGCCAAAGTTCTATTCCATACAATAAACAGTGAGAATTCACCGAACGCTGTGACAGGCAAAGTAATGGTCCCCCAAAGATGCCCACATGCGAATCCAAAAGCCTGCGAGGATGTTGTGCTGCACAGCAAGGAAGAATTCAGTTTGCAAATGGAATTGAAGTTGCTCATCAGCTGACCTTAAGATAGGGCCTGACAGGCACCATGTAATCACAAAATTCCTTAAAAGCAGAGGATGGAGGCACAAGAGAGATTAGAGAGATGCAGTGTGAGGTGAACTTGACCCGCTGCTGCTGGCCACGAAGATGGAGCAAGAGGGCCCCAAGCCAAGCAATGCAAGCCAGCTGTAGAAGCTAGAAAAAGCGAAGAACCACATTCTCCACTGGAGAATTGGTTTGTATCTGTTTGCTAGAGCTGCCATAACCAAATTCCACCAACCAGACACTTTAAACAACAGATGTTTATTTGCTCACAGTTCTGGAGGTTGGAAGTCCAAGGTCAAGGCATCAGCAGGTTTGGGTTCTCCTGAGGCCCCTCTGCTTGGCAGATGTTACCTTCCCGCTGCATCCTCACCCAGTCCACAGTCATCCCTCTGTGCACACACATCCTTGGCATCTCTGTGTGTCCACATTTATTTCTCTAAAAAGGACACCAGTCAGACTGGATCTGAAATTAGGATCTACCCTAACGGTCTTGTTTTAATTTCACCACTGCTTTTAAGACCTTATCTCCAAACACAATTACATTCTGAGGTACCAGAAGAGTTGGACTTCAACAGATGAGTTTTGGAGAAAATAATTCAGCCCATAACAGGTTCCAAAAGGGAACACAGCCCTGATGATGCCTGGATCCTAGCCCGGTGAGACCCGTGTCATACATCTAACCTACAGAACTGTGGGATAATAAATGTGTGTTGTTTTAAGCCTCTGAGTTTGTGGTCATTTGTTATGGCAGCCCCAGGAAACTAATGCAAGCATTTACTACGTGCCTGGCTGTGCTAAGCACTTTGACTTCCCACCGGCCCATCAGCCTTACAGGAAGACATCATCTTGATCTCCATTTCACAGATGAGGAAATGGAGGCGGGGCTGGGTATCTGCTGACCACCATGTGCTTGCTGCTAGAAGTGGTGAGGCCGGAACCTGAACTCAGATGCTACTGCTTCCAAAACCGGTGCTGCTCCACCCCTCCACCCCCACCCACCGGAAGGCACTGAGGGCTTGGACTCTGCTCTCCTTCTTAAGCAGGACAGATAAAGTCACCAGGCAATCAGGCTTGCCTGGTCCTGGCCTCTCATTTTGAAAATGAAACGAGCAAAGTCTAGAGAGATGAAGTGGGTCCCCGACACCCAGGGTGAGTTCTCTGGGGCAGAAGTGGAGTCCGGGCCTCCTGAGTCCCAGCCCAGCACACTGGCCACTCTTGCTCCTCTAACGATGGGAAGAGTTACCTCATGTTTCCATGGCATCTCGCTGAACTGCCTTACACAGGAGGAAGCAGAGACCCAAAGCCACAAAGTTAAAAAGTGGCAAAGCCTGGTCTCAGTCCCACGGCCAGTTCCAACCCCTTCCACTTCATCAGACCTCTACAGAAATAGCCCATTAGGAGAATGCACACTGAGTGTTTAAACCTATCTTACATTCCTGGGTAGGGGTCTAGGGCCAGGCATGTGCCCTCTCTTAAAATCAGACTTAAGGCAACTTCAGAAACGGGAAGAACCTTTGAAATGTGGAAGTTCATTCAAAACTTTAGCCAGGATTCTGGACAAGTAAGAAGGCAAAGGGGCTTCATGTCTACTGACTTGTCCAGGAAAGTCAGCAGTAGTAGAGAGACCTGTAAGCAACAGACCGTGAAGCTGCCATAGGACTGTCGACCTAAGACCTTCTAGGGCACGTCGCAAAGATTCCTACCGTGAAACCTCCCAGGGGTCAGCTTTTATCCCCTTCCCCAGACATCCTTCATTTCCATTTGTGGGAAGGGTGGCCACATGGCTGATGAAGCTGGAAATGGACAACTTCTTTACACAACGCAGTGTTCAAATACCATAAATACTCCTAGCTAGTAACAGAACTGGATTCATCTGATTTCCGACGATCATCACCATCCTATCCTGGTCAAGATGGAGAAAACCTGCTGTCCTTGCACATCTGAGACTGGAGGAAATAGCCATGTGTTTCAGTGGGTGAGCCTGAGAACCCAAGTTTTCTCATCACTGAATTTCAGCACCACTGCCTTCCTTTCTGATCTGGAAGTCTCTGGAGGGGAATTTGCAGGGGATGACAGTGGGCTAGCAGTGGATATTTTTGTATTATATGTTGTTTGCTCAAATATTGAGAGTGAATATCCCAGAAAGGTCAACTGTATTTATATGTGCACAGAAAAGTTCTCATGAGAGTTGTTTTCAGCAAAATTTAAAGGATAATATTTCGAGCGTTTAAACAGCAATGTAAAACGTGGTGAAAACTGCCACTTCTGATTTGCTTTAGGTTAACGTCCTGGGGTTTTCACTGCCCCTTAAAGCGACTGAACTAGCAAATGAGAACACGGCATGGTGCTGCTTAAAACCAACCTTCATTGACATGAAATGAGACCAACCTCTCTGCAAATTACGGATTTACTTAAACTATTAGGTTGGATTTTATTTGCAATGAATTGAGGAACACCAAGGGGGAGGGGCCAAACTGAGGTGATCATTTGTGATGAAACAGGTAGTCAAAGATGAGGCAAACTAATGGTAAATTTTTAAAAAAGAGAGAATAGGTGTTACTGTATTTGGAGCATTAGTGTGCTAATGTATTGTTTTTGTTTTTTTTTTAAAGAGCTTTTATATGTTTCCTGTTCTCTGGAATATTCTTCATTTTGTTACAATATTCCCCCGCTGGGGCAAAAGGAAGCGGGGGGATTAGGAAAGGAAGAGAACCAAAGGTAATTACACAGTCTGTTTAAAATGTTGCCATCACGAGATCTTACTGTAAGGAGTCCTGTTACCACATCCACATCCCATGGGCTCAGTTCCACTGTCAATATGCTCACATCACTCACGTGAAGCTGCAGGAGACAGCTCACTATAATTTCTTGTGTGGTTTAACACTGTCAAGGGATTCTTTATCTGGTCCAAATCTCTCTAGTTAAACAGACACACACACACACACACACACACACACACACACACACACACACACGCATCTCTTAAAACTTTTGCACATCGGCCTCGAAGCACTCATTTGTGAAAGTTCCCTTTTGATTTAATAACACTTTTCATTAGTCCAGAGACTATAAAGGCACATATATGTCATTGCCTGTCATGGTTTTGGTCGATCAAATAATAGAATAATCAATCATTGCTTCTCTCAGAGAATGGCATGATCAAAGGTATTACAGAGGCAATTGAATTCCTTCTCAGAAAGCGGCTGAACAATTACAGTGATTGCCACCTGTTAACCGCTTCTGATAAGTCCGTAATAACCCCAAGCATTTCCCTAACATCATGGAAATTAAAATCACCTCTCTTAGTTGAGCCCTCTCTCCTAAAAAGGATGGGACCTGTAGAAGACCAACTTGGCTCTCAATTGCTTTCTTCAGATAGATCAAAATAAAATTAAGTCCAACCTGAAAAATACTGATTTAAACAAAGATATCCACTAGCTCATACATTATACATCAGCCACCCTGCTATAAGTATACATTGGATTTAAGTGTTAAAATTATAGCTGATTAGTTTCAAGGAAGAAAGCAAGACGGGCAATTCGTTATTCAAATTTTCACTCTGCTTCTACAGCTGGAATGCGTTCCCCCGGACTTTGTGAGAACTTGGTAATTCCCAGTGAATTAAAGACATTCCCACCGGATCCTCCTCTGGCTGGGAACTCAGCTTCTGCCTCAGAGGTCCACCGACAGAGAAAGGTGGTGTAGGATATGACCACTCCCATTTCACAGACCAGAAAACTGAGGCTCCAGACAGAGGCAGTCCTTCTGGCTCTAAATACAAAATTTCTTCTCCTTATTCTACCCTGGCCTGTAGACCATGTTTCATAAGAACATTTTCATTCAGCAGACAACGAGGCTGAGGTTAGATAGAAAGAACTTAACAAGATTTAAGTCCTGCTGGGCTGTGGGAGTGACTGTGGAATGTGTAGCAACTGAGACGCTCCTTTTGAACCGAGCGCGGGAAAGACTCTTCAGAACGGGCAGTAGGGCCCATGGAACGTCTTTGCCTTCTCAAGGTAATGGCAGCACTGAGAGTGACTCCTCCTCTTGTCCTGGTTGACCTGGTCTGGAGGACACATGCTGAAAGGTACCAGAGTCCCAGAGGGAGGGCTGGCTGCTGTCTCTTCAGTGGACACGACTGCCTTTCCTGACCAGCCCCTCACTGCCTCTGTGGTATCAGTACGCAGATTTCCTGTGGGAATTTCTCCACTTTCCACTGGGCCTGGGACCACACTGGGCCAATCAACTCATCTCTGGGAAATCTCTTTCCTCTCTCTTCTCATGTGCAGCATGGGACAGGTGAACCCCAATGGTGACTCTTCTGTTAACTGAATCCTCTGTCTGCTCCAGGCTGTCCTTTCTGAGGCCTGACTGTCCACCCTTTTCCTTGACTCTGGCAGCAGCCCATCTCTTCTTCTGGTCAATGCTAACCTTTTGCATAGGTCAGCCAGACGACCCTGTTGCTTATGACCAAATTCAAACACTTAACTGATAGAGAAGAGATACGGAGAGGGGCATTTCCAATGAGTCTGATGGACCTGTCTGGGGTCTGCATGTGCTCTGAGTCAGCTCCTGCTTCTGCTATGACCTGTACTGCCAGGAAAAGTCTTTGTCACTCCCCATCGTGGTAGTCTGGGAACAAAGCACTGCTGTCAGAGGCTGATCAGGCAATGGACAAGGGCAAAACCTTTCACACTGTCAGTTCCGTCTGAGGAGAGAGCACATTCTGGCGGGTCGACAAGAAACTCATGGGCCTTGGGTCTAGTTTGGGTTTACTTTTTAGCAAAACTAAGATAATGGCAAGAGGGGATGTCATTTTGTGTCAAGCATGCAGGCACTGACCTCTGAAAGGACTCCCTGAAGTCACGGGATGGGGGGAAAGACATGTTCGTTTCTCAAAAACAGGGAGACAAGTGCCAGAACACGTCGGGCAGAGCCTGTCCTGAGGTGAAGGGAGTGTTTGCTCCTTGAGATTCGTGGGGGCGACTCTGCTCACTCCCCCACCCAAACGCTGCTAAACACCTTTCAAGGCCGAGAGAGGCCACAGTTGGGGGAAGAAAAGGACTCTGAACTTGAGCCTTATTCTTCGACAGCGGACACTGGCGTACTGGCTTTCCCTACCCACGGGGATCTGATGGGAAAGGGGGAATCAGATCCTTAACTAGGTAGCCTCATTCTCCTACTAGGTAGCCTCATTCTCCTACTAGGTAGCCTCATTCTCCTACAACTCACTCTTCCCTTCTGGCAAATCCCACCATAGGAAGTAACGACCGTGACAACTGCCATTAATTAGACACTTAATATAATCTGGAGACAGTGCCAAATGCTGGGCTTCAGATCAACATGAGGAGATGCTCCAACACACACACACACACACACACACACACACACACACACACACACACCCCGTCAGGTCAGGAGCAGGGGCAAGTGCACCCCTCATGGGACAGGTGGCTGTGAATAACACTGTCCGAGGAAGATGGGGATGTGCTGGATCCCAGGAGCTCAGCTCTGCTGCACTGCAGCCCTTGTAAACCTGGTACTTCTGTCACCATTTTGGAAACTACGTAACATTCTCTGCACTTCTATTTGCAGAAATGTGTGTAAACATCAGACTCTGCTGGTTCTCGAACTAAGCTCCATCTCAGAGAAGCCTCACCTGCATGCTGAATGGCATCCCTAACTCAAAGTGCTGAAAAGCTCACGTCCCCACCACTGTTGGGTGCTGTATTCACATCTCAGTGTGACAGAGCTAGGAAGCAGAGGCAGGATTTGAACCCATACTAGAAGACCTGCCAAGACACTGCCTAGAGCCCTAGGGGGCACTGGCCTCATCAACCTGGCCTGAGTGTCCAGAGCCTGAGGGCCTGGCTGCCTTTGCTGCGCTCACGGGGGCTGCCCTCAATGACCCTCTAAGGTGCCACCTATAAGCCACTGGCTGAGGTCCTCCCTTGACATGCGACTCGATCTGTGATTGAACATGGGGCTCCTCAAGGCAGGCGGAGGGAAGGCAGTCGGCATGGGCAGACACATCCATTAGCCGCCCGAGAGTCACCCAGTCAGGTTTAGGATTAGGTTCTTAAAGCCTCTCCCACACTCCCCCTTCCTCCAAGCTCCTAGCCCCCTGGGGTTAGGAAAACAAGAAACAATCCCTCTTCACTTGCCCAGCCCTCTGGCCCCTGAGGCCAGAGGCTCCAGCCTCCCCTTCCCAGCTCTGTTCTGTAGGCAGCCCCGCCTTCCTCCACGGCTCTCCTGCGTCAGGGTTTTCAAAGCCAGCCCCATCCAGGTCAGATCACTCACCCATCCTCAGTGCCGATCTGGGCTGTGGCTTGGATGCTCCAAAAATATCTGTGTTACAACCTGCCCCCAGGCTATTCCAGTAACTAACATTCCTATGAGACAGTCTGCCAGGTGGTTTTAGGGATGTAACCTAATTTGATTCTCACTCTCATCCTCTAAAATGGCCATTCCCATTGCCTTTACTTTCTGGGCAGGGAAAAAACAGCAGGTATCACCTGGTTCAGCGTTTTGGGTTTTTTTTTTTCATTCTGGGGCCCAGTGCTACTGAGATGTTATGTTCTAAAGCAGGAGAAAAATCGTACGTGGGCAAAATACCCTTAACAATCCTTAACAATCTTACGGTTACCGGGGGTTGGGGGGAGGAGTGGGGAGGGATAAATCAGGAGCTCCGGATTTGTAGATACTAACTACTATATATAAAACAGATAAACAACACAGTCCTACTGTGTAGCACAGGGAAGAATATTCAACAGCTTGTAACAGCCTACAGTGAAAAAGAATATGAAAAGGAGTATATGTGTATATATATATATATATATCTGAATCACTATGCTATACACCAGAAATTAACACAACATTGTAAATAAACTGTACTTTAATTTTTTAAAATCTCTTAGATAGCCATGAAGTATAAAATGCATATTTTATATTACCAACAACACACAGCAAATCTTATGTAAACTACAGTTTGAGGGCCACCAGGCTAGAGTAAAGATACAAACAAAATCAAAGTCTATATGCAGATGTGGGAGTTTTCAGACAACTTCACCTTTAAGATAACTATCAGTTCTTCAGAGGTGGATGAGGGATGAACCAAAAATTCTGGTGTTCCTGCTTACTGCCGTTTGTAGAATCTTATTTTAATAGGATTCCTATTTAATCATATATGTGTATGTACATGCATATATATATATAAAATACTTAATCCTATTGCATATAAATCCTCCTGATAATGCATACTATAGATCTGTTTGTTTTGAGGTTTGATTCATATACTGGATCTTTATCTAATAAGGAGGGGTCTGAGTACATGGTGTTCCAATTCAGCCTAAAAATTAAGCTCCTAGATGACACATCTTTAATGCACAATTGAGAAATTCAGGCTCCAAAGGGAAGGGACCCCCCCCAAGGCCATACAGTGGTCATATATATGGAACCTTTACCCCAGCCCCTAGACTGTGCCTCTTGCTGTAACATGTCCATGGGTCACTGGGAATCACTAAGCTGACACGGCTGAAGCTGTAGAAACTGAGGCTCAGAAAGGTCAACTCACTTGCTCAAGGTCACACAGCTAGAAATTAGCAGTGCCTAAATCCAGGTCTGTCTTGCTCCAACTCCGAACTGCTGTTCAAGGCTGAGGACATGAAATATTCATCATCAGCGGCCTTAGTGTAAAGAGGCTGCCCAGCTATGAGCTGGACAGAACAGCGAGTCACTTTCCAGGCCTTGAGCACAGTCACGGTCAGGGTCCTGGCCATCAAGTGTCCTCAGTGCTCTCTGGCTGGGACAATACAGCAGCCTCATGTTGCTGTCTGCACAGATGCAGGCTGTGAGCACAGCTCGTGAATCTGGCCATGGGTGCAGCCCCACCCCCCGCACCTGTCAAGTCCTCCCTCCTTTGTCTCAGGCCCACGATGCTCAGCCACAGTCCACCTAGGGCTGCACACTGATCTCTAACACCCCAATGTGTCAGATGGAATCCAGAGAGGTGATAACGTGCCGCCACACGCTGAAGTGAGAATATTTCGAATTATTTATGGCCTAACAGTTAACCAGTCACTCAACTTGAGGATTTTGGCACCATAGGGCTGTTTTATTACCCTTAGCATAAAGACGCCATGTACATAAACAACACTTACTGTGACAGTCTGCTCTCTGGCTTGTTATAACCATGTTGTGTCGGGACAGGATGGTTGTAACCGAAGCAGAGAGCACCTTGTCACTGCTGTCCCCCTCTGCAGGAACATGTTTAGCTCACAGGAAGGACCCACATTCTCTGGATAACATGTTCATCCAACAATTATTAAGTGCCTACTAGGTGCCAGGCTCTTCTCTAGGCACTGGGGACACAAAGGAGAAAAGAGAGCCCCTGTTACTGGGAGGTTTACTTCCTAACTGGGGGACGAAACAGAGATGTCAGGGCTTTAAAGAAAAATAAAGCAGAGCAAGGAGGACTGAGCCAAAGGGGCAGAGGTGCTTCAGTCTAGGACAGCTCCTCTCTCTGGGTGACATGTGAGCAGACACGTGAATGAAGTGAGTGAAGGGGAGAAGAACATTCTAGGAAGAACCAATAGTCAAAGCAAAGGCCCTGAGGCAGGAGCATGTGCAATTTGTCTGAAGACCAATGAGGAGGCCAGTGTGGCTGAAGCAGGTGAGTCAGAAGAGGGAAAGGGAGGAAGTAAGAGGGTTGACAGGGAGGCCAGGGGTGTGTGACGGTCTGACTGTATCAGGCCCTGGACACACAGTGAGGCCTTCCGACATTTACTGAATTGATGAATGAATGAATGCACAGGTGCATTACTGAAGGGGAGTGCTGGTTCTGAGCCGCGTGTTAGGACGAGAGACGCCAACTCCTATCTGTGGCTCCAGGACCAAGCAAGCAGCCGCCGTTTACTGAAAACCTAGAATATGCCACGCTCTCTGCTGGGCATTTGGCAGATACGATCTACTTTAATCCTCCTGACTGTGCCGGTGCGGGGCACGTGACCCTCTTTTACAGACGAGGAAATGGAGGCACAGAGGGATTAAGCAATCCACACGAGGTTGCACAGTGGTAAGTTGCGGAGTCGGGGCATAACCCTGTGCCTCTCTGTGAGACCCACACCCTAAACCACTCCAGCTCCAGGGACCCTCGGCAGGAAGATCTGACTCAACAGAGGAAAGAGTTTTCAAGACAGCAAAGTTCCTTGCATTTGGAACGGGTCAGTCAGAGAAGGGAGGCACTCCCAGGAAGGAACGCATCCCAGCAGATCCTGGACGTGGGAGCGGAACCATAAGCGTCAAGTCTACCTAGCTCCACATCACCCTACATCTGTAGGGTGGGGTGACCTCTGAGCCCTCATCTAAGTCGGAAAGTCTCCCAGGGCCTCCGTTTCTTCATTCAAGCTGTTGTCCCTGGTAGCTAGGGAAAAATGTCAGGGAAAATGTCATATTTGCCATTTTTATGTTCTTTTAAAGAAACGCTAAGTAATCACAGGTAAATACTGGCCATTAAAAGTGTCTGCAGCTTGTTAAATGGTAATTGTGCAATGTATTAAGTCAGAGTTATTATGTATATATCTATTCTGTGGAGTAATTGTTTTTCCTTAAATTGCAAAAGTAACACATGCTCACCAAATGAATTTAAAGAGGACAGAAGAATATGTAGAAAAATGGACACTCCTTTTCCTCTGCCCCTGCAGCTGGGGACGTTTTCCCCCACCCTTCCCTCCAGGCACATCACAGCAGGTGTGGGCGGGACACACGGCCTGGCCTGCAGGCAGGATGGGGCCTCTTACCCCACGTGACCAGCACTAAGGGTGAAATTCACGTAACTGCTGCACTTTCTAACACACCAGCGGGGAAGCCCAGGACTCTCCCTCAGAGGAAGATATCCAAATAAACATTTCTTTTTCTTCTTTTCTTCTATTTTTAAAAATATTACTCTGAAACTTGCTTTTTTTTTTTCTTAAAACCTAACAATATAACAGGGGCATCTTTCCATATCAGCAACTATGTTTCTAACATATCCTTTTCTAATAGTTGCTTAATATTCCAAAGCACAGATGTATGTAGGTATCAATTTACTTCACTGTTCATCCATGGATGGACGTTCAGATAGTTTCTTGCTGTTGTATTATATCAACAACACTACGATAAAAAATAAAAAATTCCTGCAAAGTATACTTATATCCTTATGCTTGGAATAGATTTCTAAGAACAGAATTCCTGGATGAAAGGCATGCACATTTAAATCTGTATAGATTGCATGAGATTATTTTCCAAGCACGTTTTTGGCCTGCCACACCTCCATCAGCAAGAATGGATGGGCAGTAAATTGCCTCTCTTTCTCTCTTTTGTTTTTCCTTGACAACTAACTGAACATCTTTTGAAGTGCTTATTGTCATTTACATTTCACCTTCTCTGAACTGCTTATTTGTATCATTTTTCCAATTTTTTTCCTTTGGCCTTGTTTTTTTCTTATAGATTTAGAGGAACTTTTTTAATGAACAGTCATATCACACCTCTTTTTCTGTCTCCTGGCACTTTTCTTCTGGAGCACTGTTTGTCTTTTTACATTGGTTATGGTATTTTTTGCTATGCAAATGCATTTAATTCACATGTGTAAACTGGTTTCTATTCTGCATCTTGATGGCTTTGAAATCTCTGCCTTACTTAAGAAGGCACCCCCATCCCAAGATTATACAAAACTCACTCTATTTTTCCTCCTATCTTTAAATGTTCAAATTGAGATGGAAGTCTTACAACATAGATTAGCCATTGTACATTTTTAAATGTACAAGTGAGTGGCATGTGGGACATTCACAAAAGTGCACAACCATCACTTCTCTCTGGTTCCCAGACGCCTTTATCAGCGCAAAGGAGACCCCATACTCATGAGCAGCCACTCCTTGGTCTCTCCCGTCCCAGCCCTTGGAAGCCGCTCACCTGCTTCCTGCTCCTATGAATTTGCCTGCTTTGTATATTTCATGTAAATGGGAGCATATAATATGTGTGACCTTTGGGGTCCAGCTTCCCTCACTTAGCATAACGTTTCCAGGGTTCCTCTCTCTAAGGGGTAGCATGGATCAGTACTCCATTCCTTTCCATGGCTGAATAATATTGTATTGTATCAATAACATCCTTACATTTTTACTTAACTTTGTTTTGCAACTGGAACCTATTTTTGCATATAATGTGAGGTAAGGGGTCTAACTTTATAAAATCAGATATTAAAGGGTTAATTTAAAAAAAAATCATAGAGGCCAATACCCAGAGGGAAATGAAAATGAATGAAAATTCTCCAAATACAGAATTATACTGCATCACCCACATCACCCAGAGATGTAAGTTCTTTCAACACATTCGCTAGTGACACGGCCAAGGATGAACCAAGATCAGCCAAGTACCAGCCCCTCCCCTTAGCGGTTTAAGCAGTCGCACTGATTCCTGGGCCTCCTGATGGCTCCCCTTTGTCTTGGGCACTAGCAGGCTGGTGGAGTGACAACTATTCAATCAATGTCCGAGCATTTCATGACTCCTCTTAGAAGACACTTAGCAGAGATAACGTTCTGTTCCAAACCCGTGTGAGCTGGGAGTTCAGAAATAGCACTGGTATTCTGGTTAATTTATTTTCTAAATGTTCATTCCGGAGTGGAGGAAACTTTTGACCTTGATGCTGATTATGATTAGCATAGCAATCACTCTTCTATAATTAAAAGGCAGACGAGAATTTTCCTTGGCTTGTTTATTAATTCCCTTATGAATCTTTTTTCTTTTTTTCTCCCCCAGCAGTGAGCGCAGAGTGTTTCGTGTTAGTCACGAGGGAATGTGCCTGTATTTACACCAAAGATAGAGGTCATGATCCTCCTTAAAGAATAACCACTGCCTTGTGGGTGACCCTGAAAGCAGTACCCTCCCCGCATTCTCCCCTGTTCTCCCTCCCCTTGGCCTGGCAGTAATTTGTGCCCACACAGCCCTCATGATTCACCATAGGAGTTAACAGTCATTGTAGCTACTGGTGATTTGAAAGCCCAGGATTGGGGGCGGTGCGGGGCAGCCAAGACCCTCTTGCTGGAGAGGCAGTGTTTGGTGGCCCCTGCAGCACAGGACGGCTGTCTCCGAGCCTCGCCCAGTGTGAGCCTGACCCTACTCCACGCATCTGCCCGTCCTCTGCGAGCCCACTCTGCAGCTGGGAGCGATGTTTTGGGTTTCAGTTTTGATAAGGACTACTTATTTACAGATCACATGATACACATAGGTACCATGCTAAGTGCTTTCCTGCATCCTGTCATTTAACCCTCTCAGCAGTGTGAGGCCAGTATAATCATTCCCACTGTTCCCATCAGGAAACTGGCCTCAGTGATCAATAACCTGCCCGAGGTCATCCTGGAAGGAAGACGTGCAAGAAGCAGGATCTGGGCACCACCCTGCCTGACTCCTAGACCCTGACTCCTAGACCCTGACTCCAAACCAGCACACTGTCCTGTCTCCCCAAGGCTTCACCTCGCCACTTGGCTCTTCTAGAACTAACGCTTCCTCTGAAGACTTGCCCCTTAAATAATGATGTCATGGTGATGGTGACAGAAAACCCAGGTGTGGGGCTCTCTTCTACACACTTCTCATATGTAGCTGGCCAGTAATCCCATGAGGTCGCTTCTATTGTAATTCCCATTTTACGTGTGAGCCCCTGTGGCCCAGCGGGGTCTCCCAGCAGGGCAGCAGGAGGGACAAGCCTGGACCTGGGACTGTCTGCTCTTCCCTGCTGCAGGTGAGATACAGGAGGGCAGCTCGGAACCCTTGATGCTGCTGGGCAGCCCTGCAGGGGCTCAGCGGTCCAGTCACTGAACTGGGTCTGTTGTTCACTCCCAGGCAGGGTGTGGGAATTCCTCTTTCCTGACATCCTTCCAGGCTGCTTCTCTGCAGTTCCTCACTGGCCACTTCTGTCAAGATCCTCAATGCTCCCTGCTCCAGGATAGTTTTTCCTTATAATACTCTCAAGGCTGGGGGCTCATTTCTGTGTCCCCTCTGTGCTCTACCAGCCTGTCAGTCCTGCTGGGCTCCTACGGTGTCCTGCCCTGCTGCCTGATGTGGCACTAGCTCTAACCCGAACAAGCTCCCTGTGGGTTATTGTCCAAATCTCTCCCCAGAGCATAAGGGAGCTCCCTCGGCTAGGGGTGCTGGGGGTGGAGAGAGAGAGGATGAAATGGGGTCTCACACTGGAGAGAACAGAACAACTGAGGCACGGACTGGGGAGCTCCTTCGTGCTGGAAATTTTCCGCTATAATTAACCTGGCTGCCTTAGACTGGGGCAAATTCATGGACTTCTAAGAACAGATGTGAGAAACCATTTGTCAAGTTTGGGATGCTGAATTCTGTGATCATCCTTTCGATGTAGTCCCAAGATGACCTCAAACAGTAACTAAATAGTAAATAAAACAGTAATTAAATGGTAAATAAAATAACTAAATAGTAAATAAAATTTGCGTGTTGTCTTGCTTTAAAATTGCTATGTACCTAATAAAATAACAATGATAATGGTAAAATTACCAAACAATATTGATTGAGAATTTTTTATGTAACAGGGACTATTTAAGAGCCTTGAGTGTACTAACTCTTCAATTCTTAAGAAGGAAGGGCTATTTTTTTCCCTATTTACAGAGGGGGAAGCAGGGATTAGGTTCAGAGCCCAGCTGTGAGAGGTGGAGCCAGGATTTAGTTCCCACCCACTGGCGGCACAAGCCACACCCCTACGCCATAGGAGGACTTGCTGAGACAGAGCTCCTCACCAGGAGGATGAAGCTGTGTTTTAGGCCATAATTGCTAACATCTATTTCTTTGAGTCCTGTCAGTGCCAGGGCCTTTTACACACATCATCTCATTGAGTTCTTACAACCGTGCTCCGTGGAAAGTAGTACCATCACCCCACTTCAGAGAGCGCAAACGGAAGCTGAGAGCAGTTAAGGTATTTTTTAAGGTCAAGTGGTTGGTGAGCAGCAGGGTCAGCCCTTGACCTCAAGCCCTGCTTGACTCCAAATCTAGTTTTTTTAAGGATGTATTATTCTGTGCTCTTCCACAACAGTATAGTGTAGAAAGAAGAGATGATTAATTTTTAAGAAAGTAAGTATCTTGCTAAGAATAAAGATTGATGGCTTTTTCCCATTATTTCTTGAACTTGAATGTAACTTTATACCAAAATAAATGAATAACTGTAGCGCCGACCTTGAGGGCCTGTTCAGTTTTTCATTCCTGTTGAGTAACTTTATTATTCAGAAACCTGGAAATATTATAGCTATTCAGTTGTGCCATTCATGGGGAAATGTTCTGTCTTTCCTATCTTGCCTTTCAACATACATTTTTTTTTTCCTTGGACCCCTTTTCTTTCTGTATGTCAGCATTTAATCCAGCCTAGCTTCAATTCTTCTACCCAAGTAGATTATTCCTGACCTGTAGATCCAGCCCAGATACCTCTCCCAAGCTCCAGACCTCATTCCTACCTGCCCCTGGGACACTGATCACGGCTGAAACCTGACAAAACATTTCCTGATATGACACACAGCCCTGCCCCTCAGGCCTCAAACTCCAGGATCATCTTTGGTATTTCTCTCTTCTGCAAAACCAATCTATTCTTCCTCTTATTCAGTGATTTATTCACTGTTCATGAAAGGGATAGAGCACAAGTAATATCCATCACTCACTCAAGTTCCATGCTTCTGCTACTGGACGGCGGATGCAGGGCCAGACCAGACAAAAGCCGGCAGTCAGAGGGCTTCTCATATTAGCCTGTGACAGAAGCGAGACAATAAGACACGCACCAAGCAAGGTCTGCGTGGATGTTCAGAAGACGGGGAGATGCTCTGAGTGGAAGAGCAGCTGGAGACCACACATCAGATCACATCGCCTCCCCTCCTCCATGACCGCAGCCATCACAGATGCCAAGCATGGAGACGTGAGCCCAAGCTTAATGTTACACTCTGAAATCAAGACTATGACTCAGTGGCTACAGATCCCTCCCCCGTCTAGTCCAAGCTTAGTCCAGCTTTACATTTTGATCTGTGTTTAACAGGAAGCTTCAGAGAGTTGTAATCAGAGAAGAGCATTATTATCTACTTTAGGACTTTCAAACATTTGCTCTGGATACTGTGCAGGGAATGGATTGTAAGGAAGTAAGAGTGGAAGCTGAAAGGCTAGCTGGGCACCCACAAAGCAGTCCAGGTAGGAGACTGGAATTCTGAAGCCTTCATGGTACTTTTGTAACTGGCTCCAACTTTCAGTGACGTAAGAATTTGCTTAATGTCTGTATTTCCCACTGTAGTAAGTGCTATGTGGGTGGGGACATATTCACCACTGTATACCTAATGGCTAGCACTGTCCGTGAAAAGATAGGGTGCTCAATAAATGCTCTGTTCTGAGATAGGATAATTAATGAAATGACATGATTGGGAGATGTTTAATGGATTCTGCATTAAAAAATGAATACTAAAACATAAAAAAACTTCCCACTGATGAAATAGGCACAGCAAATGGAGGACCACGCCCTACAAACTGATAGGAAACAGATGCCAACACAAAGAAAAAATAAGCAAAATATTTGAATAAATGCGTGCCCACAAAAGAGGATATCTAAATAGCCAATCAGCACATGAAAAATGGTTTCAACGTCATTACTTATCATGAAAATGAAAATGAAAACTGCAATGCAAATGGCAAATAAAAAGCATGCACATCTACTAGAATGGCTGGAATCAGAGGCAGGAAACACAGAACATCAGCAAGCGTGGGAACGCAGACTGGCGCGCCCGCTTTGGAAAACTGTTTCATGTTGTCTGCTAAAGCCAAACGTATGCACTCCCTGTGACCAAAAAGAATTACACGTACGTGCTCACCCAAAGACGAGTAAGAGAATATTAGTAGCAGCACTTTGGGGAATAGCCCAGACAGGAAACCACTCAGACACCCATGAACAGAACAGACAGCTGTGACAGACATGTATCTCTCACACACACTCACACACACACACACACAGGAATACTATGCAATAATAAAAATTGCACCTTCTGTCACTCTACACAACAAAATTGATAAACCTTGCAAATGCAGTGTTGACAGAAAGACACTAGACACAAAATGAGTTCACTTAGATGGACTAAAAAAGTCAGATGGAACATACTCGTGCTATTAGAAATCAGACTGAGGTCATCCTTGAGGTGGGGCAGTACCTGGAAAGGGGCCACAGGGGGCACTTCTGGAGATCTGCTGATGTTCTTTCCTGATCTGGGTGCTGGATATACATGTGTGTTCTGTTGTGAAAATTCGTCAAAAGTGTACTTAGGATACATGTACTTTTTGTATATTGTAAGAGAAAATTAAACATAAAATTGAATTGTTTGATCACTTTTTAGAGTCACTAGTGTGCTTTTGGGCATAAGAAAGGTGAAAGATATTTTCTGGCATATGTATCATTAGAAAAAGGCTATCTTTAAAAAATCTATAAGGTGGCTGTTCATCATAGAGCAGGAGAGACCTTCATTGATCTGCTCAATCTTATTAGAAACAGACGAGCACTTTGCACTGGAGGCCATTAGTGGTTTTCAGAACACATTAAGGACAGTATCTTTGAGGATGAAGTCAAATAAAAATAAAATATCAATGATAATATTTTATAAGATTTTTTAAAAAAAAAAATACCTGTTCTACTTCCACTTCTACATGAGAGCCTCACTACAGGCTTAAGTGGCCAGGAGAGTTTATGCCCATAGCACAGGTCAGGAAACTGAGGTCCAAGGAAAATTAAGTCATTAGGAAAGAAATGGCAGAGATGGCCTCCTAACCCTCGTTCAGCTGATCTCCCATTATTTCAGTATTCTAGGACTTCCTAAGTAATATGAACTTGAAGACTCTCTTTCGGGGATGAAAAATTTTTAGAAGCCCTGAACAGTACAATACATGAATGTTTTATGCAAACTAAGAATATGTGTAATGACCAAAACCCACTGTGAATTTAGTGATGTTTTAAAGCTATGCATATGTGCTTAAAGAGCAGCTATGCAAACAAGTCATGATATATGTATTAATTCTGAGGATACTGCTGAATGCATACATGGATTCGAAGGTATCAAATAATCGCGTGGTCAAAGAGCCCAAGGGTCAGGGACCAGAGAGCACAGTCTGGGAACCTGTGCGGAGCCTGTGATTCCTAGCCTTCCTTCAGATTTCCTGCAGAGGCTCGCAGCGGCTCTCAGAGGCTGTGTGTCATGCACGCTCCAGCCTTCCATGGCGAGTGCCAGCTCGCTACTTATGAAATCTCCAGCTTGGTCCAGTAGAGAGCGGGAGCTTGTCTGACTCCTGTTCACGCCCCTTCTACAAATAGCACTTTGAGGAACGCCCTGTTTCACTTTGAGGAACGCCCTGCCCCTCTTCTCAGTTCTCACCCCACCCAGGGCTGCCCATTTCAACGGTCCATTCCCTGGGCCCAGAGACATGTACAAGGCTGGACAAAAAGAACCAGACTAAGCCAAATAATAGTCGTGGGAATGTGGGTGAAAGAGTTGGGAACTCTCTCTGCTGGGCGATGTCTTTCTGCTGGGGTTGCTGAGCTGGTAGCACACAGCGTGGGGGTGTCGTGGCCACTCCACGTGGCATGGAAACAATCTCCTGGGAGCGAAGCTGACGCAGAGACGACAGAGCCCAGACACGGAGGCAAGTCTGGCAATACCACTTGGGCACCTAGATTCACCTGCGCCTGAAACTCGATCCACACCCGGACTTAGTTACAGCAGTTAACACATTCCCTTTTTCACTTAAGCAAGATGTAACTGGGCTTCTGGATTGGCAACCAGAGTCCTGACTCATACACGTGGGCAGATAACGTAGCTTCCCTCTGCTTTAGTTTCCTCACCTGGAAAATGGCAGTGATTATAATACCAGACTCAGAGGGTGATTATGAAGAGCAGACGAGGCGATGGGCACAAAAGCGCGTGGTAAATTATGAACCGGTAGAGAAACGCTCGTCGTCGCGTGCTGCAGCCCTTAATGACGGACCCACGGAAGAGGACACTACAGAGCCACAAGAGAAGGGCCTTGCCTCTTCTTTCTCCTGGCATAAAGAGATTCTGGCGAAGTCTAAGAAGGGCTGAACACATGCCTGTTCATATAATTCCTTTTCTAATTCAGACCTGAAATCCGAAAAGTTCAATGGACCATGTGGAGGGAAGATTATATTAAGCTCCAGGCTACAAAATGAATCCATGATATAAAGAGCAGCGGCTGGCTCTCTAAGGAGATTTCCTCATCCTACCTGCATGCTGAAGATACTGAAATCAAGATTTTGGCCGCTGGGAAGGAATTACAGCAGGACAAGGGTTTATTCAGACTACAAGCAGCAGCGAGGCACTGATCAGACAATAAACACATGTGCTAAAAATCGTCGCCAGTGACTGTAACATAAAGCCTTCTTTTAAACGCAGAGGATCAGCCTAGCACAAGTTGGGGGATAAAAATATTTGTGCCTGGTTCCTGGGTCCAGTTTCTCTGGAGTCTGCAAAGGATATCTCCCTCCCCAGGTAGAGCACAAAGAGGGGAATTGTTCCCCGGCTTCCTGGGGAGTAGCCTGATCACCCCGCAAGGCAGCCATTACTCAGGGAGTTCTAAAGACCAGTCTGCCCTGCGGGCTCTAGGCCGACAGGAAGTTTCGATAAAGGTGGCGTCTGGAATACCTGCTCAGGGAGACCTGGAGCCAAATTTGGCCACGGTGAGCACCTGCTTTTCCTTTTTAAAGTGGAAATCGCCTTTCCCCACCCCGATTTTAAAAGTAATGTGTGCTTGTCACCAGAAACTGACACTACATTGTAAACGGGCTGTGCTTCAATTAAAAATAAAAAGCTTAAAAAAAGACACTTCAAAAAGTATAGAGAAGAATGAAAAGGTACTCATATATCTAATTATTTATATCTACATCGTAGGTATGGATAGTAAGAGTGAGTTCTATTTTTTTTTTAATGTAAGATCTTTTTTTTTTAATTGAAGTATAATCAGTTTACAATGTTGTGTCAATTTCTGGTGTACAGCATACTGCTTCAGTCATACATGAACATACATATATTTATTTTCATATGAGTTCTATTTTTTTAAATTGAATAGTATCACACTCAACGTATTGTTTTGTAATCTGCTTTTGTCACCTAACAGTGTAGCATAGACTTTTTTCAATGTCAGTAGATATAACCCAACACTTTCCTTTTTGATATCCCATAATTTATCATAATCCAAACTAAGAGGAATTTAGGAGTTTTCTCTTCAATCTTGTATTTTTTCTAACAAGGGGGCCAAGTTTGCATCTATGATTAAATCTTTAAGATAAAAGATTTATTTAAGAGACATTCCTATGACACAACATTGTAAAATGACTGTAACTCAATAAAAAAATGTTGAAAACTTAAAATTAAAAAAAAAGAAAGAAACATTCCTAGAAATGGCATTACTTTGTCATTGGTACTCAAAATTGAGGCATCTGAATATGGCTAATTTATACCCACCAGAGTTGTTCCCAGTGCATACAGAAGTTATGTTTACACGATACTAAGTCAATTAAGTGTGCATTATGTCTAAAAAACAATATATATACTTTAATTTAAAATACTTTATTGTTACACAATGCTAACCATCATCTAAGTCTTCGCTGAGCCACAATCTTCTTTCTTGGGGGAGGGTGTTGCCTCCAGGCTAAAGGCTGGGGTGGCTGTGGCAAGTTCTTAAAATAAGACAACAGTGAAGTTTGCCACAGCAAATGACCCTTCCTTTCATGAATGATTTCTCTGTAACATGAGATGCTTTTGGGTAACACTTTACCCACAGAACTTCTTTCAGAATTGGCGTCAATCTTCTTAAACACTGTTGCTGCTTTATCAAGTAATTTTATGTAATATTTTAAGTCTTTTTTTGTCATTTCCAACAGTCTTCACAGTACCTTCCCCAGAAGCACCATTACCAGGATTCACCATCTCAAGAAGTCATTTTTTGGCTCATCTGTAAGAAGGAACCCCTCTTCTGTTAAAGTTTAAATTTATAGCAAATATATTAATAATAATAAAATTTGAAGTATTATGAAAATTGCCAAAATGTGATGCAGAGACATAAAGTAATAAATGCTGTTGGAAAAATGGCACCAACAGACTTGCTAGAGACAGAGTTGCCACAAACCTTTAATTTGTAAAAAATGTAACGTCTGTGAAGCTCAATAAAAAGGAGGTATGCCTGCATTTGGGAGCACATGTTTTCCTGTAACCTTAACCATACCTGACACCATCAATCTTTTGATTTTTTTTTTTGCACCCTCTTGACCTTGAGCGTTATCAGAGGGGTGAGCACATAGGCTGAAAAGGAAACCACAGAGAGCAGAACAGTTGGGCAAGGAAGAATGTGAAGAGAGAAGAAAGAGCAGGGCACAGAGGAGACGATATGCTGGTCACATCTCTGTGTCACTGGTCAGCGTTGGAATTCTGTGATGTGACTGAACCTTCTGATAAACGTACACAGATTACCAATTAAGAAGTAAGTCAAAATCATTGAGAGGATCACAATGAAAAATGCTCGTATTCTGACTAATACTGAGAGGTCCTGACAGACCCCTCTAAGATGTCAAAATTATATGATCTCTTGTGAATGAACGGACAGGAGACATTTTGGAAAGGGTCCAGTTCCTGTGGGAAGCTTCCTGACCGTCACTATTGGTCACTGTAAACCTCCCTGGGTACGCGTGCTCTCTGGAAGGATGGAAGATCAAAAAGGACAAGGACTTCAGGAATGGAGCGTGATGTATGTCGTCATGGGGGATCTTGAACCAACTCTCTAAACCAACAATGGACGCATCCAACAGCATGATTTGGTACAGCCTGCCCTTGGGCAGCTGCTGGGATTCTGGGGGACCCAAGGTTTTAGAAGGTCTGTTTACTCAGGGGCACCCCAGTGCTGGGCTAGACTTTGCCCTTGCTTTCTCCTCTGCATGGGATGTCCTTGCGGCCTCCCCTCTGTCTTTCTCCAGTTCCTACTTATCCCCTGAGTTCTGACATAAATGCAGGCCCTCCTCAGTCCCCTCTCCTCAACAGTGCTGCAAGTTCTTTGAGCTCCTTCAGGACCTACCTCCTTCCATAAACTCAACCACTGTTCTCAGCCCCCTGTGTTGCTGCCATGAGCGTGCATACTTGTCTTCCCACAGGACTCAGAGTGAGGGCAATGTGTGTGCCCTTCTTACGTCTAGTATCCCTTGACCTGCTTCCTGCCTGCCGGAGACGAAGTGCAGTGTAAGGGTGTGTGCAACTGAACAGAAAGACAGGAGCCACTCATAAATGCTGAGTGTTGACCAGGTATCTGTTTACCTGTATTTCATTTCTTTCCATGGAGCATTCAAAACACAACAAGCGAATAAGTAAGTGCCAAACAAGCCCACAAGGTCTTATCATTGCCCCTGTTTTATGATGGAGAAGAAACAATGGATGACAACATGGGTGCTCACTGAGATTGTGCAGCTCCTCCAGGGTCACAGAAGTAGGGAACAAATACTTGAATCTGGGCCTGCCTGACTCCAAAACCTGTGCCCTTAATCGTGACCTGTCCCTGCCTCCAGCTCTCGGACCGCACTGGGAGACTAAAGCCTGAAGATCTGGAGTCTGTTCTGAAAGGCACTCCAAACCGAGTGGGGTAGAAAAGCTCACGGCAAACTCATCCATTTCTTTTTTTCGCATGTACCCCACTGTAAATGGGTTCTCTTTGATGTCTTACAGAGAGAGAAAAAAAAGGAAGAAAGAAAGAAAAAAGGAACCTATCAGAGAAACTGTAAATGAGATGAACCATCCCAATCTGCAACGTTTCTCTTTGCTCTGAGTGGGTCCGGCTGGAGACAGGTGGGAAAAATAGTTTAAAACAGATGATAAATATGCCCTGCTCTGAATGGAAACAAAGCATCAACAAATCCTTTGATCATCAAATCAGCACACGTGAAATTAAAATAAATTAGACTTGGAGATGATAAAGTTATGATTATGCAAATGCTAATTAAATTGATATTGACAGTGTTCTAGGCTGAAGTCTAAGAGAAGCTGGCCCCTGGCTCCCTGGCAGAAGGTAAGGCCACCTTGAGTGGAGTGACATCTGGGATGGGGACGGGACCTGTGGGTGACACGTGCCAGGACTGCCACGTAGGCACAGGCTGCCCTGGCCCCCTCGCTGTCATGAAGGGCAGCCACACCGGCCCTCCTGCAGAAGCCTGGCATCCTCACAGCCCCGGCACCTTCCACAGGGACTTTCTGTCTCACCCCCGCAATGTTACTGCCCACTGCCAGACCTGAACTGACATCTTCCTTCTTTCTTACACTGCCTGTCCTTCCTGTCCCAGCTCTCAGAGGCTCATCTGTTCCTTTGGACAGGAGTTTCATTATTCATCCATTTATTAATTTATGGAACACCATGATGGGCCAATCTCTGTTCAAGGTACTGGGGATACTATGTTTTGCTGAGAGTCTTGGGCCCAATGTGATATACCTTCTAGTCAAAGAGAAAGATTAAAGAAACAGATACAGAATATAATGCCAGGTAGCGATGAATGATGCGAATTAAAATCAAGCAGATTAGGGGATAGAAAAGGAAGCGATGTACCAGTTGATATAGGGAACTCAGGACAGCCTTCTGTGATGAGATGACACGCAAGCAGACACCAGAATGAAGTCAGGAAATGAGCCGGGAGAATCTCTGGGGAAAATGTGTCCTGGCTAGAGGGCAGGAAAGAGGCCCGAGGCAGGAAGAGAGCTATGCATGTTCAAGAAGCAGAAAGGAGGCCGGTGGTCTGGAGCTGAGCAGTCAGGGCTGAGGGAAAGAAGCGGGCTCAGAGAACTAGCTGGTGGGCAGGTCACGTCAACACTGCGGTGAAAGGGAGCGAGAGAAGGAACGGGAAATCCAGGTGAGAACTGATGTCGCCTTTGACCAGCTGGTGGGGTGGAGGGGTGGAGATACCGCGTGATCAGATTGGAGATATATTTTTCAATAGAACCCACAGGATTTTCTGATATGGCGAATGTAGAGAGAAAGAGAAAGAGGGGCGTCTAAGAGGATCCTGAGACCAGTCTGAGATGAGCGGAGACTCCGACAGGCCGGAAGTTCCATTCAGGCTGTCCAGCCTCCAGGGGTCTCTGGGAAACCTCCATCGGTACACACAGTCTAAGGAAGGTGCAAGGAAGAGTGGCTCACTCATTCCTGCGCCCGTTTACGGATGCTACTGTTTCCTTCTCCTTTCACAGAACGGCCTACGGCAGGGGCTAGAGAGATGAATGACGTAGGCTTTTAGTAACCAGCACTGCAGCGACTATCAACATAAAATTGCTGGTGAAAAAAAGAAGCATCTCGGGAAAAAGACACTGAAACTGGTGAAGTCTCGGAGAGGTACTTTAGAGACCAGGAACATTAGTTCTGAAGTGCCCATCCCATGGCCTGCTGACGTCCCTGGGCAGAGGTTCCCGGCCTTGGCCATACTGACATTACAGAGGCCCAGTAACTCTCTGCTGTGGGAGAGTCCTCTGCACTGTAAGATGGTTTGCGGCATCCCTGGCCTTGACCCACCAGAAGCCCGTGGAGACACCTGTCCTCACCTGCAGGCGTGACAACCAAAAGATGTCTTCAGATCTTGCCAAACGTCTCCTGAGGAGGAAGCTGTCCTTGCTGAGAACTGCTGCCCTCGGCGGGGGACTGTGGGCTGCTCAGGGTGCCAAAACCCATGCACGAGGGACGCACACCCAAGTGTCTCCTGTGGCAGCTTTACACACGGGCCAAGCTCCTCTCTCTCAGTGCCGTCAAGGAGCTTTGCAGTGCCCCTTCCGCAGGGCAGTCTCACGTTCCACCCAGCGGGGAGACAACGCTCCCTCTTCTGAATCCAGAGTATTCACCTCGCTCTACCCTGGGTCGCTTTCAGTACACCTCTGTCTCCCCACCTGCGCTTACTCTGCGCCCACAAACCACTAGGTGCTTTGCTTAGCGTCTTCTTTGGTCAGTGCCCACTTCACCAGTTGAATCCCAGCTCAACTCCACCCCATGACTAGGGTAAGTGCCCCCTTGAAGCTCCAATCCCATCTTGCCCACCCCCCCTTCCTATAATGCCTTTTCATTCACCATTTTATTTACCTTTGAGAACTCATGTGATTGTCAGGTTCCCTCACAGGAATGTGACCTCCATGAAGGTGGGACTCTGGCTATTTTTGCATACTTGTAAACCCTAGCCACTAGCATGGTACTCAGGCTATGATAAGCTCAAAGCTTGTTGAATGCACACGTGATTACATTAATTAAGAGAATGTTTGTGAGGTACATTGTGACACTGCAAAACATTGTCACAGCAAACACTCAATAAATGGTGGTTGTGATATTACTTCTACTATTACGGTGATTTATAGTGAGGACAAGAGGACACACTCAGGGGTTGCAAAGTCACGCCCACTGATCAATCTCCTTCCTTGCCTCTTAGTCCTCCTTTTTTCCTCTTCCTGCTTTTTCTTCTTGTTTTACAATAGCCTCAAGTGATGAGAGCAAGCTTCTCTGTATTCAAGATTTTATGAAAGTAAGTCTAAAACTTTCACAGATACCTGACAGATGATTAAATACAACCAGACATTTTTGTAAGTTTCACCGGGTGCAACTGAGACAGCTCCAGCTCCACCTGGGTTAAGCTCCAGGGACAGCGGCTACACAGGACAGTCTGAGCCACAAACCAGCCTTCTTCTCCCAGCTTCTCAAAAGGCTTTTACCCATGGGGCTGCTATTTGGGGTGAGTGATTAAGGCCGAGATGGATGTCCCAGAGCTGAGTGGGGCAGAGAGCACACCCCACCAGAGCTGAGGTCTCCTTCCCAGAGACAGTCACACGTCATCAGCAATTGGATTGGCTGCTCAGAACTGGGAGCGCAATTGAATTGTCTGTGACAACAGAGCCCAACTGAGTTGTCCTCTTGGCTCTGAGGGAAGCTGTTATTCCAGGAGGAGTGTCCCAGCACCCCTATTTTATTTTTGGACTTCCTGGAGCAACTTGTCTGCTCTAGGACTCTTGCCATCCGACGACAAGCAGACACGTGTTGAGTTCCCCTTCCCAGCCCGTGGGATAGTTAACACTGATTAAATTTTACTGGGTGGCGTGGGCAGCACATCTCACATGCACAGTCGTCAACAAGCAGTTGTCAGTCCCTCCCCGAGTCAGAGTCTGGACCGACTCTGGCGTGACTCCTTCCTGCTCACAACCAGGCCCACTGGATGAACGTCAGATGGGGGGACCATCTTGCCACATACACCCAAGCCCCCAAATTGCCTTAGGATGTGTAAAACTCTGGGGTATCCAGACACTCTTCCCTTCCTCTCCATCTGGAAACATCTAGAAACACCTGGAAATGTAAGAATGAGCACCATGACCAGAAAGCAAGATGGTAACAATCTCTGGGTGTGCACCTACATTCAGTGTAAGTGATGAGGACACACAGCCTTTCCCAAACACAAATAATTTGCACGCAGAAGGTTCTCACTGAACAGACAACTTGATCTGAAGTACAGACTAACTACCTTCAATCTCCTGTTTTGCGCCTCGGGACCCCTCCCTCCACCTGTTTCACCCCGAACTCCCTGCTGTGCTGGATGTAAAGTCTGAGCTGCCCCGATTCAAAAGACATGTACTTGATCTCCTCCCTCATTCCTTGAATCAGCCCCTGAGGCTACTTTGTGGAATGTGAAGTGGTCTTCAGAGGCCAGTTTGAACTCCATCGCACTACTCAAGATTCTACATGTCTACACCACAGAAGAACCCACTTGAGAACCCAGTTCTGTTTTCAGTGGAGAACACGGGCCCTCAGGCCCCACCTTTGTTCAGTTCTGTTGGGCCTTTGAAGAATCAAGCCCTGGGCTCATGGCTGGTGGTTTCCAGACAAGAGACCTGCAGAAAAGGGGCAGGAGCTGTAGGCCCACCCTCTCCTCTGTTCCTCCAGCCACGGTTCCTGGCACAGGGCAGCCTGCGTCAAGGGACACATCTCCCCACTTTGCACAAAGGCACACAGCAATAGCTCTAGCTCATCTGTTAGGCTCTCCCCCCCAACCCACATTCTGGAAGCTACCTCCTTGATTAAGAATGAGAAAGCTCACACACAGCAAAAAGAAGTGAGGGCACGAGCAACAGACAGGAATAGCATTACATGGAGGGCGGAAGTCAGATGTGGATCAGGGATCAAGTTCAAAGCTTTGAAACCTGTCAACGGATACACGAATTGTGCCTACTGTTGATTTTTAAACACATGTTTGCTGGGCTTGCTTTGTTCACATACTTGATAAAGGAACCAGGTTTTATCTAAGTGGATGGAGAAAAGAATTGATCGGAGTAAAAGGACAGGTTTCTTTGGAGAGACTGGCCTGGTGGGGACGCAATTTCTTTCTCTGAGACTTGTCACCTCCCCGCCCAGCACCAGGGCCTGCGAGGCCTGCAGGGAGGGGCTCCGCCTGCCCAGCTGACCCGGCCACCTCCCCGGCCACGTGCTCCGGAGCAGTGCTGTTCACCCACCAGGCGGGGCAGGTCCCCCTCCTCTGCTTCGGGGAATTAACAGGCAGAGGTGAAAAAAATGATTCAACAGTGTTTTAACTATTGTCTAATTAGGCTCCATGTCATTACCTCAGCAAGGGCTCTTACAGGGCCTGTCTGGCTATCAGGGGGAAAGCTCGAGGGGAAATGAAAGAATTTCTCCCCGCTCTGTCTGCAGCCACATTCCTGACTTGCAAGGTTTTCTCATCAGTCCAGTTAGGCATGAAAAGACATGGGAATGCCCTTCCCTCAAAAGCCCATTGGAGTGGAGGCAGCAAGATAAAGGCGACTTTGAAAGTGATAATTAAAAGAAAAAGTCTACCCGGGCCTTTCAAGTTCTCTTGGGCTCAAGAGTCCTTTCGCTTTCCTCCAGCGTCTGCAGCTGCTCCCAGGGGTTGGAAGAGGACACTTCGTGGGGGGCTGCTTTGATGCTGTGCAGCAGCCCAGGCTGGTGGCTTAGCCAGGAAGGTAAGCCACTTTCTCAGGGACTCTCTACATACCCCAGGGCATGAAGGGAAAGTCCCTCATGTCAGCACACCGAGAGAACACAGGTGGCATCTTCTGAGGATTAACTCTAAAACTGAGGAATTTGAAAACGGAAGGGGGTTAGAATTCATCTAGCCAATCAACCACGATTCTGTCATGCCTTTGAAATATCTCATCCAGCCTCTGCGTAGGGGTGGGGAAAGGGCTCACAACCCGACAACACAGCCCATCATGCAGCTGAATTCCTTTAGCACGCTGTGTTCATTTCCTTTCAGCAGTCCATTGATTAAATAATCACTTCAGAAGTAGAGTTGAATCCTAGCTCTGTCACTTGCTAGCTGTATGATCGTAAGTACCTAGGTTGGTTTCTCTGAACCTCAGTTTCCTCATCTGTAAAATGGGGGTTAAGAATAGTACTTAATTCTTATAAACTTCAAGATCTTGATATAGGGCTTCATAACATATTAAACATGTTCTATTATACAACACAAATGCTAACAAAGGGCAAACTGAGACTCAGGAAGAGCTGAAGCAACCTGACCAAAGCCAGGTGGATTTTAAGAGGCAGAGCCAGACCTAAACCCAGGTCACTCAGATGCCAATATCTATGGTCTTCACCACCTTCGTGCTGTGTATGAATGTAAGCTCTGAAGAGTGCAGGCCAAAGAGAACAGTACCCGTAACACAGAACGTGAGCTCCACAAGGGCAGGACTTGTCTGCTGTGATCACTGTCGTGTCTCCAGGGCACCTGGGAAGGCCCCTAATGCACTGAGGATGCTCACTAAGAGTGTGTGTGTGTGTGTGTGTGTGTGTGTGTGTGTGTGTGAGAGAGAGAGAGAGAGAGAGAGGGAGGGAGGGTGAGAGAAGGGGAGAGAAGGGTAGGGAAGAGAAAGAAAGAGGGAGAGGAAGAAAGAGAAGAAAGGAGGAATGGATGGAGGGAGGGATGGAGGGAAGAAATGGTCCTTGGGAAGATGGAAGTTAGTGTATTCTGGTTATGAAAACAGAAGGTCAGAAGAAGCAGACTCACTAGTGGAGGTTAGGAGCTGGACTAAATGCAGGGGCCATCACTGCGTGGAAAGGGACTAGGGGCCAGTTTTAACCACTAACAGGTCAGTTCACACTGGGCACAGGCTTGTTCTGTTCCAGAGAAGGCAAGCTGCCAGGAACGCCCCTCGGAGGAAGGATGGGAAGGCGATGTCAAGAACAGTACGCTCTCACCCACAGATCTTCAGAAACACCAATAATGCCTATTTTGAAGACTCTTTAACACTATTAAGACACCAGTACATAAAGTACACCAATATATGTATGTTTACCTTTTAGTATCTAGAATCAAAAGTTTGGGAGGATCATTGCAAAATAATCCTGATCTAAGTAAGAACCAAAACAAATATATAAAGGTTAAAGATTTATATATGGCAAAACAAATCATAAAGTTAAAAAAAAATGTTGGAAAATTTATGCAAGACATTTGAAAGACAACGGACAGCATTAATACCAAGAATAGGACAGCGCTCCTGTGAATCAGTAAGAAATAGACAAATAACTCCTTAGAAACATGTGAAGAGACTATCAACAGGCATTTCACGGAAAAAATGCAAAAGTCCGATAAATATTTGAAGAGACTCCAAGCTCTACAGAAGCTGGGGAATTATAAAAAAAAAAAAAAAAGAAGACTAGCAAATTTTTCTAAAAAGATTGGTGATAGTGTGTTGGTTCGTATGTGGAGAAATAGGCCTTTTAATAAACTGTGGGTCAGAGTATAAATAGGTGAAGCTTTTGGAGAAGGGAATTTAACAGTGTTCATCAAAACTGAAAATGGGCCGATCTTCTGACTCAGCAATCCCACTTCTTGGACTTTATCTCTCCATTTACACATGGGCATAAGAATGGCATCACTAGGGTAGTCATAGCAATGTTATAATAGGAAAAATCCAGAAGCCATCCTAACTACTTGTCATTTAGGAGAATGTTTAAATAAATTATGGTACATTAATTCTACGGAATCAGTTGGAAAGAATGAAGCAGACCTACACATACTGACAAAAAGATCTCTAAGACATATCATTGGTGAAAAAACCAATTACAGAATAACATACGATGTCATTTATATTAAAAACAAGGACATATGTATGTCTAAATAAATGGTCAAGTGCAGAGAGAGGGCACTGGAAAAATGTACCCAAAACCAAGGACAGTGGTTCCCAGGACCTGGGGGAAGCAGAGCTGGAGTAGGAAAAGTTGAAGGAAGACCTTCACTGTCATATATGTTTATACACGACTTGAATCAGAATTATTCATATGTTACTTATTCATGTATTACTTATTCATATATCATGAACATAAATTTTTTAAAGAACAAAAAAAGAGAATTTTAATTTTTTTCTGAGCCACTCCTGAAACTGCATCAACATACTGAGTTCTTTGCCTTTTGTTTAACTGTTCTTTACTCATATCAAGAGCTAATACTTCACATATTTTGCTACACACACACATTCAGATGCCCACATCCACTAACACCATTCACTTGGAACCACAGACTCATAAAACACTGCAAGTGCCAGAGACAGAGGTGTCTCATCCAATCCTCTTGATTTATTGCTAAGGCACCGGTGAGGGTTAGTTGTGGTGTCCATTTGACCAGGCGAAAGCTGCCCAGGTATCTGATTAAACATTATTTCTGGGTGTGTTGTCTGCAAGGGGGTTTCTGGAAGGCACTAGCACTTGAGCTGGTGAACCAGGCAAAGCAGATGGTCCCCCCCAGTGTGGGCGGGCACCAGCCAATCCTCCGCGGGCCTGAATAGAACAGAAAGGCAGAGGACGGTTCAGCTCACTTTCCGCCTGATTGCTGAGCTGAAACATGGCTCTTCTGCCCTCAGTGCTCCGTTCTTAGGCCTTCAGACTCAGAATGGATTCCATATTATTGGCTCTCTGGCTCTCAGGCCTTCGAACTACACCACTGCTTTCCCTGGGTCTACAGCTTGCAGACTGCAGACTCTGGGACTTCTCAACTCTTTAATCACACGAACCAGCACCTCATAATAAATCTCTCTGTCCCTCCACATGTATACATGGACAAGCCTGACCAGCACAGCACCTAAAGTAGAAAAATTCAATGGCTTGCTTATGGTCTCCCAGTAAGGGTGGCAGGACTAGAGCTTGGTCCTTGCTCTCGGCTCAAAGTCCAAGGTCTTCCCATGACACTGGGGGGATGTCCATTGCATTAGGAGAGCCTGGAGGTCGCCAGGGGTCTCAAGGACCACGCGTCTCCGTCCACTACATGAACACTGCCCACTACCCACCCACCGAGCAGATGGCGTCTGAGGCCACCGGGCGCGGAGACTTTTCCCAATGCTGGGCAATTTACACAGTACCTGCCCTAGGTAGCCCTGACCGCTCCACTGTGAAAATCCCACAAGTGCTCAACAGCCCTTGAAGTTTCTCATTTCTGACTTGAAGTGGGTGAAGTGCCGCTGAGAGGCTGCCCGTTACAGGACCAAAGAAGATGTGGTACCAGACCCCTCTCACACACGTGCTGCAAAGATTTCAAGATCTCTGCCTACTCACCTAGGCCTTTGTTCTTATAAACGCTATTTCATGGTCAGCAAGGTGTTGACTGGGAGTGCTCTGTCGTGGCTGCACCTTGTTTCAGATACTTCATTTAATTTTCCTTTAGAAGTGATTTATCAGTCATTCACACTAAAGGTGAGCTTTTAGCTCCATTCTGTAATTGTTCCACTTTAGATTAACTTCTTTCTATGAAATAAAGTCATTCCTAAAAGGTCATAATATAAATCTCATCTGACTTGAATTTTATTTTAAATGCTCTAAAACAGCACTTGATTTAGAGGGATCTTATGATGACTTATTTTTTAAATGCCATCATTTGCTACGTCTGCACTGAGTCATGGGGTACCCACCACCCACATGTTGCCTTTTGAGCATGTGACATGCAGCTTGTCCAGACAGAGATGCATTTTAAGAACAAAATACACACTGGAAAGTGTATAAAATATCTCATTAATAATTTTATATCAATTACATGTTGAATAATGGTATTTTGGATACACTAAGTTAAATAAAATATATTATTAAAATCAATATTCCCAGTTTTTTGGTTTGTTTGGGTTTTTTAAAACCTTTTCTACTACTAAAATATCTAAAATTCAGTATGTGGCTTGCATCATATTTAGACAGCATTGTCTAATACACTAGTCTAAGTTAGTAGTTTGATAACCTTGAATTTTTTTCAAGCCAGTTTTCTTAGTGAGAAATCCATCTATTCTTAGAGCATAGCCATAACTTGCAATTGTGGGTAAAAGCTGGGCTTTTAAAGGGAATGTTTAATTTAACAGTTAATCAATTAAGTGTTTATTTAATATATTCAGGATGCAATGCCCTATGGATTGACTCTTGACCCCAAGGGGCTCACAGTCAAGAAGACAGATGAGGCCACCAGTGCATACGATTAATTAAAAATGCCAGCTGTCTCCACTGTCCCCAAACCTCAAAACTAACAGAACAGTTCAAATGTCTAAAAACCTTTTCTAAGTAGAACGATTCCAAAACTGTAGGTTGAGACAACCTACAGTTGTGAGATCTAGAAGATAATTAGGAGTGCTGTGAAATTTATAGTCTCCCAAATCAAAAACTATAATGAAGTAGTAAAAACATTTTTAAAATTACATTTTGTGCCTTTTTTTAAGAGAGGAAGAAGTCCTCATTTATTTTTTATTGCCATGGTGACTTGCACGGGAACAAGGGGCAGGTTGGCCCAAGGATCTCTCACTTCTCCACCTCCAAACCAAAGAATGTGTGTGATTAAATTGAATTCAACAATGCATTCATGGAGGCCTATGGACATTAATCTGATCTTCTAAAGGCTGGCAAGTTTTGAAAAGTGGAGCGCCCAATTTCTGAATCTTTCTAGCTAAACACTGAGGTAGAGCAATATTTTACACACACACACACACACACACCAAACCCTGGCCTGGGTCCCCGGATGCTGGTTACGCTACGTTATCACTTGCCTGGACCTGAGTTGATTGACATGAGCTAGGCCAGCCAGGTGATCTCTCGTACCATATGTGGCACTGGATCAACAGATCATAACCTCAGCCTGATCTGACTGTAGGGGGACAAGCCAATTCAAGATTGAGGTAACAACAAAGGAAGCCAGTGGGTCCAGACTGAGAGCAGGCAGGGAACGAACAGAGACGAGAGTGCGTATGATCTAAACGACAAAGGGAGGGTCAGCCTGGGGTCCAGAGGCCTTCCCAAACCTCACATCTAATGCCTCTCAGCTCTTCGGTTCCCAGGAATGCACTGTTTTCTTAAGCTAAACATCCTTTCTGCCTACATTATTTCAAGAGGTCTCAACCTAGAGTTTTAACCAAGGTAGGCGGGGTGTAGAGTAGGCCCTGGATCTGTCCCTGCGTGGGGGGCACACGAAGGGC
Organism: Vicugna pacos; assembly: GCF_048564905.1. NCBI lineage: Eukaryota > Metazoa > Chordata > Mammalia > Artiodactyla > Camelidae > Vicugna > Vicugna pacos. The sequence goes on along the minus strand of NC_133003.1, from coordinate 29,437,050 downwards.
CTATTCAAGACGTCCAGCCCCAGACTCTCCGAATGAGAGATGGCAGGAGGATGCTCCCGTCTAACCGCCCAGCAGACGGCGCCTCCCCTAAGCAGAGGGGCTCAGATGAAGGGGCACGAGCCTGGTACCACCCACACTGGGTGACGAGCACCTGGCACTGCCAAGTCACACCGTCCTTGTTTCAAGCCATTCTCCCTTGTCAGGAAATGCAACCTTTGGGGCCAGTTGAGAGGGTGTCCTCACCAAGGACGCCCCAGGGCACACGAGCTGGATGAATGTCTCCCCCTTGTATTCCCACTGCCTTTCCTTTGTGCTGCTGCTCCAAACCTCGCCTGGAGGCTACTTACAGAGTGGCTACAGAGTCTGGAAACCTTCTCTTCCACAGATTAAAGAGGATCTTGATGCTATGATTGATTCTTACCTAGTTTCCCTGGTTTTTATGGAGCCCTGTACATATGTGTCTTTCTCCCTTTCCAGGTGGTGTGTTCCGTAAGGAAAGACAGCACATTTTACTCATTCTTCTGTCTTTCCCCACACATTCCAAAGCTGCTCTGGCAATGCCTGGTAGTTATTCAATAAATGTCCACTGCTTGATGCCCTGAAAAAAATTTTCCCTGAAGCAGACGATTCTTTGCTCATCCTTCTAGGAACCAGCCTTCCTCCACTCTTGCTGGTGTCTGCCTTTCAGCTTCCTAGAGCTCAACTCTTTTGGGCAAACTTTTTCTGTAAAGGGCCAGACTGCACATATTTTATGTTTCCTTAGTCTGTCACAACTGCTCAACTGTACCATCAGACTGTGAAAGCGGCCATGGACGATGCTTACATGAATGCGCAGGGCTGTGTTCTCATACAAGTTTATTTACAGAAACAAATGGGAGACCATATTCGGTCCACGGGCTGTAATTTCCCAACTCATGTTCAAGAAGAAAACGGAATATTACACTTTCAAACAGTCAAAATACCCCATGGAAAAAGTTTATCATTCTTCTCTCTCAGAATCAGTTAAAGGTAACCATTGCAAACACCTTCCTATGCATTGTTCCAGAAAATTTCCATATATATATGCACATGTGTACATGTGTATGTGTTTGTATACATTTTTTTTAATTGGAAAAAAAGAGTCAGTTTTCAATGTTGTGTCAGTTTCTGGTGTACAGCACAATGTTGCAGTCATACACGAATATACATATATTCATTTTCATATTCTTTTCCACTGTAAGCTACTACAAGATATCGAATCTAGTTCCCTGTGCTATACAGTATAAACCTGGTTATCTGTTTTATATATACCAGTCAGTATTTGCAAATCTCGAACTCCCGATTTATCCCCTCCCACTCCCTTCCCCGTCGGTCACCATAAGTTTGTTTTCTATGTCTGTGAGTCTGGTTTTGTTTTGTAAATAAGTTCATTTGTCTTTTTTTCCACATAAAGGTGATATCATGGGGTATTTTTCTTTCTCTTTCTGGCTTACTTCGCTTAGAATGACATTCTCCAGGGCCATCCATGTTGCTGCAAATGTATGCACATATTTATAAGCCCATTTTAAATATTATGGTGAACTCTGTACAATATTCTATACCTTGAATTCTTCACTTAATAATATGCCTTGGAGGTCTTTCCATATAAACAGTTGCCTCGTTCTTCCAAGCACGAGCTCCCATGGTACAGATGTATTACACTTTATTTAACCAGCCACCTATTAATGGATATTTAAGTTCTTTACAGATTTACTTTTCAATATAAACAAAGCTGCAGTGAACACCCTTGAGTACATGAACAAATGCTCATGTTAGATAAATTTCTGGAATGGGAACTTTGGGTTAAATTGTACGTGTTTTAAATTTTGACGTAGACCGCCAAATTGCCCACCTGAGAGGGCTTACAATTTATATTTTCATCAACAATGCACGGAAGAGGAAAAGCATTTTATCTGAGGTGCGTGTATCTGTGTCAGATAAAGAGGTCGTTTTATATAGAGTATAAATAACGTACAGAAAAATCAATACCAGGCGACATTAAATAAAAAGCAGCTGAATTTAATGCAACCGTTTCACTTCTCTCTTAAATTCTGTAACAAGGAATTTAAAAGTATACAATAAAAAATACCTTTTTATTTAAGGTAAGATATAAAAGTGCTAAAAAGACAGAAGGAAGGGAAAGCACCCGCAATGAAAGAGGGACAGAGAAAAAGGAAAGAGACACAGAAAGACGTCACACAGTGAGACTAACACTGGATGAAAGAGAGTGGCAGGGGCCAGTAAGATGGAGACCGGGCTCTCCTACCAGGCACACACTGATCGCATGCCTTTTCTGATTATTATTATGCATGTGTGATATTTTGTTATCTTTGGGCAGGTGGGTTGCATTGTTGGCCCTCATTCTGCAGCCTTCCCTTCATCCATACCTGTGTCAAAGCCTCATCATGGGCAGAGTGTACTCTCCCATCCCTTGACTTTGGATGTGGCCACAGGTCTTGCATGAACCAATGGCATGTGTTCTGGCGGGCCAGCTCTGAGCCTGCCTTTAAGAGGCCTCATAAGCTTCTACTGGGTCTCTTGCGCCTCTGCCACTGCATTGAGAAAAACGTGCCCCAGGTAGCCTGCTCGTCCAAAGAGGGAAGGAGACTTGAGCAGCAGACCTGGACCCTCAGTCCTACAGGGTCACGTACAACCACGTCAGCTGGGCCCAGCCTAAATCCGCCAACCCCAGCTGACCTGTGGGGTCAGCAGAGCGGCCCCAGCCACGCCCAGCCTAGCTTAGCCAACTCTCACTCAGCGCGCACACCGCACAAACAATGATAAATGGTTGTCACCTTAAGCCACTGAGTTTTCAGGTAGTTTGCTGCATAAGAATTACTCAGTAATGAACTCAGCACGCACTCAAAGAGGATGGATTTGGCCTATATCCTCACGTCCTCCCTTCATTCAACATTTAATGCCAGCATAAAGTGGGGTTCTGAGTACCCAGTGAAGAACAAGAGAGATGGGGGCCCTGCTCTTACAGACCTTTGTCTAATAACGGAAGATAAGGTAATGAAATAAACAATGAAAATAACCAACAAATACTAACATATTATGATAGGATTTGTCAAGATGACTGGCTGGCTGCTTTAGAGCACTTGGACAGTGAAGTTCTCTGTGAGGTGACATTTCAGTCCAGGTTTGGCTGACAAGGAGGAATCTGTTTTAATTTTCATGAGGAGAATGTTCCAGGCAGAGGGAACAGCTGAGTGGAAGGGACCCAAAACCCCCAAGAAACAGCACGGAGGCTCGTGCGGCCAAAGATGTCCTGTTCCTTTTAGAAACTTAGTGCCCCTTGGTAACTGGAAAAACGGGCTGGCTAAGCTGGCGAGAGGTTCTGTGTTGACTGTATTTTCATAATTCCAAAGACCTTTAATAAACTTGGCTTGGACTTCAAATAAAATGAAAACCTACCCTCGCTCTGTTCTCGTTTAGAACAGACATCCGCCGCTGGCTCTAATCTTCACTAATAAATGAGCACAAATGAAGTAACATGACCACCAGAGAGCTCATGGGCCAGAGGGAACGCAGGCACGGTTCCCATCACCAGGTTCAATGCCCAGAGAAGTGACATGGGGACAACAGATATTCAGATGTGGCAGCTCTGTAGTTCTGCTCTTTCAAATTGACTCTTACTTTGGTAGACGATGTCTGTGTCTGAATAAAGGATGCACAGACAGATGTAGGTGGTTTCCAGAAGGAGTGAAATTTCAGGCCGGGCTGGAGCTTGAGGGTGTAGTGAATAAGATACAATTATTTTTTTTTTACCTCAGAAATTAGCTTCCCACTTAGGTATTAGAAAAGAAGACACAGTTCAGCCGACGGCACCCCACTAATTATCCTGTTACCTTGTTTGGATGATTTAACCTCTGTGAGCTTCAGATTTATTTATGAAATGATGATGATAATAACTAACCAGCCACAGGTTGCTGTGAGGGTTAAATAAGATAATATGGTTCTCGGTCCTGTATAAACCATGAAAGGCCACAAAATTGTCAGGCATTCTAATTATTAAAGATGTCAACCCACCTGAGAGACTAGATTGCCCTCCATCCCCACCAGTCAAGAAACCTGCAGTATAATATTTTGACACATAGAAAAAACATTTTTTGTAATAAACATGGCATGTGCTATTATTGTCTAAGTGATAATAAACACCATTTTATGATTCTTAATTCATAAATTCTCCCAAGACTCCTAGGGGGTAAATTACCACCTTGTCTTTCTCATAATTTTGGTGGGGGGTCTAAGGTGGAAACAGAGCAAAAAGGGATCCTTCCCTAAATATTCCTGCATGGAAATTCTGATTACATTCCATTATACGTCAGTGATGAGAAACCTAAAACCTGCAATGTTAGAGACAAACAGGCATTTATCTTGGGACAATGTTTGTATATTGTTTATGTGATAATCTGACATATGAACCCCCCCAAATATTTCAGAAATCTCCTCAAAGCCTCAAAATCCCTTAATTGATCCTCTTCCCAGCTAGTCACTTTCTTCCATATTAAACTTTTAAAATCTGAGTTGTAATTAGCTGCACGCACAAGCGCGCGCGCACACACATACACACACACTGCTTTCCTTACAAACAGAGGCAACTAACTTTCACAAACCCACACGTGGTCCTGGCTGCTGCTGGTGTTAGATGTTGTGCAGTGAGTTCATCGTGGCTGTTGCTGGTACCACTGGGACCAAATTACATCCCCTCCCCTGCTTTTGGCTTCCAGACTTATAAAACCGCAATGAACCATATTAACTTCCTTCACTGGCTTGCTCTGAGAAACCAGTATCCATGTTGCCAACAACATTAAAAAAGACATGACACAAATGTCACAACCCCATTCTAAATGATGTTTACCTTGCAGAAATACGTTTTCCTCTGCTTGGCACGGCACATCTAACCATCTGGCTAAACGTGTACCTTGGTACCCCTTACGTAAGAAGATACAATGGGATGAAATATTTAGATTTAACAATAAATAAATGTGAGACTAATGACACATTATGTAAGATTTGCTACTTCGTCAGAGGATCTGTCAGCTTTCCTGGACCACGTGAAATGTGATCCAACTTATGCAAAATCAATTGACAGGTTACTTTTCAAGAATGCATTTAATGCATAAGGCACTGGACCTTCTGGATTTTTCAAACAAGTTCTGTCTGTCTGCAGTGTGTCAAGGCAGGAGTTTAAGGAGGTTATATTGTACACTCAGTAGGTGTTCGATAAATGTGAGGTGAATGAATGAAAAAACAAGTGGATGGTTGGGTGCAGAGGTGGGCAGTGCCCACTGATTCTTCTGCCCAAGGTGACCTCTGCATTCCTTCCCTTCCTACGGAAACTCCATTCGTTCTCTGAGATCTGACATTACTAGCTGCTTATCCCCAAGCTTTCTAGGGATCCTCTTCCCATCCTCCAGGCCCTCTCCTCTACTCGATTCCCACCTCTGTGCAGCAGGAGTGGAATGACAGAAGCAATCACCACTATTACAGGAGGGATGGGAGCAGTAAAAGGCATAATAAAAGGGGGAGGAAGAGAAGAAGATAGATTTATCGAGCATTTACTATTACTGGACACTGGGCTAATTCCTTTCCGCTCATTATTTTACTGAATCCTTACAAGGGCAATCATTACCATCACTCTGCAGATGGCGAGCCTGGGGCTTCAAGGAGGCATTTAAATTACCTGGAATAACCCAGCTAGTAAGTGGGGGAAGGTGAGATTTGAAACCCAGGCCTAACACAGTCTGGAGCTAAAATACAAAACCACCATGCCCTGCTACCACAGCACATCCCATCACACTTGTCAGTGTCTCCACCTCCCCCACCGCCATCTTGAGGACGGGAAAGGATCCCTGTGGTTCTAATGTCCTGAGAGTTCAGTGCCTGCTTGTCAACTGAGGAAAAGAAGGTGGCACGCCTCCTAGAGTAAGGATGGGCTCGTGGTGATCTCAGCTGGGCCTCTGGGAACAGTTTTGGAGGTGGCCAGGGGGAAGCAGGGTGGGCTCTGACCCAACTAGACCTGTCAGTCCCAACACAGGGATGGGAATCAGGCAGGAGTCATTGCAGTATTCAACAGAGTAGTTCCAGGGTCAAGAACCCCTTCCTCCCCGGGCATTTCAGTTTCTTGGCCGTACTTCCAGCTGCCTGGTGTATTTAGCTGGATGTTTACACAGCAGAGTTTACCCTAGCAGAGGAAGAGTGAGTGTGTCCTTCCTCGGGCAAGCTTATTGAGACTGACACCAGTCAGATTTGATCTTAGTGGCTCTTTCGTCTCCTGGTGGCACCTTGAAAAGTTTTATTTACTCTAGATGAACCCTGGCTTTCAACCGCTGTCAGAGCACATCCCTCAATTCACTCTCAGTGAACACTGGGGACAGCCTGGTCCACACTCACACTCCTGCCATTTTTCTCCACTTGTCTCAGCTCAGGACTGCCCTCACTGTCCATTCCCTGCATTTATGGGTCCCTATCCACCCTCAGATCTCCCTCTCTCCTAACAGTTCAGAACTGTACACACATTGCTCAGGTCACACGGGGTAGAAGGATGACTCTGTGCGTTGTACAGCATCTTGTGACTTATCAAAGGTCTTTGGATTCTCTTAATTACACTTTCACGTGAGTTTACTGCATTCTCTCTCAGAGAAAAACTCTGAAGTCCACTTAAACCTTTCAGATTTGGAAGATGGGAAGCCTACAGGATGTCCTTAATATCTTTTCAATTTTATCAGAATGTTCTTAGCATCTACTAAATGCCAGTTAGTGGGCTACGCCCAGGACCACAGAGATGACTGAGACAGTGTCCTTGCTTCCAGGGCCTGCTGCTTTATAGGAGAGTCACAAACACAAGTGACTGCCAACAGTGAGGAAAGTGTTGTTTAAAGAGGCAGGTACTTGAGGACTGGGGACTTGGACGCCTCATGGCTAGGGTTGACCAGGAGTTGGTGAATAGTGAAGGGGTTTTCCAGATGAGCACAGCAGGAAGGGGAACTATTCTGAGGTCAGCAACGACATATTGACTGTCTACCACATTCTAGGCGAAGGGGATACAACAGTGGATAAGGTGCTGCCCCTTCCCTCAGGGAGCTTACAGTCTAGTGGAGAGAGCCGGGCAAACAGGTCATTACGCTCAACCCTACAGGGGCTGCAGAAAGCTGTGATCCTTTGAGATTTGTGCCACCAAATGATAACACCCTCCTACTCCAGCTCCCACCATGTCACTGTCATACACAGAACATTCCTCCCCATCCATCAGAGATTTGAAGAGCTGGCTCATGGACTTCCACTCCACCCAACCCCTGCTTTTTATGTGGCCACCCATCCACACCCCACCTCTCAGGTTCTAACAGCCTCATCTCCAATGAGCCTCTCTTCTATTTGCCATTTGTCAACTACTCACAGGCCACACCGTGGACCCTGTGAGCAGAAGAGGGTATGTATTTTGCCTTCTCAATCACTTCAGCGTAGATGGCCTTGCCACCATTTCCTATAGATGCACAGCAGAAATCCATCCATTCTCAGTAGGCATTTATTGAGCACCTACTAAGTGCCAGGCACAGTGACGGACCAGGTGGCCAGGGACACGAGCTCAGACCTTATAGCCTATGGGTGACCAAACATTCAGAACTCCACCATCCAGACATCATCTCTAAAAATGCTCATTAATAAGAAACTATTCTTGCTGCTGACAGTTAAATCCACTTGCCTTCCACCGAATTCTCTCCAGGCTTCAGAGAGAGAGAGAGAGAGAGAAATCCTGACCCATCCTATTGTGATTCTGCATTGCTGACTGTATGCGCCCTATGGTCAGGGTATTTCAGCACAAAGTGATCTGTTAAAGATTTCAGTGCCATGCTGCATCCATATTCAGAATCCACAATAGCTCTCCTACCTTCAGGTTTAAGTCCCGGCTTTCAAATAGGACCTGCTAGGCTCTAGATGACATCTCCGTTTCCTGCCTCTTTCTCAGCCACAAAGGTAGCCTCCTGGTCTCTCTCATAGAACCGAAGTCATTTTTATCTTCAAGGCCTTTGAACTTGCTCTTCCCCTGCCTGGGACGCACTTTTCCCAGATCCTCCTATTCCTGGCTCCTGCTGCCATATAGGTCTCACTACCCATTGCAGTTGCTCCTAACCTCACCAGTTCCCCCATTGTGTCATCCGGTTTCTTCAAACGCTTAACAGGTATATTTGTATCTTTTGGCTTGTCTATTTCAGTTAGTTTATTATTTCTACCCTCACTTACAGTGTGAGCCACTTGGGAGCAGAGAGCGGGCTGATCTTGTTCATCACGGAGTAATCGGAGCCTAGAACAGTTTCTGGAATAAGCGAGCTTGGAAAAGTTGAGTAATTTCTCCATCAAAATGCCTTCCCAGGCCACAGCATTCAATCCACACATAAATACTTATTACGCAGCACCAATGGCAGGCCAATATGCAACACCCACAACACTGATGAACGAGTCTCCCTCGGCACCGTCCAGACACACTTTTGGCTCAGGTGATTCAGAGGTGCAATTAGTCGGTGACATGGTGACAACACCACCAGCTACCCTGCACCCTCTACTCAAAAAAGCGCAGCGCTGGCAGGGTTCCCGGCAGGTCAGGTGCTGGAGGTGCCCCCTGTCCCCCGGGCCGTACCCTTTAGAAGACGGGGTCAGTTAGGCTGTTCTTTCCAGGAAACAGAGGTGGTGGTGAAGGACCAATGGAGAATAATCCTGGTGAAAAGAGGCTGAACAATTGTTGATGTTGGTAGGGAGAGAACAACACTGTTTCACAGCGGTCCCGTTTGAAATACCCAGTCTTTTCCCAAATGTCCGGGCAGATCACGATGAAATGGGCTTAGCTGTGCAACTCTGGAGGGAAAGGCGCACTGTGAAGACATACGGGCTGAATTTTTGTGTACTCCACGTGGCCCCGAACACCAAAGCCTGACTCTCAAAATCACTCTGCACATTTTACCTTTTTTTTTTTTCCAGTAGCTACTGTAAACATACCTTAAGGGATCATAAACGCTTGGATTAACATCAGCCAAGCTATCCTGAGCACATATAAATTTAAATGGCTCTGTTGATTACATTTCCACTCAGCGAGAGTCAGGAACCTGACACATTAAACGAGACCAGGATTCAGAAAAGCAAGATTTTTTTTCTGTCCCTAGGATTTGGTTATGAGTATCTGAATCAATAATAATAATAATAATAATAATCACTAGCATTTATGGAGGACTTTTTCTGCACTTTTTATACATGAACTTCATTTTTCTGCACAATGACCCCAGGAAGCGTTTTATCAATCAGAGCAGTCAAGGCAAAGATTTGGAGCAAGACCACACAGCTCGTGAGGCTGGAGCTGATTCCAGCCCAGGCTGTCTGACCGAAGAGCCGCCTTCTGAGCTACTCCACCCCACGGCCTCCTTGAATCCCAGACCACCCTTCCATCACCTGCAGGCTCACAAGCACCTGTGTATCCTACTGCATCTCAGAGCATCACTCATGCCTGGTTCCTAATGCCAAGCGACTCCACTGTCTACACTTTGCAAAAAATCAGAGTGGCCTCAAGCTTCGCCCCATGACAACATAGTTGGAAGGTGGGAGGCCAGCTGAAGGGATCTGTGCATTTTTCTATTCATTCATTCATTCACTCACTCATGTGGTCACTCCACAGGTGCCCAACACGTGCAATGCACTAAATGCTGAGGAGGTAACAGGGAAGAAGCAAGTCTACATTCTCACATCTACTGTGTGCTAACCCAGCGATACGTACTAACACTGTGATAAATGGGGTAATAGGAAACACATGGAAGGAGGGGGTTCCTGATCTTGTCCCAGAGGGTTCATGGAAAACCTCCCTGACGTTGACATGGGAGCTGAGAGCTGAAGGCAGGAGTGAAGCTGAGAGTCGGCGGACAGGTATTGTGAGCAGAGGGGACAGCCTGAGGGAAGGTCCAAAGGCAGGAGAAATCCCAGCCTGTTCCAAGACTGCAGGGAGGCAGGAGTGGCCAGAGAGTAAGGAGAGGGGTCAAGATGGTGCCGGACAAGGCTGGGAGGAAGGCAGGCGTCTACTAGTCTACAGGATACCATTCTCGGCCCTTCCCTGCATTATCTCAGCCAACACTTCCTATCCCCATTTCACAGATGAGAAAAATGTCACCCAGAGTAAGGGGTAAATTTTGCCCATGGTTATACAGCCAGTAAATGGAGGATTCAAATCTAAGAACCCTGACTCTGAGCCTTCACGATTAACTACTTGGCTACATTGTCATGATAGGAGATCAAGGAACAGAGACATTAAGCAACTTGTCCAAAGTCACACTGCAAGGGAGTAGTGGGGCCAACCAAACCCAGCCAGTCCGTCTCTGGAGCCTGAGCCACTATCCACAGTCCTGCACTGCTCATGGCTAACTCCGGATGCCAGCTAGAGGGACCTGTGCTCTTCACGGGGCAGGGGACAGACCAACTTTATTAAATAGGCACGGCCTTCACCAGGGCTCAGCAGACATGCTATTGCCTCAACACCTGGAGAAAGAATGATTTGGAGGGCTTTCCATGCTCCGTCCATCCTCCGGCCCCGACAGACAGTGATGCCTGAGCAGAGTGACCTTTCCTTGCCCTGGCTCTCGGCATGCTTTCCTTTCTGTGGGAAGCAGGTCTTATTATCCCTGTTTTTTTCTGGTAAGAAGAACAGCATCTCAAATGTCTTCCAATTGGAAACGCACAATAGAAAGATTCTTCCAGAGACAATAAAAACAATACAGCTCAACTTGAGGGTTTGTTTTTTTTCTCCTAAAATGTACACATGTCTTATTTTCCTCTGTGGCCTGCCAATACTTCGCTTGTGTAACAAGGAAACTGGTTCCCTCCTTACAGCCTGACGCTTGGCATGACAGCAGTATCCGCCGACCACCTTTGCCAGTGTTATTCTATGAGTCCCGGCTGTTTGTGGGCTAGGGGAGAGCTCCGTTCATAGGCATCTGGCAAGATCGAGGGGTAAAAAAATATATAGCCTGCTGCTCCTGCTGCTGCCTGGCGCTCAGAGCTTGCCATACGCAGGCAGAGAGACCAGCATCCCATAAGCCAGGGAGTCTCTGGGAGCCAACAGCCATCTCATCCATCTCTCTCCCTCTTTTTCCTTCTTCTCTTTGGTAGCAGTGGGCCACCAAATGGGCTCTCATGTCGGTGCTTAAATTTCTTCCACTGTTTCTGCAGACACCAAATACAATTTTCTACAGCAAGCTGCCTCCACCTACAGACACCTCAAAGCACCAGCCCAGAGTCCCATGCTAAGGGGAGCCTCCTTTTTAGCACTGAGTGGATAAATTCTTGATTTTGCTTCCAGGGCCTTGGATGTCTAGCACCCCCTCAGTCTGACGCTCTGATGCTCCATGGTGAGAGGGCTTGTCTTCCTCTTTGCACCACCAAACCCCTGCCTGGCTGCAAAGGTGACACGTCAGAGGATTTTTCTCTGCCACGTGTGAAAGCAGGTGCTCTGCCCCTCTCTCTAACAAGGGCTGTCATCATCACCAGGGACCCCGAAGACTGAGCCTCACGCTGAGCTGATTGCACCCGGCGGTGCTTTGGGTCTCTGCTCCATCAGTGAGACTGCTGCACCTGAAGATTGAGGTGAATTAAAAAAATTTTTCTTCCTACCTGTTTTTCTCTTTCTTTCTCTTTAGATACAGGGAGTTAAGAGTGGGGTTGAGGGAGACGCAGGCACAGAGCCTCCCCACATCCTTCTCCCTCCCTTCCAGCCTGTGCGCCTCTGCAGTTCTCTCTCAGAAACTTCCCAGGGGACCCTGAGCCCCTTGCCTCTCACCCGAGTGAAAAAGGGCGAATTCTCCTTTGGGCTGACTCGTAGATTATAACCGCCATAGGAGAGGTGCCCCTGGGATTCTGAAACACGTATTCCACTGAACGTCAGCTCTGTCCAAATATCGTCCATCTTCTGGGTCAGACTATTTCCCCCTGATGCCCAATTATTTGAATTTCAATCTTGTTAGAATACATTCACTTAGGTCATTTCACTCCCTCCCTTTGCTGCTGAAGCAAGAGTGTTCAGCAGAGTTTGGAAGACATTTTATAGGTCTCCAGTGCTGTTTGAAGCAGAGCCTAACCAGAAGTTTAGGCTAATACTTTGTATAACAAAGCAATTCAAATCCGTCTTGCTCTCTGGAAGCTAGCTGGGTGCAGAATAGGGTTCTATAAAGGTATACACTTCCTGAGCGGAGAAGTTTCCTGTCCTTCAATCCTAAGGGGCAGACGTTACATTGAAGGGTGCTGATAAACAGTTACGAGGCTGATTTGGCTTCTTAAAACTGTAGAATCAATTCATAATTTTAAGTCGCCCTCATCTACGTAGGTGTTTATAACTTTAATAAAAAATAAAGCCAAGCAAAGTGAAAAGACAACCCAAAGAATGGGAGAAAATACTTGCAAGTCACATGTTTGATAAGGGCTTAATATCTATAATATATAAAGAACTTCTATAACTCAACAACAAAAAGACAACTCAATTTTAAAAATGAGCAAAAAAGACTTAACTAGACATTTCTTCAAAGATAAACAAATGTTAAATAAACACATAAAAAGATGCTCAACATCATTAGTCATTAGAGAAATGCAAATGAAAATGGCAATGGGTTCTACTTTGCAGTCCCTAGGACGGCTGAAATAAAAAAGATAGACAGTAGAAGTGCTGGAAAGGATGCAGAGAAATTGGAACCCCACCCCCACCCCTGCAACGTTGCTGGATTGCTGGTGAGAAAGTGAAATGGTGCAGCTGCTGTGGGGAACAGTTTGGCAGTTCCTCAGAAAGCTAAACAAAGAATTACCATGTGATCCAGGAATTCCACTCCTAGGTATATATTCAAAATAACTGAAAGCAGAGACTCAGATACTTGTAAACCACTGTTCACTGCAGCATTATTCACCATAGCCAAAGGTAAAAACAGCCCAAGTGTCCTAAACAGATGAACAGATAAACAAGATGTGGTATATTTGTACAATGGAATATTATGCAGCCATGAAAGAATGTAGCTCTGACATATGCTACAACATGGAAGAACCTTGAAAGCATTATGCTAAATGAAATAAACCAGACACAGAAGGGCACATATTATATGATTTCACTTAAGTGAAATATCTAGACAAGGTCAATTCATAGATACAGAAAATAGATTAGAGGTTACCAGAGCCTGGGGGGAAATGGGGGGGTTACTGCTTAATGGACACAGAGCTTCTGTTTAGGGTGAGGAAAATTTTAGAAATAGACCGCTGTGATGGGTGTACAACACTGTGAATGTACTTTATGCCACTAAATTATACACTTTGAAATAATTAAAATGGCAAATGTTACTTTCCACAATAAAAAAAAATTATGAGAAAAAAATACAAGGGAAAAAAAAAAGCTAAAATAAAAATTTTCACAGTCAAGTTTCTTCTGTAGTTCCCATTGCTAAATCTCAGAGTCAGCACTCAAAAGGAGACCTTCTGACTTTTGGTTCAAGGCTTAATCCATTAAAACGTTTAGCCTGATTTTGCAGTGTCTTTAAATTACACATTCATTGACTCGACCCAATCATTTTTCTTTCAATTTTTCAGCTACTTATAGATTGCCAAGCAAGTGCTCAGTGATCAAACACTGGCGGTGAAGGGTGGATGGAAGAAACAGATTTTAACATGTGGTCTATGTCAGGGTCTATGCTTTCCGTGACACCCCAGTTCATCCTTCCTTTCACGTTATAAATCACGGGCATCCCCATTCTATAGCCGAGGACCTGGGGCCAAGGAGGGCCAGGGGGACTTGCCGGCCGCAAGCAGCAGAGTTGGGATTGGAACCTACATCTGCCAGACTCAAAGCCCTCCAGCCCTCCCTGCCTCATGCTGTTCGTTCTTTCTCCCTCCCTCCCCCTCCTTCCCCCCCCCCCCCCCCCCCCCCCCCCCCCCGTTCCCTTGGATTCTTGGCTCTCCCATTGTTTTCAGGAACCAGGGACAGCTTCAGAAGGAGAAAGAAGCTCCCTGACAATGGCTGAGCATTCCTGTGACAAGTTCAAGGTCAGTCAGAGTTGCTTCTGTTCCCAAGGCTCAGATCTTGCAGCAATTGCTCTGCAGCTGGAGGGGGAGCTGCCCCAGGGATCTGTCTGTAAGGATGGCAACCTGATGGCCCCAGGAACAGCAAATAAAAAGGCAGCTGTTACAGGTGAGGGGAACTGGCAGGTCCGCAAGGTCAGGAGCCAGGCCAGCAGCAGGTGTGCCCCTGCTTTCCACGGGCTGCCCGAGGGGGACAGCGGTGGGTTCTGCCAAGCCTCAGTTCCCTGTGTCTGTGAGCAGCGCATCCCTGGGTCTCTCTCTGCAAGCTCATTCTGGGAGAGGTAGTGCCCCCGGGGCCACAGAGCAGCCCTGTTGGCCAGGCCCAGCCAATCGTAGGCCCATTTTGCTCCTATGAGCAGGGAGGGCCAGGACTGACCATAGCAGGCAGGATAGGGCACGGAAAAGCAGAGATGCTTCAGACTCCTGTCAGGGGCCAGGGGGGATCTCTGGTTGGCTTCCGGCCAGCTGGGCCACCCCAGATTCCATCTCTCTGCTGCGGCTTTTGAGATCGCATTGAAGAATTCTACTTTCCCCCTGCAAGCATACAAGGCTTGTTCCTGCATTCATGAGAGCTTTATTAACTCTGCATTTGGAGAACCAGCACATTTCCAAATCAGCAAGCGATGGGCCACTCAGGAAATGAGTAGTTCTTTCCGTTTCCACTTAGCGGTGAATTTTCAGGTCATTATAAAATGCTCCACTCACGTGAGGGCTTAATGCACCTCCCAGGCCTCTGCTCATTAATACAGCTAAGGAGCGTTTGCAGGGTATTTAAAATCACCCTCTCGCTCGCTCTCTCTGCTCAGTCCCGGTGGTGCAGTCCGGTTTCTGGGATGAAGCTCGATTGATAACCACGTTCTTTCTGTCTGTTGAGACTTTCTGTCTTCCAATTAGAAGAGACAGGGCAAAACATGCGGCTTTATGATACGGAGGCACCACTCAATTTTGGCTCGACGCTGAGTGGGAAATGCTCGTTTTTCAGATGTTTGTGTAACAGAAACAACAAAGCATCTGCTTTGAAGGCAACAGGACTTTTCTTAGCCAAACTACACATGAGTGGGCTCTTTTAGCACCCCAAGGAGGGCGGGAGGGAGCAGGTGCACGGGCCCCCAG